>NC_134702.1:269906430-271287680 GCF_043290135.1 Rhipicephalus microplus | reverse complement strand
GCTCCGCGGTTATTACTTGCCCTAAGTAGACATAGTCTTTTACAACTCGAAGTGCACTATTACCTATCTCGAAGCGCTGCCCATTTCCGAGGTTGTTTTACATTACTTTGGTTTTCTGCAGATTCATTTTAAGACCCATCTTTCTGCTCTCCTTGTCTAACTCCGTAATCATGAGTTGCAATTCGTCCCCTGAGTTACTCAGCAATGCAATGTCATCGGCGAAGCGCAGGTTACTAAGGTACTCTTCATCAACTTTTATCCCTAACTGTTCCCATTCTAGGCTTCTGAAAACCTCCTGTAAGCACGCGGTAAATAGCATTGGGGAGATTGTGTCCCCCTGCCTTACACCCTTCTTGATTGGTATTCTGTTGCTTTCTTTATGAAGCGCTATGGTAGCAGTTGATCCCCTGTAGATTTCTTCCAGGATGTTTATATATACTTCATCGACGCCCTGATTCCGCAGTGTCCGCATGACGGCTGATATTTGTGCTGAATCAAATGCCTTCTCGTAATTTATGAAGGCTATGTATAGTGGTTGGTTATATTCTGAGCATTTCTCTATTACCTGATTGGTAGTATGAATGTGGTCAATTGTTGAGTAGCCTGTTCGAAATCCTGCTTGTTTCTTTGGTTGATTGAATTCTAATGTTTTCTTTACTCTGTAAGCAATTACCTTTGTAAATAGCTTGTATACTACAGAGAGCAAGCTAATCGGCCTGTAATTCTTCAAGTCCTTGTCATCTCCTTTCTTATGTATTAAGATGATGTTAGCGTTCTTCCAAGACTCTGGTACTCTTCCCGTCAGGAGACACCTCGTAAACAGAGTGGCTAGTTTTTCTAACACAATCTGTCCTCCATCTTCCAGCAGATCTGATGTTACCTGATCCTCACCAGCAGCTTTGCCTCTTTGCATGCTCTCCAAAGCTTTTCTGCCTTCTTCTATCATTACTGGTGGGGTGTCATCTGGGTTACTGCTAGTTCTTATAGTATTAAAGTTGTGGTTGTCCCGGCTACTGTACAAATCTCCGTAAAACTCCTTCGCTATTTTAACTATCCTATCCATATTGGTAGTTATTTTGCCTTCTTTGTCCCTTAGTGCATACATCCGATTTTTGCCTATCCCAAGTTTCCTCTTCACTGCTTTGACGCTTCCTCCGTTTTTCAGAGCGTGTTCAATTCTCTCCATATTATACCTTCTTACATCAGATACCTTACGCCTATTAATCAACTTCGAAAGCTCTGCCACTTCTATTTTGTGTGTTGTACTTGAGACTTTCATGATTTGACGCTTCTTAATGAG
Source organism: Rhipicephalus microplus (assembly GCF_043290135.1). Lineage (NCBI taxonomy): Eukaryota > Metazoa > Arthropoda > Arachnida > Ixodida > Ixodidae > Rhipicephalus > Rhipicephalus microplus. The sequence goes on along the minus strand of NC_134702.1, from coordinate 271,286,380 downwards.
ATTCTTCGTTTCCTGGGAAAGCTTGCCAGTGTCCTGTCTAACTACCCTGCCTCCAACTTCAACTGCACACTCCGTAATGATACTCGTCAGATTATCATTCATTGTATCTATGCTAAGGTTGGTTTCCTCACTAAGAGGTATGTATTTCAGAACCTACTAAACATGAGTGCAAACGTGTGAACCTTTTGCGGTATTCCCCCACTCTTTCTTCTGCATACAGTGTTTTCTGTACAAACTGCGTTTGTTCATGGTTCGTGTTATTTTTTGCTGTGTTTGCCTAATTCAGTATTTCACACGTGCTAATAATGATGTTGTCATTCCTTTATGCATTAATGGCACGTGTGCTTGAAGTAAGCTAGATTGAATTTTATTGTACTCTTGTCACTCTATTTTCCTTCCTTGTTTAGATCAATTTTAAAATATTTTTATAGTTTCATTATTGTTTGACTCATATTATTTATTCTGATTATTTAAGACTCTACGGTAAGAATATTCACCTTATATTTACTCTAATCTATTTATCAACTGTATAGTGTTTAGTTTGTGTGTTTTCTGGCCCTATCAATCATTTCATGTACCTGTATGTGTTATCGCCCTCCCCTCCCCTATGTAATACCCTCCTGTGAGAGGGCTCTTAGGGGTATTCTGAATAAATAAATAAATAAATTAGCAGTGTACCTATGAATTGGCCTTTCTCCCAACACGCAGCATCGATCATTTGCATCGTGGCAAAGTTTGGAAAGCAAACATTTGTTACAATATGAAGACATCGTGAGTAATTGCATTTAAAAAAAAAGTTTTTGCCTCTCCTCTGCGGTGATCAAATACAACTGTTGGACTTTTGGCACGCATTTTACGGTATTTTGACATTGCATGGAAGGAGCACGAAAAAGGTGGCAAACGAGTCGCAAAGGCAGTACTGCCATGCAAGGACCAGATTGGGCACGGCACAAATTTTGTATGCACATAAAAAAAGTAATTTACCAGCATTTTTTTTTTACAAATTGAATAGTTGATTAAGTCAACTCGAAAACAAGCAGATTTATGTGGATTTCGTCATTTCTTCTAAATTTAAGATTAATGTCCGGGGATTATTTGTGGGTGTTGGTGAAGCTCCGAGAGAGACCAATTTTTCAGTTGTTCTTTTACTAAATAGGAGAACAAAGACACCTAGTGCTACTTTAACAGGTTGTGACGTTAACGGGGAAACTTTGAGATAATTGTGCTTAAATGCAGCTTCAATAAGCACGACATGTATGTTAAGCAGAACAATGCTTGTCCCATTGACTCAGTTCTAGTAACAAATGATATAAGAAAGTGCAGACTTACATGGTGACTCTGTGCATGGTGCTGGAACATTAGCATGCATTAGAGGAGACTGCGAAGCTTGCACTGAAATTACTGACCTAGAACAACCAGGAAGTGCTTTGTGATGTAGGCATCCATTGTGACAGACTTTGCAATACATAAGGCAATAGCAGACGATAACCAAACTGGCACATTTTATCCAAGCTCTCTGGCCAGCCATGGTTGAGGGTCACATGAGTTTGGGAAGAGCTTCATACCTAACTATAATTAATTCATATTGAGGTGGACTCTTTCTGTGCTTTGTAACTTGAATGCGCTAAGCTCATAAAAGTGTGTTGTATATTTGAGGAGAGCACCCTCGAAACATGGCCTGTAATGACCTTGGTATAAATCTGCGTAGTCTTTGTACAGTTCCATGGGGCGCTTGTGTTGCGTAAATTATATTAGAAGAGAAAGGAAGGGAGTAGGGAAAATAAGCTTAGTGTTGGTGTCTAGCCACTATTCAAGGCATCCTTTAAAAAAAAAAGAAAGCCAATACAGCGAGTGCTGTAAGAACACTCAGAGTTGATTAACGTCTGCATTCACTGTGGCTTCACTGAGTAAAATTTGGTCATATTGATGTGCTGCATCTTTTGGTACATGTTGTGTAAGTGATGGTTTCAATAGATAAAATGAATAGGCAACAGAAATAAACAAGTTTTCTAAGCTGAACTGTGAAAATACTAATGAAAAATAAAGATCAAAGTGCAAGAATAATAGTAGCTTTCAATTTAAGTCAGTCTCGCAACGTGAACATGAACTTGAACATGAAGTGTACAAAGCATAACTAATAGTACAGTTAAAGCCCGCCGTAATGAAATTCTGAGGGAACAAAATTTTCACCAAATCGAAATATTTTGGAGCACCAGCAAATGCCCATAGGAGTCAAAGCATTTCGTAACTAGCAACTGCAAAACATATTTTCACCACAGTCCCTCAATAACGAAATTTTAGGAACGAGAGTGCACAAGTTAATCTACTCTCGTAACATTATCGGAATTCAAAAAATGCCCAAATGCATTCGTGGTTGTCATAAATTGTACAAAACTATCCCCACAGTGTCATCGTTGTTTAAAAAAAAGGGGGGGGGGGGGGGGCTTGTGACAATGATAGTTATGATGGTTTAGTGGTTTGCCACTCGGTACGGGTCACTGCACAGTGTCCTAACCAAAAATCCATTTAATCAGTATTATCTACTATATTTTTAAAAACAATTAAAAAGAATCGAAGGATACTTTGTAGTGGGCACGTGTTAATATTTTCATGGGCTGATGTGGAAACACCAGCTTGTTATTCAGACTCTTAATTGAGAACAATGTTGCCAAATTCACATCCACATGGAGTTTTGTGTACCCATCAGCGAGCACGATGATGACATGGCAGTGGGCCCAACACTTTTCACAATGCGCGTCAAGACCTATGAAATTGCTGCAGGAATGGTCCTTGCAATGTAAGATTGTTGACATCTGGCAGTAAAATGTGTTTTGGCCGATTCTCTTTCTTTTCTGCCACATCATGTTGGTAAATAATGTCTCACGTCTTTAGTGCACAAAAGAACACAGACAAGAAAAAAAAAAAAAGTGCCATATCTGCACCGTTTTTCGTTCTTGTCTTTTTGTGTGCTAAATAATGATACATGGCTACACTTTTGAGCATTCACTTATAATTTGACAGGTACCAGGCTAGATTCCCAGTGCTGGCTAAAAACCCACCTGTTTTTTTAGATGCGAAGCAGCTCTTTGACTAGCTTGTGTAATGCTGTCCCTCCATTCGCACCGCTCCCCTCGCCGCAGGCTTTGGAGCGGTGCCAAATAGCTCACACCTTTCTAGCAGTGCACGGTGACGTCTCTCTTCCTCGCCTGCCGCGTGCTCGCCGCGTGTCTGCTCTCTCTCGCTTCACCCTCTAAAACGCTCGAAACACTCGAGCCCGCTCCTCATGTGGGCGTCATCTGACCCGCGCCACCTCTCTCCATCTGTCTGCGAGAAGAAGCCGCGTGCGTCAAGAATCTCACGGCGCCAACAATGTGGACAGTGCTCCGCTGCTTGCCGTGCGATCGAGCCAATGGGCAGAACGCCATCGCAGCGTGCTTCCCGCTAGTGTGCGCGTACCTTTCTCGGCTGTGGCTGGCGTTGCGAGGGTTAGCGAAGCCGATTGCGTTCGCGAATAGTGACATCAACACCGACGAGGTGCGAGCTAGGGAAACCGAATGCAAGGGTTGGCAGTGGAAGACCAGTGACACCGACGAGGAGCGAGTCAAAAACACTGACCGCGTTTGAGAATACAGATGGCACGCAGGTAACACTGACGAGACGCAAGCCAAGGTAGTCGAGCGCTAGCATCTTCAGCGTGTCTCACCTCTCATGTTTCAAAAAAAAGAAAAAAAAAGGTTTACTCGCGTAAACGCTACACCGAGTTCCCCTTCAAGCCATTCTTCTAGCACCCGTGACAACGCCTCTTTCAATCCCGTCAACACTGTGTGCACCGCTGCTGCTTTGCATCTCATCAGGGTTCCCTTCGGGGAGGTTGTTCATAGTTTTTTAAAGGGCAGAGGAGTACACTAATAGGGAACTCACTTGTTTAAGGGTACCTATGTTGAAAGGTGGCCGCCCCGTAAGGCTTTGTGAAGGCCCGTGGGCACACCCTAGCGTACTGCTGCTGTGTGGAGGCTGCCGGTACCTACCGATACAAGCGCGCTTTCGGAACAGAACATGGAAGAGCTTAGTATGCAGTTGCTTGGGAGGGCATCCACTCTGTTTGTGGGAAAGTGTTGGTCAGCCCTAAATATAAGGCCATATTTTCCGTTTGGTTGTGTGTGTGTTCTGCCTGCAGTGCCTGCACAATCCATGCAGGTTCAGCTGGTTCACCATCATTCCTGCGATCCTGACATCTTCATCGAGAGCCAAGGCTGCTGAGGTATGTTGACAGCTACGCCATGAATGTACGGTATATCTGCGACATGTTTCCTCCTATCGCATTCTGCAACCACACTCAGACTTCACTGAACATTTAGCGGCAGCTACTACTGCAGTTCAAACATCTAAAAGACGCATAACCCTAGGAGGTTTAATAATAACTTCTGGAGTGGAGGTCCCCGATATGTGCCCACGTGAGTGGGTGAAGCCTGGAAAACCTGTTGGTGGCCATCTTGCTCCATGCAAGAGAGAGCGCAACTGAGCATGGGCAGTGTAGTAGTTGAGAGCTTCTGCAGGGGCGTTTCAGCATGAAAATGGGGTGGTCTGTGTAAGTAACTAGGCCCAATTTTTATTTAGTCACGCAAGATTTTTTATGCCATAATACATGGCTGAAGTGTGCCTGAGGGTACTTAGAATTGGCATTCTTGAAATGAAGCACATTCTGGAGTCAGTAAGTGATACATGCAATTCGATTCAGTCACGAATTTTATACAATTTGTAGGGAAAAAAGAAGTATATACTTGAAGCACACTGGTTTGGGTTAATAGATGAATAGAAAAAGCCCTAAAACTTGGAATGGCTTTGAAATGCATCATAAATCAGACATTAACAAAAGTAACCATATGAAACAAACACCACCCAAACATTAAAGGCATGCAGTGTTTAATGTTGCACTGTTAACATATGTATCTCCACACATACAGGCACATACATACCATGATCCCCGCCATAGCACGGAATTGATTAGATGAACTTTTTGACACATACGCAATGTTAAGCGGCACCGAAAAGTAATGGCAGCATGTGAAAAAGTTATAGTAATGATTACACCTTAATTAAATTAAGCCTAGTTCAGATAATCTTGGCAGCACAGGTACAGAAACTTCTTGCACATGCGATACGCCACTGGAAAAAATTCAGCAGATCCCATTTACCTTGGGAGTCGACATTGTACGAAGCATGCGGAGGGAAGGTGATCATGCTGTAATTTTTTTATTGAATAAAACGTTATGAAATGACGCTAGAGATATGTACAAGTGTTGTATGTCCTGACATGTTAAACAGTGGCATATGTTCTACATAACCATGTGTTTAAGTTGCATAACGATGCCAACAGCAACATGGCTATTACCAACACCTGAAATGGTGAGATGATATGTAGTCGTAGGCGTATCAGCCGGGAAGCAAGAGGGACGCGAGCCCCCCCCCCCCCTCCCCATTGAGAAAAGTGGGGGGGGGGGGGGGCTGTGAGCCCCCCACTTTCGACAGTGGTCACTCTTGGTTGTGCGCTAAGGAAACCAACAAGTAAGGCAAAGTTTTCTGTCACAACAGTAATATTTTAATTATGTTTTTATGGGAAAATGAAAATGTTACAAGGCAATGTTACATCATGTGCACGTGAAATTTTGCCAACATTTCCGCTGTGATGATTTTTCTTGCATGTTCTTTGCAGTGTGGGAACACCTATGCGACATTTTTGTGTCTTGTGCTGTAGTATTGCAGAGCAGGCAAGCGCTGAACAGGGGCCTTACAATATTACATCACTTGTTCATGCTTTTATTATGCTGTGACTTTTTGATGCAGTTACGGATTGGAGCGAGCAAACTTTTTATGGACCAGCCAAATCATTTGCGGCTTACGGAAAATATTTTTCTTCGAAAAGGGTATATCATCACCGCTGCTCTCTCGAGGTTGTTGCGAGCTGATGAGTGTGACGAATCGTTTTGGATGGTTAAGTTTTTCCGCACTGCAATGCCAAAAATTGTTTCCGCTTTAATCTCTGATAAACCTGATCAGCCTTGCTTATGGTAACTTGAAAGTTGGAGCTACTGTATAGCGGCAGTAAAATGCAAAAGAGAAATGCGTCTTAACAGATGTAATTGAGTACTTATTGTACATAGATAAAAAAGAGTTTGCTGAATGTATGTTTTGGTGTTTGGCAGCTATAGCACCGTTTAACGTGTATATATGTATCCTCGTTCTCGCGTGGTACATCTTCATCCTGACGACTAACATCTATAATAAATTTATTATCATGGTATCTCATATTATTATGGTATCATATTATCATTACTGTGGTATCTGTAGATGTTAACCACCAAAGCATAATCAGAGAGAGAGAGGCATGATACGAAGATGAGCATCGCACATTGGACACTGAAATCGGGCTAAGGGCGCCATTCCTCAGCCTCTGCTTTTGGAAGTGTGATTGAACTTCGTGGTACCTATAAGAAAGCGTGTCGTGTCACCTCTGCGTCTGCAAGTGCGAGCGCGTAAATGAAGTTCTTTCTCTTGATATATATATTGTAATGTACTAGACAGAGAACAAGAGACAACACCCGATCCTGGGCCAGCTGTTCTTATTCTGCCTCTTCTTCCTCGCTCACCTAGCATGCGCGTCTGTGTCAGAGTGCCTGTTTCGGTTTTCGTCGTCCCACTCGGCCATGACTGCAAGCATTGTCGATGGGCCACACGACAATGTTCATGTGGGTGAGTCTAGCTGCAGCAGTTGACGTTGCTTCAGGTGGGCGGGGTCGGCTGCATCGTCGTGGTCGGCCCCGGCCACGCTGGAAGTTTGTCGAAATTGGCTCCGGCAGCCGACACTGGCTATGTCGCCCGGGTCGTTCGCCATGTCATGGTGGGGACTGGTTTCTGGTTGGTCCCTTTGTTAATAATGACTCCGCGGGACGACATTGACTGTCGCGTGGCAGTCTACAGCCTCGGCCACGCTGCGACTTTTCAGAGAAAGCAGTTCGACTTCGACTTCCCTTTGGTGGACCGAGCAGGCATTCTCATGGTAGAAGTTTCTTGCGGTGGTGTGGTTTTCTTGGAGATGGTTCTGGTGGGTGGCCCCGACAGGATCGACATGGTCGCAGGTTGATCCCAGAACGCTTTCGTTTGTCCCACCGCATTTTAGAAAACAGGCAGGAAATGGTGGATCTGGCAACGAAACGAGTAGCATCTTGTGCAGCCATCCGCGCAATTTTCTGCGGATCGAGAGATGTTTTTCGGTGCGATTACACATCTTCACGAACTTGGGGTGAAGTCCTCGTGCTGACCTGTGGCGTGGCTCCTGCGAAGTGATTTGCATAGTCCGTGACTTGCGCAGCGTTGTCGCTATGGGACTCTCGGACGCTGTAAAGTCAGCGATTCTTGAAGCCACGCTGCGTACTGACGGGAGATCCTCGACGGAAGCCGTTCCAAAAATCGGAGACTCTACCGATTCAGGCAGTGCATGCGTCGCACGCATATCCTCTTCCGTCTGGTCAGATGGGATGTTGTTAGACTCAGCGGAAAGACCTGTCTTATTAGGTGGTAGAATGTCCAGTAGGATGGGGGCCGTTGCCTCTAAGTCGACCGGACGACCTGCGTTGGGGCCTCTTGCGGAGCGTTGCGCAAAGCTTGCCATCAGGGACCCGCCGGACACAGCTGCACCGTCGGGCCGGTGCTCCTCAGGAGCTCTAAATACGACAGCAGAAATGTCTGTGCAAAGCAGAGTTACACGATCGTGATTGTTTCCTACATCTTGGTCACCGAAAGATGACAGGATGGTAGGGGCTCGAATCGCATCCTCTAGGTCGGGGTTTTCCCGAGTTCCGTCCTGAGAGAAGGTCGAGTTACATAGGCAGGTGGCACAGGGAATCGGACCGAAAGCAGCTATGAGCTTGACACTCCACTCCGCCCATGACTGCTGCTTCCAACCTTCATACCGGTGCCACGCCGCTGCACCTTCCCGAAGACGGTCTATGGCCACATACCATTTCTGATTCTCTCTCTGTCCAGGCTGCGCGCATTGCTAGCGCGTTGACGGTTGCCACCCAGCAGTCGGCGTCGTTCCGGACCCCGTCGAATTCTGGCAGTTCGTAGGTGGACGGCAATGGTGGGGCGGCACGTGAGAATGCTGATATCACTGAGGCAACGCCGTCGAGCTGGTCTGAGAGCTGCAGGAGGGTGCCCCAAAGCTGCCTGCGTTGCTCCAATGGGCTTGCTTCAAGGTCGTGCGAGGCAGCTACGTCCAACACGGCGTTAGTGGCACGCAATTCTGGCAACATTGTAGGAGCTTGCTCGAAGATTGACGCTGTCAGTTCATTAGTCTTGACGCGGAGTAGCGCGATGGTACGCCGCAGGTTCGCGGCGCTGTCGTGTGTGAAGTCCAAAACGTTGGTGATCGCGGTCTTCGAATGAGAAGCGGTTGCAGCACTTACGCCGGTGAGGTTGACGTGCAGAGAAGCCTGGACGGCGTTCCCTGGTAGCTCGTATGTTGAAAGAGTGCGGCAACGGGAATGTAGGCCACGGGAAGCGTGAGCGGCATTCCCAAAGGACAGGAGCCGGTGCGGATCTCTGCCGCGAAATGGTGGCAGGGTGTCAATAAGGTCATGCCCTACAACCCCAAGGGAGGCCTGGACGCCGTCCACTGGTGGTTCAAAGGGTAGCTGAAGCGGCGGGTGGGACCCCATTGCCAAGGAAGCGTGGACGGCGTTCCTCGATGAAGAAGCCCGCACTGCTGACGAACCACGAAGACACGTACCGGTGGTTTCCCGCAGAGGGTTCACTTGTCGACTGCGCTGACGGCAGAATCCATAGCCAAGGACGCGTGGACGGCGTCCCTTGTGAAATGGTACCGGTAGCGTGTACTGCAGCCGCCGAGGAGGCCTTGACGCCGTCCCCGAACGGTGGTGGCAGTGGCGGCAGGTGAACAGCTGCCGAGGAGGCCTTGACGCCATCCTCAAGCGGCACTTATCACGACTGTCCTGGATGACGAAACCGGGACGTAAGACTTCTTCTTCGTCGACTGCGCCATTGTAATGTACTAGACAGAGAACAAGAGACAACACCCGATCCTGGACCAGCTGTTCTTATTCTGCCTCTTCTTCCTCGCTCACCTAGCATGTGTGTCTGTGCCAGAGTGCCAGTTTCGGTTTTCGTCGTCACAATATATATATATATATATATATATATCAAACCTACGGCCTTCGAATAAGCGTTATTCGAAGGCCGTAGGTTCGATTCCTGCTCACAGCTGGTTATTTTTTCACCCACTTTTCTTTCTTCTTATTTACATTTCATTGGTTCTAATAACTTCTCCTGTACATTCCTTGGCATTACTGTCTGTTAGATCTCATTAATATTGTGTCAAAACACGGAAAAATGAGCTCTTAGGTATACACTTCTTTCCCTTATATATATATTCCAGCTGACGAGTGAGGTATGTCTGCCCCCCCCCCACTCACAAACGAGTATGTAGTGCTTGTGAGGATGATAACCGGGCTAGTGAGTGATACATAGACCATCTTCAGTGGATGGCCCTAAAGCATACAACTGTTGTTTACTCAATGGGCTCAGATGATTGGACCCATTCAAGATTACCTGTTAAATACACAGACATTGTTTGTATTTGACAAGGACAACATGAAACGCCAAGGAACATCACAACAATACGTGATTAAACACGAGGAAATTCTACAGTGAGGCTCTTTTTACTTTAGATGTTGCTCAGTTAATGTACTTCACTCCCGTGACACAAGTCTCAAAGACAACACTCACGCACACTGTCATTGCTATGACACCGGGCAATGTGGCATTGAGTCGTGGTAGCGTCCATGGTATGAACACGCTTTGTCGTGTGCCTTGCTGGCTCAAGCTCGAAGACTCTGTGCTGCACCACGACGTCTTGCTGGTTTCCATCCAATGATAGCCGGTTCTAAGACTGTCGCAGATCTATCACATGAAAATTTTTCCGCCATTCAGCTTTGCCAAAACGTCATCTACTCGTGGCAATGAGCACTGCTCTGTCCCAGTGGTCGCGTGTACAGTCTAAAAATCTCTAAATTTTGAGTGACCCATCTTTCCGTTTTCACCGGCCAAGTGGGCTACCAGCTGATCCAGCACTTTGAAAATCTTGTTCCGCAAGGCATAAGGTACAGTCTGGCCTTTTGAAAAAAAAAAAACAATATTTTCTTTCTGCTGAAATATCACTAGCGGTTTTGAAAAGTCCAAGGTCACGAGCAAAGACATATTCATGTTGGCTCTGTTCTTCCATGTTGCTCCATTTAGCGTGACTGGTTGCACGCTCACGATGACTTTTGTCAGCATGGCAACTCCGATTTCGTTAAAAGCCTTTATCGTGTCACTGCTGCTAAATAACAGCTGATGACCACTTCGACCCTGCCTTGTATATCTTTCCCAACCATACAAATTAAACTAAGGTTTGCCTGATAGGCAGGATACTTTAAGCTGCATTTTTTGCTACAGTGGTCATTTTACTTTGTACTTTGCTGAAATGATGCTTACAGGGGATGCGGTGTCCACCAGCATCGTCAGAGCAACCTTATCCCAGCTAACGACTTCGTAAATAGTTTATTGTTGCAGATGCTTTCTTCCCGATAAGGCTTAGTTGTTATGGCGTTTACAAGGTCGCGCTATTGTCAGAGGTTGTGTAGTCTTCAGCTAGCGTTGCATTTGCCCCTTGCTGTCATACACCCAAATCTGGCATCCGTAGCCATTGACTAGGTGTGGCCAACTGGCACACTAAACTTAGGTGGCCTAGTTTGCCACATTTGTGGCACACCGGTGCACACAGATGCTCACATTCAACTTTTTCTTCAGTACCAGACTGTTCACATCGGCTGCATGTATTCATCTTTAGCTGAAATTCTCGATTCGGATCATTTGGACTGCAAAATTCATAGCACCTTGTCTTGTAGAGTGCATTACGTATTTGGCTTCTTGTGCTTAAATTGCAAAGTATTCTGGCTATTCTAGGATGAGCTACCGTTGGGTCAATAATGTCTCCTAACACCTTCATCATGAATTCCATGCTTTCTCAGCATGCACTCCAATGATGTGCTGAAATTGCATTTTTCCACTAGCAGTCTTCATCGACCTCATCGATTCTCATTACACTGTTTGTGAGCGACGATATAAGAAGTGCTCTTTTTTTTTGTTTCATCTGTGGTCTTACGGGCATCAAAGTAAGTCTCCAGGCGAACGCGATGCCTTGGATGTCTGCATCTACAAATTGCGGTGACCTCACGGCAGTCATGTTGACGCAATTCTGTCAGTCTAGCACTAATCTGTTTTACCTTCGTTTACGTCGCTATTGATGTACTATAAAATATAGAGATAACTCTACAAGAACGATCATTTATTGTACAGCTTGTTTTTATACTAAACTCATCTGATGGTATAGGGACGTGCATTGATAAGACTGCATGCTGCTGACGCATTGGAGTTTAAACTTTTTTTGGACGTTAAATTGCACATAAACAACATTCCTTCCCATTCATTCAAGCTGATCCACCTGAAACTCTGTGGGAACAAAATGCATCAATTGCAGAAGAATCGGAATTAAACTGGAGCTCTTTGCTATGGTGTCCTTCATAACAGACTTGCAGTCTTGTGAGGTTGGACACCCACAGTTAACTTTGTTTTTGCAGCGTAAGCTGTTATGAGCTCACATCAGCAACCAATTTAAATGGAAATCATTCAAACTGGAATGAATTCTAGCATTCCCCAATAGTAGTCGGGTATGCTACTACAGAGCCGTGCCTGTGTTTAAAACTGCTTTGGAAATGGACACGATCGGGGTGTCATGTGGGTGAAGAGTTCTGTTGGAGCTATGCTACTGTTGTGCGGCAGAGGTGCAAAATTCAAACTAGGTGTCACCCTATGCGAATAGCATAATGATGTGGTAGTTTAGAGCTGCCTATCAATCGCCAAATGCTCAGCCATGATTCATCATCATCATTAGCTGCAGCATCAGCAGTGCTGGTGTAGGTGCACACACTGCCTCACAGATGCATAGTGGCTACTTAACTAGTTTGCAGACCGATGAATTTTGGTAAGAGTTGGCACTGTGCAACTGGACTTGAACCCTAAGAGAGTTTACAATTGGCTCCTGCCTTTCCAGCTTTCGCTGTGACTACTCCAACTTGTGCTGCATGCTCTGTGCAGGCCAGGAGTTTTCATTCGCGAGACGTGTGTTCCGGCAAGTTGCTTCATACTTGTAACGAAACAAATAAGCGCTGTAAAACTTTGTTAGGGGTGTGCCAATATTGAAGAATTAAAATCAAATAATACAATCAGGCTTTTGAATATTTGGTATTTCAAGCTTCAAATTATTCGACAGTACAAATATTGGTGCCAATAGTGCAACATTGTTTCGGTGGGTAGGCTAAAACTAATGCAGAGATCGTTTCAATAAGTCTTTTGTTGAAGCTTTCACTATTGTTCTGGTTCGAAAGTAAGTGTATCTCCTTTTTAAAAGAGATTACGCCATTCCCACTCATCATGGATATCGCAAAAAAGGCCAGGGACCTCGTGGAAGACGGTTAAACTACTGGCGTCAAAGAAGAACTAGCACACTAAGCTTGAACCAGACAAGAAGGTTCAAAAACACTTCAATAAGCCCCTGATCCTTGGAGAAGATGAACACTTTAAATTCTAGAAACAGTATGGATGTTCAATTTGTACAGGTATTGCCAAAATTACTTTGCGATACATTCCCGTGCCTGCTAATGAGCTGACCAGTGAGCATATTTTTCTACTGCAGCAACACCACGGCGACAGAGCCTGAAATCAGGTCATGTAAAGCAACTTGTGTTTCTACATAATCATTTGTAGTCTTTCAGTTTATGTCTTCAACCTGAGCTCATTTCAGTTTTTTTTTTTTTTTCATTCTTCAGTAAAATCCTGCGCATTCGGCATTCGATACAACATTTGATATTTTGGGGCCACCATCTGGCACCATTCAGTTCAAATTCGATCCGAGATGAAATTTCACCACTCGCACACCTCTAGTCAATTTTGTCACTGTGTCCTTTGATTTTCATTTTACCTGTTTTTTCTTGATGGTTTTTGTGTTGTAATTTATTGTGTTGATATGGAGGCCTCTGTTGAACGAAAATGAAACTAGGCAAGTGAGGTGTCTGCTGTTGCATGCAGGCCAAGTCCGAGAAGGTTGGGGGTGATCTGACCACGGGCGACGGACTGCTAATGGGCGGCACACTCATCGTAGAGAAAGGTGGGCATTGCTTTTTGTTTGGCCCCTGTGTTCTGTGCTGGTAATGCATCTTCCTTGGTCCATGCTACTTTCCTTAATTCAGCCCCAAACATCGCTGGTTGAATTATCAGGTGAGAGGCAGATATCACAAAGTACACACCAGGCTCACTTCACAGTATTTTACGCTACTGCAACATGCCTTTGTATCGAATTCACCCACATTTTGTGGGTCCAAAGCACTAGGAAGTCATGTTCAAAATGGCCTTGGAGAGCCAAAAATATCTATAAATCAAGTGTGCACCTATTTTTCAAGCAAGAAAAATGTATGTATAAGATGATGGCGATACAATAAAACTACAGCTCTGTGGATAGCTAGATTTTAGGTGCGAAGCTAATTGAAATATAAAGTTTGAGTGTGAATAGAATATTTTATGAATTTTTCAAAGTATTTCTCAAATACTTTGAAGCAAAATTATAGCAAAAATGTTTCAGAGGTCCCCTAAGTATAATCTAATGAGATAGCAACACAAAAGCATTTCTTTTGGTTAGTTTGGTGGGACACTGGAGGGGTGCTGCTAAGTGGCATTGCCTACTTATCTTATAAACAATGAGGCAGTGCAGAGGCCAAAGTGTATTTGTTTATGATTTGGTGCAACCAAAGGTGCGCAAAGAACACACGAGACGAAAAAAGCCATTCGTGCAACCTTTCTTCCTACTAAAATTTTTGGGGAGGCCACATTTAATGTCGTGTGGCGGACAACAGCACACTCTCTTTGAGTATGGAGTTTCTCATCTGTCCCATGGACGTCAACAATCAAAATTTCAAGATGTCCCAGCTCTTTAAAATCTTCTGCCCGAATTTAATGTCTGGAACTCCATGAATTATAGCCCCATCTTTGCTGCATATATCATTCTATAGGTTTGAACCAGCACTTTCATAAATTGATCCGTTTGCAGCCATAGCACAGTGCAAAAGGTAGTTTCGCCACAATGCTAGAGTGTGTTGGGGTGAAGAGTATTGAAGACTTAAGGTTTCAGTGTTACGGCACAGTGCGATGTTTTTATGGATAAGCCCCGACAGTGCAGGGAAGCGTCATGCCATCAAATGCGCTAGTACTGTTCAATCGTTGACAACCCTTGTGATAACTATTGCCAGCAAAGTGTTCAGTACTGCATGTGACATAGTGCAAGCTGTCATTCACGCCGTCTCTGTGCGAGACTGCCAAGTGTGCCGCACAGAAGCATTGCCTTCATGAACGTATGCAGGTCATTGTTGCTGCACTTGTGTATGGTCAGGAATGGAGTGGGCATCTTGAACACTTTCATGACAGGTGTGTGTGTACCCGGCACCCAGGGTATCGGCGTAGTCGGCGATGTGCTGCACACAACTAGGAATAATCAGCTTCATTTGGCAACAAATGTTGTATGTTGGCGAAGATATGACTATGTGTATTCATTTGTAAAAGATGCATACACACATTGGTGGGTAAACTCAGCAGGGCTCAATATTGGCACTGCTTTTCTGGACGCAGGTGGCAACAAAGTGCTGCTCAACTACCAACAGGATACACCCGAGGGCTTTGTTGGCAACAGCGCCATCCTGGATGCTGTGGGCATTTCACGCTGAGCCATGCTTCTGGTCCTGTGCTATAAATGCACTGTGTGTTATGCCTTTTGGCTTCTTCTTAACACTGACCCATGTGCTGAACTTGCATCTACACTTTTCACTTTACTGCTAATGTTCAGATGTGATTGATAAATAGAAATGTAAAGTTAAACGTTAAGCTTTGTACATGAAACTTGATGGTGCTATCTTCTTGCGCCTGCCAGCTTCATGCACACGAGTGTGGCAAGGTGCCAATATGCAAACACTTTAAATGGCCAGTAAACAACCGTGCAGTCCAAAATTTGTAATCACCTCCGCTTTTGTACATTGTGGACAACCTGCCACAAGAACTTTGTAGAAAGTTACTGGGTTTGAAACAACCCAGTAACCTCTCAGTAACTTCCCAGTAACATTGACAAAGTGGGCATAATTGTGACAAGGCGCGTTGTCCGTATGCCCACTTCATCAATGTAACATGGTGTCAGTGATTTGTCTTCAGCACGCAGCCAACAACCAGCAAGGCTTCTACAGTGCGAGAAGTACGAGGCACTGCTGAGGTAGGCACTCTTCCCTTTGTGATAGTAACAAGGCCAGCCCATCTCGAAGGCTTTTGTTCTGGCAATACCACTTCTCACGGTAGTCTAGGACTTTACAAAACGGTGAAGGGCAGCTCAAGAAAATGAAATTGCATCACTGCCGGGCCAAGGCGGCATTTTGTATTAAAAAAGACCAATTGAGATGCTAAGTGGTGCATTACTGCACGCACGAGCAGAATTGAATAGACAGTCGTGGGAAAGAGGCACAATCATTGTTTTTCGAAACGGAGGTTCTGCTCTGCACACAACACTGTAATGCAAAATGTGACCGCTATGGTCTACTGTAAGAATTAGTGAGCTTGTTTGGGGGGATGTAAAAAAAAACTGAAGCCTCTTTACTGACCCTTTAAGGGAACACTTGATAAACAATGTGGGCAGAAGTTGTGCATCGCTTTTCTTTACTGTTAGTCTGTGCAATTAGCATTTCATGCATTCTTCTTTTTACCTACTTCAAGCTCGTTGTTGTGGGATGAAGAGTGCAGACAAGAGATATAATGAGCTATCGGGCCATCATCAACAGTGACATCTCTATGAGGTCGAAACACAGCATGAACTTTGGTTTAAAGGGACCTCACAGCACTTTTTCTAGCGGTCATCGAATGACCAGATATATTCTCAGAATCCGTCAAGTACAAGCAGGCACACTCTTCGAGCTCTTTTCAGCAAATGCACTGATAAGTGTATGACAGTGCACAGGAAGCTACATTCATGCAGCAGTGACACTTTTTTTATTAAATGTATATGTGCCAATGCGTGGCACCGGCTACTCCTCTTCTCTTGCACAAAAGCCGAAATCACACATTATGTAGCAAACACAATGCTATACATATGTACATAGCAAAACGCTTACACAATGAGTTCACATTTTTCAACCCTGAGTGTCGACACCACACAGAAATGTGTCCACACTACATAGAAATGTGTCCACACCACACAGAGTTTGTAAAAACACAAGTAATCACGCCAATTTAAGTGTTCACACAAAACACGAAAGTTGATAAAATGTCTAAGGCGATCTTGTCGCTTAAGTACTGAACTGTTTTCAGAAAGATTTTTCCAAAAATATCGTAGGGAAACACGAAAACACTGTTTTGAAACATTCCAGTGGACAGTGACGAAGTACTTTTTTTGTTTAGTACTTTAGAGCAATTTCTGATTTCTCAAGAAAGTGAACGACTGCACGCGCTGCAGTGGCTTGTAGCTTTCCTTTTGGCCATGGACCCAAGATTTTTGCAATTGATGGAGGTCGCTTATCCAAAGAATTGAGTTTTTGAAAAAGGTTCTTTCGAGGTATGTCATGATTTTTACAATGCAGAAGAATGTGCTCCGCGTATTCTTGAGCTTCTCCACATGAGCAGGTAGGACTGCCAGCTTTCCTTATTCTATACAGGAAGGCCTTCGTGTAGGCTATGCCAAGTCGAAGCCTATGGATGACTGTTTCTACTGATCAGCTAACCTTTAACGGAATATTAAATTCTATACCGGGATCAATGTTATACAATTGAGAGTTTTGCGCACCATTTTCGAATCAGGTTTCCATAGTCAGTTGACAGCTCAGCTTATTTATTAGACATCATGCATCGCTCATCGATACAGGTAGCAGTGATATATTATTTTCTTTATGTGCTGCATGTGCAGTGTCATCAGCTATGTCGTTTATTATGATTCCACAGTGGTTTGGCACCCACTAGAACATTATGGTGTGGTTTAAATCTTTTGCTATAGCGTACGTCCTCTGCATTTCATATGCGAGCTCACTAGCTTTGTTGCCCAAGCTGATTCCTTTTAAAGAAACTAATGAGGACTGTGAGTCACTGATAACTACTCATAAAAATGGACTTGGCTGTAGACGTATGAAGTGTAAAGAACAGAGTATTTCATCGAGTTTCGCCGTTGTGAATGTTGTGAAATGACTGAGTTTAAAAGCTTTTCTCGCTTGGTATGCAGGTACGAAGAATGCCGACGTAGAGCTTTGATTCAGACATGATCAGTCGGTGTACGCATGAATATAGTCTTCATAATTGGTATAAAGGTGTGTTAAAGTTTATGACAATTATAGGCATATCATTCTTACAATTTATTCCCTGAATCGAAGTTGTAATATCTGGGATAGAGTCGCCATGGTGGGTGGGTTGCACATGGAGGCCAGTATTTGTGCGTAGGCAGTAAAATCTTGAATTCTACTATAGTTTTATGTATTCTTGCAACTGATATCTCCTGAATAGCTTGGTGTAGGGGATGATTAGCATGTTGAGTTGCCAACCGAAGATAATGCCGGCACGTTTTCGTAAGTCTTATAGCATGGAAAGTCGGTTGACGAGACTCCGCAATTACCAAAGCACCGGCAGACGCTCGCGGTATACCAAGACATATACGATGGCTTCTGGCCAACAATCTTTAAATCCTCTCCTCTAGGTTGCGTGATATCTCATGCGAAACCGGGGCAGAGTAAGCTATTCTTTGTCGAATTATTGCTAAATGTACTACATGCAATAAAGAACATGAACTACACCATCTCACTCCGTCAGTCGACGTAATATATTGATTAGGGAGTTGGATTTGTCCTCTAATGATTTTATCTGTGGAGCCCAAGACAGACGTCTGTCTAAAATAACCCCTAGAAATTTGTGCTTTCACACAAGTTGTAAGGGCTTCATTAGCCCTTCCTTTCTTTGCACTTTCATTGCGACCATACTGGTTTAATTCTAGCACTCTACAGCATGAGCATGTCATGGCAGCAGCCGTGGCAACTCGTGATGTTCAAATTATTTGTAATCAAAATTATGGCTTCATTTGGCTGGTGAAGAGTGAGCAATTTCCAGCTGACTTGGAAACTTGATTGTTGCTGCACCCCATGGCTCACAGGAGCCTCGACCATTAATAGGCATCATTTTCTGACCATGTTCAGAATCTTCAGAAAGATACATCCTTGTCCTTGCACTCGTCAGAGTAGGAATTGTTCTCTTTGAGTATGAAGGAAAGAGTAAATTTAAGGGCTCGTTTTCTTTGTTACACATTATTATTGAGAACTAAGTTACTATAATGCCAGGGAAAGAATAGCAGTGGTTATTAGAAATTTTTGTAATGTAAATGAGAAGAAACAAAGTGGAGAAAATGATAACTTGCCACTGGCAAGATCTGAACCTGCGACCTTCAAATAACGCATTCAGTGCTCTACCACTGAGCTACAATGGTGGTTATCCCTCTGTCCACTTTATACGGTATGTTTGTATTCGTTCTCATTAATATTTGTGTATGTAATTTACACATATATATCTTTACTGTTTCACTTTTATTTAAAACTACTGTTGTACGCGCATGTGCAGTAAGGCTGCCTTGGGCATTTATACTTGCATTGACAGCTGATGGAATAAAAAAAGCGGTTGATAGTCGGCACTCATGTGTGTCGTGTCTTTTCTATACAAGGCACTGCTACTTTCACCTCAAGAATACATGCCAACTGAACCCAAATGAAGTTTTATTCAAGTTAAAGGTCCATTCTCAATCTATACTGGTTACATTTCTAATTAGAGCTTGGTTTCCCAGCATATGGAAATCCACATTTCAGTTTTTAAAGGCTGTTGTTATGTTTGCTTTATTACACACTATCTTGGCAGTAGACCTGTACGCCGGTACCAAAATTGTCAGCGGCGGGACGCCAGTGTTTCCACCTTTAAAGGCAGGGCATCACCTGCCTACATAGAAACTTGAACTCTGAACACCTGCCTACATAGAAACATAGAAACTTGAACTCTGAAAAAAAAAAAGTTTTTCCGGAAAGCGAAGCAGTTATCGTGGTAGCAACATGTATTTTTATGTTATTCATATACTTATAATTCTATCTCCATTTTCGTGACATAGAAAGTGTAAATACAAATTTATAGCTCCTTGAAAAAGTACAAATTAACAAATTACACCTTTACACAATTCTTTTTTCCAACTGCTCAGCACCAAATCTGTGCAGATACCCATCAAGGTCCTTCCAAAAAATGCATGTTTTGTAAAAAGTGAAAAACAAAGGAAAATGAAGACAATTCTGAATTGATCTAATGGGCACAATATTTAGAGGATCAAATAACCGTGTATGCTGTAAAAATGATGCAATGAAAGACATGGGTGCTAGAACACTCTAACCGGCGTGAACTCTTACTTATGCAGAAGGATGACACGATTGCAAAAGCGACTGTGTTCGAGAGGGGCTGCAGCGATAAAACAAGCGCATGCAAAGTAGACCAGAAACGCTGCTAATAGCGACAAAGTATGAGCACTATATTTTTTAACAGATTCTAAGATGGTTATGTCATGTTGTGGCGTGGCCACCAAACAACCAACGCATATTCAAGTCTGACCAAAGCATTATGCGCTGTCAGTCAGCATTTTTTTGCCGAGTTGTCTTATGTGTGTTGAAGGCACCAAAGTTTTGGAAGAGGTTATTGCACATTGTTCCGACGTTCGTGTGCCATCTTAAATCTGCTGTGAAAGTTACATCAGTTTATTTAAACTAAACAATACTTACATAATTACAACATCATTAGTATAAGTAAAATTAGGCTGTTTTTTATTTGTAAAGGTCATGACTACTGTTGGAAATGCACGTGCTCTTTTGTAGACAGTGAAAGAAGACGACCATGTTCGGAGAGACTCTTGTGCAAGTTGGCCTGTATGGCATTTTTTTGTAGCCTGTGTAGCCAGACTCGTGTTGCAGAACGGTGGTGCAGTATGCTAGAGCGGGTGCAGCACCGTATTGAGAGCACGGCCGCCTACTTTCACTCTAAGGTGCGTCTTTGCCATGAACTCAACCTGGACTTCAACAATACGCGAGAGCAAGTTTTATCATGGCTGAGGTCGCGCGAATTCTGCATCATGCTCTTGTGTCATATGCATCAAGATGATGACGACTTGCTGCACGACATCTTAGAGCTCGAACCCATCGAACTGGAATGAATACGGGTTTTCAGAACACTCAACTGAAGCCTAAAACCACCTTCAGGTTCAAAATGCTGCCTGCCCGTTACCACGGCAAAAAAATTGACGACCGACGCAAACTAAGGAGTGGAACGACGCCAACCATTGCCGCCCGTCGACTGACACACCACACCCGAGACTGACATCTACGCGAGATGTTGTCGTCTACTCTCAACAGGAAGCGCCCCGGCGGAAGCAGACGACGCCCCGAGTCTACAAGAACTGGAAGTCGTGCCTGATGCGACCCCCAAGGGACACGCGATCCCGTTTTTCAAACAAGTCCCGCCACATGTCGAGAATTTCGGACACAGCGAAGCACCGAAAACGAGGGTAGGCGAAGAACCCAAGGCGAATATGTCTGCAGGAGAAGCAAGAGACCCGAAAGACAAAGACACAGCTTGAACTGAAGGCAAAGAAAAGCAGACGAACTCCCAGCAAGGTGCTGCGAGAAAAGACAGCGAGGCAGAGAGAGTGAAGGGAAAACCCAAAGCGGTGAAAGAAACAACAGGAAAACGCGGCGAAGAAGGAAAGAACAAGAAAGAAGGTGAAGAAGTAGCCAACAGACAAAAGCCTTTATAAAGATAAGCAGGAGGAAGGTGAGGTTGAAGAAGACAAAAAGCCGAAGGACCAGCCAAGCCAAGAAGACATAACTGACGACAAGCCAGTGGTTAAATCTGGAAAAAGTGCCAGAAAAAGTCGGAAAAAGAGGACACGGTCATCGTAAAGCCGGGACCCAGCAAAGCAAGCGACTCGTCGTCCAAAGACTATTGCAATGAGGTGTTTCTGTGTGGTGCAAAACATTTTATTTCTTCACTTCGTGTTGTGGCTTTCTTCAAGGTCAAGCCAGTCAAGATGGCTGGAAAGTACATCTTGAAAGTTTCACGGTACGAACGGGCGAACTTCTGCGTGCCATGAAAAACTTGATGCGCCAGTGTATACGTATAGCTGTTTTTCATGTGTTGTTTTTGTTTCTTCTTTATGTTGTTTCTTTCATGTGTCAATAAATAAGTATTTCATTTAAGAGGATGGCCGAACATTTGCATGATAAATCAGTCAAGAACATTCTTGGGATAGCCTTAACGAGGGCGTTAAGCGTTGCAAATTGGCCGGTGTTGGAAACGCACGTGCCCTTTTGTAGACAGTGAAAGAGGGTGACGGTGTTCGGAGAGACTCTCGTGCAAGTTGGCCTGTGTGGCGTTTTTTTTTTTTTTTTTTGTAGCCTGTGTGGCGTTTTCGTAGCCTGTGTGGTTTTCAGTTTCTTTGTGAGTGCACTATTATTTTTATTACGAGGTCGGAGACAACACTACAGTCTTTTTTAAAGTTTGCCATGTTTCACTCTCGTTTCAAAATGGCGAAAAAAAAATGCTATTCAGGGCATCCAGATCTTAAGTATCAGAGACAGTTTTTACAGATAACATCATTGTATGCATCCATTCTAAGATGCATTTGATTATCACCGATAATTTCTTCTCCATCATATATATAAATAAAAAGCAAAAGCAAATCAAGAACCGTGTCATGAAGCATCTTCCTGATGTGATATGTACTTCAGATGACTGCGTGTGATAAAACGTAACAAATGTTTAGCGTGACAGCTAGCAATCCGCTATCCAGTCAACCAGCTTGTTGAAGCAAAAAAAAAAAGTGATGAAGCTGAGAGTTTAGCATGGGAAAATATGCCGAATACCTTCGAATAGTGAATAAGTATGATATCAACCTGTTTTCGGTCGTTAAGGGAAAAAGCAATGTCGTGCGTAAACCTAAGAAACTGTGTAACTGTAGAATAGCCAGCACAAAAGCTGTGCTGTGGTCGTGAAAGTATATTGTGTGCATGTATGTATTCTAGAATGTAATTGTTAATGATATGCTCCAAAAGTTCAGAGCTGGTGGAAGGCAAAAATATTGACTTTTGATATGGTATTAATTTTTTAATTTCTGGGCATAAATACGGCCACTACGTTTGTTAATTTCTACAGCTGGGGATTTTTTGCAGAGTTTATTAATTTTTTTTTAATTTTATAGTAAAATAGTCCGCATAACATTTTGAATACCACTTTAGGAATCGTAATACCATCCGAGCCAGATTATTTTGAAATCTCAAGATTTAGTATGAGGTGATGTACTCCAGAGGAGTCTAATTTAATATTGGAAAGAGCAGGGAGTTTGGTGCACGCGGGAAATGGAGTGATGCCATTACCAGTGTAAAAAGACAGGTTTAAATAATTATCAAAAGTATTTTTACAGCTTGAGGATTTGAAGAGGGCTGGCCATCAAAAATAAGGATGAGGACATGGACGACGCAAAACCAATCGAGCTCTATAACCTAGATGGAGTTTTCCAGAAATGTAGCGAAGGCATTGCTGAAGTAGTTAACCTTACCTCTTTCATTTTAGCTTCTGGTTTACTTTTCAATGCATTAAATGAAGAAGCATTATCATTACACTTGGAATGACAATTTTACATAAGTGTTTTTTGACGAGCGAGATGAATTATATATTGGATTCTATTTATTATATACTTCAGGCTCGCACTTTGATAGGCATTCACGCACAATGTCACAAAACTTGAAAAGGAGTGCATCTATGTTGAAAAATTCGCTACAACGTTCAAATTTGTCAAAAGATGGGGCAAAAGCGATGAGTATGGAAGTGTTATCAACTTCAAGAAAGTTCAATACAGTTTTTTTTTCATGTATTCAGGGACAAAACGCTAAATTTTGGGTGACTTCAACAGTTTTATGGTCATAAAACCTTTGAAGGACTTCACATTTTACACCATACGATGGGAGCATGCAGCCCCGTAACAAACTTGGGCTGCAGCTAACTCTTTTTCATCTGATATCGCGCAACTGCAAAACGCCAGCATATGGGAATATGGCCACTCGCGGAAAAAGGGCAGTATTTGTGCAGAGATTTCATAGCGCGTAGTAAGGTACACGAGCTGTTCGCTGATGCTTGCTGAAATAGCGAGCGTGCTAGCACTCACAAGTGCATGCTTATACTCAAAGTTCACTGTTGTGGATTGAGCCACACGGCCTCCTACCTGGACATCTGAGCATTCGTCGCGCAAAAGAGAGACGGGGCTTCTTTTCTGGTTGAGGAGCAATCGTTGTTGGACATCGCACCTGGAGTGATGTTATCGCGTGCGCCCTCCGGTTGATGAAGATGGGCAGCTTGTTTCATCTTCAGCAGCTTGTTTCGTCAAGTTACTGAGTTGATCTTTATACAGAACATGAAAACAACGATGAAAGAACTTGTTTGACTAGTTGGTATAACATTTTAAAATGTTAATTCGAGCGCAAACACACGACACAATCACTCACACATGCACACACCCAGGCATCAAACACATACAGCGCTCATTTCGAACCGATTTATTCATAGCTCGAAGGCTTGAATATATACATGACACGTGTGCACACTAACACCATAGAAGGCCAACAGCATACATTATCAATACATACAGTTAATCAATGTCAGAGCCTCAAAGCGATAAACTGGAATTTGCTTGGTAACAATGATAGCGAAAGGGCGCTTACACAGTGATCTTTATTTCTAATAAAAGAGGCCTCTAACACCTCACGTGCAGTTTTACTTGCGCTTCTGCCTAGAATCTTCGTCTCAGAGAATCGTGCGTCACAATCACAGCATACATTATCAATACGTACAGTTAATCAATGTCAGAGCCTCAAAGCGATAAACTCGAATTCGCTTGGTAACAATGATAGCGAAGGGGCGCTTACACAGTGATCTTTATTTTTCAATGAAAAAGGCCTCTAACACTTCACGTGTTACTTGCGCTTCTGCCTAGAATCTTCGTCCCAGAGAATCGTGCGTCACAACCACATGAGATGACATGCGCAACCAGGTGCGCATACTTGTCATCTCGTTTTGTTAATTTTTGAGCATGTTCCCTTAACCGGTCATTAATACATTGTTCGGTTTGGCCAATGTGCACTTTTCCGCAGGATAAGGGTATGCATTACACGACCCCCGTGGAACACTTAACAAAGGCCCTCTCATGCTTCTTCTCGCAGCCGCGCTTTTTGCTATCGCACACACGTTGCCACAATTTTAGGATTGTCATGTACATGTGTCACATGTGTCATGTATATATTCAATGTATATTGTAAAGATCTAAGTTGGAAAAGTTGACAGGAATATTAACGAAATGAAAGCTATGTTAAACATTTTTTTCAGTGCTAAGATATACAAAATCTATGCGCCCTTTAGAGGTACTATAGTCGGTGAGTGCGACACATGGCAACTTTTGCTTAGTAACCACCTATACAGAAGGCACTTGAGTGCGTCAATGTTGGAGACCCCTTCTCAACTAGTACTTTTACCTCTTATAACGAGCAGTTGCTGAGTAACGCTTTTTTCTTAGCTGTGGAGTTCTTATTCTCTACCACATGGTAAACTTTTTGTTGTCTTATACAAAAGACAGCAGCATCATATGTTTTCAGCATGCAGCTGGTGTTATGCTGGGCAACTTTTTCACTTTATTGGAAGCCTATCTGAGTAGTACCTGTCTATATCTTGACAAACAGCTTTTTCTTTTTCAAAAACACGGCATTTGCAATGGCTCGCAATTCCTGCCAATTTAAAATTGTCAGGCGTGTTATCACCAAGCTCTGCCTCGGGTCTTGAAAAATTGTGCAAGCACATAATGCAGAAGTCTTTTGACAACCAGATTGAGCAATTTCAAGCTGTCTTTGTTGACGGCAGTCTTCGAATTATGAAAAGCAAAGACTAGAGACATCATTGGGGATCATGAAGATGCTGGAGCCATGAGACCTCTTCACATTCATAAGGTCTTCCATAACCTGATAAAAGTTGCAGGCGGGTATGGAGTAGCCTTTTCTGCGCCCGTTAAGCTCACTCAGTTGTGCCCAAAAACTACTCTGGAGGAGGCTAGTCAGCAGGAATGCAGCAAGAAGCATCACACCACGTATGAATGAATTAATTTGTGGTTGAAGGAAAAGAAAAAAGGCACTATCTTCTGCAGCCCTTGCCGGAGCACGGCTGCAGAAAAGAGTCTGGAAGTAGATAGGAGGAGAAGGGTTGAAGGAACATGCCGGCCGTGGCTGGTAGAGCAGAAAGCAGATAGAGGCCTTTGGCAGAACAGTCTGAGTCATAAGACCTGGAAGTGTGGGGCTGCAGGACATCAAGTGGTCCTACAGCTTGGATGATAGCCCGTGGAATACAAATATGCCAGGAGGCTTTTGAAGGCTGGCCATAGAATCCAAGTATGCCAGAATGCTTTTGAAGGCTGGTCCCTGGCAGATTACCGGGAAAAGCATGTCGTCCTGGTTGCGCGTCGGTATGTCGAGAGTGCGGTATGCCAGGAGGAGTGAGCTTTGCTGCTGGATGTGTGTTGGGCACACAAGCAGCAGGTGTTCCAAGGCCACCTGTGTGAGATGTGCTAAAAATGTGGTGCACGAAATTTCCCTTTCTTGTTGCAAATCGTATTGACGGACGAGGCGCTGCGTAAATGAGCAAGCCAGGAAGCATGGTCACAATCCGGCAAGAGATGGCTTGGTGCATTTGCCAATGCATTTTAAAGCCTTAGAATGTAAGCCACGTTTGAAAGATTAAGGTGACACTTAAGGGCAAAACGATTAGTAAAGTACTATTAGTAGAGTAAAGTATTAGTAAAGTACAATTTCACACCCCTGGAAACGCCACTCTTACCCTCGACATGACACTTAGTAAGCGAGAAAAACACGTGAAAAAAGAACGCGAGTGGCGACACCACCTTGAGATTCCTGCACCAAACACCGCGACGTAAGAAATATATAAGGCGTCTACTGGGTCCTATGTACTTTACAATAGATCAAAATGAAGTACATAAAATCTGTGGCTGCCATAGACTTAGCATATAAAGTTTCAGAAAATTTCCTTGAGCCAATGCTACGAAAATACCTTTTGAAAATCCTTACGTTACGCACAGGTACTTTGGCGCAAAATTAAAAAATGTCGACCTTCAACCTTGATTTTCTCCGCTAATAATCAACTTATGACAGTGAAACATATGACATTATAGTTATCTAAGTGTAGTTCATCAATCTAAACCAAGCCAGTGTTCCTCTTCAGTGTCCCTTTGAGGTTTTGAGTGTGACTGTGCTCCGCTGTTTTCCAAGACTAAAGTACCTTCCAGTCACAGGGATCGGGTGACCAGGGATGTTATCAAGGCATTCCACATCGCAAAAAAATAACTGTATTAGCCAAGCATCAGTTAATTCAGGCAATTGTGAATTGTTCTTTTGAAAGATATGCTGTAACCTGATCATTGTAACACGTCGCACACTATCGCACAAAGTTTAACTTGCGAAGGTGAGCCTTTCGACTCTTCCGGTAAAACGCGTCGTAGATTTTATGAAGAAGCATTCATTGTGTGTGTTACCTGCTGACAAGGAGGGCAGCTTTGCCATAATGTCCCTTAAAATGTACCGGGAAAAAGCTTGTCGCACGGTTTCGGCCCTTTTTAACTGTCATGCTGAAGTGTCAACGAAAAAGCTCAAAAGTAAAGCTAAGAGCCTGCTTCGCAAGTTAAACCTTGTAAGTGTCCTTAAGAATATGTCAGATGCCAAGGAAGATTTCCTTGAAGCCTTCTTCAGTGCGAAAACACATAAGGTCGGCATGCCTTTTAGGCTAATTGTATCTGAAAATAATACCTGGCAAAAATGTATTGCACTCTACCTGCAGAAAACCTTGAAATACCTAGAAGTGAACGATCCATTTCTGGTAAAAAGTTCATGTGAAGTCCAGGAGTTTATTTCGTCGCGTTGGAATAAGACTCTATTCGCCTTCTCTGTAGACGTCAAGGACCTGTAATATTCCATTCCGCATGACTCATTGTTACAATGCATTGGAGAATATATAGATGAGTATGGCGCCTCAAAATTCCAGACCCAGTCTGGCATCAGCGTCAGTGGGTTTTTAGAGCTTTTAAGGTTTTACCTTCAGTCGACGTACATCCTATGGGATGGAAAACCTCACCTTCGAAAATCCGGTATTTGTATTGGTTCTTGCATCGCTCCCATCGTCAGTGACCTGTTTTTAGGCAAATTAGACACATCCATTTCGGAAGTTTTCACTAACACTAATGTGACGCACGTTTTCAGATACGTAGATGATTTTTTAATTTTTATGGACACTGTTGTTGCATCGTATAAGAATGACGCTCTTACAGTTTTAGACCTGATGCGAAATGGTTTTAATCATTTTGAGCTTACTCATGAACTTCCTGAGAATTGTGAAATCAGGTTCCTTGACTATGCTTTTCCTGAATAATGGACGCACTTGCTGGATGTATCAACCGCGTGGAAATAAGCCTGTTTTGCCATTTCATTTCGTGCATTCTAAGTTAGTTAAGCGAGGTATTGCAAAATCTTGCTTCGTGAATGCCTTGCGAAAATCCTGTGTGCACAAGATTACAGAAAGCATGCTAGCAATCTTCAAGGCTGACGTTGGCTGGTTACCCCGACCACGTGCAAGTTTCCGTTGCCGAAGGCCTGCTGCGTGAACTTAAGGCCAAAGGGACAGATAATGCAGTCTCACCTGTCACAGCTAGACAGGCTTTAGCCATGGTTCTATATATGCACAAGATAGCGCACAATCTTAAGAAAGTGGCACAGCAAGTTAATGTGAAGGTGGTCTTTACGGTCCCTCAAAAATTGAGTCGCCTGTGCAAGCTGTCCGTTTCTCCGTCCAGACCCACCCTCAGTTGCACTACAAAACATGCAAATAAATTCAGAGATTGCATCTGTAATGTGGTGTATCAGCTGCTGTTATCGTGTGAAAGGTATTACGTTGGCCAAACAGGTCGTTGTATAAATGAGAGGCTGAGGGAACATATGTACAATGTGGACCACTATAAACAAGGATGGCTGTCCGTTCACTGTGACACGTGTGGCTGCCGGCCAATATTTGCAGAGTGTTCTATTGGTGCTAGATACAGGGATCGTACCACATGCAAGATCATAGCGGCAGAAAAGATTTGCTCATTGAAAGATGCTTGTGTTTGCACCCCTTCTGTCGCGCTCACCGATAAGGAAAAGTTGTTCCTTTGCGTGTCAATGTGATGTACTTATGCATTGTCATTTTGTTTTGCGCATGACTAGTGCGACTGGTAACTGTATAAAAGCGAATACTTTCACAAGAAATAAATTGTTTGCAGTTCAGCGCTCTGTCTCCTCTCTTCTCCTGTCCCCTCCTGCCCTGTCGTTTGCGCTGGTAAGCAACCTTTATGATGTTATACCAACACGCCCAATCCCACTGTCTCTCGAGTGTCAAGCCAAGTCAACGAGCTGCTCAAATACCCCTTTAAACTTCATGTTTTTACTTATGCGCACTTTACACCACATGGTGTGCCTATTAAAAATCAAATTTTTACTTCAACTAAAAGAAATTGAACCATTCTTTTTATATGGCACACTTTATCATTACAATCTTTCCTTTAAGAATGAAAATAATGTTTGAACTTCTCATTGATGGCTGTCTACCAATTTATTGAAATGACAGGTTTCTCATTGATTTGTCATTCACGTCAACTAGAAACCTAAAAAATTATTTTCTTTTAGAAATGAAAATTGTAACGGTAAAACTTGCCACATAGAAGGAACCACTTATTTGCTTTCAATGGAAGTATAAATCTAAGAGTGAAGCTTTTAAAGCTCGAGGTAAAACACTGGTTGTCTGCGAAATGCCCTCCATCATGCCATTACCTATCAGCTGCACCCACTGACAAACAGAGTATGAGCGATGAACCAGGCCAGCTTTGCATGTTACTTTTCTCGTACGATCTGGAAACTTCAGTGGCAGTCGACTCCCGTTAATACGAAGTTCACGGGAACCGCAAAAAACTTCGAATTAAACGAACTTCGAATTAAGCAAAAAGCACTAAAAACGGCACTTTTATTAGTTTAAAAGCGCGACAGTTTTGAGGAAAAATAGTCTGTCATCTTCTTCTGCTTGCCGAATCTGGCTGCGGCTAGCAAGTTTTGTAAGGAATACACGTGTCGAAGTGCTTCTTCGGCGTTGTGTTCTCCAACAAAAAACCGCTGCGCAAGAGCAAGACCCGCAGCTACATCGGCAGCCTTCGGTGGTGGCTCATTTCCGACGTCGTCGTCATCATCGTCATTTTCAGGAATGCAGTCATGGGGCCGAACCATCTGCACGATTTCGCTGTCCGTTAGTGGACCGCATGTTTCGACGTTGCTGTCCACAGAGACATACTCGTCAAAACGGACGTCACCGAGAGCGGCGCGAAAGCTACCGTCGTCGAGCTCATTTGTTTGCACTTCCACTGGCGCACAAGGAGAAGCATCCCCCGAGTTTTCCATGAAACCACAGGCCCGGAAACAATTGGCGATGGTTTCTTCTTTCACGCGGGTCCAAGCTCGCGCTAGCATGTTGATGGCACTAAGCAAACTCACCTCGTATTGCGACGAGTTGTCCATGCACAAAAGCATGCGCTCGACGAGATGCTGCCTATACAATACCTTCATATTTTTCATTATGCCTTGGTCCATGGGCTGCAACACGGACGTCGTGTTTGCAGGCAGGTACACAAGACGGATGGCACTCAAGGAAGGTACGTTCATGTGGGCACTACATTGGTCCACAAGGAACAACACCTTACGGCTTGATTGCGCGAACTTGCGGTCGAGTTTGGTGATCCAGTCCTTAAATATATCGGATGTCATCCACGCCTTTCTGTTCGAGGCATAATCCACAGGAAGCGTCTTCACGCCTTTAAAGCACCTAGGCTTGGCAGCCTTCCCGATCACAAGCAGGCGACACCGTTCTGTGCCAGTCATGTTCGCCGCGACTAGCACTGACACTCTCTCTTTGCTTCTTTTGCCTCCAGAACAGTCGTCGTCTTTAAATGTCAGGGTCTTGTCCGGTAGCAGCCGATAAAAAAGCGCAGTTTCGTCTGCATTAAAAATGTCTGCCGGCTGGTATTCTTCGAGGTACTCGCGAAGCTTGCCCGCTTTCCATGTCAGGCACGTATCCTCATCGACTGACGCCTTCTCCCCACACACGCTTTTAAAAATCAAGTCGTGGCGATGTTTGAAACGCGTAAGCCACCCATCCGAAGCAGCGAAGTCGTTGATGCCCAACATTTCAGCAAGCGATGACGCTTTTGCCGTGACGACTTCACCACTAAGAGGAAGTTTGTTGTTTCGTGCCTCTCTGATCCAAATCAGCAGTGCTTCCTCCAACTCGGGGTAGGCGCCGGTGCGCATCCGCTTCCGCGATGTCTTGAATTTTTCACTTTCAAACGCATCCAATATTGAGCGCTTATTCTTTATAAAAGTCGACAGCGTGTTAGGCTTAATGCCGTACTTTCTTGCAATGTCTTCTTTGGCGGTGCCTCCCTGGTCAACTTCCTTCAAGACTTCGACTTTTGTCGTTAGGTCTAGCGTCCGGTAAGGGCCACGAGTCATAGAGAAATAAAAAAAGTTGAAGAGTGGACACTCCCGTAGACCCCAGCGGCCCAATCGACTCTAGCACACCTAGTGGTTGATGAGAGCAAGTGACGTGCGCTTCTGGTTTCGGTTTCACTGGCGCAAATTTTGAATTACTTTGCATAACCGACGTTTGGCTATGTCGAAAGTTCATGATTTCAGACCACTATTCATCGCCCAGATGGATAGTTTTTGTAGGTCGTTTTGATTTAGCGATTCTTTGTTTTGTTCAGTGGTTCGTGCGAATCGGTCGTGACGTAATTTTTATTTCGATTAAGTTATAATAAAAAGAGATGCAGGTAATGATAATTCACTACAGTTTTATTCATCGCGCTTGTGTTTTTCTTTTGGAACAAGTGATCAATGTATATATCAGTCAAAGAAACAGAGCATCCGCAATGTTTTATTCAAAGGCAAGGTAGAGTATGACAATATAAAAAGCACAATATGACAAAGGTAGACAACAAATGCATCTCGCCTTACAAATAAATTGTAACAAATATTGTAACAAATACATAGAGAACACAGACAACGCACACATCGCTAGAGTTGGCAGAAGCCGAGAAGCTGGTGAAGTATGACACACTGGGCCAGTGGGTAAGTAAGGATCTATGGCAAAAACACAGCGCACAATGCTGATGAAGAAGGAAGAAGTGACATATACACAGCAATGAAGTCGCGAATCACGCCTGGGCTTAACCGAAATAATGCATAGAAAAAAAGAGTGCACAGAAACCACACGACACAATATAGCAGAAAGGCAAAGGTGCAGTGTGCTGGCTGTGCTTAAGAACAGCTAGTCCAAAATGAAAAAAAGCAGACTTGATGCCTGCTTGTCCTCAGAAAGGTAGGGCTTTGCAGCTTGCTCACTACGTGAAAGACAAACTTTATGCTACAACACTGGCAGGTCTTGTGGCTTTTGTTATGCGTCGCCTTCATCAAAAACTTAAGATCCCAAGTGATTTGCATCTGGGTGTTGCTGTGACGCTTGCGAGCTAAAATAGATTGTAGTCATCACTTTATCCAGAATTGTGGACTTTAATTGGTGCTACGAGAGCGGTATTACAGGGCTAATAAATAGCAGAAGGAAACCACTTTGGCTCATTATTTTTCACAAAGGCTCTGCATCGTACGTTATCACTCACAAGCTATATAAAAATAAAATGGCAGCGTCCGCAGCCCCATCAAACGCTACAAGTTTGGGTATTCTTTTGAAAATTTTGATGGGCAAAATGAGGAGGTTGATGAGAAGCTAAAATACGAAAAGCGTGATAACATGAACCGTGCCCACTTCATACTGTGTTCCTTACCCGCTCGAAGACATTTCAACAAGCGGTTTTGTTATCGATATATTACTTGAGCTGGAGAGATAAAGCATACACAGTGACCAAGCGACCCACAGTAAAGTGTACAGTTCGCCCGTATTTGCTACAAAAAATACAGACAGGATACCCAACATTCTTTTTAAGGTTATGCAAATCACTTCGAGCGAATACACAGTGTTCGTACTCCTCATAGCGTGTAACCAAAACAATGAATGCAACGAAGGAGTGGTTAGTCCAGTTGAACTGAATATAAGCATATAAGACCATAATAAAGTCTGCTGTAACGAAGTAATAACATAACAAAGCTATTGCAGGATTCGGCTCAACTCGAATACTTTAGTGTAAACCCGCCGCTAATTGCTAACCTTTGAACTTGTCAAGCTGCATGCCCGAGATTGAAGACTGGAACCTAACCCTGTCTAAGTTTCAGTTCACAAAACGCACATTCCAACATAAACGAACCCGGCAAAACATTTTCAGAAACTTAGCGCGACACCCAGCAGAGCAGAAATGAAAATCGCCAACACTTGACAGATGGTGATACAAAACATCGCACACTTTCAGGTGATGTGCAGTGGCCTCAATTATGGCAAGAAAGTGAGATTCAAGTTGTTGTACATATGCAAAAGCTGCTTCTGATGGCACAGTGATATTCCCAAAAAGTTTGCTGGGGACGTGGTATGCTTTGAGCATTGTGAAATACTGGTGGGTACCCTTAAGCGTCTCACTGTCGTCTTTCAGTAACTGTGGGCAACTGCAACCGTCACATGCATTCCGAAGGAAGTGTTTGATGAGAAAACCAGCTCCAGCTACATAATATGCAGCGGAGTCATCGATAATATGGGAGTGAATGTTTGTCGCAAGTTCAGAGAGATCGTCTAGAGCGGGAAAGTCGTCAGGCTGTGGCTGTGCACACTCCTCATTATCCACAAGAGACGCACTGGTGAGGGAGAATGGCGAGAGCTGCTCCAGGAGGAGGTCACATTCATCATCCTCGACATTTCCGTATTCTGACAGCTTGAAGAGTTTTCTTATGCAGATGTGCTTCAGGCCACAAATAAATTGTGCTACATTGGGGTTGGTGTTGCAACCCTGTTTTTGCCTAATGTGGCCAAATATGTTCTCCAGAGGATCCTGTTGAAGCCTGCGTGTTAACAGGTATTCAAAATTGTAATTTTTGGAGAGGTCGTCCCATAGTTGACAAATTGCCTGAATTGTAATTTGCCAACCTACGATGGTTTGTGGTTGACGTCTGCCAACAAACTGCCATGATGCAATCCAGGGAAGCTGGCCTCGGAGGAAGTCAATCAGCTCTAAATCATTTTTCATGATTGCATGCCGCAGCTTTTGCGAAGTTCTTTTTTTACTCGAGCTGTTCAAGGCATCGAAAATCCTGTCCATACGATCACAAAATTGAGCTGTAGTGATGGCCGAGGCAGGCAGCACCTTCGCATACACCATTGCCGTGATAGCAATCGAAACTGATGCACTGAGGACCTGAGTTGCTCTGCTGACCTTCATATTAGAAAAAGGTTTCTGATGAACGTGCCGTTCAGTCAACTTTGGAGCCAATCGCAACCGCAACTCATGTGAGGATTGGTAAAGGCTTACATTGTGCGACCAGTTAACGATGTCATCCCCAATGTATAACTTGTGTGCTTGGACATTATTGCGCGTTGTTTTAATTAAATGCAGAACATCAAAAATGTAATATACCCGCTCACCATTAACTTCAAAAAAAGGCTTTGCTACAGTCACTCTTAGTTGGTTAGCGAGACTTACATTTGAACTGCCCTGGTCACAAATGACTGCTTTCACTGCAATATTAATGCTCCTAAGCTCCAAAATGAGTGACACCAGCAAGTTATGCATAACAGATGATGGTGTTGATGTGTGCCCTATAGTAAAAGCAACCGGTTGAACCCACTTTCTCGAAACACCAACAAGAAGAAAAACCAGTGCTCGATCAGCGATGGTTGAAGTGCGATGAGTGCCATCATCTGTAAAACCCTGGACAACGTCTCTTGAAGCATCATAGTACAAATTTTTTTTTAGTGCTATTTCGTCGAAAACTAAAGCGCACACTCGGTCCCGTTCATTCCAAGCTTGAGTATTTGTTGCAATGGAAGAAAGGATTCCTGGAATTATGCCTGGAGTCATCTTTACATTAGCTAGCCACCTCCTTAATGAACGCCGGGAGGGCAAAGAAAAATACGGAGCCAGAAATCGGTATGCTCGCGGACCTCGGAAGTTTAAGTGAAGAGCGAAATTCTTGAACCACATGGGAAACCGCTTGCCCTTGCGTTTGGGCCTCAAGCGAACATGTGCAGAAAGAAGTTTAAAAACCTCCTCGGTGACGTGCGGTCGGATAACTTCAAGGGCCTTCGAAGTCGATGACGGTGCTTGGTGAGGCTGTCTCTGCAGTCTTTTGATAGTTTTCCGCTGTGCTGCTACTTTGGCTTGCAGATGTTAAATGGTTTGCTTGTACTTCATTGATGGAGACATTGTCGCTGGCACACAGGAACGCACTGCAATAAACAAAAAAATTGATGTAAAAGCGAAGAACAACTAATCCCATACGAGCACTTTCCTCGCTCTTTCAGACCCAAGGTGCACAACTTTCTGTGGTACAAAGTTTTCGATTCCACTACCTAAAAACAAACCATTCACAATGTTGACAATGCACAAAAAAAATGAAAATCACTGAGAGCCCACCCTTACATTTTGTAAGTGCACACGTAGTGTCCTTTTGAGGATAGTTTCCTCAGAATGTCCTAAACATAAAATAGCACATTAAAAACTGCTGCGATAAAAGCATAGTCACCATTTTCTCTAAGGCACTCAGGCGTGGAGCTGTTGGCGGAGACGTCTTCTGGAGGGTCTTGTAAAGCTTGTTCAGTGCCTCGGACAGTGCTGTCGGAACAATCTTGCGAGCGGCCTGCGGAAGTCTCTATATCAATCCACTCTGGTGTTGAAGTGAACATACAACTTACCGGCCACACAAGTTCCTTTTGTGACAGCTGAACGACTGGTTAAGGTTTTCTCCGGCAAGACGAAATCATCAGAAATTCTTTCACCAGCAACAAGGGAGCTGCCACCTGCAGAGGTTTGGTCAACAGTCAATTTGGGTAAAAAAAAAAGAAATCGCGACACTGAACGCACCCTGTTCATCGGGGCACCTCAATGTGTGGGAGCCGCTTTTTGAAGCCTCTACCGCAGGTCCTGAAGAGATGAAATTATGACAATGTGTCAGTAAGAGGCTTAAAATAACACAAACTGAAGCTCATCCGCACCTTGCAGTGCAGCTTCTGCAGCCATGTCACAGTCACTACTTGAAGCGACGCTCAGAGAACCTGCATATATGTGCAGTTGGTAGAAGTTACAAAGCTTGTAGCATGGGGAAACTTAAACAGCTCTTTCAAACGCATAAATTGGTCGAACGTGGAAGAAAAGAGACGGCACCAACTAGGAAACAAGTAATTTGTGATTTTTGGAATTATCAACAGTGGCAGCTTTCACTGATGAAAGGTATACGTACATGTGCACTCAGGCTTGAAGATAACGAGAAATAGCCCTTTAAAGTCTTTCAAAACAAGTTGCGCAGGTCCAGAGCATCAAAAAATGACAGAAATGTAAAGCTGCTGTTAGGAAGGTAATAGCCCACAATTCACAGAATTTAAGACTTTCCAAGTGTTACTTCTGTAGTGAGGTTTCTCCATCGGCTACAAAGATCTTCACGGTTAACTGTCGCCACTGATTCAATACAAGTGGCTGCTATTGCACATATTTGAGTTTCAGTCAATCACTTACATGGTGCAGCTGGTTGCACACTGGGAACAGCCACTCTTGTAAGCCTTGTGTGCCCAGGGTCCATGAAACTTTGAGTAGTAAAATGGTCGCTACAAACCCTGTACGTTGCGTACAATAGGCTGGCCGGCTTACTCAGGAGATCATCGCGTCCAGCATACTGCATCCATGCTTTCATCCTGCATTGGCAATGAACTATCAGCTGAAAGGGGAAGTGCTTGAATAGTGATTTTTTATTGTTACCCTCACTTAGCAAGTACGAACAGTAAGCCTACAGACATGCAAACCATACAAAAGCTTTAACACACCTGCCGTCCCGTGGTACGCGGAAGAAACTCGTCCCAGGCTTCTTGTGGGTTCTGCCATTGTTGAAGCACCACGATACACAGCAGTAGCTGCCGTAGCTTGGACCGCCGGACGGCATGGCGTCAGCGCGGTCTGAAAATGTTAGTAAGTGGATGCTTCGTTGTCAAATTACGAAAAAGATATGTGCACGTCATAAGTGTACCAGCAAACCCCTTTGAATGATTAGCTAATCGATGCACAATACAAAACCAGACATCTCTGACCCATAAAACTGACTTACAAAGATAGACGTCCAGACCACGTACAAAGATCTTCAGAAGTTTCCAGGCCGCTATCCCTTGTAATGCAATGGTATCGCGGCCTGGGTACTTTAGAACATCTTCGCGCGAACGCAGTATCAGCAGTAAATTGGGAAGAAAAATCGTAGTTGAAATTTGTGCGGTAAAATTATATTGGAAACGTCAAAAAAATTTGTGGGCAGCTTGCACTAGTGGCACAAGGCTAGCGAAGAAACGAAGATGATGGCCACTTGGCTAGTCCAGATTTACCTCCGGCACACCAAGAATTATTCGTGTTCCGAGCCTTCGGGAAACGCGTTGTGAAGCTTGCGAGGCCCAGCGAACGCTTCTCAATATTTTGCACCGAGCCACCGAGCCTATGACCTAGCTGCCCAGCTATGCTCAGCGCACAGACGCTCGCGTCCGTGGCAGACGCAGCACGCGTCGCCTTTGCTATACTGCATACGTTGCACAATGTTCCCGTCTAGCCGCCGCAGAGAGCCGCAAACTTTCTTTTTAGCGAACCTCCCAGTCCTTACAAGCTTCAGAAAAAGGTTACAACTGCGTGAATGAGACGCCATGTAAGAAACAAACTCGCACACACGAAGCGCAACGTGTGTGTGTGTGCATCTTTCTATGTTTGTTGCATGGTGTCTTTTTCGCGCAGGCGTAACCGTTTTCTGAAAAAATGACCCAACAAGACCAACAACATGTCATTCAACAAGCTTCGCTTGAAAACGTACCTCACCTGTTATCTCACGCTTGAAAACGCCGACGCAGCCGACGTTGACGAAAGCGACGAAAGCTTCTCGCTGTCAGTCATGCATGGGCTTGTCTATGGCTTGTCGCTGGGTAGATGGTGTTTATGACAGTACGGCTGAAGAAAAATAATCGCGTAAGGTGTGTTGAATACATCGTTTTTATGCATAAAAAACATACCAAGTTTGGGCGTGTAATTATTAATTTGTGAAAACAATTTTGTTGCATTGATTATAACTGTGTTTTTTTTTTTTTGCGCTTGCGCTCTCTGACGTTTGGTGGGAGCACTAGTTCGTTACGTAGTCGTGACGCACTTTCTAAGGCCAGGTTTTGATGATGATGATGATGATGATCCTTGACACTCTGGCGCACACCCACAAAGGGGGATCGGCCAAGAACCGGGCGGCAGGATCTTAACTAAAAGGCTAATGGTTTTTCAAAGAAAACGTAATTTTGGGCTAAAAAAATATAGAAAGGAAAGCCGAAAATCGAAAAAGGAGTATATCTGAGCGGGGAGCGATGCAGGCCATCAGATGCGATTTGAGACAGAGGTAATGGTGGGTCTATATATATATATATATATATATATATATATATATATATATATATATATATATATATATATATATATATATATATATATATATATATATATATATATATATATACATACACACACATACATATATATACATATATAGGCAGATTAACATGGCAATCGCTTTGTTTCAATTATGTATTCAAATACCGCAGAGCAGACGTCCCTGTGGCTATAACCGAATTTAATGCTGCCAAACGACAAAATTACTGCCACATTTAATTCTAATCCCAATTTTTCAAGTGGAGCTACCAGGTATCTTTTCCGCTGATGAGAATACCGGCGACAGAACAAAAAGAAGTGATCTATCGTTTCCATTTTTTGGCAAGTCTGACATAAAGGTGACGCCTTTAGACCAACTTTATGCAAATAATAATTCAGTTGAGGAATTCTGCAACGCAATCTTGTAAAAGTAACTTCCAAGTGCCGTGTTGCACACCACTGTCTATTCCAGCGGCATCTTAGATGTGCGAAATCTCGATATTTATCCAATGAGTAGCAGTCGTATTCACGCAAACAGAGGTTTCTAAACCTTATTGCTGTCGCGTAAGCCGTATCAGGCAAAATCGGGATAATGGGACCGCTAAGAGATACTGTGGCTAGTGCATCCGCCATCTCATTGAGATATATGCCACGATGACCTGGTACCCATAAGAGCTGCAGTTTTTTCAACTTTGTCGGTATGAGTTGTCGAAACATGTGCATAAGTGTTAAGTTGGCTCCTGAAGACAGAGCAGCACATACTGAAAAAGAATCTGTAATTACGACTGCTTCCGATTCGCCCAAAGGAAGTTTCCGTAGTGCCAGTACAATAGCAAATAATTCTGCCATGAATATTGGTGTGTAATCTGGGAGTCTAACCGAAAAGGACCAGTCAAGGGAACGTGAGAAGATACCTGCCCCAGCCTTTTCATTTGATACGGATGCATCGGTCGCAATTATGTTGTTCAAGTTCAAATGCGCCAAGTAATCCTGCAGCCGATCATTTAAATATTGAAATGGCATTTGCTTTGCGTTAGAGGGATAAATATTCTCAAATTCTATCATAAGATCTAAGTTAACATCTCTTGTTGTGAAAATATGTTTTATTTTGACGTTCAGTGGTTCTAGCAGCGCTTGAACGAACAAGATCTGTGGGCAGTGGAATCGTGACCACCAAGTTTCAAAAAATAAACTTGGTTCTTTAATAAAAGCATAAAAGGATGCTCTCTGGGGCACAGTGTATAGTTTTAAAAATGTTTGGATAGTAAGCATTTTGAATCTATTTAACAATGACGGTAGACGCGCTTCCATGTATAGCACGTTGTTAGCAACAAACTTGGGCAGTCCAAGGCACAGTCGTAAGGCCTCCCTTTCTAATAGTATTAGCGGTCTCATTTTATATGTCGCACTGCCCGAAAATAAGACGCAGCCGAATTCCATGATAGGACGAATGTACATTTTATAGACCATTACCAATGTATTTCTTCGCAACCCCCTTTTTATGTTGCTGAGCTTGCGTAACCACCCCATGGCTCGTGTTGCTTTGGACGCAATGTGATCGATGTGGCTTTTCCAATTTAACGAGC
Organism: Rhipicephalus microplus; assembly: GCF_043290135.1. Taxonomy (NCBI): domain Eukaryota; kingdom Metazoa; phylum Arthropoda; class Arachnida; order Ixodida; family Ixodidae; genus Rhipicephalus; species Rhipicephalus microplus. The sequence continues at coordinate 271,246,837 of NC_134702.1, read as the reverse complement.
TGTTATATATGATGCATAAGTATTTAAGTGAATCCACCTGGGGAATCTGCTCTGTGCCATACATCAAGGAGATGTTAACAGGATCCCTGAACGAGAACGCTAGAAGCGCGCTTTTGTTTACATTTAGAGACATTCCAATTTTTTGAAGCCATTCCTCTATCATGTTTAGGTAATTCTGTAATGTCTGATAAAGTAATTGCAGATCACTGTTTGTCGCAAAGAAAGCAATGTCATCTGCGTAAAGATATAAATGAATATCGCTATGTGTTGGAATCGAACTGAGGAAGATGTTAAACAACACCGGTGAGAGCACTGCACCTTGTGGTACGCCACGGTATTGTCGATATCTGTTAGAAAAACAACCCCTTTGAAAGCAATAAAACTCTCTCTCCCTTAAAAACTCTGCTACCCATGATGTCATGTATTTTGGTAAGTGTGACCTTTCCATCTGCTCTATTAGTATTTTATGCTCCACTTTGTCATACGCCTTGGCCAAAACCAGAGTAACCAGAGTAACCAGGCCAGGTTTTGCGGAGTGTCCGCTCTTGTCTTCTTCTTTCTCTATGCACGAGTTGCCATTATCAAACGTACGTCACCACCACAACACTCAAAATCAGAAGCGCGGAAACACGTGTGGAATCAACCCAGCGCGCGGGTAACGCGGTGACACACTCGAGTCTCGACAAAAGTCAACTAAAGAGTCAGTCGATGCTGCCGATGCGATTCGCCAGCGTTAAAAAGATTGCCGCTTCAAGATTTGTGACGCTGCGGACAGTAGTGATGGCAAAGACACCAGCGCGGTTTGGCAGATGTTTTGGCATATGAAAAGTTCCCCATTTTACTGTAAAATTACGGTCGCGACGAAACTGTCGATTGAAAAAACTTCTAATTAAGCAATATTATGGGTTTTTAACTTCGAATTATTGAGCATTTTTTTCTATACGATTGCATGCAAAACTGATGGGACCACTTGCTCATTTCTATTTTACCGAAACTTCCAATTCAGCGACTTCGAATTACCGGGAGTCGACTGTAAATCATTTCCAAGGCAAAATATACCATTTGTAAAGCAAGTGTTGATTACATGCAGATGTTCATACAGGGCGAAATATTACGTGGAAAAAAAATGTCGACAGAACATTTTGGCAAACTTTCTGCAGGTGTACAGTTCCTGCCATTCATAGTATAACTGTTCATGGTGCAGATGGGTTTTTTTTGTTTATATTTATCATCCCATAAAACACCATGTATGGGCATACTAGTTATTGTGCAGTCTCAGACCCGAGATGAAAGTAGGGCTATTGGGTGGCTGCCGCGAAATTCTCAGAGACAAGAGGGAGTGAGGGTACCAACGCAGAGCGAACAAATGGTGGAAGAAACAGTCACAGTTTTGGCCCAGGGCCAAAGCAATGAGTGCGATAGCAACGCATCAGACTGTTATACGAAGTAGGGCTGAGATATTTAGAAACCATACAAAACTCAGCGAAACCAGTTGAATGTGCATTCAGCTGCAGTATTTCAAGCACGCGCAGCAGCACATTCTTTGTGTGTCTCCATGGGCACATATGTGAGCCCACCTTGTTTCAGCGCAACTAGCATTCTGTTGTAGCTTTTCTGCAGGTGTTCGTACAACATGCAAACGGCATCACAGAGGCCAAACTACATAGAGTGCTGGTTTTTCCTCCGTGCGTACTACAGAGCTGAGGCCATGTGGGCTTGGGGCACCGACTAACGCGAGTCAATGACTACTTTTTTTTTCCAGCGAGTTGCTTGCGGGTTTGATTTCCCGCTGTTATGTTTCGCACGGGCTTTCCTGCCGTTGTTTCGCTGCGTATGTTGCATTGACCGCCAGTCTGCGGGGAGTGTTTGTTCTGGGTTTTCGGTCCTCCTGTGTGCGTTCGTGCCGTGTTGAGCCAGTTCGGAAGGGCTGTTTGTGATTATTTTGAGTCGTGCATTAAAGGCGGTTCTCATTCCTTGCGTTGCTGGCTCGTGCACTGCGAATTTTGGCTCACTGACCCCCCTGAGCAAAGCGGGGCATTCATCTGGTGCCCAACGTGGTTTTCGCATGTAGTTGACCTTCCTTTCGTTTTATCCAACGTTGTTTGCTCAGTTTTGATTATTTTCGTTGCAGTTTGTTTCATAACATGAGGAGCGCACGCATACGGCACCCGTCCAGTCAGCCCATCTCAAATGCCTTCCTCGTGCATTCCCATGCCCTTGTGTTCCGGTACAATTACAGCTCGTGAACATGAAAACCTTATGGGCCTAAAGTCTAATATAATGCCCGACAAGGCGGAAAAGGATCCGCCCGCACAAGATACGTCTCACATTGTCGAGCAGCTAACCGCGCTGCTAGAACGCCAAGCTACACCGGACGACAACTTTCGCCTACCGCTAGCCGTGCATACATACGATCGAGGGACACACGGACAAAAATCGATCGCAGACTTTTGGCAAGAGTTAGAAGATTATTGCAACGCACAAGCTCTCACAGATGAGACCCTTCTGCTACGCGTTCTGCCCGTTGTCCTGTCCGGCTCTGCCGCACGTTGGCGTCGCCGCCAGCCTTTCGATAGTTGGTCCCATTTTGAGCAGCTATTCCGTGCCGAATTTCTTCCACCCGACTAGGTCGTTCGCATGAAAGATGAACTTCGCAGGCGTACACAAGCTGAAGATGAAAGCCTTCAAGAATACATGCAGTCCCTACAGGAGCTTTACGACCGCGCGAACTTTCGGAAGTGGAAGCGGAAAGAGTGACTCAGGTAGTTAGGCAGTCGCATCTGCGTTTTCAGGCGTACTTAAGGGGTCGCTCATTCCCTTCACTCGACGTTATCGCTAGAGCAGTGGGTGATATTCAGGCCGCAATGCTGGCGGAGCTCACATACCAGCCACCGCCTTCTCCCGAATCCACTCTCGAGCCGTCCCGTGTGTGGCATGGTCGGTCTAACTTGATGGCCTCGCCGACAGCCCCACCAAGGGCTCATTCAGCCACCACAATTTGTCTGCTCCGTCCGCCTTCACGTCAATAACCCAGGAACCTGGGACAACCACACCGGGCACCTCGACCCAAGGTCAGCCCGTAGCGGCCGCCGCCCACTCTAGTGCAGGAGGCACAAGCAGGAACCCCTGGTACGCTTCCAGTGTGGAGGTCGGGGCCACTACAGACATCACCCGAGCAGACCACGCCCCGGCCGCCCAGAGAACTACGGGGATCGGCGATAGTGAACGCATGCCAATCGCCGGCAAGCATTCTACCACCCCCCGAGGTCCTCTCACATTACACAGGCCCTGGAGGTGAGCGTCAAACTCTTGTCGCTGAAGCGTGGCTCCGTAGCTGTGCGTACCTAGTCAACTGGGCACGACGACGCATTTTCTGAATAAACTGAACAGATTCGCAGTAGGCGGTGCGCGCGCTTCTCTTTTCTGATCGTGTCTCAGAAGTAGGAAGTCCCTAGCTGTGTCAGCACAAGACATATCATTCGGACTCGTGTACATAAGAAGAACCAACGTGCCAAGGCTGGATGATTGGGGTATGTCGAATGTGCTACAGCTATATGTGCCTAGAAAGCTGCTTTATCACCGCTGCTGGAGCGACGAAGCGCGACTCGCGCATACCTGCAAATGGGACCCTGCCCGGCAAGCCGCCGTCGCCTGCAGGGCTCCACCCACAATAAGCACAAACGACCAAAATTTCAATAAATGTATGTTTATTGCCTATCAGCTTGATATTCAGTTCCCCTTGTGTACTCATATTTCTGCATTGATTCCATAATCCTGAGACACGATCAAAACTGACCTTTTAATTGCACAGCTGCGTACACAGCAAGATAACGCACTCAAGCTTCTACAATGCACCGTTCATTTCACTAATTAAAATGGCCAATGTCGCACACCCACTCACAAAATGCACCACAGACAACACAGAGCCCTCACGGGGAAGGCACAAACACAGGGGCAAATTTCTGAGCCAGGTTTGGCAGCAGTCTGGCAACACTGACCCCTAAATCTGGCAACTGACTTATGCAACGCCAACAGAACCTTGCCTAGAAACGTACAAGAATTTTCGTGCATAGTACAATTAATCACCCACTAGTTACCCGCCGAAAGCGCACTCGCATTTGCCTGTTTCATAAAGGATTTTATCATAATCCGAAACTATGTTCCCGTTTAATCCAAGCTGCTCCCTTCATTTCTCTTCGCCGTAATCACCAACAAAAAGTCACAGTCCCTCATTGCAACACAGTAACATATGCCCAATCATATCTCCCAAGAACTTGTAATGAATATAATTCCTTGCCTGCATCAATCACAAGCATCAATGAATAATCCATTCAATTTAAGAATATCCTTAAAACAATGATTACCTAATTAACCCCTGTATGTTTGTTGAACAATTTATTTGTATTGCTTTGCACCTTCGCCATGTAATAAAATAAAATTAGTGTAATCATTTGCTTTATTATGATGCGAGTTGTTAGGAGTATTCATCTTTGTACCCCAATTAGTGACAATATTTTTATGCCATTTGCTTTGTATTCCTTGTTTTTCATTGTTGTGCATGCCCTTCCCCTCTGAAATGTACTGTGTGTACACTGAGGGTAAAATAAATAAATGAATGCATTCAGATCTTTTGAAGGTCAAGAGAGTTTTTTTTTTTTTTAAGGCTTCAAACAATGTCTGCAAAACATGCTTCTTCATTTCCACACATAGAACCCAACCTAAAGCAACCTGACCCGTATTTGATTCTAGTGTTGGCGTTTTACGCGAGATGGGCCAAGAATTACTCGTTCAGTGTGCAAAGTATTAATCTTTTCTTTTTGCCTTCCTATGTGTGCCAGTTAGTGGGTTTCTATTTGTAAAGTGTACAGTACTGCACTATGCCACTTCATGATGATCACAACTGCAATAATAATAATCCTTAATATGACCTTAACTTTCACAAAAATATTTGTGAACTCCTGCATAGCTATAGCAGGAAAAGAAAAAAATAGGACATTGCCCTAGGCAGCGTACTACAGACATGACAAGAGCTACCAACGCATATGTGGCACAACCATCAACCATATGCCCGGAATGATTAGTCAACACCAATGCTGCTGCATCGTTCCACGCTTAAAGGCCCATGCCGAGGCAGCTGTTAGTGCCACTAAAAAGTTCTAGCACACTCTGTTCTGGCCTTTGTCACCAGCAAGTGAACTTACCAGTTTGAAAGACATTTTCTTTAGGATAGGCGGCGTCAGTGTTCGCCCAACCATGAAACGAAACTTTGTTTCATGCGTGCTGCCTGCAGTTTAACCAAGGAGTGCGACATCCACACCCAGTATCCTTGTTGTCTAGAGCAAACTTCCCGCAATGGCTTGCCAAGTGACAACCCACATGCTAGTCCTCGCGAGCGTTACCTGTCTGACACTTCGGTAGTGGCTGCGGACGATCAAAGTTGTAGGTTGGTGCTGAGTTGATGAAACATTTTCACAGTTGTTGCATTTAGGAGTGGCTTGAATCTTCAATGAAGATGTTACATGTGCAACATTAAAGTAGTGGTTCATGGTTGTTCAACATTGCGTCTGGAATTTCAACAACACTTCAAGTTTTTTGCACACAGTATTACTACGGTGAAGTCCACATAAGCGAAGAGGTGCGAGTTATCAATGGCTTTTGGCAATGGCACTATTTTTTTTTTCTGTTTTCGTGTTTGTCATGTAGGCACTGCAGGTCTGCAGACAATCACTGTCTGCAGCAGTGCAACAAATCTGCACTATCTTTTTCAAATACATTTGAGGTGATTGGCCAGGACGTCTGTCGTGGAGTGACCCAATTCATAACTCATAAGAATAAGCTTTTTTACAAGTGGGTTCGCATCAAAGTATTTGAAAAATATTACAAAAGTATTCGACTGGCCCTGAAACTTTATATGAATTCACTTTGCACCTAAAATTTTGCTACTTGCACAGCTCCAGAAGGAAATGCAGGTCACACGAAGCCAAGCTCACAACATTGTTACACTCGTCATTGGATCTTGTCTTTTTTAAATGCAAATCTATTTCTTAGTCGGGCAATGTCAGGCGCTGTGCGCGGCATCCGCGCGCCGGCAGGTGCTATCTCTTTGCTTCACTCCCTCTCTTACGAGCAAGAGCTGCGGGTGCGTGTGCTTATCCTCGCCCCTAGCAACTCGAGCATGTCGTGCGAGAGAGTGTAGGAGAGGGTAGGTCCAGTGCTTCGCCGCTCCTCTCGCCGTTCGCTCTCTCCCCCTTGTGCCCCACTTTCCCGTCCGCTCGTGCCTCACTTTCAATTGTTTGCTGGCTGGGTGCCTCTCAAGAACATCCGGAAATGTGTGCTCGAGACGCCGCTGTGAAACGCCAATGCCGAGCAGCGAACACTCTTTTTTTGTTCACTTCACGCCATTTTTTAACCGTGCATGCTAGCTACTAGAGCTGGAAACCCATGCTCGTTTCTCGCGACATAAAAACCCCACGTGCGGCAAATGATGCTATCGGCTACACAGTGAAAGAAAAAAAACACATTATTTTTTTAACGCTGTATTCTCACATGCAAAACAACATTATGGGCGCTACACAATGCATTTGCATTTCCTCATGATTCTCTTCAGAAAGGTGGGGGCATTTTTTTTGTTTTGTTCTTTGTCTTGGGCACCTTTGAAGATAAAGAGCTTTATCATAGTAGGTTTCGCTGGTGGTGAACAACAGAAGATGGTTGAGATGACTGGCTCTGGTGTGGTTTCACGGCAAACTGCTGCCACGAAACTGCATTTTAAGGGGGCCCCGCAACACTTTTTTTTTGTGTTGTCAGAAAACGCTGCCAATCAGTGGTCACGCGAGTCAAATATTATAGAGCAAAATATTATAGTACAATAAATTCTCAAAGTCATTTAAAAACTGCTTTCTCTTCTTCCGACAATTGATGTAAATACGCCAAAATCATTGTGCTATAGGTCCAAGTATCATGCAAATGGCCGATACTTGGGCCTATGAGCACTCGGGAGTTACTCCAGCCACTGTGACATGTCTGTACGTGCAATCACACTGAGCAGTCATGCGTTTGAAAAAAAAGAGGGAGAGAGAAAGAAAAAAGTGCTCAAGGTCACGAAGCATGATGATGTCGTACCTTGTTTCCTCGTGCGATCCCTTTCTGCTTACTTTCCAGAGCTTTCGTCAGGATGAGAAAAGAGAGGATGCAATTGCAGCATTTTTGCTGCAATTGCTTGTACTGGAGGGATTCTAAGATTTTTGCAGCAGTCAATCCGTGAGGCAATAAGTTTCTTTTGTCAATTCATTCCATGACTACTAGCAAAAAGTGCTGCAGGGCCCCTTAAGGCAGATTGGCCAAGTGAACACCAGTGCCCCGAACCATTTATTATATGCACAAAAGCAAAGCAACCCCATTCTGTACCACACAGCCTCAGGAGCTGGTGGGTGGTGGCGGCGGTGGTGGTGGACCCGAGGGCATCGGTGGCGGGGGTGGTGGCATCGGTCCGCTGTGACTGGTTGGTGGCGGTGGTGGAGGTGGTGGCGGTGCACCTGGGGGACCTGGGGGCCACGGCGGCCGTGCACCAGGGGGAGGAGGCATGCCTGCACAGTAGTCACCAAACAAGCCGGTTACAATGCGGTGTTTACGCAGGCTGCATGAAAATCTGTTCCCATCACCTGTCTGAATGCACATGACGAGGCACGTGAAACGGTTGCCATATGCCTATCAGCTCACCATTGTGCACATTGTGCGAAACTGATGCCCGTAGTTCGTTTTCTGAAGGTTATACAGTAAAGTTTTAACCCTTTAAGTGTTTTTGTCGTATATCTACGGTGGCGGTTTTTCTGTGCCGTAGTGTCTTTGTAGTAAGGGTACATATTTATGCATACTTCACCTGGGATGTGACACCAGAGTAGAAGCAGAAGGGACGAATGCAGACTAACAACTGGTTTGTTGAAATCACTATCTTGCCTCCTAGAACAATGCACATGTCCAAATGACAATTTAAGTTTATGTAATATGTCGTACCAACCAAGCCCCAACACATGCTTCTCGAGTACATTTTTGACCCGCTACTTGAAAGTAATTTTGATACATGTTCACTGGCTGGTGCTGCCTCACTTATAAAGAAATGTTTGAAATGAGTGTGCAGCGTTCTTGCAATAATAAACAGAACTGAGTCATGCAGACTGTGGCAATGCCTATAAGGAACGCCTATAAGTGGTTTTGCTTCTTCTGTGGGATTGCAATGGAATTTGTTTTTATCTTCATCAGCAGGAGCGGTGTAAGTTAACTCCCATGTTTATTGGTGGCGCACTTAGCTTATTCATTACCAACGTTCACTAGATACTGTCGTTCTCCTTGAATGCTCAGTTTACTCTGCCCAACGCAACTACACGCAGAGAAGATGCCATGTGCTTGCCAGAACAACTCGTTGCTCCAAGTAGAGAACGGAGACGCGTGTTGATAGTGCTGATGGCAATGATGCGGTGAATGTTGACTCGCCTTTAAAAAATGCCACACAATAGAAAATATCTTGCAGTAATGCTCACACGAAAAAATTTTTTCCCCGACATTACACACTTCATATATTTAAAAACTGCAAAAAATTAATTTGACCACCTGGAAAAGCTATTGTCACAAACATTCGACACTCAAAGGGCTTATTCAATGAATTGCCAGCCTTAACGAAAGCCATACCCCATTCTTAGCATTGTAATCTTGACAACAGTGGCTGCAATGGCCGAATATGGCTTCGAAAATGTTGTGGCATTGCACACAGAAGGCAACTCGCTGGCTCGCTGAGCGCTTTTTCAATCCTCTCCGCTGGCTGTGTGAGGAGGACGACTGTCTCGGCTGCGCGGGGAGTTCGCAGAAAACGATATACTTAACACACTACGGTCGTTTTTTTTTATAGACTATTTGATAAACTAATTTAGTTTTTTATATCCATTTACTGGTCAATTTTACTTTGTTACAAGGAGGTTTAAAACGCATGGTTCTCAATGGAGCTTTCAAGGGGAATTTCAATTACTTTGTTATATGCATTATTTTGTTATGTCCCATTACATTATAACGAGGCTTGAGTGTATCTGGGTTTTAATATTCAAAAACGATGAGATGATTATGAGAGACACCATGAGCTCCGGAAATTCTGCGTTCTTTGATGTGCACCAATATTGCTTAGTACTAGGGCGTCAACCATTTTGCCTCCATCTAAATGTAAATATAAGCAATACTGAAGGCAGCAGATCTCAATGTCCCATTGTGGAAACATGGGTCACCAAAACCTTTGCAGGACAGTTCAATAAAATTATAACTTAGCAAGAGCCAGGATAGAGAGAGAGAGAAGACATAGTAGACCGTCATTGTGGTAACTTCCTAAAACCACTGGTTAGAAATGTTTATGGCGAAAGACGACTTTATAGTGTTGGAATGTCATTGTGGAATAACCTACCAGTGGAAGTGAAACAACATAATGCTTTCACATTAATGCTCAAACGTCATTACAAAGAGCTCTATTAGACTACTGATAAGTTTCGTGAAATGATGAAAAGTGACATAATTTTAAACTAATGTTTTGTATGCTGACCAGGAATGCTATTACCAGATGTACAGAAACATTAGATGTATTATGTTAGGTATGCAAACCAAAAACGTGTTCAAAGTGTAGTGTATAAGTTGGATTTTTCCTCTTCAATGTGTTCGGTATCTGTGTATAAGTGATATGTTTCTCAAAACAATCTGCATCTTAAACTAAAATGTCGTTCATTATTCAACTCTTTCTCCTGCCTCTAATTAATGTATGTTATAATTGCATGGATCCATACTAGCATTCTGCTAAGGATCCAGATGTTGCTAACATGTTTTTCATGTATGTTGTTTACTCATAATAAAGTTCAAAGTTCAAAGAAGAGCCGGTTTGCTACCCTAAACGTGGAAGCGGGAAGATTGAAAGAGGCGGAGAGAAGAAACAGAGCACACACAAATAGGCGCATGTTCATCACGCTCACAAGGTGGGCCCTCAATTAATGTCGTTTTGGACTTGAAACTTGGGCAGAAGTCTGACAAAAATCAGTCGCCTAATATTTTTAGCATCTAAAGTTTCAGATGTTCTTATGTATTGATATCTACGAGGTATATTAGGAACTCTGGGCTCGAACGGCTCACATCTTTGTCCACCACATTACTTGAGCTTCCACAGAAGTTGAAAAAGGAGAAGAGGCTGAAGAAATAATTTCTTTCCCTTACACCTGTCAAATGCTGCCGCAACACTTCGGTTGCTCCAAAGCACATAATGTATAAATACAATATGGCCTCTGCATTGTCTCATAGTTGGTAAGACAACCACGAAGCACCACCCCGCTATTGCTTCATCAACCTAGCCAAAAGAAACACTTTCAAGTTTTTATCTCATAAAAATATACTTCAGTATCCTCTCCAACTTTTTTTTCTGCAATTTTGCTTGGAAGTATTTGAAAAGTATTTTAGAAGTATTAAAAAAATATTCTACTTTATTCACTCACGCTTCCATATTCAAATTCGCTTTGCACCCAAAATTTAGTTTGTGAAATCTGCAGTGAGTTGCAGAGCAGCAGAAAACTGCATTGCTGTGCCACCTAGTATCATGCAGTGTGTTGAGGCTATCTGCTGTAGTCTCCGTGATTAGGAATGTTGCAATTAGGTAATTAAGCACCTTCACATCAAAAAGATATTTTAGATGAAACTAGCACTGTCACAATCAAAAGCAGTAGCTTCTTTTAATTGATTTAGCTAGCAAATAGAAAAAATCTGACAGACACGATTCTGGATAAATAAAAGTCACCAAATTAGTCGTTTCAGATAGTTCTTTATGCAGTGCTTTGAAAGATAGAGTAGATGAGAAAAAAGTGAGTGGCAATAAAACTTCAATATGACCCTGCATTTTTACTAATCACACAAGCTAACAGGAATTTCAATACGCAAATCTAGGTAGATGTGGTATAAAACACACATTAGGTAGCATAATTTTCATGCTGCACAGAGCTTGCACAGTGTTATGCTGTTTCGACAGACCAGTGAGATGATTATTCAAACATTCACAAGTGCATGTTTTAATCATTCGGTCCAGTCCTATTTTCGTCAGTGGCTAGCTGGCTGTTACCAGTGGGCGAGAAGCCATACGTAACCTGTATGTTATCGACTGCTTTAGTTACAAAATTACTACTATAAAATTTTTGTTGTGCTGTAAAGGCACATCAGAAATAATGGGTAGTGAAAACAGACTACACAAAACATGATCGCAGCACCAATAAAAATATTAATTTCTCTGCCGGTATGATAGACTGTTTGGGACGGTGGTGGCATGGCAATAAAGCAGAAGTGGTGGCGCTGCGGTCGCCAGCAAATGGGCAGCCGCAAAGCTAGCTTTACCTCAAAAGGGTGCGTTTTGCGTGCATGAGTGTGGTGGGCGAATAGGGGCACGAATGGTGAGTGCTATCAAAGGTACAACTCTGCTATAGAAAGGTAGCATTTACAGCAATTGTGATTCTCGACTCCGCCACTAGTGGCATATTTCACAAACTGCGGCAAACACTACGTCACTGTATGATGCCTCTCTTTCTTATGCATGCTAAAAATATGAAATGACTTCCAGCCTATCTTTACATAGCATAGAGTTCTGCATCATTCTTGGAACTTTAGAAGAAAAAACTCGGGGGGGGGGGGGGGGGGGGAATCTGGACAACTCTGGGAATCTCTAAATGTGAACTTGGTAGACACTCGGAGGACAGAAGGGTGGCCTTGTTGGATATGCGGCACTGCAGTGACTCACCAAATCCTGGCGGTGGTGGCGGCGGTGGTCTTTGACCAAACTGTGGTGGCGGTGGAGGTGGTGGCCGCATGCCAGGCGGAGGAGGGAATGGCGGGGGCATCCCAGGGGGACCTGCTTGGACACAATAATATCACAGTCGCAGCTGGTGTGCACTGCTGAACGACACCACAAACATGAGTCAGGTTTCTTTCATTCTTGTTACTTTGCACCGCAATATCAGAATATGACATGAATGTAACTGCAAATTTCAATCTGCTAAGATGATTTTGCTGTCTTCAATGTTAGCAGAAAAACATAAAGGCCAACATCCAGAGAGCAACCACTAATCAACTTCTTGAAACAAAGACATGTCACATTTTGGCTTCTTTACGAAACACGAGACAAATTGCATAATTGGTTACAAGGCAAGCATGGCACGTATGACTTCTGCAAATTACAGGTCGCATCAGGTCATTCCAAGTAGAACAAAAAGTCCTTACCCAATAACCAGCCGCCTAATTATTAAAGAAAGAAGACAACAAAAACTCGCTGCATGTAAGTTCTCCCACTGATTAGCCACGACTCGCTATGCGTAGTAATCAACAATTGTTACAATGGCATTCTCCCTCTCACTTTCAACCACTTCGGGTTGAGCACTTAATTCCTGTTTCACAAATATTCAACAAAACAGTATTCCCAAAATTATAACTGGTGAAAGGCCAACTTGTACAAAGAGGGGCAGGATCACTGATCAGTGCAAGCATAAATGTGGGGGATCCGTTCCTAGGGGCAGCGAAATTTTCATCAATTTTTCACCTTAATGTGTCATCAATGTGCGGTTAGTGGGCACAAGTCCTTCTGCAACTCAGACAGCTGGGCTTTAGTAGACATGGCATCCTGCAAACATGCCAGCCGACTGGTTGGAGCGGGGAGGGAGGAACAGGTTGCGACTAAAACTGTTTTTTTTTTTCTCCTTTATTTGCAGTTTTGTACAGTACTAACAAAGCCATTGCATGATGCAATTAGGCATTGCATGATTAGTAGGCTTGTGCAAATATTTGAACGCTTCGAATTTTTGAATGATTATTGCAATTTTTTAATTTGCTTCGGATCGAATTTAAATGATTAGAAACTTTGATGTATTCAAAATGAACAAACAGGTGTATACTTTGCGTCCTTTGCTTATCAAATCATCATTCCACGATGCCAGACACTTGCTGAAAAGCTCCCCAGTTCCCCAGCTTTCTGGCCGGCTGAAGGTACTCGGAGGGGTGCAACAGCTGAAATACAATTTGGAGAAATTTTCGGAGCAGCAATATGTTACTTTTGGAGCACAAAAATTTAAATTTAGAGGAGGTTACAAGGAAAAAAACATTCACTTTTTATCACGAAAGGGCAAATTTGGAGCAGTATGAAAAAGAAGTACCTAAAAAATTTCACAATCCTCTAATTTCCACAGAGGGAATATAAACACTGCTATTTCAATAGAAGTAGTAGTTTGAACCGCCCCACTCAGCAAATATTCATAAAGTGCACATTGGCATTTGCCACACCTGTCAAATCCTTCAACAGATTCTGAAAATTAAAATGTGAAATTGCCAAGCCGGCCACCTTGAGATTTGGGAGATTCATAAAACTGAGGAGTGGAGGTGGCGAAAAAAAAAAAAAAGAAAAAAGTGGCACAGTTTTCTTTGATTTTTTTGTAGGGTTGCAGCAATATCATATACTGCCTCAATAATTGCCAGTAACTTTTTTAGACATCAGCGATCATATTAGTACTCACAATTGTCTCATTAATTTATATCGGGAGAGCTTGCGAAGAATGTATTTGAGAGAGATGAGGGAGTGGGCATGGCAAGACAAACACACTTTATATCCTGAACGGAGAAAACCAATACAAAGAATTTGTGCTAAATCGCTCAATAACTCAAAAACACTCAAGAACTCAATAACAACCCGCATACACGATCAAACTGTAAGCTGTCTAAATCCGTTGCTAGCCCTATACCAATATGTCATCAACAATGGCATGTTCTTACAGTTCGTCGCATTGCGACTCGTTGCCCTTAGCCGTGTCGACATTTAGTCGAGTCCTCCGTCGGGCTGCTGCACTTCTTACAGTCGCCGTCGGTTGATCCCACCGAACAAACCACTCGTCCTCATTGCCGGTGTCCTGATCCTCGTCTTAATCTTCTGGCTCGCTAGGCTTCGCTGACTTGTGTGGGCTGCTCCCGTCCTAGCGCGATGTGGGATAGCTCTAGTGCGCCACGAACTACTGGGCAAGGGCGCGGCCAGTCCGGGCAGCCTCACTCGGGAGCGCCTTCGAGGTCGATGGCCACTTCCGGGATGCCAACATCCTTCAGAACCGGGCGGCTAGCGATGCTGGTTTCCCACGTCTTTGCAGCTCGGAGCCCCACAACATAGTGCCAGATCTGGGATTTTTCTTCGCGGCTCGGGTGCCGAGAGCTTCTTTCGAACCAATCTCTGGCTTCGACCTGGCTAGTGGGCGTGCCATCGGGTGACTTTTTCTCTTCGTGCACCGTTGCGGCGCTTCCACATTCAACACACGCCTTGTGCCTCTCCTTTACTCATCAGAAAAACTATGTGGCGTATACATGCATGAGTAATTGAACAAATTGTGGTATGCTTTGTCCTGTGACTAGTACTAACAGCCTCTTCCAAATTTTGAAATGCTTTTCCGCAGGCCACCGGTGTACTGCGGCGAAGGTGGCTTAAGTGGCGTTCTGCATGGGTTAGAACAAGGCCAAGAAATTTTCGAAATGCCACTCTCTCCCTTCCTCTCTTTTATTTTGATGATAAAGTTAGGTTTAGGGCACAACTTCTTGGCTCACTTGCAAGACGCATTTGACTAGCGCTCGTTGGCCCAGCGACGGCACTGCATATCTATTGCATGTGCCGTTGCAATGGCAACCAACGTGGTCGCCAGAAAAGCCACCAATCGCAGCACGTAGAGTTTGTTCACGTCCAGTAACAGCAGCCTACACTTCTAGGTTTAGCTCCTAGCACGCTCTAACTGTGTTCGCTGACCCACGAAGTGCTGCTGGCTATGGCAACACATTTTTGTCTAGAAGTTGCGTCGCCCCACCAATAGATATCTGCTGCGTTCAGCGGGGCGTGCGGCGTTGTTACTTTATCTGAGCGATCGCATTTCGCGAGATGCTGGCCTAACAGTAGTTTAAGCTCAGGGTCTGCACACCCGAATACCAGGATTAATTAATGATGCAAACTACAGGTGGCCAACGTGGCCTCCATTTCTCGCTGAAATTACCGTATTTATTCGATTCTACCGCGCCCTTGATTGTAACGCGCACTCGATTTCCACCGCGAAAAAAAAAAAAAAGTAAGACATCGATTGCAACGCGCACCCATTTTTTTTTTTGCTGGCCCGCACGATCACACCACTCGAAAAAACGATTCCTTTCGGGATTGTCTTCCATTTAAATATGAGGTACAGGCGAAGCTTGTGCCCATCTGACGTGTAACAGAGCATTGCAGTCACTGTAGTTTTACCGTGGACCGATGTCAGCACGCGAACTTGCTTCGCCCCCTTCTTCTCGACAGTTGTGGTGCCAGGCATGTCGAAGTAAAGAGGCGTCTGATCGGCATTCCAGATTTGCCCAAGCAGGTAGCCGTTGTTGCGCCGCAAGTTTAGGACGAACCTCTGAAAACTGTAAAGCTTTTCATCGTACTTCTCCGCAAAAGTTTTCGCATATGCATGTTCCCCTTCGGAGGGAAGAGCCTTTCCTCTTCATATAGTTAATTAGCCAGCACCTGCTCGCTTTAAACAGGCTCCGCATTAGACTTTTTTCTAAGACTAATTGCATAGCCCGCACTTGGAGCAGTTCTGTCGTCATGGGCCGCTGTGCCACTCGCTCCTCAAGCACATACTCGCGGAGCAGCTCTTCAATTTGCGTAAACCGACCCTGCTGTGGTTCACTGAAGCCTTTGCGTGAAGCTTTGCTGTCGACAATCTTCTGCTTTTGTTTCCGCCGGTCCCGCACGCACGTTTCGAGAAGGACCACGATGCGACCCGATTTCCGTCCGTTTCTGCACACGCGATGACTTTTCTTTTAAAAGCGGCATCGTGGTGCACTCGAGTTTTTGGAGTCGGCCCTTCCAAGTCGTCGATGCTAATGCACTACTAGATGACGAACTTCTCAGCACACGTACGAAGTGCCGCACATGGTAAACACATAGGCAGAAATAGCCGACGCACCATGCCAACGCACGTAGGGGGCGGCCATTTTGGATTTGCGATGGCAATAGATTGACCGTAATTTTTTTGTTCGTACTCGATTCTAACGCGCATGCGATTTATGAACTCGCTTAACCGGAAAAAAGGTGCGCGTTAGATTCGAGTAATTACGGTAGCGCAACTGAGAAAGTTTTGAGGCTGGTAGAGCATTTTGGTGCAGCGTAGTGCAATTTCGGCAAATTAAATGATTTTAGCACAGCTCGCACAAAAATTGGCACAGCTGTTGCACTCCTGTATTCTGTGTGGATAGAGCTTGACTAGGTAACGAATTTGGATACGTACGTGTATGATCGAGGCATATGTGGAAGCACATTAACTTCTGCAGTCGAACCCTGCTACAACGAACGCCGCTTCAACGAAATTTCGGCTACAACTAAAAATTCATGGTTCACTGTCAGCAGTTCATAGGAGTCAATGCATAAATATTGTCGCCACAACCAACACTTTTTCTTCTGCAGTCCCGCTTCAACGAAATTTCATGATGCAATTCCAAGCTCAGATATTTATTGCCATACAGCTAACCTAATCTTTAACATTCTGGTGCATTTTCAGAACCTGAAAATACATCGACGAAATCTAAAACACGCATTGGCACCACCAAAAACCACCGCTGTTCAACAAGCATGGACGCCGCCACTGCTCGATACCGATGGCAATAAGAATACTCTGCTTCTGCCATTGGCTTGCTTCTAGCTGCAGATGATCCGAAGCTGAAGCTCAGTTCATGGTTTCCTTCACGCAGCTGCTGCAGCTGCTGGGTACAATCGCGCAACGATGCCTTTTTAGATTCCAATGCTTATCATTTTATTCGCGCTTGGCCAGTGTGGTACCTAATCAGAGCAGTTGTTCATCTGCATTATCAACAAAATCAGCTAGCCGTGAGTGATAGATGATAAGATTGGCATAAAATAAGGCAAAAGCCACTGCTCCACGATACCCCGCCTCCCTCTCGACGTTGTCGGATACACTTTGACAGCGGACAGCTGCTGGTGTTAACGTGTTAATGCAACTGTTTGGTACATTCACGAAGGTGGTTTTAGGCATTGTTTCAGCGTGCTTTTCACCGTGGCCTTGCTATGCATGACTGAGAATCGTATCATGACGCTGCTGGGAAAGAATAGAAAGCAGTGGACACTCTTCGAATTTTGAGAATAAATGTTCCTTTGTTTTGCTAGCAGCTATATTTTTTCGATTTCACTACAGCAGAATTTTCACTTCAACGAAATATTTTCCGCACCCCATGAGTTTCGTTGTAGCAGGGTTCAACTGTATAAAAATAAATTTTCCATTCTAAGAAGACATCCTGTCTCACTCTCTACTTTTTCGATTGTCAACCTAGGGGAACGCAAGTTCATATTTTGCACTCATGAATATTTCGTTCACGTTCGATTCAAGTATATGTGGTTTTTCTTTTGGACGGAATCTGAAAGTTATTGTAAGATGGGGTGGTCATAAAACTGCATCGTATAACCAAGGTTTTTAATGCATTATTTTTATGAGGACATTGCCGTGACCAAGCTGATTCGCCGTAAAATGCGGGTCGTCGCGAAACCGGGGGACGTATAATCGAAGTTTCACTGTGCAGGATAATAGGATGTAAATAGGTTCGATATAGTCAGGTTCATTTGTACTGCAGTCTACGAATTACCGCTATTTTGGTGCGTGAATGAGCATGCGTGGGAACACGTGCTCTCCCTAAAAGGGGGACACATCGGGCACATTTGCCGGCCCACTGCAATTCACACAAATGTGAGCCGTATCTAAATAAAATTCAGATTCTCAGGAGAAGCAGAGTTACTGCTCAAGAACTGTTAGAAGCCTTTCATATAAAAGCAGGAGGTTCATTATGCGTTAGCAACACTTATTTGTTTGTTTCATAGGCAGAAAGCATGTTCTTGGATTGCAGATTGTGATTAAGATGTTATCCGATCAATGTGGGCCTTCCCTTTCGCGCATTTCTTTATCTACAGTATGTATTACACTGCACCAAGTGTCATCTGTTCGATGTGTGCCTTGCTTTCCATGCATGCCTTTGAATATATATTGTGCTGCAGTAATTTTGGAATAAAAAATTGCCCGAATCTACATGTTACACTGTAAATGTCATCAAAAGACGATAGTCTTGCGTCTGGAGAGAGTGAACAAAACGTTTATTTGATGATCTACGCAAAAAAATCGGTGAATACTATTCTGCAGGCGCTGCGTTTTAGAGTGCCTCGAGCGTGTGGCGGAGGCGAATGAGCACATCGAGGCACGTTAGACACAAGCGCCATCTGGCAGTTGTCTACGAAAACGAAGTCGTGCAGCCCGCGGAGAAAGATGCGCGCCAGTCTCAGAGGTGATAAGGTGTAGAACGCAAAGCGTCGGGCAGGTGCCGCCACCGTGACATCGTAGCAAAGCGTTGGAAACACCTTTTTGAGCATCACGTTGCACTGTCAGTGCAGCGTGATTAAATGCTGCATTCCTTAGAGTTACTTGTGTGTGCCTCTTCTAGTATAAAGGCAGACATAGAAAACATCGAAGCTTGTTGTGGCGTCTCAGATATGCGCAATAATTGCTTTTTAATTGACAATCGCACAACTATGAACACTAAACCTTGAGCAATATTGGTGGCCGCTGTGGATGGGGTTGGCCGTTTGGTGCCGTCCGAGGTATCGTTAGGACAGACAGACAAATATACAGACAGACAGACGAACAGACAGACCAAAATTTTTCCGTCGAATGTCGTCTAGAAAGACTATCGTCTTTAAAAAGCGGAAACTTTGCACTCCCCTAGAACACTTCCCTCGTTGCTTCTTTGTGCAGAATAACCACTTTTGTGGCTTCTGAACTGAACACAAACTGACTAGCTCAACAATGTGTACTTCAAGACCAGTGGTTCTCAAATGGGGGTCAGCGAAGCCATTTCTATGATTCGCCAAACCCTCACCCACATTTTTCTTTAAGCGTGATTGTGCCACGTATTGATGAACTGTCCAAAATGAAGTGATGTGACACGTTTGTTTGATGTTTTTGGTAGCAAAAAAGGCACCTGTTTCCCGCTCCAGTTGTATTATTTACTTATGTACCCTCCCTCTTCCCTCCCCTCAGCTGCAAGGGGTCCCCATCACTTCCACGAGTCCACAGGGGTCCCCGACACATCCATGGTTGAGAACCACTGTTACAGATAAACCTTCTTGTTCGTGCAAACAACTGAATGGTTTTAAGCGTGGCACTGAACTGACAGGGTTAACAAACAATTACCAATGATTTATTTGGAGCGCTTGTCCTCCTTGTCCCATCCTCGTCAATTCAGTGCTGTGCTTAACTTTATGAACATGTTACACCAACAAGCTACCCTTTCTAAATGGTGATGTTAACTGCATCTAAACTATACTTGATTTAGATAAAATTGAATCATCACTGCAGCAAACTTATAAGACAGGTTTTTAGCGTGTAAGGTATCTCGATATATGTAAAGGGGTGCAAAAATACCAAATTACTGGACGATGGTGTTGTGACGCTTCGTGTAACAACATTTATGGACATGTTGGTTATATATCGTCTAGTGTTTATGATTGAAAAGTAAAATGATTAAAAAGTAAGGGGCGCGAATGTTCGAAATTCTGAATATATTTCGAATAGTGCTTGCTATTCAATTCGCACTGCAATTTTGTTATTTGAATCTACTCGAACATCCCAAAGTTGTCAAATTAAAAATAAACTTTCACATTTTTTTGTTACGCTTCCCCTCAACATACTCTCGTATTCCCACGGGTTTTCCCACAGTCAACATCCACGACGATTCTACGCAGCGGACGTTCCTTGGCTGCCTGTGCGATGCCTGATCAAGAAGAGAACGAGGATTCTTCGGAGACTACCCCGCACCTCCACCAAAATGTTACGGGGAGAAGGCTTCTGAAAAATACCTTTACTTTAGGTAAACAGGCAGGTATACAATATGGAGCCCAGCCTGCACAAGCTCGCCCTAAACATCGTCCTCTTTCCTATAATGTTGATTTGTGGCACCCCGTAGCAATACGTTAAGGCACGTTGCCGGGCTAGTTGGTTGGGGCTGGTGAACGTATTTACTCGAATCTAGGCCAATATAGTTTTTTTTTTTAAATTTCTTTGGATCAAACTAAAGGATTGACTTAGATTGGAATCGAGGATGTTGAAAAACGTGCCATTTTTAATTGAAAAAGGTGGTGTACAACCAGCGCCACCTAGACGGTATTATAGCCGTTAGTAGCCAAGCCAACACCAGGCTTAGGCACACACGTGAGGTCACCATTTGTCATTTCGAGTCGTGCTTAAAGTGGCCTGTGTGTGGCGTAGCTCAATGGGGCCAAACAGGCAGTGTCATTATAGACCTGCTTATAAAAGAAAAGTAATCCTAGCCGTGAAGTCCTCGTCCAAGGTTCGAGCCGAGCGGGACTATGGAGTGGACGAAAAAAATGTGCGTTGCTGGAGGGGCTGCAGTGTGGGAAGACAACCCAGAAACTTTGATTATGCACTCTTTCAAGAAGTCAGGCATACCCAATGTGCTTCATGGCACCGAGGATTGCGCACTGTTTGAAGACAGCGATGACCAAAGCAGTGACAACGGCTCGGAATGAGGGTGGAATTATTTAGAAGCAGCGCGCACACACAACAGGACTAGCGGTTGTATGCTTTTATTTTAGAGTTATTTGCGTAACGAACCAATTGCTTTGTTTCATCTTCATGTTCAATAAATGTTTTCTTTATGTGAACACTGTTTTGTTTGGCCTGCATTCGAGGTGAGTTTTTGTTTCGTTCCCTCCCACCCCCCACCCCCCCCCTCGGGCGTTAGGCTTTTGGGGGTTGGCTTAGAATCAAGGTAGAATAAACATGCTATGCCACGGCAGGGCATTTAAACCAGAACTAGAATGCATGTTGTCTCTGTGATAACAATTTTGTGCTTGCCTGTTTGACCTTGACCCCGATAAACGGCACACCTCTTATCCAGCGTGTCGAGGGCTTTATGCCTCTCACGTTTACAGCTTTAGTATTCTATGTCACTTCGGTCACCGGTCACTCGCACTTTGGCTTATTTAGACTTAGTGGTTGAAGTCTACATAAAGAGGATACCGTGCGCATCCACAAACAAAGGTGGACTTAAGATAGTGCTGTAAATGTAAAGCATATTGGGTGAGTATTTTATGTTCCATAAAAGTCAATGTTCCATAAAAGTCTGTGTATATGGGGATTTCTTCCAGTATCCGGCAACATGGTAGCACAGATAAGCGAACGTATCAGCTAAAGCCACGCAATAAACCATTACATCATGCTGCCACAAGGGTAAACTGAATGAGCTGGAAACTCACCCATCTGCGAAGGTGGTGGGGGCGGCATCCTGTCTGGTGGTGGAGGTGCCCCTGGCGGAGGAGGCATCATGCCAAATGGCGGCTGGTGCATCGGCGGTGGAGGCGGAGGCATGCCCACTGCGAGGGAGGTCAATTAAGAGGGTAAATTTGGCAACAAGAAAGCAACAAGAAGAACTGTTTAGAGGGAGACAACCACTTAGAAAGTGCCAGCTTCAAAGCTGGCCGGACAGTCATGCCCTGAAGAAGAGATCGGATGAGTTTAAAAACAAAGGGCCACTTTTAAGCTGAAAACTAAGGACTAGACATGGCTGGAGAGTCTGTTGGTTCAAGAAGAATCAACACTACATGGTTTCGTAGCAAGCAGTTGTTGCCGTGGCAGTGCCACCAGTTTAGCAATGTTGTAGCAGGAGATGGCTCTTTTCGGGCAGACTTGTAGCACAAGTCTGCAGCGGCTACCATACTGGCATTAGACTTCGTCTATACTGAACTTGCACACTGATGATGCCCAGTGCAGAAATGACAACACCTGAACGGTTCAGTTCACTGTGACGGCAATGGTCGGCACAGACACCTACTGGAAGGTGGTGAATGAACACCTACTGGAAGGTGGTGGTGGTGGGGCCATTCCGCCGGGTGGGAACGGTGGCATTGGTCGGAAAGGTGGCGGCATCGGAGGCATGCCGCCAGGCATGGGCGGTGGTGGCGGAAGAGTGGGCAATGGTGGCATTGGCAAACCCCCTGAAATGGCAACATCGGATCAGCAAAACGTAGCAAGCAGAAAAACACTAATACAGTCACATCTCGTTAAACATTCGTAATTCTTTCAGATAATTGACCATTGCAAAAATCACCCTTGTATCTCTGCAACACTTCAACATAATACATAGCTACTTGCAGCAGTGGAAACAATGCCCAGCTCTGCACATACCACTACTATCATCATCAGAGCACCTGTGTATGCGCCTGCCCTGTTCAAATGTTTGTCAGCCCTGTCACCATCGCTTGTACTTGTTTTCCCCGTCACGTTTTGCCTCATTGCCTTCGTTCCATTGAGTGGCTCCGTCTGCACACTTGCTATGCGGCTCTTCCATAGCCTTTAACTTCGTGGTTACATGTTCATGGTGAGCTCCGGAAGCTGCACCAAAGAAACGCAGTGACAGAGAAAAATGCGACGCTAGTGGCCGATGGTACGGAGTCGCCGAGGATTGCTCGTACATGCTTCCCTAACATTTGAACATCAGCTGAACTTACAACCGATAAAATCCATATTCATGATAAGAAAACGGTGATGAGAACAAGAGCGAAAACAATGTTTATTTACTTCATTTATTTCAATATACTGCAGCCTTGAAGGGCTATCACACGAGTGGAGGCAGAATAGAAAAATTGTAATACAGTGGAACCCCACTACAACGAAACCGACGGGGTGCGGATAAAATTTCGTTGAAGTGAAAATTTTGTTGCAGTGAAATCGAAAAAATATAGCTGATCTGAGCTAGCCAAACAAAATTTGCTAAGACACGTTGTCGGGCTAGTTGGTTGGGGTTCATCATTTATAAGGGTATAGCGCACCACGACAAGGACACAAAAAGAGAGACGCACACACACAGCGCTAACTTGCAACTATATGAATAGTTACAAGTTAGCGCTGTGTGTGTGTGTGCATCTCTCTTTTTGTGTCTTTGTCGTGGTGCACTATACCCTTATAAAAGGCGAAACAAAGGAACGTTTATTCTCAGAATTCAAAAAGTGTCTGCTGCTTCCTATTCTTTCCCAGCAGCGTCACGACGTGATTCTCACCAATGCATAACAAGGCCATGGTGAAAAGCATGCTGAAACAACGCCTAAAACCGCTTTCGTGAATGAACCAAACAGTTGCATTAACACGTTAACACCAGCAGCTGTCCACCGTCAACGTGTATCCGACACCGCCGAGATGGAGGCAGGGTATCGTGGGGCGGCAACTTCTATGCCGTTCTTATCATCTACCACTCGCGGTTAGCTGATTTTGTTGATAATGCGGACGAACAGCCACTCTGATTAGTTACCATACTGGTCAAGCGCAAACATAATGATAAGCACCGGAAAAGGCATCGTTCCGCGGTTTCACCCAGCAACTGAGGAAACCATGAACTGAGTGACTGAGCTTCAGCTTCGGATCGTCTGCGGCCCAAAAGCAAGCCAGAGGCAAAATCAGGGCAGTCTCATTACCATCGCTATCGAGCAATGGCGACGCCCATGCTTGCTGAACAGTGGCGGTTTCTGGTGGTGCCAACGCGTGTTTTTGACTTCGTTGACGCATTTTCAGGCTCTCTCTGAAAATGCATCGAAGAGTTAAAGATTGGGTTTAGTGCATAGCATCTGAGCCTGGAATAGCACCGTGAAATTTTGTTGAAGCAGGACAAAAGAAAAAGTGTTCGTTGTGGCGACAATATTTATGTACAGTCGACTCCCGTTAATACGAAGTTCACGGGAACCGCAAAAAACTTCGAATTAAACGAACTTCGAATTAAGCAAAAAGCACTAAAAACGGCACTTTTATTAGTTTAAAAGCGCGACAGTTTTGAGGAAAAATAGTCTGTCATCTTCTTCTGCTTGCCGAATCTGGCTGCGGCTAGCAAGTTTTGTAAGGAATACACGTGTCGAAGTGCTTCTTCGGCGTTGTGTTCTCCAACAAAAAACCGCTGCGCAAGAGCAAGACCCGCAGCTACATCGGCAGCCCTCGGTGGTGGCTCATTTCCGATGTCGTCGTCATCATCGTCATTTTCAGGAATGCAGTCATGGGGCCGAACCATCTGCACGATTTCGCTGTCCGTTAGTGGACCGCATGTTTCGACGTTGCTGTCCACAGCGACATACTCGTCAAAACGGACGTCACCGAGAGCGGCGCGAAAGCTACCGTCGTCGAGCTCATTTGTTTGCACTTCCACTGGCGCACAAGGAGAAGCATCCCCCGAGTTTTCCATGAAACCACAGGCCCGGAAACAATTGGCGATGGTTTCTTCTTTCACGCGGGTCCAAGCTCGCGCTAGCATGTTGATGGCACTAAGCAAACTCACCTCGTATTGCGACGAGTTGTCCATGCACAAAAGCATGCGCTTGACGAGATGCTGCCTATACAATACCTTCACATTTTTTATTATGCCCTGGTCCATGGGCTGCAACACGGACGTCGTGTTTGCAGGCAAGTACACAAGACGGATGGCACTCAAGGCAGGTATGTTCATGTGGGCACTACATTGGTCCACAAGGAACAACACCTTACGGCTTGATTGTGCGAACTTGCGGTCGAGTTTGGTGATCCAGTCCTTAAATATATCGGATGTCATCCACGCCTTTCTGTTCGAGGCATAATCCACAGGAAGCGTCTTCACGCCTTTAAAGCACCTAGGCTTGGCA
Source organism: Rhipicephalus microplus (assembly GCF_043290135.1). Classification (NCBI taxonomy): domain Eukaryota; kingdom Metazoa; phylum Arthropoda; class Arachnida; order Ixodida; family Ixodidae; genus Rhipicephalus; species Rhipicephalus microplus. Next base: position 271,222,059 of record NC_134702.1, on the reverse strand, counting down.
GCCTTCCCGATCACAAGCAGGCGACACCGTTCTGTGCCAGTCATGTTCGCCGCGACTAGCACTGACACTCTCTCTTTGCTTCTTTTGCCTCCAGAACAGTCGTCGTCTTTAAATGTCAGGGTCTTGTCAAGTAGCAGCCGATAAAAAAGCGCAGTCTCGTCTGCATTAAAAATGTCTGCCGGCTGGTATTCTTCGAGGTACTCGCGAAGCTTGCCCGCTTTCCATGTCAGGCACGTTTCCTCATCGACTGACGCCTTCTCCCCACACACGCTTTTAAAAATCAAGTCGTGGCGATGTTTGAAACGCGTAAGCCACCCATCCGAAGCAGCGAAGTCGTTGATGCCCAACATTTCAGCAAGCGATGACGCTTTTGCCGTGACGACTTCACCACTGAGAGGAAGTTTGTTGTTTCGTGCCTCTCTGATCCAAATCAGCAGTGCTTCCTCCAACTCGGGGTAGGCGCCGGTGCGTATCCGCTTCCGCGATGTCTTGAATTTTTCACTTTCAAACGCATCCACTATTGAGCGCTTATTCTTTATGAAAGTCGACAGCGTGTTAGGCTTAATGCCGTACTTTCTTGCAATGTCTTCTTTGGCGGTGCCTCCCTGGTCAACTTCCTTCAAGACTTCGACTTTCGTCACTAGGTCTAGCGTTCGGTAAGGGCCACGAGTTGCCATTATCAAACGTACGTTACCACCACAACACTCAAAATCAGAAGCGCGGAAACCTGTGTAGAATCAACCCAGCGCGCGGGTGACGCGGTGACACACTCGAGTCTCGACAAAAGTCAACTAAAGAGTCAGTCGATGCCGCCGATGCGATTCGCCAGCGTTAAAAAGATTGCCGCTTCAAGATCTGTGGCGCTGCGGACAGTAGTGATGGCGAAGACACCAGCGCGGTCCGGCAGATGTTTTGGCATATGAAAAGTTCCCCATTTTACTGTAAAATTACGGTCGCGACGAGACTGTCGATTGAAAAAACTTCTAATTAACCAATATTATGGGTTTTTAACTTCGAATTATCGAGCATTTTTTTCTATACGATTGGATGCAAAACTGATGGGACCACTTGCTCATTTCTAATTAACCGAAACTTCCAATTAAGCGACTTCGAATTACCGGGAGTCGACTGTACTGACTCCTTTGGACTGCTGACGGGGATTCATGAATTTTTCGTTGAAGCGGCGTTCGTTGAAGCGGCGTTCGTTGTAGCGGAGTTCGTCTGTACGCGCGAAATGCACAGATCATGAGAATCAATGATTATTAATGTGCAAAATGCATTAATCACTGCATAAAAATTTATTATGGTGAGGCAAGACCATCCATATTTCAAACGTGCAGACAAAAAGAACAGTATTTTTTAAAATTTGTTCAGTGAATAAAACATGTTCAACTCACAATGATGGAAGTTAGCTTGACGGTTGTGGTGTAGTGACTGAGTAAAAAAATTCGTAGCCAGTAAAAGAGAGTGTAAAGAAACTTTAAAGATTCAACATGACAATGAAAAGCAATACAGTCTAGCCTGCTTATAACGAACTTGAGCGTGACGCCCCATCAAAGCGAGTGAACCCGAATCCACTGTATCCACTGTATCCCGAATTTCGTAGTAAATGAAACACAGCTTCAAAAAAAGTTGCGAGTAAAAACACAATTTGTTTTACCCCTAAAAAGCCCGTGATGCATGTGTTTCGAACAGCGGAAGCAATAAAGATGGTCTAGAGTTTATTTAAAGCGACACTGTGCTCTTTGCAGAGGCCCGCGGCATAAGCTGCCGGAGGCTATTAATGTAGCCAATTGCTATAAGCACGCTTGTGGGCACTGGCTCGTAAGTTTCGTCATCCTCGCCATCCAATTCCTCCAAATCACTCTTGCCGTGCACTTTATTCACATTGCCCTCATTTGTGCACGGTTCCGCAGTGTCGGCATCATCATCAGCCGTAATGAAATCATCCCAACAGATGTCTCCTATGCCCTTCCGGAGTCGATGACGTGCTACCACAAATCGCCGCCAGAGTGATCCTGTTTGGAAGCTTCAGGCTCGGCATCAGGCGCGACATCAACAAAGTTGGCCTTGCGAAAGCAGTTTTGCACACATGTAGCCATCACCGCCACCCATGAAGCCATCACTATCTCCACAGCTGAATGCATCTCCACACCCGAAGCAGTAAGTTAGCTGCTGGGTTGTCCACAGATATGAGCAAGCGCTCAAAAACGCGGCACCTATCTTAAACGCGCAGATTACGCTCAAGCCATGCGGTCACACTTTCGACGTTTTGTTGAGCAGCAAAAAAAGTGCAGAAGGCGCTTTTTAGGCGTTTAGTTTTAATACTCAGGAAAGGAGTAAAATGGAATGAATTCTCAAGCGGTGGTGGCATGCATAAGGGGCCAACCGAATGTGAATGTTTTTGACTGGCATGGACGTGGTTTTTGTGGCCGCTCTGGCATTTTTGCTTGAATTATCCCATGTGAATTCTCCAGAACGGATTTCGTTTTTCCTTTTGTCAACTTCTTAGCGCATTTTACCGGCCACTTAAGCAGTGAAGCGAGTGAATTGCCATCCAATGAGTATTGCCGCTTTCACTCGCTTTGATCCCAAGTGTGAACACGCCTGCATGAGTGAGGAAACCACGGCACTTTATTGAGAGGTGCTGAAAGCAGGAAAGTTCAAATGAACATCATGGACATTGTTCAGCAAGTAGTTTTTGACCCCAATAAAGTTCTTGTTCATCTTCATAATCATCTTTAACTTGCTTTTGGTTCATACTAATTCCGGATGATATTAATTACAATATTTTTCGTGCTTCTTTCGAATATGCATCATCAAGATGCTAGTGAAGACTAAGAACGAATCACATTGTGTTTGTAAAAAATGGGGAACTTCCCAAGGTGAGTTTCAGGAATATTTTATGGGACTAAAGATATAAAAGACTGAAATCCATGATGTTCAGGTACTCAACTTTTGGCATGAAGTTCTAAAAAATGAAGCCTTCACATTCATTTACGTGTTCCAATAGGAAATCCTTACCAAATGTTTTGCCCCGAGTGGGCGCACACACAGGATGAACCTACCAGGTGGAGGTGGCATGGCTCCCAGAGACACAGGGGGAGGCGGGGCAAGGCCAACCACGGATGGTGGCGGGGGAAGCCCACCCACGGGGGGCGCATCGGCAAACAGCTGATGGGGTCGGTCCGAGTGAGCCAGAGGGTTCTGTGCAGCTAGTAGACGCTCTGCACACACACACATTAGGACGCTTTCAATAGGACACTTTCAAAGACGACTGCAGCAGTACTATAATCATGCAGCCAAAGGACACACAGTTCTGGACGCCCTTCAGAGCGTCATAAAAAAAGTGGACACTGCCTTGACTGCCAATCAGCTTCAATCATCAAAAGGAGAAAAGGTTATCATCCAGCCTGCTCATGAAATTTTTTAGAACAGAATTACAACTATACAACTAAAACGATAAATGGGACATGGGGTTCATTCCCTAAGGTATACACAAGCGTGTTGCATGTTTCGACAGATATATAAATGATGGAGGCTACCATGCATACGTTTATTGTGAATAAGACACCCGTAATAAGCACCGAAATGTCCATTCTCTTGTTTTGTGCTATTTCGTTAGTTGACGAGCGTACGCTTTCTTCAACCATGATTTTTTTCCTTGCCTGACAAGTTTTTATTACACCCATCACACATTAGGACAGTGCCATCCAGTTCAGATCACTGCACTTTTTGTCTAAGCTGCTTAGTTCACACCAATTTTCGTGGCCCTCTTTAGTGAAGCACAATACTCACGGTGCACTGTTACACCGTATTTTATCTGACGTTCTTGATCTGCAGTGCTTGAGAAGTTGTCAATGCGATGCTTGGTGCAAACAGCGGCTGGCAAGAGAGATTACGCGCTGCCAAACAAGTGAGAGCCTATTCTTCGAAACATTCTTTGAGAAGCCCGTATGCTAACACTTGCCCTGCACGCATGGCTTGACATCACTTCCATTGGCCGCTCCGAAGGCAGCGCTGCTTCTCAGTGTCAACTCCTTTTACCTTGTAATAAGCATAGAAAGAGCAAGCATGCCTGATAATATGCAGAATGTATTTCTGAACACAAATTATGCTTCACCTAGACAACAGCAGACCTTTGCGAAGTGCCCAGATTTGTCTACAAGCTTAAAGCTGACGTACTGCTTTCACAGCCTTCTAGCTGGACCTACTTGCATGTTCTGGCCTGCTTTAACCTTCAAAGAGCAAAGTAAAAACTTAATGGTAGAGGACAGGGAGGCTGAGCAAGAAGGTTACATAAGAGTCTTCTTTCCTCTGTAGCTTGCTTATTATTAGTACAGTACTTATTTGTGAAATTCATGCAGCAGCATGCTCACATTGTATAAGAATGCAGTTATCTCTTCTTGATAAATCTTGGCTCTTGAGGGTGGTTTAGTGGCCCTCCTGTAATCTAACGACGATTTTCTGTGTGGAAAAGGCAGCTTATGATATTTCACTGAAGTGTTCCTTATTCTGAAAACCTTGGAGCCAATAACTGACCTGCTGCTGATCCGTGCCGCTCGCCCTTGGAGTCCTTCTTGAAGGCATAGGAGATGGTGATGGCCCGATTGCAGAGGTACTGACCATTCATGGCCTCAATGGCTGCATCCGACGCCTCGAAGCTGGCAAAGTTGATGAAAGCATACCCCTTGGAGTTGCCCGTGTCTGGATCCCGCATTATCTGCATCGTGGAGTGACCAGGAAATGAGCCCGATGCTTTGACAAAGTCATACAAGTGTGCAAACAAAAGAAAATGTCAGCTCGAACTAAATTTGGACAGGTTCTTCATTCAGTGACGCCGAATAAAAACACAAGTTTGCTGTAACAACAAGTTCTTTATTAGCCCCTCAACCTTGATGCCAGGTGGCACTCAGATGCTATCAGCTTGATGCCTTAGCTGATAATCAAAGCACACATAGCGTCCCCTACATCTTTCTTGCTGGGATAGTTACAAAACGACCACAACGCACACCAAGGTTCACGACACTGAGGCACATTTACTTGCACAGGTAGATTCTGCACTTCAGGCGAGGGGGGAGGCATCACCACAGGCTGCACAGGTGATGTGCATGATTAATTTGGTGATGATGTTTCTGGCGCTGACATTGAGGCAGGACTTTTGCAGGACTTGACGACAAAGTTGCTGGCATTGGTGGCGAGGCAACTGCACTCTATCCCTGGACGTTTTGGTCGCCTACTAACGGCGCCAGATAGCGGCAGTTCCTTCGCACAACTCCGCTGGGAGTCTCAACCATGTACGATCCTGGTCGCTGAGCTGGACTGCAATCAAAATTCACACGTCCTCTTCTACATTATGAGGAGAAATCAAAGTAGCACTGCGATGGCGATTCTAGTCTTTTGCCTGTTGACACTTTGCTGCAGTATTATGCGCTTGGAATTCCTTGAAATATGGTAAGGCCAGAAGTCATTCAGGCAGAACCGGAAGACAAGTTTGTAGTCTTCTTCTCATAAGAAATTTTGTTGGAAAGATGCCATAAACTCCAGGTGTCTATGGGTAAGTGAACAAAACAAGCTACGAATCCCAAATTTTCTTCTGCAAATCCTTCACGGTCCGGACAATGTGCTCTACCTCATTGCGTGATGGTATCGAGGGTTGCTGATCTCGTGGAATCCATACGCTAGTTCAAGGTCAGCAAACTCCTTGAAGGCAAACTGAGCTCTATTGTCCGTCTGCATGGAGTATGCTGTCCCAAAGCGAGCAAAACTACTCTTGAACATGGCATCGACCACTTCTGCCAAAATAGTTCCCAGTGTGACTACTCCTCGAAATCTGCAGTAGTAGTAGATGATCAGGACATAGTCGTGTCTTTCCAAGTGGAGCAAGTCGATTCCCACATGCTGCCATATATTCTTTCCTGAGTTGCCATTGGTATTCGGCACATTCGGCGCAAGTCTCAGCACACTCAGCACATTGAGCCACAAGGTCATCGATATACTTGTTGCAATTGGGGCCACCAAGCACACTCTCGGCCCGTTCTTGACAGCAGCAGACCCCTTGATCTCCTTCGTAGAGCAGCGCGAGTTGACGGGATGACCATATTTCCGAGACTCGCATAGCTCTACATTAATACTGAGCATTAAGGCAGTGCATCATCACTCTGCTCGCTTTATTGCATCTAATTATAATCGCAATGCTAATGTCAGAAACAAGAAAACTTCCCTAGCAACACGTTAAAAGCAACACGTAGAAAGACTTCGTTCCTTGTTTGTACACCCAGCTTCATTTCACGATCATCATCATTAGGTATTTCTCAACTACTGCAGGCTCTCAATTATTTGTTTCCAGAAGAGCAGGACATTGGAACCACTTACGCACCTTCAAAACTGATACTACAACTGCATTTGAAAGGGCTTATCAAGCTTAAAAGCAACGTTAGTGATTATGTCCAGATTAAACGGTTATCGTGCGAACACAGCAAAGCAATTATATAAAGCAGTGGCAGAGCATTTTAATGTAGCAGAACTTTGACGATATGAAACTCTACACACTTCAGTCAAACTCCCGGTCTGCAAGAGACATAAAATATACAGTGTTGTACCTTATTCACAAGTTCAATACACACTAGCCAGTAAATATAAATATTTCTAAAGAGGCTCTTGAATTCCTTCGGTATGGCACATACACAAAGAAAGCCACTGCAAGTTAATCCTTCCCTCTCAGAATTTCAAACCTACCAACGTTAACTTCTGACAACTGGTTCAACAACCGGTACTCTGCGACATGTGTACATTTTCACCTCCCCACATCTCTTCCTTATTTTCTTTTTATTTATGGAGTACCTGCTCCTTTTTCACTCATAGAATTCGTCACAGCACAATCCGTTTCCTGCTCTCTCACACCCGCACATCTGATGTTGCCCCTCCCGCTGCTTTCTGAGGATGGAGGAGAGGATGCGAAGCATAGACATGCTGGTGCTAGAGAAATCAGTTCTGTTCTAGCCTTTGAGAAGAATACAAGTCTGCTTGTCAAAACGCTGGCTCGACACAACCCCTGTTTACTGATTTTTTATCATAAGCTTTCATCTTCCCTTTCATGCCATTTTTTAGACTATCAAGCTTGCTGTAACATTACACATTGTTTTTAACTTACTTCACTAAATGTTAGCTAATGTCTTCTGCAAAATTTTTGTAATTATTTTGTCCAATGCTTCCATTCTACTGTTATCTTTATGCTGTTTCCTTTTCCATCTTTTTTTTTTTTTTGCTATGGATCTCTCATCCCTTCAGCAATGTATTTATACGCTGACAGTACTGTAAATAAATGAAATTTGGCAATCCAGAAGAACTTGGCAACCAATTGTACATTCTAACCTCAATATAATGAAATATTAGTTATAACAAAGTAAATGAAAAATAGTCTTTCAATAGCTGTAGTGTTAGGAATAAACCTTCATAACCAATTTTCAGATATAACAAACTTGTTTGTGTGTAAGATGCAACTTTATTATAGTAATGAGGTTTGAGTGTACATGCCAAGTCCTTTCAGTAGGGCGCTAAATGGATCCAAATTCTATTCTAGGATGGCTAGCCTCGCTCACGATAGCTCCTAATCGAAGAACAGTTACGATCTTGAGCAAGAAGATCTCGTTAAGCAGATTTGCCAGTTGTGGATCAACAAGAACTTCGCTTTTCCAAGCTGGCAAGTCGCAGAGTGCTCTTGATAGTGGGTCAGCTAGCAGTTTTCCAGGAGTATACTTGACGAAGGACTGATTGCTCGTCAGTTTTTATTCATGGAGTACCTGCTCCTTTCGAGGAGGCAAGATCTTTACTTGAAAGGAGGGCAGAAGGTGATCGGATTCGACTTAAAGCTTAGTCTATGTAGGTATTGGTCGAACCTCGTGACCGCCAGAGACTCTTTCTTCCGCTTGACTGCAGCGTTCCTCTGTAGAAGTGAAAGACCTGGAAGCATAGACAACAGCACGTACAAATTTTGACTGTTGATCTTCGCGTAAGATGACGCCAAGGCCACAAGACCTTGCGTCAGTTGATACTAGTTGGGTAGTGGGAATTGTACATAGCCACACATATGTCGGCGCTGAGCAAAGATTTGATGTTCTTGAATGCTTGCTCTAAGTTGAACTCCCACTCCAGGAGTTCTTGTTGAGGAGAGCACAAATAGGTGCAGAGATCGCAGACTGGTTTGGAATAAATCGAGCCACACGATTCAACATTCCAGGTAAACGGCAAACACCAATGACATCGACTGGTGGTGGGATGTCCATTACAGCCTCGACTTTGTCTGCATCTGGACAACCTCCCTTCTAGCTGACGACAACTCCTAAGAACTTGGTAGAAGACACTTGAAGCAAATCCCGCTTTTGACTGCCGCTTGAGTTAATCATGCCAAGACATCATCTAGACACTGGTCGTGCTCTTTAAAGTTCGATCCGAAAATGCATATGTTGTATACCATGTTGATGATTCCAGTGATGCCTTTAAGCACTCTCAACATGAAGCGTTGGAATCATTCAGGTGTTTAGCAGAGTGAAACTTTGAGCTAGTTGGTTTTGCATAATTAAGTACGTTCTTTTGTGTACCCATCTTGAGTTTGCACAGTATGTACTTCATCATTCAAGTGCTGTCACAATGCCAAAAGGATGATGCCTGTAGCAATTGCGGCCAATAGATAGGTTTGTACAGGTTTTCAAAGTGAAGATTCAAGGATATTCAAGAACTTTACAGGACCTGTCACAGGTTTTTCATAAAATAAAAGCAGCACGCAATGTTGAAATTTTTTGCACTAAAATTTTTGAAATTGAATTATTCTTATTGTACTTATACAGTACATGCATTATGCAATTTCAACAAACATGTCTAATGCGCATTTTAGCTTCACTAGCTTCACCGCATGCACAAGAGGGAAAGAGCCAGTACCGAAAAGCATCACAAGTCTCTCACTTTGTTTGTGGTTTGACACGGTAAAACTTTATTCCCCATGCAAATTTGAAAAAAGAAACCATATCATCATCACAGTCAGCCTGACTACGTCTGCTACAGGACAAAGGCCTCTCCCATGATCCACCAGTAAACTCGGTCCTCTGCTTGCTGCTCCCATTTTGTGCCCGCAAACTTCCTAATCTCATCTGCCCACCTAACTTTCTGCTAACTGCAGAGCCAAACCACGATAGAACAATAAGAATGAGTGGAGCACATTTGTGAAGCACTCTCAAACCATGACTGGTAAATTGCCACTGTCCCTCAAGAGGAACGTATATAACAGCTGCATCTTGCCGGTACTTACCTGCAAAGCAGATACTTGGAGGTTTACAAAGAGAGTTCAGCTTAAATAGGAGACGACGAAGTGAGAAATAAAAAGGAAAATGATAAACGTAACTTTAAGAGACAACAAGAGAGCAGAGTGGAACAGTGAACAAACTCGGGTTAAGAATATCGAGTTGAAATCAAGAAGAGGAAATGGACATGAACCGAGCGTGTAGCGCGTAGACAGGATAACCACTGGTCATTGACGGTAACTGACTGAATTCTCAAAGAATGTAAGCGGATTAGGGGGAGACAGAAAGTTAGGTGGGCAGAAACTATATCAACTCACGCCAAATTAGTGTTTCAGAAATAGTTTGTCAGGTCGATGGTGATCCATACCTGCCAAGTTCAAAGATTCTGAACCTGGGAGATTTCCGCGATCGGAGGAGATGGGGTATCACGTTGATTTATTTTCGCCACTTTCTGTTTCGCATCAAAAGAAAAACATCGTGAGAAAAATGGGATTAGGGAGTCAGTAAACATCAACATGGCGTGGTCTCGTACCGGCTTGGAGTGGCCGAACACCCAAGGGTAGGGTTTCTCAACTACAGTAAAAAGTGCGAGTCTCAAAGGGAACAAACATACTTGTATCTCTCAAAATTTCACGTCATTAAAACAATTAACAAAATTTATTTCTGTAAAAAAAACTCGTGCATGTATTCCTGGGACACACGTGAACAGACGGGACGGCGCAGCTGGCTGCCGGGAAAGCGCGGGTCGAAGCTTCGCTAAAGGCCAACTGAAAACATAATGCCAGAGTACAGCAAAAGTATTCCGATCGACAGAAAAAATGTTACAGGATTGTTTGGACAGGAACACCAGAACGCTTTTAGCGTTTTTTACGTCTTTATCACCTGTTCCGCTGCGTTAGCCGCATGCCTTCGGCTAGTAATCGCGTCGCTGCAACCGGGGTTTCATACGTGACAGTTGCGAAAAATGGTAGTCTCGTTTTCTATCTGCGTGAGCTGGCTGTGCACGTGCCTGCCATGTCGTTTCTTGCTATCTATGATTACATCTGCCATGATTTTGTCCACAGCGTTTGTGGAAAGCAACATCACTTTGACTGGTCAAGCGTTGAGCGCCCGTGCACTTTCGGAATTATATCAGTTACATCAGTGGTAGTATATAGAGGTTGTATGGTCAAGTCGTCGCCACACAAGATTGTGTCAAGAGTGAGCGCGATTTCGTCAATAGCGGCTGTGGCAAACGATAATTGCTGTTCTGACCGTGCATCCGCTAGCTGCGTGCGTTCTCCGAAGCTTCGAGCACGCTGCTCTCGGCCTTGGATTTACGGTTTCGGCACTAAAGTTCACACGACCTGCCGTGATGAGGAAAACAGCTCAAAACATTTGAATTGTGGCCAAATAGACATAGTGAAACTTATCTGGGGAATTTCATGAATTTGTATATCTGCTGGTTTCATTGAGATTATACTGTACATTTAGATGAATAGATCCTCAATTCACTTACAATAAAATGTGATGGGTTCCCAAAATGACGAGATCAGATTGGGTCGCATTTTTGTCAATGCGACCAGACCACACACATAATTGCAATTTCCAGATTTTCCTGACAATCGTACAAACGTAAGAACTGGTCAAAATCCAGGAGACTTTCAGGTATGCCGCTCTACCACATAAAGGAGGCCGCAATGTTAATTGCGAGTGCTCAGAAAATTCAAGGAGTTTCAAGGAAAGGAAAAAATTCCAGAACTTTCAAGGGCCTTGAAAATGTATTTTTCGAACTCAAGGGTTTTCAAGGACACCCTAAAGAGGTGTGATGAATGTCATCAGTTCTTCACTCTCACAGCCTAGCTTGATTTGGTGGAAGCTGGATCTTGCATGAAGCTCCAAACAAATTCGTGCCCCATTAATCTGGCCTAAGTAAGAAGCCTTCAACTGTTGGCAGTGCCTCCACCAACGTGATCAGTTACAGTCGCACGCAGCGCACTGAGGTTCAGTCGAGACATACATACTGTGGAGAAGGTTCAGCACACTGTATCTTCCTCTCTTTTGGTCACCATTCGACACAACTAGCATAAACAGAAGTTGTGCGCACAAACATAGCCACTGCCCCTGAAGGAAATATATTTCCCTTCTGCTTGTGTTGTGGTCTTCCCTCTTTGTCCCCATCATCACAGTGCACTCTCTGATAACGAGAAATATATTCACTGAAAACTGCCACAAAGCACTGTACAAATTTGCTCCGCCTGCTGCGAAACAAAGTTTTCGTAGAAATTGCAAAAAAAAAAACCAGCGTTTTGCAAGACTTTATAGCTCCACAATGACACAACGAGACACCGCCATTTTACGCTTGTCAGAAGGAGTGTTTCTCTGTTCAAATTTTCCATTTCAGCTAGCTCCTCCACTGGAAAACAAGCGTACAAAAAAGCAAAATGTCTGAAATTCCTTTTCAGGCTTTCAATCAGCTGTGTTCACCAAGTCGCTCCAGCATGCCTCGCGTGCGTGTCATGAGGCCATGGCCATCAAAACTCACGCTACTGAGAGATGCGTTCCCACTCATCCTAAGCTTACGAGTCAATAATCTTTAAAGAAAACAATCACCCTTTAGTTTGGCAGCTGAAAAGGAAAGATGAATCCTTGAATTAGGATAGTGCATCATGCTTGTCGTTAATATCACAGATGTGTGTCTTAGACTGACTCACCTAAGAGGTTCTGCTTATCAACACATTGGACCTCGTGAATAGAGTGTACTAGAATGAGAGAGCAGTTCCACATCGGGCTCCGCGCTGAGGCATTTTTTTCTAATAATTCAGATGGCACTACTGTCGCCTGCCTTCATGGTTACCATGTTTACCATTACGTTGTCATGGTTATGGCCGTGTACTGCAGCCGCTGCAGCAGTTTGGCCGTCACGCGTCAGTTGTGTCTCAAGCGTATTCCTCAGCGTTGCAGCAGCATCGACGCAAAGCTTTGGACAGTGTCGCACCATGCCTCATGAATAATTCTACTAAAGGAAGGCACTACGTTTACTTTGCTAATACCCTGCTTGTAGCCAGAAGCCGTGAAGCTAGCTTCATTGCATTAGATTCTTTTTTAGCACCAGCATGGTTGAAAGAAGCTAGTGAATAAATACTAAAAAAATCACAGCATATCCACGGAGTGAAAGACGATGGGTAGGTCGAAGCACTGCAGGGTTATACATACAAATACTTTATATATTTATACAAGAAGTTCTACTATTCGTAAGTGGTAGCTATACAGTCAAGCTCGCTTATAACGAACCTGAGCATGACGCAGCATCCGTTCTCTGTATCCCGAAGTTCGTAGTAAATGAAACACAGCTATTAAAAAAAAGTTGCGAGTGAAAACACAAACTTTTTATGCCCCAAAAAGTGCGTGATGCACGTGTTTTGAATGGCAGAAGGGTGGTCACGAGTTCATTTAAAACGGCAGGGTGCTCGTTCGCCGAGGCCTGTGGCATAAGCTGCATGAGGCACAGGCTCCAAAGTTTCGTCGTTCACGCAATCTGATTCCTCCAAACCGCTTTGGCCACGTACTTAATTCAGAATGCCCTAATCCGTGCACGGTTCTGCAGTGTCGGCATCATCATCTGCTGTAATTAAACTATCGCAACAGATGTGCCACCCGTTCTCCCAGGTCGGAGTCAGCTACGCGCTGCCACAAATCGCAGCCGCAGTGGTCCTGTTCGGAAGCTTCAAGCTCGGCACTAGGCCCAATGTCAACGAAGTCGGCCTCGCGAAAACAGTTTCGCGTGCATGTAGTCGTTACTGCCGACCATGAAATATTTATCTCCACAGCTGAATACCGGGGCGCCCGAAGCGGCAAGTTGGCTGCCAGGTGGTCAACAGCTATGAGCAAGCGCTCCGCAACGCGGCACCTAGGTAATGCGCGGATTATACTCAAGCCAAGCGGACACACTTTCGACGTTTTGTTGAGCGGCAGGACAAAGCGTGCTAGTCCTTTCATCGGCCATCATGACCACACATGCACACTAAGAGCAAGCAAGACGCGTACACGCGACACACATGCCAGACCACGTGGAACAGCTCTGGGCCCGTTTCCAGTCAGAAAACGAAACTAATTCGAGCCAGCATGGCGGGCGTCGCGGAGCGGTCGAGACGGGCGAAGGGGTTGTGATCAAGAGAAGAGAGCAGACTTGCGAGAGAAGGGCAAGGAGTTGTGATAAAGAGAGGGGCAGATGCGGCAGGAGGGCGACCTTGAAAACGAAAACACACAGGAAGGAGGCAGGTTGGGTAGCTTGTTTGAAAGGCCCGCGAAACTCGCACGTAGAAAAACTTGGAAAAAGTGCCTCTGTGGGCAGAAGTCAAAGCACGGCCACCTGGATCGGTGCGCGCGACGGTGTTCAAAGAATCGGCGGTCGTGGTCAAAAAATAGTTTTCTTGCACCGCCAGCTTTGCGTGGCTTCACGAACTTCGATATTTCGTGATTCGTTCCGCACAAATGAACAGCCATCTTCGCGCTTCCGCACGCGCATGGAAGGCATGCTGAGCCAAGTGCGAAGTGAGTAAGAACAAGTCCTAAACACAAAACGAATCGCAAAGTATCAGAGTTGGTGGGGTAGCGTACGCGCGTGCACTAGACGCAGACTATCGGATATAGTCGGTGGCCGACGATGTTGGCAAATGGTCTGGTCACTCCAGGCTGGTGACGCCAACGACAATGACAGTACCAGCCATCAAAAACAGGGTAGCTGGCCGACCGGTCTTTGAAAGATTGGTGGCAGTGTGAAATTACAAGCCTCGGCTGGTGATGCGGGGTGCTCAGAGTAGCGGGGGGACAAAGAACGAAGGGGTGCATAACAAAAAGCAGTCGGGGCATGGAGGAAACAACTTTCCTTCCTCCATGGGTTGGGGAGAGCAACAAGCAGAGGGTCGCGGAGGCAGGGTCGGTGTTTAACAATAAGAATGTATGGGCACTTCGCCGATGCCTGATCGGTGGTCGAAATTGGTTTCCCGGGAAGTCGGCAGACTGCTGACTCCGTTCGCTGTAACCGATCAGCGGCGCTCAGAGATGTTTGTTGTAAGTACGATTTTGTGCCATTGAACCACTGTACATTCTCACGATCACGCAGATATTGTTCGTTTTAAACAAAAGTTCGTTTCTAAGTGGGGCCGTTATATGTGGGCTCGACTGTACGTCGTTTCTGTTCACCCTTCATTATGACGGCTTTATGGTCGATGAAGTGGTGGATCGGTGATGGGGCATAGTGGGATGTTTGCAAGGACGAAGTAGTGGGCAGTTTGCAGAGGTGGAACTATAGGTGGTCAAAAGCACTTTGACTTGGGCGAGTTGGTACATAATTGGATAGGCTTCAGCGCAATTTAAACGAAGACAAATGGAGACACAGAACACAGACGAAATGTGTGTCTCCATTTGTCTTTGTCTAAACTGCGCTGAAGCCTATCCAATTATAGGGGGCCACGTACAAACAAGGGATGGACACAATGGGACAATCTATGGTTCTTAAACGTGCATCTGGACACAAGAACATGACCTTCTTGAATTTCGTATTGGCTACTTCTTGACAGTATTTGCTTCATGGTCGGTGAATTGGTGGATCGGTGATGCAGCGTAGTGAGATGATTGCAAGGATGAAGCAGTGGGCAGCTGGCAAAGGTTGAGCTATAGGCGGACACGTAAATACATACATACATACATACATACATACAAGAGATGGACAGACCGTTTAAGAGCTTCGCCCCTAAAATAACAAGCGAGTGATGGTGCGTCGAGCAGACACGCCGAGCAGATGACAGCTCGTCGCTCTTACAGTCAACACCAGTCACCATGAATGCCGCCGCTGCTTCACCAGCCCAACTGCCCGAACAGACCTCACCTGCATTCAGGTGAAGGCGCCTGCAGTGCCACTGCAAATTTTCAGTGCTTTCTGCTTCGCCGGCGCTGCTTGCCTTCCACTCCAGTGGACCACTCTCCCATTCTAGTACACTTTACGGTGGCAAAAGACATCACGAAACGACTCATATTACTCAAGATGGAGCATGACACATCTGCTTAGAAACATCAGGCACCGCAGCCGTGCACACTGGTATCGAGCTTACTTCTCGAAGTAGTCACTAGGCCTAACTCCGCTCACAATGCCGTGATGTATGAGATGAATCCTAACTACACGGGCAAGAACATCATGCTAGCAAGCATGCGAAAGTGAACACCCCATAATATCATCCTCAGCAGCAGCAGCCTGACTATGCCCACTGCAGAGCAAAGCCATCTCCCATGACCTGCCGATCAGCCCGGTCTTGTGCTTTCTGCTGCCACGTTATAAAATCTCATCGGCCATAACATGCTTTATCGCAAGTAACGAATCGAATTGCCTGCTGGCTTCTTCGAACAATGAATGGGCATTTTGCGCATCAGCAGCGGACCCCTTGGTTATGCTCGCTAATGATAGTAATAATAGCAACCAATTCCAAAGGAATCAAACTGAGAAAGTATTATGGTAGGGCTCAAAATGATCATGATGATGTGGAACATGACGATGTGGAACATGACGATGTGCAACATGATGATGTGTCAAGATGATGTGGAACGGCCTGGCAAAAAGGACACGCGAAAAAATTCGTTCTATCGATATTTCGTTTCTGTGAAATTTCATCTATAGACCACGAAATTCTGTAAGGTCTGATTATGACTCATCCTTTGGTCCCAGCAAGCACTGCATTGAACTCTCGCTAACTCGGTGATAACTCGTCGCACACAAAGTGAAGGTACATTCTCGCACATAGAATGCACAAGATACGCCAAAATTTTGGAGCTAAACTCTGGACGTGGCTTTATGGCACGCGTCAACAGGAATGCAAAGAAGCCCGCCTAATTAGGTAATTTTTTCTTTCTCCTGCCGTTTGGAGTCATAAGTGGCAATTAAAAGCAGGGGCGTATTATACACTAGAAAATATGATATTCAGACAACCCTGGGAGCGTGCAAAAGCTTCTCCGGAAGTCAACTGAAAACTAAGTGCCAAAGCTGTTCTGCAGAGTCTCTTGCGTAACCGCCTTCCACGATGCCGCTAGCATGCCGACGGCAAACCTGAGGTCAACAGCGTAGCTTTTCCCGTTGTCAGAGCAGATCACCATGCGGCTGAGCACGCGTGATTTGTAATGATGTTTCAAGTTCCAAATCACGCCTTGGTCCATCCGCTGTGGGGTAGCTGTGGTGTTTGGCAGCAGAAATTCAATCTGTATAGCCTTTAGGTCCTTGATGTGGCCATGCGCAGCGCAATTATCCACGAACAGCAGAGCTCTTCGATTTTGCTGCTCGAACACTTCGAATAACTGCTGCGTTACCCATGCCTTCTTCTTAGCTTCATAAAGAACAGGCAGTCACTGCCCCCTTGAAACATCTTGGATGCTTCGACTTGCCTATTACTAGTAACGGAAGCTTCTCGCTGCCTAACATGTTGTTGCCAACGAAAACAGTTAGCCTCTCCTCGGTGTGCTTGCCGCCGTGGCAGAGGTCACGAGAAAATGCAAGCGTTTTCTCTGGCAGCAGCTTGTAGAACAGTCCAGTTTCGTCGCGGTTGAAAATATCATTAGGCGAAAACTACTGAAGCAAGGACTGCAGCTTTCTATCTCGATATTCGGCGACAACGGAATCGTCGACGACGCCCCTTTCTCCGCACATCTTCTTGAACTTGTGGCTCTTGAAATTGCGTCATTGCGGCTCTTGAAAAAAAACGGCGCCCCTTTCTATGCACATCTTGAACTTGCGGCTCTTGAAATTGCGTCATTGCGGCTCTTGAAATTGCGAAGCCATCCATCGATGAGCTTGAAGTCCTTCACGCCTTTCTGAAACGCGAAAACTTCCACCTTCTCCTTCAGGATATTGCCTGACACTGGGATTTTCCTAGCAATCATGGCACTGAGCCACACGACGAGTACTTCCTCGAGCTTCGGGTACACACCCTGGCTCGCATTCTTCTTTCCAGCCCCGGTTGATTTGGCAGCCACTTCCAAGATCTTCGCCTTGTTTTTGGTGAAGTCCGAAGCAGTTTGCTTCGAAATTGCGAACTCCCTCCCCATTTCTGCCTGCAACCGACCGCGTTAGACCTGTTCAATGATGGCAGCTTTCTTCTCCATCATGAGCCTACGAGGAGGCTTTGTGCGCTTTCAAGGCGCGTACGAAGACGAAGGAGCAGTCGGCGCCATCGCTGTAAACGTCGAATCCACTCGACGAAAAGTGCAGCCCGAACCAGCTAGGAACTTGGTGGATGCTGAAGGTCTGGAAACGTGATCACTGAAAATAGCGCACAGTAGCAAACGATCAAGCGCAGACACGACCACAGAGCTGACAAAACAACACGTGAACGAACACAGTGAGGTTTGACTTGGCTAAATCCCTAAGTTACGGCTGGCAATGGATTGACAGTGCCGTTTCAAGGTTACGGCAGCCAACGCGCAGTGCAACGGTTGGTGGCGGTGCTGCTGGCGATCTGAGTATGGCGGGTTCGAGGATATGAAAACAACCAAAATGGCTGCATCGGTGGTGACTTTGGTTTGGCTGTTAACAGTAAAAAGTCCGGGAAATTGGATGCCGAAGGCTATAAGCGTCCAGAATTTTAGACTTTTTAATACATTGACTCTATGGGGAACTTGATGGTGCCACAGATGAGTCCAGGAAATCAGGCATGTCCGGAATTTTGGATGTTCGGCTAATCGGACGTCGACTGTACTAATAAACTAAAGAAGAGTAGCGTGCATGATACGATGTTAAGGTTTGCGACTGGAATATAAACGGTGACAAAAGTCTACCCAGCTTGTGCAAGTCTACATAGTAAAGCTCGCATCAGAAAGCCGAAAAGCTTTTAACTTTGCGGAAGAGGTAGCAAATTTAATTTAGCTGTGGATTAAAATTTAATTTTAGCTGTGGATTAGATGTATTTGAAACCAGCGGTAATGGCGTGGCCAGTTCACCAGCGATCGAGCAGAGACAACCCTTCGTCTTCCTCGTCAGGCACACACACGCGTCGCCCCCTAGAATCTCAGTATGCATGCATGTAGCATAATCCCCGGCGGCAGGAGCGCCGTCTCGGCGCATCTAAATGTCAACGTCACTAGGAGAGTTGTAGGGCTTCAAGCGCGCAACATGTACAATATCGGTAGCCTGTTGGGCACATGAAGGTGACGGGGTGGCAGGATCAAATTCATATGTTACAGAAGAAACCACACGAAGGACTCAGTATGGACCTGTGTAGCGAGTAAGCAGTTTTTCTGACAAGCCAACTTGACGGGTCGGAGGCCATAGCAGGACCAAAGAACCATACGGAAAGTGTATGTCGCGGTGTCGCTGGTCATACAAGCGCCGTTGCTTCTCTTGAGAGATCACAAGGCGAGTACGGGTGATTTCGCGTGCGTGAGCGGCCCGAGTGATAGCGTCCATGGCATATTCACTGGTCAGTACTCCAGGGGATGGTATGACGGTGTCTAGAGGCAATGTTGGTTCTCGGCCAAACAGCAGAAAAAATGGAGAGTAACCGGCAGTGTGATGGCGCGAAGAATTGTAGGCAAATGTCACGTACTGCAACGCGAGATCCCAGTCGGTGTGATTGGTAGAAACATACTTAGCGAGCATGTCTGTAAGAGTTCGATTTAGACGCTCCATGAGTCCATTGGTTAGCGGATGGTATGACGTAGTCAGCTTGTGTCTCGTTTTACAGGACTGCAAGATGTCGGTTATGAATTTTGCCAAAAAGGTGCGGCCACAGCTGCCGTGGGGCTCCGTGTTGCAAAATCACGTCCTTGAGGAGGAAGTCGGCGACAATCTGTGGCGCAGCTTGTTGGAAGAGCTTGTGTGATGGCACAACACATGGCGTAGTCGGTGGCCACGGCTATTTACTTGTTACCCAAGGAAGACAAGGGGAAAAGGCCAAGTAGGTCTAAGCCAACCCGGAAGAACGGTTCGGACGAAATATCAAGTGGTTGAAGGCGTCCGGGGGGACGTTTCGATGGTGTTTTGCGGCGCTGACATTTCTCACAAGCCGCAACGTATCTTCTGACTGAGCATGCAAGCCCTGGCCAAAAAAAAAAATGTCGGCGTATTCGGTCATAAGTGCGTGACACACCAAGGTGACCAGCAGTCGGAAGGTCATGAAGTTCATGTAGAACTTCCGAGCGAAGGTGTTCGTGAATGACAAGCAGCAGAGCCAGTCCATCCAGCTCAAAACTTTGGCGGTATAATACACCATCGAGGAGCACGAATGAGCTATTGGACTGATTGGAAGATGGTGATTCGAGCCGCTCAAGTATAGCACGCAAGGACGCATCATGGCGCTGCTCCTCATTGATGCTTGTCATTAGCGAAAGGGAAAAGACGCAAGGCTCGGTGTTGGCGTCAGGCATAGTGCTCGACTCAGCAACCGGGTAGCGGGACAGGCAGTCTGCGTCCTGATGTAGGCGTCCGGACTTGTACGTCACCGTGTAGGTACTATACTCTTGCAGACGCAGAGCTCAGCGCCCGAGCCGGCCAGTATGATTCTTCAGTAACGTAAGCCAACATAGCCCATGATGGTCAGTTATGACAGAGAAATTAGTGCCATATATATATGGGCGGAACTTTGAGACTGCCTGTCACTGACGGCCATTTTTGGCGACCCCGTGTCACCGCAATTAACGGGCGCCGGACTCCCCCACTGACCGTGGGAACAGCGGGCGCATGAAAGGGAGCCGAGAAGTGCGGAGTGGGGTGCTCTTCTTCGAACGTCGCCGCCGACGTTTGATCCATTTGTAACTGCGGCGGCGTCTGCAAGGTCGTGGAAGGCCGCGATGTACCCCGAACAACGATTAGACTACAGGGCGCACCGGCTGAGAGCCAAACAGTCTGACCGTTTCCCACGGGAGAAATCGTGGGAAAACCTCTGGTGGCCAAGCTGTATGACAACATCCCAACAGGCTGTCACTCTCGCTAGTTGAGGGCCTCTCCTAATTAAAAAGGGGTGGGGTCCATATATTTTTTGGGGCGGAGTTTCCATCAATGAAACGCGCATGATTGGACCCATGTAGAGGTCTCTTGTCCCCAAAGAAGAGAGCGAGGAGACACGAGGGGGATTTAAGCGCAGGATTTTGCCCTGCAAGGCAGACTAGTCGCTGACCAACATGGTGTAGAAACAGATCAACAAGCATCTCTTCTAGAAGTTTTTAGTGTGGCTCTGTATCAGCTGGCCACCTAAACTTAGCCGTTCGTCTAGCTGTGACGCGATATTAACGTCTGCAACGTGGACATCGGGACTTCGCCTCGAGTTAGCTCAACCTGCTCGAAGTCACCTGCAAGCACTAGCCTCCCGGAGCCACCAACCTTGCAACACCGCCGACATCGCAGTCGTGCCAGAACTCTCTTCGACTTCTCGCATCCGATCGTCGGGGACACAACGCTGCCGGTCATCACACGTATGCCTTCACCTGTGTATATCTTCGAACTTTCTCCTCCGTCGTTCTATTCTTGTTAGTTTGTGTAGTTTGTAATAGTTCTCTCTCGTAAGCTGATTTATTGTTTCTGTTATATATTTCTTTAGTTGTATCAAGTTTCGATGTATTTTGTTAGTTGTATTGAAGTGTTGTACTAGATCCCGTGTGCTGCAATATCACTAGAGTAAAGTTTGTTCTGTTTTCTCACGTCTCTGATCTCTTCACTGTCTCTGCTTGCGTACGAAACGAACTAACCTGCTGTCATTCCCGTCGCCGACTTGGCGCTGGCGACGCTAGAGTGGTAGCTTGTAACACTGCCCAAACAAGAGCAAGACATAATGGAATGTATTGTACGCTCTGTAATGGAATAGTTGCGCTCAGAAGCTGTGAGGAGGTGGCTAGCATAGGCGACAACTCGGTCATGTCCCCGTTGGCGTTGGACTAAGACGGCTCCGATTCTGTGACCACTAGCATCGGTTCGGACTTCTGTCGGAGCGAATGGGTCAAAGTGAGCCAATATAGGTGAAGTCGTCAGTATCATGATTAGGTGAGAAAAAGCAGCAGCTTGGTCGGTACCCCACGTGTGACGTCTTTCTTCAGAAGCTCTGTGAGAGGTCGAGTGATGGTTGCGAAATCTTTCACAAACCTTCTAATATAGGAGCAAAGTCCTAAAAAACTCCGGACGTCTTTTGCTGACTGGGGTGCAGAAAAACTGGTGACTGCACGAATTTTCTCGGGGTCCGGCTGCACATCAGAAGCGTCGACAAGGTGGCCCAACACTGTAATTTGCCGTCGTCCGAAGTGGCACTTCGACGAGTTTACGTCGAAGTGCCACTTCGGACGACATCGTCAAGATAACAAAGACATGTTGACCATTTGAACATTTGTAGCAGAGAGTCCATCATGCGTTCAAACGTGGCTGGGGCGTTGCATAGCCCAAACGGCATAACCTTGAACTGATATATGCCGTCTTGAGTTACAAATGCAGTCTTCTCTTGGTCTTTTTCGTCTACAGCAATCTCCCAGTAGCCGGAACGTAGGTCTATTGTACAAAAGTATCGGGCGCCGTGGAGACAATCGAGAGTGTCATCGATGCGGGGTAAAGAGTAAACATCCTTTTTCGTGATTCTATTCAGATGACTGTAATCCATGTAGAAGCACCACATGCCATCTTTCTTTTTAATGAGCACAACGGGGGACGCCCAAGAGCTCGAAGAGGGTTCAATAATTCCTTTGGCTAGTATCTTGGTGACTTCTTGTTGAATTACTTTACGCTCGGTGGCAGACACCCGGTATAGTCGCCGATGAATGGGATGAGAATCACCTGTGTTAATGCGGTGCTTGGCGAGTAAAGTCTGGCCGAGTGGACGGCTGTCTATGTCGAATATGTCGCGGTATGAAGCCGGAAGGCGGCAGAGCGCGGCTGACTTCTCATGGGTCGAGGTCCGGGGCGATCATGGAGCGTAAGGTTGCATCGAGGCACGTGGCATTCTGCAAGTGATGTGGATGCTCGGGACATACGTCTGCCGCAAAACAGGGGACGTGGTCGTCATTTAAGGGTCTTAGCGTGGTGACCGATATTCCTTGAGGTAGCACTTGTTTTATGAAACTAAAATAGATAACAGGTAAATATGTTCAGTTAGAGGCCACGGTCACGCCAGAGTGTGGGACATTAATGTCACTCGCCAAAAGAACATCAGTAATCGGCGCCACGATATAATCACCGTCGGGCACGGAAAAGGGTGTTGCCAATTAAACGAATGTGAGAGCTTTAGGTAGTATCCGGAAGAAGTCAGTGGTGCACAGGCTGTTCGTGAGTTCAGAATGAGAATTCGGGAGAAGAGGAAGTTCTAGGCAGAGAGTACCGGCGGCCCAATCTATCAGGGCAGAATGTGTCGATAGGAAGTCTATGCCGTAGATTAGGTCGTGAGGGCAATTTTCAAGCACCGTGAATAAAACGGGACATGGCGGCCGGCAATACTAACATGAGCGGTACACATTCCAGAGATGGCCACAGTTCCACCATCAGCGACACGGAGGGCTTTAGTTGCTGCAGGCGTGAGGACTTTTTTGAGCAGGCGACACAAATGAGCACTCATTATGGACACTTGAGATCGGGTATCAACTAACGCCGTGAAAGAAATACCGTCCACATATACCTCAATCAAGTTCTTATTAGTGGGGAGCGTCAGCGGAGGATTTGGATCAGTCACAAGGGATGCAGCACTACCTCCAGGAGCTGCATAATCTAGTTTTCTGTCCGAGAGGATCCATAGTTGAACGGCGACAGATAGGGGCGTAGTTGGGGCGCTGGGGAACGCCGGCGTTGAAGTGACGGCGAACGAGCGGTGGAGCGGCTGTTGGGGACGTCAGAAGAAGGGTACACACGACTGGGCGAATATCGACGGGAGTCCTCGTATGGGCGAGAAGAGGAAAATGAGCTCCAGTTCGAGGGGGTCCAAGTGCTGCGGCAGTAGCGGGAGATATGGCCAACTCAGTGGCAGCGGAAACAGATCGGTTTGTCGTCTGCAGTTCTCCATTCCACCGGATTGCGGGATCGTGGAAGAAAATGTGAGTCATGGCGTGGTGCATTTGTTGTCATTGGTCTCGAAACGGGTAGGGAGACAGAGCAGGCCACAGGAATACCGTATATACTGGCATAATGATCGCACTTTAAAAAAAAAAAAAAAAATTGACTCCAACTTCAAGATGCGATCATTGCGCAGGGTAAATTTTCCGTGAAAAATTATTCTGAGCACCGGAAACGCAAAAAAGTCGCTAATCAGAATTCTTACGGTAGCTATCATGAACATAACAAAAAATAAATGTAAATTAAGGCTTACCTTCGTAATAAAATGCACACATTACGCAGGAGCCACATGCATGGAACACTGCCCTTGTATTTTTTACCTCTCTGACCCCCTAACGTTCATTCAAACTCCGAAGCATCACTGGCGCCAGTGTCGTCGCCGCTCGATTCCCTGTCGAAACCGGCAGTGTCTTCACTGTCCCACAGAGGGTCATCTTCCGTTCCGTCGAGCGCGTTGGAAATGCCAGCGACAGTCCATTCCGTCGCATGAAGCGTGTCGTCCAGCTGGAACTGGCGTGGAAGTCCTTTGTGGCTATTCCCAGCCTCCGGGAAACTGTGCACGCCTGTGTCCGTATCATGTCTAATAACACTGCATAACCGTCCTTGCGCATGTCCTTCACGTATTCGAGGACTGCCTTTTCGATGTCAGGGAACTTGCCAGATTTGGGTCCGCAGAAAGCCCATCGCGTGCTGTTAGTAGCCATGAGCATGTTGCGCTGTTTTTTCCAATATCGGATCCGGATTTTGTCGACGCAAAATGTCTGCCGGCAGCGTGGTTGTCGTGCTCTAGCGCGTAGTCAAGCACCTTCAGCTTGCACAGTAAAGCTCGCATACGGCAGTAAAGCTCGCATACCGCCCCATGGTGAAACGGAGCTTCAACAGACGATCACAAAGCAAAAAAAAAAAAAAAAAAAAAAAAAAAAAAACGTGGTCTGAGGAAAAAAACATTGCTGCGGGGTGAACACAGGTCGACCAACAGGCGGCCGCCGCTGTAACAGTGCTGAATGTCTGAACAAACATGACGACTGATAAAGCGAAGAACTGCGTGGAGCGAAGCGACCGTATTTTTCTTCCTTCTTTGCGTCAGTTATGAAGGTTGTGAGTACGTCACGCACGTCAGAACAGTTTCTTCTATCTAAATAAGGAATGCTTTCACTTAAATCAGTAAATTTACAGCAGTAGCATAGTGATGCCTGCTTTCAGATCACAGAAACAATGATAGGCACGTTCAGCTGGACTTGGCACATGACATGTCGATGCGGCAAGTTTAGGGTGCGATCATTACGCGGGGGGAAAAAAAAGTCTAACTTAGACGACAAAATTTAGGGGTGCGATCATTACGCGAGTAAATACGGTACCGAGCTTTGCAATTTCCTGCCTCACTTTTTCCTGCTTGAATTATGGAGACCGCCGGAGGCGTTTGTGCGGCGCCATGGTCAAGCGGATGTGGAGGGAATGATGCGGGACTTGACGCCTCAAGCTCTCATCAAACTATTCGTGTCACGTCCTGCATGGGTGGTGCGGCACTGAGATCGGTGCAGGTGGATGTAACAGCCGTGTTTGGTAGGCGTGTAAATTGAGGCAGAACACGGCGGCTTTTCGCCATTTCGAAGCGGCGGCATTCCTTGATAATCATATCTACGGTCATGACGTTGGTGTAGACGAGCAAGTTGAAGGCGTCGTATGCAATGCCCTTGAGTATGTGGCCCGCCTTGTCACTTTCTGTCATTTGCTCGTCCACTTTTCAGCACAACGCGAGCACGTCCTGTATGTACGAGACATACGACTCAGTTGGGGACTGCAGACGAGTGGCGAGTTCTTTTCCCGCCTCCATTTGGCGACCGGACGGGTCGCCGAAGATGTCACGTAGTCTTTCCTCGAAGGTATCCCAGCTGGTGAGCTCGGTCTCAAGGGCGTCGAACCAGACCCGTGGGGTGCTGTCTAAGTAAAATATTACATTGGCAAGCATCATGGTAGGGTCCCATCGGTGTGTCTGGCTAACACGCTCGTACATACGGAGCCAGTAGTCAACGTCAAGCCCTGGTTGTGTGGAGAATGTATTGGGATCACGGGGGGTGGGCATCGTCAGGTGCGTAGTGGCTGGAGCTACAGATGGAGACGCTGATGGGTTGTTGTCATTGGTAGCCATGGCCGGTGACTGAACGATGCGGCCACTGCGAAGCTTCGTGGCGAGGACGGGGAACGTTCCACCTCCACCAAATATGTTCCGGAAAAGAAGAGACGCCGTATCAACGAGGCTGGGGATGAGATGTATTCAAAACCAGCGGTAATGGCGTGACCGGTTCACCAGCGATCGAGAGGAGACAACCCTTCGTCTTCCTCGTCAGACACACATGCGCGTCGCCCTCTAGAATATCAATATATATGCATGTAGCGGTATGAATCAGTTTTGTCAGACTTTCCAAATTTGTGAGGTGCATATTTGAAACCGTGCGGCAACAAAATTCTGGGGCAATTGACTTTTTTGCAAGTGCTGGGACTTGACTGTACTCGACCCACCAGCTGTTGCAAATGAAGTAACCCTCAAAGCTAAGAAAAAGGGTTCTCAATACTGCCTCACACAACAGCGAACATGCCTAATTTTTGAAGCAGGCACACATCTTGCTAAATACTTCACCATTCAAGCAAGTATGAATAATAATTTGAAAATATGCAACTGATTTCAAGATAGAAACTGCAGATACAAGATATCTCTTATTAGATGTTGAATTTGGGCTCATATTTATGATGTGAGTAGGACGCCCTAAGTTTGAAACTACACAGCAGATGTTAAATGGGTGACTTACTCTTAGTAGCACAACTGAAAAAGAAACAGATGTTATTCGAATGAAAACAAATTGAAATCTATCCATGTGTAATTGAGAAGCAGCAAAATTTTGCATCGCAACTGCTTACTTGAGGCTCATTTTTCAGCAAGGTCACAATTTCCCTACAGCTGGCCTCTAAATAAAGCAGCTGAGCACACGCACCATCATGCACCGAGGAGAACGGAGAAAGGCACCTTGGGTGTCTGAAGAATGACACCAAATGCTGAAAAGGTGTCGTAGAGGAGCTTTTCGTCCACTTCTGGGTCCAGGTTGCCAATGAAGATGTTCGCACCAACGTCCAGGTTCTTCTGGTGTGCTGACGCCTGAAAGAAATTTATGGCCCAAAGTTAGCACACCCGTCATTAGGCAAACTGCACCTCATTCTAGCAGCATTTACAGCAATGCACATGTGCAATATTATTGCTTACATCAACTTCTCCAAATGCTATGCATTCAAATTGTGTCCTACATCCTGAACTCTACAGAATTTTTCCTCTAACCCTGTCACGACCCTCAATGAGTAGAGTCACCGTGAGATTTTCTAACAACATGACCGAGGACGATCATATTCAACCAAAACTGGTCCCGCACAAAAGCAATGACAAAGATACTCATCATACTTGTGTTTCTTGATGCTAGGTGACCACACTTGTCCATGTTAGAACATCTGTGTCTTGGCTTTCACTTCATGGGTATTTTTCATAGCATTGCCATGCAGTGAAGCCACCTTTGAGTTTCTTTTTTCTACTTGATTAGTGAAACAAAGGAACGCCACGGAATTGAAAGAATGGTACCATTTTATAGGGAAAAAAAGAGAGCTCTACAAATTGAAAGTAAAAAAAGCTGTTGCTGATCTTGGCACATTTCTCTTCTTCTCTTTCAGTCATGAAAAGGTTTAATGGGGGAAGTAATTTTTTGACATGACGTGTCAAGCTAATTAAGCTAGAATAATTATGTAGTTCTTTGGGCTGATTTTGTAACGAATGTAGCAGCCTCACAATAAGGATGTTTTATTTACACGGTTTATTAAGAGCCAACTTGTGCCCAAAGTGAACGACGCACTGCAATCAAGAAGATCCGAAGGTTGGTAGTCCTCGTGAGCCTCTGCCTCGAGCACCCTCGTTCTCTTTTTCCTCACGCGCGTTGGCTGTTCGGTGGAGTACTGCGTGCATGCAGGGCCGGCTCGTGCATTGCGGCTGGCTTCGTCGCTCGTAGTCGTGCCGTTAGCGTTTCTTTGGGTCCCGACGTCCGCGTTGCGCGGAGCAATGGTAATTTCCTGTGGCATTATCCCCCCTCTCAAGAGGCATTGGCCCGATGCTTTCGATGATAATGTATGCAGCGTTTCCGTCTCGGAAGGTTTGTAAGAGTGAAATGGTTGTACAGCAAGCAAGTGGGGTGGCTAGTCTTCGTATCGGTCGTAGTACGGTTTCATGCGCACAATGTGTACACGCTCGGTGGGGTTGCGTCGTTTGGAATGCCCATGTCCTGTAGGCTTGACTTCATAAACGAGGTCACTGAGTCGCTGTATCTCGTAAGGACCGAAATATCGACAAATGAGTTTTTCAGACAGGCCTCGCCGTCGTACTGGGGTCCATATCCCCACTTTGCCACCAACTTCATACCCTGTTTCACGTCTTCCTCAGTTGTAGCGGCCGGCATCGATTCATTGTTGGTGACATATTCGGTACCTTTCTAATTGGCGGGCCTCTTCCGCTCTCTCTATATAGTCATCGCGATCAGAAGGGTAGTCATCTTGATCAATAGGTAACACAGCGTCCAGTGTTGTGGTAACTACACGACCGTAAAGTAGTTGAAACGGGGTAATCTTGGTAGTCTCTTGTACGGCGGTGTTATAGGCGAAGGTGACGTATGGTAAAATTTCATCCCACTTTTTGTGTTCGACGTTTACATACATAGATATCATGTCAGCTAGAGTTCTGTTAAGGCATTCAGTCAGGTTGTTGCTTTGAGGATGATATGCGGTAGTTTTCCTGTGAACAGTGTGGGTCATGTTCAGCAGGCATTCCATGAGTTCTGCCGTGAAAGCCGGTCTGCGATCGGTGATTACAACAGTCGGAGCGCCATGCCGTAGCACTATGCGCTGTACAAGGAATTTGGCGACCTCAGCTACCGTTCCTCGATGCAAGGAGTCTGTTTCGGCATATCTCGTTAAATAATCAGTCACTACAACGATCCACTTATTGCCAAGTAAAGATGTCGGGAGTGGTCCAAGAAGGTCCATTCCAACTTGTTGGAAAGGTGCTTTCGGCGGGTCTATCGGGTGCAGAAGGCCCGCTGGCTTAGCACGAGGCGCTTCCCGTCTTTGGCACTTGCGGCATGTTCCAACATAGTGCTGTACTGAAGACAATAGCTTGGGCCAATAATAACGTAGACTGATTCGTGCAAGCGTTCGAGTGACCCCCAAATGTCCAGACGTAGGCTCATCGTGGCACGCTTGTAATACTTCTTGCCGCATAGTTGCGGGACGACAAGCAGAAACTTTTCACAGTTGGGCTTAAAGTTTGTCTTGTAGAGGACATTTCCTCGGAGACAGAACGATGCGAGGCTTCGAGAAAATATACGAGGTACTTGTACGTCAGCTCCTTTCAGGTGTTTGATGAGTGGGAGCAATTCTTCGTCCGCATGTTGAAATTCGGCTATCTGAGAAGTCTCGACAACAGCCATGAATGGCAAGTCCTCTTCATCTGATAGTGCTGTGTCTGCAGGTGCCCGGGACAAACAGTCGGCGTCGGTATGCTTCCTGCCAGATCGGTATACCACAGTTATGTCAAATTCTTGCAGTCTGAGGCTCCACCTTCCTAGTCGTCCGGCCAGGTCCTTGAGGTTGGCGAGCCAGCAAAGGGCATGGTGATCGCTGACTGCCTTGAATGGTCTATCATACAAGTAAGGCCGAAACTTACTGATGGCCCAGACGACGGCAAGGCATTCTTTCTATGTGGCCGAATAATTGGTCTCCGCCTTTGTTAGAGTCCGGCTGGCGTATGCTATCACCTTTTCTTCGCCATTCTGCCACTATATTAGGATGCATCCTAGGCCGATGTTAGTGGCGTCTGTGTGTATTTCCGTGTCAGCTGTTTCATCAAAATGAGAAAGGATTGGGGGCTCTTGCAACCGTATTTTTAATTCATTGAAGGCGCATTGTTGCTCGGTTTCCCACTGAAAAGGTACATCTTCTCTCGTAAGTTTCGTCAATGGTTCTGCAATCTGCGAGAAATTTCTGCTAAATCGTCTATAGTAAGCACAGAGACCTAGGAATCTCCGTACTGATTTTTTGTCTGCTGGCACAGGGAACCTTGCAACGGCCGCCGTCTTTTCGGGATCAGGGCGCACACCGTGGGCGTTGACAACGTGCCCATGGAATCGAAGCTCTTCGAAAACAAATTGGCACTTCTCTGGCTTGATGGTTAAATCTGCCAAACGGATTGCTTCTAACACTGTTCGCAGGCGCTTGATATGCTCCTCGAATGTAGCAGCGAAGATGACCACGTCATCAAGGTACACTAAGCAACACTGCCACTTCAATCCGGAAAGTACAGTGTCCGTCATGCGTTGGAACGTTGCCGGCGCACAACAGAGACCAAAAGGGAGAGCCTTGAATTCATAGAGTCCGTCCGGGGTAACAAAAGCAGTCTTCTCACGATCACATTCATCAACTTCCATCTGCCAGTATCCACTTTTCAGATCTAGTGATGAGAAGAACTTGGCACACCGAAGTCTGTCTAATGTGTCGTCAATACGCGGCAGGGGATATACATCCCGTTTAGTCACAGCATTTAGTTTTCGGTAGCCGACGCAAAACCTAATGCCACAGGAAATTACCACTGCTCCGCGCAACGCAGACGTCGGGACCCAGAGAAATGCTAACGCCACGACTACGAGCGACGAAGCCATCCGCAATGCATGAGCTGGCCCTGCATGCGCGCGGTACTCTACCGAACAGCCAACGCGCGTGAAGAAGAAGAGAACGAGGGTGCTCGAGACAGAGGCTCACAAGGACTACCAACCTTTGAATCTCCTTGATTGCTGTGCGTCGTTCACTTTGGGCACAAGTTCGCCCTTAATAAACTGTGTAAATAAAACATCCTTGATGTGAGGCTGCTACATTCGTTACATTTTCTGGTGGAGGTGCTGGGTGGATGATTTCAAACCCCGCAAGAGAGCGAAGTCCATGTGCAAGCCTTGGAGCTTACGCCGGTGCACCAACGGACCAGTCGCCGTATTCGAGGGGATTCACCAGAATTTGGACCACTTCCCCCTGTGCCAAGGGCATCAGCGACGGAGACAAGAAACACCACCACCATGACTAGCCAAGTTGCAACATCACTGCTCATTGTCAGCCAACCCGTCATACCGAAGGTTTTCCATGGTGACCCGTTCGAAGATGCCGAAGACTGGCTGGATAATTTCGAGAGGGTGGCGAACATAAACCACTGGAACGAAGCAGGCAAGTTGCGCAACGTGTACGTCTCTTTGGAAGATGAAGCGCGAGTGTGGTACGAAAACCACGATGCATCTTTGACGTCCTGGGAAGAATTCCGGCGGCAGCTACTGTGTACGTTTGGCAACAATGATCGCCGGGAAAAGGCAGAAGCAGCTCTTTGGGCACAGGATCAACGCACAAACGAGACTGTCGCTATGTGCATAGAAGACATGTCCCGTCTGTTCAAGCGAGCTGATCCCAACATGACTGAAGACAAGAAGGTGCGTCATCTCATGCATGGGGTAAAACAAGAGCTGTTCGCGGGACTCGTTCGCAATCTGCGGCGCACTGTTGCTGAGTTTCAGTCGGAAGCAACAACAATAGGAACGATGCACAGCAATCAAGAAGATCCGAAGGTCGGTAGTCCTCGTGAGCCTCTGCCTCGAGCACCCTCGTTCTCTTCTTCTTCACGCGCGTTGGCTGTTCGGTGGAGTATCACGCGCATGCAGGGCCGGCTCGTGCATTGCGGCTGGCTTCGTCACTAGTCGTGCCGTTAGCGTTTCTCTGGGTCCCGACGTCCGCGTTGCGCGGAGCAATGGTAATTTCCTGTGGCATTATGAAATATTATGAACCAAGTTTTTATGTAGACTATGCCATTAAAATGAATAATCAAGGCAAACATTATTTGATCACTTACTTATCAAACTTGGCTGCACAGATGTTGCAGAGTTCAATTTAAATGCCACCGGATTCCACACATGAAAGTGTACAACAATTGCAATCTTATGATACTAGCTTTCCTATGACTAAATCTTCAAAGCCTTGAAAAAAGGAAAAGAACTCCTCCCTGATGAAACATGATGAAAGTTCGTCTGGTCTGGCATTGGGTGAGACGAAACACGGCCACTGACCAAGACAGTGACCGTGTTTAATCTTCTCCGGCACTTTGTGAAACAGCTAAACAAGAGAAAAAATGATTAGAACTGAGTATGCTGAGTATGCTGAAAACTGAGCATGCTACATAATAAGAATACAAGGCTACAAAATTATAGGAAAAACAACAACCACAGCTCATGCAAGTTTGAAAGGGTTGAAAGTCAAGGCCCACATTTTGAAGAAACCCAAAATCTGACAAGATTTACTGCACCTGTACGTACTAAATGTCTAGGGTCGATCACATCTAAAGCGGTCAAATGCCACTGCTGAGACTTCAATAGCAGGGCTTTTAGAGTGATGCTAGTGTCAAGCCCTGCTTGCCTGAAGGGGAAAACATAAGTGCAGGAGTGCATAAGTGCAGGAGTAAAGTCTGAAGAAAAAAAAAGCCCTAAAAGAAAAGTCACTATTTCACTGTAAAGGTGAAGCAATGAATGCATGTGCGAGCAAAAAAATGTAATGTTATACGAAGTGACGTTGGCAACTTTTTGATCCAATCTCATGCAACTCTACAAAATGCTGGTATAAGACAATATGGCTGCTGGAGAGACACTTTTGGCAGTCTCTTTGCGTTGAGAGAGCAGCATGTAGAAGGGTATGTGAGCTGGCTACTGATAATTACGAAGACAGCGAGAACGCATGCGCAGGCGAGAGCGACTAGGCACAAGAAATCAAGGTTCACAGTTGTGGCTCAAGCCCCCACTCCCTCCTTGCGTCTTTCCATACTCCTTAAAGACAAGCAAGGCACTTCCTTTCTGACTGAGCATCGATGGCCTGTCTAGCACGCATCCTGCCAGCAATTGAGCTGGGCCGCCTCGTTTGATCTTTGTTTCAGCCGCATTCGTCACCCCTGCTCGTGCACCCACGGGTAGAATGTACGATGCACTGGGGGATTTTATCAATTCCGGCTTTATACGGGACATGACGATGATGGAGTTAGCAAAAACTTGTTGAGACTGTCCTTCTAATTGCCATCGTGATAAAAAGCAAGACAATGAGGGTGGGTTGTGAAACAGGACGCAGCATAAGGTACCCTACAGGAAACACTGGTGCTAGTGTCTATGGGAACTGCAATGCATGGTGCTTCAGCCAGCATGGGAATGAGGGGTACAGTTGTCTAAAGCTTCTTCTTTCAGCTTCGTACGACTCTATCGTGCCAGGAGCCACTTTGTTGCAAGATGATGTTCAGCAAATGTTCAGCAGTTCCACTTCACCACCTCCTAGGCTCACCAATTAAAATTGGCTCATGAAGTTCACACAACCCATTCTTTTATCCAATATCCAAAACTGATGCCAAGACACAGCAATAGATAAAGCCACAAGTGCGTTCAACGCCAAGCACGAAGATTAAGCAAATACATGTACTACGCATCATTCCCACGGTGGCTAGGTGTAGTGTTAGGTGTAGTTTGTCGCTTTAGAGAATATTTTGACTACTGACAACATAACATTCAAAAGCCTTCTATACATGGTTCAGTTGCATTCTCATGATCGCTATCTGTGACATCACGAAGTGTCGGGTGTGGTTTGTCGCTTTAGAAAATATTTTGACTACTAACAATCAAAATCATTCCATGCACAAGGTTCAGTTGCAATCTGATGATCGATATATGTGACTTCATAAAGTGCTGGGTGTGATTTGTGTGTTTAGAGAATATTTTGACTATAGAGAACGCCCAGAAGTCTTCCATACAGGATTCAGTTAGTACAGTACTATAACCAATATCTGTCACATCATGAAGTGTCAGGCACAGTTGTGTCAAAGCATATTTCGCCTACAAAAAAAATGCCCAGAAGCATTCTAGGCAGTTCCTAACTTATGACCAATATCTGATGCATCATTAAGAGCCAGGTGTGGTTTGATGCAGTAGAGGATATTTCTATCGCAGACAACATCCGAAAGCCCTTTACATAGGGCTCTTTTGTAGTCTTATGACCTAAATGTGACATATCATGAAGTTTTTGGAGTGATTATTAAGTTGATGATAGCTGTAAGTTATGAAGTATAAATGTACTGAATGTACCAGGATATTCAGAATATAATGAATTTGGTAATATAGGTATAGCAACCTGGTTATTGATGCCCCTTGGTTTTTATAAACCTGATTTATAAACATAATTAGGGGGTGACTGCCCCTTAGTCACCGAAGAGAGGGGGAGGGGCACAATGTCAGCTCCATAGATTACTATAATAGGAATAGGGGCGCTAAGGCAGCCCGTACATATTGACAATATAAGGGGGGATGCTGCGGCGATAATCCCCCCCCCCCCCCTTTAAGGAGAACCCTGCACATGCCTATGATAGACTCACAGTATCCTAGACTTGAATTTTCTTTTGCACCAACTGATGCTGATTTCTGGTGCATATCACTGTAGTTACTTTGCTCACTGAGATGTCAATTACTTGTAAAATAGTCAAAACTGTGGCGGGTGAAGCACTATCAATATTTTAACGCGCTATCATATCTTCGGCATCGAATGAACCTTCTCCAGTTCAGAACGCGCCGTTCTGTGCTGAACTAGGACAGTTTTAAGCCAAAAGATCAAGCAACATTGTGCATTGGCCTTGGACGCATGGGCGTCAACGCGGTCAACGCGTGCCAGTAGTTGCGCGCCCTTCTTCCACAGGCGCGACTAGACGCTTTTGACGCGTAGGCGCATGCGTACGCGTGCCAGTGGTTAGCACTTAATAGACATGCTAACCTGCTTTGCAGGAGTGGAAGCGTATATTAAGAGGAGATTTAATTCCAAAAAGTTTTGTGAATCAGTAGGCTAGGGCAATAATTTTTTTTTTTTGCTGTATATGTAAGCTGTTATGCCGATTTTTAATATGTAATTATTTTTGTAGTAAGTTGCACAGTTTTCATTCTGTGCCAGGGCAATGTGTAAAATATAGTTCAAGCTTAAACTTTTTATGCCACTGCACATTTATGATTCTGAACCATCACTCATATTGCTGCTAATTAACTGTAGAATGCAAATAACTATCAAAAAGTGCATACAAGACATTTTGATGGGCAAGAAAAAATGTTATGTGTGAATTTTTAGCTAATGTGGTTGCTTGGACAAGTTGGTACGACATGAAGTTCACATCGGATGCGGAACCGTCGTTAATGTTATCAGAGAAAGAAATGTTGTTTTTGAATTTGTCAA
The DNA here is from genome assembly GCF_043290135.1 of Rhipicephalus microplus. Classification (NCBI taxonomy): domain Eukaryota; kingdom Metazoa; phylum Arthropoda; class Arachnida; order Ixodida; family Ixodidae; genus Rhipicephalus; species Rhipicephalus microplus. Next base: position 271,187,370 of record NC_134702.1, on the reverse strand, counting down.
TGCACTGAAAATTTCACGTGGCCAAGAATGTATATATGAAGAGCGAATTTTCAATAAAAAAAACCTAGTTGCTAGCTGGCGCCCTATCCTGTCTCCTCCTTTTCTTTTCTTGTCGGAGTTGCGCCACAAATGTTTTATTAAACGCGTAATAACGTTTGCTGCCGGGCTAGTTGGTGCATAGCTGAACTTGAATTGATAGCGCAAATGTTAGACTGGAGTGAAGAAGACACATAAGATGTGGAAAAGCACTCACTCGCAACTAAATGTTATTCTTCTATAGCTTCGTGTAAGAACCCTCAGGCACCTACGCTTCACTACAAAAAGCGAAATAACAATCTCTGAAAACACCCCTCGATCAAAACCAAGAAACTATACTCGTTCTCATGAAGATTGACAGAAGGAACGCAGACACAAAGGTCGCCAGCTTTCTGTGTGTACAGAGCCTCAGTCGATTCTCACGTCATCTAGTCTTTGCTCACCCCCCCCCCCCCCCAAAGCATGTGTTGCCCAGCAGTGGTTCACACATGCAAGCCTTGCACGTGTGAACGAGTAGACGCACTGCATGCTCTGGAAATGCATACCTTGTTGACACGGATGGGCTTTCCGTACAGCTTGATCATGTTCATGATCTTGATGGCATAATCAGCGTCCTCCTCTCCAAGAAACTCCACGAAGCCATAACCCTGGTGGTGGCCAGTCACCCGGTCTTTGGGCATGTGCACATTTACTGCACACCACACAAATTCAAAAAGTTAATGCGGCATTCAACAGATTGGAAGGGCAACAGTATTTCATTATAAATTAGCACAAAGGAGTACCAGATGGCCAAAATTGAAGAGGTAGCACGCCTTGAATCAAGTGGCACGTTGTCATGTATATAGTGAGAGGACTTGGGGAGAAGGAATGAACCTTTGCTTTCTTGGTTTCTGCTAGCCACCTCGTTCCTTGTCTGAACATGGTGCCACAATGCTAACATGCTTGAAGATATGGCATCCACTCTTACTTTACCAAAGGTGTGCCCGCAGGCGCATCTGGTGAATGACCCCTTATTTAAAGAGCCCCTCACCACACCGCATTCAAAGACATGGGACTCATTTTCTCCTTACTGTCATGCAAGGGCTCCAGAAAGGGGGTGGCAGGGTGGGCTAGAGCACTTTTTGTCAGCAGAAGCAAGATGGCTCAGCTCCCTCTGCCAAACTGTATTGTGGATTTTTGTTCTTGGCAGGGCATAGTTTTCTTACGAAACAAGGGGAAACTATAGAGCTCCCTGCACCTGTGGAACCTCCCTTCCGACGTCATTCAAATCTTCTCACCAGGTGGGACTAATTTCATGTGCCCCGGCTCTGACTTCGGGAAGCTAGTCAGCTGAAAGTACTCCCACTTCGATGCCCTCAGGTCTCTAACCCACGAGTTCTCGGGACCTATTTCTCTCATGCCTGGGCTGCGAGACCAGCTGAGTGCTTTGAGCACTCATGCATTCTAAACGCACTGTACTGGCCCGTTTGTTTTTCTTCTTGCAGCGATAATTTTCTCCGGCCCCCTCTCCCCCCCCCTAGTGGCTCTTCCTGTGAACTGCACAATGCGCGTGAGGGCTCACGCTTTCGGACGGCAGACGAGAGTTCTTCTCACTATTTTTTTTTTCTATCTTTACTTCTCCTCTATCCTTCATTCTCCACCCTCCATCCCTGTGCTGATCTGTTGCCGTATCCTCATGAAGAGACAGCTACAGGTCGGCACTTTTCTTTTTCTTCGTTGCTTCCCTTCACAACTACTTAGAAACTAAGCCAGGTCAATGAGCCGCAGATTGCCCAGAAAGGGTCATTCGAAATGTAAATCTTCAACTTCCAATCGCTACATCCTCAAGCGGACGTTGACTTTTGAGGGGGGGTGCACTTTTGACTGTGTGCCTGTTTGTACTACAAAATTAGTGGGATCTCGGCCGCCGCGTGAATCGCTATCCCGACTTTGCGGATCACTTGTGAAATTATCGAAACAAGATGCATTGCATATCTGGAGGAGGGGTGTGTAAACATTGCTTCTATACAACTTGATGATAATGAGATAGCATAGCTACGCATGTGCAGTTGATGAACTCTCTTTCGGACAATAGTATAAAGCATGTACCAACAAGCTCAACTTAAGCATGTACCAACAAGCTCAACTTGCCAAGTTAAGTCTTTATTCGTCTCATTGAAAAATTTCCGTTGATATACAGATCGGCAGTCAAGTTTTTATTGTGTGCGGAAGTCCTTAAAAGAGCACTGACATCAAATTTCAAGATCGAGTTGTCCCCGTCATTCGATCGCTTGGTATGCATGTCTTCTTGGCCGAATATGAATGACATCCATCGCGTGGAAGTTATTTTAATTCGATGTCAAACAGCGTAGAAAAGCTTAGGAGAAAAGCGGAAAATAGACTGTCCTGCGACATTGGCACTAGTGCTACGTGTTCGGTGTGATAGACTCTACAAATACCATCCTGAGTGACGATCCACTAGTAATAATGATGTCGACGATCTGAGTGTGTTTGGAGCCGACTTCCGGCCATGTTCTCACTAATAGCTCTCTTTGCTGTGTTGAAGCGTGCGTGCAATTCATCTTGTCGCATCGACTGATTTGACGTGTGCTCCACAGCGCAAGTACGATCATTAGAGTAACAATACGTGCCAGAATGTCGAGGAACCACTGCGCAGTGAGAACCTGCACGTTGAGGCGTGGAAAAAGTAGAAAGTGCGTAGCATTCATGCCTTTCTAAGCCACGAACCTCAACGCAGCCAGTGGGTTGGCTTCGTACGCGCCGATGTGGAAGAGGCACTGGACGCCTGTGCAGAACAGCCACATTTGCTCGCTCCACTTTGCGCCGAGCTGCTACAGGGTAAATCCTGTGTTGGCGAACCAGTTGGGTTTTACTGGCAGTACGAGGCCCCTCCTCAAGGTCGGGGCTAAAGGGAAAGGGAAAGACCGAGTTGGCGCTATTTAACCTAGCCGGCAAAAAACGCATGGAGGGGCTTTAGTCTACATCATCAGAGACACAGCTGAATTGACTGCACGTGTGCTCCTAGCATACAAAATGCCAGTGTGTGTGATGTCCCCATTTTTTGTGGAAGCAGCATCAGCTGTGCAGCGGTCTCGACGTCCCCACGAGGTAGCACTGGCAGCACTGCAATTTGACGGAATTTCGACCCATTTTGAACCACGTTCCATAGCAAATAGAATAATGAATCTTACAAATATTTATTCGTACCTCAGATACGTTTTAGGTTGCAAATCGCTACTAGGGGGTCGATAGCTACTCGTTTACGCAAAAATCTTGACATGAGTAAATTTGATGTCAGGGCTCCTTGAACTAAATGCATGCTTCTATATATATGTTGAAGGGGAACACTTGCCTCAGAAAAATTGTCTAATGAACTGTATTTTTCTGTTATTCATAATGTTTATCTAGTGATTGAATCGATCATGTTTGGAGCTGTAAAGTCCAAGATTATTGAATAAACATCATTAGTATAAGAAGTTTTAATTTATGTCATTTTTTAAGGCAGGAAATGACGTCCGTAGTCATGTGACGCTAGAAATACTCTGGACAGGCACGCTGAATTAAGGTAGTACGTAATAAAAAAAAATGATAAGGAACGGTACAAAAAACGGCCATTTTCATGAGGCGAAGTAGCCGATATGCATATATTTTATCGTACAGCTTTAGTCAAACCACTGTGGGACTGCCACGGTTCAACTACAGCTACAGAGACAATTTATCGTACGCACCACAAACAATGGGATTTTCGTTGTTATTTTATTGCTATGCATATGCATAAAGATGTTTTACTTATTTAGGAAATGCAAATGACCAGAGCCATTTACACCAAATTTATTATAAAAAGTTTGTCGAAAACTAAAAGTAAACATGGCCACGGTTGAGATGCCCATCCTAATGTTGTTAAATTTTCTCTGTTAAGTCGCACGAAAAGTATTAGAAGAAAAACTGATACCTGCGTGCACATTAGGCATGGTTCCAAACGTTTTCCCGAGACCAGCCAAAGATCAAGGCTTAGCGGGTATCACGAGCCCCCTGCGGCAAGAGACTTCCAGGGCCTCTGCTGTCACGAGGCTATTCAAATAAATGCATTCTTGAGTAGGTTTGTGTAAGTAAAAAAAAAAAAAACTGATGCCATGACCGTCATGAAGCAAGGAGAGACGACACCATTTGTGCAGTGGAAAAAAAAAGCTCAATATGATTGTGCTTGAATTGACAGTAATGAAGTAACCACAATATCTAAACAGGTGTTGTGAGTAGTTGACTGCGTGACGCTCAACAGGAGGCGAAGTCTAAGTTCGGCATTGAGAAGCGCGACAAGTCACTAGTTTTCATGTCAAAGTTTATAGTGACTACCACCAGCACATCCTGTAGGCACACCGCATGGAAGTTGTACAGCAAGATGTGCATAATGCCTGTCCACAAGGTTCCTAGTGAGATTTATACTATTGTGAGGACGGAGCCTCATGCGATAATCTACCACACAACCGTCACCACAACTTATCTGGGGCAGCGAGTTGAGTTTGTCCGTCTAATGTGATAGTGGAAGTGTGCATTTCGATGGGAACCGAATTCGCAGACACGACACGAAGAGCAACTTCACGAGTACTTCTGGACTTGATGCGAACTATTCTTCCTATTGTCTCAGAGTGAAAGTAGAGCCAGAGGCACTTTGGAGTGCCCCTTTCATTGGCCAAGTCATTGCATACGTCAAAGTTTAGGGAAAGCATGTATGGCTAGTCCAAAGAAAATACATGCTTTGTTCAAGAATGTTTTTTTTGAGTCTATATACAGTAAGCCAGTGACAATTGGTGTATATACATAGCTCACCATTAGTGTGATGGACAGTATGAGCAGCGTGGCCTAGTTGGTTAATGCAGCACACTAAGGAGCGAGGGGTCACTGGTTTGAATCCCTGGTAGGTGCCTTGGACTTATTTTTCACAAAGCATGCAATAAACTAGCAGAGCTAGAGAACTGATTGATAAATGCTAACAGTGCACAAGTTCAGGAGAAACGAGATGAGCAATTGTTCAGTAGAAGCACTCGTGCAGACAGCCAGGGTTGATACGGCGAGCCGCTGCCAGGGTAGAAGTCAGGGTAGAGATTAAGGTCAGAGGGAAGGCAACCTTGGTGAGTTAAAGTCACCGACCTCTCAGCATTCATTGTCCAACGCTCGGACTCTGAACCAACACTAGACGATGAAAAGCCTGGCCAATGCTAGACAATGCGGAACACTCGGGTACATGCAAAGGTCGGAGCCTGCAGTGACCTTGTCACAGGTACTCAGCCATTACTTCTACTTGCGGGTAACCTTCTTGCTCCAGCTACGTTCCTGCCATGTTTTTTTTTTTGTTCTTTGGGAACTTGGGAACCTCACACTGGTGAAGTTCCTCGTACTTAAGCGGAGATTGGAAAAGGACCTTAAGCACAGATTGGAAAAGGTTGAGATGCAGGACCGAGAAGTAGCTGAAGTGCAGGCAGAAGTAGATAATCTTGAGTGGAGGAGCCACAGACTCAACCTAGAATTCCATGGAGTACAGGAAACGAAAGATGAAAACTTGCTAGAAGCGATCAATGCAATGGCAATTAAACACCAGTTCCCGCCACTCGCAGAAAGTGATGTGGTCGCCTTCCGCCCAGAAAAGATAAGACGCAGGTCGTTATCTGTTGTTTTGCGAAGCAAGCGGACCGAGATTTCTGGTGGAAAAACAGAAAGAAACTGAGCAGCCTAAATGAGCACTTCTTCTTGACGGAAAACCTGACCAAAAGAGCGCGTGCGCTGTTGTTTGAGGCAAAGAACTGGGCTAAAGAAGCGAACTTCAAGTATGCATGGCACTCAAACGGGAAAGTTCTAGTGCGTAAAGCTGATGGGGAGAAAGCCATACGCATCGCAAATGCTAGTGATCTAAACAAACTAAGCTAAAGAAAGAAGAAATGATCGGCTCAACATGGCTTGCGTAGGAAACGATTCTTATGTGCTTCCGGAAGCGTTTTCGCAGAGTTTAGGAAATTTCTATTCAAACTCGTTTAAATGTTTTCACTTGAATGTGCAATCGGTAAATAATGAACAGTCCGACCTTAGCCTTTTTTTCGAACAATTAAATCATGTATTCGACGTCATAATGTTTACTGAAACATGGTCAACAGATGAAGCCAGCGTGTTTCGCTTGCCTTCGTACAATACGTTCTACCTTAATCGAATTTCTGGTCGTGGCGGTGGCGTATGTATTCTAGTGAAAAAGGTCCTTGACTGTGACCTAATTCAAAATTTCACCCACTCTTGCAATGACTTCGAATTTCTATCAGTTAAACTACAAAATGTGGTTCTTGCCGTTTGTTATAGACCACCAAATGGCGAAACGGCATCCTTTCTGGATTACCTGGACACATTTTTTGCGTTCACTAACACAAATCGCTTAGACGTTTTGTGTGGCGGTGACATGAACATAAATATGCTCAAACAGGAAGCTATAGTACAAAAACTTGATATTTTGCTGAAATCTCATTGCTTTTCAAATATGATCACTGTCCCTACGAGAATCACACAAATGTCTTCATCCTTGATTGATTTGTTCTTAACAAATATACCGACAGAAAACCTCAAGGCTGGTGTGATTACTGTAGATTTGAGTGATCATTTGCCAATATACATTTGTTGTAGGAAACACTTATGTGACAAAAACAAACCGAACACATTTTTCACCCAGCGTATAAACGAACAAACTGAAAATATTTTCGGAGAAGATTTTGAGGGCTCCTTGGACGAATACACTTAAAATGAATGAGCCAAACAAGGCGTACGAAGAATTTTTGAACATACTAAAGCCAATTTATACTGCTTCGTTTCCTCTGGTTAAAACAAAACAGAACAGGAAAGTTCGTAAACTTTGGATCAACGCGGAACTTCGGAAAAGAATACAAGAAAAAAATATGTTATTTAGCCGCTATCTTAAAACGAAAGACCCTAAATTGTTTAAAGAATTCAAGGTTAAACGAAATCCCCTAAATAAAGATCTCAAAAAGGCAAAACAAGAATATTATAACAATATGTTTAGTTCAGTTCCTGGGTGTTCAGATATAATGTGGAAAAGGCTAAATTCTCTCTTAAATCGCAATGTGTCCACGGGTTCAGTACATAGCATGAATCTTAACGGCGAGGTCATATCAGGAAAACCCTTGGCCGACACTTTCAATAAATATTTTGTAAATGTCGCAGAAAAATGTGATGTGAGTAGTAACCTTGGAAGTGTCCCATTTACCCACAGTACCATTTTTCTTGATCCGACAAGTGAGAATGAAGTGAAAGAATTAGTTTTGAATTTGAAAAACAGTACAGCACTTTATATTAACGGGATACAAGTTCAACCTATAAAGCATGTCATTATATTCCTTCTTCCTTATATAACGCATATATTCAATTTGTGCCTTGGGCGGGCTGTTTTTCCCACTAAAATGCAAGTTGCACGCGTTACCGTCCTCTTCAAGAAAGGCGATAGAAATAACATGTCGAATTACCGGCCTGTGTCCATTCTGCCAGTCCTATCGAAGGCATTAGAAAAACTAATATTAAAACGGCTGACTAATTTTGAAAGGAAGTTTCAGTTGCTTCATGACTCGCAGTATGGTTTCCGCAAAGGCTTCAGTACAGAATATGCTCTCATGGCACAGAAAGAGTACATTTATCAGCAATTTGAACAGGGAAACGTTGTGTTGGGGTTGTTAGTAGATTTTACGAAAGCTTTTGACCACATTAACCACAAATTACTTATAGAAAAACTGGAACGGTACGGTATTCGGGGAACGGCGGGATCATTAATACAGTCTTATTTGCAACACCGTAATCAGATTGTTAGCCTGGGTGGTTGCAATTCCGATTCTTTGTCAATCGTTGCAGGAGTTCCACGGGGAAGCATTTTGGGACCTTTCCTCTTCAATATTTACATTAATGATATCGTGAACATCTCCTCTAACGTAAAATTTATAATATATGCAGATGATACGAATATATTTTTAACAGGAAAATCAGTGAACGAATTAATAACACATGCAAATCTACTGCTGATTAGATTAGAAAAATGGACAAGAGAAAACGGTCTAAAAATAAATGTTGCAAAGACTAAGGCTATGGTATTTCATGCTAAAAATAAAGCAGAAATTGTAAAACAAACGATCTTCTTAAATTACACCCCTGTCGAGATAGCCCCTTCTCTTAAAATATTAGGAGTAATATTTCAAGAAACATTATCATGGGATCACCACATACACTTCTTAGCTACGAAGGTCTCTCAGGTAGTCGGCCTTGTGTACTGAAACAAGCACTTGCTTCCTCGGAATATTTTGTTGTTAATTTACAATACCTTATTTTTATCAAGAATCAATTACTGCCATCTAGTTAGGGCTCTAACTTCTAAAGAAAACATAAACAAACTTCATATGTTGCAAAAAAGGTTTGTACGGGCGGTAGAGAACGTGCCACGTACTTATCATACTCGTTCATTATTTGAAAAATACAACCTAATGCCAGTAATAAAAATGTATGATTTTCTTCTGTCCAAGAAATATAAGCAAGACATAAAAAACTCTAACCCGTTTCTAAAGCAGTTGGCAGATTTAATACTCAACCAGCCTAAGTATAATACCCGGAAAAATGAAGTGTGGACTGTTCGAACCTTTAGAACCACATACGGTCTTCAATCGTTGGGAAATAAACTTCCAAGGTTACTAAATGAACTTAGGGATAACGAAATTGACTTAGAAAAAATCACCTTTAAACAACTGCGGAATCATTTCCTCCAGACGTCATGATCACTCGTTTCTGTTACTTGTAATTTCTAAAGAATGTATTTTTGTATTTTGTTTTTGTTGACGTGTATTTTGTATACTGCTTTGTGTTTTTTTTACGATATGTTTTTTGGTGTCTTGTTTGTTTTTTCTGTTTTAGGAAATGAGTATGCATTTGTGGGGTTGCCAAAGCAATAAATTAGGCATATTTCTTTTTTATGATGCTTTTTTCTGTGTTTTGCAACACAAATGCGCCTGTATTTCACATTGCGAAATTATTTGTTTATAGCATTATATGTACCAATATGTTACACCTCTACAGTGTTGATTGCTCATTTTTGTCGTATACATGTTTGTATGCTTCGCTCGGATGTATTACGCAAATGCTTCCTTTTTTTAAGGCAAATACGCCAACATTTTTTGCATCTTTTGAAATAGATTTTTTGTTGTTGTTGTTTAAGCATTAGACGTTTCGTTTTATCACACATGTACAGTGATGATTTCTTTCTTGTCATAGACCTGTTTATTTTACGCGTATGATCCCGAATGTTTTTATGAAAGTGTTACCGCTGCTGCGATGTGTTCGGGGAGGGGGAAGGGGGGCCTGCGGCCTTGTCAAGCAGGCATCACGCCAGCTTTTTCTGCAGGTCTCCCGCGTCATGTATCCTTGATGCGAAATAAAGTCATTATTATTATTATTATTACTTATATTCATGCCCCCCCCCCCCCCCCCCCCCGCCTGCACATCATCTTCCTCGTCAAATACACCCAACAACTTGCGTCCACATATTCAGTCTTTTACAGTGCAAGCTATTATGACATCACAACACAGGTCACGCACGGTGCCTTAGTTGTCCGCTACCGCCGGTGTCTGTAACCGCTATCGCATTAAATAAGCAATAAAAAAAAACTCAGTAAATAAAGAACACCGAGGACACAGTGGGGTTCGAACTCGGGTCTGCTGTGTGCCAGCCCAGTATTCTATCACTAAGCCAAGCCAGTGCTGGAAACTTGTTTGCAAACTTGCCTTAGGCAAGCTTGATATCAGGAAAGACATCGCGTTAATATGAGTAGTAGTGTTTTAGAACAGCAAAGGAACAATCAGGCATCGCACATGGCGAATAGCGTAAGGAGTAAGTCGTCCAAAGCTCCAACCCATTACAAACGCTGGTTTTTGGTCACCTATCAACTGTGGCGCCCACCCACTTCAGGCATAATTCCTCATTGTCATAAGCCACTGTATGAACAACTGGCACAACATTCCTTGCAAGTACTGAGTGGACACTACGCTTCTCCAGAGAATGACGAAGGATAGCACATAGTGAATGTGGGTCTTCTACCCATAAATTATATTTATTATTAACATAATGAGTACCTAAAAGTGTGCTTGTAGCAGTTACCCAAAGAGTATTTAGAAAAGGCTCTTAAAGGCCACTCTTCCTGCTTTTGCTGTGACTATGTGGCATGTTCTGCACAGACCTGAGTCTTTTTGTGCGCCAGTGTACTAGCGCACATTTCAAAATGCGCCTTAGTCAAATCACGAAAATCACAATATGCCTTTTTTGCGAGAAGTTACTATTTTTTTAATGGAAAAAAAAAAACTGCAGGAGGCGTGCATTTTACCCACATGACATACTCTTCGAGTCCGCACGAACACATGCACACTCATAATGTGAGTGGTGGTTCATGAGTTACGGTTCGCCAGAAAGGCTACAGATGGAACAAGTGCCCTGTGGAGTAACTAGCCACACAGCCAGCGACCTCGTGTTTGACTTACAGCATTAGATGGCACGTCGCAGTTCCGTGTGTTGGGCATTTGAGCCATAGACGCCGACGTGTGAAGACGTTGCCTTACAATGTGTATCCTAACCTAATCTCATTAAATTGTTCCTTTATCAACTTGTCTTCATTACTTGTTCCCCGGTCATCGTGGGTCACGGCAGGTTAGGCCTGCCTGTCGATGTACACTCCAGGGACTGTGAAGTGGGTCACAGCCGTTCTGTACAGAAGGTAAAGAGCAACAGGTGTGTCGAGAACCTCTGTTGCAAGGTGCTGCAAGTCCTGCAGGTCCGAAGAGCGTCTCTCGGTATCTACCAAGATCGATAGCTGCTTTTCGGCACACTAACACCGCTACCCTCAGATCCGGGTCACCCGAGCTTTCGTCACGAGAGTGACGCTGTATACTTTGATCTTTTTCGTTCAGTGCTTCACACGACAATGCCATCTCCTCTTTTCCTCCAACTAACATGGCAAGTATGCACACCATCAAGGCTTTACGCACCATCACCGTACTCCACCGTTTGGCACGTGCCCTTTTACTCATCACAATTATGCTGACAGTCTTCATGTGTCCAGTCACAGCCTCACATATGGCACGGTCGATGCCCAAGCCCCTGTGCAGCCACTCAAGAATGCCAGCATATCGGTAAGCAAGCCTCCGCCCTGTGACAGACAGTCCACCATTCCTGTCACACCACAAGAACCCTGCACCCCGTTAACTCACTCCCATGTGCGCTTGCTGGTGGATTGACTGAGCAAGAATGCGTTTCGTGGGTGAACGACTGCGTGTAGCCGGCTCTGTAGAAAGCCATGTCGAGAAGTGCAAGGCAGAATCTTGACCCGGGGACAATGCCACGCCTTGGCATCTACCTCATACGCAAAGGATTAGCCCATCGACAGCTGGACACCACAGGTTCGAAAGAGGAGCTTGTTCAACGTTTGCAAATTAACATTCATTCAGCAGCAGCGTGAAGCTACGGCCTCAGTTAAAACAAATGTATTTGTCTCGACTGCTGTGGCTCCTCTGCACTAGACCCAGCCATTCTACAAAGCCTGGCCATGCTGTTCCAGCAGGATCCAATCATACAACCTTCAAATGATGTGTCCGATGCTCTACAACTGAGCTATGGTGGTAGTCATTTCTCCCTCCCACTTTATAGGGTCTATATGTGCATTTAAACATGGGAGTGGCAATCAGTGCTGCCTGTTGCCATTACAGCGAGTGTGGAACACTTTTTCCTGCATGTTGGTGCCATGTAGCACGTGATCTTACTGTATTTACATGCATAATTAGTGCCCTCGCATAATTTGCACACCCCTAATATTCTGCTAGCTTTTTGAAAAAAAATATATATATTTACTCGCATATTTTGCGCTCCCCGATCCGCCCGAGCCAGCTTGCCGGCGCGCGCACCTTCGGATATTTCGATGCTTCGGCTGGTTGCATGCCTTGCCGATCAGATGAGCGCAGTCAAATGGCCTGCGAGTGCGAAGTCCCCTTTTCCGAGGACGCCCCCCGAGCTAGGTTCTTAGAATACAGCACCCAAACACAAACCAGTTCACGGGCCGCCGAAACTGCTCCAGCGTTTGCCTCACCCTATGTCCGAATCTCTACCGCCACGATAGCGAGAATGCACTCTCACGTCACGGCATAGACGACTTTGTGCATTGGAGGCACGCGAAAGCCTGCCGCGCAAACTGTTCTTTTCGTTCCCTGCATCCGCGCTGCAACGCGCGCTTTGTCGATTTCGGAAGTTCAGGTTTCGCCACTCGGCCAACGTGTTTTCACGGTTCCCTTCCTTGCGATGTGCAACAGTAATTATATATAAAGCGAAATTGAAGCTTGCTGTTCTCAATTTCACCGAAAAAAAAAAACGGGAAGCGTGCCGCCGCTAAGCACTTCAACGTGACGACTGTTGCGATCAGTACTCGAGAAAGCAGAAGAGCGTGCGCTTTCTAATGCAAGTTTCCTGCCATTGGAGGATGCCTTTAATATTGTCACAGGTAATGGGTATGAGCCATCAACTGTAGGTGGAATCCCTTGGAAGTGAAGAAAGAAGAGGGCTTTTGCGTCCTGGTCTGAGGGCAAGCAAGACGGTCGTTTCGTCGCTGTTTGTTATTACGTTCGCGGCACTGGTGGAGGTGCTGGGTGAATGCGCCTTGGCTGCAGATTTTCAGCCGACACACCGAGCTACTTGGAGACAGCTACAGCTCCCACGGCACGAAGCAGTCGCCGCCTATGAGGACTATCTCCCGAGTACGGTCCCCTCTCTCAAGACGAGATGGCAACTTCAACTAACAACCAGGCGAGTCAAACCAACAACACCTATTCTTTTCTCCCACATGTTTTTCATGCGCCGCAAACACCACGCTCATTTCATGGAGACATTTATGAAGATGTTGACGACTGGCTTGACCACTTCAATCGAGTTGCCAACATCAACGAATGGGATGAAGCTCGCAAGCTGCGGAGAGTTTACTTTGCATTAGAAGACTCTGCCAAAACGTGGTATGAGAATCACAAGGGTTCCTTTGCGACGTGGCATGAGTTCAGCCAACAGTTTCGTGATGCGTACCGCAGCACTGAAAGGAAAGAGAGAGTGGAGCAGGCTATCTCGTCTCGGAACCAACGACCCAACGAGAGAGTTTCGATGTTTGTCGAGGACATGCTTCGACTCATCAAGCGTGCTGACCCTGCAATGTCCGAGGAAAAGAAGGTGCGGCATTTAATGCGTGGGGTAAAAGAGCAGCTCTTCACCGGACTCGTGCGCAATCCACCGACGACTGTGGCAGAGTTCATAAATGAGGCAACCACAATAGAGCGTACTCTCCAGTATAGGTCGTCACAGTATGAACGCCACGACATGACCCCTGCTGCATGCTTTATCGGGACTGACAGCGAGAGGCATGCCCTCGCTGAGTTCATAAGAAGCGTCGTACGGGATGAGCTGCGCCAACTCCAAGCAGCGGGACCCCAACCACCCGTAAGTGATCTCGCAGACTTAATCCGAAATGAGATCCGAAAGGTGGTCACCCCACTCGCGCCAACAAGGCCTGAGGCCCCTGTGCTGACTTATGCGGCGGCTTTGCGATCTCTTGCACCTCATGGCCCTGATCCCACCATGGGGAGAATGAATCAGGCTAGCCATCGATTCCAGGGCACCTCTTCGACTCCGCCACCCGTTTCAAGGTTTCCGAGGGCACCAACTTATCGTCCCTCTGGATCGCGGCAGAACGCCACAAAGGCCAGCGTGTGGCGTACGTCCGATAACCGTCCACTCTGCTACCACTGTGGCGAAGTGGGTCACGTCTACCGTAACTGCCAGTACCGCCAACTTAGTCTCCGTGGCTTTCACCCTGATGCTCGGTGCCCGTGTTACGTTGAGCGTCCCCGCGACATCGAAGCGTACCTTACGGGCCAGCAAGCTCCTCGCCTTGGTCAACGCCCCCAATCACGATCACCATCACCTCGCCGCCCCTCGTCACTTAGCATTCCCTCGTCATCTTATGCTCCTTTCAGAGGTCGGTCACCAAGTCCCCACAGGGGAAACTAGAAACCGCGGCTCCTGGGAGTGAAGCCGCGTCCCAACGAACTGTCAAAGAGCCTCCTTCGACGCAAAGACCCGACGAAGACCGTTCGGACTTTCCAGTCGTTTCCAAAAGTAATAAGACTGTTTCCGCCGACATCACCGTACACGTCGATAATCACGTCGTCACTACCCTCGTCGACAAGGGTGCCGATTATTCGGTTATGAGCAGCGCCCTAGCATCCTAACTGAGGAAGGTAACCACCCCTTGGCAAGGACCGCCGTTGCGCACGGCAGGGGGCCACCTCGTCACGCCAACTGGAATGTGCACAGCCCGTGTTCGAGTCCGTGCTTCGATGTTCACAGGGTCTTTCCTCGTATTACCTGTGTGCTCCCGTCCACTCATCCTGGCGCTGGACTTTCTTCGCGAACACAGCGCAATTATTGACTTACGAGGCTTGCAGGTGTCGTTTGAGGACCCGTTTCATCCCGAACCGGAAAACGTCCGCTCATCGAAGGCTGCCCTACATGTATCCTCTGAATCTGTTACTCTGCCTCCCCGCAGCAGCCTTTTTATCAACGTTGAATGTGACCAAGACGTCCCCGATGCTGCAATTGCAGAAGGAAATTCGTCCCTACTTTTTGCACAACAAATCTGCATTGCCCGGGGTATTGTTCAGCCCAGTAGAAAGCAGGCTTGCCTATTAGTCACGAATTTCAGCGAGGAGTATCGCCATCTTACCAAACACACTGCGATTGCATACCTTGAGGATATTGCCGACGTCTCTGGTCCCTCAACATTATCTGCTTTTTCGTCGTGCGACGATTCCACCGTAACATTTGCAAGCACTCTCGACGTAAACCAGGGTCTACCGTCTGCACAACGGGAACGTCTTTTGAAGCTACTCGGCTCATTTCGGGACTACTTTGCTACGACTTCGAAAGTTAACCAAACACCGCTTGCCAAGCATCGTATCATCACCGAGCCTACCGAGAGACCCATTCGACAGCATGCTTACAGAGTCTCGCAAAAAGAACAAGACGTTATACGCCAACAGGTCCAGCAGATGCTCAAGGACGATGTCATCCAGCCATCGACCAGTCCCTGGGCGTCCCCTGTTGTGTTAGTAAAGAAAAAAGATGGTACTCTCCGATTTTGCGTCGACTACCGAAAGTTGAATAAGATCACGAAGAAAGACGTGTATCCTTTACCACGAATAGACGACTCGCTGGACCGTATTCGCAATGCTCGTTACTTTTCTTCCCTGGATCTACACAGCGGCTATCGGCAAATATCTGTTGATGAGCGCGACCGCGAAAAGACCGCCTTCATTACTCCTGCGGTGCTCTACGAGTTCAAGGTCCTTCCATTCGGCTTATGCTCGGCACCAGCTACTTTTCAAAGAATGATGGACACGGTTCTTTCTGGGCTAAAATGGCAATCGTGTCTTGTCTACCTTGACGATGTGGTCGTCTTCTCGGACACGTTTGAGCAGCACGTCCAGCGCTTACAGGCAGTTCTTCAGGCAATTCGAACAGCTGGACTTTCTCTCAAACCTGAGAAATGCCACTTTGCATTCGAGGAACTGAAATTTCTTGGTCACGTCGTCATGCACGCCGGTATACACCCAGACCCTGAGAAAACGAAAGCTGTTGCCGCATTTCCTGTCCCAACGAACAAGCGCGACCTCCGCCGATTTCTGGGACTCTGTGCATATTACAGACGCTTCGTCAAAGGCTTTTCTAAAATCGCTGAACCGCTAAATGAACTTACGAAAGACGGCGTACTGTTTGTTTGGGGCCATGATCAGCATCACACCTTTGACACGCTACGAAACCATCTCCAAGCCCCACCTGTACTCGGTCATTTTAACGACAACGCTGCCACAGAGCTACACACGGATGCCAGCAACGTCGGACTTGGAGCTGTACTGGTTCAATGGCAAAATGGCATAGAGCGCGTGATTGCCTATGCAAGTCGAACACTATCATCTGCAGAGAAAAACTACTCTGCAACAGAAAAGGAATGTTGTTTGGGCTATAACAAAGTTTCGCCCTTATTTGTACGGCCGACCATTCAGGGTAGTTAGCGACCACCATTCTTTATGCTGGCTCGCCAACCTCAAAGACCCTTCCGGTCGTCTAGCACGCTGGAGCCTTCGGGTGCAAGAATTTGACGTTACAGTCATTCACAAGTCAGGACGCAAACGCACTGATGCTGACTGTCTCTCACGTGCACCAATTGGAAGTACGAACGCGGACGTTGAAGAGGACGATACATTCCTTTCCTCTGTGTCAGCAACCAACTTGGCTCAACAACAACGCGACGACATGGAGCTAAGCCCGCTGATTGACTACCTCGAAGGCCGAAAACGCAGCCTTCCTCGAAACTTCGCACGTTCGCTGGCCTCGTTCTGCATCAGGGATGGAGTCCTCTACAAGAAAAATTTCGACCATACCCAGGCTACTTACCTACTGGTTGCGCCGACCTCGCTTCGGGACGATATTTTACATGCTTGTCACGACGAACCATCATCCGGACACCTTGGCTACACGCGCACATTGGAAAGAATTCGCCGCTCATACTACTGGCCCCGCCTCGCAAAGACAGTCAAGCAGTACGTCCGCACATGCCGCGACTGCCAACGCCGTAAGACTCCACCTGTCCGACCAGCAGGACTACTACAGCCCATCGCCATGCCGAAGACACCATTCCATCAAATTGGCATTGACTTGCTCGGCTCATTTCCCACCTCTTTGTCTGGAAACCGGTGGATTGTGGTTGCCACCGATTATCTAACGCGTTACAGCGAAACAAAGGCCCTGCCCAAAGCTACCGCAGCCGAAATCGCACAGTTTTTTGTCACCAGCATCGTACTTCGTCACGGAGCGCCAGCTGTGATAATTACTGATCGTGGTACAGCTTTCACCGCAGAGATGCTTCAAGAAGTGCTGAGACTAAGTGGTACAGAACATCGGAAAACCACGGGTTATCACCCCCAAACAAATGGACTCACTGAACAGTTGAACAAGACAATTGCAGATATGCTGTCAATGTATGTGGCCGTTGATCACAAGAACTGGGATGATATACTCCCTTACGTAACTTTCGCTTACAATACGGCAGTCCAAGAGAGTACAGGTTTCACCCCATTTCGCTTAGTTCATGGTCGAGAGGTCACTACAATGCTCGATGCAATGCTCCTTTCCAACAACTTGAGCATGTTCAACACGGACGCTGCATTGTTCGCTCAACGCGCCGAGGAGGCCCGTCAACTCGCCCGATGCCGTATTCAGGCTCGCCAAACTGCCGACGCACACCGCTACAACCTTACACACCGAGGGGTTACCTTCCAACCAGGCGATGAAGTTTGGGTGTGGACTCCCATCCGACAGCGTGGTCACTCTGAGAAGTTGCTTCGGCGCTACTTCGACCCTTACAAAGTTCTGCGCCGACTCAGTGACGTTACGTATGAAGTTCTCCCTGAGGGCACCTCAAGACGTTCCCGTCGGTTTCCACAAAGTGATGTGGTGCACGTGTCAAGACTCAAGCCATATTTCTCGCGTCATCCATCGAACGTGGACTAACTTACCATGCAATGACTATTTTTTTTGTCACTTTGGTTTTTTTTTATTGTCTTGTGTACTTACTCCTTTTTTTATTCAGTACTTCTACGACGCCAGCCCATTTTTTTCCCTTACGACGGAGTTGTTGGGTTCCATGATAGCATCTTTTCTTTCGCATTTTTTTTTTCTCAATGCTCATTACCAGCATCGAGCCGATGCTTTTCGAGGAGAGGGAATAATGTCACAGGTAATGGGTATGAGCCATAAACTGTAGGTGGAATCCCTTGGAAGTGAAGAAAGAAGAGGGCTTTTGCGTCCTGGTCTGAGGGCAAGCAAGACGTCGTTTCGTCGCTGTCTGTTATTACGTTCGCGGCAATATATGTGTGGATGCTTACTTCGTCCGGTGTCGCGGTGCCGTGAGACCTAGTTTCTTCCAGCATTGTTAAAAGAGCTTCAAGAAAATGGGGCGTTTGAACACGCTCGACGGTACCGAGGACGATGCGTTTCGGGAGTGCAGTGGCAGCAGTCGTGATGATAATTCCCAATCTGACTTTGCGATCAGTGATTCCCGCTAGACCACGCGTGACTAGATCCGACAGGTTAAAGCAAGTTCTAATTCTTTGAAAATTAGCAAGTACACTTCCTTCGTGCTCTAATTTATTTATTCTTTTTTTTTTTATTATATACTGTGCGCGTAACGACTGTGACACAATATTTTGTATGCGCTCGCGAAATCTCTGCATGATTTGCACGCCCCCTTCTCAGGGCCCCAAAAACGCAAAAAAAAAGTGCGCAAATTACGCGAGTAAATACGGTATTACGAGCTGGCAGCTTACCAACAATCCCTTGCATACTACTTGAAGGCATCACGTCTGCCAGTACAAGACCCTCGTTAATTAATCAAGGAAAGAAGTGTAAATTTAAGAACTCGTTTTCCTTGTACGATACAATATTATTGAGAAGTAACACGCACTGATGCCAAGGAAACTATATGGGACATTATTAGATGTAATTGTAATGTAATGTAAATGTGAAGAAAGAAAAGTGGGTGAAAATATTTGTTGCCACCAGCAGAATCCGAACCTGCGACTTTCGAATGATGTCACCAGTGCTCTACCACTGAGCTACGATGGCGGTCATTCCCCCATCCAGTTTATAAGGTTTATGTGCGTTTAAACATGGGAGGGCCAGTCATTGCCATTATGGTGAGTGTGAACACTCTGTTTGCCAGTTAGCACCACCTAGCATGTAATATTATTAAGAACTAGCAGCTCACCAATAATCCCTCGCATATACAAGCATTGAGATCATCATCATCAGCCTAACTATGTTCCTTGCAGGACAAAGGCCTCTCCCATGACCCGCCAGTCAACTCGGTCCTGCACTTGCTGCTGCCACTTTATAGGCGCAAACTTCCAAATCTCATCTGCCCACTTAACTTTCTGTCTCCCCTTTGTGTGTTTTCCTTCTCTTGGAATCCAGTCTGTGATCCTTACTGACCAGCGGTTATCTTGCCTTCAAGCTATGTGTCCTGCCCATTTCTTCTTCTTGATTTTGACTATAATGTTCCGATACACTCAGCTAGTCCCTGAGGGTTACACCTATCACTGCATCGAGATAACATGCAAATAAATCAAATGACAAAATATCTGTGGTGCAAGTGGGGACCAGGCATTCTACCTGGCAAGCAGGTGCTTTACCCCGAGGGCACACAAGTGCTTGGAACTGTGTCGAAAAAAACCTACACAGGAATGTGATTTAAAGAGACGAGAGTAAACACATTGTGTGGCATAAGCATGGAATTTCATGAAGCGTCAAAACATATGCAATGAGTGGGAGGCCACGACGAAACACCCAGGCCCCATAATTGTGGCCAGTGTGCATGCTAACGAACACGTAGTGGGCACATAGCCAATCGGCAAAAGGAGAAATCATGGTGTAGTGGGTGGTTATCAAAAATAGTTTGAAATGTTCCTTTCCTTACAATCCATCAACAAGCGAGGCCAAGCCGGCGACTGAGAAGGAGATGCAAACTGGGCCTGATTATAATACTGGCTTGTCCTCTTGAAGTCCAGAGGACCCAAGTTTTTCGTGAGATTTGTGGTGGTGTCCATAAAATTGGGGGGACTGCTCAAAACTAGTAAGTCTGCAGGGCAAAGCAGGAGAGTTGCAGGTATGCACATACCAATTTCATGACTTCTCCCGACTAAAATTCTAAACAATTATTTAGTAGGAAATGTGCGGCGTCGATTACTATGAAATATGTACCATTTTTCAATCATGCAGTACTGTCTTGATTGATGTTCTCGGTTGTTACGCACTGGTAAAAATGGTAGCAGTTATTAGAGAGCAAACATGGTTAGCTTACATCGAATTCAATGCTAATACAGCAAGATTAAGAAAAGAAGACACAGACTGGAGTGCGATTTTGATTCAGAAAATGTGTTAGGAGTTTCGTGCCTGCAGGGTACTAACTAGTCTGGCACCTTACAACTTAAGAAACTTCTGACATGCGAGCACACATGCCAGGCCTCAAGATTAAAGAACATTCAGTGGCTCAATGCCATTGCTACTGGCACTCAACTGAACAGGTAGAGGAAGCACATGTAGCAGTTCTCGAGCAACAAAATGCCTCACCTACTGGCCCTGCCTGGACAAACAGCTCCCACAGGATGGTGTCCGACACCTTCTCATCCAGGCCTC
Organism: Rhipicephalus microplus; assembly: GCF_043290135.1. Lineage (NCBI taxonomy): Eukaryota > Metazoa > Arthropoda > Arachnida > Ixodida > Ixodidae > Rhipicephalus > Rhipicephalus microplus. The sequence goes on along the minus strand of NC_134702.1, from coordinate 271,166,978 downwards.
CCACATAAATGGTGGCATCTGAAAAAGCACCAACATATTCTTGAAATACCGCTGACCATACACGGGAAAGAAACTGTCGAAGACAAGCCTAAACGATGGCTTCCTTGATACATATTGCTCGGCAATCATGCTCTGTAAAAGAAGGACGTCACTCTGTGTGGAATTGCCAACACACGTGTTTCCGCTATTAGTGTGACAAGTATCCCTTCCTTCAAGATATGAAAGAAAGAAATTTTGCCGAGTCACTTTTCTCAGCTGCTCTACACTGGCCCATACTCTGATATCAGTGAACTGTCATGCACTTAAACAAAATAGAGCAGGACAGATGATACGCAGTTCTTGTACTTTACAAACACGCTTGTCAAGCAATGTCTGCCAGTGATAGTGCATGAAGCAAAATAATTGGACCAGCACGTTGGTCAAAAAATAGTCCAGCAGCCAAGGCACTGTTAAAACATCTCGAACTGCAAATATGCAACAATATCCTGGATGAAGAAGGTTAAACATGCAGACTCTCGGCATACTTGAATTTCCAGCCCCGCTTAAACGATGATTACAGCATATAAGCACATATTTCATGTCCTGAAGAACTGCTGAAACAAGAGAGTGTCCTGAAACTTTCAAGGCAGCTTCACACGAGGGTTGCCAAGCATGAAGGAAGTGCAGATTGGACAGCCTTTCTTGTTTCTCTTTAATTTTTCTCTCTTTATTTATTTCTTTCAGTCTCTTCATCCGTTTCTTTCCCCCTTGCGTTACATTAGTTTTTTTTTTTTGCTGCTGATGATCTTCATCCCGGCACACGAGGCACAAGAGAAGACCTCTCATAGACACACGCAACAAGTGACGAGGACAGCCTGGTCCCCTAAAGTGCTATAAGCACCACGCTTGTAAAGCTGCACGTGACAAAAACAATCGCTGGAGCGTCTTGACCTGACAAAAGGACTTGTCTTTTGCAGGGCAGACTTGTTCAGCCATGCGCCTCGCTAGTAAAACCTCGAAAGTGGACCCTCTTACCTTTAAGTCATCTGCATTGTTTGGACATAGGTGGGAGGCAGGTAATGCTCAACACATATCCTAATAGCAAAGATGCGACACTCAGACGTTAGTCGAAGGTCGCCAATTTCAAGGAACAGGTTGCATGCCATCGTCTCCCAGTCGTGGCACATAAGCACACTAATTCCTAAGTAGATGGCAAAATGTAAAAGTTGGTTAGTGCTGAAGATCCACCATATACGGTGTTTCTTGTAGTTGCGAGCCTCATCAGTGACGTATATTGTTCGAAGCAACACACAGGACATCAAAGCAGCCGCGCTCGACATGAATCACCACACAGTGTCCATCTAGCCCCCATGTTTTCTTGCATTTGCTTTTTATGGAGTGACGCCTGCAAGTGGGTTTACAACAGCACGAGCAAATCACATTACCTGTATTGGCACCAATAAACATATTTGCGCTCCAGCTAATTCATCTTTCGGCAGCATGAGCTGTATAGACCAGAACAAATTCTATGCATCATGCATTATTTGCAAGCGTGTTGTGCTATCTATTGCGAATGCGACCTCCGTGGACTTCGAAGGCAGAAGACGCTGCACGAAGCAAGTGCCAGACTTGCCAAACTTAGTCACCCGGAAAGCATTCTTCGCATTTTACAGCGAAAGCAGTTATGAGATCAAAACTCGAGTCAAGTGCGGCACCGTAGTTGTCAGCTGCCGCCGGTGTCCATAACCACTGTCGCACGAAATAAGAAAAAAAAAAAAACCTAGTACCAAGGACACAGTAGAGCTCAAACCCGGGTCCGCTGCGTGCCAGCCAAGTATTCTACCACTGAGCCACACTGGTGCTTGGGACTTGTTCGCAAACTTGCCTAGGGCCGGCTTGATGTCGAAAAAGGAATCACGTTAATATGAGTAATAAAGTGTTTTAGAGCAGGAAAAGAACAACCAGGCATCACACGATGCGAATAGTATAACGAGTGAATCGTCCAATGCTCCAACCTATCACAAAAGCTTGTTCTTGATCACCTGTTAACTGTGACGCATACTCACTTCAGGCATAATTCCTCATCGTCGTCAGCCACTGCATGAGCAATCGGCACAAAATTTCTTGCAAGTGTTTAGCCCCTACCACGCTTCTCAGAAGAATGACGAAAGATAGCATAGCGAATGCCGGCCTACTACACAGAAATGATTATTATTAATGCCGTAGTGGGTACCCAGCAAGTGGGCTTACAGCAGTTACGCAAAGAGTGTTTACAAAAGGCTTTAAAAGGCCGCTCTCCTAGCTTTCGCTATGATTGTGATGCGCCTTCTGCACAGGCTTGGCGTTTTTTTTTCTAGCCTTTGCTGTTTTTATTCAAACATGAAAAAATCCTCGCTCATGAGAGTCCACAACATACGCTGTACGAGCTGAGGAGGCTTTGGAAGCAAACTGGTGATGTAGATATGACTTTACATTTGTAAAGAAATGTCACTGTGGTACGTAAATTTTTAATTGCAGTGCAGCTCGCAAAAGAGAGGAACAATTGTTAGTTGCCACATATCTCAAATTGCACAAGGAATTTTGTGAAAACTCATCATTTCAACATGCATCGCATATTGAATAGAGTAAGCTTAGCGAGTAGTTTCACAAAACCCAATGTTTGTTTCACGAGCGATATTACAACAATGTGTCTTGCTATCAGAGAGTATCCCCAGTAGTATTGTTCATTGATCCCTTTTGCAAGTTATCTGCATGACTTTCATCCTGTAGTTACTGCTTTACAAGCATAACCGTGCTAACCTTAGTTAAACAGATATTGAAATGGAGGGAATCCCCCTGTGTTTTATTGAATGGGTGCTGCATTATTATGCTAAGAATTTTGCTGTTTCACCTAGTGCTTCACCTACATTTGCAACGTATAGGACGTTTTATATACCATTATATGCATTCTGTGCAGATGGATGTCTTGGCATCCAAATAAGTTTGGAGACATCAAACATTGGAATAGAGGCTTGTCATTCTAGCCAGCTGTTTAGAAACACTGTACTATTTACTGCTATTAAATATACTGCATTGAAAATGGTAAAGCATGGTGTTTGTTTGTACTTGAAAGCTTACACAACATTTTAGTCAACAAAAACACTGAAAGATACAAAGTGCACCCCACACTAAGCTTGCCTTCAAACCACGCCAACGAGGTTCGCAAACTGGAATTGGTGGTCATCATGCGTGCAGTTAGCGTGCTTACTCGCGCATTTTCGCTCATCTGCCAGTTTTTCTGTTTTAATTACAAGCTAAGAACACTACTGGCACGATTCTCATAGAGCATTGTGATCGTCGTAGGCTGCGCTATGTATTATCCTTCTGCTTCGCTGCTTGCTTTGGCATCCAAAGACGACAGCTCATACAAGCTCTTATAGGCGAACGAAGCGTGATCAGGTACTCATTTGCAGTTTAAATCGTCAGAGCTGAAGCTTGCCTTCTTTACTTGGCGCAACTCACGCACACCACGGCAACAATGGCAGTCCGACATCTGGGCTGGTCTGGGTGCAAGAGTATCTATCTGCTAGGTTTGCCAGCAACCAAGGTGCGAGATATGGAGGTGGGTTAACTTGAAAAATGAATTAATGACCAGTATACTCATGAGTAAAGCATTGTAATTTGCATAACTACACCACACCTGACGTCACCATATAACGAGTACATTTTATATTTTTTGTCTCGCGAAACACTACGAATCACGTGCACTACCAATTGGCACCAATCTCTATCAAAAGTGCCTGGTGTGACACAGTCACAGCAATGATCGTTTTATGGTGAGGTTGTGTGCGTAGACATAACATGTTTCCATGGCTGCTACAGGGGGCGGGTTTCACACTCCAGTTGAAAAGCTGAATTGCACAACTTCCATATTCAGCGGATCAGGGAGCTTTTCTCCCCGCCACAACATTTTCTGCTTGTACCAGATCTTTCATGCGACATCATTGAGCACTTTCATATAGTGGCTAGACATCGCCCTAAACCAGGGTGTCTATCAATTGGGTTTTTCCAAATTCCCTGACGAAATGACACGTGACCTCGAATGCCCTCGCTGAACATGTAGAATGTACAGGCCACCGAATTGACTGGTCAAGCATACTTGTTTTGTCTAAACATGCCTGCACCTACAATCTCTGCACACAGGAATTGCACACACGCTGAACAGGAGTGATGGGAAGCCTTCGACGATGCACTCTCGGTGCTACGTCACTTACTTAGCATACCTAAATACCTTGTGCCTTTTATAGAGCTTTTATTGCAAACAAAGCTACCATATTTGTTGCCGAAACGTCAGTAAACTCTTTGTTCTTTCAGTCAGTGTATCCTATCGCATTTACACTGAGAAGCAACAGTTATGCACTGCATTTCCTTATTTTTTTTCATGCCTCTTCTGGCTGTTCACTGTATTTGCAGTTGAAGGAGCGACATTTTTGGCTTTGATCAATGGGAATGAAATATTGGTGATGGTCACAAAGGCTACCCTCAGTTTCTATCTATGACCTGGCCAGGTTTTCAGAAATTCCACGATTTCTCCATAAGAGTCTGAATTCCCGGACTTTTCCAGGTTGAAAGACACCCTGCAAACACACCTGATGGAATGCGCCAGAAGTAATAGAGCAACAAACTCGAACACACCATGTAAACACCACCAGAATAAACGAAAAAGCATTACCGGAAGTGATTCATCGGATAATCTATTGGGCAGACCGTAACGGGGTGCGCCAGTTAATTTTTAAAGCTGGCTAGCGCCGTTATAGTCTGCGCGTCTGGATCGGATGACGATGCACAAACTGCAGGTGATATATGGATTCTGCATTTATTGATAATAGCAACAGTACTGAAAAAAAAAAACTTGAAGCTGGTAGACGGTTTCGGCTCAGCTCGGCCCAGAAGTAAGGAATCCTATCAAATTCGCGCGTTGCACCTCTAAAGGTAATCAGAAAATCACGATCGACAACACCGGTGGTTTATTTTTTTTTTTTTTGTCAGTTACTCAATACCTAACGGCAAACATCAACTAAAGTAAACTCGCACTTGAATGCGGCTTACTAACGACAGGAACATTAAAGTATCGGTTCAGCCTTTTGTACTAATGCGTTATAGTCACTTAAATAGCGATTTAGTCATTAAATCTAACCGAACATCTAAACGCATTCCCGACGCACCACAAGTCCACAGCAAAGAACAAGCATTACTAAAACGTTCAGCAAGAGAAGACAACTTTAGTCTGCACACTTGCGCACAAATAATGTTCACAAAATTAAACAACAAAGAGCAAGATCGGTGATACGGAAATTAGATGAACAAAACGCAGACCTTGATTTCGCTCGGCGATGGGGCCAGCGGCCATGTTGCAATAAAACGTGCTTTCAATGTCGATGCACAGTTGTCGAGAGATATTTTGCAAAATATTTTCTACGTTATTCCCGCTTTTATCTTAGGTGAAAGTTTGACACCTTCATTAATTGTCTATAATATTGATATTGCCGTTGAAATATACGAAAAAATCACGGTGCTCAGTGTTGCTCTGAGGGAGAGAGAGAGAAGTAAACGTTTATTTTGAAACAGTGCCCCGAGCAATGCCCGGTGTCACCACACATCCTCGAGGGCGTAGGTGTTTTGTGGGCGAGCTTCGCCTCCCACGTTTCGGTTAGGTCTTCGTTCGTCCCTTCTGCTTCGTTATCAGTCGTGTGTAGTTGCAGATTACGTCTGGCAATACACTGGCATGCAAGAAGTAAGTGCGCCAGGGTGTCCGGTACGTCATAGAGAAATAAAGGTTAAGAGTGGACACTCCCGTAGACCCCAGCGGCCCAATCGACTCTAGCACACCTAGTGGTTGATGAGAGCAAGTGGCGTGCGCTTCTGGTTTCGGTTTCACTGGCGCAAATTTTGAATTACTTTGCATAACCGACGTTTGGCTATGTCGAAAGTTCATGATTTCAGACCACTATTCATCGCCCAAATGGATAGTTTTTGTAGGTCGTTTTGATTTAGCGATTCTTTGTTTTGTTTTGTTCAGTGGTTCGTGCGAATCGGTCGTGACGTAATTTTTATTTCGATTAAGTTATAATTAAAAGGGATGCAGGTAATGATAATTCACTACAGTTTTATTCATCGCGCTTGTGTTTTTCTTTTGGAACAAGTGATCAATGTATATATCAGTCAAAGAAACAGAGCGTCCGCAATGTTTTATTCAAAGGCAAGGTAGAGTATGACAATATAAAAAGCACAATATGACAAAGGTAGACAACAAATGCATCTCGCCTTACAAATAAATTGTAACAAATATTGTAACAAATACATAGAGAACACAGACAACGCACACATCGCTAGAGTTGGCAGAAGCCGAGAAGCTGGTGAAGTATGACACACCGGGCCAGTGGGTAAGTAAGGATCTATGGCAAAAACACAGCGCACAATGCTGATGAAGAAGGAAGAAGTGACATATACACAGCAATGAAGTCGCGAATCACGCCTGGGCTTAACCGAAATAATGCATAGAAAAAAAGAGTGCACAGAAACCACACGACACAATATAGCAGAAAGGCAAAGGTGCAGTGTGCTGGCTGTGCTTAAGAACAGCTAGTCCAAAATGAAAAAAAGCAGACTTGATGCCTGCTTGTCCTCAGAAAGGTAGGGCTTTGCAGCTTGCTCACTACGTGAAAGACAAACTTTATGCTACAACACTGGCAGGTCTTGTGGCTTTTGTTATGCGTCGCCTTCATCAAAAACTTAAGATCCCAAGTGATTTGCATCTGGGTGTTGCTGTGACGCTTGCGAGCTAAAATAGATTGTAGTCATCACTTTATCCAGAATTGTGGACTTTAATTGGTGCTACGAGAGCGGTATTACAGGGCTAATAAATAGCAGAAGGAAACCACTTTGGCTCATTATTTTTCACAAAGGCTCTGCATCGTACGTTATCACTCACAAGCTATATAAAAATAAAATGGCAGCGTCCGCAGCCCCATCAAACGCTACAAGTTTGGGTATTCTTTTGAAAATTTTGATGGGCAAGATGAGGAGGTTGATGAGAAGCTAAAATACGAAAAGCGTGATAACATGAACCGTGCCCACTTCATACTGTGTTCCTTACCCGCTCGAAGACATTTCAACAAGCGGTTTTGTTATCGATATATTACTTGAGCTGGAGAGATAAAGCATACACAGTGACCAAGCGACCCACAGTAAAGTGTACAGTTTGCCCGTATTTGCTACAAAAAATACAGACAGGATACCCAACATTCTTTTTAAGGTTATGCAAATCACTTCGAGCGAATACACAGTGTTCGTACTCCTCATAGCGTGTAACCAAAACAATGAATGCAACGAAGGAGTGGTTAGTCCAGTTGAACTGAATATAAGCATATAAGACCATAATGAAGTCTGCTGTAACAAAGTAATACCATAACAAAGCTATTGCAGGATTCGGTTCAACTCGAATACTTTAGTGTAAACCCGCCGCTAATTGCTAACCTTTGAACTTGTCAAGCTGCATGCCCGAGATTGAAGACTGGAACCTAACCCTGTCTAAGTTTCAGTTCACAAAACGCACATTCCAACATAAACGAACCCGGCAAAACATTTTCAGAAACTTAGCGCGACACCCAGCAGAGCAGAAATGAAAATCGCCAACACTTGACAGATGGTGATACAAAACATCGCACACTTTCAGGTGATGTGCAGTGGCCTCAATTATGGCAAGAAAGTGAGATTCAAGTTGTTGTACATATGCAAAAGCTGCTTCTGATGGCACAGTGATATTCCCAAAAAGTTTGCTGGGGACGTGGTATGCTTTGAGCATTGTGAAATACTGGTGGGTACCCTTAAGCGTCTCACTGTCGTCTTTCAGTAACTGTGGGCAACTGCAACCGTCACATGCATTCCGAAGGAAGTGTTTGATGAGAAAACCAGCTACATAATATGCAGCGGAGTCATCGATAATATGGGAGTGAATGTTTGTCGCAAGTTCAGAGAGATCGTCTAGAGCGGGAAAGTCGTCAGGCTGTGGCTGTGCACACTCCTCATTATCCACAAGAGACGCACTGGTGAGGGAGAATGGCGAGAGCTGCTCCAGGAGGAGGTCACATTCATCATCCTCGACATTTCCGTATTTTGACAGCTTGAAGAGTTTTCTTATGCAGATGTGCTTCAGGCCACAAATAAATTGTGCTACATTGGGGTTGGTGTTGCAACCCTGTTTTTGCCTAATGTGGCCAAATATGTTCTCCAGAGGATCCTGTTGAAGCCTGCGTGTTAACAGGTATTCAAAATTGTAATTTTTGGAGAGGTCGTCCCATAGTTGACAAATTGCCTGAATTGTAATTTGCCAACCTACGATGGTTTGTGGTTGACGTCTGCCAACAAACTGCCATGATGCAATCCAGGGAAGCTGGCCTCGGAGGAAGTCAATCAGCTCTGAATCATTTTTCATGATTGCATGCCGCAGCTTTTGCGAAGTTCTTTTTTTACTCGAGCTGTTCAAGGCATCGAAAATCCTGTCCATACGATCACAAAATTGAGCTGTAGTGATGGCCGAGGCAGGCAGCACCTTCGCATACACCATTGCCGTGATAGCAATCGAAACTGATGCACTGAGGACCTGAGTTGCTCTGCTGACCTTCATATTAGAAAAAGGTTTCTGATGAACGTGCCGTTCAGTCAACTTTGGAGCTAATCGCAACCGCAACTCGTGTGAGGATTGGTAAAGGCTTACATTGTGCGACCAGTTAACGATGTCATCCCCAATGTATAACTTGTGTGCTTGGACATTATTGCGCGTTGTTTTAATTAAATGCGGAACATCAAAAATGTAATATACCCGCTCACCATTAACTTCAAAAAAAGGCTTTGCTACAGTCACTCTTAGTTGGTTAGCGAGACTTACATTTGAACTGCCCTGGTCACAAATGACTGCTTTCACTGCAATATTAATGCTCCTAAGCTCCAAAATGAGTGACACCAGCAAGTTATGCATAACAGATGATGGGTATTGATGTGTGCCCTATAGTAAAAGCAACCGGTTGAACCCACTTTCTCGAAACGCCAACATGAAGAAAAACCAGTGCTCGATCAGCGATGGTTGAAGTGCGATGAGTGCCATCATCTGTAAAACCCTGGGCAACGTCTCTTGCAGCATCATAGTACAAATTCTTTTTGAGTGCTATTTCGTCGAAAACTAAGGCGCACACTCGGTCCCGTTCATTCCAAGCTTGAGTATTTGTTGCAATGGAAGAAAGGATTCCTGCAATTATACCTGGAGTCATCTTTACATTAGCTAGCCATCTCCTTAATGAACGCCGGGAGGGCAAAGAAAAATATGGAGCCAGAAATCGGTATGCTCGCGGACCTCGGAAGTTTAAGTGAAGAGCAAATTTCTTGAACCACACGAGAAACCGCTTGCCCTTGCGTTTGGGCCTCAAGCGAACATGTGCAGAAAGAAGTTTAAAAACCTCCTCGGTGACGTGCGGTCGGATAACTTCAAGGGCCTTTGAAGTCGATGACGGTGCTTGGTGAGGCTGTCTCCGCAGTCTTTTGATAGTTTTCCGCTGTGTTTCTACTTTGGCTTGCAGATGTTTAATGGTTTGCTTGTACTTCATTGATGGAGACATTGTCGCTGGCACACAGGAACGCACTGCAATAAACAAAAAAAATGGATGTAAAAGCGAAGAACAACTAATCCCATACGAGCACTTTCCTCGTCCTTTCAGATCCAAGGTGCACAGCTTTCTGTGGTGCAAAGTTTTCGATTCCACTCCCTAAAAACAAACCATTCACAATGTTGACAATGCACAAAAAAAATAAAAATCACTGAGAGCCCACCCTTACATTTTGTAAGTGCACACGTAGTGTCCTTTTGAGGATAGTTTCCTCAGAATGTCCTAAACATAAAATAGCACATTAAAAACAGCTGCAATAAAAGCATAGTCACCATTTTCTCTAGGGCACTCAGGCGTGGAGCTGTTGGCGGAGACGTCTTCTGGAGGGTTTTGTGAAGCTTGTTCAGTGCCTCGGACAGTGCTGTCGGAACAATCTTGCGAGCGGCCTGCGGAAGTCTCTATATCAATCCACTGTGGTGTTGAAGTGAACATACAACTTACTGGTCACACAAGTTCCTTTTGTGACAGCTGAATGACTGGTTAAGGTTTTCTCCGGCAAGACGAAGTCAGCGGAAATTCTTTCACCAGCTACAAGGGAGCTGCCACCTGCAGAGGTTTGGTCAACAGTCAATTTCGGTAAAAAAAAGAAATCGCGACACTGAACGCACCCTGTTCATTGGGGAACCTCAATGTGTGGGAGCCGCTTTTTGAAGCCTCTACTGCAGGTCGTGAAGAAATGAAATTACGACAATGTATCAGTAAGAGGCTTAAAATAACACAAACTGAAGCTCATCCGCACCTTGCAGTGCAGCTTCTGCAGCCATGTCACAGCCACTACTTGAAGCGACGCTCAGAGAACCTGCATATATGTGCAGTTGGTACAAGTTACAAAGCTTGTAGCATGGGGAAACTTAAACAGCTTTTTCAAACGCATAAATTGGTCGAACGTGGAAGAAAAGAGAAGGCACCAACTAGGAAACAAGTAATTTGTGATTTTTGGAATTATCAACAGTGCCAGCTTTCACTGATGAAAGGTATATGTACATGTGCACTCAGGCTTGAAGATAACGTGAAATAGCCCTTTAAAGTCTTTTAAAACAAGTTGCGCAGGTCAAGAGCATCAAAAAACGACAGAAATGTAAAGCTGCTGTTAGGAAGGTAATAGCCCACAATTCAAAAAATTTAAGACTTTCCAAGTGTTACTTCTATGGTGAGGCTTCTCAATCGGCTACAAAGATCTTCACGGTTAACTGTCGCCACTGATTCAATACAAGTGGCTGCTATTTCACATATTTGAGTTTCAGTCAATCACTTACATGGTGCAGCTGGTTGCACACTGGGAACAGCCATTCTTGTAAGCCTTGCGTGCCCAGGGTCCATGAAACTTTGAGCAGTAAAATGGTCGCTACAAACCCTGTACGTTGCGTACAATAGGCTGGCCGGCTTACTAAGGTGATCATCGCGTCCAGCATACTGCATCCATGCTTTCATCCTGCATTGGCAATGAACTATCAGCTGAAAGGGGAAGTGCTTGAATAGTGATTTTTTATTGTTACCCTCACTTAGCAAGTACGAACAGTAAGCCTACAGACATGCAAACCATACAAAAGATTTAACACACCTGCCGTCCCGTGGTATGCGGAGGAAACTCGTCCCAGGCTTCTTGTGGGTTCTGCCATTGTTGAAGCACCACGATACACAGCAGTAGCTGCCGTAGCTTGGACCGCCGGACGGCATGGCGTCAGCGCGGTCTGAAAATGTTAGTAAGTGGATGCTTCGCTGTCAAATTACGAAAAAGATATGTGCACGTCATAAGTGTACCAACAAACCCCTTTGAATGATTAGCTAATCGATGCACAATACAAAACCAGTGATACATCTCTGACCCATAAAACTGACTTGCAAAGATATACGTCAAGACCACGTACAAAGATCTTCAGAAGTTTCCAGGCCGCTATCCCTTGTAATGCAATGGTATCGCGGCCTGGAAACTTTAGAACACCTTCGTACGTACGCAGTATCAGCAGTACCTTGGGAAGAAAAATCGTAGTTGAAATTTATGCGGTAAAATTATATTGGAAACGTCAAAAAAATTTGTGAGCAGCTTGCACTAGTGGCACAAGGCTAGCGAAAAAACGAAGATGATGGCCACTAGGCTAGTCCAGATTTGCCTCCGGCACACCAACCATTCGTGTTCCGAGCCTTCGGGAAACGCGTCGTGAAGCATGCGAGGCCCAGCGAATGCTTCTCAATATTTTGCACCGAGCCTATGACCTAGCTGCCCGGCTACGCTCAGCGCACAGACGCTCGCGTCCGTGGCAGACGCAGCACGCGTCGCCTCGGCTTGACGCCGTGCCGCCTTTGCTATACTGCATACGTTGCACAATGTTCCCGTCTAGCCACCGCATAGAGCCACAAACTTTCTTTTTAGCCAACCTCCCAGTCCTTACAAGCTTCAGAAAAAGGTTACAACTGCGTGAATGAGACGCCACGTAAGAAACAAACTCGCACACTCGAAGCGCAACGTGTGTGTGTGCATCTTTCTATGTTTGTTGCATGGTGTCTTATTCGCGCAAGTGTAACCGTTTTCTGAAAAAATGACCCAACAAGACCAACAACATGTCATTCAACAAGCTTCGCTTGAAAACGTGCCTCACCTGTTATCTCACGCACGAAAACGCCGACGCAGCCGACGTTGACGAAAGCGACGAAAGCTTCTCGCTGTCAGTCATGCATGGGCTTGTCGCTGGGTGGATGGTGTTTATGACGGTACGGCTGAAGAAAAATAATCGCGTAAGGTGTGTTGAATAAATTGTTTTTATGTATAAAGAACATACCAAATTTGGGCGTATAATTATTATTTTGTAAAAAAAATTCTGTTGCATTGATTATAACTGTTTTTTTTTTTGCGCTTGCGTCCTCTGACGTTTGGTGAGAGCACTAGTTCGTTACGTAGTTGTGACGCACTTCCTGAGGCCAGGTTTTGCGGAGTGTCCGCTCTTGTCTTCCTCTTTCTCTATGGGTACGTTGCAAAGCTGGCACAATGAAACTCTCAAGTTCAAGTGCTCACCTGTAGAGGACGAACAAATCAACCGCGGCGCGTTTCTACTTCAAACACCCAAAGTGGATCTACTGACCTCTCTCGCCACTCGCGCTATTGCACTTTCTTGTAGAGGCTCCTTCGTCGGGGCCAAGTTTTATTTTAAAATGATCAAATACTGCATGTTTGCGTACCGCTACACATAAAAACATTTTGTTCTTCTAGCAAGTAGTTTTTCTTAAACATGTGCTGCGTCATCAACTTTTTGTAATAGTTTTTGCTCCAGCTGACTCGATGTCAGTGGCAGCCTATCGACATCATTATCCTCATTTCAAAGTTTGCGGCGGCTAACGGTTGTGACGGCAGGTAACGGCTCGCGGTACGTTCGGATGTGTCTCGACTCTCGGACTGTTTCGTTTCGCTGTCAATATTTCGAGGCTCTGCCGACCGACACATTCTTTCTCATTCTGTTTATTTTGACTCGTTCAAATGCTTTCGCGAAGAAAATTCGAGTGACTTTCGGGGAACGAAGCGACCGTTGAAGCTTTCATCGGATGAACACCCGTTGCAAGCCCGGGCCGGTGAGTAGAAACCCACTTCAGTTTTTTAAGGATGGCTGCTTGTGGGGCTAGTTGGTTCATTTCAACATATGTAGTTTTTTTTCGCCAATGACTGCGTAGGCGTCAAACGGGGGCAGCGCATTGCAGTATTAAATTTTAAAATTGTTGAACGTCTCAATCTGTAACAGGAAAAACGTGCGTTACTTGCGGCGTGCATGGCTTCACGTGGGAACGCGTCGCTGACTCAATAGCTAATTCTGAAATTCTATCACCAGGTCACACCAACCAGGCCGTTGCGATAAAAGAAGGCAAATAAATCACTGTCGCCTCGCATGTGTCTTCTCAGCTAGCCCATATATTGCAAAAAACCTACTAGTTAATAGTTTACTGCAGTCGCGTTTGAAAAACATCACATAATTATGGGTCTGATTTTGCTATAGTGTGACAAAGGAAGCGTCACATAAATGAGAAATACTTCTTTTTCTGCCACAGCCTCCTAGCCCACCTGACATGGAAGCAAATGTGTACAATGGGCAAGGAACCTGCTACACGACATGCCTTGTGAAGAAGCAGCCCTGAGTGATATACGTGTTATGAGGTACCACTACATATATGTATTAAATACTGCTTAACTGAGTTTATTTGTTTACTTTGGAAAATTTCATGCATTGATATCTGGTGATGTTACTTGTTTTTCCAGACTGCCATGCAATGACAGGATGACTACCTCCGAATGTCCACTCTGCAAGCATGTTGAAACATCTGAATGTCCACTACAACAGGTCATCTCTAACCTCACACATGTAATGCTGTTTTTGTGAATGTTTTACCGCGCATATCGTGGAGAGGTGCTTTAGATTGACTACAAGCATTGCCTGCCTACCGTGGCATGGAATCCACACTTCAATAATGTTGAAACTGTAACACTATTAGTTAGATTGTGTGGCGCTGCTGAGCTCAACAACACACTGTTTGATCCCAGCCACTGTAGCCATATTTCGATGGGGGTGAAACGCTAAGACGCTTGTGTGCTTAAGGGTTTGTTCGATTCACCTGCACCACATGATCCAATTTACCAAGTGCTGCACCTTGCCATTCGTTTCAGCGGCGCAGCAATGGCATCTTCTAAATCTTGCCATTCATTTCAAAAAACGCAGGAGAGGTACAGCACCAAAACTATACCATGACTTTCCTGTACCTTTTGCTCTGACGGCGCTGGTTAGGTGCAGCCGCTCGCACAGCTTAACAAACAACATAGCATTAGACGTAGGTGCTGTACCCACCTCTAAATGCAGCGTGTTTTGCCAAGATGTTTGCACCTCATTAAATTAAGCGAACAAAAATAAGGATTCCACCTTGTCGGCACCTTGTCGTTCACTTGTGATGCCGCACCGCTGAACTCCTGCCGCACAAGTTCTAAACTTCTCGTGCACAGCTGTGAACCAGTTCGGATTGGTGCAGGGGAACTAAACTGACCCTAAAAAGATGGAAGCTTGAAAATATGAAAAATATGTTAACATAAGGGGTCAAATCAAATGTTTCGACAAGCAAGCTTGTCTCCTGTGAGGCTACAATGTCATTTGTTTGAATCCCTGGAAGCCAGAATCAATCTAAATTTGCCCACTACTGTACAACTCACGATCACATCATAGTTGGCATGTGAATCGTCGGAAATTATTATTTGCACTACATAATAAACACACCCACAGTGATGGGCATAAACAAGCTTTCCGACATTTAGTTGTGCCTTGTGACAGTTTGCAAACAACACCCAGAACTGTTTTGTCTTAATTAACTGTGTTTAGCTCATACAAGTTTACAAAAAGATGCACCAAAGCTCATAACACTGCACTCAATTGCTTTAGCTCTGCACATCTGTTCAATGGGCTCCTAAAGTAATAAATCATAAAGGTGATGAGCAGTTGCAGCACAGCTTCTTTAAAGACGTGGATGCTGTCATGAAGAGCAAGATTGTGTTCATTGCATGTGGTACTGTTTTTTTTTGGGGGGGGACAAAAAAACGTTCCAGATTTCCTTGTGCACATCTGCTTCTGTTTAAATTAAGTTGTCATAACTATAGTGTCTACCACTACGAAGTGAAATTCTGTGCACTACGGTCATGAAAAAAAAAAAATCTAGGAAATCGCACAGGTAGTTGAAACATACATGATCTTCACTTATCTACAGCCACACTGCAAGATAGTACGTATTTCAAGTCCTAACCTCTAAAAGTAGCAGGGAAAAAACAACTTCATTTTCAAGCACAAGTATACTGAAAAAGTAAACATAATAACAAGTGTGTAATAAATGTGACCTTTATTGAACCAGTATTCGGACAGATTCACATCATGTACCACCAGTTGATTTCAGGAGTGCTTGCTTGCAAGAGAGTACTCAAGTTCTATGGATATGTCTATGCAAAAAAAAGGGATTGTGCTCGGGGCTGAGCAGATAGTGTGATGTAAGAGTACCAACAAAGATGTACAGACAACAAAATTGTACAATGAATACCTGAAGCTTATTTTCTTAGAATTGGGCCTTTTCGATCTGTAAGCACACACCTCATAAGTGTCCCTTTAGCATACATGTTCGCTGCATACTCAGCAGACTGGTCATTACCTGCGACGAGAAATTCTAGCTGTGGTAACTGTGTAACTTAACTCTAACAATAAATGTAGCAAGCCTGGAATATTTTTAGGCCCATCCCCTAAATACATAATACCTATGATATGGGCTCACGGCTGAGTATTAAAACTAGTGCCTACTCTCTCGACACGACGCGACATTGCAGAATTATGAAGTACTCAATGTAGCATTGCAGAGCGAGAATGATTCAGAAATGCACGCATACGCAATTGCTTATTTAACAAATTTAGCAAAACTACATTGCTCTAACTGCGCGAGCTATCAATCGGCAATGTACAAGTTTCCTTCCCGATTCCACATCATGCATTCGGTTCAAGATCAACACTACGGGGCAAGCGCCGCATCTGACGGCAGAATCGGACCCTTGCCCTGAAGCCACGCTATTAAACTCGAGCGCCGCAACACAATGAGAGCGACGTTCATTCAGCGATTTCGATGTTCAGTTATATGCATATGCTTGTTATCTTTCAAGAGTCTTTACACATGGGTTGAAAGCTTTCGATATGTATGAGTGACTTGTTTTGTTCGGACCAGACCGTAAACATTGATCGTACCGGCTTGGACACTCGCAATAAACGATGCAAACCTTACTTGATTGACGTTGTTTTTGCCAGTCGAGGCCAGCTAGGTCCCCTGGCGATAATTACAGACGCGAAGCGCGATTTGGCAACGAAAAAAAAAAAAAAACCCCAGAGGAAGCGAGCAGCGCGAACCAGCCGCGAGCTCCCCGCCTGCAACAAAAAAAACGCGTCTGTTTATTGATGATGATAGTACTACTAGCGCCACCTCGCCTTGCGGTATTGCAGTTCGGTACGCCGCCGCTACGAATTTGCATGTTATTTTGATACAACAGCCCAAAGGTACAGTTTCCGTTCTCTAAACTGGTAGGTGTTCTGTTGGGTAGAGACGGTGCATTAGGGCCCCATGTGTGTATGTGCTGCTTTGCAGGCGTCTCAGTATTACGCTTTCCTCTTTTGCCGGTTTTGGGTGTGGTGGAGGGTATACTCGTCGCTCCAGCCTGTAATGCTGGAGTAACGACGAGTAGGTGTTTTGAACAACGTCCGTCGCTTGAACGACGGGTCGAATGTCCTGTGGGCAGGGGGCAGCCTGGCTGACGTGCTCGCGGGCAACGGCGTGGGCCGCTTCATTTCCCTGCAGACCCTCGTGTCCTGGCACCCATAATACACAAGTGTATGGGAGTGGAGTGCTTCGCCGTTTCAAAATATTGATGGCATTGGCTGAGATACGGCCCTTAGCAAAATTCCTGCAGGCGGCTTGTGAGTCGGTGAAAATCACCGCGGCGTCTGTACATGTTGTGGTTGCTAGAGCGATTGCCGATTCTTCTGCGGCGTCTGAATTGAGTGCGTTGACTGTGGCCGACGCTAATTCTCGGCCTTGAGAGTCGACGACGCTGACAGCGTACGCGTTTTTATGCGGATACTTGGCCGCGTCAGTGTAGCGGGCGTCCGGGTCTTGCTTGAAATGTCGTCGAATAGCGTTAGCTCTAGCCTTGCGTCTACTTTTGTGGAAAGTAGGATGCATGTTGCGTGGAATAGGTGTGATGGACAGCGACTCTCTAATGTACAGCGGGATGCGCTTTTTCCGGTCTGCATCGGCGATGAACGTGTCGCTGTAGTTGAGGTACTGGAGCACCGACCTCCCCGTGAACGTCAGCTTGAGCCTCTCCAGCTGACTGTTCCTATGCGCTTCGATGAGCTCTTGCCACGTGTTGTGGACGCCCATCTTTAGGAGACGTGTGGTAGAGGCCATTGGCAGAAGTCCCAAGGCTACTTTAGTGGCCTTTCTTATCATGTTATTAAGTTTTTCAATTTCAGCGGTTTTCAAATTCAGGTACGGCGTGCCGTACGTAATGCGGCTGGTGAACAGAGCTTGCATTATACGTAGCGTGTCGTGCTCTTTGAGTCCGTTTCGTTGATTCGCGATCCTCTTGACAAGGTGCGTGAGTTGTGATAGTGTCCGTTGGAGTCTCGGTATGGTGGCAGCTCCCGATCCATCCTTGTAGATGTGAACTCCAAGCACTCGCAGGGTCTCGACTTTTGGAATTAAGGTCCCTTTCAGCGTTACGCTATGGTCGGGCTCGTCGTATAGAGGGGGTATGCCTCTTGCTCTCGCTTTGAGGACGAGGTGCTCGGATTTCTCGGGGGCACAGCAGAGACCGCAGTTTCTGGGATACGGTTCGATGGCATCTACGGCGGTTTGTAGGCAGGTCTCTTGTCTTCCAGTGTTCGAAGCCCTGGTCCAGAGCGTGATGTCATCAGCGTAGATCGCGTGCCGTAAATCAGGTATTTTGTCGAGAATTTTTGGCAGTGCTCTGAGGGAAATAGAAAAATAGTGCAACAAATGAAAAAAGAAAATGAGAATAAAAGCATTTTATTGTGTGTAACGGATCAAGTGAATCAAGTACTCGACTTCAATTACGCTGTGAATTCATCAGCACTTTCTACGGTTGATGTCTTGAAATACTTAGGCGCATAGAGTTTCATCAAGGAGGTTCGTTATTTTTAGAAACGTTGCTTCTATGCTATGTCTTCTGGAGTGGAGGTGCGCCTCGACATAGCCTCCTAGATTTCCCTAGCCACCTAGAAATCTAGGAGGCTATGGCCCCGCTAAGTGACGCCGGTCGCCGCCGTATTAGAAAAGGAAAGTCTCTGAAGCAGACGGCAAAGTGCGCTTCGTAGATCCGCCCTCGCAGTGGCCTTTGGAGACTGTGACATGCGTTTGTAAAACAGTTAAAGATTTTACGAGGCCACGGTGGCTTTGTGCGTCGCTTATGGCTGCACAAATCACACCAAGAAGATGCCTCGGATCACTTTTTCACGTGTAAGTATTCTCGCTTCATTTGCTGACGATCGCCAGCTGTTTTAAATGCGAAGCATTTCTTAGCAAACTCTGGCGACTTTGAGCGCATCTATCTATCTATCTAGCCGCTTACGTTTGGGTGCTTTCGTGGTCACCACTTTAGCTTGGCGTGAACCAAAATTAGCGTGGGAGGGTAAGATGGTTTGACAAATACGACGCGCTGGTCAATACAAGAATAATGCCACAATCTCGTCGCGTACATCGTCAAACACTTCCCGTCAAACAGTGGCACATACCCACAAGTGGTTATATGCCGCTAGTATGCAGGTATGTGCAACAGGTGATTGACACATTATCTACCCAGGAACGACGAGTACACACATGTGAAAATATAGCGTGCGAGCGAACAAATACCCGACCTCGGTAACGTCGACCCGACGAATCCAAAGAATAAATTTCAGGGTCCCAGCTGAAATCGAACCCAAGTATTCTGCGTGCAGGGGCGGCGCCAGGATGTTTTTACTTAACCACGAAAAGTGAGTTCCTCCGGGGGGGCAAGCTAGCTCTGCTCCTACTAGGTTTTCAATATATGCTTCCGGGCACTTGGGTGGGCATAGGGGGGGCAGGCGAGAATTTTGGGGGGACTCCAGCCCACCCTTGCCCCCCCCCCCTGGCGCCGCCCCTGTCTGCGTGGCAATGAAGTATTTTACCACAAAGCTGTGCCAGGTCTCGGAATTACTTTTCGGATAGACGCTAATCTTGGCGAAACGTCTGTAGTGGTTGCAGTGCTGCCTACCCAATTTTATAAACATTACGTATGTACTCCTTTGATACAGCCCTCACGTCGGGTTAACGTCAATTGTGGTTTTTTGCCATGCGCTAAAGTTGATTTATGCGGCAGTGTCCAGAACCAGCATGCTCACGAGCATCAGCGCTTCATATCAGCTTCTGGTGTTGCTAATACACATGTTAGAGTTGGCATCTTTGCGCAAGTGCAAACAACTGGTTATATAAACATCTGCAACTCTTCAACATATGTCTGTGCGTACAACCTTTGTACTTACATATATTTAGTGTCATTTCATGGCGCGTAATTCGATAAACTTTTTTTTGCACGGTCACCTTCCCTCCATATGCTTCGCATAACATCAATTTCCAGGTATGTGGGATCTGCCGAATTTTTACACATATTTTGTTAAACTAGAAACAATATTAACGATGAGCATGCGTGTAATACATGCGTATAGCTGTATAAAAGGTAACCTGAAGCTTTAAATGATCGCTGACATGACGCTGTCGCTGAGTTTTAAGTTTATGAACGAAGGACTTGCGGTCTGTGGCTGCACGTATCAAACATTGGAACGAGTAGGACGTCTGAATGCCTTTTGTTTCCAAGTTTTCTGGTGTTGTCTTACAAGGCAAGATCGACGGCGTGCATGCACATACTTTTTGGCGAGTGATTATCGAATTTGGTGCATGTTTATCGAGGAATTCTCAAACGTAGAGAACATTTCTATGTCGTGATCATCCGTGTTACAGGTTTCCGAAAGACAGTGCGCTGCGTTCTGTCTGGGAACGTGCTGTTCGAAGAAATAGTTGGGGGGCTACGGACGGTGACCACATCTGTTCTATTCACTTCGAAGAATGCTGCTTCGACGGAACGAGGCAGACAACCTGCAGACTGCAGCGGTGCACCTTCCATTTTTCCTGCTGTCTGAGTGCATCTGCAAAAACCTGTTAGTTTCTACCTCCTTGAAATAGCTTCAATAGAATGTAGTCACAAAAATAAGCAATTGCGTCTAAAACAAGATAAGACACCTAGCTTTGAAATACGTTCTATTTTAAGTGCCGACGAAACCAAAACACCAATAGACGATGTTGCCAAAATGAGTGAGTGGCGTTATATCAAACATCGAGACCGCGTTTGGAGCCTATGAAGGCTATACTTGCCATGACAACACACGTCACCAATGGAAGTTGATAAATATCATGCACAACCAACGCCACTGCAATCGTTCTTATAAACGGTTCATTTGGGTTACGTCTCCTGTATTTTATCGGTTGAACGCGACTTCGGTGCTTCGGTTTTGGTTCCGCCTGTACACTGGTTAGAATTCTATAACTCTAGAAAAATTTCTGGTGACTCCCAGTTTACTTATTTACCTCTATTTTTTAACTTTAGCTGTATTTATTCCATTTTCCTTATATATTATTTGGTAATCTGCCAACACACACACATGTACATATATGAAAGAGGCGAGCAAATGTCGCGTTCCCCTTAATCTTGAGTATTTCTTGAAACACCCAATATATACTACAACCCTTTTGTACCGCAATAGTGCGCCAGCAAGCTCGATATGCGAAGCATCCCTCGACAACAGGTTTCTGAAAGAGTGCAGCTGACAATGGTTGCATGAAATAGTTTGTTTAATAAACAAGAAAAGGCATTTGTTCGTTGGTGTAATGTAAAAGTGGTTTCCATCGCATTTTTTTTTTTAAAGTGTGAATACACTTTATAAGCGACCCTAAACCATCCACCGCCGTCGGCGGCGTCCGCAGTCTTCTGTCTAGCTTTAAAAGAAAGAGGACTTGGCGGGCCGCATCGCGACGCTCTACCGAATAAGCCACGGACGCGACGCTGATATCGGTGTCAGTAACGCGCCTTATACCCCCTTCCCCTTCGCTCGCTCCTCCGCTCTCCTCGCTCGCTGCAGCTGCGCGTGCACCCCTCTCTTTCGCGCGCCCGCCTTCTCTCTCAGTCTCCCGTCGAGAGCGGGTCGTGAGGGGGAGTAAAGTTAAAATCTGTTGGCATTCGCCAGTGAGTTAACGTAAACTCCCCCGTGTGATCAAATTGCGATTACCAGGAACCATTACACCATAAAGGCACCATAGTGTGATTAATAAATATAATAGTGCGAATTAATAAATACCCCTCATAGCATCACCCCGTGTATTCGCACTTAACCATGTTCACCCTCGGGGAAATTCTTGGGAGTTTCTAGCGTGAAATTGCAAACGAACGCGTGTGTTCTATTGCGATCTGTGGCAGTTCCGCCCTATTTTTCCTCTAGCAATATGGCCGCCAGTGGCTTCACTTGCTCCCATGGAGTTTTCCTTCCTCCATGCTTGCTTCCGTTGGCGGCGGCGGGTCGCGGGACGCACCCCCCCCCTCACAATGCACTGCGCCAGGCGCTCTTACAAGGTTCTCGGAAGCTGTGCGCTCATTGTGTGTGTGTGTGGGGGGGGGGGGAGGGTCTATCCACTCGCCTTTGTAAATTCGCGGGCCCGGACTGCCACTCCAGAGGTTCTATAAAACCTCCTTGATGCAAGCATAATCCGGGACCCTTATCAGTCAGGGTTAATTCAAAGACTGGAAAGAGTTAATAGTCGAGCAGCGAGGTTCATCCTATCAAAATACTCCCGTACAGATTCTTTCTCCGAAATGCTCAATTCGCCCACGCTTGCGGAACGCAGGCGCATATATCAAGGTTAAAGTTTTTTTTACTATCTCACTAGAAAAAAATTTACCATCAATAGCTACCAGTACTTGAAAGCGTATGGGAAGGTAGAGTATTGAGAAGAGGGAAAGAGGGTACCTTCGAAGTGCCTCAGATGCACATACACAGCTACGTGTTTCCTTTCTTCCCAAGAACCATAACACAGTGGAATTAATTGCCGCTACTAACAAGAGAAATTAAGCGCCACCGCAGATAAATTTCAGAATAACCTTGCACGAAATTAAGAAAATATACGCATGTACTCATGTTCTATCTGTGGATGACTCTGGATTAAATTATTCGTAAGCATTCTGTCTTTATTCTTGTGTCATGTATGTACAGAATATTCTCCTTATTTCCGGCTGTGTATCCTTGTACATAGTGCTCGGTTATGGTACAGTGTCTAGAAATATACTGCCTAGTCTGCTGAGCGTGGGCTAGGAGATGGCCCCGCAGCTGATGACTGCCGGCGGCACCCGCATGGTGCGCTGCTGTGTGAGTGGGTGCACAGCAGCGCACTATGCACAGCAGCGCACACAAAGGAAAGGGGGACAAAGCTGACATAAACAAATACCGTCGTATTACAGTGACATCAGTGGTCGACAGGCTGGCGATGCAGATTATAAAGGAAAGACTGCAGGCATTGGTAGAGGATCAGGGGGTGCTGGGGGAACTGCAGATTGGGTTTCGGAAACACAGGAGGTTGGAAGACAATCTGTTCTCACTGACGCAGTGCATCGAAATAGCAGAAAAGGAACACAGGCCCCTGTGGTTAGCATTCTTGGACATCAAGGGAGCATACGATAGCGTGATTCAAGAGGACTTGTGGGGAATACTGGACACACTAGTTGTGGAAGATGGAGACGCTAATCTTTTAAAGGATATCTATAAAGGTAACAAGGCAGTTATAAAGTGGGAAAAACAGATATCCAAGCCTGCAGAGGTAAAACGGAGGCTTAGGCAGGGGTGTCCTCTGTCACCCTTGTTATTCATGATGTTCCTACAAAGATTAGAGGCCAAATTAGATGGAAGTGAACTTGGCTTCAACCCCTCTTCCGTCAAACAAGGAAAACTCATTGAACAGGCACTACCAGCATTGATGTACGCAGATGATATAGTGCTAATGGCCGACAACAAGGAAGATTTGTGGAGATAGACGGACATCTGCGGTAATGAGGGAGATAGGTTAGATTTCAGATTCAGTAAAGAAAAATCAGCAGTCATGATTTTTAATGATAATGAAGGTAGTGAGCTTAGAATACAGGAGGTCACGCTAGAGATAACAAATAAATACAAATATCTGGGCGTATGGATAAGCAACGGAGCCGAGTACCTAAGGGAACACGAAATATACGTGACGAATAAAGGTAACAGCAACGCAGTGGTGATGAAAAACAGGGCACTGTGGAATTACAATAGTTATTGTGTTGTGAGAGGAATATGGAGAGGGGTCATGGTTCCTGGTCTAACGTTCGGCAATGCCGTCTTGTGCATGAGATCAGAAGTTCAAGCAAGATTAGAAATTAAGCAACGTGGAATAGGTAGGCTTGCTTTAGGAGCTCACGGGAATACTCCAAATCAGGGAGTACAAGGTGATATGGGATGGACATCATTTGAGGGCAGGGAAGCAAGCAGCAAAATAAAATTTGAGAAGCGATTGAGAGAAATGTGGGAGGAGCGTTGGGCTAGGAAGGTATTCGGCTACTTTTACATGAAGAATGTCGATACAAACTGGAGGAAGCGAACCTGAAAATCAACGGGTAAATACTTAGAAAACAACAGGGGGCCAAACCAAAAAGAACTATCGGTTAAGAAGAAGGTGAAGGAAACGGAGACTGATATGTGGAGAATCGGCATGGTTAAGAAGTCCGCACTAGAGATCTATCGAACCTTTAAGCAGGAAATTGCCAAGGAAAGGATCTATGATAATACTCGGGGTAGGTCTCTACTGTTTGAGGCCAGGACGGGAGTATTGCGAACCAGGACATATCGGGACAAATATGAGGGGATAGACACGGTATACAGTGCGTGTGAAGAGGAAGAGGAAACTGCCGAACATTTGATAATGTTCTGTAAAGGGCTTCACCTTAAAGTTCAGGATGATGGCGCAGAGTTTTTGAAAGCACTAGAGTTTAGGGACAGGGAGGGTAAAATAGACTTTAAGCAGTAGAATTAACTAGAAGGAGGTTATCTGATATGTGGCTAAAGTCAAGGCACGAGTGAAAATTAAACCCTTCACTGCAAAGTACCAGTCCTATACTTACCATTTAAAGGGAAAAAAAGATAAATCTTGCTGTTGGTTCACTAAGTATTCCGTCTAGGTGGCGTTAGCCACCACCCGATCTAAAGCCTACAGCTGTATTACTCCATCCAATCCATGCATTTGCGTTTAATCCTTGCGCTCCGCAAGCGCTGCGAAGCTTCCAGGAGGCCGAGCCGCGCGAGGCTAACTATTATTTTGCTGCATTTTCGGAGTGTTATTTACATAATGCTTTGTAAGAACTACTCGATTGATTTCACAGTACTGGTGCTTTGCAATACCAAATGAGGATTATTTCGTGACATGCATATCGCCATCCACTACTGCCCGCAAAAAAACAACAAAAAAAAAACAGGCAGATCCCACGTAACTTGGGAATCAATGCTATACAAGGTTACTCTGTTGTAAGTGAAACATTATGAAGTGACGCTAAATATATGCGAGAAATTGGATAGTCAACACTGGAACCAGCATTGGCGTTTCACGAACGTTTGGCTCTTCTTGCAAATTATTTTGAAGACCTGGCGTGGGTCTGTTTTCCACGCAGATTGCTTGGCTTGGTTTCCACGCAGATTGCTTGGCTCGAATTTCTATGCTAGGACACAAACGTTTATTATTTGCATTCGTAGGGTCAACATTGCCAATGCCAGCTTAATGCCAGGAGTGGGCACGGCGGACCCGGAGCGAACATGTGGCCTAAAACGCCATTCTTCCACATTGTGCAGGTTTTTCTGTTCGGTCTGGCCGGAACGCACTGCGCAACCGACGTATCAACAGCCTACACGTGCCGTATGGATTCACCCAAGATGGGCCCTTGCATCGCCAGTAATTGCTACCCTGTCATCGAGCTTGCTCCGCCCCCTTCGCATCATGTGACCTCGTCTGCGTCCCCTATAAAAGTTGGCATCCAGAACTTCTGCTTCAGTGGGCACGGCGGACCCGGAGCGAACATGTGGCCTAAAACGCCATTCTTCCGCATTGTGCAGGTTTTTCTGTTCGGTCTGGCCGGAACGCACTGCGCAACCGACGTATCAACAGCCTACACGTGCCGTATGGATTCACCCAAGATGGGCCCTTGCATCGCCAGTAATTGCTACCCTGTCATCGAGCTTGCTCCGCCCCCTTCGCATCATGTGACCTCGTCTGCGTCCCCTGTAAAAGTTGGCATCCAGAACTTCTGCTTCAGTGGGCACGGCGGACCCGGAGCGAACATGTGGCCTAAACGCCATTCTTTCGCATTGTGCAGGTGGGTACTGACTACTGTACAATAAGGAGCGATTGCCCTGGTCTTCTGGTCTTGCCGTGCCCCCATCAGTGCCTTTGTATTGCGTATGACGTTTACTGCGTATGCTCATTACTTCTGTGTGGGGATGTTGAGGTGAACCCTGGGCCTGTCGAGAAAATGCTGAACGAGCTACTGGATGGTCAGAACAAAATTTCTTCGGACATAGCTGCGATAAAGGCGCAACAAGATTACATGGAAAAAATTATTTCCGATTGGAACTCACGTTTCGCTGTACTGGAACAACGTACTGCCTGTATTGACGCTCTGAAGGTGACAGTGGCCACGCTTGAAGCTAAAATTACTGATCTTGAAGACAGGAGTAGGCGGTCCAACCTAGTTGTTTTCGGCATACCTGAGCCACCGGAAGAAACCGAGGACATGCTGAAAGAAGCTGTACTCACTGAGGTTTTTGAACATAAACTTGAGGTCAAATGCAAATCAGTAGGTAGAATTCACAGATTAGGCAAGCCCGGTGGCAGTCGCCCAGTTATCGTATTTTTTCATGATTACAACGAAAAGCAGCAAACTATATCAAATGCCCGTAAGCTAAAGGGTACAGATATTTCTGTTCAAAATGACTATTCTAAGGAAACACTCCGTAAACGTAAACTGCTCTGGAACAGCGCCAAAGAAGAAAAGAGACAAGGCAAGAAGGTTAATCTTGTACATGACAAACTTATGGTTGATCGGGATAGGTATGTATGGGATGACTGCAAAAACTCGAGGATTAAAATTGCCAGTTCCCAGTCCAGTAAACATAAAACATGACCTGAACGCCCCGATTCTAAACAACTGCGCCTCCTAAATATTAGCGCACGCAGCATCGTTAATAAATCCGAGCAAATGGAGTCCATTCTTCTTGGCAATAGTCCGCACATTGTTGTTATCACAGAAACCTGGTTGTGTGACGATATCAGCGATGATGTCGTTTTCCCCTCCTCCTATCGGGTGTATCGTCGAGATAGAAATCGTAGCGGAGGCGGTGTTGCTGTGCTCGTAAAATGTGCTCTTGATGCGACGCTTCTTAATCAGATCGACGACCACGAACGCCTTTCTTTGAAGGTATCCTTCTGTGGGCGTTCATTTCTTATCTTTGCTGTGTATCGTGCACCTGACTCGCCTCCTCGGTTTCTGCATGACTTACACGAGCACATGGCGTCATACAGGCATGACAGAATATTTCTTGTGGGCGATTTCAACATGCCTAACGTAAATTGGGACTCCGCTTTTGCCAGTGTCGGTCAATCCCCGCAAACCTCATATCTACTAGATATAATGATGTGCCATGATTTGCGCCAGGTGGTGAAGCAACCAACACGTGTCGGCATGACCTGTGCTTCTGTACTTGACCTTGTTTTTGTAAGTCAATCAATACAAAATTATTATGTCTGCATTGAAAATGGTCTTTCTGACCACCATATGGTGTCTTTTTCATGCTCTGTGGAAAAAGTGTGTACTGTGCCTCGAGCTAAATGTATTCGCGTCAAAATTTTTTCCCGTGCCCATGATGAATCTGTGTTAGATTATTTAGAACTCCGCCTAAGCAACTTCCACGGTTCTAACACTGCCCAAATGTGGGATACTTTCAAGAACATGTGTCTTCACTGTATTGAACATTTTGTTCCAGACAAGGTAAAAAAGACGCGTAAGCTAACCCATTGGATTTCACGGGATATTTTACACTTGAAAAGAAAATTAAAACGCCTGAAGCGAGGAGTGTCCTCTCGTGACATCATTCAAACCACTCAATTAGCCCTTAATCAAGCCGTAGCAAGCGCTAAACGAAGTTATTTCGAGCACGAGTTGCCGAATTTCATTCGATCTGCTCCGCAGAAATTTTGGAACTTCTTGTCGAACGAAAGAAAACCTATTAAAAAATTACGTCACGATAATGCGCTCCTCGTTGATAAGACAGACATTGCTGAGCATTTCAACGCTTATTTCCACGGTGTATTTTCGACAGTACATGAGCCTATGCCCCAAATTGTTTCCAATTGCAGAATCAATGCTGATATTGTGTCTATATCTGGTGTGATTTCTATTATGCTTAACCTAAAAACTAAGTCTTCACCTGGTCCTGACGGGATACCGATCGTTTTTCTTTCCCGTTACGCTGAAGCATTATCACCCTTTCTTGTGGCAATTTTCAACACATCATTATCTTCTGGTGTCCTACCCTTTGATAGGAAAGTCGGACGCATTGTTCCCGTGTTTAAAAAAGGCGATGTCATGGTTCCTGGTAATTATCGTCCCATTTCATTAACATCATCTTGCTGTAAAATTTTAGAACATATTATAGCTAACTACATTTCCAAGTTTCTCAACGATAACGGTTTATTATCCTGCTTCCAACATGGTTTTAGAAAAGGATTTTCTACTGTCACTCAATTAACCTCTATTGTTCACAGTTTTGCCGGCGTCCTTGATAAGACTGGCCAGGTCGACGTAATTTTCCTGGATTTTCGAAAGGCCTTTGACCTTGTTCCACATTCGCAACTCATGCTCAAACTACAGGCAATTGGATTTCCGGCCTTTATAACAAACTGGATTTCTTCTTATCTATCTGACCGCACGCAATATGTTAGTATTGATGATAAATGTTCCAAATCTTTACCCGTCACATCTGGCGTTCCGCAAGGTAGTGTACTAGGCCCTCTTTTGTTTCTAATATATATTAATGATATTGTTGATGTGATTACCAGCCCAGTACAAATTAGACTATTTGCGGATGATTGTATTCTTTTTAACGAAATAACTTGCCACGAGGATCAAATTCAATTACATTCTAACCTTCTTAGCATACAGGCATGGTGCACAAAGTGGAATATGAAGTTAAATGCCCAAAAATCGGTCTTCATGAAAATTACTAAAAAGAAGAACAGCTTGTCGTTTTCCTATAAACTTCCTGAACGGCCGCTTTGTGAAGTCAGTTGTTACAAGTACCTTGGTGTCACCATTACAAACAACCTAAGTTGGAATCAGCACGTTTCCAACGTCTGTGCGTCCTCTTTTCGCAAGCTCTGCCTTCTCAGACACAAACTTAAATTAGCTCCTCCAAGTGTTAAACTTCTTGCATACACATCGATTATTAGACCGAAACTCGAATACACATGATCAGTTTGGGACCCGCACAAGCAAAAAAATATTCAGGCTCTTGAAATGATACAGCGCAAAGCGGTTCGCTTTATCTACTCAAAATATCGTTTATCAGACTCGCCCACTACTCTCATGAAAGAGCACGGGATCCAAACGTTGCAGACACGGCGTAAAATAGAAAGGCTTAAATTTCTTTACCAGCTTAAGAGCAACAAACTCGGCATTAGCCCTGATCAGTTCATTCAGCCATTGACTTCTCGGCGTACACGACATCGACACGCTGCATCCCTGACCCCCTACAGCGCCAGAACAAACGTCTTCAAATTCTCCTTCTATCCACGCACCATATCTGACTGGAATGATCTGCCCATATCTGTTGTCTGTAGTATTGATGGGATTGAACATATAGAAAATTGAGACAGTATGTTTCTTTTTCTTTTTAGAAGTTGCTGTATTTTACCTTGTATTGTCGGTTTGTTTATACTTGAGTGATTATGCCCCTCCTGCTTGGGCCCCTTGTGGGGCCTGCAGTATGTCATAAATAAATAAAATAAATAAAATAAATAAATAACGCTCACGCATTAAAAAAAGATGTGGCGATTGATTGATTGATTGATTTCTGGGGTTTAACGTCCCAAAACCACCATATGATTATGAGAGACGCCGTAGTGGAGGGCTGCGGAAATTTCGACCACCTCGGGTTTTTTAACGTGCGCCCAAATCTGAGCACACGGGCCTACAACATTTCCGCCTCCATCGGAAATGCAGCGTCACAGCCGGGAATCGAACCCGCGACCTGAGGGTCAGCAGCCGAGTACCTTAGCCACTAGACCACCGTGGCGGGGCAAAAAAAGATGTGGCGAGAAGGGTTTGATGGCGTACGAGACGGGATATTGAAATTATTCATGTCAGGACCAGCGAGTCATATTCATCAAACCATCTTACCCGCCCGCACTAATTTTAGATTACCCTAAGTTAAGGGGGGATCCTGAGGACACCCAGACGTAGGCGATTTGATAGATAGATAGATAGATAGATAGATAGATAGATAGATAGGTGCTCAAAGTGGTTGGAGTACGCAATGAAATCAATTTTAAAAACCATTGATAGTATAACAACTAGAGTTATTTTTAAAACTGTGTTTTGTTTTTGAGAGCAAGAACTATCACAGAAGACCCAAAAACCTTTACCTCTTAGCCTGCATTCCATTAGAATTTGAGTGAAAACAAAGAATGATAACATGCCAATGAACATTCTGACGTTCGCCGCATATGATACCCAAAACTTTGTTGAAAGGGAGTCCGACATTGAAATGGGAGAAAAACTGTGTGAATGAAATTCAAAAGGATATTTTGAATTTTTTCGAATAAATAATAATATTTGAAAGTATGCCTAAAGGGCGATTTCGTTCCCGCAGCCATTCACCCTAATCCGAAAAGATAGTTCGATTGAGTCACTCTCAGAATGCTTTTCTCATACGACAGCCTTCGGAGTCAGCCTTCTGTCTGCCCTCTTGATCTTACTGTTTCATTCAGAAAACCGCGCTGGATCCGTTAGTGCGGAGAACATGACACCTTTTCTTTGTTCGACCGATAACTTCTTCGACACAGCGGCACAATACACGTCCTTTCTTTGCATTGCCGCTTAGATTTTAACATCTCGGGGTGTTGCAGTGTACATATGACACCGTCGAGCTTCACAGTAAATCATATGGTAGCTGTAACACACTGATTTTAAACGCGGCGAGGCTCCGGCAGCAACAGGACGAGATGAATTTCGTGCGTTCGTGCACCCCACGGAGGAAGGAAAGGTGGTGCACGATGATGATGATGATGATTAAAGGCCTCCCCTTTGAATCGGGGTGACGGCATGCGCCATCTAGCCTACCTTAATAGTTCGAGTTTAAATTTTGTCTCTCAACTCGGATGTCTTTAATTTTGCCCAGCCGCTACTCGTGGCTGGGATGTTATTTTATCGACTTCTCTGCTTTTCCTCCACCAATACTCCAGCCGCTGCTTAGTAATACCTACTGCTGACCAGTTAATGCTTCCATCAACCGCGAAGCCCAGCGCCTCAGGAAGTGTGACCTTCCCCCCATTTCTATCCCGCTGAATCTTTTGGCATTCCATGACTATGTGGTCGATTGTTTCTTTATTTATGCCACATCCAACACATGTCTCATCCTGTGACGAATATTTGCTCCTGTAAGTTAGAGTTCTCAAGCAGCCAGCCCGCGCCTCAAAGAGCAACGCACTACCTTTATTGTTGTCATAAAAGTTCTCTTTCCGGATCTCTTGTTTGCTTGTCTTGTAGATTTCCAGCGATCCCTTCTTTTCCATCCTCTCTTTCCACATGAGCGTCTCTGTTTCCCTCACTTGCTTTTTAACTGGCCCCCTTTGCTTATTTGCCGCGGTCAAGTTATATTTAGTCGCCAGCTTTCGCGTCCTCTTCCGCCATTGGGTGTCCACACTTTTCAGGTACAGGTATCTGTGCACTCTGGCTGCCCAGTTCTCATCTAAATGTCTAAGTCGCTCCTCAAACCGTATTTTACTTTGTGCTTCCTTCGCCTCAAATGAAGCCCAACCCATATCGCCTTGTACAGCCTCGTTTGTAGTCTTACCGTGAGCTCCCAGAGCTAACCTGCCGACTGCCTTTTGGTTAACCTCCAGCCCCGACAGGATATCTGACTTTAAGCATAATACGGCATTAGAGAACGTGAGCGCCGGCACCATTACCCCTTTCCAGATGCCTCGTACTACCTCGTACTTATTGTGTCCCCAAAGTGCTCTATGTTTCATTACTGCTGCATTTCGTCTCCCTTTCAGTTTGAGGTGTTCTTCATGAGCATTCAGGTAGCTTTTTCCTTCATTAAGCCAGATCCCCAAGTATTTGTACTTATTTACTAATGGTATGGCTTCCTGTTGTATCCTTATTGGTGCTACATGAGCTTCCTCGTTGAACACCATGACTCCAGATTTCTGTGGGTTAAAATGTAGGCCTCGGTACGTTGCCTCATCACCACAAATGTCAGCCAGTTTTTGAAGTTCTTCCGCATTATCCGCCAGCAGCACTATATCGTCTGCGTACATCAATCCCGGAATCCGTTGCTCCACTAACACTCCATTGCTTCGGTGTGACAAATCAAAGCCCAATCCACTCTCCATTAGTCGTCTTTCCATTCCTCTAATGTACAGTGTGAACAGCAATGGTGAAAGAGGGCACCCCTGTTTTAAACCTCTTCGAATGAACACGGGCTCTGTGTATGTACGCCCTTCCCATGTAATGTGTGCCTTGTTATCCTCATATATTGCCCTTAGCAGCCCTACAAATTCCGACCCAATCCCCTCCTCTTCCAGTATATGCCACAGCAATCCCCTGTCCACGTTGTCATAGGCACCCTTTATGTCCAGAAACAGTAGCCATGTTGGTCTGCCCTGTGCTGCCGAAATTTCGATGGTCTGGGTTATGACGAAAAGATTGTCTTCCAAGCGTCGACCCGGCCTAAATCCATTTTGCAGTTCCCCTAAAATACCGTTACTTTCAACCCACTTCAACAACTCGGCTTTGATGGCTTGTATAGCTAATCTATAGAGCACTGACGTGACTGTAATCGGCCTGTAAGAGCTCGCCTTGTCCCTTTCTCCCTTGCCTTTGTAGATCAAACTCATTCTACTTTCGCGCCAGTGCGCAGGAATCCTCTTGGATTTTATAGCGCGCTCGATGGCTCCATACAAGTGCGCCTGTCCCGCTGGTCCCAAATGGTTGATAATCTCTATCGGGATTCCATCCGGTCCTGTTGCCGTACTTTTGGGAACACTGTGTTCTGCCTTTTTCCAGTCCAGAAATTCGATATTAAATTTTTCATCTGCCACTCTTTTATTTGCCACCTGTGTCCAGTTAGCCGACCTCTCGCGTGCTTGGCCGAAAGTATTTCCTATGACTCCATGTAGGTATTCTAATGCGCTGTCCCCCAGGAGAACGTTACCGTCCCCGTCCTGTATCTGAGTCTGCATCTCTTTAGTCGTCGTTCCCAATGCTTTTAAATGGTTCCAGAATTTTTTGGGGGCGCTCTTATCCTTCTTACGTATGTTTGATACCCATTTATCACCCGCAGCTTTAATCTTCGCTTGTACTAGTTTCTGCACCTCAAATTTCTTTTCTCGGTACCGGCTCCACCGTAACTGCCCCTCATCATCCTGATATCCCATTTGCTTTGCTTTTCTGTGCAGTCT
This sequence comes from Rhipicephalus microplus, assembly GCF_043290135.1. Classification (NCBI taxonomy): domain Eukaryota; kingdom Metazoa; phylum Arthropoda; class Arachnida; order Ixodida; family Ixodidae; genus Rhipicephalus; species Rhipicephalus microplus. Next base: position 271,133,925 of record NC_134702.1, on the reverse strand, counting down.
AGAGGCCCGTCGTCGCTCTTCAATAGCCAGTTTACTTTCCTTGTCCCACCAGCTTCGTGGTTTCCGTTTACCCCTCCAGCGGTTTTTTTCCTTACTTTGTTTATTTCCTTTTGTATACAACTAACAACCTCGTCATATTCCCACACCTTTGTTGGCTGTGCTTCTAATTCTCTTTCGATGCTATTAACGATGTCTGCTATCTGCTTTTCGCTTACTTTCGGGAGCCCAACCTCCTGTGTTTTCTTCCTAGCCCCCCCACTGTCAAATTTTAGGATTATACGCCTGTGGTCGCTGCTCAGACTGTTTTCTCCTTCTTCATGTATCGTCATTTGGTTCAACCGCTCGTACGTGTGCTCTGAGACCACGCCGTAGTCTATGCAAGACTGTCTACTGCCGCTTTGCCACGTTATCTGCCCGTCGCATTTATGTTCCCGGTTAACTATTACCAGTTGCTGTTCTTCACACATATCGATAACCATTGCACCGTTATAGTCTGTATATCCATCTAGATCCTCAATGTGGGCATTTAAATCTCCTACTAATATCACCTCGCCAGATTCTTTAAATTTTTTATGTCCTTCCTGAGGCAGTCCACCCACTCTTTATTTTGTTCTCTGGCGTCATTCCCTGTCCACAGATAGGCCACTCCCAACCGTGTCTTTTTCCCACCACCGTTCCACTAACCCATAAGTGCTCCTTACAGCCCTGATTTTCCCTCTGCCAATTCTCTCCTCGCCTAATCAACATGCCCACGCCTCCACCTTTCCTTTCTCCCACTGCCCTGTTGCACCCCACCCATACGTAATCATCCATCACTGGTGGCTCCTCCATATCTCTCAGGTGGGTTTCGGTCAGGGCGTACACGTCAATTTATTCTTTCTCGAGTTGTGTTTGTATCTCAATCCATTTTTTCTTTTGCGGCCGCCTTGCATGTTTATATAACTAATTTTAATCCCCCGGTTTATTTTCTTTTTCTTTCCTTTGTGTTTCCGCCGCCGTGCATCAGTGCCCCCTCCTTCCTGCCCTTCACCACCCCCTCCACTCAGTCCGCCTTCTTCTTGAACGTTTCGCCTCCCCCCAAAAAAGCCACCACGCGGGCTGCCAATCGGTGCCCTACATGCTCAGCTATACGGTTACTGAAGTGTATGCCGTCAGACACAAACGCCCTGTTGCGGCCTGCATGGACCAGGTTTCGGTTCAGGTTGACCACCTCGAACTTCATCGTTTTACCCAGAGTCCAAAGCTCCCTGTTTGCCGTAACCACCGCCCTTTCTACGTGGACTCCCTGTTTCTGCACCTCCGGCACCGTGCAGACAGCAATCTGCACATCCTCCGAGGTCGCCCTCAGCTCAGTGATCCCCTTCGCAATCTGCTTTGCGAACCCTCCCCCGCGTCCCTGCAACACATCGTTCACACCCCCCATTACCACTACTAAACTGCGGTCCTCCATTCTATCCCACAGTTGCTCCTTTGCTTGTTGCATCACTTCCCCTACTCTTTTTCCGGGAAGCTTGCTCACCTTCACGCGTTCGTCGTCTCCCACCCTCCCCTTAATCACCTCTCCCACCCTGGCCATGTTGGAGTCGCAGACAACAATCACTTGGCGCCTCCTCTGGTCTTTAGCCGGCACTTTTGCAGGTGTTCGGGGACTACTGTGGTTGACCACGGCAGCCAAGGACCTGGCTGGCGATCCCCCACTTCCCGGCGCCGCCTCGGGGCCTTCTTTGTTACCCGAGTCCGCTCTGCGTTGACGGACACCGCTCGTGCGCGCAGCATCAGTCACCCCCTGTGGGTCTGCGTTCCCGCCGGCGTGCCGCCCGTTGTTCTGAGCCCGCGCACTCGCGTCGTCTCCAGCCGCCGGAGTCACGAGCTCTTCCACCCGCTTTTCAAGCTGGGCCCGCTCTTCCCGAGCTTCGTCCAGTTCGGCCACCGTGCGCACCAACTGGGTGGTTGTCACACACAGTCCCGTTAATTAGGGAGGCGATCGCCGGGCTAATTCCAAGGGCCGAAGTATTGGCCCCCCGAACCGCACCACGAAAGCGTGGACAATTTAGAAGTGGTCTCGAAAACAATACACAAGAATGCACACTCCACAATAGTTACATACAATACGTCACCAATCAAACAACGTACTACACAGTACAATCAACCACACTCAAAACAACGGACACAGACGACGATACGCACTACAATGCAGTCGCATGCATTGAACAACCAAGACACTTAAAGACTAAAGAGATAGAAAACCTATCCAGTCCAAAGTTCTTGGAACGAAAGTCTGGATGATACTCTTCCGAGAATCACTCACTCAAAGTCCAGCGTTGTTGTCGTTCCGCGCCCTCGAAGTTTCTCTTCCAGGAAACCTCGCGTCTTCAATTGGCCACTCTGCAAGCTTCAAACTTCTTCGCCCGAACACGTCGGCTTCACATACGCAGCTGTCGCCACGCGTCTTCGCTCGATAGCGGTAAACACACACTCTTGCCTGTAGCTTGAGTCGTCACCCCTCAGGTGGAAATCGTCTTCTTCTCCCGCTTTGTCTCTACGGACAAAACCTTCGCCGACTACACGGCGGAATCCCTACGCACTCTGGCGCTAACTTCCGTCTTCTTCTGATCTCTCGTCTCGGCTGCTCGATTAAATACCTTCCGTGCGAGATTCCAGAAGGTTCTCGTCATTTCGTCGGCGCGATACGCAGCGAAGCCTGGAAAGAGGGCGAGACGGTTCGAATGCCCTCCGCGTTGGATGACTCAACCCGGCGTGACCACGCCTCTTTTGTTCTAGAAATTTCGCGGCCTTCCTCGGCCACCGATGTGGGGTGAGGAGGTTCGTCGGCGAAGCCACGCTTCCAAGGGGAGAGCGCGCGCCCGGGGAGCCTTTAGATGTTTGTTTTCTTTTTGTTTTGACCTCGCGGCGTCACTCCGGCGTTTCGTCGCGACAATTTGGCGGCGCGCCCATTTTTAGCGCTCGTACTGTGACACTGCCTCCCACTTTAAGAATATTATCTCATAATATTCAAAACCACACAAACGAGCGCGAACAGTCACCACACACTCTGAAAAACTGTAACACAAACCGTCGCTCATGACACTTCACATTCGGAATAGATCCTCAATACAACTGTACATTGTAATTCAATTCCACGACACATGAAATATAGCCACAGGTACATGACTACAACACTTCATCACACATTCCAAACAATACAAATGTATAAAGTTCTCTCATTACAACAATTACTATACTCACATCATTACTATACATCACATCATCGAAACAAACATTTTGACTCACTCAACATACAGTTGCGGCACAGGACAACAAGAACATTAACACAACATATGGCACTCAGCCCTGCCAAACACAATCCGATTCTACCTCAGCACCTATCCTGTGTATTTCGAGCTGCGCTTGCGTCCTTTCTTGCGGTGCTCGCTCGATCTCTTCTTGTTTTTCCTTGTTCTTTTTCGGCGAGCCTTTTCCAACGACGGTATCTGAGGCAGCGTCTCAGCCATCGTTGTCACTTCCGACCCTGCTAATGGGTCATGACGTTCGACGGGTCCTGTCTGTTTATTTACCAGCTTGTTCATGTTTCTACATTTGGCCCGGCTGGCCGACTTCGTCACCTTTACACTGCCGGTCGGTTGAGGTCGTGCCGACGTAAGTCCAGCTGCCCGGCGCGTGAACTCATTCAACACGATCGTCTTCTCATTCGCTGTCTCTTGCACCGCGGCTTCACCTTGGGCTCTAGTGAGATCCGTCACGGGATGCTCCTCCACTGTATCTCGCGGTCGCTGGGTTGGTGAGGGCTCTATCTTAGGGTCTTCTCCCAAACATTCCGGATCATTCGGTCCTCGCGCCCCGGCGATGTTTCCGATGACAAGGTCGTAAAGGGGGGTCGTTATACATAGAGCGGTAACCTTCCCGCTGAAGTACGGAGTTTCCACCTCAATCTCTGCTTCGGGAAGCATCCGAACCGTACGGTCAATTAGGCAAACCGGTTTTGTTCTGCCTGTCAACTCACTTTCCCGTACCAAATTTCTCCGCACGATAATCGTGGAGCTACCGGTGTCTCTTAGAACCGTAATCTTCTTGCCTGCAACCTTTCCAGGCAGCGTTGGCATTCCCTTCGTAACACCGGTTGGCTGTTTTGACATTACAGCACCCACAATAGGAATTTTCTCCCCATTCTTCAACTCTACGAATCCATCGGTGACGGCATTATTATCAGATTTCGGTGCCGCTTGCACACAGGATACCTGGTGAGTTTGACTCACCCCGTTCCGACAAGCGTCTGCTTTGTGCCCAGTCTGACCACACTTGAAACATTTTACAACCGTAGAGCTCGTAAAGATCGTTTGACAGTTTTTCGCGCGATGACCCACTGGGTTACACAGAAAACATCGCGGAATGCTCTCTGGTGTACGCTTCTTTTCTTCGGGAGCCAATTTCTTCGAATCATCGGGACAATCCTTCTTGACCCTGGCCAAATTAGTTCCACCTTGCGCTTCCAAGAATTGATCAGCCAATTCGAGCATGCCTTCAAGTGACTCAGCCTTCCTCTCTTTCAAGTACAGCGACAGGCTTGGGTGGCAACTAGTAAGAAACTGTTCTCTAATTAGGAGCTCTCTAAGCTCATCGTACTGCTGCGCTGTCCCTGAAAGTTCAATCCATCTGTCGAAATAATGACAAAGTCGGGCGGCATACTGCGTAGCCGTCTCACCATCAGCTGGCTTTCCTGTCCGAAATCTGTCCCGGAAACTTTCTACAGTAAATCTAAATTGCTTCAGCAAAGCAGCTTTCACCTTTGCATAGTTGGCTGCATCGGTCGGCGTCAACCTACCGTACACACTGAGCGCTTCACCACTCAAGCAAGTACTCAAAGCAGTTGCCCATTGATGTTCCGGCCAATTCTGGCTCCTCGCAATCGTCTCAAATCTGTGAAGGTACGCGTCAAGGTCGTCCTTCCTTTCATCAAACGCTACAAGCAGCTTGCTTGGGTTCAAGCGGAAGCCGTGGTTTTCCCGTTCGCTGCGTTCAACTCTAGCTTGGACCGGAGTTTCGCTTCGCTGTTGCAAACGGAGCCGCTCGAGTTCCATTTCGTGCTGTCGCTGCCGTTCCCTTTCCTCTCTTTCTTCTTTCAGCTGTCGCTCCTTTGCCTCTCTTTCTTCTCTCGCCCTTTCGGCTGCCAACTTTTCTCTCTCCAGCTCCAACTTCAATTGCTGCTCTCTTTCTTCTTTCAGTTGTCGCTCCTTTGCCTCTCTTTCTTCTCTCGCCCTTTCAGCTGCCAACTTTTCTCTCTCCAATTCCAACTTCAATTGTTGCTCTCTTTCTTCCTTCAGCTGTCGCTCCTTTGCCTCTCTTTCTTCCTTCTCTCTCGCAGCTGCCAACCTCTCTCTCTCTCCAACTCAGCTGCTTTTTCTTCCTTGGCCCTCTCAGCTGCCAACCCCTCTCGTTCCAACTCAGCTGCTTTTTCTTCCTTGGCTCTCTCAGCTGCCAACCTCTCTCTCTCCAGCGCCTCTTTCTCCTTCTGGCTTACCCTTTCCGTAGTTCGGCGCCAGAAAGACCCATCTTCTCACCAAGAGCTACTAACTTTTCGAGATCCATTGTGTCTCGCAAATAAAACCTTGCCGCGTGTAAAAAGTATCTGCCTCAATCAGTCTATCGGAACACTCCCCTGCACTCGTTAACGGGAACACTGAACAACACACAAAATCGTTCCGATAGCACTATCTACCTCGAGGCTCTTTCTTACTACTTTGGACACACCGTGCATCAAGAGGTCCTGTCGCGGACACCAGATTAATTGTCACACACAGTCCCGTTAATTAGGGAGGCGATCGCCGGGCTAATTCCAAGGGCAGAAGTATTGCCCCCCGAACCGCACCACGAAAGCGTGGACAATTTAGAAGTGGTCCTTTTTGGCGCGCCAGCGGATGCCGGCTGTGGCCCAAAGAACAAGTCAGAGCCGAGAGTTGATAAACAAAACAAATGTTATATTCTCAAAAATGGCAGATCGAAAACAATACACAAGAATGCACACTCCACAATAGTTACATACAATACGTCACTAATCAAAGAACGTACTACACAGTACAATCAACCACACTCAAAACAACGGACACAGACGACGATACGCACTACAATGCAGTCGCATGCATTGAACAACCAAGACACTTAAAGACTAAAGAGATAGAAAACCTATCCAGTCCAAAGTTCTTGGAACGAAAGTCTAGATGATACTCTTTCGAGAATCACTCACTCCAAGTCCAGTGTTGTTGTCGTTCCGCGCACTCGAAGTTTCTCTTCCAGGAAACCTCGCGTCTTCAATTGGCCTCTCTCCAAGCTTCAAACTTCTTCGCCCGAACACGTCGGCTTCACACACGCAGCATTCGCCACGCGTCTTCGCTTGATAGCGGTAAACACACACTCTTGCCTGTAGCTCGAGTCGTCACCCCTCAGGTGGAAATCGTCTTCTTCTCCCGCTTTTTCTCTACGGACAAAACCTTCGCCGACTACACGGCGGAATCCCTACGCACTCTGGCGCTAACTTCCGTCTTCTCCCGATTTCTCGTCTCGGCTGCTCGATCAAATACCTTCCGTGCGAGATTCCAGAAGGTTCTCGTCATTTCGTCGGCGCGATACGCAGCGAAGCCTGGGAAGATGGCGAGACGGTTCGAATGCCCTCCGCGTTGGATGACTCAACCCGGCGTGACCACGCCTCTTTTGTTCTAGAAATTTCGCGGCCTTCCTCGGCCGCCGATGTGGGGTGAGGAGGTTCGTCGGCGAAGCCACGCTTCCGAGGGGAGAGCGCGCGCCCGGGAGCCTTTAGATGTTTGTTTTCTTTTTGTTTTGACCTCGCGGCGTCACTCCGGCGTTTCGTCGCGACAATTTGGCGGCGCGCCCATTTTTAGCGCTCGTTCTGTGACAGCGGTCTTCGCCTGACCCGCCTTGTCAAGCTCGGCCACTTGCGCCTCGAGAGCCTCCCGCGCTTCTCTTTCCTCCCTCAGGTACCCCTCCAGTTCCTTCACCCTCGCATTCATCTGCTTCTCAAGGCGGTCGAAGCCCTGCCTTGTCCGCTCGCAAGGCCTACATTCGAAGGGCGCCTTCTTAGCGTCCGCCACACTCTCGAACATTGTCTCGCCCAAGAAGCACCAGCGCAGGCACTCTTGGCACTGCACCTGGCCCTCGTCTCCAGTGCCCGATCTCTTTCTCGGGGCCATTGTTCGGCCAACCCCTAGGCCTAGGTCGCCCGTCACACAAAGCCCGCTACCAATGCCCCAACTTCTCCCTTGAACACTAACGCGCCCGCCGCGCCGCCACCGTTCGGTCACACTAGTTGCTCCCAACCCTTAAAACATTCCAAAACAGCTAAAAAGCCTACCTACCACGTGGCTTTACGCCTCGTTACATTTAGGTTCCCGGTTACTCCCGCTAGCTGCTCTTTTATCTGTTTACCTCTATTACTTAAGCCGATCCCTACTTCTACAATATTATCTCTCGCAAGCAAAAAAGGAACAAAAAACAAAAACTTAGGTTTTCGTCCTCCGGGCCGTCACGTCCGCGCTGCCGCTGCTGCTCCACCCGCTATCCGACAGCTACCCTCTCGACATGCAGCGCCGCTTGTGGCATCTGAGTGCAGTCATCACATGTGGGGCCACCCTCTCTCGTACGAAATGCGCGCGCTCAGCACACTAGGCAGTATATTTCTAGACACTGTAGTTAAGGTTTGCACCACTGCTCACCATAGAGTTTCTCAAAATTAACTAGAGGGAACCCTGGCGCTGCGATCGCTCAGCGACCATGGGAATGATGGGTGGTACACACATTTGCCTAGTCTTCATACTTGCGGGCCAACGTTTCTAGACTAGTTAAAGAAACGTTGTTGCGGGTACAGTGAACTAGAATACTTTGTAGTGGCAAAAGCGCCCCCCTGCTCGTGAGTCTCAGGAAGCTGCCGGCCGCGGGCGGCGCTGGCGTAGTAATCGCGAGGTGCTGCTGCGGGAATTTGGGCATCTTTCGAACAGCTGCGCAAGCTTCTTCCCTTTCTTTCTCCGTTGCATCGCACTTTAAAAAAAATGGGCAGCTACAATTGACTAACCGGGCGAACGGTTTCGCGTGCTGAGATTATGTACTGAACGCTTTGCGAGCCTGTGCTTCACTGTGAAGAGCAGCATCATGTGCAGCCCCCGTCGACTTCGCAGCGTAGCGTCGGACGGGCTTTTTTTTTTTTTGTAATAAGCCTCGTGTTTTTTCAAAGCACCTCAGCTTCAAATCACGAATATCTGATATGAATTCTTTGTCATTAACGTGCCACGAGCCATGACTGGTGACGCCCTTGACCAGAGTAGCAATTTAGCGGCTCGAACCGCAATGTTTGTCTCGATTATCGGCCTTCTGGTGTATTATGGACTGCATTCCATTTCGAATGTGTGCCGTAAGCGGTACTCGTTTTTCAGTAGAGCAGGGCTTCTTGCTGTTGGTTCACATGCGGACAACTTTTGCACGACTACACTAGTTTGTAGACCAAACAGATAGCCCTGTCAGCACCGCTTTCAGCACTTGGAGTCCCACAGTATTTTAGCCAGGAGAATAGTTAATATAAAGAGGAGGCTGTGTGACAAAATGGCAAATGAAAGAAATATTTCGGCAACACTTGATACAACATTTATTTAGGTTGTAACTACATGCCAAATGAACTAATCAAGTGAGATGTCAAACAAAAATAACCAGCTAGAAAGCAAAAACTGATCACAAGCACAGTACAATGCAAGACACAGGCAGTCTACTTTTCACACAATAAAAAAAGACAGGAATATACACATACACTTAGAATATTTCAAAGCAAATCTCAAAGACAATGGTGCGGCTACGAACAAATCAGGTGCAAAATTAAAACGGCTTGCCAGGTTGCACGAATTGCCATAACGACTGCAATAAATGAAACGGGCAGTCTACTTTTCACATATCACAGTACAGTAAACATACTAGGAACGTTTTAACAATTACGGGGGTGCATATAGAACTTTCCAAAAATGTCACGGTGAAAGTTTAGTTGAAAGTTCTGTTAATGTGTTCTTGAACTTTCTGTTGAACTTTGCGAAAGTTTCCATCACCACTTGAATAGCACAATAGACAGCATCCTCCAAAGCTTGTTATCCTAGCTCACCAACACCAGAAGCCTCCTGTTCACACCCGTCAAAACCTTCAGCTCTAAAGGCAGCTCATATTGCACATGGCAGCGACCTCCCCTCTTGCACTGCTATTTAACTTTCACAGACGAAAGGTATGTGGGCAGGTCAGGTAAAAATGTTGGCACTGCATTTGCAGTAAGACCAGGCTTTCCTCGAGCGATTCGTACCTCATTGCCGCCGATGATGTGGACATAATCACGAACGACAAAATGGTCTGCAAAGTGTTTTTCACAAACCGCGGATGTGTCCGTTAGAGGTTTGTCTTTCCTCTTGAGGTTCCGCTCCCAAACCTTTCGTCGGTGTTCGTCCTTTGGTGCCGAAAAGAGCGAAATCTTCCGCCCGTTTTCAACGCGATGGCCGGGGTAGCCTGACCGGCAACCCGGGGCGAAACAGTGCGTATCCGTCTTCTTTTTCTTGTTCATGGTGGTACCGAGAACGTTTTCTTCCAGCACAAAAAAAAAGATACAAGAAGAATCGAAAGCCACAGCAGCAAAGAGCCCTGACAGCAGTCAACTCGCCGGTCGAGCCTGCCTGGCTGGCCTCGCGAATCTGACTGCAGCGCTACGCGCGGCGGACAGCTTTTTTCGTCACAGCGTCTCCTATAGACGCCCGCTTCGCTCTTGCCACTACAAAACCTTCTAGTTCACTGTATTGCGGGTGGCGAATCGTACTTGCGGCTTCGTTTATTGCTGTGTTTCGGTTTTGTTTTGAAAGAGAGATTGTACCTTTTTGAACTTCGTGAACCGATTTGGGAAGTAAGCCTAAAAATATAATGGTGAAGCGCAACCGCTGAACTTTTGCTAATACTTGTTTCGTAAGAAAACAGCGTCAAGCCACACGAACACACACGGAGCCAAAAGCAGACCAGAAGTACGATTATTAGACAAGTGTGTGTACTACCCACCCATTATTCCAATCACGGAGGAAGTGATTCCCATGCTCGCTGAAGCGCCGTGCGTTGCAGCTCCCAAAGACACTAGCGCCAGAGTTCCCTCTAGTAAGTATTGTGGGAAACTTTATGCTGCTCCCCATAGAGTTTCTCAATATTAACTAGAGGGCACTCTGGCGCTGCGATCGTTCAGCGACAATGGGAATGATGGGTAGTACACACATTAGCCTAGTCTTCATACTTGCGGGCGGCGAGTCGTACTTGCGGCTTCGTTTATTACTGTGTTTCGATTTTGTTTTGAAAGAAAGATTCAACCCTTTCGAACTTCGTGACCCAATTTGGAAAGGTAATTTGAAAAAAAACTAGAGTGGTGAAGCGCAATTGCTGAAAATTTGCTGATTTTTGTTTCGTGAGAAAACAGCTTCAAGCCACACGAACACACACGAAGCCATAAGTAGGCCAAAAACACGAAGTGTAGACAAATGTGTGTACTACCCATAATTCCTATGCTCACTGAAGCGCCGTGCTAGGGTGGCTAGAATGGGGAGGTGTGATGAGCGGGGCGCTTTTCGCTTGTCGGAGAGGGTCACTCGGCGCGCCGATGCCACAAGGGGCGCTGATGGCAGCGGCGCACTCCCTGTGTTTGCTGCAGGTGCGCTGGGATTTTCTTCGCAAGCAGTCGCTTCATTGCAAGTATGCCATCAGTCAGTGTTTGCGCTAGGTCCCTCTGAAGTGCCCGAGGATGTCAACGGTAAAAAAGAAGACCCAGTGTTGGTGCTTTGTGCCTGGCTGCCGATAGTGTCGATAGATCATGCATCGTACACTGCTGAGCGAAGTGACTCCCGCCTTGTATATTATGTCGCAGACTACGTTGCGATAAAGCGTATACTTAGCAATAATTGTGATGAGTGCAAGAACGCCTGTCTTGTCTCGAGAGAAAATGTGCCTGGAAATCTCCCAGCCCAGGCAAGCAAGCTGTGGGATCTGGGCGGACTATTGTATCCGTCGAATTCCCTTTATACCCTCATCCTGAACCTTGAGGACAAAATCACTCGCTTCTTGAGCTCAGCACGTCTTCTCGCCAAGTCGGCCATAGAGATGCTGAAGGGGATTGGCGAGACACAACAAATTGGCTGCCCAGAGCATGGTGCTCTCTTGACCAAAAGTGTGGTGCGATTTTATTGCCTCACTCGTATCCACTTTTTTTTTAAAAGGCATGAACCAAAAAGAAGACGAAAAGAAAGGGCGGAGAGTTAAGCCATGTGTACTCTAGTGGCAGAGCATGAATACCTTGGCATGCATGAAAATAAAGTTATGTTTTTGTTAAAAAAAAGTGTCTTTTCTCTTTTTGCTGCGGAGGACAATCCTCGAGTCACAGGCTTCGCGGCATACAGCAAGTTTTAGTGCTCTTACAGCGTTACTCGTCTAAGTTAGTGAGCAATTGTAGGCTGCTAGAACTTCTACGTTCGGAAACCGATAATTGAATGCCAAGTGAGAATTTAGGCAGCGACTTGCACAAGATTATGCGTTCGCGGCGGAGCAACAAAACGAGGCTCTTGTACCGATGTTTCTGCTCATGGATGAAGGAACTTAACATGCTCTAAGTAATATGAAGCCTTCCAGTAATTGCAACGTCTCGTAACACCCCGGCAGTTCTGCCGTGAGTAACCGCAATACTAAGAATTCCATAAATGTTGGTGTCGGGTCTCGCTCATATGACTTCTCGAGAATAGTTTTCAGTGGCAAGAAAATATAGAGATACTTAAGCCACGTAAGACATTACGTAACTTAAGTATTGTACATCGACTCAATAAAAAAGGTTTTCACCGAAAATAGGCAACCGCCATAAAGCGTGAGAGCAGGCCCGTAGGCAGAAATTTTTTACGGGAGGGTGCACTTGCTATAAACTATGGGACCCCCCCCCCCCCCCCCGACCCCTGCGGGTCGCGAGTTTACATAGGCGAGCGGATAGAGCCCCCCACAATGCACCGTGGCTCAGCGCTCTTGGAGGCTATGCATTTCCGCCGGCCTAATTGTATCATCGCGTTGTCGCTCCCCGCACTTTCGCATAGCGTTGCCGGGAGGCTGCTGCTACTGCTGCTGCAGCTAGCGGGAGTCGCGCTCGCGGAAGGAAGCCCTGCTACAGTGGCTAAAATAGGTAGCCCTGCCAAGGCATATGGCCCTGCAATCGGATGCTCGCGAAGTAATCGTGTGCGGCTCGTCTGACCGAACGCGCTGCGCTGAGTTAGATACTCGTGAATAAAGCGTGTGCCCCCACCTCTCACTGCCGAAAAGCCGCGCCATTCAGGACGCAATGAAGCCGAGTCAGGTGTTCTGTGGCCGAGTCGCCACTACGCCTGTTGCCAAGTGCTCGGAAGGAAGCCCTGCGCCGAGTAGGATACTCGCGAAAGAAGCGTGTGCGCCCACCTCCCACTGAACGAACGCCCTACGCCGAGTTGGATACTCATGAAGAAAGCGTGTGCCCCACCTTTCACTGCCGAGTCGCAAAGCCGCGCCGTTCAGGATGCATTGAAGCCGAGTCGACTGACTACGCCTGATACACCTAGGCCTGCTGCGAAAAACGCCGCACCGGAGATTACTGAACTCCACTTGGTGAGTTTTTGTTAATTATCAGCATGCTGTTATTGAAAGCGCGTTTCTGATACTGTCGTTTTAAATAAGGCTACGAACCGAGTTCGGGCAGCAAGGACAGAAATGTAGTGGTGATACATGCGTGCGATCGTAAAATCCTTGAACGCCTGCGCGCAAAACTTTGTCGTGCGTCACTACCACAATGTCGAAGCTAAAAGTAAAGCATGCAGCCTCAAGACATTGTCTTTAGTCGAACTAATTTGAGACAAGAGAATTAAACTTATCGAATGTTTTTTTTACGAGTTTAACTTGCCTTCACCTGAACACGGGGCCGTATTGCAGTGAAGCCATGAAAAAAAAAAAACATTCGATAAGTTTAATTCTCTTGTCTCAAATTAGTTCGACTAAAGACAATGTCTTGAGGCTGCATGCTTTACTTTTAGCTTCGACATTGTGGTAGTGACGCACGACAAAGTTTTGCGCGCAGGCGTTCAAGGATTTTACGATCGCACGCATGTATCACCACTACATTTCTGTCCTTGCTGCCCGAACTCGGTTCGTAGCCTTATTTAAAACGACAGTATCGGAAACGCGCTTTCAATAACAGCATGCTGAGAATCAACAAAAACTCACCAAGTAGAGTGCAGTAATCTCCGGTGTGGCGTTTTTCGCAGCAGGCCTAGGTGTATCAGGCGTAGTCAGTCGACTCGGCTTCAATGCATCCCGAACGGCGCAGCTTTGCGACTCGGCAGTGAAAGGTGGGGCACACGCTTTCTTCGTGAGTATCCAAGGTGGTGGTGGTGGTGTTGCAGCAGGCGGCGTTAGCCTGGCTATCCAACTCGGCGTAGGGCGTTCGTTCAGTGGGAGGTGGGCGCACACGCTTCTTTCGCGAGCATCCTACTCGGCGCAGGGCTTCCTTCCGAGCACTTGGCAACAGGCGTAGTGGCGACTCGGCTTCATTGCGTCCTGAATAACGCGGCTTTGCTACAGTGGTAGGTGGGGGCGCACGCTTTATTCACGAGTATCTAACTCAGCGCAGCATGTTCGGTCAGACGAGCCGCACACGATTACTTCGCGAGCATCCGATTGCAGGGCCATATGCCTTGGCAGGGCTTCCTTCCGCGAGCGCGACCCCCCGCTAGGCTGCTGCAACACTATACGAAAGTGCGGGGAGCGACAGCGCGATGATACAGTTAGGCCGGCGGAAATGCATAGCCTCCAAGAGCGCTGGCCCGCGGTGCATTGTGGGTGGCTCTATCCGCTCGCCTTTGTAAACTCGCGGCCGGGCTAGAGAGGGAGCGGCGCGCGCGCGCGCCGCTCGCTCTCTAGCCCGGCCGTGGTGTGACATTGGCGGCGTCACCGCAATGCATGGCGCCGGCCGGCGAGTGAGCCCACTACCCTATTCTAGCTCACTTTAGGTAGGTGTTCTGTGTTGCAGCTTCATAGACACTGGCGCCAGAGTTCCCTCTAGTGTATATTGGGAAACTCTTTGCTGCTCACCACTGACATGACGTTAGATAGATGGATGGATGTAAAATATAGCTGTACTTTTTAAATCGGGCGGCGGCTAACGCCACCTCGTCATAAGACTCAGTGAACCAACAAATATATTTATCTTTTTTCTCCCTTTAAATAGTGAAGTTGAAGACTGGTACTTTGCAGTGATGGATTTTTTTTCACTCATGCCTTGATTTTAGGCACTAATCAGATAACCCACTTATAGTTATTTCTACCCGCTTAAAGTCTATTTTGCCCTCACTGTCCCTAAACTACACTGTTTTGACAAACTCTGCGCCATCATCCTGAATTATAGGGTGAAGCACTTTACAGAACATTATCAAGATTTCGGCAGTTTCTTCCTCCTCTCCACACGCACTGCATACTGTGTCTACCCCTTCGTGTTTGGCCCGATAGTGTCTTGGTTCGCAATACTCCCGTGTTGGCCTCAAACAGCAGAGAACTACCCCGAGTACTATCATAGAACCTTTTCTTGACAATTTCCTGCTTAAAAGTTCAATAGATCTCTAGTGCGGACCTCTTAATCATGCCGATTCTCTACATATCAGTCTCCGTTTCTTTCACCTTCTTCTTAACCGATAATTCTTTTTGGTTTGGCCCCCTGTTGTTTTCTAAGTATTTACCCTTTAATTTTCTGGTTCGCTTCCTTCAATTTGTATCGAAATTCTTCATGTAAAAGTAGCTGAAAACCTTCCTAGCCCAACGCTACTCCCCCATATCTCTGAATCGCTTCTCAAATTATCTTGCTGCTAGCTTCGCTACCTTCAAATGATGTCCATCCCATATCACTTTGTACTCCCTGATTTGGAGTATTCCCGCGAGCTCCTAAAGCAAGCCTACCTATCCCACGTTGCTTACTTTCTAATCTTGCTTGAACTTTTGATCTCATGCACAAGACCGCATTGCCGAACGTCAGACCAGGAACCACAACCCTTTCCATATTCCTCTCACAACATCATACCTATTGTAATTCCACAGTGCCCTATTTTTCATCCCTGCTGCATTCCTGTTACCTTTAGTCGTTACGTTTATTTCGTGTTCCCTTAGGTACTCGGCCCCGTTGCTTATCCATACGCCCAGATATTTGTATTTATTTGTTATCTCTAGCGTGACCTCCTGTATTGTAAGCTCACTACCTTCATTATCATAAAAATCATGACTGCAGATTTTGCCTTACTGAATCTGAAATCTAACCTATCTTCCTCGTTACCGCAAGATGTCCGTCATTCTCTGCAAATCTTCCTTGTTGTAGGCCATTAGCCCTATGTCATCTGCGTACATCAATGCTGGTACATCAACGACTTTTCCTTGTTGACAAAAGACAGATCGAAGCCAAGTCCACTTCCCTCTAATTTGGCCTCTAATCCTTGTAGGTACGTAGCTTAGAAGCGTGGCAGCTTGGGCTAGTTGGTATGGCATGACGATAGTTATAGCGCGAGAACAAGACGACGACACAGAGACAAGAAGGACACGAAAGACACGAGCGCTAACTTCCAACTGAGTTTATTGGCAGACCACGAAAATATATATAGGAGACAGTAACCATATGATAAAAACCATATGGCACAAAGAGCAGAACATGAGTAAGAGAAACAAAAAAAAAACAAAAGCACAGAGAAATGGCAAAGAAAAAACTATAAGAAAACGAAACAGAAAAGTAAAGATAGTATAACTACTTGCGCGCACCAAAACCTTCGAGGAACCTGAGTTCCTTCTTGGACAGAGCCACGGAGGGCTTGCTAATACAAGGCACCTGTTGGCGTGCCATCTGCGCGGCCTCGAAGATGACTCGGGTGCGCTCATATCTGTGCTTGTACAGCGTCGCTGTGTCCTTGAAAAGGGGCACGCAATTGCACTCAGTGCAGTGCTGAGCAAGAAAACCATCTTTCCCGTTTCTGACATTGTTAGCGTGTTCTCTCAGCCGATCGTTCAGACACCTTCTGGTCGTTCCGACATAACAAGCACTGCATGAAAGGGGGGTTTTATAGACAATTTCCCGGGAGCAGGCCGCATACCTGTTTCTATGTTGAACTCTGCATTCCGTTGATGACAGCGTTTTCAGGGGGTTTGTAGATTTGGTGAAGCTGATTAATTTGAACAGTGCCGAGAACAGGACACCAACTCCAACACGTTTTCCGATTTTCTTGAGCCTGTGTGATATCTGGTGTTTGTAAGGAATCACGGCTATCCTTTCACGTTCTGTATCCGTGTTGCTCGGATTCTGTCACTGCCTCTGCTCTGCCTTATTAGTCCGCAGGATAGTCTCAGCAATGGAAGCGATAAACGCCTCGGGGAAACCCGAAGCCTTAAGCCGGGAAACTTGAGCTTTGAAGCTCGCAGAGATATTGAGAGCGCACGACCTATTTAAGGCATTCTCAAGACAAGTTCGTGCTATGCCTCGCTTAACTAACTTGCTGTGAGCGGAAGAAAAAGGAAGTAGAGGTTTCTGCACACGTGGTTCATAACACCAACAGATGTGCTGTGAGCTAAAAACCAGTCTTAAATACAAAAAGCGTAACTTGTCATTCTCGGGCATTTCATGTGTCAATACAAAAGGCTTTAAACAATCTTCGAACACACCTATCGTTTGAGTCGCAAACGAGTGGAACATAGAAGAATTACAATGTAGAAGAACCAAGAAATCGTCCGCGTATCTGAATACTTTGACGACATGCGAGCCTTCTAACTTTTCCTGCAGTTTTTTTGCCCATTTTTGCCAATAGAAGATCACTGAGTAGAGGTGCTATGCATGAGGCGATTGAAACACCCTTTTTCTGCAGATAAATGCAATCATCCCATTGAACGAAAGTAGAGGTAAGGTACAGCAAAACCAGGTCAAGAAAATCTCGCGCACTGATGCCAGTGTTTAATTGGAAGTTCAATTCCCCGAAAATTTCTATGTTATCCCTTATACATTCTAATACCTCATCGTGAGGCAGAGAGTAGTATAGGTCCTTTATGTCAATTGAAAAACCGAAAAGATCAGATTGATTTGACTGTTTGAAAAATTCTATCAGAGCCTGCGAGTATTTGATCAAAAATGGGTGATCAATCTTTAGACACTTTAGATAGGTCTGAATAAACAAGCCGAGTTGCTTATGCCACTTACCACTTTCTGTCACAATGACACGGAAGGGCATGTCAACCTTGTGTATTTTGGCAGAAAAAAACATGCTGAGCCCATTTTTGTCACTTTTGCTAATATGCTGGGCTAACTGTTTTAACTCTAGTTTACGACACATTTCCTTGGTCTTCGTCTTTACTCTATCTAGACGAATGTCGGTACAACATTTGAAAACAGAGTCGATAGCTGTGACCACCTTTTCTAGGTACAAGCAATTAGGAAGAACGGCGAATCCACCCTCCTTATCTGTCGGCACGACACAAAGTTCATTGTCTCTAAGAAACTTGGTCGTCTTCCACACCGGAAGGCTGTTGCTGGTAAGCTTACCCCGTAGGAGCACGTCGACGCCTTCTGAGATGCACTTGTCCGAATCCTCTGAAGCGCGGCCAGCAACAGAGCACACCATTGAAAGAAGCTCGGGTGCGGATCTCTCTCGGTCGACGGCGAACTTAGGACCTAGGGCGAGGGTGTTGTGGACGTAGTCTGGGAGGACGACGTCACTGCATGAGTGGACCACACCTGATTGCCGGGGCCTGGTTGGGCGCTGCGCATGAAGGCCAGTGAGCTCACGTGACCACAGGCAGTTTGCAGTGTATTCGATTCGGTCGCAGTACTCTCGCCACCTTCTTTTCTGCACTCCCGGTGTTAGATCTGTTTGTCGATTGAAGCTGGACATGCAGGGCGTCCCGGTACGTGCACTCTTGTCGGTGCCATTCAGACCGAAGAATTTCGCACACCCGTATGCCATGCCCGATAGAGGGGTGGTAACCTCCAAACAAGGCTTTAACTTCCAAAGGGAGCTGCTTGGTGCGAATGCAGAAGGAAAAGGTGCGCGCACAGCTAATGCGGACTGCGATGAGAGTTACGAGGACTGAATGATGAAGAGAAACACACGAAAAAGGGCCCGAATAACTAGAAATGTAACTTAGAAGCGTGTAGGACGCAGAGTAGGAGGTGTGAAGCCCATAGACCACAATTCTTCGCATATAATGTGCTGGATGAGGTCACGCAGATGACCATGAGACGTGGAGTGGTGGTTACCAATGTCCGGTTGGCGATGAACGGAGACCAGCGCATCAAGGCGCTGGCGTGTCGTCACGACATCAGCGGTGGTAGCTGGGTTTTGCACAGCGAGGGCATTATAGGCAACAGGTGCAATGCCTTTCAATATGTGGCGCACTTTGTCCGGTTCCGGCATGTATTGATTCACACGCCGGCACAGTGCGAGGACATCCTCGATGTATGAAGTGTACGATTCATCGGGATGTTGTCGGCGAGTATCGAGTGCCCTCTTTGCGACTGCGGATGGAATGACCGGTGTACCAAAAACGTGTCGCAGCTGCCGCTGGAAGGTAGCCCAGTCGGGTAAGTCAATGACGTGGTTAAAATACCATGTCTTCGCGACTCCGGTCAGATAAAAAGGAACATAACACAGTTTGGCGGCCTTGTCCCACCAATTAGCTGTACTTACGTGGTCGCAGTCATCCAGTCTTCTACACGAAGACCAGCGAAGAGCGGGGGTTCCTGCAAATATCCGTGTATGTAAATAGGTGGGGCAGCTTGCGGCGGTGCGTGGTTGATGACATCAGCGCCGGCAGGCTCGGCCTGGGACATGCTGCCTGACTGTGGGCGCAAGCGGCGGTCTGAACGAAGCTCCAGGGGGTAGAGCGGGCTGTGGGAGGACAGAGGACCGACACACCGTTGCGACAGAGTTTATTTACAGACGATGACGATGACACAGAGTGGCCATGAGGACAGAGACAAGCGGATAATGATTATGATCATGCAGAAATGAGAACAATGTGACAAACACCCACAATATATATATATATATATATATATATATATATATATATATATATATATATATATATATATATATATATATATATATATATATATATATATATATATATATAATGAGATCTAACAGACAGTAATGCCAAGGAATATACAGGGGAAGTTATTAGAACCAATGGAATGTAAATAAGAAAAAAGAAAAGTGGATGAAAAAATAACCAGCCGTGCTCGTTTCCTGCTCACGGCTGGTTATTTTTTTCATCCACTTTTCTTTCTTCTTATTTGCATTCTATTGGTTCTAATAACTTCCCCTGTACATTCCTTGGCTTTACTGTCTGTTAGATCTCATTAATAATGTGTTAAAACACGGAAAAACGAGCCCTTACGTACATACTTCTTTCCCTTATTTATATATTCTTTCCCTTATTTATATATTTATATAAGGAAAAGAAGTGTATATATTTTATATATAAGGGAAAGAAGTGTAGACCTAAGGGCTCGTTTTTCCGTGTTTTGACACAATATTAATGAGATTTAACAGACAGTAATGCCAAGGAATGTACAGGGGAAGTTATTAGAACCATTGGAATGTAAATAAGAAGAAAAGTGGGTGAAAAAATAACCAGCCGTAAGCAGGAATCGAACCTACGACCTGCGAATAACGCGTTCGATGCTTTAACCACTGAGCTATCACAGCGGCCTTCCCTCCATCCGCTTTTTTGGGTTTTTATGTGAATTTAGAAGTAAGAGTGTCAGTCAGCGGCATCTATAAGCCAAGCGACGAGTGTGAAACACTCTTTTATGCGCATGTGTGGCATCACGTAGCACACTCCTACTCTAACACTGAAATAAACTTTCTTGATGTACTCGTTCGAGTTGACGGTGGTGCGTTGGTAGCTAGCGTATACAGAAAACCTGCGGACAGGCAACAATACCTGCACTTCAAAAGCTGCCACCCGCGACATTGCTAGACCAGCATTCCCTATTCCCAAGCACACAGATTCCGACGAATCTGCTACCGCACCGAGGACTTCCACTAGAACAGCACACATATGCGCGAAGTACTCTTTAATCAAGAATACCCGCCAGCTATCATCGATGACGCCATCAAAAAAGCTGAAAATCTGGACCGCCAGATTCTCCTCAACCACCAGAAAAACGCCGACCAACACCGCAACAAAAACTAGCTATTAACTTTCACGAGCAACCCACCAAACATAAACAAGGTCCTGAAAAAACACTTTAACATATTGGAACAGAGCGTGCGACTATCCAAAATTTTCACTTCTCCTCCTTGTGTGGTATACAGACGGCCGAAAAATATAAAGGATCATTTAATAAATTCAAAGATAGGCATTAAATCTCAAATTGGGTGTCGCCCTTGCAGAAAAAGCAGATGCAAGGTATGCAAACACATGCAGACAACGACAGTGGCGAAAAGCACCCACTCGGATTTTAAGCACAGGATAAGAGGTGCACTAGACTGTGACTCAGACAACGTCATATACCTCCTGGAATGTGGGGTATGTAACAAGCAATACGTGGGCCAGACAGACACTCCGTTTAGAATTAGATTCAACAACCATCGGGCGCATGTACGATCCCTGCCAGGCCTTCCACTTTCAAAAAACAGTACATTAAAAGACCACAGCTTTGATGACATCAGGGTTACACTATTAGAAAACAACTTTCGAACATTCAGAGAACGGGAACAACGGGAATCTTATTTTATCTACTAATTTAACACGATAAAATACGGAATAAATGAACACCCAGGCACTCTGTCAGCGTTACGACCGCTAAAAGACGCAAACGCTTCTCTCTAACCAGTCCGTTCTCATTACGACAATACTATTACCCGCTAACAAAGCATTTATCCTATGCATCTGAAAACATAGAAATGGTTTGCCTCATCAAGCACAGCCGGAACGCACAGATAAGTGGTCCCGGATGTCGTACAGCCCCCTCCCCCCTTTTCTTTTTTGTTCCTTCAATGTTTAACGCACATTTTCTGTTCCATCACTGACAGGAGCCATTGCATATAATGAGTATCGATGGCGGCGCCTCAATTACCGGCTTTTTCATTCCTCCCGACACCACTAGCACGCACTCGAAGCGCTTGAGCTCTCCCCATCAACCTGTCTTAAACTTCAAAGACGAACGAACGCCAGTGGATTACACGGGAAGGTGAAATACAAGAACGGCGGCACACTGCCCACTTGGGGAAGAGTAGGCGCGGGGGAGGTATTGTTGACAATGATGGCATTGCTCGTCTACCTTTGCGCTACTCTGATGAGATGCTGCCCCTTTCTAATTCCACCGTGTCGGTCTTGCTTCTTCTCCTAGATTTTCTATGTTTATTTAACGTTTCTAAAGTTATTTCACATAGTGCACTCACAAAAACGCACGTATATATATATATATATATATATATATACATAACTTTCGTTGCTAATATGATCTTACACAGTCTACTCTTTCAGGCAAACTCTATCGTAAAGCCTGCAATAAAGAAAATTAACTAATAAAAAAAAAACAGGGCCCGTCCGGGATTTGAACCCGGGACCTCTCGCACCCAAAGCGAGAATCATACCCCTAGACCAACGGGCCGACAGTGCTGACTGGGTTGTTGTTACTATCACTCATGACCTACTACACTCCTGACCTGCCCAGAGAGCACCTCTTCCAGCGCCCACGTTCTAGTTCAAACCTTCTGCCGCTAGGGCCGTCACCTACGAGCACTGTGGCGCTAGTCAGCACCTGTTCGCTGACGTCAGCTTCAGTGTTCGTGGTCATATTTCGGCCAACAGAGCACTCATATTGCGTAATTATTATGCACTAATGAAAAATAATTTTGAAACAAATATTTCAAAAGTCATTCACAAATTCTTTGCAATTAAATGGACGCAACATCACATATGCTGTCCTACACTATGTAAGTCTACGGATTCTCGCATTTGTCCACCAGTGTGCAATAAATTTTTCGTCACACTGAACAGCTTACTTGACCAGTCATCTAAGTGAAAAAATAGTCACATATATGCCGGCTGTTCATCACGGAATGCAGCCGTTCTTACTCTAGCGCCGTCCAAACAGCCGTAAAGTAGCAGACGAACAGGTTATAGGTAGCGCCACCTACGGCGAGCGATTGAACGAGAGCGGGGACACGCGCTCCCATAGGAACCCCGCTATCTGAACAGGTCAGGAGTGTAGTAGGTCATGCTATCACTCACTGAAGTACCGTAATTTGTTCTTTTTTTTTTGTAATTGTGTATAGTTATTACATTGTATTTCGGCTTCCAAGTATCAAAATTATACTCACCTACCGTGCCTTACGCGAGAACTGTCATTGTTGTTCAAGTCTCGTCTCCTTCAATCAGCAGCAGTGGCTGTACGTGTACGGCGAGGGGCAGGTAGTGTCTGTCGGCAGGTGAGTCGTGCGTTCGTGCTGGCCGTGGGATCAAGAAAGTGGGGCTACAAAGTAGTGGTTGGCCCCTCTTCAGCTGCGTGACATGTTTAACACGACCTCAACTATCCTGTAACTGAGTCTGCGTACGCTTGTACGATCGCTGCACAGTCTTGTTTACGCACTACACGGCTACAGTGGGGTGCAGCTTCGCCTACTTACCACGGACGACGTCATGTTCTTGTCGCCTGCAAATCTCAGTAAGCCAAAGTTGCATTGTGGACTTCTAAGCTGGTACGAGCACTACCCCCCCCCCCCCCCCCGACAAAAAAAAAAAAAAACGCTGCTGAGGTAATGGCCTGCACGATAAATTATATCTTGTGTGCGAACCAATCTACAGTTGATATCGAGAGTTCTATCGAGGAGCGCGATAAGTACGCTAATAGAACTAGTATATACTGTTTGAATTTATCAGACGACAATGGAACTCACCATGGTAAACACCGTGGAAAAAAACGCAAGGGTTCACAGCCCGAGCTAGACTGAATTGGTCTGCCTAATTGCTGCGAATGAATGACATGACTGTGGATGAAAGTAGTTGTGGCAATGTCAAATACACAAAAATAAATAAAAAAATCTGCGTAAAATACACAACAGTGCTGTTATCGCGTCTTCATCTTGTGTTTTGTCAGTTTTACGCAGGTTTTTTTTTTTCCTGTTACCTGTCCTGGTGAAGGATCGCATGAGAGCCATAACCCCTTCTGGCCAGGGGTTTTACTTGGGGGCACCACGTTCCCTCAGGAGGGCAGGGTACATGTGCATTGTGCTTTGACTGCTTTCTTTTATTAGGGGGTGGGGTTTAGTGCTTTTATATGCCCCACTAGGGCCGCCCTTGCTACAGGCCCCACATGTACAATTCCGCGCAAGAACTTTGAAGGCACATCATGCACCATTAGTTTTTTAAATGCCTTGAAACACGATGTGCACCTTGGTGCAGGCTTCCCGAGTAGATAACTAAGGATCATTTAACTCCATTGTGCTGTGTCTTGCAGCATAGCATCACTTTGCTGAAGACAGTAGCATGTTAGACGATCGTTTGGCATGCCGTTCCAGGAGTATGTCAGCATTATTTTTCTTTGCCTGAAATCGCTACAACAGAAAAATCAAACTGTGCCTACATTTGGGCCTAATATTTTTATATATTTAATGCAAAAATTGGAGCTGACTGGTTGTAGGATAATTATTGAATTACATGTTAATTGACAATAATTACTAAAACTCATGCCACGGCCGCTGAATAAAAAACAAGGTGCGCCCTGCTGTGTGCCGCCGAAGCAGCGTGACGAGCCTAGTTCACCTCACGCCGGCTCTGGCACCACCGCTTCTCTCAAGAGAAACACTTTCACACGCATTTCTACACGGCACACTAGGCCGTAAATAACGCATTTTGTAGCTGCACATCACAGGTTCGACTCTGAGTTGTTATTAGAAATACCTATTACACCACGTATGTGAACAGTTTGCCCTAGGAGGGCCAATCTTTCGTAGAGTATAGGCCTCAATGAATGCTGCCCGTTTGATCTACCTGAACTGTAAATGAGTGTTCTATTGTGAAAATAATTGGCCTCACAAAGCAGTGACCGTGTGCAAACAAACCATACGACAAATCACACACTCATAAATCCTGCGGCGACCTCCAGTTTGCCTTGCACGGTGGCTCACAACAGCTTTGCAGCATCACACCACTGCAAAACACCGTCTGTTACAAACGTGTGCACAATAAAACCGTGCTCTAGCACAGAAAACATGTGTCTAGCTGCCAACACACACGGTCACACAAAGCAGTGGCCGTGCACAAACAAATTACTCGACAAAGCATGCGAACGCTGTCCTGCGGGGACACAGCTGCTGCATGAACCGGCGTCTACTCTGCGGACGGGATCAATGACGTTCTTCCTCTCCCTGACGGTCCTTGGCCGGAATGAGTCTTCAGCCAGGTTTCCCGACGCTGTAGATCGCAGGAAAAGTTGTGGTACTGCAAGCTAGCGTCTCGCGTACGACTTGCACAGCAGAACACACAGTGGCACACACAGCGGCACTGGAGACTCGTTGCACCACACCGCTAAAAAAATGACTGCACACACGCACGCATTAAAAACTGTCCTAAAACACAGGAAACATAGGGCGAACTGCCCCCTACACACGATCGCACACAAAATAAGCATGAGAAAGCACACGGACATGCACAAATCCTCACGCAACCACATAGAAACACGAAAAGCCATTCACTTCAACGGGTGGAGCGTCAGTGCCCTGTCAGCTTTGCCCAGACACGCTCGCCCATTGATTGTGATGCGACGCAGTAGGCCGCACCTTGTTTTTCATCCAACGGTCATGCCCGCACAAAATAATGCATTCTATCGTTAATTACTAAAACCTATACAAAATAATGCGTTCCTACATTTTCTTTTTTTGGATTGTAATACCGAGTGGCGTGCCATGCAAGTTTGATGCATTCGCAGACAGTACATCATAATTTGCCCCGGGAGGGGATAAAAGACAAACTTCAGAGGAGTCAGAGGAGCGTGGTGGTGTGTCTACATAACCTTACCATTGTTTGACAGTTGCTTTGGACAATTTCTTTAAGACGCACCTATTAAAAAAGTGTGAACTCTGTGCACTATCATGAACCGGCATGGGACGCTATATCTATGTGCAGTGGTGAGTGCATGATACTCTGCTAAAACTGTCAAAGACAACTTGTAAAGCTACAACGTCACAGAGAATCAAGAGATCTAGAGGTTTACAGTCGAACAACAAAGGTATTGAACAATAAAAGCATGGCTTGAGTGCTCTGCACCACACTTCACTACCCATGCTGCACGAAGAACCAAACTGAAATTACAGAAAAAGATTTGTGAACAGTTTGATAGCTAATGCTATCGAAGACGAAGCCTGTACTTTCCATAATTTCCATGGGGGTTCAACGATCGAAGTACCTCTCAAGGCAATTTTATGGGTGCTGGCCGAAAACGGCTTCCACGCATGCAGGGCATGGCAGCGGGGCATGAAAGCAGTGGTCGGGTGCGACTACGTCGGTGGCTCAACCAGAGCCTGCGGGTGGAGATGAGTGATGGCCGCACCCTGGTGGGCAGCTTCCTCTGCACCGACCGAGACCAGAACATCATCCTCGGCTCTTGCTCCGAGTACCTTCAGCCAGGTGAGACCGGTCATTCTTTTAAATGGGAGAAAAAAACAAAGGCCTTTGCTGCAGGTGAAACCTGCATCTTATGGCTTACATGTGTAATGCTTTGTCAACTCAGCTACCACTATACCTGGTGACAACCTATCTTGAAATTGCAGCGGAGGCTACGAAGGCGGAGCTTGGGCAAATCGGTGGTGCTCAGCAAGTAGTACAGCAGCTGTCGGCTTATTTAAGATTAGCTTGCTTGACCTGCTAATGCATTTACAAACTATGTACATGAAAAGTGTGAATGGGAGAAGCATTTAAATGGTTCAGTGTACACTTCAGTGCTACTCTTTTGTGAATATATATATATTTTTTAAAGCTAAACAGTGTGTTTGCAGCAGCGTACTGAACAACTACATCATGAATGGAATGCCATGTTTACCTTGGAAAATGGGTGTGCTTGTTCAGTTGATGCTGTCTAATAAATGAAAAAAAAAAGCATTTTTGTGAAGTTAATAGTAACTGTATTTTGCCTACAACTCCCCGCAATCGCTTGAGTCTCATGATAAATGAGAAAATTATGAGTTGACTTAGATGCTGTTCTTTGGCGTGCTAGCACATACGCATTTCAGTTCTGTAGCTTCCTCAGCCAAGGCAAGCAGCCAGGGGAAAATTTCCAGTGAACTCTGGACAATGATCTCTTTTTTAGTTTTATAGCCATTTCGTGTTCTTGAAAGGCAGTTTTGGCCTACTTCAAATTTAACTGCAACCTTGATTCTTTTTGACATATCACGCTGAGCTGGTAAAAGCAGTTAAAAAATATATAACTTAAAAGAAAACACTTATGTTTTTCGACTCTCATCTCCCCTTGAGGCAGCCAGTGTTTCACACTCAGACATTCCCTTTCTCGTGGCACGCTTCAGGCTTGCCTCATGAAGCAAAGCTCGTCTACACTTGGTGACTGTAACAGACCGGACTATCTGCTATCAGCATTTGCCCTAGGCGATATTGTCTCTTCCTCCTCTCCACTGTTTCGTGCGCTTTACTTTCCTTCCTTTGCTTTCTTTCCCCCTTCCCCGCTGTGAGCGCGGCTACTTAAGCCCAGCAAATAAACGGCCAGGGGTCTTTTCGTCATGGCGAGGCCCAGCCAAGTGTTCATCGTCGTCTTGTCTCTGAGTTAAACGTTACATGGTGTCAGAAGTGGTCCTGACGTTTGAAATAGACCTCGTCAAGCCCCCAGAACCGCTGCAACTGTCCGGCAACATCAGGAAAAACTGGCTCGTATTCAAGCAGAAGCTGCAGCTGTTCGTCACCGCTACGGAACCGGAGAAGCCCCGCCCATCGGCCGTAAAAACAGCGATTCTTCTGAGCATTGCGGGGGACGAGGCGTCGATGTCTACAACAACTTCTCGTTTGCCACAGGTGAGAGCAGAGAAGATTATGACACGTTAGTTAGTGCGGAAGTTTGAAGAATACTGTGTCGACCAGGGTAATGAAGTCTACGAAAGGCACATTTTTCGACTGCGAACACAGGAAGAGGCGGAGCCTTTTGAGCGGTTCCTACGGGACTTAAAAAAGCAAGCAAAGCTGTGCAACTTCGGTACGCTTGAAGAGTCCATGATCAGGGATCAAGTGGTGTTTGGGACAAATAATGCGAAACTTCGAGAAAAGTTGCTGAGTGACAAAGACCTAAACTTGCAGAAAGCAGAAGAAATTTGCAAAGCCGCTGAGCTTGCTGCCATTCAAAGCGCAGCATGGTCAAATGAAAGCCTGCACGTTGACTTTACACGCCGCACACACCGCACGAAGTTTGCGAATGGAACTCGGTGTCGAAATTGTAACAAGGGACATGCCCCCGAGTGGTGCCCGGCGTATGGAAAAACTTGTTATGCATGCAAGAAACGAAATGACTTCGCCGCATGCTGCAACAATGCGCGCAAGATAAGCGAGGTTCACAAAGCCGAAAAAAGCGATGAAAATTTTGACATCTTGGGCATCAGCATTTGCGGCGTCACCGGAGACATAGGAGCGGATTGGATGGTTCGCGGAAAAATAGCTGGTCAGGAGATACAATTCAAGGTAGATACCGGGTCTCAGGCGAATTTGCTGCCCCTAACCCTGTTCAATCGAATCGCCCACGCAAGCACTCCGGGAAAGAGCGCCGCTGTCCTCACCGCATACAACGGCAGTGCAATCAAACACGTTGGCGTGGCGACCGAAGATCTCAAGATAAGCGAAGCACAGCATTCAGTCTCGTTCTTTATCGTGAAAAAGGGGCACCAAGCCATCCTTGGCTTAAAGACATGCCAGCAGTTTGGTCTGGTACTGGTCACGATGGACGCCGTAAATGTAGGCGATGAGCAAACGAAATTCCAGCTTGCATTTCCTGACCTCTTCAGTGGCACCGGCTGCGTCAAGCGACCCTACAAAATGGTGCTACGAGAGGATGCCGTTCCAGTCGTGCAGCCTGCCCGTAGAGTACCCATAGCGTTGAAAGGACGCCTTCGACAAGAACTGCAACGAATGGAAAAGGCCTCAATCATCGTCAAGGTGGATGAACCAACTGACTGGGTGAGCCCCCTGGTAGTTGTGCACAAGAAGGATGGTACCCTTCGCATTTGCATGGACCCTAGAGCAGTGAACAGGAGCATTAAGCGGGAGCACTATCCTATGCCTTCACGAGAGGACATAGAGAGCGAGCTGGCAGGAGCACAATACTTCTCCCGGCTTGACGCTAATGCCGGCTTTCATCAGATTCCTTTAGATGAGGCCACTTCACGAATATGCATTTTTGCGACACCATTTGGGTGGTACCGTTTTTTGCGTCTGCCTTTCGGAATTTCCTCAGCCAGCGAGGTGTTCCAGAAGACTCTAACAGAGATGTTCGAAGGGCTGCCGGGAGTGTGCGTCTACGTAGATGACGTTTTAATATGGGGCGACTCAAAGGAAGAACACGACGAACGCGTCACTGCAGTGCTAAGGCGGGCGCAAAAGGAAGGGCTGACACTTAATCCAGCTAAATGCGTGTTCTGCACCACGCAGGTTGCATTCCTTGGCGATGTTATCAGAAGAGACGGAATTCGTCCTAGTCCCGATTTAATCGAAAGCGTCCGTGCCATGCCAGCCCCAAAAGATAAACAGGGTGTGCGCAGATTACTCGGGGTTGTGAACTACTTTCGGAAGTACCTGCGAGCTTTGAGCGACAAAACGGCGTTGCTGCGTAGCCTGGTGAAAGAAGCATCGGTGTTTGAGTGGACAACAGCCCATGAGCGCGAATGGGACCAGATATGCGCAGCACTCGCTAAGCCTCCGTTGCTGGCTCTTTTTGATGAAAAAAGAAACACTAAGGTAAGTGCGGACGCCTCAGGAACAGGTATCGGCACTGCCTTATTGCAAAGACACGGGGATGACTGGCGCCCAGTGACCTACGCCTCAAGAGCGCTGACGCCGAGTGAAGAGCGATACGTCCAGATAGAAAAGGAAACACTGGCAATTGTTTTCGCTTGTGAAAAATTTCATCAGTTCGTGTATGGACGAAGCATTACAATAGAAACTGATCACAGGCCATTACTTGCGATTGCCGAAAAAAACATTGCAGATATGCCACCCAGGCTACAGCGGTTTTTCATCCGTCTTATGAAATATGATTTTTTGTTGCAGTTTGTACCTGGTAGGGACCTGTTACTTGCAGACCTGCTGTCTCGTGCCGCACTACCAATTGGCGGAGGCGACTAAGTCGAGGACGTGGACGTCCACACAACGCAAGTAGTCACCAGCATCATAAGCAAAGCGACTATGTTGCAGCTGCAGAAGGAAACCCTCGAAGATCCGCTTCTCAGCCGCACCATGAAACAAATGGAAGATGGCATGGCAATAGACGGCATACTGAAACCGTATACGGAAGAGGTATCCGTGGTCAATGGAGTGGTGTTAAAGGGTTGCAAAGTTGTGGTGCCTAAATCAATGCGTGCGGAAATTCTTGAGCGAATTCACAAAGGCCACTTGGGTATGAACAAGTGCAAAGCTAGAGCCCGTAGACTGGTTTTCTGGCCGGGAATGAGCAGTGACATTGAGCAACGAGCGCGAACGTGCAGCGTATGTCGAAAGTATGCATACAGTCAACCGAGTGAACCCCTCTTGCTACAGCCAACGCCCGACCGACCGTGGCATCGCGTAGGCATAGACCTATTTACATTCGCTAGAGAACACTACGTAGTTGTGTTTGATGCCCATTCTAACTTTCCTGACGTCGAGAAACTCAGAGGTACCACGGCGGCGGAAGTAATCGACAAGATATCTGCTATCTTCTCGGGATACGGCATTCCCAACCAAGTTTGCACCGACAACAGGCCTCAATTTGCATCGCGAGAGTTCGCGTCCTTCGTGCGCCGATATGACTTCGAGCATATCACCTCAAGTCCAGAGTTCCCACGCTCAAATGGCTTAGCTGAAAAGGGGGTACAGATCGTGAAGCGTATTCTAAAGAAAACCCACGAGTCCCGGGGTGATGTATGGCTTGGTCTGTTGGCTTATCGATCTTCTCCCTTTGACAGCGGTCACTCACCCGGAGAACTACTGCAAGGTCGCCGCCTGCACGCCACTCTTCCAGAATACAACGTCGACGGAGGCATACCCGTATGAAAACAGCGACAGTCTTCCCGAGGCAGGCGACTACCACCCTTGGAAGCCGGAAATGTGGTCCGGATCAAACATGGAAGCTGGTCACGCCGAGCGAAAGTGGTACAAGAGACTGCACCACGATCATACGTGGTAAGAACGAAAGATCATGGGCTCCTGAGACGGAACCGACAGCACTTGCTGCGAACGGACGAAAACTTCGACGACGAGGTCAGCCCCGAGGGTAATCCGAACCCCGACAGGAGGCCCCCGACGAAGTTCAGTGATGGACACCGAGGCAACATTACGCTGGACAACCCACTGGGAAGTCACCAGGCGCAACCAGCTCAGCCAGAGGAAGATTATAACGCCACCATTTCTCCAGACACTCCAGGAAGCCCACTGGCTGGCCTGCGCAGGTGAGGACGCCAGCGCAGCGAACAGAAGCGCCTTCACTACGGGCCATCCTTCCATCAAGTAAATGAGTGCAAAAGAAATCAGTGTTTTGAAAATGTGTGAAGAGAAGATGTAACAGACCGGACTATCTGCTATCAGCATTCGCCCTAGGCGATATTGTCCCTTCCTCCTCTCCACCGTTTTGTGCGCTTTACTTTCCTTCCTTTGCTTTCTTTCCCGCTGTGAGCGCGGCTACTTAAGCCCAGCAAATAAACGGCCAGGGGTCTTTTCGTCATGGCGAGG
The DNA here is from genome assembly GCF_043290135.1 of Rhipicephalus microplus. Taxonomy (NCBI): domain Eukaryota; kingdom Metazoa; phylum Arthropoda; class Arachnida; order Ixodida; family Ixodidae; genus Rhipicephalus; species Rhipicephalus microplus. Next base: position 271,102,899 of record NC_134702.1, on the reverse strand, counting down.
CCCAGCCAAGTGTTCATCGTCGTCTTGTCTCTGAGTTAAACGTTACAGTGACAACTTATTTTGAAATTGGAGTGAAGGCTACGAAGACAGTGCTTCTACACGTTTGTGTTTCTCCGTGAGTAGTACAGAAGCTTGCGACTGATTTTGGTATGACTCAATAGGGCGGTTGACGCATTTAGAAATTTCTGTGCTCAAGAAATGTGAATGGTGGTAGAAACATTTTGATTGTTCATGGTATGTTCATTGTCATAGTTGCATTATTAATGTCATATTGAGCGCATATTTTTCTTGGAGCCCTGGCAGCTCTGCTAACATTGCATTTGTGGCTGCACAATGACCAACTACATCATGGACTCCATGTTTACTCTGTAAACATGGAGTCCATGATGGGCGTGTCCGTGAATGGGGGTAGAAACATTTTGATTGTTCATGGTATGTTCATTGTCATACTTGCATTATGATGGGCGTGTCTGAGAAATGGAAAGAAGTGTAATGCAAAGTGAAAAGTAACTGCATTTTGCCTTCGACTTCTTGCAACTGTCTGAATCTCGCAATAAATAAAGTACGTTATATATATCAGCAAAGCCAACGAGAAAATCGTGAGTAAACTTAAGTATAGTTTTTGGCATGGCAGCAGGCATGCGCTTCGGTTCTGTGGCTTCCACAGTGCTGTCAAAAAAGTTAGTACCAGTCAACTTTAGTGAATGAGAAGCTGATGCAAATTCTACTTTCGAAGGCTCATCTAAAGTGTCATTAAAGTTTTTATAGTCTATAAGATAGATAAGTGCCTGAAGCCCTTGCTATGTGTGGTTTATGAAACCGAGCTATACATGTGGTGCCACAGTGGAGTCAAGAAGTAAATAAAAGCACCTTTAATGCATGTTCTTTTTCTGGAAGTGATTGACAAGCAGAAGTGTCTAAAAATGCATTGCCCGGATGACCTTGTTCTGTAGATGCATCAAACATAGCAGTTACGATTTAGGAATTGCATGTTAGCAAAGATATAATTTACAGATGCTCAATTGGCTACAAGTTTCAATAGGCTTCTTCATTGACTCTAGTTAATGATCCTGCAGTGTAGCTATTTCACAAAGAATACACCAGGGTAGAAATGCATGCGTAGCCAACTCATTATAAACTCATGTATGTTTAATTTGCAGTGTGAGTGAGATGTTTGTAGAAGTTAAAAGTAGGTGTGTGCATTTACTTACATTGACAATCTGCCGCAGTGATATACGTGTGGTTAAAGTGTTCAGCTCCTGACCTTCAAGTTGCGAGTTTAATCTTCGCCACAGCATTTCGGTGGAGTCATTTGTGCGAAGGGCACACGTATTGTGGAATGTCAGTTCACCTTCATCGACACCAGCCTGACTACGCCCACTGCTGGTGGGCATAATCACCAGTCAACTCCAGTCAACTCCCCAACACCAGTCAATTCGATGCTACGTTATACCCGCCATCTTTCTAATCTCATCTGCCCATCCCACTGTTGCCCTTAATGACCAGCGGTTATCCTACCTACGTGCTATATGCCCGGCCCATGTTTATTTCTTCGTTTTGATTTCAACTATGATATTGTTATGTCTACGAGAGGGGTTTATTCAGAGCCGAGGTAACGGTCGACTCGACAGTATACAGCAGTGAACGCGCACCAGCGAACTCTTGCCACCAACCGAACATCCTCCTCTTCTGCCACCACCATGTTCCCCGCTACACAGGTGCACATACCTACATTACACATGTGGTAACATTTCCCTCCGCGCAGACGAAGCCCACTGGGCGAGTCAAACAGTCTCTCGAGGAATAAAGCGCTTCAAACGTGCAATATGGACAAGTTCAGTTTTTGCAGACCGTCGGCCGTTTGAATGGAGACGCGCTATGCGGTAAACTAAATCACTGATACGGTCTACAACAAGATAAGGTCCCGCATAGTGCGCTAGCAGTTTCTCGCTCAAACCGCGTTTTCTAGTTGGTGTCCACAGCAACACTAGGTCGTCGCGATTGTATGTCACGTGTCGGCGTCGGCGGTCAAAATGTGCCTTCGGGCGGTCTTGCGAAGCAAGAGTGCGCAAATAAGCAAGGCATCTAGCTTCTTCGGCCCGACAGATGATCTCGGATATGCAGGGATCACGGTGGTCCAAACACGGGAAGATGGTATTCAGGGTATGACGAGGTGGTCGAGCATATAGAAGAAAAAAAGAACTGTAGCCGGTAGTTTCATGGTGAGCGGTGTTGAATGCATATGTGATAAAGGGTAGAATACTGTCCCAGTCCTTGTGATCTGATGCAACGTACATAGGCAGCATGTTCGAGAGTGTTCTGTTCGTTCGTTCAGTTAGACCGTTCGTTTGGGGATGATATGGCGTAGAGTGCCGAAACCTTGAAGCACAGACACGAAGCATCTCTTCCATCACGTCTGCTGTGAATTGTTGGCCATGGTCATTGATTACAATTTTGGGAGGTTCATGTCGAAGAATTACAAAACGTAGCATGAAGGAAGACACATCGGCTGCAGTTGCCGATGGTATGGCAGCTGTCTCGCAGTACCGTGTTAAATGGTCGGTGCAAACGACTATCCAGCGATTTCCATCAGAAGACCGGGGAAATGGTCCAAGGAGGTCAATCCCGACTTGCTCGAATGGAGTTCTAGGGGGGCGGCACCGGATGTGATCGCCCCAAAGGAGCACTTGTTGGGCGCTTATGACGTTGACACTCGTTACAGCTAGACACGTATTGTTCCGTCGTCTGGCGCATTTTGGGCCAGTAGAATTTTTCTTGAAGACGGCAAAGAGTTTTCGTTGTGCTTAGATGACCGGATGTTGGGTCATCATGCATAGCCTGCAAGACATAAACGCGAAGACTCTTTGGAACCACCAGAGAATATCCTGAGCCGGTGTTGGTGTAGTTATTTTTGTAAACTAGCCCGTCTCGGATGCAGAAGCGCGTAGGCGATGATTTTGGTTTGGTAGTAAGAAGCTGTTGTATGGTGCTGTCCCTTTGTTACTCATCCGTAGAGGTCTTGGTATCGGGAAATGGTTGGTCGAGTGACGCAATGTAGGTATCGAAGGTGTCCGCGTCACATTCCGTCGTTGGAAGCCGTAGTCGTGAAAGACAATCTGCGTCAGCGTGATGTCGGCCGCTTTTATAGGAAACCGTGAAGTCGTATTCTTGTAGACGAAGTGCCCAGCGCGCTAGCCGACCAGATGGGTCACGCAGATTGACCAACCAGCATAGAGAATGATGGTCTGTTACGACGGTAAAGGGGCGTTCGTACAGGTATGACCGGAATCGCTGCACTGCGAAGACTACTGCAAGGTGTTTTTGCTCTGTGACAGTGTAGTTATGCTCGGACTTGCTGAGCGAGCGACTTGCGTACGCTACGACGTGTTCTTAATTATCCGAGCGTTGAACCAGGACAGCACCTACACCAATACCGCTGGCGTTTGTGTGAAGCTCAGGGGGAGCCAGAGGATTGAAGTGTCGAAGAATCGGATGAGACGTCAAAAGAAACTTCAACTCCGAAAAAGCAGACTCGCATTCTGGGGTCCAGTCAAACTGCGCACCTTTCTGAAGCAGACACGTGAGTGGGTATGCGATATTGGCAAAGCCAGGAATGAATCGGCGAAAGTATGAACAAAGCCCTAAAAAGCTGCGCAGTTCTTTCACCGAGTTTGGTTGCTTAAATGCCTCCACTGCGGCTGTCTTGGCGGGATCCGGTCGTATGCCTTCCTTGTTTACTAAATGTCCAAGGACGAGTGTTTGGCGCTCTCCCAAACGACATTTCTTTGAGTTGAGCACCAAGTGTGCTTTGCTTAGGCAGTCCAGTACGAGGCCAAGGCGTGTGTTGTGCTCACAAAAGGTGCGCCCAAAAATTACAATGTCGTCCAAGTAACACATACACACTTCCCACTTCAATCCACGCAGAATGTTGTCCATAAATCGCTCAAAAGTTGCGGAAACGTTGCAGAGTCCAAACGGCATCACATTAAATTCAAATAGTCCATCTGTTGTAACAAATGCCGTTTTCTCCTTGTCTTCCTCGTGCATTGGAATCTGCCAGTAGCCTGACCTCAAATCCACAGACGAAAAGTAAGAGGCCGATGATAGACAGTCGATAGCATCATCAATCCGCAGGAGTGGGTATACGTCTTTTTTAGTGATGGCGTTGAGACGGCAGTAGTCAACTCAAAATCGCCATGTCCCATCCTTCTTCTTCACTAGAATTACCGGAGCGGCCCACGGACTACATGATTCTTGAATTACATTTTGCTTGAGCATCTCGCAAACCTGTTCATTGATCATCGCGCGTTCCGAAGGCGATACCCGATATGGTTTCTGTTGGAGAGGTCTGTGAGATGTCGTGTCGATTCGGTGCTTTATACGAGAAGCAGGGAATGACGGTGGGTCATGCTGAGCGAAATAAAAAATACCGGCATGTTTGCGCAGAATACTCACCAGTTCATTGCTTTCCTTCGTGCTGACTGACTTATCAATCATAGCCATAATGTTGGTGTCCCTGGCATGCAGATTATCGCAACGGGTCTTATCCGGGGAATCATTGCTTTCTGCAAGGGTGGCAAGCGAGAATACTTGGTGTTCACGAATCTCTGCAAGTTTCAGACCCTCCGGCAGCACTGTAGGTTCATTAGAGCAGTTAATCACCCATAAACCAGTATGCCCTTGCGCAACCGATAGCGTGTAGTAGGGTATTAAAACTGTCTTCTTTATGCAACTGAGATGCACGTGCTCCACAGTTGCGTCAAATGTTTTCTCGCTTGCAGGTGAACAGACAACAGGGACACATTTTGCAGACAACGGCGGCACAGTTGTGTCCACAGACACGCAAAGAGCACTTTCTTGAGAGGGCGAGTTTTCCATAAACGCAACTGGGATATCGGAATCTACTGTAATTTGTCCTGTGCGGCAATCGACAGTAGCACCACATAGCTTCAAGAAATCGAGTCCCAGAATGACGTCATGCGTAGTATGAGGGAGAACAGCAAACTCTGTGACAAAGTTCTGGCACGCCAAACTAACAGTCACAATGCAGACACCAACAGGTTGTAATACCTCTCCGCTCACTCCACGAAACTTATCAGGACGGTCCCAATGAAACACAACCTTTCGTCCAAGAAGGCGGGAGAAGACTAAACTCATCACTGACACGGTTGCACCTGTGTCCACCAACGCCATTGTTGGTACACCATCGATAAGCACTCGAACCTTATTTCTAAACATGGAAGCTAACAGAGGTATATCTGTCGAAATCGAAGACTGTCCGGCGACCTCACCTCCAACGGCCGCACCGGCTAGTTTTCCGTAGGAGGCGAAGAGTGGCGCCGCCGAGGAGACGGTGATCGGTTGGCGCGAGGGGCAGGTGGTAGTGTCACACTGCGGTCAGAGGCCGGAGATTGGTTTCGTAGCGGTCCTGGGATCTCGTAAGACGCGCTTCCCGGCAATGTCGGTGCTCGGGTAACGCCAGAACGGTTAAATCTCGGGGATCGGTCCTTGGTGGTTGCCGGTAGTTGCAATACCTGGCAATGTGTCCTTCGAAGCCACAGTTGTAGCAGACTGGTAGAGGACGCTCGCGGAACTAACGCTGAGACCGCTCAGCTGTGAAGGGTCAGTGACGAGCTTGCTGAGCGGCGGCTGCCCACCTCTGTGTGGCAGGGCCGTGACGAAGGCGTTGGCCATATCGCTGGTCGGCCGCGAATGAGTCACGACGTGGCCGCGGATTTCCAGTTTCGCTGATATCTGCCACACATACCGATGGTAGCAAAGGAGCTGATGGCACCGCCGTGTTGTAGGGCGGATTGGTAGGTGGATGAGGAATGGTTTCGTCAACCCTACCACCTTGTCGCTGCAGCTCTTCACGCACAATTGCACGAATAGTAGCGGCAAGGTCAGTGGGTGGGCTCACGTTGACGCTGGCGACCGTTGTCACATTTGCCAGCCTACCGAATTTCGGGGCGATGCGGTGAGTCTTCAATTTTTCAAATGTGCGGCAGTGATGTTGGACGTTGGAGGCAGAGGTGAGGTCATCCCTGCCTATCAGAAAATTGTACACATCTTCTGCTATGCCTTTCAAGAGGTGTCCAACCCTGTCTTCTTCAGACATCTGTGGGTTTATAATCTTGTAAAGCTTAAGAACATCCTCTATGTAAGCAGTGCACGTTTCTCCAGGAGTCCGGGCTCTTCCAGCAAAAGTCCGCTCCGCGCTTTTATTTTTTGAGTCGGAGTCGCCAAAACACTTCTTCAGTTCTTGAGCAAAAAGAGCCCATGTTGTCAAGGACTCTTCGTGGTTTTCATACCACATCAGGGCAGTGTCCGTGAGAAACAGCGCGAAGTTTTCCAGCTGATCGATCGAGTTCCAGTGGTTGTACCGGCTCACTCTTTTGTAGTGCGTTAGCCACGCGTCCACATCTTCTCCTGCCATTCCCGCGAACGGGCGGGGTTCCATGTAGTGATGCCTAGGTGTAGCCAGCATAGATGTGCGCGAAGTCAAGGCGGTTGCTTCCTGACCTTCGCTCTGGGCCATGACGACTGTTGTCGGCGGCAGACCAGCAAGACGACGGCTCCGGCAAACTCCGAACAGCTGTGGCTCCGTGGTACGTCGACGTGCCGTACCCAGCACCTCCACCATTCTGTTACGTCTACGAGAGGGGTTTATTCAGAGCCGACGTAACGGTCGACTCGACGGTATACAGCAGTGAACGCGCACCAGCAAGCTCTTGCCACCAACAGAACGTCTTCTTCTCCCACCATCATGTTCCCCGCTACACAGGTGCACATACCTAAATTACACATGTGGTAACAATATTCTTAAGCCCAGTTTGTTCCTTAATCCACCCTGCTCTCTTCTTGTCTCTTACGGTTGCTCCCTATTACTTTTCTTTTCATCGCTCGCTGCGTCGTCCTCTATTTAACTCTTTCGTTACCGCATGAAAATGGTTGTTTTTCATATGTCTCAAGATGATCGTTTTTGCCAGCTTAAAAAGTACTCCAGCCAGCATTTCAGCATACCAAACCTTGAACAATGAAGTGCTCTTTCCAAAAAATATATGTTGTAGCAAGACAAGAATATTTTAGAATGAAAAAAGATATGAAATGTGTAGAATTTTTGGTTGCCAGCTGGTAAGAGTATAACAAAAACACTATATATGCAAAATATTCAAAATGAAGAAAAATCAGAATATACATTTTTCAGACAAAATACCCAGGAACAGTATAAAAAATTATGTATTTTGCACAAAATGTTTCTCTTCACATTGACTAAGAGAATCAGAACCGAGGTGCTGCTTCGTCGCTCGTGCCATGCGATGAAGCATTCCATAGTTTTCGTGAGATACAAGTATACTCATACACTTTTTTTTGTAAATTTTTGTTGTCTTGTGATAAGAGTATCCAGGTGTTCCAATATAGTTGGATAACTGTGATGTGAATAATCCCTCTATAAATGGGATGTCCAATGAACTTCGCTATTTCATCTAGTGTCACCTCTTTCTATGAGCCACCTCACTCCACAAGGGTAGGCGTTTAAATGTATGCATCCAAGCAGATTTTTTTTTGCATATTTGCATATATCATATTGTCACGGGGGTGAGAGAAGGAATGAAATAAATATATTTACAAAATATACTCGGAGAGTCAGAGGCAGCTGCAGCCAAGATGGAAGAACAGCAGCAACAACAACACGAGCATGGTCGCTTTCATCGTCTTCGTCGTCTATCATGCTCTTTCGTTGCCAATGTCGTGTAACATATAACCCCCCGCTGCTGGCAGCGCGGTCTCGGCGCCTAAAGGAGAGTAGGATCATACGCGGATATGTACGGTTTGAGGCGGCTCACGTGGACGATGTCAGTAGCGGGTGCGGACGACGATGACTGACTGTCCAACGGAGCAATCTCGTATGTGACATCGGTAAGCCGGCGTAAAACCTTGTAAGGTCCCGAGTAGCGAGACAGGAGCTTCGAAGAGAGGCCAACGTGGCGGCATGGTGTCCAGAGGAGAACCAATGAACCTGGAGAGTAGGAAACTACTCTGTGATGGCTATCGTAGCGGGCCCTCTGAGGGAGCTGCGAGCCAAGAAGACGTTCCCGTGCGATTTGGCGGGCCACTTGAGCCCGAGCAGTGGCATCCCGGGCGTACTCTGTAACCGTTTGCGTAGTTGATGGGCGAAGAGTCTCGAAGGGTAACGCTGGATAGCGGCCGAACAATAAACAGAAGGAGGAGAAGCCAGCGGTGTCGTGGCGTGTCGAATTGTACGCGAATGTCACGTAGGGCAAAGTACTATCCCAATCAAGGTGATCCTTGGAAACGTACATGGAGAGCATTGTTGTCAATGTTCGATTTAGGCACTCGGTAAGACCATTTGTTTGTGGGTGATAGGCCGCAGTGAGCTTGTGACGCGTCGAACACGAGTGAAGGATGTCACTTACTACTTTTGAAAGGAATGAGCGACCACGATCAGTCAGCAGCTGTCGAGGAGCGCCATGGTGAAGAATTACGTCATGGAGCAAGAAGTCCGCGATGTCAGTGGCACAGCTTGTCGGTAGCGCTCGTGTGATAGCGTATCTTGTGGCGTAATCAGTGGCTACGGCTATCCACTTGTTTCCAGTGAGAGAAGTAGGAAATGGTCCAACGAGATCAAGACCGACACGGTAGAAGGGAACGATGGGTATGTCTATTGGTTGGAGCGGACCAGCTGGTGGCAAGGGGGAATGTTTGGAGCGCTGGCAGGACTCACATGCAGCAACGTATCGGCGCACAGAACGGTAATGGCCTGACCAGAAGAATCTACGCTGCACGCGATCATCGTGCGCGTGACCCCGAGATGTCCCGCGGTTGGGGCGTCGTGAAGCTGTTCAAGTACATGGGAATGGAGTGTCGCAGAACTACGAGTAGTAGCTATGATCCTTCGGCGCTCGTGTTGCCTCGGTAAAGAATGCCATCGCGTAGAACGAACAAGTGTAGCGACGGGTCTACGTGGGCAAGCGTAGACTCTGCATGATAGGCCGCAAGCGGACATCGCTGAGCTGCTCCTTGCGTATATCGGTGAAAGCCGACATGGCGAAGACACAAGGGTCAGAATCATGTGCTGAAAGGTCAGGTGGGTCCACGGGGTGACAGGATAGACAGTCGGCATCCTGGTGCAATCGGCCAGATTTGTATGCCACAACCAAGCTGTATTCTTGTAGTTTCAAGGCCAAACGGCCAAGTAGTCCTATTGGATCTTTAAGGGACGACAGCCAGCACAAGGCATGGTGATCTGTAATTACCGAAAAGGTGCGGCCATACAAGTATGGTCGAAATTTTCCAACTGCCCAAACTAGTGCGAGGCACTCACGCTCTGTTATGGAAAGCTTGCTCTCCGAAGGAGAAAGGAGGCGACTGGCATAAGCAATGACGCGATCCTGTCCTCGTTGCCGCTGGGCGAGAACAGCACCAATTCCATGTCCGCTGGCATCGGCACAAACTTCAGTATAGGCTGACGGGTCGAAATGGGCCAAGATGGGTGGAAAAGTAAGTAATGTTGCAAGGGTGCTGAAGGCAGTTGCTTGGTCAGTACCCGAATAAAAAGGCATGTCCTTCTTCAGTAGCTTCGTAAGTGGTTGGGCAATGTCAGCAAAATTCTTCACGAAACGTCGAAAGTAAGAACAAAGGCCGATAAAACTCCGTACATCTTTTGCGGAACGTGGTATGGGAAAATCCTTGACAACTCGAATTTTGTCAGGATCAGGTTGCACGCCTCGGGCACTGACAAGGTGGCCCAGTACAGTGATTTCCAGATGGCCAAAGCAACATTTGGAAGAGTTGAGCTGAAGTCCTGCTTTCCAAAAAACCTCAAGAACAGCTGTTAGGCGGCTAAGGTGCCTTTCGAATGTAGGTGAAAATACGATGACGTCATCGAGATAGCACAGGCACGTGGTCCATTTGTATCCACGCAGGAGAGAGTCCATCATCCTTTCAAATGTAGCTGGCGCATTACACAATCCGAATGGCATAACCTTGAACTGGAAAAGTCCATCCAGTGTGATGAATGCGGTTTTCTCACGGTCTCGATGATCGACAGAAATCTGCCAGTATCCTGATCGCAAGTTGATAGATGAAAAGTAGGCAGAACCATGTAGGCAGTCGAGAGCATCGTCAATCTGCGGCAGTGGATACACGTCCTTACATGTTACTTTGTTCAAGTGACGGTAGTCTACGCAGAAGCGCCAGCTGCCATCCGTCTTCTTGACTAGCACGACCGCGGCGATGCGCATGGACTGCAGGAAGGTTCGATGACGTCTTTTGTGAGCATTTCTTCAACTTCGTGCTGAATAACTTGTCGCTCAGCATTAGACACCCGATAAGGACGTCGTCGGACGCCAGTGTTAATCCTATGAGTTACAAAGGATGTCTGACCCAAAGGGGGGGTCATCAAAATCAAAGATGTCACGGTAGCATTTCAGCAGGTGCCGGATGTTAGCTGTCTGTTCTGGAAGAAGGTCCGGAGCGATCATCTTGTCAATGGTGGCATCCGCTGCGCTCTTTGAGGATAAAAACGGAGCAGAGGACGAAGAAGATTTGGCAACGAACGCCGAAATGGCAGCATCTATAGAAAAAACTTTTGCCAAAGTCATACCATCTGGGATAACTTGAGCGCACCAGCTGAAGTTTAAGATCGGAAGAGACGCTGTATTTCCCGTGACTGTCAAAAGTGTGTGAGGCACGGCAACATTTTTGGCCAGCACAACGTCAGCAATAGGTGTCAACATGTAGTCATCATCGGGAACAGGAGGGACAGATCTCAGATTCACGTAAGTAACGGCTTGAGGTGCTAGGTGAACGTGATCTGCAGAACACAGACGGGGTTGAGCTGGTGTTGGGTCGTCATGGTAACACGGTAAATCAAGTTGAAGCATGCCGGTTCGACAATCAATAAGGGCAGAGTGGGCAGATAAAAAGTCCATGTCGAGGATAAGTTCATGGGAACATTTCTCGAGCACAGCAAATAGCACTGTCGTGGAGCGATCAGCCACACTTACACGCGCGGAGCACATTCCAAGCACAGGAAACGTGCCGCCGTCGGGGACCTGGGTGAGTGGCACTGTGGGTGGCGTTAAAACTTTCCTAAGGCGGCAACGAAGTTCTGAATTCATCACTGATATGTGAGCCCCTGTGTCCAGAAGTGCAACAACGGGTGTGTCATCTACTTCAACGTCAATAAGGTTGCGTCGAGTCGGCAGCATGGTCAGAGGATTTGGTGGGCAAGTGGTCGATGCAGCATCACCTCCGGGAGCTGCATCATCTAGTTTTCCCGCGGCAGGTGGTCAGTCGGCGACGTTGGTCGGCGAAATATGGGCGAGCGAGATGATGGGCGACGGGAGAGCGGTGAACGGGACTGGTGAGCATGCGGAGATGGAGAGCGACGACGATATGGCGGCATAGAAGGAATGTCTTCACTGGTGGCCTGAGGTGACTCCCGTTAAGTTTGAAAGCGTCCATGATCCATCTCTGGCCGATGGGGTACCCATAGGATGCCTGATGCCAATACCACCGAGTATTACAATGGCGGGCCACGTGTCCGATACGGTGGCAGTTGAAACAAATCGGGCGATCGTCAGCAGTTCTCCACTCGGCTGTATTGCGAGTGCGCGCCGGAAGGTTTTGGCTTTGGGCATAAGAAACAGGGGGTCGACGACGGTTGATCGGCTGAGAGGGAGCAGTAGTGCACTCGGAGGCCAGTCCAGCATTGGAAAGCTCTTGTCGCACAGTGGCATGTACCAGTGGCACCATCTGAGGGCTAGAGTCACAGGCATGGGAGCACGCAGGAGACAGAGCTTCAAGTTCACGTCTGATGATCTTGGTCACATGCTCTGCAGTTAACAGCGTCTGTAGCGCAGGCCTGTCTTTGCACGACCAGGTTGCTGCTGTGTTTGGTAGTCAGGTGAAATTATGGGCAATACGCCGACTTTTTGCGGCCTCAAAACGCTGGCACTCCTTGATGATGACATCGACCGTGTTGCAGTCCTTGCACATGAGAAGGTTGAATGCATCACCTGCAATGCCTTTCAATATGTGAGCTACTTTTTCGGTTTCTTCCATATCGTTGTCCGCTTTTTGGCAAAGGGCAAGCACGTCCTGTATGTAAGTCACGTAGGACTCTGATGACGTTTGCACACGAGATGCCAACTCCTTCTTGGCCGCTGCCTTTCTACCCACAGACTTGCCGAAAAGGGCGCGCATCTTTTCTTTGCACGCATCCCAGCTTCCAATTTCATCTTCGTGGTTCTCGAACCACACTTTTGCTGTTCCTTTCAAGTAGATCAAGATATTGGCTAACATAAGAGTTTCATCCCAGCGGTAATTCTTACTTGTACGTTCATACAATGGCAACCATTTTTTGATGTCGACATCATCTGTGCCACAGAACGTGCCAGGGTCTTTTAGCTGCGGAAGGACAACAGTTGTTGTTGCAGTCGCCTCGGCGGGAGCCGGTCCCTGGTTTGCCATGGGGGAAAAATCCAAGCGTCGGCCACTGCGGAGCTTCGTTATATCGTGTTGTACCCCGGCTTCTCCATCAAATGTCACGGGGGTGAGAGAATGAATGAAATAAATATATTTACAAAATATACAGGGAGAGTCATAGGCAGCTGCAGCCAAGATGGAAGAACAGCAGCAACAACAACACGAGCATGGTCGCTTTCATCGTCTTCGTCGTCTATGATGCTCTTTCGTTGCCGATGTCATGTAACAATATTAAAAAAAGGGCAACATTGTGCACTGTTTAACAACGTTTTGCACTGCTTCGTAGTCATGGCCAAGATGTGCTCCGGGGGCCCTCTCGTTGTTAGGAGAAGCTCTGCAGCCAGAGCAAGCACATTCGCTCCAGCGAAGTGTGGACTACGCACATAGCCAGAGTAGCTGTGCACAAAGGTCAGAAGCTATATGCACTTCCGGTGGAGGACACACCTTGAGGATGTAAAGAAAACATATCCTTGAACAGCTGTGGATGTCTCAGGCTGACGCAAAACATCGTCGTCATAAAGCTGAGGTGTTGTCATCCTAAAACTCTAAGCTCCCCCTCAATTCGTCATAGTAGTGACTAGTGGCACTAGATGCGACCCTGCATCTGAAACAACGATGCAAGTGAAACCAAAGCTGCTGGAAACTGTCAGAGTCTCACCTCGACACTTTGAAGTGTCACCACGACACTTTAAAGATTCAGAGGACCTTCATAAATATTTTTGTAGAACAAATTTTTTCTGACTCCTACGAACAGCTCTCCATTGAATAGCTGGCATAAATTGCAGGCAATTATTACTGCTCAAAATAGTCAAATTGCGAAGCTAACACTATAATATGGTATTTAACGTGCAAAGGTGCTTTTCGTTGAAGAACTTCTATATTACTGTAGCATAGTCACGAGGGGCATACATTTCTGTCAAGTTCATATTCATACCGCATTCGTATTATCAATCAGGTGATAGAGAAATGCTCAGAATACACCCAACTACTATACGTAGCTTTCACAGATTACGAGAAGGCATTTCATTCAGTTCACTTTAAAGCACACCAAATGGTTGAAATTTCCGGAGCCCTCCGCTACAGGCATGTAAAACCCCATTACTAGTATAGTGTGGAATATTGATCGAGATTTTTTCCAAAAATGTCGCTAAAAATTCGCTCCTCAACCTATATACCGGTTCTTGGAACGAACTGAGCGATCGTCTGGCTACAGGGAGAGTTGCATGCATTTTGGGCATCAGCATCGACATCGCCTCTGTGGGCTGACGCCATTTTTCTTTTCTTGTTTACCTCTCATTCATCAAGCAACTCGGGTTACAGCACCACAGCGAAAATGGTGCAGTTACCTATGCTGCTCTTCCAGGTGATGATGCTCTCCTATTCCCTACTTTGCTTCAACTTGGCCTTGACTTCGAATGCTTGGATTAATGACCCAATGGATCTGCTGATGCCTGCAGCCGCGGATCCACTCGTGCAGCACAGTTTGACATCACAAACCTCGTCAAGCAACCCGGGTCATTCAGTGACATGTTCATTGGGCTGTGCACTGCAGCAAACCCATATATACGCCCACCGAGACCCACTTTCTTCGGGCACGGCACCGTAATGAAAACGGTGCTCTTACCTATGCTGCTCTTCCAGGCGATGCTCTCCTGTTTCCTACCTTGCTTCATCTTGGCCTCGACTTCAAATGCTTGGATTGATAGCCCAATGGACCTGCTGACGGCTGCAGCCACGGATCTACTCGTGCAGCACAGTTTTATGACATCACCATCCTTGTCAAGCAACCCGGGTCATACAGTGACGTGTTCATCGAGATGTGCCGGAAAATTTTTGTTTCTTAAAAGTGACAGGTCCTTCGCTATCCTGCAGCATGCCTAGAACTTTCATGCAAAAGATGATGGATGACGTGCATAACACAAAGCTGTTGGTATGTTGGTATGAAAAATACATAGGAAGAACTTTATTATTGGAAATTGCTAAAAAAAGTGACGAGAGAAAAGGATACTACATTCGACGACAACTTTTCTTGGCATTGGAGTGAAGGCTACTGCGCCAAATCGCAGGCACCCCTACCCCTAGGTAATGTAATTCTACCACAGCGCCCGTATTTTCACCGTTCCCCCTGTATTTTTTTCGTGGAGCTATTTCAGACAAGATGCAGCTCTCATCATTAAGGTAGTCGTAACTACTTTAGTTTATTCTTTGTGACTTCGCGTTTCTGAATGCGCGAGGAAGTCCTGTCCTTTTACGTGCACCTCAAATGCTAAGCAATGTCTGCGTCCTCACTAAATGCTGATGGTGCGACCCCGTCACTTTCCATAACGTTATGAGACGCACGCCATAACGGACTACTTCGCATTGTGCTACATGTGCAGAAGCTCTACCTCTGTAGCTTTTCCTTCAGCACCAAGAAAAGTTGTCGTCGAGTATACATAATGTGCCGTTTATTAAGTGCACAGAAATTGTAAGCCATGCAATTTATTCTTTATGAACAGAAGTCATTTCTTTGTTAGAGTGAAAGGTGAATTTCCTTTTACTCTGCTTTTGCAGTACATCATATGATTTATCATGACACGTGCTATCTGTAAAACTTTTGTCAACTGCTATATTAATTTTTCAGCGCTGCATGTGTGTACATTTGTATCCTCGGCTCATATAGTTGAGCAATGTACGACAATTTCCTTGTGTATATATGTTTCTGGCCTTGTAGATGTGCTCACGAGGTTGCCACGTTGTTTTGTGCAGACAGCAGCGGCAGCACTGTGGAACCACGCATTCTAGGTTTGGCAATGGTCCCCGGCCAGCACATCATCTCAGTGCATGTGGACGGACAGTGCAGTGCATAGGGAGGACTATCGTGTTCTACACTGTTGCTTGACTGAAATTATGTGATAAAGCTGCTTCTGTTATTTTATATGACTGATTTTGATGTGTTACAGATTTATGTTTGATACACACACAACCAGAATGAAATTTTAAACTATAGAAGCATCCTCCATGTGAAATTTATTTTCAGATGAGTGTTCAAAAATGCTTACAAAAAATTGATGTTATTTCAATTCCGTATTTACCGTTTTTTAGAAAGCACATGGAAACCAGATTGTTCAGAGCTATGACGCTTCTCAAAATGAATCTTGAGTAGTGCCCACAGCACTCCCTCTGGGCATGTGGTCTAGAAACTGCATCCGACAACCGCACATGCTGCTGCCTTGGAGCAGTCATAAGATGTTAATGCGACCATAATACTCAACAGTAGGAAATGTGGTCAGTTGGTGGAAGTAAACAAGCTTAAATTAAATTATAAGAAGATATTTTAAGGGACCTTCATGCACTCGCCATGATGGCAGTGATGACACTAATGTAAATTCGATTTCACTATATAACTTGATCTCATTATTGTTGCAACTTTCATAAGCAATTGAGCTGGGTCTGGGTACCTTCCTTTCTATTTTATTCTTGCATAACCGAGCCACGTTGCCATTCTCACGGAATGAGACCAAGCTATCTGCATTTTTAAGTATCCCCAGTTCCCGTCATCCACGACCACAGCCACATCATTTCTATTGACATGGCTCTGGTCATAAGAGAGGTAAGTTTTTTTAGAACGTGGAGCTCGTAGTTGCCTCCCCATCGCACTTGTCGGTGAAGTTGATGATGTCACAAGGCGGACGATGTGAGAACTGGCATCTGCTTCCTTTTTAACAAGAAATTGTTTTATGTCCGAGTCCACCACAGCTCTGCTGACGTATTTCCGTCACCATTATAACGTTACAAATGGCAAAAAGACTTCATCACTGGGAATCAAACCTACAAGCTTATGCCTTGCAGTGCGAAACGACTCGGGCACAAACTGTTTATTCTTTGTAGCACTAACGTGCAAGCTATTTATATACATCATTTACTGTCTGTGGTATTCGCACTGTCCACGGGCTATACGTGGCGCACCGTGCATTTGAATAGGGATGCGGGCGGCGGGTCAATACGTGGAAAAGATTAACTCTTGATCGTCGAGTGAATTTATATCGGAAAGTGCTTTCCCAAACTATAGGAACTGCTAAGTGTCCCCTACCTAATTTTTTATTGCATTGCGAAGGGTGGTGGTGCCAGCTGATCAACCATGAATCATTGATGCCTTGCGTAATCCTGTGCGTGCTACAGAAAACTGCGTGAACTAGAATTGACATATGAACTGGGCGGCAATCCAAGGTAATTGGTATCGAGCCTGCCTGACAGATTTGCCGCAGTAGTAGGCCGCCAGCGAGTAGCGCGCCATCGTGGCTGCACGAGACCGAATGTTTAACGTGGCGATGGTTTGCAAACATCTTATGCCGTTGTCATTACTTGCGCTGTCAGCAACATGTAGTTGCTTCTTCAACGGAACGCAAACATTTCACTTCCGATTAAGTAGCGCTTGTGTCACAGCTGTGCTCAGGCTCTAATCTTGCGCAATTCACTGCACTCGATCAAATGTTGCAAGTTCCATCGGCGTGATCAAAACAAGGATATGGAAAAGAATGTACACATATTCTTTTCGCAATGTCGAAGTTGCAAAAACTTATTAAACAACAACATCGTACGGAAGGTACCGGTGATGTGCAGGAGAAGCAGAGAGGCGGGGCTGAATTGTAGTCATAACTGCACTGTTTATCGCTCTTAACAAATTTCGCTTCGCTGGTCAAGGTCGAGCGTGTTGGCGGCATGCGGTGCTCCATAATATGAACTGTAATTGGGCTACATTAACCAGAAAAACTATGCTTTTATTTTCACCTCGGTGAATAATATTATGCATTAAATACAATCAAAGTGACTTATGAGTATGAAAACAATGGTGCCCATATCTTCCCACGGGGGAACTCGAGTAAACTCGTCACAGAGTGGTGGGAGTATCGCGTGAATGTTGTGTATTTCAGTATAGTTTGGGAATGCTTGCTATTTCATCCTTACTATTATTTATTGAATGAAGGAGAAGTGTTGCCTTTTAGGTCAAACGAAAGCCAAGTAAAGGTGCCCTCTCCACTAACCTCCAAAACACTAACCTCCAAAATATCTTTGCATGGTGCGAGCAATGGGAGATGAGGTTAAACACAGACAAAACCATCTTTATACTAGTAACCAACGAAAAAAATATTTTCCCATTTACATGCGAATCCGGTAACCAAACACTAGCTGAGGTTGTTGAGTATAAGTACCTTGGTGTCACTCTAACCAGCGACCTCAGCTGGAATAAGCACATCTCTAATATTTGCGCGACGTCTTTCCATAAACTTGGTCTTTTGAGACACAAACTTAAGCATGCTCCTTCTACTGTAAAAAAACTAACTTATTTGACTGTTATACGCCCCTCATTGGAATATGCCTCAATCGTCTGGGACCCATACACAAAAAGGAACATTGAGGCTCTCGAACTAATCTAACGCAAAGTGGTCCGTTTCATTTACTTCAAGTACCGAAGAACTGATTCCCCCACAAACCTTATGATAGAAAACAGTGTATTCACACTTGAAAAACGTCGTAAAATTTACAGGCTCAAATTTCTTTTTTTTTTAAATAACAACAAGTTGTCAGTAAACCGTGATTTATATCTGAAACCGCTTACGACAAGACATACCCGGTGCCAGCAAACTCATTCATTAACACCGTATTTTGCTAGAACAAACATTTTCAAATACTCGTTCTTTCCTCAAACCATAAATGACTGGAACTGCCTACCTCAATTGTTAACCGGCTCTGTAGAGGCACTTGAGCGTATTTAACCATGACCTATGTTTTTGTATCTTTTGTATATGATGTGTCTTTTTATTGTTCTTGCTGTTTTACACCTGTGTGCAATGTTATAATCTTGCCTCTCCTGCTGGGGCCCTTAAATGGGCTTGCAGTATTTTGTAAATAAAATAAATAAAAACATATAATATGAGGAACCGGTTTATTCAGCCAGGCTCGAGCTAAATCACACTGGTGATGATATTTTCAGATGATGAAGACGTACAGGTGATGAAGATATTTAAAGAGAATGAAGAGTCATTTGCTTGTCCCGCTCACACTAATTCCCCCGCATGGTGAAGGTGGCCGCCTGGTCGCTTCACAGTGTTATGAAATGTGTTGCGCATAAGGCTTTAAACGAGATATGTGCACTATCTCTGTCCCTCGGCAACGATAATCAGGATTAGTGATAAGAGGAGAAACGCGGTAATTGACAGGAGATGTCTCTTCGACCACCGTGTACGGCCCGATGAAGTGACTGATGAATTTGTCGCATAAGCCGGGGACGCATAGTGGGGTCCATAGAAGAACTTCGTCACCAGAAGAAAAACTCACAACACGTTGAGACGAGTCGTAGCGATATTTTCGAGTGTCTTGAGAGAGGTCGGTGTTAACACTGGCCAGGTGATGGCAGTGTGCGAGACGAGATAAAAATTCTTCACAGAAAGGAGCCGTCGAAGGTGCAAGGGCCGAAAGAAAAGAGACATCCAGAGTGAAACTCGGCGAGCGACCATGGACGAGAAAAAAGGAAGAAAAGCCAATAGTGCGTTGAGCAGCCGTATTATAGGCGAATGTCACGAAGGGTAGAATCGCATCCCAGTTCGTGTGGTTGGAGTGAATGTGCATGGCGATCATGTCCGACAGGGTCCGATGAAACCGTTCAGTCAATCCGTTGGTCTGCGGGTGGAAGCTAGAAGTGGTCTTGTGAACAGTGTTCGAGGAACGCAAAACTTGCTTGACAATGGAAGAGAGAGAGACTTTGCCACGATCACTCAGGAGAATGCGTGCAGCTCCATGACACAAAAAAATGTAGCGAAGAAAGAAATCGGCAACCTCAGTGGCAGTCCCAGATAATATAGAAGCTGTTTCTGCGTAGCGGGTAAGGTGGTCGATGGTCGTGACAATTCAGCGATTCCCATTGTATGATATGGATGATATAGGAAGAGGGTCATAAAAGTTGATTCCAACGACTTCAAAAGGCAAGGCGGGACAAGAAAGAGGTTGCATTAAGCCAGCCGGAGCAGTTGTCGGTCGTTTTCACCGTTGGCAAAGGACACAGGAGGCAACATACGTAGTGACGGCTGAAGAGAGGCTAGGCCAAAAACAACTTATGTCGTAAGTCTTGTGATAGCGTAGATGAGCGGTGGTTGGATTATCATGAAAGGCTTGCAGAACTTCACGTTGCAGAAAACATGGGATGACGGGTACCAACTTGTTGCCATCGATGTGGTAAATGTAGTGGTATAAAGCACGACCGACAAGCTTAAATTGTTTAAGTTGTCGACGAAGTCTGGCGTTTGGAGGAGTAGTAGAGCCGGTCAAGCGGCAGTAATGCTGCGGCAGTATGGGTAGACACGTTGTTGGGAAGCAAGGACAGATAGGGTGCCGGGTCATGAACTTAGGGCTGCGATCGGAGAGGTGCTCTCGTTTTGAAGTATCAGTGGTAAGTGGCCTCCGCTGGACAAAGGACAGCACGATAGAGTATAAGCATCTTGATGCTTCTTCCCAGATCTGTAGGCGACATCGAAATCGTACTCTTGCAAGCGAATCACCCAGCGATCGAGGCGACTCGATAAGTTTTCAGCGATGGAAGCCAGCATAGGGTATTATGGTCGGTAACGACGGTAAAGTGACGGCCGTGAAGATAAGGTCAGAATCGTTGCACTGCCCAAACAAGGGCAAGGCACTCCTGCTCGTTGATAGTGTAGTTCTTTTCTGCGGCGGTAAGAACACGACTTGTGTAAGCAATGATGCATTTGCGTGAGTTTTTGTCACGCTGCAAGAGTACCGCACCTAGACCATGACTACTTGAGTCGGTGTGAAGGATGGTGGGTGCGGTGGAATCGAAGTGGCACAGTACCACATGCGACGTGAGGGCTTGCTTCAATGCCGTGAAAGCACCTCCACTGCTTGTGAGGAACCGGTTTATTCAGCCAGGCTCGAGCTAAATCACACTGGTGATGATATTTTCAGATGATGAAGATGTACAGGTGATGATGATATCTAAAGAGAATGAAGAGTCATTCGCTTGTTGCGCTCACAATATATATAAGTTTTTCCAATGGGACGAACGTACTTGGGAAGAAAAGAGACACAGTTATTTAGCAGTTGCCATAATTTCGACTGGTGGATCGGTCTTCGTCAGGGTTTGCGAACAAGTGTTGTTCGTAAACCCTGACGAAGACCAGTCCACTGGTCTAAACCGTTGCAAATAAAATTAAGGCCATCGCTAAGTTGTGTTTCTTCTCTGTCTTTCTCTCTATATATGTATGTATATACATTCACCGGCTGACGAGTGGGGTAGGTTAGCCCCCCCACTCGTGAAAGAGTTGGTACGCCATTGCGCGCGATTCAGTTGTGCAGCGCAAGCACTAGTTTTTTTTTTTTTACTTGCAGACGCTATCTGCATAGGTCTTGCAAGGCGAGAGAGGGGGAGGAGAGCGACAGTTTTGCGCGTGTCTTCCTGAACCGATGCAAGCATGCGGCACGAAGCATGACCATGCACAGGGGGGGGGGGGGGGGGTAGACGGCGCCACCACCGACGCCAAAGTGCGAGCGTGCGACTAAGAAATGCTCCGCATTTAAAACATTAACGCACAAAGAGACGTAAAATGCAACTCGCTTCTCGCGAGTTAGCAGCTGATCTGTTATCGTCACTGTCGCTCTCAGCGCATTGACAACCTTCTACGTTCAGTAAAAGATCCTCGTCGTGATCGTTTCTTTCAATATCGCTGCTTCAGCCGAACGACTTTGACAACACCAACACTGCACCACTCAACAGATTAGTCTGGGCACAAAGAACATTTTTAAAGCCCACTGACAAGCGAATTGCTTGCCGTTTGCTGCCGTCTATCAACAAACGCACAAAATCAAGCTGCAAAGTGTATGTAGGCCATCTTTTCGAGAGCAAATCGCCAGCCCGTGCGACTTTCGGCGTACAATGAGTGTTATGATCCTCTATTTTTAGCGTGAATTCCTGTATCGTATGCTCACCGCCTTTGTTCTCATTAAAAATCATGATTGCCGATTTTTCCCCGCTGAACTTCAAATTTAACCTATCTCACACATTATCACAGATGTCTATCAATCCCTGCAGATCTTTTTGTTGTCAGCTATTAATATTCTATCATCTGCATCCATCGACGCTCGTAATGATTGTTCATTGTGTTTTCCTTGCTTGGCAAAAGAGAGGTTGAAGCCGAGTCCACTCCCTTCTCATTTGGCTTCTAGTCCCTGGAGCGACATTAAATTCCAGCACCGTTGGATGGATGGATGGATGGATGTGGCTGTACCCTTTAGATCGGGCGGCGGCTAACGCCACCTAGCCGTAAATCCTTAGTGAACTAACCATTACATTTATCTCTCTTTTTTCCTTTAAATAGTGACGTTGAGGATTCGTACTTTGCAGAGAAGGGTTTAATTTTCACTCGTGCCTTGACTTTAGCCACCAATCAAATAACCTCCTTCTAGTTAATCTACCCGCTTAAAGTCTATTTTGCCCTCCCTGTCCCTAAACCCCAGTGCTTTGAAAAACTCTGTGCCATCATCCTGAACTATAGGGTGAAGCCCTTTACAGAACATTATCAAGTGTTCTGCAGTTTCTTCTTCCTCTCCACAAGCACTGCATACTGTGTCTACCTCTTCGTATTTGGCCCGATATGTCTTGGTTCGCAATACTCCCGTCCTGGCCTCAAACAGTAGAGACCTACCCCGAATATTATCATAGATCCTTTCCTTGGCAATTTCCTGCTTAATAGTTCGATAGATCTCTAGTGCGGACTTCTTAATTCTGCCAATTCTCCACATGCCGGTCTCCGTTTCCTTCACTTTCTTCTTAACCAGTTCTTTTTGGTTTGGCCACCTGCTGTTTTCTAAGTATTTACCAGTCAATTTCCTGGTTCGCTTCCTCCATTTTGTATCGACCTTGTTCAAGTACAAGTAGCTGAAAACCTTTCTAGCCCACCGCTCCTCTCCTATTTCTCTCAATCGCTTCTCAAGTTTTATCTTGCTGCTTGCTTCCCTGCCCTCAAATGATTTCCATCCCATATCACCTTGTACTCCCTGATTTGGAGTATTCCCGTGAGCTCCTAAAGCAAGCCTACCTATCCCACGTTGCTTAATTTCTAATCTTGCTTGAACTTTTGATCTCATGCACAGGACCGCATTGCCGAACGTCAGCCCAGGAACCATGACCCCTTTCCATATTCCTCTCACAACATCATACCTATTGTAATTCCACAGTGCCCTAATTTTCACCACTGCTGCATTCCTGTTACCTTTAGTGGCCATGTATATTCCGTGTTTCCTTAGGTACACGGTTCCATTGCTTATCCATACGCCCAGATATTTGTATTTATCTGTTATCCCTAGTGTGACCTCCTGTATTCTTAGCTCACTACCTTCGTTATGATTAGAAATCATGACTGTTGATTTTTTCTTACTGAATCTAAAATCTAACCTATCTCCCTCATCACTGCAGATGTCCATCTATCTCTGCAAATCTTCCTTGTTGTCGGCCATTAGAACAATATCATGCGTACATAAATGCCGGTAGTGCCTGATCAATGAGTTTTCCTAGTTTGACTAAAGGCAGGTTGAAGCCAAGTCCACTTCCCTCTAATTTGGCCTCTAATCCTTGTAGGTACATTATGAATAACAAGAGTGACAGTGCACACCCCTGCCTAAGTCCCAGTTTCACCTCTGTGGGCTTGGATAGCTGTTTTTACCACTTTATAACTACCTTGTTACTTTTATAGATTTCTTTTAAAAGATTAGTGACTCCATATTTCACACCCAGTGTGTCTAGTATTGCCCACAAGTCTTCTTGAACCACGCTATCTTACGCTCCCTTGATATCCAAAAATGATAGCCACATGGGCCTGAGTTCCTTTTCTGCTATTTCGATGCACTGCATCAGTGAGAACAGATTGTCTTCTAAGCTCCTGTGTTTCCGAAACCCATTCTGCAGTTCTCCCGGCACCCCCTCATCCTCTATCCATGCCTGCAGCTTTTCCTTTATAATCTGCATCGCCAGCCTATAGACCACTGATGTCACTGTTATAGGATGGTGGTTGTTTATGTCAGCTTTGTCCCCCTTTCCTTTATAGATCATGCTCATCCTGCTAAGTTTCCATCAATCAGGGACTTCACCATCGATTATTGTTCTGCTCACTGCCTCTCTGAAAGTCTGTTTAGACTTCGGACCCAATGTTTTTATCAGCATAATTGGAATGCCATCTGGGCCTGTTGATGTACTACTTGGAACCCTCTTCTCAGCCCTTTCCCACTCTCGTTGTCAAAATGGAGGCATTGTGCCACTTGATTCATCCCTGTCTATTGTGGTGCACAAGGCACTTCTTTGTTCAAATTTTCTGTCATCCTTGCTCTTATATATTCAATAGCTTCGTCCCCTTCTAGCATAGCACCTTGAGCTGTAGTTATAAACCTCTGCTCTAAGTTTGTTTCATTTCTTAGGGAATTTAGATGGTTTCAAAATTTAGCAGCTGCCTTCCTGTTCTTTTTATGTACTTCTGCCAGCCACTGAGCACCCTTTCTTCTAATCTTTTTATTGATCAGGAGGGATGCTTCCCTTCTAGAGCTTAGAAAGATTTCCCATTTTCTTTCAACATCATCAGTCGGTTCACCGCGTTGCTTAGCATGTCTGTGTTTCCTAGAGGCTTTCTGACGTTTTGCTATGGCTCTCTTAACTTTCTCATCCCACCAACTCTTGGACTTGTGTCTTCTTTTCCGGGGTGACTTGTCACGTGCCTTAGCAAGCTCTAGTCCAAACAGTCTAATTAGATTTGTGTATGTCCACACAGTTTTATTATCCTCAGTGATTATTTTCTCGATTTGTTTAGTCGCAATTTCTATTTGCCTTTCTGAATGAAAATTTTGCTGTAGTTGCTCATCTTGTCTTATTCCCACTTTCGCTGCTCTTCCAAAACTTAGCTTGATACGTTTGTGATCACTACCCAGACTTCTGGAGCCACCTTCATCTATGTGCATTCCCCTGAGCTTATCATACATCCTATGTGCCATAAGTGCGTAATCTAGCGTTGACTGCAGCCTTCCTACCTCCCATGTTATTTGCCTTTCACACTTCTCGGTACTGTTGCAAATGAATAGATCATGATTTTCACACATATCAATGGTCATTTTGCCTGCTGAGTCAGTATTCTTTATTCTTTATTCATACATATCCCCGCTTTGCCAGAGGCGTTACAGCAGGGGGGTTACAAAGTTGAAAAAAATACATCTTCATTAACACTGCACACTTGCTTAGATGTCAAACAATTCCATTCGTTAATAGTTTTAACAAAAAACGAGTTTGAATACAGGTTCGTCCTGGCCCGGCACGGCTTTATTTTGTGTATGTGGTCTGTACGTTGAGATATGTAATCTGGTCTTTTTAAGTAAGTGTCGCTGTCTAGTCCCGTTTTTTATGAAATATCTGGTATAAAAGCTTCAAACGCAATTTTTTGCGACGGGACGACAGTAACTCCCAGTTTAACTCCTTTTTCATTTCGGTACAACTCTGCTTTTGTCCGTACCGACCCAAAACAAACCTGGCTGCTCTGTTTTGTATTTTTTCTAATTTATTTATCAAACCTGTTTGTGTTGGGTCCCAAAGAGTACAGGCATACTCCAAGATTGGACGAATACAAGTGAGGTAGGCCGTGCTTCTAAGGTTAGGATCTGCACATCTCAAATTCCTTTGAATATAATTCAACGCTATCGCGGCTTTGGAAACCACATAATCCACATGTGCATTCCAGGAACAATCATGCGACAGCAATACACCCAAATATTTGTACGAGTATTTTTTATCTAATTTATTTCCTCCTAGACAAAAATTTGCATCAAATATTTTTTTCTTCTTTGTAAAACACACATGAACGCACTTATTTGTGTTTAACTTCATTTGCCACTTAAGGCACCATTGATGAATACGTGCAAGATCAGCCTGCAATTCAAGGACATCATGTTCTTTCTGAATTTTTCTGTAGACTACGCAATCATCAGCAAAGAGCCGTATACTTGAGCTTATATCTTTGTTAATGTCATTTATAAAAATTATGAATAGCAGAGGCCCCAATACAGATCCCTGGGGGACGCCCGAAGTGACCTCTAGAAATTCCGACTTAGTACCATTCAGGACAACACATTGGCGGCGTTGTGACAGGTAATTCTCTATCCAATTAAAAATTCTCTCATCTATATTAAATATTCGTAATTTTTCGAGGAGCAGAGGATGCGAAACAGTGTCGAAAGCTTTACTGAAATCTAAAAAGATGCAGTCTGTTTGCCCACCTAGATCAATTTCGGATACTAGATCGTTGTAGAACTCGAGAAGTTGGGTCGTACAGGAAAAGCCCTTACGAAAACCGTGTTGAGTCTTTGTTAACAAATCGTAATCTAATAAATGCTTCATTAGAGCCTTATATATTACATGTTCAATGATTTTACATGATATCGAGGTAAGCGAAATAGGTCTATAATTCGTGACATCTTTTTTAGGACCTCCTTTGTGGATCGGGACTACATTTGCCACTTTCCAGTCTTGTGGCAACTGGCCAGTGCTTAGTGATTTTTCAAAGATCAGGTAAAGGTAGAGCGAAATGGGGTTAACGCACTGTTTTAAAACTCTTGGAGAGACACCGTCAGGGCCGATAGCTTTACTGTCGTCGAGATTCCTGAGCAAGGCCTCAATACCGCTGACACTAATTACAAGAGGTTCCATGAGAGGAACACTGCTACTTGTCAAGGATGAGCTCAATGCAGATTTAGGAAGAAAAACGGATTGGAAGTAGTTATTTAGGCACGTGGCTTTATCCGTATCATTGGAAAGAGTGCGTCCATCGAAAATAAGTTCATTTATTCCAACCGGATCAGACCCACATCCCTTTAGATATTGCCAGAAAGGTTTAGGATTTGTACTCATATTTTCATTCAATCGTTTAAAAAAATGCTGCTTTGCATTTACTGATTCTTCTTTATATTCACGTGTTAGCTCCTGTAGCTTCTTATAATGAACTTTACCTTTCATTTTTTTGTATTTTTTGAATACCCGTCTTCGTTTCTTAATTAGTTTCAGGATACTGTAAGTCACCCACGGTTTTTTACGTTTCTTAAGCTTAGCCGAATCCATACTTGGTATGTACTGCTCTGAGAGTTCGAGTATCTTATTTTTAAATGTGTTCCACAAATACTCTACACTGTGTTCCTCTACCAAGCATTCAAATACAGGCAAATAATCAAGAAGCCTTGCGGAAATTGACGGATAGTCGCCTTTGTCAAAAAAGAACAACTTTCTTCTGATACTCTTCGTGATTTTTTGAATTTTTGTTATAACGCCTGCTACTACAACCTGATGGTCACTAATGCCTGGAATGATATCGACGTTACTTACTAAATTAGGGGAGTTACAAAAGAGAAGATCAAGGGTATGCTTAAGTCTTGTGGGTTCTAAAACGTACTGTATCAACCCAAAAGTGTCAACAATGTTCTTCATTTCTAGGTTACCCATCTATACCTCCTATGTGCGCATTCATATCTCCTAGTATAATTATCTCGCACTCTCCTCCTAACTCTTGAATGTCATTTGATATACACTCCACCATTGCCTGGTTTTCCTCTCTGGCCTTTGCTCCCGTCCACAAGTGTGGTGCGGGTATGTAAAGGCGTCGCTGGCTGATTTATGTGTGTGTCAGCGCTTCTTCTATTTCGGTGTTGTGCGACGGTTTGTATTATTGCGATATTATTTCTTGCGAATATGGTGATGCTTGAGTGCTGACTGTTCTGTATGGACGTTAGTTCTGAATGCGCGGTGCGCTGTGACGCGCTTCAGTGAACGCTGTCACACGGGTACTTGCTGCATGTGGTCGCACTGCACTGTATTTGATCCGGACCGTGTAGCGGTGACTAATACCGGTTTTCCTCGAGAAATTTTGATCGCGCTCAACAACTTTGTCGCTGCTGCGCTGTACAGCATTGAGTTTGGCGCAGATGCCCTGACCGCGATCACAAGTGTCTGTGTGACACCGGCAGTATGAATTTCGCATTATTTCCACTACTTTCACAGGTAGTCCAAGTAGCATAGAGAAAATAAAAAGCTGTGACTGCGATATCCCCTGTCGGTGATCACACGTGAATGCTTATACCAAGCTAAACCGTTCAGTTCTGTACACTTTTGTGGCCTCTACTTTGGCTGCTGCTTACATGACAATGCAAGAAAAAAGCGATCTACTAATAACATCAAAATTACACAGAAATGGTGCATCATACTTAGGCAAGTCTCTAGAAAATATAAAACGTCTGCAAAGAAGCCCATGTGCATGTTTGGTCTTGCAAACAAGCTTATTGCTCACGCTTTTAACAAATTTTGTTGTTAGGGTTCTGCTGACATGAAATGCAGTGGACCACAGCATTATACATATATTGTATTGCCACGTTCCATTTCCCAAGTTTTTGTTATCGTTCCAAAAACACCACACGATTCTCAGCGCAAAAGCGCAAACCGCGCCTGCAGTTTTCGAGAAGGTTCCGGACTGTAGTAGATCATTTCGATAAGATCACGCCCACTGTGCGAACGGTACAGATTGTTCTGGAACCTACGCCATCGCCAGCGATAACGCTAGAACATTCGACGGCAAGAGTATAAATGCCGACGCGCTTCGCCTCTTGTCAGTTGTTGATCGAAGGCCGACGCTCCGTTCGCCGCTATCAGTCCGAGACTGCTATCTGTGCGAGACTGCTGCTGTAATAGGACTTTCCGTTTACCGGGCACAGGTTCGCCCAAATAAACAGTTAAATCCCAACACGAAGTCTCCTGTCTTCGGCCACGTCACGACCCCGTGACAGTATGATTGGTGTGTTAAGTGGTCACCTGTAAATTGCGATCTGCATAAAAAGTGAGTGCTTTGCCTTCACCGCAACTTTGGCATGCTCACTTTTTGCTTAACACCTAGATATAAACCTCGTCGTACATTGAAGGTGTCATCATCATCAGCCTGACTACGCCCACTGCAGAGCAAAGGCATCTCCCATGATCTGCCAATCAACCCGGTCTTGTGCTATTGGTTGCCATGTTATACCTGCCAACTTTTTAATCTCACGGACCCCTCTAACTTTCTGTCTCCCCTTCGTGCGTTTGCCTTCTCTGGGAATCCAGTCAGTTACCCTTAATGACCAGCGGTTATCCTGCCTACGTGCAATGTGCCCGACCCATGTGCATTTCTTATTCTTGATTACAACTATGATATCCTGAACCCTGGTTTGTTCGCTGACCCACTCTGCTCTCTTCTTCTCTTTTAAAGTTACACCTATCATTTTCCTTTCCTTCGCTCACTGGTTCTTTCTCAATTTAAGCTCAACCCTCTTTGTAAGCCTCCAAGTTTCTGCTCCGTAGATAAATACCGGCAAGATGCAGTTGTTATATACCTTCCTCTTGAGGGTTTGTGGCAGATTACCATTCATGATTAGAGAATGCTTGCTGAATGTGATCAACCCCATCTTTGTTCTTCTGGTTACTTCACTCTCATGGTTCCGCTTCGCGGCTCCTACCTGTCCTAAGTAGACATATTCCTTTACAACTTCCAGCGTCTCTCCACCTATCGCAAAGTGCTGTTTTCTGCCGAGACTGTAGCACATTACTTTAGTTTTGTGGACATTCATTTTCAGACCTACTTTTCTGCTTTCCATGTTGAGTTCTGTAATCGTGAGCTGTAATTAATCTCCTAAGTTACTCATCAAGGCAATGTCATCAGCAAATCGCAGGTTACTGAGATACTTTCCATTAACTCTTATTCCTAATTCTTCCCAAGTTAGGGTCCTGAAAACCTCCTGTAAACACGAGATGAATAGCTCTGGAGAGATTGTATCTCTCTGCCTTACACCCTTCTTTATTGGGATTCTGCCGCTTTCTTTATAGTGGCTGTGCATCCACTGTAGATTTCTTTCAGTATGTTTATGTAGCGTTCTTCAATGCCCTGACTCAGTAGTGCCTGCATTACTGCTGATGTTTTGACTGAGTCAAATACCTTCTCGTACTCTATTAAGGCTATGTATAGGTGTTGGTTGTATGTGAAGTTGTTTGATATGTTTATGGCACACGATAACGTTAACATTATGGTACATTCCACAGTGCAGTTAAGTGCGGTGTATTTCGGTCGGTGCATCTTCTTTTCATGATTTAGCATTAATTTATTTTATTATTAAAGTAATTTATTAAATCCCAACACGAAGTCTTCTGTCTTCGGCCACGTCACGACCCCGTGACATCTGGTGGAGGTGCTGCTTCGTTCATGTACCGGACGTTCCCGTCAAGCCGTGAACCCAGCCCACGTCGCGGAGAAGACACTGACGCCAACCAGGAGCAGCGAACAAGCCGCCGACAGCAAGGGCTACCACTGGTGTACGGGCTTCTACAAGACAAGGCGCGGAAGACCAAGGCCATGACCGCGACTGCAGCGACAATGACAACCGCAGCGTCCCAGCCCACGATGGTCATGCATCTACCCAGGGAACCACCAATTTTCCATGGGTCATCGTTCGAAGACCCGGAGTCCTGGCTAGAAACAGTGGTTGAGGGCGTGTGGCCGCCCTCAACCACTGGGACCATGACGAAAAGCTGCGTCGTGTGTTCTTCTATTTGGAAGACACCGCAAGGACCTGGCTCGAAAACCGGGAGTCCACGCTCCGAACGTGGGATGTTTTCTGCGGTGCATTCCTGCAAACGTTCGCGAGCGTCGCTCGCAAAGAGAGGGCCGCTGCTTTATTAGAGACCCGGGTTCAGCTAACAAATGAAAATGTCGCCATTTTCACCGCAGAATCGACCCGACTATTCCGTAATGCTGACCCAGACATGCCTGAGGAGAAAAAAGTTCGTTTTCTCATGCGAGGGGTCAAACAGGAGCTCTTCGCGGGACTGATGAGAAACCCACCGAAAACCGCCCAAGAATTTATAGCCGAAGCGACCACTATCGAAAAGACCCTGGACACACGCACCAGGCAGTATAATCGTCGTCTGGCTGCAGAATGCGCTGCTGCTCAAGCCAGTAACTCCGGAGACCTGCGTGAAACGATCCGAGCGATCGTGCGGGAAGAGCTGCGCAAGCTGTTGCCTTCGGCGCAGCCTCAAGTGGATTCAATCGCGGACATTGTTCGAGAAGAAGTTCGGCAATCGCTTCAAATTCCCGACGCACAGCTGCCCGAGCCGGAAGCTATGAGCTACGCCGCTGCACTGCGCCAATAACGCTCCTCCCCGTCCACGCCAAAACGCCGCCCCATCGCACTTCCGTCGACAGACACCACCGCCGCCACCACCCCCACCGACGTCATACCGTTCGCCAGCGGCCCAGCGCAGTGCACCGAGGAAGACTGATGTCTGGCGCACCCCTGACCATCGCCCGCTCTGCTACCACTGCGGCGAGGTCGGACACGCACACTGCCGTTGCCAGTACCGACAGATGGGACTGCGTGGGTTCGCCGTCAATGCACCGCGTCCACAGCCAGGAGAACGACCACGTGACATCGCCGACTACCTGACAGGAACTCGGTGGACACCACGAAGCCCTTCGCGTTCGCCGTCGCCCAGCCGCCGCACGTCACCGCACCACCGGCAGTACTCTGGCCCAACGCGGGGCCGGTCTCCTAGCCCGTATCCGGGAAACTAAGGGCAGCAACCGGTGGAGGTGCGGTTGCTGTGCGACGAACTACCGAAGATCCTCCGACGACGACGCCGCCGCGACGGAGCCTTCCGAACACAACGCCAACCAGGCAAAGCCCTGACGGCGAAAGCTCACTTACCGAAGGTGGCCTGACAACGCAACATGGAAGCAGTGGAACAAGCCGACGCAGCCGTGACCCGACACCACGCCCTAACTGTAATGCGAGACGGCGAATTAGCGACCTCGACGTTCTTATCGACGGCCGCAGTGTGACCGCTCTCGTCGATACTGGAGCCGACTATTCTGTCATCAGTGGGTCGTTCGCCGTGAAGTTAAAGAAAGTTAGGACAGCTTGGAAAGGCCCTGAAATCCGCACAGCCGGAGGTCATCTCGTAACGCCTGCAGGAATCTGCACAGCGAGAGTCACCATTAACGGCCGTATTTATCCTACAGACTTCGTAATCCTACAGCGTTGCTGGAGAGATGTCATCCTTGGCATGAACTTCTTATGCCTCCATGGTGCTGTCATCAACCTAAAAACAAAGTCGATAACGTTATCCACAGAAGAGCACTACCGCCGCGCAAGCCGTCAGGACACCATGCCTTGAATGTGCTGGAAGAACAAGTCACCATTCTTCCTCGCTTAAGCGTCATTATTTCAGTCGGCGCTCCTAAATCACCTGACTTGGAAGGCGTCGTTGAAGGCAGTCAGCATCTGTTGGTCACCCGAAATATTTGCGTCGCAAGAGGAATAGCACAGCTGCGGGGAGGCAAAGCAACGGTTATGCTCACGAATTTCAGCAATGAGTACAAACATGTGAACAAAGGAACAACGGTCGCATACATCGAGGAAATTGTCGAAACTACCAGTGCTTTCGCCCTCGCCGATTCAGCGGAACCTGCTCAGAAGATCCAAGCTCCTCCCATAACTTTCGGCGTCAATCCCAGACTTCCGAACGATAAGCAAGAACAGCTCAAGGCCCTGCTCCTGCAATACGAAGATTGCTTTTCGTCGTCATCGAAAATTCGGCAGACCCCAATCACGAAACATCGCATCATAACCGAAGAAAATGCCAGACCACTCCGTCAGAGTCCGTACAGGGTTTCGACGCGAGAACGTGAGGCCATGAAGAGACAAGTTGACGAAATGCTGCGAAATGACATTATCCAGCCGTCCAAGAGTCCATGGGCATCCCCCATGGTGTTAGTGAAGAAAAAGGATGGGACCCTACGTTTCTGAGTCGATTATCGCCGCCTGAACAAAATCACAAGAAAGGACGTGTATCCTCTCCCACGAATAGACGACGCACTTGATCGGCTCCATAACGCCAAGTACTTTTCATCAATGAACCTCAAGACTGGCTATTGGCAAATCGAAGTCGACGAAAGAGACCGAGAGAAGACGGCGTTTACAACACCGGACGGCCTCTTCGAGTTTAAGGTGATGCCCTTCGGCCTTTGCTCAGCGCCTGCAACTTTTCAACGCGTTATGGATTTAGTACTAGCAGGATTGAAGTGGCAGACTTGCCTTGTGCACTTGGACGACGTCGTCGTGTTTTCCTCGAGTTTCGACGAGCATCTTCGGCGCCTTGAAGCTGTACTTCAAGCCATCAAGACGTCCGGACTCACACTGAAGCCAGAAAAGTGCAGATTTGCGTATGAGGAGCTCTTGTTTCTGGGGCACGTTATCAGCAAGTCTGGAGTTCGTCCCGATCCACGGAAAACAGCCGCCATCGCCGACTTCCCGCCGCCCACAGACAAGAAGGCCGTGCGCCGATTTCTGGACCTGTGCCCCTATTATAGGCAGTTCGTGAAAAACTTCGCCCGCATCGCCGATCCTCTCACTAACCTTACCAAGGCCGACGTGGAATTCAAGTGGGAAACGCCACAGGAACACGCTTTCCAGGAGCTTAAACATCGCCTCCAGACGCCTCCGTTACTTGCCCATTTCGACGAATTCGCCGAGACAGAAATACATACTGACGCAAGCAGCGTAGGTCTTGGCGCCGTTCTTGTGCAGAGGGCTGACGGACTTGAAAGGGTTATTAGTTACGCCAGCCGATCGCTATCCAAAGCAGAAACAAATTATTCCACAACAGAAAAGGAGTGCCTCGCCATCATCTGGGCTACGTCGAAATTTCGACCCTACCTCTACGGCAGGCCCTTCGATGTTGTGAGCGACCACCGCGCCTTGTGTTGGCTAGCCACCTTGAAGGACCCTTCAGGTCGCCTCGCACGATGGAGCCTGAGACTTCAAGAATATGACATTACTGTCATTTACAAGTCCGGCAAAAAACACTCCGACGCCGACTGTCTCTCTCGTGCGCCTGTCGACCAACCGCTACCCGATGACCAGGCTCCAGTCACCAGTCACCCGGATGATGACTACTTCTTGGGAACGATAACTACCGACGACTTCGCTGAACGACAGCGGGCCGACCCGGAACTTAAGGCCCTAATAGAATACCTCGAAGGCAGAACCGCCGAAGTCCCGAAGGTATTCAAGCGCGCACTTGCGTCGTTCTTTCTGCGAAACGGTCTTCTACAAAAGAAAAAATTTACACCGCTTCGAGCTAAGTACTTCCTTGTGGTGCCTTCAGCTCTGCGACCAGAACTCCTGCAGGCCCTGCACGACGATCCGACGGCAGGACACCTCAGTGTTTCTCGCACGATCGCGAGGATACAAGAAAGGTACTACTGGCCACGTCTTACCACCGACGTCACTCTTTGTGTGAGGACATGCCGGGAATGTCAGCGACGCAAGACACCACCGACAAGGCCAGCGGGACTTCTGAGCCAATTGATCCACCTTGCCGACCTTTCCAGCAGATTGGTATGGACCTACTGGGGCTGTTCCCAACGTCGGCTTTCGGAAACAAGTGGATCGTGGTAGCTACCGACTACCTCACCCACTACGCTGAGACAAAAGCGCTGCCAAAAGGCAGTGCATCCGAGGTAGCTAAGTTCTTCGTCGAAAATATCGTACTACGTCACGGCGGCCCGGAGGTCCTTATCACCGACAGAGGAACAGCATTCACTGCCGACTTAACTCAAGCGATCTTGACATACAGCCAAACAAACCCCCGCCAAACGACAGCGTACCACCCACAGACCAACGGCCTCACCGAGCGGCTTAACAAGACGATCGCCGACATGCTGTCAATGTACGTCGATGTCGAACACAAGACGTGGGACGCCATTCTTCCGTATGTGACCTTCGCATACAACACGGCGGTTCAGGAGACGACGCAGATATCTCCATACAAATTGGTCTACGGAAGGAGCCCGGCAACGACGCTCGATGCCATGTTACTCAACGTCACCGACGAAGAAAACCTCGATGTGAGCGAGTACCTTCAACGCGCCGAAGAAGCCCGACAACTTGCGCGTCTCCGTATCAAGAATCAAAAGACGACCGACAGCCACCGTTGCAATCTTCGACGACGCTTCGTGGAATACCAGCCCGGTGAACGTGTTTGGGTGTGGACGCCGATACGCCGACGTGGACTAAGTGAAAAGCTTCTGCGACGGTACTTCAGACCGTACAGGGTGGTTCGACGTCGAGGCCCACTTGATTACGAGGTTGTCCCCGACGGCATCACGAACTCTCAACGACGCCGATCGCGACCTCAAGTCGTCCATGTCGCGCGCCTCAAGCCGTTTCATGCGCGGTAACAAACTGAAACAGTGTTTTTTGTTTCCTTCCAAAAACACCTCACGATTCTCAGCGCATATCCATATCACACGTATCCATGGTCATTTTGCCTGCTGAGTCAGTATACCCATCTATACCTCCTATGTGCGCATTCATATCTCCTAGTATAATTATCTCGCACTCTCCTCCTAACTCTTGAATGTCATTTGATATACACTCCACCATTGCCTGGTTTTCCTCTCTGGCCTTTGCTCCCGTCCACAAGTGTGGTGCGGGTATGTAAAGGCGTCGCTGGCTGATTTATGTGTGTGTCAGCGCTTCTTCTATTTCGGTGTTGTGCGACGGTTTGTATTATTGCGATATTATTTCTTGCGAATATGGTGATGCTTGAGTGCTGACTGTTCTGTATGGACGTTAGTTCTGAATGCGCGGTGCGCTGTGACGCGCTTCAGTGAACGCTGTCACACGGGTACTTGCTGCATGTGGTCGCACTGCACTGTATTTGATCCGGACCGTGTAGCGGTGACTAATACCGGTTTTCCTCGAGAAATTTTGATCGCGCTCAACAACTTTGTCGCTGCTGCGCTGTACAGCATTGAGTTTGGCGCAGATGCCCTGACCGCGATCACAAGTGTCTGTGTGACACCGGCAGTATGAATTTCGCATTATTTCCACTACTTTCACAGGTAGTCCAAGTAGCATAGAGAAAATAAAAAGCTGTGACTGCGATATCCCCTGTCGGTGATCACACGTGAATGCTTATACCAAGCTAAACCGTTCAGTTCTGTACACTTTTGTGGCCTCTACTTTGGCTGCTGCTTACATGACAATGCAAGAAAAAAGCGATCTACTAATAACATCAAAATTACACAGAAATGGTGCATCATACTTAGGCAAGTCTCTAGAAAATATAAAACGTCTGCAAAGAAGCCCATGTGCATGTTTGGTCTTGCAAACAAGCTTATTGCTCACGCTTTTAACAAATTTTGTTGTTAGGGTTCTGCTGACATGAAATGCAGTGGACCACAGCATTATACATATATTGTATTGCCACGTTCCATTTCCCAAGTTTTTGTTATCGTTCCAAAAACACCACACGATTCTCAGCGCAAAAGCGCAAACCGCGCCTGCAGTTTTCGAGAAGGTTCCGGACTGTAGTAGATCATTTCGATAAGATCACGCCCACTGTGCGAACGGTACGGATTGTTCTGGAACCTACGCCATCGCCAGCGATAACGCTAGAACATTCGACGGCAAGAGTATAAATGCCGACGCGCTTCGCCTCTTGTCAGTTGTTGATCGAAGGCCGACGCTCCGTTCGCCGCTATCAGTCCGAGACTGCTATCTGTGCGAGACTGCTGCTGTAATAGGACTTTCCGTTTACCGGGCACAGGTTCGCCCAAATAAACAGTTAAATCCCAACACGAAGTCTCCTGTCTTCGGCCACGTCACGACCCCGTGACAGTATGATTGGTGTGTTAAGTGGTCACCTGTAAATTGCGATCTGCATAAAAAGTGAGTGCTTTGCCTTCACCGCAACTTTGGCATGCTCACTTTTTGCTTAACACCTAGATATAAACCTCGTCGTACATTGAAGGTGTCATCATCATCAGCCTGAATACGCCCACTGCAGAGCAAAGGCATCTCCCATGATCTGCCAATCAACCCGGTCTTGTGCTTTTGGTTGCCATGTTATACCTGCCAACTTTTTAATCTCACGGACCCCTATAACTTTCTGTCTCCCCTTCGTGCGTTTGCCTTCTCTGGGAATCCAGTCAGTTACCCTTAATGACCAGCGGTTATCCTGCCTACGTGCAATGTGCCCGGCCCATGTGCATTTCTTATTCTTGATTACAACTATGATATCCTGAACCCTGGTTTGTTCGCTGACCCACTCTGCTCTCTTCTTGTCTTTTAAAGTTACACCTATCATTCACTGGTTCTTTCTCAATTTAAGCTCAACCCTCTTTGTAAGCCTCCAAGTTTCTGCTCCGTAGATAAATACCGGCAAGATGCAGTTGTTATATACCTTCCTCTTGAGGGTTTGTGGCAGATTACCATTCATGATTAGAGAATGCTTGCTGAATGTGATCAACCCCATCTTTGTTCTTCTGGTTACTTCACTCTCATGGTTCCGCTTCGCGGCTCCTACCTGTCCTAAGTAGACATATTCCTTTATAACTTCCAGCGTCTTTCCACCTATCGCAAAGTGCTGTTTTCTGCCGAGACTGTAGCACATTACTTTAGTTTTGTGGACATTCATTTTCAGACCTACTTTTCTGCTTTCCATGTTGAGTTCTGTAATCGTGAGCTGTAATTAATCTCCTAAGTTACTCATTAAGGCAATGTCATCAGCAAATCGCAGGTTACTGAGATACTTTCCATTAACTCTTATTCCTAATTCTTCCCAAGTTAGGGTCCTGAAAACCTCCTGTAAACACGAGATGAACAGCACTGGAGAGATTGTATCTCTCTGCCTTACACCCTTCTTTATTGGAATTCTGCCGCTTTCTTTATGGTGGCTGTGCATCCACTGTAGATTTCTTCCAGTATGTTTATGTAGCGTTCTTCAATGCCCTGACTCAGTAGTGCCTGCATTACTGCTGATGTCTTGACTGAGTCAAATACCTTTTCGTACTCTATTAAGGCTATGTATACGTGTTGGTTGTATGTGAAGTTGTTGTTAGATATGTTTATGGCACACGATAACGTTAACATTATGGTACATTCCACAGTGCAGTTAAGTGCGGTGTATTTCGGTCGGTGCATCTTCTTTTCATGATTTAGCAGTAATTTATTTTGGGCAAAAATTAGCAGTTATGGTCTTGTTGCTTTTTACCACTTCATAATACAAATTATTTAATAAACGATCACATCTCATACATTAATAAAAGGACCAGGGCAGTGGAGGGCCTTGACACATTGATCTAGCACTACCATATTGCAGTTTTCAACTGCAACTCAAAGACCACTGCGTGGCATATTTAATTTATAATAAATTCTATTGTTGCAACATTTGTCTATGTGAACTTTTGGTGTTGAAAACATGATCAGACAATTGACAACAGCTGGTCCATCAGTTTTTAAACAGCACTCAAATGGTACTCCATGCCTACTGACTATAGCACAGCGTAATAGTATTTGTCTAAAATATGTGGTCAATAGGTACGAAACAACAGCTGCAGCACTTCGAGCAAGTTATTTGCAGAGTAATAAAAGCTGGGAGCACTTGATGACAGCACTATTGGGAGTCTGTCACCATGTACAGATCTTTTGTACTTGCTTAAGTTTCTGTGCTTTCAGGCTCGTGCACCGCAGAGCAGAAGGAACCTACGTTGCTCTCCATTAAAAGCATATTCGAAAAATTCGATTTACCTCGTGCAGCCATACATTTCAACTAGGAAGTTTGTCTGGTTAGAGTTAGTTGAGAAGGTAAAAGTACTTATGATCTTTAAATGCTATAACACCCCTTGAGGAGGCATTGGTGGTCAAAAAGAAAATGCTTTCTTAGCAGAAAAAGCAAGGCAAGGCTCCTCTTGATTGTGATTTAAAAAAGCATTTGCTAGTCTTTGGCAATAGAGTTTTAAAGCCCTTCGCTAACACCAAGGAAAGTCAACTGTTTTTCTAGGTCTTAAGCTCTTTTGCCGGCCTCCGAACAATGTTATACTAAGCTCTATTTTTAGTCTTTATATAGCTTATTTCCTATCCTTTTATAACAAACTGCTAATACCTGAACAATAAATGTCTAGACACTCAAATACTTCTGAAGTCAACATTGTCACAAATTATTCGGATTTTCTTTAGCGTGTCAGGATGGTGTCATAACATATTGAACTTCACTGTCATGAATGGAGTATTTTTGCTCTGATTTAACAGGTGCTGTTTACCATTGCTATGCATTTGCACAGATTGTCAAACACATCACAAATGATCTGATAAGAAATGCCTCAACTTAGTAAACAGAAAACTTGTATGTTTGAAATGTGGTGTTTTATTGTATCTCGTGAAGAGGGTAACATCATTCAGTAAAAGCATTGCTGGTGATCTCCATAGTCATAGAACTAATTGAATTTAAGTAATTAGTACTGAGGTTCCACTTTGTTGCATGTACATGTAGTAGCACCATATTTATACTCTTCTTTATGCCTCTGCCTTTCATTATAGACATTTGAACAAACCGGAAGTGTCGTATTATTATTGCCTGTCTTTGTCACATTTTACTATGACTTAGCATAGTATTTGATGCTAGATGCCAAAAAAAGAGATTAATATGTCACATCTCCATTCACCACGAAGAGGTTTCTTTTTAAGCTATTGTTCAAGGCAGTGCTGTTATTCAGCATTCTGCTGTAGAGCATATGAGCAATACCGTTTGTTTGTACAGGACGTTATACCATCGGTCGCATATACATGCTTTTTTGGTCTACACATGTAGCTATAAATATCATCAGTGTAAATGCGGCTGTCTTTATTTAAATACGAAATAGTGCATTAAAAGAAAGAAAGTCTGTATCTCTAATCTGACCCCAAGGTAAAGGGGAATGGTATCGTACAGTCAGGGGTGGATCCAGCTAATCATTTTAGGGGGAGGGGGGTTGCTTAAGGTAAAACAGGAGAGAGGGGCATGGTCATTACTATTTGTTTTTTTTTACTAGCTTAAACAGTCTATAATAGCATAAATACTATTATTATGTGCTTAAAGGAATCCCACTCATTTGTCCTAATTGTTGATAACAGGTGGACAGCAAACACTGAGGAGAGGGGGAGGGGATACTGACAGGCTTTGGGGGGGGGGGGCGATCCCCTCTAGCGCCCCCTTCTGGATCCGCCACTGCGTGCAGTTCTGCACAAGATCACAGGATTGATTCCGGACCTCAGAAGTCTCATTATAATAGTTGTAATATGTACTAGTGCCCTAGTTCCATGCACACAGGAAGATTATGAGGTCAAAATAATTAAGCTTTAACTTGAAACAGTGCGTGTCATAACCAGATTTTAGTTTTGCGACATGAAACCGTCGAACTTAATTTTATTAATTCTTTTCAAAACCAGCATAGATGTACAGTGCTTGCGAAATTCTGCTCCCAGTTTTTTTTTCATGTGAATGTGTGATTCATCACAGAATTTATGGCATTATTTAGCAGTGCGATTCTTCAAGGCCTTCCCTATTGCCATGATTTGTTTTTTTCACATTTGCTCAAACCAGAGGACAAGCTCACCAAGGAACATTTACTGCATGGGAGGATGTTTGAAACAGTTGGTAATGTGTTCAAGTTGGCCCATACACACACCTTTTGCAAAGCAACAAAATTTCTTCATCTTTATTAGGGAAACTAATTCTATATAAGTGTGCAGCAGTCATGCAGCTATACTGTCAAAAAAGTGATGTTTCAGGACAAATAGAAATGTTTAATAAAGGTTACTGATAAGAAAATGTAAAGTTAGGCATCTGTCTTAATCATATGGTGGTTTTGGTATGTTAAACCCCACATATCACTGAAAATGATAAGGTAACCTTGCCTGAAAAAGTTGCTTGTTATTTACTACACACCTCAACGACCAATATGAATTCTCTGCAATTAGAGACAAGTTAAAATCTAGAAAAAAGTGCATCTTAAAACCAAACGAGGGAGCAGATAAACATTAATGCCACTGAGTACATTTACTAATTACTCTATCCAAGATTGCAGCAAAATAAGCACCTGCAAACATATGTGCTAGTAATAACAACAGAATGCTCTGCTTCAGGTTTTTGATGCAGGAAAAATAAAGAAATTATGAAAACGACCACATGTTGCATGATGAAGGCAAGACAATGCTTTATTAGCAGTTTTTAAAATGCTTATGTTATGGTTTGTTTCAATATTGTTCCTGACTTAGCTCGTTGTGCACTTGGCTGGAGTGCAGATTCATTTTCACCACTGTCACTTATCCTCTTTTGAGGTCCTTGGCAGCAAGTACACCTACCTGTAACAGACATGGCAAATTACCCAACCTCCTTCTTTATTTCCCTGTACAATTCAAACAGCAGCCTATCTTTCCACTTCCAAGTAAAGGTGGCGGTGAGTAAGCTGGGCATGCATGAACTTCAATGCATGACTCGGGCTGCAATTCAAAGCATAAACTCTCATAAGAAACTGTAATAAGTGTTAAGTTTGTTTGGACTACAGATATTTAAGCAAAATTAGTTGAAACACAGTATGAAAATAGGTGTGAATTTTTACTGCAAAGTATCGTAGAGTTAAAATAGTGTGAAGAGAACACTCGCAAATAGAGCAGCTGAATTGGTGGGAAGCATTCCTTGGTTGTACGGGTAGTCACATTCAATGGACCTCTTGTGCAGCCCTGGCAATGCTATGAAAGAAGCACATGCTAGTGCCTCCATTCCAACTTCAATCGCGAGTGGGCACTGTAAAATACAGAGCAAGCGCCCCCTCCCCTCCTGCAAAGATTTTTCAACCTGTTCTCCACTACGGATTTCTACAGCAGCAGTTCTTTGGAACCAAAGTTCTGAGTGTCCTTATATACGCGCCAGATTTTTTTTAACACTTTTACAATGTGATGCCTTGGGGCTGTATTCTGAGTTGTCACAAATTGTCTGAACATTTGTAGAACATCTTTCCCGCCTTGTCATAACACCTGAAATTTTATACAAGGATTCTCTTTGGGTCTGTAAAACAGCAAATGTGGATGTATTCGATACAGCATTTCATTAGAAACACAGGTGTCCATTTTTCTTAAAGGCTTTTCTATATTGTATTAGTGTCCGAGACCAAGCAAGGGCCCCTTTCCAGATTATCTTTCAGCATCGAGGGGGTGATTTCTCGGGATTTTACAGGAGTATGAAGTTGGAGGTAGTGCTTGGGCCAGTGTGCATATCTCACTTTAAAGTACTAAGAACTTGGAAGCTTGTACCCCTATGCAAAGAGAAGAAACACAGCATACCAAATACGTTTGCACTGTTTCAAGTTTAAGTTCACCATGGTGAAACTCACATGTCCATCAAACAAGTTTTGTAAATGAGGGCAATTTTCAGCCATGTGTAGCCTTTGAGCTTGTGAGGACACACTTCCTACGTTACCAGTCACAGTCAGCATGGTTATACACTGTTGTCCTTTATGAAACAGAAAACGTGAACACATGGACTGCGCTCAGTGGCAACTGGCTACACTACCATCAACCTACAGCTGAAGAAAGTGTGCATGCTTCTGTTTTTATCAGCGCCTATCCAGCGGCCATAATTCATTCTTTTGTTTGCCGATAGATGCCTTCAAAAGGCGATGTGCTTTGTTTAGCGGTTGTTTTGGTTGTTCCAATTCAGTTAGTAAATAATGGTGAGAGAGTACCACCATAAAAACTGGACATGTCATTTCTTTTGTTTCAATGTCTGTCTAATGACCCAGTTATCGTGACTGCAAACCTTTTTTAACGGAGCGCACAACAGTTAAATTGTTTAAAGACATTTTCATAGGGCTCTGCACGGGCGTATGAACGTAGCCTCAAGAGATACCACACCGCTGCAGACTTGTGAGACTGCATATTTTTTTTGCTTGTTTGAGAAAAAACAGTGCACGAGCTCGTTTAAATGTACATTTAATGTGTGTCTGTTGCAATAAACAATAAATTGTCCTCTGTGTCACGCTTCTTATCCTCCATCCTCCTAGGATTATACGCATTGAGATGTGATACACCTAACAATACAACTACACTGACTTTCATTTCTCTTTGGGCCAGGTAAATGAGCTGGTCAACTACTGTACATCATTCTTATTGGTTTTTTTTTGGGTGAAGGGACACTAAAGAGCAAAACATTTTTTTTGCATACTATTGAAGTATGATTTCACATCACCACTCTTACCATGACACGACGCTTGGCAAGTGCGAAACCGCGCAAAAAGAAATGTCTCATCAAACACCATGACATCATCAATTTTGATGGCATTTACTGGGTGCTACGTAGTTTATAATCAATAAAAACGAAGGACATTGCCATGTTTGGGTGTAATAGACCTAGCATATGAAGTTTCAGAAAATATCACCAAGCCAATCGCAAAATTGTGAATAATACATTTAAAAACATTTGACGTCACGCATGGACATTTCGGCACAACTTTCAATAGTGAAACTTCAACCTTAATTTTCTCCACTAATAATGAACTTGGGATAGTGAAACATGGCATTGGCATTAGAGTACTCAGAGTGCAGTTTGTCGATCTAAACAGTCACTGTTTCTCTTCAGTATCCTTGTAACGCTTTTGTAAAATACACACAGCAAGCTTGTGAATCGAGCGCAGATCTGCACAGCAAACTGGTGTTGGGAGTACGGAGTTTGTACGATGTGATTTCAACCATGTCGCATTGCTGCAGTGAAGGGAACCAAACTGCTCGAGGCTACAGCGACAGAGGCCTCTAAATCGCTCCAGAGTTTCCTTCCACAGTTTCAACCACATGGGTTCAATAGTGGCAAAACATGACATTTATTCCACTTGTTCTTTACAACTGTATCATAAACAGAGACTAACACATGCATTTTTCTTGGTTTAAATGTTTTTTGATCTTTCAGTGGATAAGTTATTTTGAGGTAACACTAATATTTTTGAAGATAGAATCATTTTGAAGAATAGATTCAATATCTCTGCTCCTAGCCTCCTTTCTGACATGTATTCATGACAATTGCATTAATTAGCAATTGTAAGAAGTTTCACCCTAGCAGTAAATTTACCATGCACCAACCTTTCAGCAAAATTAACTTTCTAGATATGGCGGTATCAATTAAAACATTTGAAAAAGGGTTCATTGGCGACTGTTGCGATGGTAGTCCTACGATGAAACACGATCGGGCAAGAGCAACGGTCAAGCAGATGCCGGCGATGATCAGCACGAGCCGAGCGAGAGAAGCCCAGCACCCAGTACCCAAGCGGTGGCGATGTTGCTTGCCAACGATGCGTTTTCTTCTTCACTATTTTCCCCCGCCGAAAAAGAGCCATCCTGGCGACCTAAGAGTCTGGAGGCAGAGGGCTATCATATGGCTTAAGGCGGGCGACGTGGACGATGTCACGTCCACGCCGGCGCATGTCGTCAGATGGGGAAAGTGGCTCAATGAGAAAATTCACCGGCGAGGTTTGCTCCAAAACGTGGTATGGGCCCTCGTACTTTGGAACGAGTTTCGAGGAAATGCCGGGGGTTCGGTAAGGAACAGCCAGCCATACAAGTGATCCCGGGGAATAGCTGGGGCTTTGTGAAAAGTCGGCTTTGTTTTCTTTCTGGCGCTGTTGTTCTTGTGACGTTAAGGTGCGTGCGAGTTCACGGCACTCTTTCGCATTTCGGTCAGCTTCGGACACAGATGGACATACACAGATGGGTATGGAAGGAGAGTGTCGATGGTGTGGGATGGTTCGCGTCCATAAAGAAGAAAGAAAGGTGAAAATCCAGTGGTAGACTGTGCCGCGGTGTTATATGCGAACGTGATGAATGGAAGAATGCGATCCCAGTTAGTATGATCGGATGTCACATACATGGCGAGCATATCGCCAAAGGTGCGGTTAAATCTTTCCGTGAGCCCGTTAGTCTGCGGGTGGTATGCCGTGGTCTTGCGATGAACAACATGGCATTCAGAAAGCAGAGACGTGACGACTTCTGATAGGAAGGCTCGACCTCGGTCGCTTAGTAGTTCTCGAGGTGCACTATGTCGTAGTATGAAGCGATGAAGGATGAAGGATGCTACGTCCCGCGCAGTGGCACTTAGAAAGGCGGCGGTCTCCGCGTAGCGTGTTAAATAGTCCACAGCGAC
The DNA here is from genome assembly GCF_043290135.1 of Rhipicephalus microplus. Lineage (NCBI taxonomy): Eukaryota > Metazoa > Arthropoda > Arachnida > Ixodida > Ixodidae > Rhipicephalus > Rhipicephalus microplus. The sequence goes on along the minus strand of NC_134702.1, from coordinate 271,058,288 downwards.
TATGATCCACCGATTTTCATCTGATGTTGTCGGTAGAGGGCCATAGAGATCAATTCCGATCCGATCGAAAGGTTTGGCAGGGGCACGGAAGCGGTTGAAGCGCACCGGACGAGTGGAAAGGCGGTGATGTGCGGCGTTGACAGTCAGGGCAGCCCATAACGAATTTTCGAACGAAATTATACATTCCGCGCCAGTAGAAGCGATGGCGAATGCGTTCGTAAGTTTTGAAAACTCCGGCATGACCACATTGGAGATCGTCGTGAAAGGAGGCGAAGATTTGTGATCCAAAGCTGCGCGTGACAACCAAGAGCCACTTACGACCTTCGTGGGCATAGTTGCGTCGGTGTAGCAGCCGATCACGAATGGCGAAATGAGCAGCTTGACGTCGGAGAGATCGTTGTACCGCAGTGGTTGACGATCCAGAGAGACAGTTAAAAAGGGAAGCGATCCACGGGTCCTTGTGTTGTTCACGGGTAAAGGAGTCGAGGTCGAGAGATGCGACGGAGTTGGTACCAGTGGTTCCGCAGGCCGAGTCGGGAGGTAAAGGCGAACGCGACAGGACGTCGGCGTCAGAATGCTTGCGTCCGCTGCGATAGATGACACGAGTGTCATACTCCTGGATTTGCAGTGCCCACCGAGCTAGGCGGCCAGAAGGATCTTTCAATGTGGCGAGCCAACAAAGTGCATGGTGGTCCGTTACCAGGTCGAATGGGCGACCGTACAAATAAGGGTGGAACTTGCGAAGCGCCCACACTAGCGCCAAGCACTCTTTTTCAGTGACGCTGTAATTGGCCTCAGATTTAGTAAGTGTGCGAGTCGCATAAGCGACGACGTATTCGGAGTAGCCCGGCTTGCGTTGGGCGAGGACGGCGCCTAGACCAACCCCACTAGCGTCTGTGTGAACTTCCGTTGCAGCTGTTGGATCGAAATGCCGAAGAATTGGAGGAGATGTTAGCAGACTACGGAGCGTGGCAAATGCGATGTCACAGTCAGAAGACCAGGATGAAAGGTCTGCATCACCGCGTAGAAGGTTGGTCAGTGGTGACATGATCGACGCAAAATTTCGCACGAAGCGCCGGAAGTACGAGCATAGTCCGACAAAACTGCGTAATTCTTTCAGTGTAGTAGGTTTCGGGAACTCAGCGACTGCTCGCAGTTTTGCAGGGTCGGGTCAAACACCATGCTGGGACACGATGTGCCCTAAGATGGACAGCTCTCGCGCGGCGAAGCGGCACTTTTTAAGGTTCAGTTGGAGCCCAGCGTTGGTTAAACACGTCAGAACCAGTTGGAGCCGAAGCAGATGTGTAGGAAAATCGGGGGAGAAAACGACAATGTCGTCGAGGTAGCATAGACACACAGACCACTTCAGTCCACGCAGTGTGTTGTCCATGAGTCGTTCAAACGTGGCAGGAGCATTACAAAGCCCAAATGGCATTACGTTAAATTCGTACAGGTCATCTGGTGTAATGAACGCAGTTTTCTGGCGATCAGCTTCTGCCATAGGAACCTGCCAGTATCCAAATCGTAAGTATAAGGAGGAGAAGAATTCGGCTCCTTGGAGGCTGTCAAGGGCGTCTTCGATGCGCGGTAATGGATAGACGTCTTTCCGCGTCACCTTGCTTAATCGCCGGTAGTCGACGCAAAATCGAATCGATCCATCCTTCTTTCGAACTGGAACGACAGGAGATGCCCAAGGACTGTGCGATGGTTGAATAACGCGACGGCGTAGCATCTCTTCGACTTGGTCGTTGATGACGCGACGTTCTGCAGCAGAGACACGGTACGGTCTTTGACGCAATGGCTTGTGCGAACCGGTGTCATTGTAGTGGTGCACTGCGGAAGTCCGACCCAATTGCGGCTGAGAAACTTCGAATGAATTCGCGAAGTGCTGGAGGAGATTAAGAAGCTCGGCGCGTTCATGGGCACTTAAGGTGTTGGTGATGGAACTCGAGGTGTCACTCGATGAGCATTTCAGTGGGGAAAGGGCATGAAGTTCGGTCGAGGCACTACTGCACGATTCGTCTGGCATGTTAAGGAATAAAAAGGAATCGAGGTACTCGACTCGATCGAGACTTTCGCCGGCAAGTAGAGTAAGCGGTGCAGAAAGGGGGTTGTGGACGAAAATATTGCTTCGGCCCGCAGTGACGTCAAGTGTAGCGAGGCAAGGAAACGGCTCTGCGGCCCATGAAAATGTCGGAAGGTGTAAAAATTACTGTAGCATCGTTATGGTCATAGCAGCAAACAGGGACAACGGTAAGAGAGGCTGGCGGAATTTCAGTGTCTTCACGTACGACGAGTTTTGGGGACCGCTGAAGAGTTTCGTGCAAAGGTTCGTCAGACAGGTGCGAAAATTGAACTTCAGCGCGTGCGCAGTCGATGACGGCATGATGATGTGACAGGAAGTCCCACCCGAGGATAACGTCATGCGAGCACACCGAAAGGACGATGAACTCGACAACGTACATAGAGCCTTGGATAAAAATGTGGGCCGTACAGGTGCCTAGAGGTCGAACTGGTTGTGCGCTAGCCGTACGAAGCGATAGTCCAGAGAGCGGCGTGGTCACTTTGCGTAGGGGGCAGCAGAGCTGGGCGGCTATAACAGAAACGGCAGCACTTGTGTCGATGAGGGCAAAGGTAGAAACACCATCGACAGATATGGCGACGACGTTAGCAGGTGAAGTGCGAGGACTTGGGCATTTCGATGACGGTGCAGTTCTTGCCTCTGGAACTGCAGCGTTCCGTTTTCCCGGTGGCAGGAAGCGGGTCGGGGACGCATTGGGGACAGAGATCGCCTGCGAGGAGACGGCGAGCGGGGAGAGTGAGTCGGAGCTGGGGGCTGGGGTGACTGAGACTCGGGAAGATTAGTGTAGCCATACTGCGGTCAAGGATAGGGAGCAGGTAGGTGCGTGGGCTGCGGGTCATACGGTCACGGCCAAGTAGCGTTGTGTTGCGATTGGAAGCGATGACGACAATATCGTGCCACGTGTCCTGGAGTACCGCAGGCGTAGCAGACCGGTCGATTGTCAGCAGTGCGCCAGGAATTGCTGACTCGCGGTGCGGCCCAAGGTGTCGAAAGAGGGGTAGAGTGGGGAGCAACTGCAGGCATGGGTGGCAAAAGCTGCTGGCGGGGTCTGCTGCGTACCACCTGGGCATAAGTAAGAGGCGCGGCCAAGGGCTACATAGCCGGCGCATGGGGAACAGGCATGGCCACAGGCTGCTGGTGGGCAGTGACGGGAACAGCCTGAGCTACCTCTTCGGCAATAACGTCGCGGAGTGGTGAGGGAAGACGAGAGGACGGTGGCTGCTGCGTGAAGGGAATCAACGACAGCTGCCGAGCTACTTCTTCACGCACAAAGTCTTTGATCTCTTGCAGGGTTGTTGAGTAATCAGGAACAGAAGTAAGACTAGATAGTGAGTCAGCGTGTGAGGAAAATGGCCGAGTCAGGGCGCGCTGCTTCCTCAACTCGTCGAAACTTTGACGTAAAGTCACAAGTTCCGCAACGGTGGCAGGATTGCGCGCCAGGAGCATCTGAAATGCGCCGTCATTTATCCCTTTGAGGATGTGTTGAATCTTCTCCGACTCGTGTATGGCGTTGTTCACATGGTTGCAAAGACCAATAATGTCTTCGATGTAACTGGTGAACGATTCAGATGGCTTCTGTGCGCGAGTCCGCAAGCGTTGTTCGGCTCTGGACTTGCGGACAGCGGGTCAGCCGAAAATGTCAGCAAACGACGTTTTGAAGATGGACCACGTCGTATTGTCGTTTTTGTGGTTGTTATACCACATTTCGGCCACGTCAGGGAGGTAAAAGATGACGTTAGTCAGTTTGTCCGCGTCATCCCACTTGTTTGCGCTCACCAGTTCGTAGTTAGTGAACCAGTCTTCCACGTCGGTCTCATCAGCTCCGCTAAAGACTTTGGCTCTCGCAAACGAAGCACGCCGGGGTGTCTGGGGGATGGAGTAGAAGAGCCAGGTTGCGCGTTGTTGGTAGCCATGATGGGAGGTAGCGTTCGGTTGTGCAGCTCCAGGTTTAGGCGACGGCGAATGGCAGTACCCTCCACCAATTGAAAATGGGTTTATTAGCGTGTGTTGCGACGGTGGCCCTACGACGAAAACACGATCGGGACAGAGCAACGGTCCAGCAGATGCCGCCAACGATCAGCACGAGGTGAGCGAGAGAAGCCCAAGACCCAGTACCCAAGCGGTGGCGATGTTGCTTGCCAACGTTGCGTTTTCTTCTTCACAAATTCTTTAATGTGAGGTATGAAAAAATACAAATCCTTTGCCCGCACCATAACCATATAGAATCAATGGCAATCAGTGACATGTCGCCTTAGAAGACGACATTAACGAAGTGCGCGCGGGGCACTGGCGCTGTGGCACGAGCGCGAGCCTGGCGTCGAACGCTGGCCAGGAGTGACTCCAACGCCTGGGCTGCGCTTTTGAACTTGTTCACGTTTCCTGTCCTTTAATAAATCGTCTACAGTCACAAGCGGCTGTACAGACGTAACAGTTGGCGACGAGGAAGACTGGATCGACTCATCGGCACTCCACCGACGTCAAGGAAATAACATGGCGACGCCCGACTTCGGTCGGCTACCCGAATTCAGCGGCAGCCCCAGCTCCTGGAGATCCTGGTATGGGAGGCTACAGTTCTTCTTCGAGGCTAACGAGATTACGGACGCATCGAAGAAACGTGCTCATCTGCTAACGCTGTGCGGGGAACAGACTTATGACATCGTCTGCGCCCTCGTTCAACCCAAGCAGCCCAACCAAGTGAGCTACGAGGACATAGTCAAGATGCTCAAGGCTCACTTCGATCCACAACCGTCTGAGGTCTTCTGCAGGGCACGATTCCAGCGACGTGACCAAAAGCACGACGAAACGGTCAGTGATTACGTCACGGCGCTCAAGAAGCTAGCAGCAGATTGCAATTTCGGGACAAGCGCAGACACTGCAGCGAATCCGACAATGCTGCCTATGGACGTCATGCTGCGTGATCGTTTCGTTTGCGGTCTTCGGAACGAGCAGGTCCAGCAACGGCTCTTCGCAGAAAAGGACTTGACGTTCAAGAAAGCTTTCGACCTTGCACTGCGAGCTGAAAACGCCATCGAAGACCAGAAACGCGTGAAAACCGAATTTAAAGAGTTTCACGAATCCTGCATAAGCACATGCAAGATAGACAACCAAGGTCACTCTAGTGCCTCTGCCCAAAAGAAGAAACAACGATGTTGGCGTTGTAACGCGCTACATAATCCGGACACTTGCAAGTTCCAGACAGTCTCCTGCAACTACTGCAAGAAACGCGGACACATTGAAAAAGCCTGTCTGAAAAAGCGGAAAGAAGCAAAAACGAGCAACAGCATCGAATATCCCCAACAAGGAACTTCGACAGCTGCCTCAGCACCAGTGTCGACTCAGCAGGACTCATCAGACGTGGCCCTTTACGAGCTCAACACCGTAACCAACGCGTTCAGCACACAGAAGGTCATGACTCGGCTACGCGTACATGGCAAGTTCTTGGATTTTGAAGTCGACTCGGGTGCAGCCTGCACACTCATCAGTGAGGTCACGTTCAAAGCTACGTGGACAGATGATCGACCACGGCTTCAGACCGACAACATGCTCCTACGCACATGGTCAGGACAGTCTCTTCGAGTTCTCGGATGTGCAACGGTGATTGTTACGCACGGAAACAAAACCATGACACTACCACTTGTTGTCATCAAGGGAGCAGGTTGTAACCTCCTTGGACGAAACTGGTTTCCTCACCTGGGTATACAGATCACGGGCATCAATGATGTATCCGGCGATGAACTTGTTTCGAAGCTTCTCGACAAGTACCAATCTGTATTCGACGAGGACATATCAGGACACATCGGTCCAGCGGTACAACTAGACCTCGTGGAAGGAGCGAAACCAAAGTTCCTAAAAGCACGGCCGGTTCCTTTCGCGCTCCGGTCAGCTGTAGAAGCAGAATTGGATCGACTGCAAAGTCAAGGCATAATCGAGCCAGCACAGCATTCGGATTGGGCAACGCCTCTCGTACTGGTTCGAAAGAAGAATGGCTCGTTGCGAATATGCGGCGACTACCGTTGCACAGTGAACCAGGTATCAAAGAAGGCAGACTACCCACTTCCCTCAACTGATGAAGTGCTCAGCCACTTGAGGGGAGGCAAGGTCTTCAGCACCCTGGATTTAGCACAAGCGTACCAGCAACTTCACGTGACGCCAGAGACAGCAGAGATATTGACCCTGAACACGCTGAAGGGACTATACAGGGTCAAGAGGTTGCCTTTCGGAATTTCTGCAGCCCCAGCCATTTTTCAACGTTTTATGGAGACAATGCTGTCAGGCATCACAGGCGTGTGCGCATACCTAGATGACGTGATCATCAGTGGGAAAGACGCCACGGAACACGCCGAGAGACTGGAAGAAGTGCTGAAGAGGCTACGAAACTACAATCTGCGCCTCGGAAAAAACAAGTGCTGCTTTGCGGTGCGACAAGTTTTCTTTCTGGGACACCGAATCGACGAGACAGGCGTCCACACAAACGAAGAGAAAGTTCGAGCCATAACGGACGCTCCAGCACCAAACTGCAAACAAGCGCTTCAATCATTTCTCGGAATGCTGGCTTTCTACGACAGATTCTTGAAGAACAGGGCAACAGTTGCCAGCTGCCTATACCAGCTTCTTCAGAAGGACGCCACGTGGAGATGGGAGACAAAGCATCAAGAAGCCTTTGACAAGCTTAAGGCATTGCTGCTCAGTCAGACCGTACTGGCACACTACGACGAACAGAAGGAGCTTCTTGTCTCTTGTGATGCTTCACCATATGGCATAGGAGCTGTTCTGTCTCAACGTGATGACCAGAATAGAGAGGCGCCAATCGCTTTTGCATCTCGGACGCTAGGGCCGGCAGAACGCAAATATGCTCAATTGGACAGAGAAGGCCTTGCTGTGGTGTTTGCAGCCCACAAGTTCCACAAGTATATTGCGGGAAGAAAGGTGACTTTCGTCACTGACCACCAACCACTGCTCGGCATACTGGGTCCACAAAAGCCAACGGCTCAAGTCCTTTCTCCACGGATGACCAGATGGTGCATCAAGTTATCGGCGTATGACTACAGCATAATCTACAGGCGTGGCAAGAACCATCAAAACGCGGATGCGTTGAGCCGTTTGCCATTACAAGAACGTCTCGATGAACCCTGGCCTCCAGGTGACGTACTATTGTTCGAAGCGTTATCGAGACCTCCGTTGACTGCTGCCGAGATAGCACGCCTGACACAACAAGACAGCATCATGCAGAGGTTGTACAAGGCAGTGCAGGATGGTACAGTGGAGAAACTCACTGGAGATGAGTTTGCTCCTTACCGACGACGAGCGACCGCACTAGCACTACAGCGCGAGTGCATCACACTTGGATCCCGAGTGATCATACCGAGCTCAGCACGATCCCGTGTTCTGGCACTTCTGCATGCGGGTCACAGAGGCATGGTAGCCATGAAGAAGTGCGCAAGGAGCTACGTATGGTGGCCCGGAATGGACAAGGTGATCGAGGAAACGGTGCGACAGTGCCGTGAATGCCAAGCAACGCAAAAGAGCCCACCCAAAGCTCCTATTCCTACGTGGGACCGTCCCCAGACAGCATGGAACACGGTGCACGTTGACTTCGCGGGGCCACTACTCGGACGCACCTACTTAGTTGTTGTGGACGCATACACAAAGTGGGTGGAAGTCCGGCACGTGACACAAGCAACATCCGCGGCTGTAATCGACGTGCTCCGAAGCCTCTTTGCAACGTTCGGCATTCCCCGAAAGGTCATCTCCGACAACGGAAAAGCATTCATCTCCAACGAGATCAAGCAGTTCTATACGTCGAACGGCATACAGGCTGCAACCTCACCAGCATATCATCCGGCAACAAACGGCCAGGCAGAACGCTATGTGGCGGAGCTGAAAAGAGCGCTGTTGAAAGATGCAGACAAGTCCATACAGTGCCGACTTGCAAGATTTCTGTATCGGCAGCACACGACAATACACACTACCACAGGTATGACACCGGCGAGAGCGATGTTCGGACGAGAATTGCTCTGCCCTCTCGATCTTCTTAAGCGGGAGACGGATAAGCGAAGTCCTGAGAGCCAGGAGGCATTGCAAAAATCACGCCGCTTCGCTATAGGGGATAGAGTGCTTATCCGGCAGTTTTTGAAAAAGCCAGATTGGATTGAAGGCGAAATACTGCGCCGCGTCGGACCACGATCCTGGCTTGTAAAAGGCGACCAAGGAAAGGTTCGGCGTCACCTCAATCACATGAGGAAAACGAGTCAGACCAGACAAACAACCCAATCGCGGACAGATTGGAGCGCAGCTGACGATCTCTTGGACGCAACGCCAGAAGAGACGCCATCGAGCTCAGCTGCTCAACCGCCTGAATCGCCCGAGATGCAAGATCACACTCCCTCGCAACCGTCGACGTCACAGGCAGTGGCCACTCGGCAACTGCGACCACCAGAGGTTAGGCGACCTCCAGACCGCTATGGAGACTTCGTCTAAGGGAGGAAGAGTGACATGTCGCCTTAGAAGACGACATTAACGAAGTGCGCGCGGGGCACTGGCGCTGTGGCACGAGCGCGAGCCTGGCGTCGAACGCTGGCCAGGAGTGACTCCAACGCCTGGGCTGCGCTTTTGAACTTGTTCAAAAGAAAAAGAAAAGAAAAAAAAGAAAAGAAAAAAAGAAAAGAAAAGAAAAATGAACAGGGCAGAGCCAAGTGAAATTGTGAGGAAGAAGGATGTGCAGGAGAAGCGGACTCCACCTCCAGTCGAACAGGAGAAAAAGAAGAAAAAAAAAAGACCTTGGTTTGGTTTACAATGTTGTTCTTGCGGCTAACATGTTTGGCCCAATTTAATCATCAGTGGTGAATTCTTGTGATGTGCATCTTAATGGGGCTGTCTTGGAGTTCCTCCTTTTACAGAGAAATCAAAGGTTACGCATTACATAATGCAAACGAATGGCCAACTATAATACATAGACTACACAAGGCATCATCTATGACACCGCAAAGAAGAAATATTCATCATACAAGCAAAGCGTTTAAAAAAGCGTCTGTAGAGACAACGATCACTATGCTCACCAATTAAGCAAGCCAAAGGAGGCATTTGGCGAAATGACCTGCCCAACACTGAACAAAATCCAAAATGAAGCTTGAAAATGAGAAAATCATCACTAGCTGAGCATGTCCCATAGCACAGCCTAACCAGCAGCGAGTCAAATACCAAAATGCATTTACAAACTTAAATAAGATCTTTCGCAAGTATTACCCAACATTAACTAGCAACGAGCCGCTTCGGAAAGTGTTCCCCGACATGTTAGTGCATGCAAAAGTAAACCCGCATTTTTTTGTACACATAATACCTAGTTGTCATCTAAGATTTAGGACCTGCAAACACCTTCAAGATTATGTTAAAATTAAAAGCACCAAAAGTGATTTATGCATAGTATATAATGTAGTTTTACGTGGAAAAGGACGACGAAGTGTCTATTTCAACTAGAAATTATAATCTCTATATTCCGATGCCGTGTCCCCCCATTAAATTTTTATTTACACAGAGCTGGTATGACGCTTTCCCCCCTTTGTCCGTTCTGCGAAGAATTAGAAACTATTGAACATTATTTTGGCTCATGTCGTAACTATGCATTAATTAGGATACGACTTTTAGATATTCCATTTGCGAAGCTAGGTTTAAATTTAACCACAGAAAATGTTCTAAGTTTTGGTGCCTCTGTTTTGGGAAATTGCGACAGAGATGCATTCGATGCGGTGTGTAATTTTATTCAAGACTCTAAACGTTTTTCAACATAAAGCCCACGTTAACAGATACTAAAAAAAAACAAACCGGGTCGAAAAGTAATTTTCAATTCTGGATAAATCCGTGACATACCAAATTAATCGGGTTTTGCAAAATCAGCTGTCCGGTCGGCTCCCAAAATCAAGTTGAAGATATTAGTGTCTACTTTGTTGTAGATTCCTTTTTCTTACCATCTAAATCTTTGCCTTATTTCTTTTCTTTAACATACTGTCTTCACTATACAACTCCCCCCCCCCCTTTTTTTTTCGTTGTAAGTGTAGCGCCCTCGTTCGGGCGGCGCGCAAACCGGAGAGCGCGCGATGGCGACAGAAGAAAATAAAGAAGGCGCTAGGCCGTGGCACGTGAAGCCACGGCTCGCGTTCCTGGCTGGCATCGGTTATCGTTCAGGCGTGTCTTTCTTTCGCTCCTGTGGCATAAGCCTACAAGTGGTGACCTCGGGCGAAGACAATGACTGACTCGAATGCACCCTCAACCGAACAAGCCTCACGTCCCCAGGACGTCTCGGCCGTGCAACTGCGTCTCCCATCTTTCTGGCCACAGGACCCGCAAGTTTGGTTTCATCAGGTCGAGGCGCAATTCTCCCTGTACCGCATCGCCTCGGAAACGACACGCTACTACCACGTAGCCTCCGTCCTTCCTCTTGACGTTGCCAGCGAGCTCTCCGACGTCCTCTCCAACCCCTCGGACACTACGCCATATCAGCACCTTAAAACCAAGGTGCTGGAACGATTCATGCCTTCGGAACGCGTCCGCCTACAGCAGCTCCTTGCAGAGGGGGACCTTGGCGACAGGCGCCCCTCCCAACTGCTGCGCCGAATGCGACAGCTTCTTGGGAAACACGACGTCTCTGCCCACTCAGCGTTTGCTTCGCGAGCTCTTCCTCCAACGCCTTTCTCAGCCAATCCGCCTCGTCCTCGCGGCGGCCGGCGACGTCAATCTCGACCGCCTGGCGGAGCTCGCCGATCAGGTTCATGAAGCGACCTCCCCATCTGTCAACGCTGTCTTACCACCAGCAGACACAGCGATTTCGCGCCTTGAGGCCCGCATCGACGAACTCGCCGCCTCCATTGCCGCACTCCGGAGCCCCCTGCAGGAGACTCGTTCGCCTCGTTCCGGTCGTCGAGCTCTTCCACGCACACGAGATGCTCGGAGTCCCAGCCCTCCACCCCTCTGCTGGTACCATCGGCGTTTCCGACACCGAGCCACGAAGTGTACACCCCCATGTTCGCGCAGGGAAACGCCTGCCGGGATCACTGACGGCGGCGTGTGATCTCCCTTCTCGTCCCAGCCGCCTTTTCATGGTCACGGACCAGCTATCGGGCGCCAGGTTCCTTATAGATACGGGCGCGGAAATTAGCGTTGTGCCCCCGACTAAGGCTGATCGTTCAAAGTCACAGGGGCAAGTGCTTCGTGCTGCCAACGCCTCGTCTATAGCAACGTATGGGATCCGATCTCTCACCCTACACTTCGGCCTTCGCTGCATTTTCCGGTGGGTTTTCGTCATCGCAGACGTGGTTCAACCGATCATCGGCTCGGACTTCCTCTCACACTTCGATTTGGACGTCAGCGTGCGGCGGCGCCGCCTCATAGATGGTAAGACTCGTCTCTCCATCTCGGGAGTCCTGTCCGACATCGCTCCAATGGCCATCCGCATGCTGATACCTTCCTCACCGTTCGAAAAAATCTTGGCGAGTTTCCCGGAGTTAACTAAACCGTGCAACCTCACTCAGCCGCCTAAACATACGGTGACACACCACATCGTCACCCGGGGTCCACCGGCAGCCACTCGACCACGCCGCCTGTGCGGAGACCGCCTAGCTATTGCTAAACGGGAGTTTGACCACATGCTGCAGCTCGGCATTATCCGCCCGTCGTCGAGCGCTTGGGCTTCCCCGCTGCATTTGGTGCCAAAGCGTGATCCTGGTGACTGGCGTCCTTGTGGGAACTATCGAGCGTTGAACGCCAAGACTGTCCACGACAGCTATCCTCTACCTCACATCCAGGATTTTACATCGCGCCTCGACGGCTGCACAATTTTCAGCAAAGTGGACCTTGTTAAGGCGTACCACCAGATTCCTGTCGAGCCCGCCGACATACTTAAGACCGCCATCACGACGCCCTTTGGGTTGTTTGAATACGTGCGGATGCCTTTTGGACTCCGCAATTCGGCTCAAACTTTCCAGCGGTTCATTTCTGAGGTCACACGGGGTCTTCCTACTGTGTTTGCGTACCTTGACGATGTCCTCATCGCCAGCCGCACACCTGAAGATCATGAGCACCATCTACGCGCTCTGTTCCAACGTCTTCAGCAGTACGGCCTCGTTGTGAACGCCTCTAAGTGTACTTTCGGCGCATCTGAGCTCGAGTTCTTGGGCCATCACATATCATCCAAAGGAATACGCCCTCTCCGGTCCCACGTTAAAGCAATTCAGGATTATCCTCAGCCTACAACACTGCGCCAATTACGCCAATTCCTTGGGCTTGTGAATTTTTCCAGGCGCTTTATACCACACTGTGCCGAACTGCTACGACCGCTCACCGACCTCCTTCAGTCGACCGCCGGCCCGTCCTCCACCATTCCTTGGTCGTCAGAGGCCCAGGCCGCCTTTGCTGCTGCTAAGCAAGCGGTCGCTAACGCCGTGCTTCTTATTCATCCACGCAGCAACGCCCCTACTCAGTTGATGGTGGACGCATCCAGCGTGGCCGTCGGAGCCGTCTTACAGCAGTGCATTAACTCCGAGTAGAGACCCTTGTCGTTTTACTCTCGGAAGCTACTTCCTGCTGAGACCCGCTACAGCGTCTTTGGCCGGGAACTACTAGCCATCTACGCTGCAATACAGCACTTTCGGCATTTCCTGGAAGGATGCTCGTTTTACGTGCTGACTGACCATAAGCCACTGGCGTATGTTTTCCGCACTAACTCATCCAAGTACGTGCCCCGTGAACTCCGCCATCTGGCTTATATATCGGAGTTCACGACTGACATCCGCCACGTGAAAGGAGCTGACAACACCGCCGCAGATGCCCTTTCTCGTATAGCCGCGGTTGACTCTCCACCGCCAACCATCGACTGGGCCTCATTCTCCTCGGCATAGCAGGATGATAGAGAGCCTGCCGCTTTTCGGGAGAACCCCCGTTCTCTCCGACTACGCCTGGTGCCTCATCCATTATCATCTGAGCGCTTGTGGTGCGATGTCTCAGCTGACCTTCCCCGCCCTTTCGTTCCCGCTTCATTACGACGCACCGTTTTCCACTCCTTACACGACATCTGTCACCCTGGCATTCGGGCTACTCAGCGTCTTCTCACCCAGCGCTATGTCTGGCCCGGCATCAACGGTGATGTGCGCGCTTGGACGCGCATTTGCCTGCCCTGCCAGATGACAAAGGTCTCCCGTCATACTAAGACGCCGCCCCAACCTTTCCTTCCATCCGGCCGTCGTTTCGACCATGTTCATCTAGACATTGTGGGCCCTCTACCAGTGTCTCAGTGGTACCGTTATATATTGACCATGGTCGATCGCTTCACACGCTGGCCAGAGGCTGTTCCAATTCAAGATATCACAGCCGAGACAGTTGCCCGCGTTTTCATTTCTACGTGGGTATCCCGTTTTGGCTGTCCTGGCACCGTGACAACAGACCGTGGACGTCAGTTTGAGTCCTCGCTCTTTACTTGCCTTAATCGCATCCTCGGAGCCAGACATTGCCGTACCACGGCTTATCATCCCTGCGCCGACGGCATGGTGAAACGCCTTCACCGACAACTGAAGACCGCCTTGACTACCCGCCTCAATAGAGCCACCTGGGTTGATGCCTTGCCACTGGTGCTCTTAGGTTTACGAGCTGTCATCCGGGCAGACCTGCAGTGCTCAACAGCAGAGCTGGTGTATGGCACTTCTCTACGGCTTCCGGGAGACTTCTTCACGTCAACGAAGCTACCAGACCAGCCACAGCAATTCCTACAACGCCTCCTCGACTGCGTTCAAGGCCTCCGGCCCACTCCACCCAGACCTTCCGAACACAAGACCATATTCGTCCACCCTGATCTGGCCACTGCAACACTATATTTCGTGCGCCACGACGCGGTCAGACCACCTTTGACACCAGCCTACGACGAACCATTCCGCGTCCTTCACCGCACCCCCAAAACTGCCACTCTACTTCAGAACGACCGTGAAGAGACAGTCAGCTTGGACCAATTCAAGCCGGCGTACCTGGAGACCGCCCTAGAAAGCCTCTCATCTACGACTGATCTTCCGTTGGAACACCACAAATGGCATGTCACATTCCGACTTCCAGTCTACACGGGGGGGGGGGGGGGCCCTGTAGCGCCCTCGTTCGGGCGGCGCGCAAACCGGAGAGCGCGCGATGGCGACAAAAGAAAATAAAGAAGGCGCTAGGCCGTGGCACGTGAAGCCATGGCTCGCGTTCCTGGCTGGCATCGGTTATCGTTCAGGCTGTCTTTCTTTCGCTCCTCTGGCATAAGCCTACATAAGCAATAATACAGTTATCGTCCATATGATACTATATGTTCTCTTGGCCAATCCCCCAGAGTGGGTACGAGCCATGGATTAAAAGATACAAACAAACAAACAAACAAACAAACAAACAAACAAACAAACAAACAAACAAACAAATCGAACGCTTGTACCCTTGTCTCAAATTTTCTATTTGTTTTACCGTAAATTCTGGGAGCTGCCGCTCCCTCCTTGCGAAAATGGATGAAGAAGCCTCTCAGGATTTTCGAGGTGGACAACCGCTACGTCTGGCAGTGGCTAGGAAACATGGGATCACCTCAAATGGCACAGACAGCGAGGCAACGGAGCTCTATTCCGACGGTTTCGAGTCATCGGATGACGACTACACAGTCATCATGAGCCGCAATGCAAGAAGAAAGCTGCTACGAACATCGTCGACGACGAGTATATCCACCGTGCAGGCTACCGCGCAGCGTTGGCCACACACTATTCTCTTCATGGCGGTGGACCCTTCAGCCAACCTACGGCGGCTTAACAGGCAAGTCCTCTCTGCATATCTCGAAGGACTCGCTCCAAATGAGATTAAAGACGTCAGGATAACTCACGGAAGAATGTTCTGGCAGTTGATGTTCTACACCGTAGTGCGCTGCATAGCCTACAGAACATCTCGTAAATCGACAGAGTCACAGCTAAATCAGTGATCCCCACTGACTGTAAGGGCAGTATTGGCGTCATTTATGACGTGGACATTTCCATTCTTGCTGACAATTTTCCAATCTTGATAAAGCCAACTACAGACGACATCCTCATCAAGTACATCGCAAGGCTTGGTCAGTCACGATGCCTGAAGATTGTTTTTGAGAGAGAGAGTCTTCCACCACACGTCAAAGTTGGCCACGTTCGCCACCAGGTCCGTCCATACATACCGAAGCCCCTACAATACTCCAGATGTTTCAAGATAGGACATTTCAAAGGAGTATGTACCAGCAATGTCGTGTGCCCGCGGTTTGCCGAAACTTATTCAGAAGACACCTGC
Source organism: Rhipicephalus microplus (assembly GCF_043290135.1). Taxonomy (NCBI): domain Eukaryota; kingdom Metazoa; phylum Arthropoda; class Arachnida; order Ixodida; family Ixodidae; genus Rhipicephalus; species Rhipicephalus microplus. The sequence goes on along the minus strand of NC_134702.1, from coordinate 271,042,903 downwards.
CACGCAACTGCGTTCAAATGCTCCCATTGCCACGGCGCTCATAAAGCGTCGTCTAAAGATTGCCTACGAGTGAGAAACGAACGCGCGGTGCTGAAACGCATGGTGCGCGACAATTCAACGCACAGGGAAGCAGCTGCTACTGTCAGGCGACGTCGGCGTCACCACAAAAGATCATCACGCATCGTGACATCTGCCGATAAAGACACGTCATCTCAAGCAGGAAGAACTGGCCCCCCATCGTCAAGCTCTGCGAAGACGGATACACCGAAAACAGCAGCTCTGGCAGCTCTAAGATAAAACGATGGCCCGCAACATGTTATCCTTTCGAGAGGAGGTCAAGAACGCATCTGTCCTTCAGTGAAATGCCAGAGGACTTAGGGCGCGTATGTCCGAGTTCCGGCAATATGTATTCATGAACCAGTTCTCCATAATTGTGATTTGTGAACCGAACCTGTCAGCTCAATTGAGACTGTCTGGATATGAGTGCTTTATGTCTTCTACCCACGGAGAGTGCAGCAAGGTCGTTGTGTTCATTCGACGCGACTTAAATTATGTTCATCACTCTGTACCCCCTGACGAAGAAAACCAGAACGTTTGCCTAACAGTAAAAAACAAGAAGACCACATTCACCATCATCGGAGCCTACTTACATCCATCAAGCCGTCTAGACCGCGAGTGCTTGCGCGGAATTTTGAATTCAACTCTCCAGCCATGGGTGATAACTGGCGACTTCAATGCCCACCACTACTTATGGGGAAGCTCCAGGGTCAACACTAGAGGTAGACAGTTAGTGTCTTTCACTTCTGAATGTGAACTTATCCTCGTGAATGACGACAGCCCTACTTATCTGTGCGGATCGGCCTATAGCAGTTGCCCGGAGCTCACTTTCGTCTCACGCTCTTTCGCCAGCAGAGTGAACTGGTTTTCGAATTTGGAAACAAGGGGTAGTGACCACATCCCAACATACCGGAAGATTGACGGCTTTCCAAGTCTCAAGTCCTCCAGAGCCGTCCAGTACACCGATTGGCAAAAATACAAGTTAATCATGAAAGACTATGTTGGCGCCTCACCTTTCAACCTAGAGGACGCAATAAAGAGTGCCCTACAGTCAACGACACATTTGTTTCCGGTGAGCTCATCTCGCACTGATATGGACACTGATCTCGAGAAACTCCAAGCGATTCGTCGTCGTGCAGAACGACGTTATAGACGCACGAGGTCACTTGACGATATGAGAATGACCAGACGCACAAAAAAGAAAAAACAGCGTCACATGGACAAGTTGGACAAGCAACGATGGGTATCTTTTTGCGAGTCTTTGGATCCCAGAAAGCCTCTGTCACTAATCTGGAGTACTGTCCGGGGTATTCGTACAACCATTACTCAGCGCTACCCATTAAAATGTCTGGCACTTCACTCACGCTGCGAAGAGATTGATGTCGCAGATTTTTTCTGTCGAAGGATTGCCTGTGGCTCAAATTCAACTGTGAAGAAGGCACCCGACTTTTCTGTATCCTCACGTGATCCGGGAATAACGATTTCGTTTTCAATAGATGAACTAAAGACTGCGCTTGTTATTTGTAGACGTTCTTCAGCGCCAGGACCTGACGGCATCACTTACCGCGCTCTGTGTCACCTAGGAGGTCAAGCTCGGAAGGCACTCTTGCAGCTGTAGAACGACTTCTGGCAAACTGGCACGGTTCCACAAGAATGGAAGTCATGTCGCTTGATTCCACTTCTCAAAGCCGGCAAGTCACCCTTGTACATTTCCTCTTACCGCCCGATTGCCCTCGCGAGCTGTGTGGGAAAAGTTGTGGAAAGGATGATTTTAACGCGCATGAAATTATACTTAGAGTTCTACGAAATATATCCAGATGCCATGTCCAGGTTCAGACGAGGCCGCTCATCAATTGACAGTGTAGTTGACTTGGTGACATATGTAGAACACAAGAAGGCCTGCAAACGGTTATCTGCTGCTCTGTTTCTTGATGTCAAAGGGGCATACGACAATGTCACCCACGAAGCCATTCTCAGCGCACTTGAAGGAGTGGGACTCGGTGGCAGGATATATACGAGGGTTCAGAGCTACCTACAGAATAGATCATTTCACGTGCAAACAGAAAATTGCCCGACACCCGAGTATTACTGCAGTCGAGGAGTCCCGCAAGGCGGAGTGCTAAGCCCGACGCTGTTCAACCTAACACTCATTGAACTAGTTGGCAAGCAACCAAGCAGTGTACGACTTTCCATTTATGCTGATGACATCTGTGTGTGGACATCAGGTGTGACTCGACTTCAACATCGCACTCGACTTCAGAAGACAGCATCAGTGACATTGTACCACTAACGCAAACAAGGGCTCGAAATCGCAAGTGAGAAGTGTGCAGTCGTGGCTTTCACCAGAAAACCAATGTCCGCTTACGGCATATCAATTAACGGGCAGTTGGTGTTATGCAGCCGGAGTCACAGGTTCTTGGGAGTCGTAATCGACTGAAACCTGTCTTGGACACCCCATGTAAACTACGTGAAAAAGCGACTGACTGCCATTTGTCACTTATTCAGGTTTCTTGCTGGGAAAAGTTGGGGAATGTCTGTCGAGTGTATGTTACAGCTGTACAAGGTACTATTTACTGGATTCCTGCGGTATAGCCTACCTGTTATATCTAACACGTGCAAAACGAACCTGCGCACAATCCAAAATATTCAAGCCCAAGCGCTTAGGATATGCCTTGGTTTACCCCGCTGTGCATCGACAGCTGAAACAATTGCTATTGCACAGGACTACTCGATCATAACGCACATCACCATTGAAACGATGCGTACGTACCTCAGGCAACATGCTTGGAATCCATCGGACCACTTGGCAACCCTCGCTACTGAGAAGCCGCGCACGAAATTTAGTGCAATTGTCTGTGCTCATCGTGCGTCCTTTACGTCAGGTTTTACGCCTGCTGAGAAACTGGTGTATCCTCTGTGGTGCCTGACACTTCCACAAGTACGTGTTTCAATTCCAGGAATATAGCAAAAATCAAACTTGCCTTCATCAGCCCTAAAATAATTGAGCTTGAGCCTTCTGCACGAAATTTACAACAACCACGTGCACATATACACCGATGGTTCAACCACAGCGTCTGGTTCTGGTGGTGCGGTGGTGATTCCAGCTAGAGGAATCACTCTGCGAATCAAACTGTCACATGTCGCTATGTCTACGGCGGGAGAACTTGCGGCTTTGCGTGGCGCCCTAGAGTACATCAAATCCCAAAGACCGAGTATATGGGCTGTGTTTTCCGACTCAAAACCAGCCCTACAGAGCCTGCAGTCAGTCCTTCGACGAGGTTGCCATGAACAATTAACTTACGAAGTTGTCAAGCTTGTTCAGCACGTCACAGAAACAGGCCACGTGGTTAAGTTTCAGTGGCTTCCTGGCCATTGTGGGATCAGTGGCAATGATTCCGCAGGCAACGCGGCTCACACATCGCACCAAGAAGAGCACACCCTTCCGATTCCTTTGTCAAGGACTGACGCTGCACAGCAACTTCGTCACCTGGCACGTAGTCTGAGTCTGCAGGAGTGGAACACCATAAGCATAATACATACAAGACCATACCAAATAAACCCTCGACTGGAACTTCGACCACCATCCGGACTTCGTCGACGTGAAGCTTCACTTCTTTGTCGCCTTTGGTTGGGGGTTGCCTTCACAAAAGCATATAGAACCCTCATCGGATTGACCGACAACGCGGAATGCGACGTCTGCTGCACCAAAGAAGACATCGACCATCTGATATGCCATTGCCCTCGATTTGCCTCTGAAAGACAGAAGCTTTCGGACGCAATGCGACAATTGGACGATCGGCCACTCTCTGTGCAGATGCTACTGGAACACCGTCATCGCCTTTCGTTGCTCAAAAAGCAGTCAAAGCTGTCTTGTGCTTTTTGAGGACTACAGGCCTACGTGACCACCTTTAACTTTTGTGTAGTGCCACCGCTGCATACGCGCCAGCCGATTGACTTACAATCCTCCTTTTTTGTTTTTTCTCTCTCTCTTTCTCTTCTCTTTCCTCTCTCTCTCATCTTTATGCCCCTTTCCCATTCCCCCAGAAGGGGAGCAAACCGGACATGTGCCTGGTTAACCTCCCTGCCTTCCCTCTTGTTGTTTATCCCTCCTCCTCCTCTAGTTTTACCTGCACTAGTTCAAACATTATCCACATGATTAAATATACATATTGTCACAAACGGGACAACATTTTAACATGGTGTAGTAGCACAACTTCGACAGGGACACAGAGTACAAGAAAACACGACACTCGCTTTTCTTGTCCTCTGTGTATCCGTCTACGTTGCGCTACCACGCCACATATTAAAATGATATTTCACCAACTAGTCCAGCTCTCAACCCTACTGAACAAACAGGACAACCTGTAAACGTTTCATTAAATAGGCATTAAGCAAGCATGGCAAATGACTGGAAGCAATGGTGCAGCAATTTATAGTGGCAGGATATATCTTCAACAATCTTAAACCTTAAATACAGTAACCAGCTTTTCGAAAAAGTAAAATTGCCGCACCTTATTCACAAGTTTAATACATTCCAGCCAACAAGTATAAATGTTTCAAAGGGGGCACTTGAACCAATTGGACATGGTACATACGCAACAAAAACGTATAAAAAATAAGCCATTCTTCAAGGAATTTTTAAGGCTAATTATCCCCATTGTCAGGTGGTGCTTCGACGATGCACAGATAATTCAGCAAAATGTATTCTCTTTTTCTTCCCATTCATGCAAAACACTTGCTCCCTCCTCCCCTCATTTCTTTCTGTTTCATGGGCTTTTGATTGATTGCTTCTTTTACCCTGGCGCAACTCATTACGGGAGATTGGCTTTTAACTCACCCAATTCAGCATGCCGACTTTTTGTTTTCATCTCCCCGTTTTCGCATGTTGTCTTTCCTGCTTTGTTTAAGTTGGAGGATAGGGTATGAAGAATATACAAAATGCACTAAGGTAGGCAAGGGATAAATTTTAGCCTTGTTAGTACAACATATGTGAAATGTTTTGTGGTCATCTGCTGATTGTTAGCACCAGTGTATCCCACATTCCCTTCATCTTGATAAATCTGCCCTACACAATTCAGTTAGGTCGGCAGTTGAGTTGCAGCCTTGAAGAAGTCTGCATGTTAAGACAATGGCTCTAGCGACAACCCGTGTTCACAAATGTCTTGTCTTGTCTTGTCTCCTAGGAGATTCACAAATGTTTCATCTCTTTAAGCTTGCCTTCTTCACCACTTCTGTGTTTTTTGGTTCCATAACATGACTTCTGATTTTTAAAAAATAATAAAATTGGTACTGCCTTGTATAATCTGTGTTAATAGTAGGTCATTTTTGCCTGTATATTGGTAGATTTTTAATGCACCCATTGTCTTGGTTTCTTAAGAGCAATCATTTGACTGAGTTAGTGAAACAACGATTGCTCTTCTTTGTTTATTTCACATCTTGCGTCTACAGACTAGTACATATTATACTAAGACTGAAAATATGAAAGAAACAAAAAGAATGATGTTCTTACACTGTAGCACCGAAATTAGGTTATTAGTAATTGCGTCTTTTTATTTTATTACCAGCATGTCAAGTGCCGGAGGCATAAGTGCTGGCTAACCAGTGAAGTGTTCATTCCTGGGTGAAGGTGAAAAATGTTGTGTCGTGGCGTCACCTGTGAGTGGCGCGCGCACTGAGTGCGCCCTAGTGTGTACTCTGTTCAACAGATGTCGTCTGTAATTGCACACACGTGATTGCATGCAGCCAATCGTGTGTGTCCGTTGTGTGTCGTTCAATAAACGGCCGCTGACAGGCTCAGTCTTTGTTGGGTTCCCGCGGGCTCCGGTCAACTGACTTCTACTGCGCGTGTCGGGGGCGCGTGCCGGCGCACGTTGCGTCTCGCGTTTAGTCGTCGGGCCCTCGCCGTCGGACGCCGCTCGCCGACACAACAAAATGGCGACGAGGACGTTCTTCGTCTCGGTTCCTACCACGGCAGAAAGTACCCGTGTCTGACGCGTCTGGCGTCCGCGAGGCCTAGCGCTCTTTGTGTGCAGACTCTGGCAAGCTTTCGCCTAGGCTTTCGCCCTTGCTCCACTCCACACCTCTCTGTACCACCTCTCCTGTCGGCATGGCTCTCTTCGAGCACCTTTCTGTCTTTCTCCAGCTGCCGGGGCCGCCACCGGTTCCGTGGACTCGTTGGAAAAAAATGTTTCAGGCCCACCTCGAGGTGGCCGGCGGCAGCGACTGGAACGACGCGCGTCGTGCGTCGGCGCTCGTCAGCCTGCTGGGACGGGAAGGACAGCGGAGGTATTTTGCGGCAGCCGAACTGGAAGAAGCACGACACGAGACGAGCAATGCGGCGTCTACTCCGAGCTACGCGGCGCCAACTACGTCGGCGTGTTTCAGGCCCACCTCGAGGCGGCCGGCGGCAGCGACTGGAACGACGCGCGTCGTGCGTCGGCGCTCGTCAGCCTGTTGGGACGGGAAGGACAGCGGAGGTATTTCGCGGCAGCCGAACAGGAAGCAGCCCGACACGAAACGAGCAATGCGGCGTCTACTCCGAGCTACGCGGCGCCAACTACGTCGGCGTGTTTCAGGCCCACCTCGAGGCGGCCGGCGGCAGCGACTGGAACGACGCGCGTCGTGCGTCGGCGCTCGTCAGCCTGTTGGGACGGGAAGGACAGCGGAGGTATTTCGCGGCAGCCGAACAGGAAGCAGCCCGACACGAAACGAGCAATGCGGCGTCTACTCCGAGCTACGCGGCGCCAACTACGTCGGCGTGTTTCAGGCCCACCTCGAGGCGGCCGGCGGCAGCGACTGGAACGACGCGCGTCGTGCGTCGGCGCTCGTCAGCCTGCTGGGACGGGAAGGACAGCGGAGGTATTTCGCGGCAGCCGAACAGGAAGCAGCCCGACACGAAACGAGCAATGCGGCGTCTACTCCGAGCTACGCGGCGCCAACTACGTCGGCGTGTTTCAGGCCCACCTCGAGGCGGCCGGCGGCAGCGACTGGAACGACGCGCGTCGTGCGTCGGCGCTCGTCAGCCTGTTGGGACGGGAAGGACAGCGGAGGTATTTTGCGGCAGCCGAACTGGAAGAAGCACGACACGAGACGAGCAATGCGGCGTCTACTCCGAGCTACGCGGCGCCAACTACGTCGGCGTGTTTCAGGCCCACCTCGAGGCGGCCGGCGGCAGCGACTGGAACGACGCGCGTCGTGCGTCGGCGCTCGTCAGCCTGTTGGGACGGGAAGGACAGCGGAGGTATTTCGCGGCAGCCGAACAGGAAGCAGCCCGACACGAAACGAGCAATGCGGCGTCTACTCCGAGCTACGCGGCGCCAACTACGTCGGCGTGTTTCAGGCCCACCTCGAGGCGGCCGGCGGCAGCGACTGGAACGACGCGCGTCGTGCGTCGGCGCTCGTCAGCCTGTTGGGACGGGAAGGACAGCGGAGGTATTTCGCGGCAGCCGAACAGGAAGCAGCCCGACACGAAACGAGCAATGCGGCGTCTACTCCGAGCTACGCGGCGCCAACTACGTCGGCGTGTTTCAGGCCCACCTCGAGGCGGCCGGCGGCAGCGACTGGAACGACGCGCGTCGTGCGTCGGCGCTCGTCAGCCTGCTGGGACGGGAAGGACAGCGGAGGTATTTCGCGGCAGCCGAACAGGAAGCAGCCCGACACGAAACGAGCAATGCGGCGTCTACTCCGAGCTACGCGGCGCCAACTACGTCGGCGTGTTTCAGGCCCACCTCGAGGCGGCCGGCGGCAGCGACTGGAACGACGCGCGTCGTGCGTCGGCGCTCGTCAGCCTGCTGGGACGGGAAGGACAGCGGAGGTATTTTGCGGCAGCCGAACTGGAAGAAGCACGACACGAGACGAGCAATGCGGCGTCTACTCCGAGCTACGCGGCGCCAACTACGTCGGCGTGTTTCAGGCCCACCTCGAGGCGGCCGGCGGCAGCGACTGGAACGACGCGCGTCGTGCGTCGGCGCTCGTCAGCCTGCTGGGACGGGAAGGACAGCGGAGGTATTTTGCGGCAGCCGAACTGGAAGAAGCACGACACGAGACGAGCAATGCGGCGTCTACTCCGAGCTACGCGGCGCCAACTACGTCGGCGTGTTTCAGGCCCACCTCGAGGCGGCCGGCGGCAGCGACTGGAACGACGCGCGTCGTGCGTCGGCGCTCGTCAGCCTGTTGGGACGGGAAGGACAGCGGAGGTATTTCGCGGCAGCCGAACAGGAAGCAGCCCGACACGAAACGAGCAATGCGGCGTCTACTCCGAGCTACGCGGCGCCAACTACGTCGGCGTGTTTCAGGCCCACCTCGAGGCGGCCGGCGGCAGCGACTGGAACGACGCGCGTCGTGCGTCGGCGCTCGTCAGCCTGTTGGGACGGGAAGGACAGCGGAGGTATTTCGCGGCAGCCGAACAGGAAGCAGCCCGACACGAAACGAGCAATGCGGCGTCTACTCCGAGCTACGCGGCGCCAACTACGTCGGCGTGTTTCAGGCCCACCTCGAGGCGGCCGGCGGCAGCGACTGGAACGACGCGCGTCGTGCGTCGGCGCTCGTCAGCCTGCTGGGACGGGAAGGACAGCGGAGGTATTTTGCGGCAGCCGAACTGGAAGAAGCACGACACGAGACGAGCAATGCGGCGTCTACTCCGAGCTACGCGGCGCCAACTACGTCGGCGTGTTTCAGGCCCACCTCGAGGCGGCCGGCGGCAGCGACTGGAACGACGCGCGTCGTGCGTCGGCGCTCGTCAGCCTGCTGGGACGGGAAGGACAGCGGAGGTATTTTGCGGCAGCCGAACTGGAAGAAGCACGACACGAGACGAGCAATGCGGCGTCTACTCCGAGCTACGCGGCGCCAACTACGTCGGCGTGTTTCAGGCCCACCTCGAGGCGGCCGGCGGCAGCGACTGGAACGACGCGCGTCGTGCGTCGGCGCTCGTCAGCCTGCTGGGACGGGAAGGACAGCGGAGGTATTTTGCGGCAGCCGAACTGGAAGAAGCACGACACGAGACGAGCAATGCGGCGTCTACTCCGAGCTACGCGGCGCCAACTACGTCGGCGTGTTTCAGGCCCACCTCGAGGCGGCCGGCGTCAGCGACTGGAACGACGCGCGTCGTGCGTCGGCGCTCGTCAGCCTGCTGGGACGGGAAGGACAGCGGAGGTATTTTGCGGCAGCCGAACTGGAAGAAGCACGACACGAGACGAGCAATGCGGCGTCTACTCCGAGCTACGCGGCGCCAACTACGTCGGCGTGTTTCAGGCCCACCTCGAGGCGGCCGGCGGCAGCGACTGGAACGACGCGCGTCGTGCGTCGGCGCTCGTCAGCCTGTTGGGACGGGAAGGACAGCGGAGGTATTTCGCGGCAGCCGAACAGGAAGCAGCCCGACACGAAACGAGCAATGCGGCGTCTACTCCGAGCTACGCGGCGCCAACTACGTCGGCGTGTTTCAGGCCCACCTCGAGGCGGCCGGCGGCAGCGACTGGAACGACGCGCGTCGTGCGTCGGCGCTCGTCAGCCTGCTGGGACGGGAAGGACAGCGGAGGTATTTTGCGGCAGCCGAACTGGAAGAAGCCCGAGACGAGACGAGCAATGCGGCGTCTACTCCGAGCTACGCGGCGCCAACTACGTCGGCGTGTTTCAGGCCCACCTCGAGGCGGCCGGCGGCAGCGACTGGAACGACGCGCGTCGTGCGTCGGCGCTCGTCAGCTAGCTGGGACGGGAAGGACAGCGGAGGTATTTTGCGGCAGCCGAACTGGAAGAAGCCCGACACGAAACGAGCAATGCGGCGTCTACTCCGAGCTACGCGGCGCCAACTACGTCGGCGTGTTTCAGGCCCACCTCGAGGCGGCCGGCGGCAGCGACTGGAACGACGCGCGTCGTGCGTCGGCGCTCGTCAGCCTGCTGGGACGGGAAGGACAGCGGAGGTATTTTGCGGCAGCCGAACTGGAAGAAGCACGACACGAGACGAGCAATGCGGCGTCTACTCCTAGCTACGCGGCGCCAACTACGTCGGCCTGTTTCAGGCCCACCTCGAGGCGGCCGGCGGCAGCGACTGGAACGACGCGCGTCGTGCGTCGGCGCTCGTCAGCCTGCTGGGACGGGAAGGACAGCGGAGGTATTTTGCGGCAGCCGAACTGGAAGAAGCCCGAGACGAGACGAGCAATGCGGCGTCTACTCCGAGCTACGCGGCGCCAACTACGTCGGCGTGTTTCAGGCCCACCTCGAGGCGGCCGGCGGCAGCGACTGGAACGACGCGCGTCGTGCGTCGGCGCTCGTCAGCCTGCTGGGACGGGAAGGACAGCGGAGGTATTTTGCGGCAGCCGAACTGGAAGAAGCACGACACGAGACGAGCAATGCGGCGTCTACTCCGAGCTACGCGGCGCCAACTACGTCGGCGTGTTCCAGGCCCACCTCGAGGCGGCCGGCGGCAGCGACTTGAACGACGCGCGTCGTGCGTCGGCGCTCGTCAGCCTGCTGGGACGGGAAGGACAGCGGAGGTATTTTGCGGCAGCCGAACTGGAAGAAGCCCGACACGAAACGAGCAATGCGGCGTCTACTCCGAGCTACGCGGCGCCAACTACGTCGGCGTGTTTCAGGCCCACCTCGAGGCGGCCGGCGGCAGCGACTTGAACGACGCGCGTCGTGCGTCGGCGCTCGTCAGCCTGCTGGGACGGGAAGGACAGCGGAGGTATTTTGCGGCAGCCGAACTGGAAGAAGCCCGAGACGAGACGAGCAATGCGGCGTCTACTCCGAGCTACGCGGCGCCAACTACGTCGGCGTGTTTCAGGCCCACCTCGAGGCGGCCGGCGGCAGCGACTGGAACGACGCGCGTCGTGCGTCGGCGCTCGTCAGCCTGCTGGGACGGGAAGGACAGCGGAGGTATTTTGCGGCAGCCGAACTGGAAGAAGCACGACACGAGACGAGCAATGCGGCGTCTACTCCGAGCTACGCGGCGCCAACTACGTCGGCGTGTTCCAGGCCCACCTCGAGGCGGCCGGCAGCAGCGACTTGAACGACGCGCGTCGTGCGTCGGCGCTCGTCAGCCTGCTGGGACGGGAAGGACAGCGGAGGTATTTTGCGGCAGCCGAACTGGAAGAAGCCCGACACGAAACGAGCAATGCGGCGTCTACTCCGAGCTACGCGGCGCCAACTACGTCGGCGTGTTTCAGGCCCACCTCGAGGCGGCCGGCGGCAGCGACTGGAACGACGCGCGTCGTGCGTCGGCGCTCGTCAGCCTGCTGGGACGGGAAGGACAGCGGAGGTATTTTGCGGCAGCCGAACTGGAAGAAGCACGACACGAGACGAGCAATGCGGCGTCTACTCCTAGCTACGCGGTGCCAACTACGTCGGCGTGTATCAGGCCCACCTCGAGGCGGCCGGCGGCAGCGACTGGAACGACGCGCGTCGTGCGTCGGCGCTCGTCAGCCTGCTGGGACGGGAAGGACAGCGGAGGTATTTTGCGGCAGCCGAACTGGAAGAAGCACGACACGAGACGAGCAATGCGGCGTCTACTCCTAGCTACGCGGTGCCAACTACGTCGGCGTGTATCAGGCCCACCTCGAGGCGGCCGGCGGCAGCGACTGGAACGACGCGCGTCGTGCGTCGGCGCTCGTCAGCCTGCTGGGACGGGAAGGACAGCGGAGGTATTTTGCGGCAGCCGAACTGGAAGAAGCACGACACGAGACGAGCAATGCGGCGTCTACTCCGAGCTACGCGGCGCCAACTACGTCGGCGTGTTTCAGGCCCACCTCGAGGCGGCCGGCGGCAGCGACTTGAACGACGCGCGTCGTGCGTCGGCGCTCGTCAGCCTGCTGGGACGGGAAGGACAGCGGAGGTATTTTGCGGCAGCCGAACTGGAAGAAGCCCGACACGAGGCGAGCAATGCGGCGTCTACTCCGAGCAACGCGGCGCCAACTACGTCGGCGTCTGACCCAGATTCGGCTCCGGCCGTTACAAAGTATGACAGTCTCGTCAAGCAGCTTGACCGGATTTTCGCCGCGTCCACTAATCCGCTAGTTGAACGTCACGAGTTCACTAATCGTCGTCAACTCCCCGGCGAGAGTTTCCTCGACTACGTGACAGTCCTGAAGGAGAAAGCCGTACGATGCAAATTTGGGCTCATGGAGGCGGAAATGTTGTAGGCCCGTGTGCTCAGATTTGGGTGCACGTTAAAGAACCTCAGGTGGTCTAAATTTCCGGAGCCCTCCACTACGGCGTCTCTCATATTCATATAGTGGTTTTGGGACGTTAAACCCCACATATCAATCAAATTTGGGCTCACGCACGCGGAACGCGTCCGCGATCAGATTATTCACGGCTCGTCCAACTTGCGGGTGAGAGAGAAGCTGCTGGCATATGGCGAAGAGTTGTCCTTGGAGAAAGCGGAAGAAGTCGGTCGGACGCTCGAAGCATTGTCCTTGGCGAACCAAGCGTTTGCTCCCAGTCAACCCGTACATGTCGAAGTCAACCTATACATGACGAAGTCTACCCAGTCAACCTATACCATCGGTCGCATATACATGCTTTTTTGGTCTACACATGTAGCTTTAAAAATCATCAGTGTAAATGCGGCTGTCTTTATTTAAATATGAAATATTGCATTAAAAGAAAGTCTGTATCTCTAATCTGACCCCAAGGTAAAGGGGAATGATACCGTACAGCAAGGGGTGGATCCAGCTAATCATTTTAGGGGGAGGGGGGGTTGCTTAAAGTAACACCGGAGAGAGGGGTATGGTCATTACTTTTTGTTTTTTTACTAGCTTGAAAAGTCTATAATAGCATAAATACTATTATTGTGTGCTTAAAGGAATCCCACTCATTTGTCCTAATTGTTGATAACAGGTGGACAGCAAGCACTGAGGAGAGGGGGAGGGGATACTGACAGGCTTTGGGGGGGGGGGGGGGGCGATCGCCTCTAGCGCCCTCTTCTGGATCCGCCACTGCGTGCAGTTCTGCACAAGATCACAGGATTGATTCCGGACCTCAGGAGTCTCATTATAATAGTTGTAATATGTACTAGTGCCCTAGTTCCATGCACACAGGAAGATTATGAGGTCAAAATAATTAAGCTTTAACTTGAAACAGTGCATCTCATAACCAGATTTTAGTTTTGCGACCTGAAACCGTCGAACTTAATTTTATTAATTCTTTTCAAAACCAGCATAGATGTACAGTGCTTGCGAAATTCTGCTCCCAGTTTTTTTTTCATGTGAATGTGTGGTTCATCACAGAATTTATGGCATTATTTAGCAGTGTGATTCTTCAAGGCCTTCCCTATTGCCATGATTTTTTTTTTCACATTTGTTCAAACCAGAATACAAGTTCACATAGGAACATTTACTGCATGGGAGGATGTCTGAAACAGTTGGTAATGTGTTCAAGTTGGCCCATACACACACTTTTTGCAAAGCAACAAAATTTCTTCATCTTTATTATAGAAACTAATTCTATATAAGTGTGCAGCAGTCATGCAGCTATACTGTCGAAAAAATAAGGTTTCAGGACAAATAGAAATGTTTAATAAAGGTTACTGATAAGAAAATGTAAAGTTAGTCGTCTGTCTTAATCATATGGTGGTTTTGGGATGTTAAACCCCACATATCACTGAAAATGATAAGGTAACCTTGCCTGAAAAAGTTGCTTGTTATTTACTACACACCTCAAGGATCAATACGAATTCTCTACAATTAGAGACAAGTGAAAATCTAGAAAAAAGTGCTTCTTAAAACCAAACGAGGGAGCAGATAAACATTAATGCCACTGAGCACATTTACTAAATATCCCATTCAAGGTTGCAGCAAAATAAGCACCTGCCAACATATGTGCTAGTAATAACAACAGAATGCTCAGCTTCAGGTTTTTGATGCAGGAAAAATAAAGAAATTATGAAAACGACCACATGTTGCATGATGAAGGCAAGACAGTGCTTTATTAGCAGTTTTTAAAATGCTTACATTATGGTTTGTTTCAATAATGTTCCTGACTTAGCTCGTTGTGCACTTGGCTGGAGTGCAGATTCATTTCCACCACTGTCTCTTATCCTTTTTTGAGGTCCTTGGCAGCAAGTACACCTACCTGTAACAGACATGGCAAATTACCCCACCTCCTTCTTTATTTCCCTGTACAATTCAAACAGCAGCCTATCTTTCCACTTCCAAGTAAAGGTGGCGGTGAGTAAGCTGGGCATGCATGAACTTCAATGCATGACTCGGGCTGCAATTCGAAGCATAAACTCTCATAAGAAACTGTAATAAGTGTTCAGTTTGTTTTGACTACAGATATTTAAGCAAAATTAGTTGAAACACACTATGAAAATAGGTGTGAATTTTTACTGCAAAGTATCGCGCAGTTAAAATAGTGTGAAGAGAACACTCGCAAAAAGAGCAGCTGAATTGGTGGCAAGCATTCCTTGGTTGTACGGGTAGTCACATTCAATGGACCTCTTGTGCAGCCCTGGCAATGCTATGAAAGAAGCACATGCTAGTGCCTCCATTCCAACTTCAATCGCGAGTGGGCACTGTAAAATACAGAGCAAGCGCCCCCTCCCCTCCTGCAAAGATTTTTCAACCTGTTCTCCACTACGGATTTCTACAGCAGCAGTTCTCTGGAACCAAAGTTCTGAGTGTCCTTATATATGCGCCAGATTTTTTTTAACAGTTTTACAATGTGATGCCTTGAGGCTGTATTCTGAGTTGTCACAAATTGTCTGAACATTTGTAGAACATCTTTCCCGCCTTGTCATAACACCTGAAATTTTGTACAAGGATTCTCTTTGGGTCTGTAAAACAGTAAATGTGTGTGTATTCAATTCAGCATTTCATTAGAAACACAGGTGTCCATTTTTCTTAAAGGCACTTCTATATTGTATTAGTGTCCGAGACCAAGCAAGGGCCCCCTTCCAGATTATCTTTCAGCATCGAGGGGGTTATTTCTCGGGGTTTTACAGGAGTATGAAGTTGGAGGTAGTGCTTGGGCCGGTGTGCATCTCTCACTTTAAAGTACTAAGAACCTGGAAGCTTGTACCCCTATGCAAAGAGAATAGTAGTAGTAGTAGTACAAAACTTTATTATATACATAATCCAGACAGGCTTGAACTACAGAGCCCCGAGGAATATACGGGGTGGAGAGCGAAGGCTGTCTGGAAGGGTGGTGCCTCTATTCCAGGGCCCCACTGGCGCGAGCCATCCGTTCAGCTCTGTGGATCAGTCGCAGCTGATCCACTAGGGCTGGGCTAGACAGCAGCGCCTCCCATTCCTCCTACGTGCCAGTGGTGTCGTGCTCTTCGTCGTGCTCTGCGCACTCCCACGTAATGTGAAAGAGTGTTGGGGTGGCTCCACACCACGGGCACATATCTCTGTACGCCGTGGGGTAGATTTGGTGAAGAGTGTGCAGATTTATGTAAGTGTTAGTCTGTATTTTTTCTTAGCGCTGTTGCCTCCGCAGCGCTGAGCTTGCTGTGAGGACGTGGATACAGCTGCCTATTTTCTCTATAGTACTTTAAAATTGTTGCGAAGCAAGGGTACACGGGTGTAGGGTCATCACTTGCATTGGCTTGAGTGGCTCGGTGATTTGTGAAGCCTCGAGCCGCCTCATCCGCGCGCAGGTTCCCTGTCACGCCATCGTGCCCCGGTGCCCAAATCACAACCTGTACGTATTTCACTGTGGGGTCCCATCCTGTCCCAACCAATATATGGAGCGCTTGTGCTCCAATTTTGCCTTTTAGATAGTTTTTGCAAGCTTTTTGCAAATCTGAAATGATTGTTAATGGAGTGTTTCGCGTCCATCCCTCTTTTATTGCGAGTGCTATGGCAACTTCTTCTGCTTGTGTTGTCGACGCCTGATATATTGAAGCGCAGGCTGTAATTTTCCCTCTATGGTCGGTGGCTACACACACATATCTCATTGCATTGGTCTGATAAGGCGCGGCGTCAGTGAATCTGGCCGTGCTCAAAAATCTTGTCTTTTTGTCTATTTAGTCCGCCCTTGCCTTTCTTCTTCCAGCATGCAGAGTAGGATCCATGTTGCTTGGTATTGGCAATATGGTGTACCATTTTCTGAATTCGCTTGGTACTTCTTTAGTTTCTCGGTGTGTTTGTAATAAAGTATCGCGCCCTAGTTTTGTTAGGAGTGCTCTGCCCGTTTGGGTCTGGAGAAGGCGATTTTCTTGCGCTAGTAACTGGGCCTTGGCTAATTCTTCAATTGTGTTATGAAGACCAAGCGCCAGCAGCTTGTCGTTTGAAGTATTCCGCGGTAATCTCAGGGCTGTCTTGTAGGCCATTCTAATTATTTGGGTTGCTTTTCCCTTCTCTTCCCTGTTCATAATTTGATATGGAAGCGAGTATGTAATGCGACTGATGACGAGGCTTTTGACCAATTTTAGGGTATCTTGTTCTCTCATGCCTTTATGGTTGTTTGTTATTCGCGAGATCATGCATGAGATCTGCTGTACTGATGTTTTGAGTTGATTTCGTGTGTGCAGACATCTCTAATTAGCTTGAAGCCACATTCCTAGTATGCGTACGGTATCTTTCTCCGGAATGACATTTCCGTCGAGCTTGACTTCCAGCTTTAGATTCGGGTCGATCCTCCGTGCTTTTCTCTTCGTAAAGCGAATGAGCTCTGATTTTTCGGCAGAGCACTGAAGACCCCGTATCCTTGCGTACTTTTCTATGGTGTTAGCTGCCTGTTGTAACCTATCTTCTTTCTCTGCTAGGCTGCCTGTGGTTGTCCATACCGTAATATTGTCTGCATATATCGCATGTTGTAGACCGGCAATATCTTTGAATTTTCCTGCAAGGCCTGTCATGGCGACATTGAAAAGTGTCGGTGAAATGACCACTCCTTGGGGTGTTCCTTTGTTTGGAGGTTTAATGATGTCGGATTCGTAATCTCCCAGCTTGATTGTTGCAGTCCTGTTACTAAGAAAACTTTTGACGTAGTCAAACATTCGTTCTCCACAGTTAGCTTCCTCCAGACCTTCTAGTATTGCTTTGTGACTGATGTTATTAAAGGCTCCCTTCATGTCAACTGCCATAACGACGTTTTCCCCAACCTTAGAGATGTCCATTAATACTTGTTCTTTTAAAAGTAGTAGAACACCTTGCGTAGAAAGGTGTGAGCGAAAGCCAAACATAGTTTCGGGCATGAGGTTGTTCTTCTCGAGATGGTTGAGGAGCCTGGTGTTCACCAGTTTTTCAAATATTTTCCTAAGCTGGACGTGAGCGAGATAGGTCTCATGTTCTCAATGGCAAGTTTTTTTTCCTGGTTTAGGCACCATGACCACAATCGCATGTTTCCATTCTGGTGGGACAGTTTCAGCCAGCCAATTTTTGCTTATGTATTTAGTGAGAGCTTCAATGGCTTCGTCATTTAGGTTCCTGATCATACCATTGGTGATTTTATCTGCACCCGCGGCCGTGTTCTTCTTGTTACTAAATATGGCTGCTCTTATCTCAGCGTCCGTAAAAGGCTTGTCTAAATCAGGTTGCGGTGATCCTTTATACCTTCCTTGATATGAAGGCGTCGCTCCGTCTTCCCCAAAGCATTTTTTATGCATGGCTTGAATGAGGTCCTCTTTTGTACCTGGGTATAAGTGCAGCAATCGTTCAACGGCTTTACTGTTTTCATTTTTTTGTCTTCGTGGGGTCTATCATGGCTTTCAGTATGTTCCATGTTTTGGCCGTACTCAGCGTTCCATTGAGTGAATCACAGAAATTGGCCCAATTAGTTGCGACTAATTGATTGGCGTAATCCTCTGCGCGCTGGGTGATATCTTTGATTTTTTCTTTCAATTCACGGTTACGTTTCTGTCTTTTCCATCTTTTCGTAAGGCTTCTTCTTGCTTCCCAAAGATTTAGTAGGTGTGAGTCGACCTCAGGGGCATTGCTTGATCGCGTAATTTTTTTACTGTACCTTTCTTTTTGACGCCTTATTTCGTCACACCAATCACTCAAGTTTGTTATATCTGAGGCAGTCAACCTTTGTTGCAGTGATTTTCTGAACGCATGCCAATTAGTTATTTTGGCAACGCCAATCTTTTTACGTATCTGATCTGTGTGTATAGTGGTGCATAATATGTAATGATCACTGCCTAGATTTTCTAGAGTGCTGTGCCATTCCACCTCTTGACAATTTTTGCACAAAGTTAGATCCGGTGTCGTGTCTCTGGAGTTACTGTTTCCTAGTCTTGTTGGCATTGCTGGATCCGTCAGGAGTGTCATACCTGTAATTTCAATTTGCTGGGCTATGTTTCTGCCCTTGGCATCCTGAGTGAGGTATCCCCAGCTTGGGTCTTTTGCATTGAAGTCCCCCACCACAATGAGCGTGTTCTGCTTCGCTAGTTTTGCTGAATCTTCAAATAGTTGAGGGTTGGACGCTAGGAGTCGCAGAGTGCGGACGCACGTTGTGTAGGCTCCGCAGTTTTCAAATGATTTTTGTTAAAAAATTGCAAAACTTGGCTAAAGTCTCTACGCCAATCGACGGAGGAAGTTCAGCCGAACACCTGGATACCAACTATTGCAAGGCGGGCCCGCTTTTTCGGCACTGACACCGATAATTCTGAGTCGCCACAAAGATCAAACATTGCGTCTGCCGCCGCAGCGGCGGGGAGAGCTAGGTCCAACGCGTCGACGAGGACGCCTGGGGTAACCCGGAACGCCTCGACGGCGCGTCTAGCACCACGATGGAGGTTGTAAGCGTGGAAGGAGAAGATATGCAACCGGAGGACTTTACCAACGACGCCGGATGGTGCGAAGTCCGCAGAAGAAACATCACGAAAACATCCGGAGGGATTTCAGGCCCGAAGAGAACCATGCTAAGAGACGCTGCTGCGCCGACGGGCGCGCCTGGGGACAGCAAGTGGAAAGGTGAACGAACCATACGACAAATTGCTAATGCAAGCAGACTTCCTCGTCTACCGGCAGAAGACTACAAAGTGATCGTGCGACCACGAGGAGGACTCAGCGTTTCGGAGCACAGGCAGGCACGCATATACTGCTGCCTGAGAAACGCCGCTGGCGTCGGTCGCGAAGCAGCAGAAGAAGACAGTATATGCATAAACTACAAGCAGAATATCGTGGTCGTCAGCACGCCGTCCGAAGAGCGAGCCAGGCGGTACGGAGCCATCACGAAGATCCGAGTGGGAGAGCAAGAACACGAAGCCAGCGCCTACAGAGCAGCGCCGGAAAACACATCTAAGGGACTCATAAGAGGGATATCCCAAGAGGAAAGTTCCGAAGATATTATAGACAACCTAGTGACAGCAAGAAACCCAAGCATATTACACGCGAAGAGGATGGGCAACACAGACAATGTAATCGTGCTCTTCGACGGACTTCACGTGCCGAGATACGTGAAATACGGAGCGCTCATCGTCCGGTGCTCGCTATACAGAAAACACATTGACATTTGCTACGAATGTGGGAGGCTGGGACACAGGGCGGACGTTTGCCCCAACCCAGACGAAAAAATATGCAGAGGATGCGGCGTGGCCAACCCGCCGCAAGAACACCAGTGTGAAGCAAGATGTCAGCTATGCGGGCAAGCTCACTTTACGGGAGACAGACGCTGCAAGGCAAAGTACAAGATACCGTATTTGGTCCGGCGAAGACGCTGGGAGCGCCGAAGAAGAGAAGAAGCGGAGGCCGAAACACCATACGGCATCAACGACTACAACAAACGAGCTGGCAAAGCAACGAGCGAGAACACCCAGGGATCAGAAGGCCATCGCACAGAAGGCTCACCCCCGGGACCATACGAGGGGGACAGTCGGAAGCAGCCCGGTCGCAGACCAAGGTCGAGGACCCGGTCCAGAACCCGTTCGAGAACCCGATCGAGATCCAGGGCAACGTCGAGATTGCAATCCAGCCGAGGAGCGGTAGAAACTCAGGCACAGGTGAGCTTTGCAGACGCGGTCTCTGGCACTGCTGTTACACCTACACGCGCGGGGTCCGCCTTAGAACAGGAAATAACACAGATCAGACAGTTGTTAGAGCGAATAAGGCGAGAAAACGCGACGCTAAGGGAAGAGGTAAAAATGCTTAAAGTAGAAAACGCTAAGCTTAAGAACCCAAAACACTCAGAGATGACCCATACCACGCCAACACCCATTAGGGCGTCGACACCTTTTCGAGCTCCGGCGACGCCCGTTCCCGCGTCGATGAGTGGAGAAACGCCACCGCATAAACGAAGGGCAAAGGAAAACGCCGATGAGCAAAGCGACTGTACACTCGGAGAAGTAAAAGGCATGTTTCAGGAAATGTTCGTAGGTTTACAGCAGCAATTCATGCAGATGCGCGCGGACCTACAACAGCAGATAACGCAGATGCGAGATGAAATGTCTCAGAGGTTCGACGCCCTCGAGGGTAGGGTAGGGCAGCTGGAAAACGTCTCGAAAGACGCCCGACCCGCAGGAGCGAGGCCGGTCAAGAGCAAGCCGTACAGCAGACCACCTGCGGCTGAGAACAGCTGCATAGAAAACTCGAGTAGCCAACATGGCGCCGCCTAATGAATACACGATTTGGCAGTGGAATTGTCGTGGGTTTCGTCGTAAGCGGGGTAACCTACAGCAATTCGTAAAAACCAAGCAAGCACCAGATGTAATCGCCCTCCAGGAAACTGAGGGGACCGCAAAATTATCAGGATACAAATCATATAGCACTTTAGCTGAAAAAGCAACAGTAACCACACTGATACATCGTAATATAACGGCTGTAGAACACGATACTGGCGTACGCAACATAGACCACGTCCTACTAAAAATTCTCCCGTCTCGAAAAAAGGAGGGAAGCTTGTTTGTGCTGAACGTGTACAGTCCACCACGACAAAAGGTAAAGTTTGGTTCGCTTTTCCGCAAAGTGCTAAACGTAGCGGGCAGACAAGCACTGATCGTCGTGGGCGACTTTAACGCACCACACGCCGCCTGGGGTTACACCATCGAAAACGTTAAAGGCCGCAACCTGTGGAACGACGCGCAGCACGAGGAGCTCACGCTAATAACTAACCCACAAGACCCTACCAGAATGGGGAACAGCGTCAGTAGAGACACCACGCCGGACCTTACATTCATAAAGAATATATCCAACCCTCATTGGACCAACACTAACGTAAATCTAGGCAGCGATCACTACATTGTATGCACAATTTTACAAGCAGGTCCGCGTAAAAAGAAAGGTAGAAAAATAATGTTAACCGAGTGGGACACCTTTCGTAAGATAAGAGAGGACGATGCTACAGAGACCATCGAAGATATACAGAAGTGGACAGACACACTCCAGCGTAGCGTGCAGAAAGCCACCAAACATGTTCCCGAAGAGGCAGGAATGGAAGAAATGGACAGCAAGCTCTTACACATGTGGGAGGCAAAACGCAGCCTGCAAGAGCGCTGGAAAGGTCAAAAGCACAACCGGCGTCTAAGAAAGAGAATCGTCGCGCTCGACAGAGACATAGAAGACTACGCAAATAGGCTGTCCCAGCAGCAGTGGGCAGGCATGTGCACTTTAATGAACAGGCAGTTCGGAATGTCCAAAACTTGGAACATTCTCCGAGGCCTCCTTGATCCAGAAGGCACGAAAACAACACAAAGACAAAACCTGCAACGGATACTACACAGCTACGCAGGTACAGAAGCAGAGCTCTTACGCGAGCTACGCCAGACATACGTAGGAGATGCCACAAAGGCGCGACTCCCAGAGTACGAAGGGAAGGATAACGTCGACCTCGACGCCTCCATAACAGAGGCAGAGATTCGATACGAACTCGGACGACTCAATCCCAAGTCCGCCCCGGGTCCCGACGGTATAACAAATAAAACACTTCGCAACTTAGATGAAGAATCCGTCACTGCTCTCACAAAGTACATAAACGAATGCTGGGAGAAGGGCGCCATACCCCAGCAATGGAAAACCGCCAAAATCATATTAATACCCAAGCCGGGCAAAAAGCCGCTCATCGGAAATCTCAGGCCCATTTCATTGACGTCCTGCATTGGAAAGCTCATGGAAAAAGTAATTTTAACGCGTCTCGTCAGATACATGGACGACAACGAGCTATACCCACACACCATGATCGGCTTTCGACCAAGACTCTCGACGCAAGACGTCATGTTGCAGCTAAAGAATCAAATCATAGACGCCGAAACGCACACCCTGGATACAAAAGCCATTCTGGGCCTTGACCTGCAGAAGGCATTTGATAACGTCACCCACGAGGCCATATTGCGCAACTTGCAAAACCTACACGTAGGTCGGAGAGTGTACGATTACATAAAAGATTTTCTCACCAACCGTAAAGCTACAATCATGGCCGGGGAAGCGGAATCCGAAGAATTCGTTCTAGGCAACAAGGGAACACCACAAGGTTCGGTGCTTTCCCCTTTCCTATTCAACGTGGCGATGCTTGGTTTACCCTCAGAGCTGGAACGCGTCGAAGGGCTTCAGCACAGTATCTATGCGGATGACATCACCCTATGGGTGACGGGCGGGAGCGACGGTCACATAGAAGAGATTTTACAACAAGCAGTAAATACGGTAGAGCGATACGTGGAGAACAATGGCCTAAAATGCTCTCCTCAAAAATCGGAGTTATTACTCTACAGACCTACAAGCAGAGGTCGCAAGCGCATTCACGAACGACACAACATCACAATCTTAGCAGGAGGTTACCCAATACCTCAGGTACAACACATAAGAGTTCTGGGACTCCGAATATCCGAGAACGGACATAACGGGGAAGCAATAAAGTTCCTGGATAACAACACCCAACAAACCATTCGAATGATTCGAAGAATCGCCAACAAAAACTACGGCGTGAAAGAACACAACTTAGTGCAGCTCATCCAAGCCTTCGTCGTCAGCCGCATAGTGTATGTGACCCCATACCTCAAGTTGCAAGTGGCGGAAAAACAAAAGATAGAATGCATAATTAAAAAAGCATATAAGCAAGCCCTCGGATTACCGATCACCACGTCTAACGAAAAGTTCGAAGCGTTAGGAATGCATAACACGCTAGACGAACTTATTGAGGCTCATATGATAGCGCAATATGAACGACTCGCGCAAAGCAACACGGGAAGACACATCCTGCACAAACTTGCAATAACGTACGCTGGCCAAAGCGGCTATAAATACGATATTCCAAAAGAAACCAGAGAGCGCATCATAATACCTCCGTTACCCAGAAACATGCACCCCGAACATCACCGGGAGCGGAGGAATGCAAGAGCGAGAGCACTGCACAAGAAGTTTCAACATGACGCGGACGTGGTATATGTAGATGCAGCCGAATATACAGACGGTCGACACATGGCAATAGTCGCTTCAAATCAAGCGGGCCACCTGCTTGCTAACGGCACCATTAAAACAGGAAATTCGGAAATCGCTGAAGAAACGGCCATAGCGCTGACGCTTGCGTCCACAAGGGCCAGCGTCGTAATCAGTGATTCTAAAACCGCGATTCATAACTTCGCTAACGGAAGGGTCTCGAAAGAGGCGTTAAGAATCTTAAATAACTTTCGCGGAGAGCGCGACGTTTATGTTATATGGACGCCCGCCCACTCCTCCCTCCCGGGCAATGAAACCGCACACACCCTAGCTCGAGAGTTAGCGAGCCGAGCAGGGGCAGGAATGACGCGGAGCCTGCGTGCGGAGAGAGACCGCATGTCCAGTTACAACGAAATTACCAAGCACTACAGATTAGGGAGGCAGCATTACCCGCCACCACACTCCTCATTAAATAAGCAGCAGGCGACAGCGTGGCGCCTATTACAAACAAACACGTTCCCAAACCCAATCGCTTATAATCATTGTTACCCGGACCTCTACTCAGACAGATGTAAACACTGCAATCAGCGGGCGGACCTCAAACACATTATCTGGGCTTGCCCCAACATCGTGAAGGGGCCAAACACATACATGAATACGGAGCAGTGGGAGACTGCGCTGCTAAGCTCAAGCATCGAGGACCAACTACAGGTCATCAGGCAAGCCGAAGATGCCGCTAGGGCCCAAGGACTCCTAGCTGCCATCTAAGGGAGGGGAGTCAACTCCTCTAACACTTGCCGTTTCAATAAAAGTTGTTTCTCTCTCTCTCTCTTCAAATAGTTTGTCGAAAGTTGCCTTTTTTTGTCGAAGTGGGCTATAAATGTTCAGGATGAAAATGCTTTTCTTTTCTTTATTCTTTATTCTTTATTAAAAAAACCTTACAGGCCCCAGAACAGGGCATTGGGTAAGGGGGGGGGGGAGGAATCGGAATGGTACAGACAGGTAACGAACAGTTTACAGGCAGGATCAGTGCAAGAACAACAAAAAACTATATATATATATATATATATATATATATATATATATATATATATATATATAAGTCAGATCAAATTTTAGGCTTCACATTTTGCATTTTGTCTTCCCTTTATATAGGATTTCCGTAATGATATGTGGGATTTCGATTCCTTCTATTGGTTTATGCTTTATTGCGGTTATGAATTTGTGGACTAATGTCGCCACTCTCCATTCGTTGTTATTATTCACAGCTTCACCATGAGTGTCATAACTCTGCATGCATGGCCTTATTCCCACCTCTTGGAGAGCTATCACAGCAGGTGGCCTCGGCTGCATGGCCACCAGCTGTGAAAGTTGTTTCTTTTTTCGTCGGAATCCCTGGCAGTTCCACTGCCATATGTCACACTCTTCCGTAGGTTTTCTTAGTCGCTTAAGCATTTTCAGTATCTTCTTGTGTCATATTAATTAGGTCCGGCCTGCTGTATGCCTTATCTGCTTTTTCCCTTATGTGGCTGCCATTGGTATGCTTTCTCAACGTCTTCGTGAGTTCTATCTGTTGCGCTTGAATTTTTCTTTCCAACACGTCGAGTTTTCTGTCTACCTGCCCCATGACCTGTTCAACGATGGAGGGAACTATTTCTTTTACGGCTTCTTTCAGAATAGCTATCGTCACCACAGTGTCGCTGTTCAATATTGATACGCTTTGTTGCTGTTGCTGCTGCTGTCCTGCCAAGGAAGATTGAGTGGGTTTCTCTTGTGGTTGTTGCTGCTGCTGCTTTTGTTGGCTTCTAAGTTGCCTATTTTCTCTTTCTAAATCCCCTATTCTTACACGCACTAACTCTAGTTCTCACTCGAGTCACGCCAGCTGTGTGTGTGTTGATTGCGCTTGGTTTGGAGGAGGTTGGGAGGCTGCCGCTGCCCAGCTTACCCTGAATTTTTGGTGGTGGTGGTGGTGGTGGTGCTGCTGCTGCTGCTGCTGCTGTTGTTGTTGTTGCTGCTGCTGCTGCGGCTGCTGCTGCTGCTGCTGCGGCTGCTGCTGCTGCTGTTGGTGGTGGTGCTGCTGCTGTTGCTGCGATGTCTTCTTGAGCTTCTTGTTCTTGTTCGTCTTGCTTTCTTCTTGCCGATTGCCTTTGGGGCTGAAGTGGTCTCGGGAATTCGATCTGGACCTTGATCTCGAGCGGGAACTGGATCGAGACCCGGAGCGTGATCCCGCGTCGGACCCCTCCGTTAAATCCATATCCTGCCTTTCGGTGCTGAACCACCGACGCTTCAGTATTCCTGGAGATCGTTGTCCATTTTCGTGTCTAAGCTGTTGTACCAGTTCTTTTTCCCGTTGGGGGACTTTCTTAAGCCTTTTATTGCATTCTTTTTCCGCCGTTGGATGATCCCCGCCACATAGTGCACACTTGGGAACGCACTCGTGGTCGTTTGAAGGGTCTTTAAGCCTGCAGCCACCACACACATTCACAGTGGGTGTTGGACAGACGTCTGTCCTGTGGCCTTGGCTTTTACACAGTTTACAGTATTGTCTTGTGGGTTGGTATGGTAGACATGGCATCTCACCACAAATGTAATACACAAAACGCGGCACAATGGGTCCATTGAAGGTTATCTTTGCCGTCTCAGATTTTCCCAACAGGCGTGCTTGCACGATTGTGACGCCCTGTGTGCGTACTCTAAGGTTGTTGAGAAGTTCTTCTTCCGGTGTTTCACGTTCCAGTCCGTGCACAACTCCCTTGAGAAACCCCTCGGGTGTAGAAATGTAGGTATTCACGATATATCTGGTGTTCTTGAGGTCGAGCGCCTTGATTTTCAAAATTTGCTCAGCGACGTGCTCGTGCGGAGTACTTGCAATGATAATGTTGGATCCATTCCGGAGGCGCAGCAGAAATGGGTCACCTCTGTCTATTTCCGCGTCTCCACATGCACGTGCAATCGCTCGTGCCACTTCATATGTTTTCAAGTCTCTCACCACGAGCCCTGGTTTGGGTCGTATAATAATTTTCATATCATTCTTGGGTAGAGGCGTCGCACGTGAGCGTCGGCGGCCTCTCATGGCACCCGACGCGTCGCGTCTACTCCCGTGCGCCCGCTCAGGCGTTCCGCAACTGCCACCCGCGTTCCTCTCACTGTCTCTGAAGCTGCTGTCTGCCAGAGACGCTAAGTCATTAGTTGTTCTTTTCTTAAGATTTAGTGAAGTTTGCTGAAAATCACCAACTTGCCTGGGATCTTCCATGGCCCGCGCTTGCTTCCTTAGTCTCTTACGTTCCCGTAATGAAAGAGCAAGCTTCCACTGACCGTCTTTCGCCTCGTCGTCAGCTCCCTTGGATGCTTCATGGTGTTCGCTAGCGTCGCCGCTGGCTGACTCCACTTGTATCGCCTCGTCAGACGATGGGGAGTATTTGACGAAATCTTCTGCAGAGCCCAGTTCTGTGCTCAAATCTTGATCGTCCGTGTCCATGGCTTCCCTTGCCGTTACCTCGTCGTCGTCCGTTGGGTTATTGGCTGCTGCATTGGCACGCCCAGGAGAGTTGCTGGTAGTCGATGCACTGCTCCCCGGTCCGCCGCTAGTTCTAGCCTGGCGGCCGGGCATGCCAGGTCCTTGGTCACTTCAGAAGGGAAGAAATCGGTGTCGTTGTCCCGATAACTTGGTGTCAAAATGATCACGTCATACTTCCAGACACACTCTGCGTTTGCTTTAAAGAAGCCACGAAGTTTAACGCAAAAACAGGCAAAATGTTGAGGAGCCGAGACAAACGTGTTCGTTCCGCTCGACGCCACCTAGCGTCTCTCCATGCAAAGAGAAGAAACACAGCATACCAAATACGTTTGCACTGTTTCAAGTTTAAGTTCACCATGGTGAAACTCGCATGTCCATCAAACAAGTTGTGTAAATGAGGGCAATCTTCAGCCATGTGTAGCCTTTGAGCTTGTGAGGACACACTTCTTACGTTACCAGTCATGGTTAGCATGGCTATACACTGTTGTCTTTTAAGAAAGAGAAAACGTGAACACATGGACTGCGCTCAGCGGCAACTGGCTACACTAAAATCAACCTACAGCTGAAGAAAGTGTGCATGCTTCTGTTTTTATCAGCGCCTATCCAGCGGCCATAATTCATTCTTTTGTTTGCCAATAGATGCCTTCAAAAGGCGATGTGCTTTGTTTAGCGGTTGTTTTGGTTGTTCCAATTCAGTTAGTAAATAATGGTGAGAGAGTACCACCATAAAAACTGGACATGTCATTTCTTTTGTTTCAATGTGTGGCTAATGACCCAGTTATCGTGACTGCAAACCTTTTTTAACGGAGCGCACAACAGTTAAATTGTTTAAAGACATTTTCATAGGGCTCTGCTCGGGCGTATGAACGTAGCCTCACAAGATACCACAGTGCTGCAGACTTGTGAGACTGCATATTTTTTTTGCTTGTTTGAGAAAAGCAGTGCACGGGCTCTTTAACTGTACATGTAATGTGTGACTGCTGCAATAAATTGTCCTCTGTTTCACGCTTCTTATCCTCCATCCTCCTAGGATTATACGCATTGAGATGTGATACACCTAACAATACAACTACACTGACTTTCATTTCTCTTTGGGCCAGGTAAATGAGCTGGTCAACTACTCTACATCATTCTTATTAGTTTTTTTCTTTGGGTGTTTAAAGGACACTAAAGAGCAAAATATTTTTTCGCATACTATTGAAGTATGATTTCACATCACAACTATTACCACGACACGACGCTTGGCAAGTGCTAAACCGCGCAAAAAGAAATTTCTCACCAAACACCAAGACATCATTAATTTTGATGACATTTACTGGGTGCTACGTAGTTTATAATCAATAAAAACGAAGGACATTGCCATGTTTGGGTGTAATAGACCTAGCATATGAAGTTTCAGAAAATATCACCAAGCCAATCGCAAAATTGTTAATAATACATTTAAAAACTTTTGACGTCACGCATGGACATTTTGGCACAACTTTCAATAGTGAAACATCAACCTTAATTTTCTCCACTAATAATGAACTTGGGATAGTGAAACATATGGCATTGGCATTAGAATACTCAGAGTGCAGTTTGTCGATCTAAACAAAGTCACTGTTTCTCTTCAGTATCCTTGTAACGCTTTTGTAAAATACACACAACAAGCTTGTGAATCAAGCGCAAATCTGCACAGCAAACTGGTGTTGGGAGTACGGAGTTTGTACAATCTGATTTCACCCATGTCGCATTGCTGCAGTGAAGGGAACCAAACCTCCAAATCTCTCCACAGTTTCCTTCCACAGTTTCAACCACATGGGTTCAATAGTGGCAAAACATGACATTTATTCCACTTGTTCTTTACAACTCTATCATAAACAGAGACTAACACATGCATTTTTCTTGTTTTAAATGTTTTTTGTTCTTTCAGTGGATAAGTTGTTTTGAGGTAACACTGATATTTTTGAAAATAGAATCATTTTGAAGAATAGATTCAATATCTCTGCTGCTAGCCTCCTTTCTGACATGTATTCATGACAATTGCATTAATTAGCAATTGTAAGAAGTTTCACCCTAGCAGTAAATTTACCATGCACCAACCTTTCAGCAAAATTAACTTTCTAGATATGGCGGTATCAATTCAAACATTTGAAAAAGGGTTCATTGGCGACTGTTTCAACGGTAGTCCTACGATGAAACACGATCGGACAAGAGCAACGGTCAAGCAGATGCCGGCGATGATCAGCACGAGCCGAGCGAGAGAAGCCCAGCACCCAGTACCCAAGCGGTGGTGATGTTGCTTGCCAACGATGCGTTTTCTTCTTCACTATTTGCCCCCGCCGAAAAAGAGCCATCCTGGCGACCTAAGAGTCTGGAGGCAGAGGGCTATCACATGGCTTAAGGCGGGCGACGTGGACGATGTCACGTCCACGCCGGCGCATGTCGTCAGATGGGGATAGTGGCTCAATGAGAAAATTCACCGGCGAGGTTTGCTCCAAAACGCGGTATGGGCCCTCGTACTTTGGAACGAGTTTCGAGGAAATGCCGGGGGTTCGGTAAGGAACAGCCAGCCATACAAGTGATCCCGGGGAATAGCTGGGGCTTTGTGAAAAGTCGGCTTTGTTTTCTTTCTGGCGCTGTTGTTCTTGTGACGTTAAGGTGCGTGCGAGTTCACGGCACTCTTCCGCATTTCGGGCAGCTTCGGACACAGATGGGCATTCGGATGCGTCAGGACGGTATGGAAGGAGAGTGTCGATGGTGTGGGATGGTTCGCGTCCATAAAGAAGAAAGAAAGGTGAAAATCCAGTGGTAGACTGTGCCGCGGTGTTATATGCGAACGTGATGAATGAAAGAATGCGATCCCAGTTAGTATGATCGGATGTCACATACATGGCGAGCATATCGCCAAGGGTGCGGTTAAATCTTTCCGTGAGCCCGTTAGTCTGCGGGTGGTATGCCGTGGTCTTGCGATGAACAACAAGGCATTCAGAAAGCAGAGACGTGACGACTTCTGATAGGAAGGCTCGACCTTGGTCGCTTAGTAGTTCTCGAGGTGCACCATGTCGTAGTATGAAGCGATGAAGGATGAAGGATGCTACGTCCCGCGCAGTGGCACTTGGAAGGGCGGCGGTCTCAGCGTAGCGTGTTAAATGGTCCACAGCGACTATGATCCACCGATTTTCATCTGATGTTGTCGGTAGAGTGCCTTAGAGATCAATTCCGATCCGATCGAAACGTTTGGCAGGGGCACGGAAGCGGTTGAAGCGCACCGGACGAGTGGAAAGGCGGTGATTTGCGGCGTTGACCGTTGACAGTCAGGGCAACCCATAACAAATTTTCGAACGAAATTATACATTCCGCGCCAGTAGAAGCGATGGCGAATGCGTTCGTAAGTTTTGAAAACTCCGGCATGACCACATTGAGGATCGTCGTGAAAGGAGGCGAAGATTTGTGATACCAAGCTGCGCGTGACAACCAAGAGCCACTTACGACCTTC
Organism: Rhipicephalus microplus; assembly: GCF_043290135.1. Classification (NCBI taxonomy): domain Eukaryota; kingdom Metazoa; phylum Arthropoda; class Arachnida; order Ixodida; family Ixodidae; genus Rhipicephalus; species Rhipicephalus microplus. The sequence continues at coordinate 271,012,605 of NC_134702.1, read as the reverse complement.
GGGGGCGTAGTTGCATCGGTATAGCAGCCGATCACGAATGGCGAAATGAGCAGCTTGACGTCGGAGAGATCGTTGTACCGCAGTGGTTGACGATCCAGAGAGACAGTTAAAAAGGGAAGCAATCCACGGGTCCTTGTGTTGTTCACTGGTAAAGGAGTCGAGGTCGAGAGATGCGACGGAGTTGGTACCAGTGGTTCCGCAGGCCGAGTCGGGAGGTAAAGGCAAACGCGACAGGGCGTCGGCGTCAGAATGCTTGCGTCCGCTGCAATAGATGACACGAATGTCGTACTCCTGGATTTGCAGTGCCCACCGAGCTAGGCGGCCAGAAGGATCTTTCAATGTGGCGAGCCAACAAAGTGCATGGTGGTCCGTTACCAGGTCGAATGGGCGACCGTACAAATAAGAGCGGAACTTGCGAAGCGCCCACACTAGCGCCAAGCACTCTTTTTCAGTGACGCTGTAATTGGCCTGCACCATGCTTGGACATGATGTGCCCTAAGATGGACAGCTCTCGCGCGGCTAAGCGGCACTTTTTAAGGTTCAGTTGAAGCCCAGCGTTGGTTAAACACGTCAGAACCAGTTGGAGCCGAAGCAGATGTGTAGGAAAATCGGGAGAGAAAACGACAATGTCGTCGAGGTAGCATAGACACACAGACCACTTCAGTCCACGCAGTGTGTTGTCCATGAGTCGTTCAAACGTGGCAGGAGCATTACAAAGCCCAAATGGCATTACGTTAAATTCGTACAGGCCATTTGGTGTAATGAACGCAGTTTTCTGGCGATCAGCTTCCGCCATAGAACCTGCCAGTATCCAGATCGTAAGTCTAAGGAGGAGGAGAAGAATTCGGCTGCTTGGAGGCTGTCAAGGGCGTCTTCGATGCGCGGTAATGGATAGACGTCTTTCCGCGTCACCTTGTTTAATCGCCGGTAGTCGGCGCAAAAATTGAATCGATCCATTCGTCTTTCGAACTAGAACGACAGGAGATGCCCAAGGACTGTGCGATGGTTGAATAACGCAACGGCGTAGCATCTCTTCGACCTGGTCGTTGATGACGTGACGTTCTGGAGCAGAGACACGGTATGGCCTTTGACGCAATGGCTGGTGCGAACCGGTGTCAATGTAGTGGTGCACTGCGGAAGTCCGACCCAATTGCGGCTGAGAGACTTCGAATGAATTCGCGAAGTGCTGGAGGAGATTAAGAAGCTCGGCGCGTTCATGGGCACTTAAGGTGTCGGTGATGGAACTCGAGAAGGTGTCACTCGATGAGAATTTCAGTGGAGAAAGGGCATGAAGTTCGGTCGAGGCGTTACTGCACGATTCGTCTGGCATGTTAAGGAATAAAGAGGAATCGAGGTACTCCACTCGACCGAGACATTCGCCGGCAAGTAGCGTTAGCGGTGCAGAAAGGGGGTTGTGGACGAAAATATTGCTTCGGCCCGCAGTGACGTCAAGTGTAGCGAGGCAAGGAAACGGCTCTGCGGCCCATGAAAATGTCGGAAGGTGTAAACATTACTGTAGCATCGTTATGGTCATAGCAGCAAACAGGGACAACGGTAAGAGAGGCTGGCGGAATTTCAGTGTCTTCACGTACGACGAGTTTTGGGGACCGCTGAAGAGTTTCGTGCAAAGGTTCGTCAGACAGGTGCGAAAATTGAACTTCAGCGCGTGCGCAGTCGATGACGGCATGATGATGTGACAGGAAGTCCCACCCGAGGATAACGTCATGCGAGCACACCGAAAGGACGATGAACTCGACAACGTACATAGAGCCTTGGATGAAAATGCGGGCCGTACAGGTGCCTAGAGGTCGAACTGGTTGTGCGCTAGCCGTACGAAGCGATAGTCCAGAGAGCGGCGTGGTCACTTTGTGTAGGGAGCGGCAGAGCTGGGCGGCTATAACAGAAACGGCAGCACTTGTGTCGATGAGGGCAAATGTAGAAACACCATCGACAGATATGGCGACGACGTTAGCTGGTGAAGTGCGAGGACTTGGGCATTTCGATGACGGTGCAGTTCTTGCCTCTGGATCTGCGGCGTTCCGTTTTCCCGGTTGCAGGAAGCGGGTCGAGGACGCATTGGGGACAGAGATCGCCTGCGAGGAGACGGCGAGCGGGGAGAGTGAGTCGGAGCTGGGGGCTGGGGTGACTGATACTCGGGAAGATTAATGTAGCCATACTGCGGTGAAGGATAGGGAGCAGGTAGGTGCGTGGGCTGCGGGTCATACGGTAACGGCCAAGTAGCGTTGTGTTGCGATTGGAAGCGACGACGACAATATCGTGCCACGTGTCCTGGAGTACCGCAGGCGTAGCAGACCGGTCGATTGTCAGCAGTGCGCCAGGAATTGCTGACTCGCGGTGCGGCCCAAGGTGTCGAAAGAAGGGTAGAGTGGGGAGCAACTGCAGGCATGGGTGGCAAAAGCTGCTGGCGGGGTCTGCTGCGTACCACCTGGGCATAAGTAAGAGGCGCGGCCACGGGCTGTATAGCCGGCGCATGGGGAACAGGCATGGCCACAGGCTGCTGCTGGGCAGCGACGGGAACAGCCTGAGCTACCTCTTCGGCAATAACGTCGCGGAGTGGTGAGGGCAGACGAGAGGACGGTGGCTGCTGCGTGAAGGGAATCAACGACAGCTGCCGAGCTACTTCTTCACGCACAAAGTCTTTGATCTCTTGCAGGGTTGTTGAGTAATCAGGAACAGAAGTAAGAGTAGATAGTGAGTCAGCGTGTGAGGAAAATGGCCGAGTCAGGGCGCGCTGCTTCCTCAACTCGTCGAAACTTTGACGTAAAGTCACAAGTTCCGCAACGGTGGCAGGATTGCGCGCCAGGAGCATCTGAAATGCGCCGTCATTTATCCCTTTGAGGATGTGTTGAATCTTCTCCGACTCGTGTATGGCGTTGTTCACACGGTTGCAAAGACCAATAATGTCTTCGATGTAACTGGTGAACGATTCAGATGGCTTTTGTGAGCGAGTCCGCAAGCGTTGTTCGGCTGTGGACTTGTGGGCAGCGGGTCGGCTGAAAACGTCAGCAAACGACGTTTTGATGATGGACCACGTCGTAATGTCGTTTTTGTGGTTGTTATACCACATTTCGGCCACGTCAGTGAGGTAAAAGATGACGTTAGTCAGTTTGTCCGCGTCATCCCACTTGTTTGCGCTCACCAGTTCATAGTTAGCGAACCAGTCTTCCACGTCGGTATCATCAGCTCCGCTAAAGACTTTGGGCTCTCGCAAACGAAGAACGCCGGGGTTGCTGGGGGATGGAGTAGAAGAGCCAGGTTGCGCGTTGTTGGTAGCCATGATGGGAGGTAGCGTTCGGTTGCGCAGCTCCAGGTTTAGGCGACGGCGAATGGCAGCACCCTCCACCAATTAAAAAAGGGTTTATTGGCGAATGTTGCGACGGTAGTCCTACGATGAAACACGATCGGGCAAGAGCAACGGTCAAGCAGATGCCGGCGATGATCAGCACGAGCCGAGCGAGAGAAGCCCAGCACCCAGTACCCAAGCGGTGGCGATGTTGCTTGCCAACGATGCGTTTTCTTCTTCACACATTCTTTAATGTGAGGTATGAAAAAAATACAAATCCTTTGCCCACACCATAACCATATGAAGCAATGCCAATCAGAAAAGAAAAATGAACAGGGCAGAGCCAAGTGAAATTTTGAGGAAGAAGGATGTGCAGGAGAAGCGGACTCCACCTCCAGTCGAACAGGACAAAAAGAAGAAAAAAAAAGACCTTGGTTTGGTTTACAATTTTGTTCTTGCGGCTAACATGTTTGGCCTAATTTAATCATCAGTGGTGAATTCTTGTGATGTGCATCTTAATGGGGCTGTCTTGGAGTTCTTTCTTTTACAGAGAAATCAAAGGTTACGCATTACGTAATGCAAACGAATGGCCAACTATAATACATAGACTACACAAGCCATCATATATGACACCGCAAAAAAGAAATATTCATCATACAGGCAAAGCGTTTAAAAAGCGTCTGTAGAGACAACGATCACTATGCTCACCAATTAAGCAAGCCAAAGGAGGCATTTGGCGAAATGACCTGCCCAACACTCTGAACAAAATCCAAAATGAAGCTTGAAAATGAGAAAATCATCACTAGCTGAACATGTCCCATAGCACAGCCTAACCAGCAGCGAGTCAATTACCAAAATGCATTTACAAACTTAAATAATAATTTTCGCAAGTATTACCCAACATTAACTAGCAACGAGCCGCTTCGGAAAATGTTCCCCGACATGTTAGTGCATGCAAAAGTAAACCCGCATTTTTTGTACACATAATACCTAGTTGTCATCTAAGATTTAAGACCTGCAAACACCTTCAAGATTATGTTAGAATTAAAAGCACTAAAAGTGATTTATGCATAGTATATAATCTACTTTTACCTGGAAAAGGACGACGAAGTGACTATTTCATACATTAAACAATTACTTGGTACATGCAGAAACAAAAAACGTAATAGCTACAGATGCTTCTGTCAACAATGAAAAGGCAGGCGTAGGAATGGCGTCTGATTTCCTCGGCTGGTCTTTTTCAGTAAGGCTTCCAGATTTTACTCCTATATTTGAAGCCGAGCTAGTAGCTATTATTTTAGCTCTTCGTAAAATTCCTACGACAGAGACCCGTGAAATCATCCTAACAGACTCACTTTCGGTGTGTGCAGCTCTGACAAACTCTGAACAACTCGTGCCCTAGCAGCGTTCCACACATTAGCACCGCCGCATTTAAAACTCCTCAAATTAGTGTGGGTCCAAGGTCACTGCGGATTACAATTAAATGAATTGGCAGATGCTTTGGCACGAGCATCACTCGATGGACCAGTAGTTGCAGTACTTCCCGAGTTAGAATACTTATCAGGGGTTAGATATAGGAAATTCGCTATTTTTACAGATAGTTTAGAAAATATCACACAATAGTCAGATTATCAGCACCTCAAATTTCCATGGAAAGCCCAGTGGAGTCCGTCAAAAAAACTTGAAATTATAATCTCTAGATTTCGGTGCCGTGTCCCCCAATTAAATTTTTATTTTCACAGAGCTGGTCTGACACTTTCCCCCTAATGTCCCTTCTGCGAAGAATTAGAAACTATTGAACATTATTTTTGCTCATGTCGTAACTATGCATTAATTAGAAAACGACTTTTAGATATTCCATTTGCGAAGCTAGGTTTAAATTTAACCACAGAAAATGTTCTAAGTTTTGGTGCCTCTGTTTCGGGAAATTGCCACAAAGATGCATTCGATGCGGTGTGTAATTTTATTCAAGACTCTAAACGTTTTTCAACATAAAGCCCACGTTAACAGATACTAAAAAAACGGGTCGAAAAGTTATTTTCAATTCTGGATAAACCCGTGACATACCAAATTAATTGGGTTTGGCAAAACCAGCTGTCTGGTCGGCTCCCAAAATAAAGTTGTAGCTATTAGTGTCTACTTTGTTGTTGATTCTTTTTTCTCCCTATCAAAATCTTTGGTTTATTTCTTTTTTTAACATACTGTCTTCACTATACAACCCCCTCCCCCCTTTTTTTTCTTTGTAAGCAATACTGCAGCTATCGTCCATATGAGACTATATGTTCTCTTGGCCAATCCCCCAGAGTGGGTACGAGCCATGGATCAAAGGATACAAACAAACAAACAATAGAACGCTTGTACCCTTGTCTCAAATTTTCTATTTGTTTTACCGCGAATTCTGCGAGCTGCCGCTCCCTCCTTGCAAGAATGGATGAAGAAGCCTCTCAGGATTTTCGAGGTGGACAACCGCTACGTCTGGCAGTGGCTAGAAAACGTGGGATCACCTCAAATGGCACAGACAGCGAGTCAACGGAGAAGAAGAAGGCTGCTACGAACATCGTCGATGACGAGTATATCCACCGTGTAGGCTACCGCGCAACGTTGGCCACACACTATACTCTTCATGGCTGTGGACCCTTCGGCCAACCTACGGCGGCTTAACAGGCAAGTCCTCTCTGCATACCTCGAAGGACTCGCTCCAAATGAGAATAAAGACGTCAGGATTAACTCACGGAAGAATGTTCTGGCAGTTGATGTTCTACACCGTAGTGCGCTGCAAAGCCTACAGAACATCTCGTAAATCGACAGAGTCACAGTTAAATCAGTGATCCCCACTGACTGTAAGGGCAGTATTGGCGTCATTTATGACGTGGACATTTCCATTCTTGCTGACAATTTTCCAATCTTGATAAAGCCAACTACAGACGACATCCTCATCAAGTACATCGCAAGGCTTGGTCAGTCACGATGCCTGAAGATTGTTTTTGAGAGAGACAGTCTTCCCCCACACGTCAAAGTTGGCCACGTTCGCCACCAGGTCCGTCCGTACATACCGAAGCCCCTACAATACTCCAGATGTTTCAAGATAGGACATTTCAAAGGAGTATGTACCAGCAATGTCGTGTGCCCGCGGTTTGCCGAAACTTATTCAGAAGACACCTGCCACGCAACTGCGTTCAAATGCTCCCATTGCCACGGCGCTCATAAAGCGTCGTCTAAAGATTGCCTACGAGTGAGAAACGAACGCGCGGTGCTGAAACGCATGGTGCGCGACAATTCAACGCACAGGGAAGCAGCTGCTACTGTCAGGCGACGTCGGCGTCACCACAAAAGATCATCACGCATCGTGACATCTGCCGATAAAGACACGTCATCTCAAGCAGGAAGAACTGGCCCCCCATCGTCAAGCTCTGCGAAGACGGATACACCGAAAACAGAATCAGGGTCAAGACTCCCACCTCATGAAGAGTGACCACCACTTCCACGAACACAGCCTGTTTCAGAGGTGCATCGAATCCCGCTAACGTCGATGCCATCACGAACCACTGAAGAAAAAACAACTGAGGATCGCCAGGTCATCAACATGTTGCAGACCCTTATGAGCGAAATGCGCATGCTCCTAAGCAACATGAACACCCCATCAGCGCAGAGCGCACTCCAAGTGCTAGACACTTTGAGTCCGGTGCTGGCAGCTCTAAGATAAAACGATGGCCCGCAACATGTTATCCTTTCGAGAGGAGGTCAAGAACGCATCTGTCCTTCAGTGGAATGCCAGAGGATTTAGGGCGCGTATGTCTGAGTTCCGGCAATATGTATTCATGAACCAGTTCTCCATAACTGTGATTTGTGAACCGAACCTGTCAGCTCAATTGAGACTGTCTGGATATGAGTGCTTTATGTCTTCTACCTATGGAGAGCGCAGCAAGGTCGTTGTGTTCATGCGGCGCGACATTAAATTATGTTCATCACCCTGTACCTCCTGACGAAGAAAACCAGAACGTTTGCCTAACAGTAAAAAACAAGAAGACCACATTCACCATCATCGGAGCCTATTTACATCCATCAAGTCGTCTAGACCGTGAGCGCTTGCGTGGAATTTTGAATTCAACTCTCCAGCCATGGGTGATAACTGGCGACTTCAATGCCCACCACTACTTATGGGGAAGCTCCAGGGTCAACACTAGAGGTAGACAGTTAGTGTCTTTCGCTTCTGAGTGTGAACTTATCCTCGTGAATGACGACAGCCCTACTTATCTGTGCGGATCGGCCTATAGCAGTTGCCCGGAGCTCACTTTCGTCTCACGCTCTTTCGCCAGCAGAGTGAACTGGTTTTCGAATTTGGAAACAAGGGGTAGTGACCACATCCCAACATACCTGAAGATTGACGGTTTTCCAAGTCTCAAGTCCTCCAGAACCGCCCAGTACACCGATTGGCAAAAAAACAAGTTAATCATGGAAGACTATGTTGGTGCCTCACCTTTCAACCTAGAGGACGCAATAGAGTGCCCTACAGTCAACGACACGTTCGCTTCCGGTGAGCTCATCTCGCACTGATATGAACATTGATCTCGAGAAACTCCAAGCGATTCGTCGTCGTGCAGAACGACGTTATAGACGCACGAGGTCACTTGATGATATGAGAGTGGCCAGACGCACACAAAAGAAAATACAGCGTCACATGGACAAGTTGGACAAGCAACGATGGGTATCTTTTTGCGAGTCTTTGGATCCCAGAAAGCCTCTGTCACTAATCTGGAGTACTGTCCGGGGTATTCGTACAACAATTACTGAGCGCTACCCATTAAAATCTTTGGCACTTCACTTACGCTGCGAAGAGATTGATGTCGCAGATTTTTTCTGTCGAAGGATTGCCTGCGGCTCAAATTCAACTGGGAAGAAGACGCCCGACTTTTCTGTATCCTCACCTGATCCGGGAATGGAGATTTCGTTTTGAATGGATGAACTAAAGGCTGCGCTTGCTTTGTGTAGACGTTCTTTAGCGCCAGGACTTGACGGCATCACTTACCGCGCTCTGTGTCACCTAGGACCTCAAGCTCGGAAGGCACTCTTGCAGCTGTACAACGACTCCTGGCAAACTGGCATGGTTCCACAAGAATGGAAGTCAAGTCGCCTGATTCCACTTCTCAAAGCCGGCAAGTCTCCCTTGGACATTTCCTCTTACCGCCCGATTGCCCTCGCGAGCTGTGTGGGAAAATTTGCGGAAAGGATGATTTTAACGCGTATGGAATGGTACTTAGAGTTCTACGAAATATATCCAGATGCCACGTCCGGGTTCAGACGAGGCCGCTCATCAATTGACAGTGTAGTTGACTTGGTGACATATGTAGAACACCAGAAGGCCTGCAAACAGTTATCTGCTGCTCTGTTTCTTGACGTTAAAGGGGCATACGACAATGTCACCCACGAAGCCATTCTGAGCGCATTAGAAGGAGTGGGACTCGGTGGTAGGATATATACGTGGGTTCAGAGCTACCTACAGAATAGATGATTTCATGTGCAGACAGAGAATTGCCCGACACCCGAGTATTACTGCAGCCGAGGAGTCCCGCAAGGCGGAGTGCTAAGCCCAACGCTTGTCAACCTAACACTCATTGAACTAGTTGGCAAGCAACCAAGCAGTGTATGACTTTCCATTTATGCTGATGACATCTGTGTGTGGACATCAGGTGTGACTCGACTTCAAGATCGCGTTTGACCTCAGAAGGCAGCATTAGTGACATTGTACCACTTACGCAAACAAGGGCTCGAAATCGCAAGTGAGAAGTGTGCAGTCGTGGCTTTCACCAGAAAACCAATGTCCGCTTACGGCATATCAATTAACGGGCAGTTGGTGTCATGCAGCCGGAGTCACAGGTTCTTGGAAGTCGTAATCCACTGAAACCTGTCTTGGACACCCCATGTAAACTACGTGAAAAGCGGCTGACTGCCATTTGTCACTTATTCAGGTTTCTTGCTGGTAAAAGTTGGGGAATGTCTGTCGAGTCTATGTTACAGCTGTACAAGGTACTATTTACTGGATTCCTGCGGTAAAGCCTACCTGTTATATCTAACACGTGCAAAACGAACCTGCGCACAATCCAAAATATTCAAGCCAAAGCGCTTAGGATATGCGTTGGTTTACCCCGCTGTGCATCGACAGCTGAAACAATTGCCATTGCACAGGACTACTCGATCATGACGCACATCACCATTGAAACGATGCGTACGTACCTCAGGCAACATGCTAGGAATCCTTCCCACCACTTGGCAACCCTCGCTACTGAGAGGCCCCGCACGAAATTTAGTGCAATTGTCTGTGCTCATCGTGCGTCGTTTACGTCAGGTTTTACGCCTGCTGAGAAACTGGTGTATCCTCTGCGGTGCCTGACACTTCCACAAGTACGTATTTATATTCCAGGAATATATAAAAAATCAAATTTGCCTTCATCAGCCCTAAAACAATTGAGCTTGAGCCTTCTGCACGAAATGTACAACCACGTGCACATATACACCGCTGGTTCAACCACAGCGTCTGGTTCTCGTGGTGCGGTGGTGATTCCAGCTAGAGGAATCACTCTGCGAATCAAACTGTCACATGTCGCTATGTCTACGGCGGCAGAACTTGCGGCTTTGCGTGGCGCCCTAGAGTACATCAAATCCCAAAGACCGAGTAAATGGGCTGTGTTTTCCGACTCAAAACCAGCCCTACAGAGCATGAAGTCAGTCTTTCGACTAGGTTACCATGAACAATTAACTTACGAAGTTGTCAAGCTTGCTCACCACGTCACAGAAACAGGCCACGTGGTCAAGTTTCAGTGGCTTGTGGGATCAGTGGCAATGATTCCGCAGACAACGCGGCTCGCACATCGCACCAAGAAGAACACACCCTTCCGATTCCTTTGTCAAGGACTGACGCTGCACAGCAACTTCGTCACCTGGCACGTAGTCTGAGTCTGCAGGTGTGGAACACCACAAGCATAATACATACGAGACTATACCAAATAAACCCTCGACTGGAACATCGACCACCCTCCGGACTTCGTCAACGTGAAGCTTCACTTCTTTGTCGCCTTTGGTTGGGGGTTGCCTTCACAAAAGCATATAGAACCCTTATCGGAATGACCGAGAACGCGGAATGCGACGTCTGCTGCACCAAAGAAGACATCGATCATCTGATATGCCATTGTTCACTTAAAAAACAGCGCCAATAACCAGGAAAAAGAGAAAGAATGAGACAGACAGCGGCACTGACTTACAACAGGAATTTGTTTGCCAGAACCGTACAATATATACTTGGGCAGCATCTGACAAAAAAGAGAAATGCAAAACAAACAAAACAGAATCCCCCTAACAACCACGTAGTCATCTCCACAACGCATTATGAACAACACGTGTGCTAACGTTCCGAAGGAAATCTATTTCTTTTAGTGATTGTGCAATCGAAGGCCTGCTGACACATGCACTGCCCAGCCTTTCTATTTCTGAAGCCTCGTATATTTCACGTATCCTCTGGTCCCGATGACGCCTAATGACAGTACAAACCTGAACCCCTGTCCTGCGGAATGTGGTACATCGGCCAAACAGGCAGGTGTTTAAATGAGCGGCTGAAAGAGCACGCTTACAACGTCTCCTCTACAGTTTCGGGCCATCTCGGCATTCATCCGGGACTGCGGTTGTGTCCCTGATTTTCAGCTTTGTACTGTCATTAGGCGTCATCGGGACCAGAGGATACGTGAAATATACGAGGCTTCAGAAATAGAAAGGCTGGGCAGTGCATGTGTCAGCAGGCCTTCGATTGCGCTATCACTAAAAGAAATAGATTTCCTTCGGAACGTTAACACACGTGTTGTTCATGGTGCGTTGGGGAGATGACTACGTGGTGTTTAGGTGGATTCTGTTTTGTTCGTTTTGTATTTCTCTTTTTTGTCAGATGCTGCCCAAGTAGATATTGTGCGGTTTTAGCAAACAAATTCTTGTTGTAAGTCAGTGCCGCTGTCTGTCTCCTTCTTTCTCTTGTCCCTCGTTATTGGCGCTGTTTTTAAGTGAATCATGTCGTACCAACTCGCCCAAGCAACCACGTTAGATATGCCATTGCCCTCGATTTGCCTCTGAAAGACAGAAGCTTTCGGACGCATTGCGACAATTGGACGATCGGCCACTCTCTGTGCAGATGCCACTAGAACACCGTCATCGCCTTTCGTCGGCTCAAAAAGCAGTCAAAGCTGTGTTGTGCTTTTTGAGGACTACAGGCCTACGTGACCACCTTTAACTTTTGTGTAGTGCCACCGCTGCATACGCGCCAGCCGATTTACTGACAATCCTCCTTTTTTGTTTTTTTTTCTCTCTCTCTTTCTCTTCTCTTTCCTCTCTCTCTCAGCTTTATGCTCCCTTCCCATTCCCCCAGCATAGGGTAGCGAACCGGGCATGTGCCTGGTTAACCTCCCTGCCTTCCCTCTTGTTGTTTATCCCTCCCCCTCCTCTAGTTTTACCTGCACTAGTTCAAACATTATCCACATGAATAAATATACATATTGTCACAAACGGGACAACATTTTAACATGGTGTAGTAGCACAACTTCGACAGGGACACAGAGTACAAGAAAACACGACACTCGCTTTTCTTGTCCTCTGTGTATCCGTCTACGTTGCGCTACTACGCCACATATTAAAATGATATTTCACCAACTAGTCCAGCTCTCAACCCTACTGAACAAACAGGACAACCTGTAAACGTTTCATTAAGTAGGCATTAAGCAAGCATGGCAAATGACTGGAAATAATGATGCAGCAATTTCTAGTGGCAGGACATATCTTCAGCAATCTTAAACCTTAAATACAGTAACCAGCTTTTCGAAAAAGTAAAATTGCCGCACCTTATTCACAAGTTTAATACATTCCAGCCAACAAGTATAAATGTTTCAAAGGGGGCACTTGAATCAATTTGACATGGTACATACGCAACGAAAACCTATAAAAAATAAGCCATTCTTCAAGGAATTTTTAAGGCTAAATATCCCCATTGTCAGGTGGTGCTTCCACGATGCACAGATAATTCAGCAAAATGTATTCTCTTTTTCTACCCATTCATGCAAAATACTTGCTCCCACTTGCCCCTCATTTCTTTCTGTTTCATGGGCTTTTGATTGATTGCTCCTTTTAGCCTGGCGCAACCCATTACGGGGGATTGGCTTTTAACTCACCCAATTCAGCATGCCGATTTTTTGTTTTCATCTCCCCGTTTTCGCATGTTGCCTTCCCTGCTTTGTTTAAGTTGGAGAATAGGATATGAAGAATATACAAAATGCACTAAGGTAGGCAAGGGATGAATTTTAGCCTTGTTGGTACAACATATGTGAAATGTTTTGTGGTCATCTGCTGATTGTTAGCACCAGTGTATACCACATTCCCTTCATCTTGATAAATCTGCCCTACACAATTCAGATAGGTCGGCAGTTGCAGCCTTGAAGAAGTCTGCATGTTGATACAATGGCTCTAGCGACAACCCGTGTTCACAAATGTCTTGTCTTGTCTACTAGGAGATTCACAAATGTTTCATCTCTTTAAGTTTGTCTTCTTCACCACTTCTGTGTTTTTTGGTTCCATAACATGTCTTTTCATTTTTAAAAAATAATAAAATTGGTACTGCCTTGTATAATCTGTGTTAATAATAGGTCATTTTTGCCTGTATATTGGTAGATTTTCAACGGACCCATTGTCTTGGTTTCTTAAGAGCAATCATTTGACTGAGTTAGTGAAACAACGATTGCTCTTCTTCGTTTATTTCCTGCCATCTTTCGTCTACAGACTAGTATATATTATACTAAGACTGAAAATATGAAACAAACAAAAAGAATGATGTTATTACACTGTAGCACCGAAATGAGGATATTAGGAATTGCGTCTTTTTATTTTATTACCAGCATGTCAAGTGCCGGAGGCATAAGTGCTGGCTAACCAATGAAGTGTTCATTCCTGGGCGAAGGTGAAAAATGTTGTGTCGTGGCGTCACCTGTGAGTGGCGCGCGCACTGACTGCGCCCTATTGTGTACTCTGTTCAACAGATGTCGTCTGTAACGGCAAACACGTGATTGCATGCAGCCAATCACGTGTGTCCGTTGTGTGTCGTTCAAAAAACGGCCGCTGACAGGCTCAGTCTTTGTTGGGTTCCCGCGGGCTCCGGTCAACTGACTTCTACTGCGTTGTCGGGCACGCGTGCCGGCGCACGTTGCGTCTCGCGTTCAGTCGTCGGGCCCTCGCCGTCGGACGCCGCTCGCCGACACAACAAAATGGCGACGAGGATGTTCGCCTCGGTTCCTACCACGGCAGAAAGTACCCGTGTCTGACGCGTCTGGCGTCCGCGACGCCTAGCGCTCTTTCTGCGCACACTCTGGCAAGCTCTCGCCTAGGCCTTCGCTTTTTCTCCGCTACACACCTCTCTGTACCACCCATCCTGTCGGCATGGCTCTCTTCGAGCACCTTCCTGTCTTCCTCCAGCTGCCGGGGCCGCCCCCGGTTCCGTGGACACATTGGAAAAAAAAATGTTTCAGGCCCACCTCGAGGCGGCCGGCGGCAGCGACTGGAACGACGCGCGTCGTGCGTCAGCGCTCGTCAGCCTGCTGGGACGGGAAGGACAACAGAGGTGTTTCGCGGCAGCCGAACTGGAAGAAGCCCGACACGAGGCGAGCAATGCGGCGTCTACTCCGAGCAACGCGGCGCCAACTACGTCGGCGTCTGACCCAGATTCGGCTCCGGCCGTTACAAAGTATGACAGTCTCGTCAAGCAGCTTGACCGGCTTTTCGCCGCGTCCACTAATCCGCTAGTTGAACGTCACGACTTCGTCGTGAATCGTCGTCAACTCCCCGGCGAGAGTTTCGTCGACTACGTGACAGTCCTGAAGGAGAAAGCCGTACGATGCAAGTTTGGGCTCACGTACGCGGAACGCGTCCTCGATCATATTATTCACGGCTCGTCCAACTTGCGGGTGAGAGAGAAGCAGCTGGCATACGGCGAAGAGTTGTCCTTGGAGAAAGCGGAAGAAGTCGGTCGGACGCTCGAAGCATTGTGCTTGGCGAACCAAGCGTTTGCTCCCAGTCAACCTGTACATGTCGAAGCAGGTGGGCAAGGCGCCCAATATGGCGGTGCGAAGAGAAAGAATGGCCGCGCCAGTCTGGGAGGCCGTGACGTCACGTCACCAGGTCCGGGAGGCCAAGATGGCGACTTTCAGCTGCAGTCGTCGTCGGGGTACCGTGCTCCAGTCCCAAATGAGAAGTCTCAAGCCGACTTCCAACCTCAATTGCGCGACCGCTGCGGAAGCAGACGGCACTGTTGTGTTCTGGGGTTTCGGTTTCGGAATTACATGTGAGGATGCCAGGAGGCACCGCTCTGGCATCCAGGATTTCAAGGCGACTGTAAAATAAAACTAGTGTGTGTTGGGTAACCGTGGAGTGTGGTTGATGTTCTTCTCTTCGGCGCTTAGCGCCAACCCGCGTGTTCGGGCTGGTCGGCGTCCCCGCCGGCCGCGTACGTCTCCGTCGGCCTTCTTCTTCTTCTTCTGCTTCGTCGGGACCAGCCAGCCCCAACACAGCAATGGCGACGAGGACGTGTAAGAACCCATTTTGTTCTCCGTGTTCGTCCTTTTCTTGCTTCTAATGGACCTACCCTGCTAACCCTAGACGCTCTTTGTTCCCAGCAAGGTAGCTGCTGCGTGCTGCGTTGCTTCATTCCTTCTTCGTTCAGCTACGCCACCTCTGTCGTCTTCTTCAAACAGTGTACTGGGTTCAATTTATTCTCGTCTACACCTCTCCATTCTTCTTGCTTGAAATGGCGTCTCCTATTCCACCTCTCCTATTTCTTCATTCGCCCGGAGACCCGCCACTTCCGTGGGCGGACTCGAAATTGGTGTTTCAGGCCTACGCAGACGCGGCCGGGGAGGATGCCAGTAAACCCGAGCGTCGCAAGGCCCTGCTGCTCAACGCGTTGGGCCCTGCCGGGTTAAAGCTCTTCTATACTTTGGACACCACCAACGCGTCGCCGACGCCAGCGTCGGGGGTTGCCTTCAAGAATGCTGTTGCTCTTTTCGATAAGCATTTTAAAGATGTCTCGTGCGATTATCTCGCACGCGTAAAATTCCAAGAAAGGCGACAATTGCCTGGTGAGCCAGTCACCGAGTTCATTATTTCTCTTCGAACGCTCGCCGCGTCGTGCGGCTTCCGCGCTCGAGGACGATATGATCCGCCATCAGCTTTTCACCGGGGTACCTTCGCAAAACGTCCGCTGCCGCATGCTTCAAAAGGGCTCCTCGATTTCATTATCCGAAGCCCTCTCGATTGCGCGAGAGGACGAGCTTATTCGCTCCCAGTTGGAGCAATTCGCTCGCATTCAGTGCAGCAACTTTCTGCTGCGGGGGGCCAAGGCGGCGGCTCTTTGTTTCACGGGACGCGTCAACATGGCGGCCCTTCGTCTCGGCGTGGCGGCCAACATGGACGCCCGCCTGCAGAGTCCTTCCGTGGCGGCCAACATGGCGGCCTCTCTGCGTCGCGGTGGCGAGGAAGCCGGCAATATGGCGACCCCGTTCCGCCAAATTCTGGTTTTCAGGAACAGCACCGAGCTCCTTACTCACGTTCGCAATTTTCTTCTCCAAGCGCAACCGCCCATTGCTTTCGTTGCGGATCGGCTCAGCATTTAGCCAATTTTGCGCCGTGTCCCGCGAGAAACCGCACTTGTCTTGCGTGCGGAAAAATCGGACATTTTCAGTCCGTATGCAATTCCCGTCCAGCAAATCTTCCTGAACCAGTTTCTTCGTCTGCTCCTTCGAGCACTGCACAGACCAATACGGTCACTGTTTTAAATGTGAATGGCCTCCACACTACGTCCGAGCCCAGCATCGTAGCTTCAGTGGGTCATGTGCCCTTGTCAGTTCTCGTGGACACTGGTGCCTCAGTCTCTTTAATCAGTGCCGCTGACTTTCATAGTCATTTTTCCAGCATTCGGCTTTTGCTTTCACGCGTCGTTCTACAAACATATTCCAAGGAAACGATTGATGTATTAGGTCATTTTACAGCTCAGGTCTCCTATCGCAGTCGCACTGCTTCCATTACTTTTTTTGTAACTGCCAATGGCAGCCCGCTTTTGGGACGTGATGCCATCAGGGCTTTGTCCATCAACATCAACGGTGCGTCTATGACGTGTGCTCAAGTCGACGTCCAAGATGATCTTCCGGCCAATGCGCCTTCTGAATTCCACCACCTGTTCACCCGCGAACTGGGTTGTGTGTGCGGTTTTGTGCATAAAGTGATGCGTCGACCAGGTGTGTGCCCTGTGCGTGCCAAGCTGCGCCGCATTCCTCTTCTTCCCCGTGAGCAAGTCTCTGCGGAACTGTCTCGCCTTCAAGCCAGCGGAATCATCGAGCCTGTCTCTGCTTCCGACTGGTTTTCTCCACTGGTCGTCGTCAAGAAAACAGATGGATCCCTTCGACTATGCGTCGACTTACGAGAACGGAACAAGGCGATCGTCGTAGACGGGTTTACACTTCCTCACATTGAAGAACTGCTTCATCGGCTCTCTGGAGCGTTATGTTTCTCCAAGCTGGACCTCGCGTCCGCTTATCACCAAGTTGAACTTTTCGAGTGCAGTAGAGACTTAACCGCATTTGTATCGCACGAAGGCGTGTTTCGGTTTCGCCGCGTGTGTTTTGGGCTTGCATCTGCCCCTGCAGTGTTTCAGAAAATAATGTCAATTATTGTTAAGGGTTGTAATGGCGCCCTTTGTTATTTGAATGACATTTTGGTGTGGGGACGTATTCGCGAAGAGCACGATGCTAACTTGCATACTGTTTTGAACCGCATCAGTGAATGTGGTTTGGAACTTAATAACAAGTGCATTTTTTCTGTGGATGAGTTACAATTTCTAGGACATAATGTCAGATCCCGCGGCTTGACACCTGTTGAATCTAAAGTTCAGGCCATTGTCAATGCCCCACGGTCTACTGATGCCAAAACCTTGCAATCTTTTTTAGGTCTTGTTGGTTATTATGCCAAGTTTGTTCTTCACTATGCTGATGTTGTTGAACCACTGCGTACTCTACTTCGTCAAGCACAGCCTTTTAACTGGTCAGCTGAAGCTGAGCAGAGCTTCATTCGAGTTAAGTCAATACTGGCTTCAAAGCCAGCTGTTAGTATCTTCAATGAGAAGCTTCCCATCGTCATCACGACGGATGCGTCCGATGTTGGACTGGGAGCAGTGTTTCAACAACTCAGAGGTGATCAGCTGATCACTATCGCTTTTGCATCTCGTACATTGACCCCTGCTGAACTCATATATTCAGTAGGAGAGCGTGAAGCTCTCGCGTGTCTTTTTGCCTGTGAGAAATGGCATGTTTACTTGTGGGGCCGGCACTTCACATTACGTACAGATCACCAAGCACTAGTTGCTCTTTTTTCTGCAGGATCCGAAGGCCGCCGCCCCATTCGCATTTCCCGTTGGTGTGCCAAACTCATGTATTATAATTTCAGTGTTCAATATTGTAAAGGTTCTAATAACATGGTTGCTGATGCACTGTCGCGCCTTCCTCTTCAGATACCGGTTACTGAAGAGCGGGATGAGGAAGTTGTTTCATTAGTTACTTCCTGCATTACTAAAGCTGAGCTTCAGGCAGCTACAGCTGCAGATTCCACTTTGTCTCAATTTCTCAAATATTTACGTGAAAGATGGCCTTCCAAAGGTGCTCTTGCTCCTGAATTCTTGCCTTACTTCGCAGTCCGACAGGAACTGTCTTGTGTCGAGGACTTGCTTTTCCGCGATGAACGCGTGATTCCCCCTGCTTCTTTCCGTAACAAGCTAATACAGCTTGCCCATAAGGACCATCTAGGCATTGTCCGCACCAAACAGAATCTCCGAGACAGGTACTGGTGGCCAGCCTTAGACAAGCAGGTCGAGCTTGCAGTTTACAACTGCCATATATGTCAGGCAGCTGACAAGTCTGCCAAACCTGCATTTTCTCCGTTGCAGCCAGTCCAGTGGCCTGATCGGCTTTGGCAGAAACTCGGCATGGACATCATCGGTCCTTTGCATAATGTTCTGCAAAATTCTCGGTTCATTGTTTCTCTCATCGACTACCATTCCAAATGGCCAGAGCTTTGTTTCACACATACGGTTACTTCTGAGGTCATCATTGAATTTCTGTCTTCAATCTTCAGCCGAGAAGGTTTTCCTGATGCCATAGTTACCGACAATGGTCCACAGTTTCAGTCTCAACATTTCGAGGCTTTTCTTTCACAACGAGGAATTCAGCACTTCAGGTCATCAGTTTTCTATCACCAATCAAATGGGCAAACCGAGCGCTTTAATCGCGTTCTGAAGGAACATATCCAGATCGCCCAATTAGAGCACCGTCCCCTCAAGCAAGTCTTGACTGAATGTTTAGCTTCGTACAGGTTCACACCACAAGGCACCACTGGAGTGTCTCCTGCTCAACTTCTCCACGGTAGGCAACCGCGAGTTGATCTCGACATAGTTTCTTTGCCTCGTAACATAGCAGTGTTTTCTCCTGATCAAATTCGTACCAGAGTTTTTTCTCATCAACAAGCAATGAAAAAGTATGTCGACACCTGTCGAAGTGCAAAGCAGTCCAAAGTTCGTACTGGCGATCTAGTCAAGGTTCGTGTGCCAGGCAAGCGCCCCAAGTATCGGGGTTCTTACAAAGTCTTGGGCCAGGTTAGCCCCACTTCGTTTCGCTTAAGTGATGGTAACATCTGGAATGCTTCGCGCCTTATTTTTCATACGGATTCGCCTTCAACACCTAAAAGTCTTCCCCATCACGTTCCGTCTGCGCCTTTCAACTATCCATCAGATTATTACATGTGGCCTCTATGTACAGGCATTTCTTCTTCAAGGGGGGAGGAGTTACCAGTCGGTGTCACTGGTTCAAGTACACCAAGTCTTACGGTTCACTTCGAACCTTCAAATACGGCTGAGACCGTTGAACCGGACTCCGGTCCGCAAAACTTTTTCGAAGCTCATGCTGCGAGTTCTGATGAGACCGCGAATCGCAACGCTCGTTCAGAGCCTTCACGATCTTCCACTGCTCTTGATGTGTCACATCAGAGCAGAAGTGACCAAGGTGCAGAGACACCTGATTCTACACCCAAAAGGGCCCGCCCTAAGCGGAAGCGGCAGAAGCCGCGTTGGTTCGAAGGTTACGTGATGTAGAACTCTTGTCCATTAGTGTTGCGAACATTATTGTTCTGTGAAAAGGTCCAATGCATTCAAATCAATATTGTACTGAGTTGTGTACATTTTTTTCAGTGCACTTTCAGGAATATATTGTACATTTTTTCTGTTGTACATTTTTTCAGTGAATTTTCAGGACTCATAGTGTGTGAGATTGGTGTGCCGTGCTCTGAATTTTCATGTGTTCTAACGTACATGGACCATGTATAAATATAAACAGTGTATAGGTGAACTTCTTTCGAGGAGGGGATGATTGTTGTGTTCTGGGGTTTCGGTTTCGGAATAACATGTGAGGATGCCAGGGGGCGCCGCTCTGGCATCCAGGATTTCAAGGCGACTGTAAGATAAAACCAGTGTGTGTTGGGTAACTGTGGAGTGCGGTTGTTGTTGTTCTCTTCGGCGCTTAGCGCCAACCCGCGTGTTCGGGCTGGTCGGCGTCCCCACCGGCCGCGTACGTCTCCGTCGGCCTTCTTCTTCTGCTTCGTCGGGACCAGCCAGCCCCCAACACAGCAGGCACCACTCAAGTTTTCGAAATTGTCTAGCCCGAAGTCGACGTTGCAATCCGTGCAACGCTTGGGGACATTTCGCGTCGATGTGCTGCAAGACTGCCCTTGTACAGCGCGTCTCTTCGAGGGGAGCTGTCGGCGTCGTACCGGAGCAGCAGGCCTCCACTCAGTTGAACTCAACATCAAGCTCATCAGTGTTATCTTCGGATCGTCCTTTGTTGTCCGTGTTCACAGTTAGCACATCATCCAGAAAAGACTTAGTCGTCCACGCTGTGGTCGATGGTGTTACCCTGCGACTACTGGTGGATACAGGAGCGTCTGTATCCTTGATGACTGCAGAAGACTTTCAGCGTCATTTCAGCAAACAGCACAGCCTGTCCAAAGCTGTAGTCGACTTGCGAAACTTCTCCAAGCAGTGCATCGGGATCCTTGGCTCCTTCCAAGCTCCAGTCAAAGTGTTGCAGCAGTCTTGCTCCGTGGTCTTCTACGTCACCGATAAGGGCACATCGCTTTTGGGTCTTGACGTCATTCAGCGACGGGGCATCCAGATTGACGGCGCGTCGTTGACGTGTTGATTCTCATCATGTAGTGTGCAGTGTCCCTCCAACGTGCCTTCGGGCTTCGACCAGCTCTTCAGCGACGAGTTGGGTCTCGTCAAGGGTTTCACTCATCACATTCAACGGCGGCCTGGTGGGACTCCGGTTGCATCCAAGCTGAGACGTCTCCCTCTGGCTCTTCACGATCAGGTGGCGACCGAGTTGCGACGACTCGAAGACTCGGATGTCATCGAACGCGTCGACGCTTCCGAGTGGGTCTCGCTGCTCGTCGTCCTCCGCAAGAAAAATGGAAGCAACAGGCTGTGTGTAGATCTCAGGGAACTGAATAAGGCAATCATCATCGATGGGTATCCTTTGCCGCACGTTGAAGAGTTGTTGCAGATGTTTCATGGAGCCACTTGTTTTTCTAAGCTAGACTTAGCATCAGCTTATCACCAGCTGTTGTTAGAGGAGAGCAGTAGGGACTTAACGACGTTCATCACGCATGATGGCTTGTTCAGGTTTGAGCGGGTCTGTTTCGGTCTGGCGTCCACGCCTGCAGTTTTTCAAAAAATGATGTCCCAGATTTTAAAAGATTGCAAGAATGTAATTTGCTATCTGGATGATGTCCTTGTGTGGGGTAAGACTCAGTCTGAGCATGACGCGAGCCTAATTGAAGTCTTGACTTGCATAGCCAACAGTGGCATGAAGTTGAATGATAAATGTCTTTTTTTCCGTGAAAGAACTTCGCTTCTTGGGACACCGGATTTCAGCTGATGGCATATCGCCGTTAGAAAGTAAAGTAAAGGCTATAGTAAATGCCCCAGCTCCTACAAAAATTAAATCTTTACAGTCATTTTTAGGTCTGGCAGGATACTATGCCAATTTCTTTGATCACTATGCAGACCTAGTTGAACCGCTTCGTCTCCTGCTCAGGCGGGGCCAAAAGTTTTGCTGGTTGGAGGATGCCCAACACAGTTTTAACCAGTTGAAAACGCGCCTGACTTGTTCGCCTGTCATTAAAGTGTTTAATCCTGAGCTACCTGTGGTGGTTACAGCCGATGAATCTGACGTGGGCATCGGGGCTGTGTTACAGCAGCGGTATTGTCCTAAGCTTGAAACAGTAGCCTTTGCGTCGAGAACCTTGTCAGATACTGAAAGAAAGTACTCTGTGGGTGAACGCGAAGCGCTCGCCTGTCTATTCGCGTGTGAAAGGTGGCATATTTACCTCTGGGGTAGACGTTTCACCCTTAGAACCAACCATCAGGCTGTAGTTGCTTTGTTAGCCGCAGGTGATGCAGGCCGACGGCCTTTAAGGATCTCGCGGTGGTCAGCTAGACTTTTCTATTACAACTTTGACATAGAATATTGCAAGGGCTCAGAAAATGTGGTCGCTGATGCCCTGTCTAGGCTGCCAATTCATACCTGTCCAGAACTTAGCAAGGATAAAGAAATAGTGTCTTTAGTGACATCTGTAGTTGACAAAGAAACCGTCCAAGTTGCAACGAATGCTGATGTGACATTGCAAAAAGTCTGTGAATGTATATCCAAGGGCTGGCCTTTTAAGAAGCATATAAACAATGAGGTAATGGATTACTTTCATGTTAGGAATGAACTCTCTTGTGTTGACAGATTACTCATGCGTGGTGACCGTGTAGTCATTCCTAGTGTTCTGGTACCTACTTTCCTTCAATTAGCACATGAAAATCATCAAGGGATAGTACGTACTAAGCAACTTCTGCGTGAAAGGTACTGGTGGCCCCAAATGGATCGTTCTGTAGAAGAACATGTCAAGCATTGTCACATCTGTAAGCTGACAGACAAGCCGGCCAAGCCGCGTGTAGCACCGTTGTAGCCCGTTGAATGGCCTGAAGGGCCGTGGTAAAAGTTAGGTATAGACATTGTTGGCCCGTTAAATGCATCTTTTCCCAGGTACCTTGTTACTTTAGTCGACTACTATTCAAAATGGCCTGAGATTCTTGGCACGAATTCTATCTCCACAGAGGATGTCATTAAGCTGTTGGAATCGTCGTTTAGCTGGGAAGGACTATCAGAGTTCTTAGTAACTGACAATGGTCCACCATTTGTCTCTCTACAAATTCAGGAATATCTAAAGGGACAGGGCATCCGTCATATATTTTCGTCCAATTATTACCCCCAGGCCAACGGTCAAATAGAACGCCTTAACAGGGTTCTTGAGGAAAATTTGCAGGTAGCCAGACTTGAAGGTAAAGATGCCTCGAGGAGCATCACACAATTTTTGAGTTCGTATAGGGTCACACCACATGCGGTGACTGGCCCGTCTCAACCTTTTTTGCTGCACGGTCGACAACCTCGTTCCAAAGTAGACATTAGCAACTTTAGGATTCGTCCTAAAGTACCCGAGTCTCCCAATGGGTTGCCTCATGTCCGGAATCAGGTTGCAGCGAAACAGAATAAGAGCAAAGGGTATTTTGACAAAAGGAAAGGTGCGCAGCAAACCCGCATAAAGGTCGGCGATTTGGTTAAGGTAAGACTCCATAGGAAAGGCTTTTTCAAGTATAGTAGGCCTCTGACAGTGAATTCTCAGGTTGCGCCGTCCACTTTTCTCTTCAGTGACGGTAAAGTGTGGAATGCAGCCAAGTTAACAGTAATTCCTAGGGATTCTTTCCAGAATGCCGCCCTTTCTACTACACCCAAAGAACTTATTTACTCTTATTCCAGTTTAGATCTTTGTGGCAGTCAGTCGCCTGGTGCACCTACGTTGCAGGGCTCCACCCCCAGTTTTCAGCCAGACTCTGATTCGTCAGAGTCTGGCTGGAGGGGGAAAGTGAAGGGACTACAAGGTTTTCAAAGACGACCGAACCTGGTCGCACTTCAACAAGTTCTGCTGAAACTTCTATGCGTCCATGCCGTCAGACAAACGACCTGACTGGCTCAAAGATTTTGTCACTTAAGGACAAAAGAGTTCTTCCTATAATGCCGTGGCTAGCGGGCCCAGCCACGGCATCACACGAGACTTTCACTTCTGTGTTTTTTTTTGCAGTGTATTTCGTTTCAAAAGATGCGTGACCTATCTGTTGTATTAAGCCATGTGTGCCTGTGCGCGAACTGTTCTTCTCCCCGCTGCTCGTGTGGCGTGAAAATTCCTTAGCGGAGATCCTGGGACTTTCTCTAGTGTTGTTGTAATGCTCATTTTGTTGACGGGGGGGGGGGGGGGATGATGTTGTGTCGTGGTGCCACCTGTGAGTGCCGCGCGCACTGAGTGCGCCCTAGTGTGTACTCTGTTCAACAGATGTCGTCTGTAAAGGCACACACGTGATTGCATGCAGCCAATCGCGTGTGTCCGTTGTGTGCCGTTCAATGAACGGCCGCTGGCCGGCTCAGTCTTTGTTGGGTTCCCTGGAGCTCCGGTCAGCCGACTTCTACTGCGCGTGGGGGGGGGGGGGGGGGCGTGCCGGCGCACGTTGCGTCTCGCGTTCAGTCGTCGGGCCCTCGCCGTTGGACGCCGCTCGCCGACACAACAAAAAAACATTCCCCCCTCCTCCCCCGCCGACGCTAATTTGCATTTTTTTCATCATCATCATCATCATCATCATCATCAGCCTGACTACGTCCACTGCAGGACAAAGGCCTCTCCCATGTTCCGCCAGTTAACCCGGTCCTGTGCTTGCTGCTGCCAATTTTTACCCGCAAACTTCTTAATCTCATCTGCCCACCTAACCTTCTGTCTCCCCCTAACCCGCTTTCCTTCTCTGGGAATCCAGTCAGTTACCCTTAATGACCAGCGGTTATCCTGTTTACGCGCTACATGCCCTGCCCATGTCCATTTCTTCTTCTTGATTTCAGCTATGATATCCTTAACCCCCGTTTGTTCCCTAATCCACTCTGCTCTCTTCTTGTCTCTTAAGGTTACACCTACCATTTTTCTTTCCATTTCTCGCTGCGTCGTCCTCAATTTAAGCTGAACCCTCTTTGTAAGTCTCCAGGTTTTTGCTCCGTAGCTAAGTACCGGCAAGATACAGCTGTTATATACCTTCCTCTTAAGGGATAGTGGAAATCTACCTGTCGTGATTTGAGAGTGCTTGCCAAATGTGCTCCACCCCATTCTTATTCTTCTAGTTACTTCAATCTCGTGGTTCGGCTCTGCGGTTATTACCTGCCCTAAGTAGACATAGTCTTTTACAACTTCAAGTGCACTATTACCTATCTCGAAGCGCTGCTCCTTGCCGAGGTTGTTGTACATTACTTTTGTTTTCTGCAGATTAATTTTAAGACCCACCTTTCTGCTCTCCTTGTCTAATTCCGTAATCATGAGTTGCGATTCGTCTCCCGAGTTACTGAGCAATGCAATGTCATCGGCGAAGCGCTGGTTACTAAGGTATTCTCCAATTACTCTTATCCCTAACTGTTCCCATTCTAGGCTTCTGAAAACCTCCTGTAAGCACGCGGTAAATAGCATTGGGGAAATTGTGTCCCCCGGCCTTACACCCTTCTTGATTGGTATTCTGTTGCTTTCTTTATGAAGCACTATGGTAGCAGTTGATCCCCTTTATATTTCTTCCAGAATGTTTATATATACATCATCTACGCCCTGATTCCGCAGTGTTTGCATGACGGCTGATATTTCTACTGAATCAAACGCCTTCTCGTAATCTATGAAGGCTATGTATAGGGGTTGGTTATACTCTGAGCATTTCTCTATTACCTGATTGATAGTATGAATGTGGTCAATTGTTGAGTAGCCTGTTCGAAATCCTGCTTGTTCCTTTGGTTGATTGAATTCTAATGTTTTCTTTACTCTGTTAGCAATTACCTTTGTAAATAGCTTGTATACTACAAAGAGCAAGCTGATCGGCCTGTAATTCTTCAAGTCCTTGTCATTTCTTTTCCTATGTATTAAGATGATGTTAGCGTTCTTCCAAGACTCTGGTACTCTTCCCGTCAGGAGACATCTCGTAAACAGGGTGGCTAGTTTTTCTAACACAATCTGTCCTCCATCTTTCAGCAGATCTGATGTTACCTGATCCTCACCAGCAGCTTTGCCCCTTTGCATGCTCTCCAAAGCTTTTCTGACTTCTTCTATCATTACTGGTGGGGTGTAATCTGGGTTACTGATAGTTCTTATAGTATTAAGGTCGTGGTTGTCTTGGCTACTGTACAGATCTCTGTAAAACTCCTCCGCTATTTTAACTATCCTATTCATATTGGTAGTTATTTTGCCTTCTTTGTCCCTTAGTGCATACATCCGACTTTTGCCTATCCCAAGTTTCCTCTTCAATGCTTTGACACTTCCTCCGTTTTTCAGAGCGTGTTCAATTCTCTCCATGTTATACCTTCTTACATCGCATACCTTACGTCTATTAATCAACTTCGAAAGCTCTGTCAGTTCTATTTTGTCTGTTGTACTTGACACTTTCATGATTTGACGCTTCTTAATTAGGTTCTTCGTTTCCTGGGAAAGCTTGCCAGTGTCCTTTCTAACTACCCTGCCTCCAACTTCCACTGCACACTCCGTAATAATACTCGTCAGATTATCATTCATTGTATCTACGCTAAGGTTGGTTTCCTCACTAAGAGCCGAGTACCTGTTCTGCAGCGACACTCTGAATTCCTGTACTTTCCATCTCAGTGCTAGCATTTTTTTCAGTGGTTCATTATTTCAAATAGCATGACATTCCGAAAAGTGGGCCAAATGTGACGTATCACCCTAATTTGTTATGCAGCACAGCAGCTGACTCTTCCGTCACTCAGTATCAGCGCAGATGATTTTATCTCGTGAAACACTCCCGCTGTAGATCTGGCACAGCAGAAGAGCGACACTTGATCCTAAAACCAGCAACGTGTTTAAATTACACACCAAATAAATGTACATCATGATTACACTTATCGCAACAAGATGAATACGCAACACGTAGGGCGGAAGTACGGTAAACAATGAAAGTCTTATTTTCATTGTCAAGATCTGTATTAGCCTTTACAATAATCTCATCAGCCTGCTGTACAAACCGAGCAACTTGCGCAGCGAGAACGTTTTCGAATTGTGATACATTAACACAGAGCGGTATTACCACCACTGCCACGAAACTTATGGTGCAAAAGCGCGTTCACCCAGAGATTAGTTAGAGGTTGACAGCTTACCCGTCTTTGACACGAGGTGCACTATGAACCAGTGAACATCTGTGTTCATCACTGTCGTGACTGAAGAGTAGATCTATCGCGAGGAAGAGTGCTTGCCGCAAATAATCACGTATAGCTCGAACTTCACGCTGGTTCAACCATAGGGTTTCCCACAATACTTTCTAGAGGGAACTCTGGTGCTAGTGTCTATGGGAGTTGCAACACACGGCGCTTCAGCAAACATGGCAATAATGGGTAGTACACACATTTGTCTAATATTCGTATTTCTGGCCTACTTCTGGCTCCATGTGTGTTCGTGTGGCTTGGGGCTATTTTTCACGAAAACATAAATCAGCAAATGTTCACTGTTTGAGCTTCACAACCTTATTTTTTAAAGCTTACTATTTCGAATCAAGCCTCTAAGTTCAAAAGGGTTTGTGATTTTTTTCAAAACAAAACCGTAATCAGTAATAAACAAAGCCGCAAGTACGATTCGCCGCCCGCAAGTACGAAGATTAGGCAAATGTGTGTACTACGTTCCTTCCTCCGTGGTACTACCCATCATTCCCATCGTGGTGATTCCCATGGTCGCTGAATAGATGGATGAATGGATGTATGTGGCTGTACCCTTTAGATCGGGCGGCAGCTAACGCTACCTAGCCGTAATACATAGTGAACTAACCACTAGATTTATCTTCTTTTTTTCCCTTTAAATGGTAAAGTTGGACGGGTACCTTGCAGTGAAGGGTTTAATTTTCACTCGTGCCTTGACTTTAGCCACGAATCAGATAACCTCCTTTTAGTTAAGTCTACCCGCTTAAAATCTATTTTGCCTACCCTGTCCCTAAACACCAGTGCTTTGAAAAACTCTGTGCCATCATCCTGAACTATAGGTTGAAGCTCTTTACAGAACAATATCAAGTGTTCGGCAGTTTCTTCTTCCTCTCCACACGCACTGCATACTGTGTGTACCCCTTCGTATTTGTCCTGATATGTCTTGGTTCGCAATACTCCCGTCCTGGCCTCAAGCAGTGGAGAACTACCCGGAGTATTATCATAGATCTTTTCTTTGGCAATTTACTGCTTAATAGTTCGATAGATCTCTAGTGCGGACTTCTTAATCATGCCGATTCTCCACATGTCAGTTTCCGTTTCCTTCACTTTCTTCTTAACCTGGCCTCAAGCAGTGGAGAACTGCCCCGAGTATTATCATACATCCTTTCTTTGGCGATTTCCTGCTTAAAAGTTCGATAGATCTTTAGTGCGGACTCCTTAATCATGCCGATTCTCCACATGTCAGTTTCCGTTTTCTTCACTTTCTTCTTAACCGATAGTACTTTTTGGTTTGGCCACTGCTGTTCTCTAAGTATTTACCAGTCAATTTCCTGGTTCGCTTCCTCCATTTTCTATCGACATTTTTCATGTACAAGTAGCTGAACACCTTCTTAGCCCAACGCTCCTCCCCCATTTCTCTCAATCGCTTCTCAAATTTTATCTTGCTGCTAGCTTCCCTGCCCTCAAATGATGTCCATCCCATATCACCTTGTACTCCCTGATTTGGTGTATTCTCGTTAGCTAGAGCTAGCCTAACTATTCCACGTTGCTTAATTTCTAATCTTGATTGAACTTCTGATCTCATGCACAAGACCGCATTGCCGAACGTCAGCCCAGGAGCCATGACCCCTTTCCATATTCCTCTCACAACATCATACCTATTGTAATTCCACAGTGCCCTATTTTTCATGACAGCTGCATTCCTGTTACCTTCAGTCGTCACGTATATTTCTTGTTCCCTTAGATACTCGGTCCCATTGCTTATCCATACGACCAGATATTTGTATTTATCTGTTATCTCTAGCGTGACTTCCTGTATTCTAAGCTCACTACCTTCGTTATCATTACAAATCATGACTGCTGATTTTTTCTTACTGAATCGAAAATCTAACCCATCTCCCTCATTACCGCAGATGTCTATCAATCTCTGCAAATCTTCCTTGTTGTCGGTCATTAGCACTATATCATCTGCGTAAATTAATGCTGGTAGTGCCTGATCAATGTGATGTATCCGTGACGTCACGCCAGCCGAAGCCGCCGTTATCACCACTGCTTCTTCTCCTTCCCTTCCCCTTAACCCTTCTCGCACAACGCTACATTAACCCGCGCTATCGCAATAAAGCTTTTGTCTTGGCCCAGCCACGGCCCTGGCGTGTTCGTTTTACTGGCGACGAAGATGGGATAAAAGCGGTGCGGCAACTCCGTCCGTCATGACCGCCGCACCCACGGGAGGATACGCCAGCCCGCCGCAGTTCGACGAGGCGAGCGACAAGTGGCCCGCGTACCAGGTTCGGCTGGAAGCCTTCTTTGAGGGAAATGGCATCACGGAAGACAACAAGAAGCGGGCCCTGCTGGTGACTGCACTGTCCACCCACACCGTCGACGTACTGAGCGGACGTTGTGCTCCGGATAAGGTGAATGAACTTTCGTACCCACAAGTGATAGCCTTGCTTAAGCAGCACTTCTCGCCGCAACCGAACGAGATAGCACAGTCTTATAAGTTCTTCACCCGCAATCAGCTGCCCGGCGAACCGGTCAAGGATTTTGTCGTGGCGATTCGACAGATAGCGGACACCTGCAATTTTGGTGCTTCGTTGGACAGAATGCTACGAGATCGCATCGTGTGTGGTCTGCACAACGTCGGAGTGCGTCGGCAGCTACTCGCGAAACCACAGCTGACGAGGAGCGAAGCGGAAGAAATTGCGATATCTACCGAAATGGCCGAGGCCAACGCGCAAGAGATAGTAAGCCCCACCGCTGAGGCAAGTGTTCATGCGCTGGGAGGCCAGTCCTATCGCCCACGAAGCCGGCCACAGATTGTTGGGTGCTACCGCTGCGGAGCAAAAGGGCACGGACCCGAGGATTGCCGCTTCCGCTCGGCGTCATGCTTCAAGTGTAAACAACGAGGTCATATCGCTCGAGCCTGTTGCCGCCGTGAGAGTGGGTTCGGGGTGGTACCACCAGAACGCCAAGTACACGCCTTGTCGCGGGAGGAAGACACTGGCACGGACGGTATGTTCGCGCTGGAGGCAGCGGACAGTCACATCGGCCACGTCGGCATTACGCAACCCATCGTGCGCACCTTGGATTGTGGTGGGGTTCCAGTGAACATGCAGGTCGACACAGGCTCGCCGGTTTCGGTCATCACGTGGCCCACATATGAGCGGAACAAAACAGTGTGGCCGAAGCTGCGTGGTTCGCCATTGAAACTCACCTGCTTCCTGGGACGGCTTCCAGTGCGGGGACAACTTCAGCTCAAGGTTTCGTGCGGAAACAAGTCGACGGCTGGATCTTTGCAAGTCCTTGGTTGCTCCGGCCCAAACCCCTGCGGACGCGACCTGATTCAAGCGTTCCACATGCTCGAGGCACCGGTAATGAACGTGAACACGTCAGGTGAGCAACTGCCGTTACTCGGTGCTGACGACGTTAACGTGGACCGGTCGCTAACAGAATTCGCTGATGTGTTCGCGCCAGGTTTAGGGCTCATAAAAGGGCCACCGGTACACTTCGAGACGCGAGAAAACGTGGTGCCGAAGTTTTGGAAAGCACGCGAAGTTCCGTATGCTTTTCGGCCAAAGGTCGACGCGGAACTGGACCGCCTTTCGGGCGCGGGTATTATTGTACCGGTGCCTCATGCGGAGTGGGCGGCGCCAGTGGTACCGGTAGTGAAACGGAATGGCTGCATCCGCCTTTGCGGCGATTTTAAGCTAACGGTCAACAAAGCCTGTCGCACTGAGCAATATCCGTTGCCACGGGTGGAGGATATCCTGGCTACATTAAATGGCGGTGAAGTTTTTACCACGATAGACTTGCGGGAGGCATACAACCAGCTTCCGTTGGATGAGGAAGCCATGCACCTCACGACCATAAACACGCATAAGGGACTGTTCAGCTTTACTCGCCTGCCTTTTGGAGTGGCGTCCGCGCCGGCCGTGTTCCAACGGCGTATGGAGACCATTTTGCAGGGACTTCCGGGTGTTCAGGTCTACCTAGACGACGTCATCGTGGCAGAGAAACGCAATGACTGCACCACCCTGCACGATGTATTCAAGCGTTTCCGGGAATACGGCGTGCGCCTGAACGCAGACAAGTGCAAGTTCCGCCAACTAGAGGTGGATTTTTTTGGGGCATCGAATCAGCGCTCGAGGTCTTCAACCAAAGACGGAAAACATAGACGCCATCCTTAAGGTTCAGGCACCACGGAATTCCGCAGAATTAAGGTCCTACGTCGGCATGGTAACGTACTACCACAAGTTTCTTCCCAATGCATCGACCGCCATGGCACCCCTATATCAACTACTCCGGAAGGAAGCTAAGTGGAAGTGGGATACCGCTCAACAGCAGTCATTCAGCAGTGTGAAAGACCTTCTGAAATCCGCAGACTTTCTGGCGCATTTTGACCCACACAAGCCGCTAGTCCTGGAATGCGATGCCTCCCCGGACGGAATAGGCGCAGTGCTTTCACACGATGTCGGGGGCGGAGTACTTCGGCCCATAGGGTTCCGCTCTCGGTTATTGACTGGAGCTGAGAAAAATTACTCGCAGCTGGAGCGTGAAGCCTTGGCACTTGTGTTTGGTGCGTCGAAATTCCGACAATACTTGCTCGGCAATACTTTCACATTGATGACGGACCATAAGCCGCTTGTTGCACTTTTTCACCCAGACAGGCCAGTGCCCGTGATGGCCGCTGCGCGAATCCAGCGGTGGGCCCTGCTGCTGAGCGCCTACGATTACGTCATCAAACACCAGCCCGGGAAAGACAACATTCCAGCCGATGCCCTCAGCCGACTCCCCACGTCAGCAACTTCCCAGCCAGAGACGCAGGAAGAAACTGTGGACGGTGAGTATGTCCTGCTCACGGAGACCCTCAATGATGGTGTCATGTCTGCGAAGCAACTGGGCACTCTCACGGAGCTTGATGACGATTTAGCAAAGGTGCAAAAATGGGTGCAGGAGGGATGGCCAAGAAATTTGGGGCCTAAGGACCAGCACTTGATGCCATACTTCAACCGGAAAGCTGAGATAACGGGGAGTTATGGGCTTCTATACTGGGGCCATCGAGTGATCGTCCCTAAGAGTGCCCGAGCAGTGATGTTACGTCTGCTGCATGATACTCATCAAGGGATTTGCTCAATGAAGCGGCTAGGGCGCTCCTTGATGTGGTACCCCCGGATCGATAATGACATTGAGCACATGGTTAAGTCCTGCACCAGTTGCATCCAAGCTGCCCCTATGCCCCCAAAGAAACCCCCTGTTGCGTGGCCAGAAACGGATGAGCGTTGGTCGAGGCTGCATATCGATTTTGCGGGGCCGATCGATGGTCACATGCTACTGATTGTGGTGGATTCACATAGTAAGTGGATAGAAGCGATACCCATGAAGAGTTCCACCACACACGCCACCATAGAGGCTCTGCGCACCTTGTTCAGTACATTCGGGTTGCCCCGGACGCTGGTATCCGATAATGGCCCACAGTTTACGAGTTGGGGAATTTAACACCTTCACGAAGCTGAATAACATAGTACACCTCCGAACAGCACCGTATCACCCCCAGTCCAATGGGCTCGCGGAGCGGGCAGTTCGTACGGTGAAGTATTCATTGAAGAAGAATGTACAAGGGTCACTGAAAACCCGCCTGGCTAGGATTTTGCACAGGTACCGCAGGACGCCACAGGCCGGGGGCCGGACACCAGCGCAACTCCTAATGGGCTACGATCTTCGCTCCAGGCTGGACAACGCAGTGTCCATTCCGCCCTCACCAGTTGACCGTCCCCCCCTCGATGGGTGGCAGCCCGGGGAGCCAGTCTGGGTGAGGAACTTCGGGCGAGGCGAGCCGTGGACTCCAGCCAGCATTACATCGACAGACGGAGCCCGCCTGGTGAATGCCGATGGTCCGGAGGGGGAAACCATTAGGCGCCACAGCGACCAGGTGAAGCCACGGGAGTTGGAGCATGACCAGGGAGAAGTCGGTGACTCTCGGTGCCTCGAAACTGCCGGCGGGGCCCTAGCAGGAGGAACACCGAGGCGAGCGCCAACAAGGAGCGAGATCGCCGGGAGCCCCTCAACTC
This sequence comes from Rhipicephalus microplus, assembly GCF_043290135.1. Classification (NCBI taxonomy): domain Eukaryota; kingdom Metazoa; phylum Arthropoda; class Arachnida; order Ixodida; family Ixodidae; genus Rhipicephalus; species Rhipicephalus microplus. The sequence goes on along the minus strand of NC_134702.1, from coordinate 270,979,810 downwards.
CGGTGTTGCGTCGCTCGGGCCGGCAACGCAAACCCCCAGACCGTTACTCACCGTAGGGGGAGCGGAATGATGTATCCGTGACGTCACGCCAGCCGAAGCCGCCGTTATCACCACTGCTTCTTCTCCTTCCCTTCCCCTTAACCCCTCTCGCACAACGCTACATTAACCCGCGCTATCGCAATAAAGCTTTTGTCTTGGCCCAGCCACGGCCCTGGCGTGTTCGTTTTACAATGAGTTTTCCTTGTTTGACAAAAGAGAGGTTGAAACCAAGTCCACTTTCCTCTAATTTGGCCTCTAATCCTTGTAGGTACATCATGAATTAGAAAGGTGACAGTGGACACCCCTGCCTAAGTCCCCGTTTCACCTCTGTGAGCTTGGATACCTGTTTTTCCCACTTTATAACTACCTTATTACTTTTATAGATTTTCTTTGAAAGATTAGTGACTCCATCTTTCACACCCAGTGTGTGTAGTATTCTCCACAAGTCCTCTTGAACCACGCTATCGTACGCTCCCTTGATATCCAAAAATGCTAGCCACAGGGGCCAGAGTTTTTTTCTGCTATTTTGATGCACTGCGTCAGATTGATTGTCTTCCAACCTCCTGTGTTTCCGAAACCCATTCTGCAGGTCCCCCAGCACCCCCTCATCCTCTATTCATGCGTGCAGTCTTTCCTTTATAATCTGCATCGCGAGCCTGTAGACCACTGATGTCACTGTTATGGGACGGTAGTTGTTAATGTCATTTTTGTCCCCCTTCATTTATAAATCATGCTCATCCTGATAAGTTTCCACCATCAGGGACTTCACCATTGATTATAGTTCTGCTCACTGTCTCTCTCAAAGTCTGTTTAGACTTCGGACCCAATGTCTTTATCAGCGTAATTGAAATGCCATCAGGGCCTGTTGATGTACTACTTGGAACACTCTTCTCAGCCCTTTCCCACTCTCGTTGTGAAGATGGAGCCATTGTGCCACTTGATCCATCCCTGTCTATTGTGGTGCATGAGGCACTTCTTTGTTGAAATTTTTCTTTCACCCTTGCTCTTATATATTCAATAGCTTCGTCCCCTTCTAGCATAGCACCTTGAGCTGTAGTTTTAAACCAATGCTCTAGATTTGTTTCATTTCTTAGGGAGTTTAGATGGTTCCAAAATTTTGCAGGTGCCTTTCTGTCCTTTTTATGTACTTTTGCCAGCCACTGAGCACCCTTTCTTCTAATTTTTTCTATAATCAGGAGGGATGCTTCCCTTCTAGAGCTTAGAAAGATTTCCCATTTTCTTTCAACATTATCTGTCGGTTTACCCCGTTGCTTAGCATGTCTGTGTTCCCTAGAGGCTTCCTGACGTTTTGCTATGGCTCTCTTAACTTTCTCATCCCACCAACTCTTGGACTTGTGTCTTATTTTCCGGGGTAACTAGTCACGTGCATTAGCAAGCTCTAGTCCAAACAGTCTAATTAGATTTGTGTATGTCCACACAGTTTTATTATCCTCAGTGATTACTTTCTCGATTTGTTTAGTCGCAATTTCTATTTGCCTTTCTGAATGAAAATTTTCCTGTAGTTGCTCATCTTGTATCCTTCCCACTTTCACTGCTCTTGTGATCGCTACCAAGACTTCTGGAGCCACCTTCGTCTATGTGGATTCCCCTGAGCTTATCATACATTCTATGAGGCATCAGTGCGTAATCTATCGTCGACTGCAGCCTTCCTATCTCCCATGTTATGTGCCCTTAACACTTCTCGGTACTGTTGCAAACGATCAAATCATGCCTTTCACACATATCCATGATCATTTTGCCTGTTGAGTCAGTATACCCATCTATATTTCCTATGCGTGCATTCATATCTCCTAGTATAATTATCTTGCACTCTCCTCCTAATTCCTGAATGTCATTTGATATACTCTCTGCCATTGCCTGGTTTTCCTCTCTGGCCTTTGCTCTAGTCCACAAGTACACAAAACCAAGGAGTGTCATTTGCCCTGGCACTTTCCCTTTTAGCCATAAATGTTCCTTGCATCCCTTCTTGACTCTTTGCACCGTCATCCATTGATGACGATGCCACCGCCGCTGCTCGTGCAACCAGAGAACCACAAACGTGTGACATTTCTGGAGCCACCCCTCTGCATACCCTCCGCCGGAGAGTGAGCCCACTGCCCCCTTCTAGTACACTGTAATAATACGGAAAGACGGGCTAGTTGGTACTGCTGCATAATTGAAGTTTTTGCGCACACACACAAGGACACAGAAGAAGGGAAGAAGGGTCCTTGTGTTCCCTTCTTCTGTGTCCTTGTGTGTGTGCGCAAAAACTTCAATTAGTACACTGTAGTTCAACGACGAAATCGGAAGCCGCCATGACACTTTTCCTCACAGGAAACAGACGCAGTGCCAACGAGCCAATGTAAGCCTAAATTGTTGCAAGCAAAATACAACGCAGCTACCACCTCAGACACAGCAGCGATGACCGCCGATTTGTGCTTAATACGTTTTCGTTTGTAATCTGTCATCTTAAATGTTTGACGAAAACAACCTCTTCCCATGCCTAAATACCATAGTCATATAATCAGTAAGCCAACGAAAATTGATTCCGGAACTTCAAGGCACCCAGAAATGCCATTTTTATTATTATTATAATATTGTTATTATTATACCTTGCAGAGAAATTGCAAGGCTCCTCTGAAAATGGAGCAGAGCCACAGTCACACGCATTCCCAGCACTGCCCTAGAACACTCGTATGCGAGGCCTTAGAACAAGAAAAGAGTCATGACGTAGAGAAAATGAACGAAGCCACCGCTGCAATGATTCCTATAACGAAACTTCAGTTAGGTTAAAGCACTAGGACAAGAAACAAGCAAACTCTCACAAATCACAATCTACAAAGGCTACCCACTCAAGATCTAAAGTTGAATTAACTCAGCTAAAAGGGCTGATTAACAAAAAGAAAATTGCCGACATGGGGATTTATAGCACCAAAGAATTAGATGAAGAATTTAAAGAAAGGACAGAGCATGACAATAGGAACCTAATAAAGAATGCGCATTCTAACAGATTGAGTATCATAATCAGTAGTCTCAACATCTATAGTAAGGTGGCAGAAGACATTTACTACAGCTCACGAATAAGCCGCCTAACAGAGAAAGTAACCAAAGTTCAACAGAACTCTTAAACTTCATGAGTAAATATAAACAAAGTTAGAAAGAAACATAACATCAAAAGCCTAACCAGGAACGAATCTGCTTGGATACCCTACCATGAGAGAATAGAATAGAGGCCTACAAAACATGACCAACGAAAAATCATGCAGTGAAATTGTTGACCCAATCAAAGATGGAGATCTCGTGTTTAAAAGCTCGTGACACTTTCTGCACAATGCCTCACGTACTGGCGAATTCATTGTACATCCTAACTGTAAAAATGCCAATACCAAACAAGCACAGAAAAAAAGAGATGAAAGATTTGAAGAATTATTCACAGATCAACAGATGTCCCACTGTGGATCATAGTCATGCGCTGTCAAACTGAAAAATCTGCAAAACGGAATACATTCATTTACTTAACTTGCAGAGACTAATAAAAGGCATTCGACTCAGAGATACCAGCAGTCTTAGAGTGGTTAGTGCATAATGCAAGTATAAATACCCTAGCCAACATCTACAGAGAGTCCACAGCAGACAGACAGACAATGAACTTTTAATAAGGTCTTGAAGGGCGACTAGAAAAGACCCTTTATGGGGAAGAGCTGTCGCAGAGCAGAAAAAGTTTATTCGTGAAGTGGACCTGGCAAGGAGACGAAATCTGAACAATATTTACAGCATGCTTAGCAGAACTATTTGAGCCACCGTGTTGATAAGAAACACGAATAAACATATACAAAGAATATCTCGGTATCTATGCTTTGCAAATTACATCTTGCTTTTCAGCAGTGGTGCCGTTTAACTACAATGAACTGAGGGTCTAAACCGAGAAAGTGTTCAAGTAGGGCTGCAGATAAATAAGTAAAAGACAAGGATCTAATGTTATGAGGCCAAACAAGAGAACGAGAGTTCGCAACGGCACACTAGAAAACTTACAATATATATGTATTTAAGTAAGATATTCACAGGACACACTACTCATCAAAAGAAAATTCACCAAACAACATGGATGAGCGAAAGCTTTAATGGCCGACATTCCCAAATCATAAAAGACAATTCACAACTGTACTTAAAGCAGAAAGTGGTCAACTATTGTATGCTGCAAGTACTAACACATGGTGCAGAAACTTGAATGATAGTAAAAAAAGGAGAAAAAGTTCAGAACAAACCAAGAACTATGCGAAACAGAAAATGTTTAGCATAGCATAGATATATTAAAAAAGCAATGCTCGATAGAGAACAAACAGGGCTAGATGATATTCTAGCTGACATTTAGGGAAAAGAAACGTGGGCCTGGGCAGGTCAAGCAATGTGAGTGAGAGACAAGTGACCAGTTAGAGAGATTGTGTGGCTGCGAAAAGACGGGAAAAATAACTGAGAAAGGCATAAGGCTAGATGGGATTTGCACGCATAAGATCGATTAAGCTTGCACAGGGTTGGGAAAATTATAGGTAACTGCGACAAGCCTTTGTATAGCATTGGACATAAAAAAAGGCTGATATACAAAGAGAGCATGTGTTGCCGAGCTGTTGCACATCACAGGTTGGTTTGAATACCAACAGATTATTCAACTCACATCGCAGTGCTACTGCTTACTTGTTGTAGTTGTCCTACCAACTGCTTTTCGACATGTCTCTAGCAGCGTTGAAACATATCTGGAACATTTATGAGAACCATGTACAGCCATGTTCCTGACTCTGTATAGTGCATCTGCAGCCAGGCTTAATCCGTGGTACCTTGCGGAAGTTGTTTGCTCCAACGTAGTGTTCCCAGGAGCACGCGTGACCTAATAGTCATGCGGGGCTGCTTTGCACAAGTGTGACCATGTTGAAAGGTGTGGCTGTTTAACCGTAGATGGTTCCTCAGGGCGCTGTCAACACAAGAATTCTGAGAGATGACGAGTTTCGACTGATAACACATGCCTGACTAGACACTTGTTATTGTGCCTGGTCAAGTATGGTACGGTTGGCATTGCAAAACTTCTTTAGCACCAACCACTCCAGTTCCAAACTAAAGCACATTGCACGAAGGTGGTAAATAAATAAGCTTGCAGCCACCACAATCCGGATTTTAAAATTTTACATATTTGCTAACACAACCAAATGAAGGCACGACTTCTCTGAAAGGTCATGTTCTACAAGAAGTGAGTGCTCTTTTTGGGGAAGTCAGACCTTCATTTGGTCATGTTACGAAAGTATGTGAAATCATGATTTGTGGCAGCAGGTTTGCTTTTTTTACCGGCTTCGTTCACTTTGCTTCAGTTTGGACCTAGCGTGGCTGGCACTGAAGAAGTTTCGCGATGCCAAGCGTTCAGCAGCCCACATCACTGAGGCAAACTGGAACGTGAAGATGAGGCATGTCCGCTGTTTCATACAGAATAATTCTGCTCGCACGACCTCGGAAAGCCTCACTGGGCTGGGAAATGTTCACATTGCAGAAAGTGTACGCTATGTACTCAGCAAAGGCCCAAAATTTAGCCATGAACCTCTGTTGCTGGCTCACTAATTACTGGCGTTGCACCGATGAGTTGCCGCAAAAGTCGACGTAGCAGTTGGAGACTATTGCTTACAAGACAGTGTTTAAGCTCTAGCTAGAGTGGAAGAAAAACCTACTCTTCGTCAGGAGAATCCTATGGTGGGTGTTGTCATTCTTCAAGTGCAACAATTTGTGCCCATTTCAAGTGGATAAAAGTAGTGGCTCCGTAGCAATGGATGTAGATTTGTGTAACTTCAAGGCAGGGCAAGCAGTCTACATGAACTTCGTCAAGTTAAAGTAATCAAAACAAGAGTTTTGAAAACCAAGGCAGTGGCTCTGAGCAAGAACTTGGAACTTTCCCAACTAGCAGAGTCCATTGCATACTGCAGCTTGCAAAAACAATATTATTTCTGCGTTTTTTTCGGCCAAGACGCATAAGCCGGGTGTTTCATTCAGGACAACTGTGGGTGATTGAAATATCTGACAGAATGTGATTAGTCGGTTTTTAATAAAGCGGCTAGACTCTCCATAAATGACTCACTTTAAACTGAGAATTTCCCATGCATCATCCACTTTCTTCAAAGAATCCTTCAATGGGTACTTGTTCTTGGCTGATGTTGAGGACCTATTTTATTCTGTCCTGCACGGTAAGTTGTTTTTCTGCATAAGAAGATGCATAGACGAGAGTGATGTGGTTGCCTTTAGGAATGCCGCGGGCATGGCAGTATGAGCTTTTATGGCCCTTCTCAAGTTTTATAATAAAGGTGGTTCGTATGTCGCTCCTGTGTTGTGCAATTTCTCATGTTTGACCGTAACCGCTTTTATTACGTTCCACTAACATTTTAATTATTGAGAGGTTTTGGAAGCTCTTATGACGATAATTTGTTTATTATTTTAAAGCAACTAACCACCGTCACATATTAGAGCATTGTTAACAATGTTCTAGCAGGCTTTCACAGACTAAAAAAGGATTGGTGTTTACACATGAGTTGAAAGCTTGTGGATTTTTGCAGATTTTGGCTTAGCGAATTACCTTGCAGAGTTGTCACAGCTGTTGGCTTTTTTGTCTAGGTGTGCAGAAAAATTGCTTACATACGAGTTAACGCATTTCAAAACTGTGAAAAGGGCCATAGCTGAACAATGCCCAGAGTATGCGTGTGCAGGGTTGTGCTCACACGTTATGCAGGAAGCAACAAAAAGGGAGAAGGCAGGGAGGTTAACCAGAAAGACATCCGGTTGGCTACCCTACACTGGGAAATAAGTCTTCTGCACACCTTATGCAGAAGACTTTTCTAAACCAATTGGACAGGTTGTCTGTGGTTGGTTTCCTTCACATGCTCCTTAACGCTGTAGCTGAGTTGCTCCACCAGACTATCAAGAGAGAACACCAGGGTACTGGGGTAGAGCAAGAGCGCAGAACAACAAGACCCGAGGTTGTACCGTGTATGCACCGAGCTGCACACGACCTAAAAATAGTCGCAAACAGAGATGGCATGCCGATTCTTTTAGGGGCGAAGCTCCTTAGGGCGTGGGCTGTGCGTCCCCTGTAGCCTGTATGTAGCCACCTCTAGTTTAGTTCTTGCAGTGTTCACTAGATGGCGGTACCGTCCCCTGTATGTAGCCACCTCTAGTTTAGTTCTTGCAGTGTTCACTAGATGGCGGTACCGTCTCCTGTGTGTAGCCACCTCTCGTTTAGTTCTTGTAGTGTTTACTAGATGGTGGTACTTGTAGCTGATGATGAAAAGATGCAAGATGTTATAAACTAGAAAGCGGTACTTGTAGTTGATGAAAGACGCGAGATCTTATAAAATAGGAATGATGTCACATATGGCGCGTGTCATTGGTTGAAGGCAATCGTTCAATTTAGTGCGGCGACGTACGCTAGGGGGAGCGGTGTAATAAAATCGAGTGGGCAAAATGTACAGAGGATTCATGGTTTACAAGGTTTACCTCCGGAGCTTCGCCCACTCATCATCATTCACTTCGTGGATATGGCGGAATTTTTTTTCTGCCCAACGAAAATCATCTCAGCTTTCTCATGTATACTATCTGATGGAAGCAACAAAGGTGGGTACGGTAAGAGGCACGCCAATCATACACAATATATGTCAACGTGGTCGTTTATAAATTTCCACTATCCTACGGCAAAAGATGAACGTTGGCTGGGCAAGAATATGCGTGAATGAGCATGCACAGAAACATGAGTTTTTGTTAAAACATAAAGATGGGGCACATTTGCTGACGCATTGCAATTCTCATAAGTGTGAGCCGTACCTGGATAAGGTTTGGATTATTGGCAGAAGCAGGGGCACAACTGCTCGAGAAAGCACGAATGCATTCTGTTTAAAATCACGAGGTTCATTAGGTATCAGAGATACTTTAGAGAGCCTTCTGTCACATAAGCCATGAAATAAAAAAAGCAACCACCGTCACCTCTCTCACCATCTGGAACGTAAGAGCACTGCCAAAGGCTGCATTCATTGTTCTTCTGCACAGGCTTACGGCATGCAGCTCCATAAAAGTAAAGTGAGGGCACATAAATGCTTCAATATGGTAGTGTCAAAGCGCATACTCAAATCTGTTGCAGCAAAATTATAAAAAATCACTGCTTTTTTACATAGCCACTTTAAAAAAACTTTCAATCGGTCTGAAGACGTTACATTCTACAGATATTTGCTTGTGAATGGAAATTCTTCGTTAGATTAGAGACTTCGTAAGATGGTTTTGCTAGATAGAGTTTTATTGGTATTTATTAGTAAACATTACACATTGGGGAGCCATGAAAATTTTGTAAACGGGGGGTGGGTGCTGGAGACAACATTTTGACAAGTGGGCTTGTTTTTTACAAGGCTCAACAAAATTTTGAGAAATTCCGTTCAATACAAGAACCATATTACTTTATCATTGTGCGTATCCCAAGAAATGAAGTTATTTATAATATAGAGGAGCGGAGAAATGTAACTTCATGCTATTTAATATTGCGCACACGCTCCAACAAAGACCAAAACTTGTATGGTGTACTGAATACTAAGCGGGGCCAAGTGTGCTAATCTGATAGTGAAGTTAACATCACATCCTTTTGATTAAAAATAACGCGCAGGAAAATTAATAATAGGACTCAAAATGACATTGTACTACCTAAATAATGAAATGTCCTTTAATTATCTATGTGATACTTGACTTAGCAACACCGAACACATACATGTGCTTGAACGTATACATATTGTTCATGTGATGTCACTTCCCCCGATGTCGCCATATCCCGCCATGCCCGGGTACCTCACTCGGTACCTACAGCACTTAGAGTGCTGCAGCGCGGTTTGTTGAGGTCTCGTCATTTGTTGCTGTGTGCGATATTTGAAGAGAAGCCGTGCGGTTTTTCGTTGTCATGCTTTAACGAGCTCATTGGGTCAGGAAGGCCTCGCTTGTTCACTCGATACAAGAGCGGAAAATCTAAACGTGTGACACGTATACCAGCCACCGCGTACACCGGCTGCCTGCCACGATCTAGAAGGGCCCATTATCTCGCTTTCACTACCGATTGCGTGGTCTAAGAACAAGTGAAAGCTCAAAGTCTCTCGAGCCGTAATTTTAAAAGTGGATGAGCGAAGCGGACAGCTCCTATCGAACACGAGTCATCGTGCAGAGCTAGGCAAGTTTACAGGAGATATATTATTAATCACAATTTTATTATACTGCCGCGGCCCACATAACCAAAGTGACAGAACGGCTCCCCGAGTGTTTTAAACATTGCTGATGTTAAGTGTCTTTGATCGAATTTGTGGAAACAACCAAGGAATATATTATGCAAAGTAGAGACTTCGCATGGTGCGTGCCGCGCTGATGCCGGTCACTTTTTTTCGCATATGATATAAATCCTTTTTTGCATTGTATATTACTTTTGTTGTTGTGCGCTAATATACAGTATTGTCTCTGAAAATGATGCAGACTGTTTTAGGGAATCAATCGACCAATTTTTTAAAAAACCTGACCCCCTAACTCGAACCGATCGGCTATACTTCAGATCGCGAGCGAAGGAATAGCGTTTCACATTCATTTTCACAGTTTGTTTAAATGCAATACCCGAATTCGCACGATCACCTTCACAATTTTAACCACCTCCCTGACACGCTGATTGTGCACGCAGCGGTCGCGGACAAGTTTGTATATACAGTACCTAGCTCTGTTTGCAGGTGCGTGCTTGGATATAGCACTTAATAATACTGAAGTTACACCTGAAGACGCAAATATCACCGGTTGTTCAAGCCTTTTTTGTTATTCTGTGCAAGCCAAACATGCCGGTGCTTTTTGGAAAATCGCAATGTGTGTTCTCAATTTTAGGTAATATTTTTCGGCAAAGAGAACACCCTGACGGTTCTCGCTCTTCGAGGACTGTTATATTAACTTGCCCCACCAGCAGCTGATAATTGCTCCAACTTGCATCGTTAGGCAAAACTGAACAGGGCGCATGCACGAGGCAACAACACGGCAGCGGTCAGCCATGAAGTCAGTAGGTACCCAGGCATGTCGGTGGCGCATTTCGGAGGTGACGAATCGGCGCTGCGTGATGCACGGACACACTATATATTGTAACACAGGGCAGGACTACACGGACACTAGAGAAGGGACAAAACGCTCTTGTGCCTGCATAGTCGTGCGCTGTGTTAAAATATGTTAAAGTATGTACTGTCACCAACTGGTCCAGCTTTCAGTCCTTCAGTGTACATGTGCTCATTTGCAGACGTCCCATTATTACAGACCTAGCTACCCAGTATGATGCACATTTTCTGCATAATTTTGATATAATAGCTTTGTATATGTAGAAAACTGTTTTTCTTGCATGCTCGTCTACTGGCGCAACCAGCAGCCGAGAAGCTAGAGACCACAAGAGCGTACAGAATGGGTTTGAGCATTCGCACGTGCGATCATACCGGTGTCACACGGGCACTTTTGATTGCGATCAGCTAGGGCGTCTGCGTCAAACTCGATCCGGCGCAGCAGCGACAGACCTGTCGATCTCGATCAAATGTATTCGAGTGAAACCAGTAGTAGTCCCCGCTAACTGCCCAAACTAATCGGATCAAATACGGTGCAGCCATCATCTAACTGCGATATGAAAGGGTACGACATAGCAAACAAGAACATGTGTGAAAGTGGTGTTGTCAGTACAGTGTGTCAGACCCTAAATCTCATTCGGAAGTATGTCTGCACAAACATGATCACGCTTACGCGGGTGTAATTCGACGCTACGGCTGGCATGAACCAGCCAACACTAAGGTACCATAAAATGTGCAGGGAACTAAATTTGTCAAACCAACCACCACACACAAGACAGCCAGCACTTGAGCATATCACATCAACACGAACCCCCGTATTCACAAACACTCCTTCACTCAAGGGCTCTCCTCGACTTGGACAAGTCGATGGAAGCGCCGTCTCTTGGCAGACCAACTCACTGCAAATCAGCAATATTCTGCAGCGATTCTTGAGAAGTGCAGTGTCGATTTCAGTCGAGCAGCGGCGCAGTGCTCAACTCAGTCAAGTGGAGGATGGAATTCGAGTCGAGGAGCGTGTCTGAATACGGGGGGAAATGTTGGTCCTTCAACGCTACCGCTTGCACTAAACACCCACGGCGCTCGATCTCTCCCCTCTGTAGGATCGGTCGGCCGAGAATCGCTGCCACATCACCATATTGACAAAGAATAATACCGCAATTCATACACACCACCCCACAACACCAAAATCAATCTCTACCAAACTAGGGGAAGCGCCGACAGTCGACGTCGGCGTACTGCTAGGGACTAAATCGCATAGGAATATTCGCGCGATTTGGGTGACTAGGCAGCGCACGGTCTTCAGGAAAGCACCTAGGGGCGAGGCCACTCGTATTCGCGCCATGACTCGCCGTGGCGCTGCAGTCACTGTCTGAATACAAAGGGGTAGACCACGGAGGGGTAGACACAGTATGCAGTGCGCGTAGAGAGGAAGAAGAAACTGTCGAACACTTGATAATGTTCTGTAAAGGGCCTCACCCAATAGTTCAGGATGATGGCGCAGTGTTTTTCAACAGGGACAGGGAGGGCAAAATAGACTTTAAGCGGGTAGACTTAACTAGAAGGAGGTTATCTGATGGGTGGCTAAAGTCAAGGCACGAGTGAAAATTAAGCCCTTCACTGCAAAGTACCCGTCCAACTTTACTATTTAACGAAAAAAAGATATATCTAAAGGTTATTTCACTAAGTAGTATGGCTAGGTAGCGTTAGGCGCCGCCCTATCTAAAGGGTACAGTCACATCCATCCATCTAGCCATTCAGCAACGGTGCTAGAATGTAATGTCGCGTCCCTGGAGGCGCCCCCGCGACATTACATTAGAGGGAAGTGGACTTGGCTTCAACCTCTCTTTAGTCAAACAAGGAAAACCCATTGATCAGGCACTACCAGCATTAATGTACGCAGATGATATAGTGCTAATGGCCGACAACAAGGAAGATTTGCAGAGATTGATGGACATCTGCGGTAATGAGGGAGATAGGTTCGATTTTAGATTCAGTAAGGAAAAATCAGCAGTCATGATTTTTAATGATAACGAAGGTAGTGAGCTTATAATACAGGAAGTCACGCTAGAGATAACAGATAAATACAAATATCTAGCGTATGGATAAGCAATGGGACCGAGAATCTAAGGGAACACGATATATACGTGACGACGAAAGGTAACAGGAATGCAGCAGTGATGAAAAATAAGGCACTGTGGAATTACAATAGGTATGATGTGTTGAGAGGAATATGGAAAGGGGTCATGATTCCTGGACTGACGTTCGGCAATGCGGTCTTGTGCATGAGGTTAGAAGTTCAAGCAAGATTAGAAATTAAGCAACGTGGAATAGGTAGGCTTGCTTTAAGAGCTCACGGGAATACGCCAAATCAGGGAGTACAAGGTGATATGGGATGGACATCATTTCAGGGCAGGGAAGCTAGCAGCAAGATAATATTTGAGAAGCGATTGAGAGAAATGGGGGAGGAGCGTTGGGCTAGGAAGGTTTTCAGCTACTTGTACAGGAAGAATGTCGATACAAAATGGAGGAAGCGAACCAGGAATTGACTGATAAATACTTAGAAACCAGAACCAGCAGGTGGCTAAACCAAAGAGAACTATCGGTTAAGAAGAAAGTGAAGGAAACGGAGACTGACATGTGGAGAATCGGCATGATAAAGAAGTCCGCACTAGAGATCTATCGAGCTTGTAAGCAGGAAATTGCCAAGAAAAGGATCTATGATAATACTCGGGGTAGTTCTCTTCTGTTTGAGGCCAGGACGGGAGTATTGCGAACCAAGACATATTGGGCCAAATACGAAGGGGTACACACAGTATGCAGTGCGTGTGGAGAGGAAGAAGAAACGGCCGAACACTCGATAATGTTCTGTAAAGGGCTTCATCCTATAGTTCATGATGATGGGGCACAGCTTTTCAAAGCACTGGGGTTTAGGGACAGGGAGGGCAAAAAAGACTTTAAGCGGGTAGACTTAACTAGAAGGAGGTTATTTGATTGGTGGCTAAAGTCAAAGCATGAGTGAAAATTAAACCCTTCACTGCAAAGTACGAATCCTCAACTTCATTATTTAAAGGAAAAAAAAAGATAAATATAATGGTTAGTTTACTAAGTATTACGGCTGGGGGGCGTTAGCCACCGCCCAATGTAAAGGGTACAGCCACATCTATCCGACCATTTATCCACCCACCTATTCCAGCACCGTTGCTGGATGGATGGATAGATGAATGAATTTGGCTGTACATTTTAGATCGGGAGGCAGCTAACGTCACCTGGCCGTAATACTTAGTGAACGTAGCCGTAATAATTACTGCTGGATGAATGGATGGATGGATATGGCTGTACCCTTTAGATCGGGCGGGGGCTAGCGCCATCAAGCCGTAATACCTAATGAATCAAAAACTATATTTATTTATTTTCCCTTAAAAAGTGAGTTTGAGGATTCGTACTTTGCAGTGAATAGTTTAAATTTCACTCGTGCCTTGACTTTAGCCACCAATCAGATAACCTCCTTCTAGTTAAGTCTACCCGCTTAAAGTCTATTTTGCCCTCCCAGTCCCTAAACCCCAGTGCTTTGAAAAACTCTGCGCCATCATCCTGAACAATAGGGTGAAGCCCTTTACAGAACATTATCAAGTGTTCGGCAGTTTCTTCTTCCTCTCCACACGCACTGCATACTGTGTCTACACCTTTGTATTTGGCCCGATATGTCTTGGTTCGCAGTACTCCCGTCCTGGCCTCAAACAGTAGAGAACTACCCCGAGTATTATCATAGATCCTTTCCTTGGCAATTTCCTGCTTGAAAGTTTGATAGATCTCTAATGCGGACTTCTTAATCATGCCCATTCTCCACATGTCAGTCTCCGTTTCCTTCACTTTCTTCTTAACCGATAGTTCTTTTTGGTTGGGCCACCTGCTGTTTTCTAAGTAATTACCAGTCAACTTCCTGGTTCGCTTCCTCCATTTTGTATCGACATTCTTCATGTACAAGAAGCTGAAAAATTTCCTAGCCCAACGCTCTTCCCTCATTTCTCTCAATCGCTTCTCAAATTTTATCTTGCTGTTAGCTTCCCTGCCCTCAAATGATGTCCATCCCATATCACCTTTTACTCCCTGATTTGGTGTATTTCCGTGAGCTCCTAAGGCAAGCCTACCTATTCCACGTTGCTTAATTTCTAATCTTGCTTGAACTTCTGATCTCACGCACAAGACCGCATTGCCAAACGTCAGCCCAGGAACCATGACCCCTATCCATATTCCTCTCACAACATCATACCTATTGTAATTCCACAGTGCCCTATTTTTCATGACTGCTGCATTCCTGTTACCTTTAGTCGTCACGTATATTTCGTGTTCCCTCAGAGACTCGGTCCCATTGCTTATCCATACGCCCAGATATTTGTATTTATCTGTTATCTCTAGCGTGACCTCCTGTATTCTAAGCTCACTACCTTCGTTGTCATTGAAAATCATGACTGCAGATTTTTTCTTACTGAATCTAAAATCTAACCTTTCTCCCTCATTATCGCAGATGTCCATCAATCTCTGCGAATCTCCCTTGTTGTTGGCCATTAGCACTATATCATCTGCGTACATTAATGCTGGTAGTGCCTGATGAATAAGTTTTCCTTGTTTGACTGAAGAGAGGTTGAAGCCCAGTCGACTTCCCTCTAATTTTGCCTCTAATCCTTGTAGGTACATCATGAATAATAAGGGTGACAGGGGGCACCCCTGCCTAAGCCCCCGTTTTACCTCTGCAGGCTTGGATACCTGTTTTTCCCACTTTATAACTACCTTGTTACCTTTATAGATACCCTTGAAAACATTAGTGACTACATGTTCCACGCCTAGTGTGTCCAGTATTCCCAACAATTCCTCTTGAACCACGCTATCGTACGCTCCCTTGATATCCAAAAATGCTAGCCACAGGGGCCTGTGTTCCTTTTCTGCTATTTCGATGCACTGCGTCAGTGAGAACAGATTGTCTTTCAACCTCCAGCGTTTCCGAAACCCATTCTGCAGTTCCCCCAGCACCCCCTCATCCTCTATCCACGCCTGCAGTCTTTCCTTTATAATCTGCATCGCCAGCCTGTAGACCACTGATGTCACTGTTATAGGACGGTAGTTGTTTATGTCAGCTTTGTCCCCCTTTCCTTTATAGACCATGCGCATCCTGCTAAGTTTCCATCCATCGGGAACTTCACCATCGATTATTATTGTGCTCACTGCTTCTCTCAAAGCCTGCTTAGACTTCGGACCTAATGTCTTTATCGGCCTAATTGGAATGCCATCTGGGCCTGTTGATGTACTACTACGAACCCTTTTCTCAGCCCTTTCCCACTCTTGTTGTGAAAATGGAGCCATTGCACCACTTGATTCGTCCTTGTCTATTGTGGTGCATAAAGTACTTCTTTGTTGAAATTTTTCTGTCACCCTCTTTCTTATATATTCAATAGCTTCGTCCCCTTCTAGCCTAGCACCTTGGGCTGTAGTTATAAAACTCTGCTCTAGGCTCGTTTCATTTCTTAGGGAGTTTAGATGGTTCCAAAATTTCGCAGCTGCCTTTCTATCTTTTTTATGTACTTCTGCCAGCCACTGAGCTCCCTTCCTTCTAATCTTTTCATTGATCAGAAGGGATGCATCCCTTCTACAGCTTAGAAAGGTTGCCCATTTTCTTTCAACATCATCTGTCGGTTCACCCCGCTGCTTAGCATGTCTGTGTTCCCTAGAGGCTTCCTGACGTTTTGCTATGGCTCTCTTAACTTCCTCATCCCACAAACTTTTGGGTTTGTGTCTTCTTTTCCTGGGTGACTTGTCACGCGTCTTAGCAAGCTCTAGCTCAGAGTCTGATTAGATTCGTGTATGTCCACACTGTCTTATTATCCTCCGTGATTACTTTCTCAATTTGTTTAGTGGCTATTTCAATTTGCCTTTCTAAATAAAAATTTTCCTATAGTTGCTCATCTTGTCTCCTTCCCACTTTCACTGCTCTTCTAAAACTTAGCTTGATACGTTTGTGATCGCTACCCGGACTTCTGGAGCCACCTTCATCTATGTGCATTCCCCTGAGCTTATCACGGGGTCGTGACGTGGCCGGAGACAGGAGACTTCGTGTTGGGGTTTAACTGTTTATTTGGGCGAACCTGTGCCCGGTAAACAGAAAGTCCAATTACAATAGCAGTCTCGGACTGATAGCGGCGAACGGAGCGTCGGCCTTCGATGAACAACTGACAAGCGGCGAAGCGCGTCGGCATTTATACTCTTGCCGTCGAATGTTCTAGCGTTATCGCTGGCGGCGGCGTAGGTTCCAGAACAATCTGTACCGTTCGCACAGTGGGCGTGATCTTATCGAAATGATCTACTACAGTGCGGAACCTTCTCGAAAACTTCAGGCGCGGTTCGCGCTGAGAATGGTGTGGTCTTTTGGGACGATAACAAAAACTTGGGAAATAGAACGTGGCATTGCCCCCCTCTGAAAAAAAGGCATCGTCCCGATGCTTTAACTAAAGATGAAGGTACAATATTAATGCTAGAATGTACAACGAATAAATTACGATACAACTATAACACATAAAAGCACTGTTTCAGTTTGTTAACGCGCATGAAACGGCTTGAGGCGCGCGACATGTACGACTTCAGGTCGCGATCGGCTTCGTTGAGAGTTCGTGATGCCGCCGGGGACAACCTCGTAATCAAGTGGGCCGAGACGTCGAACCACCCTGTACGGTCCGAAGTACCGTCGCAGAAGCTTTTCACTTAGTCCACGTCGGCGTGTCGGCGTCCACACCCAAACACGTTCACCGGGCTGGTATTCCACGAAGCGCCGTCGAAGGTTGTAACGGTGGCTGTCGGTCGTCTGTTGATTCTTGATACGGAGACGCGCAAGTTGTCGGGCTTCTTCGGCGCGTTGAAGGTACTCGCTCACATCGAGGTTTTCTTCGTCGGTGACGTTGGGTAACATGGCATCGAGCGTCGTTTCCGGGCTCCTTCCGTAGACCAATTTGTATGGAGATATCTGCGTCGTCTCCTGCACCGTCGTGTTGTATGCGAAGGTCACATACGGAAGAATGGCGTCCCACGTCTTGTGTTCGACATCGACGTACATACAGCATGTCGGCGATCGTCTTGTTAAGCCGCTCGGTGAGGCCGTTGGTCTGTGGGTGGTACGCTTTCGTCCGGCGGTGGTTTGTTTGGCTGTATGCCAAGATCGCTTGAGTTAAGTCGGCAGTGAATGCCGTTCCTCTGTCGGTGATAAGGACCTCCGGGGCGTCGTGACGTAGGACGATATTTTCGACGAAGAACTTAGCTACCTCGGATGCACTGCCTTTTGGCAGGGCTTTTGTCTCGGCGTAGCGGGTGAGGTAGTCGGTAGCTACCACGATCCACTTGTTTCCGAAAGTCGACGTCGGGAACGGCCCCAGTAGGTCCATACCAATCTGCTGGAAAGGTCGGCAAGGTGGATCAATTGGCTGCAGAAGTCCCGCTGGCCTTGTCGGCGGTGTGTTGCGTCGCTGACAGTCCCGGCATGTCCTCACATAACGAGTGACGTCAGTGGTAAGACGTGGCCAGTAGTACCTTTCTTGTATCCTCGCGAGCGTGCGAGAAACACCAAGGTGCCCTGCCGTCGGATCGTCGTGCAGGGCCTGCAGGAGTTCTGGTCGCAGAGCTGAAGGCACCACAAGGAGGTACTTAGCTCGAAGCGGTGAAACGTTTTTCTTTTGTAGAAGACCGTTTCGTAGAAAGAACGACGCAAGTGCGCGCTTGAATACCTTCGGGACTTCGGCGGTCCTGCCTTCGAGGTATTCTATTAGGGCCTTAAGTTCCGGGTCGGCCCACTGTCGTTCAGTGAAGTCGTCGGTAGTTATCGTTCCCAAGAAGTACTCGTCATCCGGGTCGTCGGGTAGCGGTTGGTCGACAGGCGCACGAGAGAGACAGTCGGCGTCAGAGTGTTTTTTGCCAAACTTGTAAATGACAGTAATGTCATACTCTTGAAGTCTCAGTCTCCATCGTGCGAGGCGACCTGAAGGGTCCTTCAAGGTGGCTAGCCAACACAAGGCGTGGTGGTCGCTCACAACTTTGAAGGGTCTGCCGTAGAGGTAGGGGCGAAATTTCGACGTAGCCCAGATGATGGCGAGGCACTCCTTTTCTGTTGTGGAATAATTTGCTTCTGCTTTGGATAGCGATTGGCTGGCGTAACTAATAACCCTTTCAAGTCCGTCAGCCCTCTGCACAAGAACGGCGCGAAGACCTACGCTGCTTGCGTCAGTATGTATTTTTGTCTCGGCGAATTCGTCGAAATGGGCAAGTAACGGAGGCGTCTTGAGGCGATGTTTAAGCTCCTGGAAAGCATGTTCCTGTGGCGTTTCCCACTTGAACTCCACGTTGGCCTTGGTAAGGTTAGTGAGAGGATCGGAAATGCGGGCGAAGTTTTTCACGAACCGCCTATAATAGGCGCACAGGCCCAGAAATCGGCGCACGGCCTTCTTGTCAGCGGGCGGCGGGAAGTCGGCGATGGCGGCTGTTTTCCGTGGATCGGGACGAACTTCAGACTTGCTGATAACGTGTCCCAGAAACAAGAGCTCCTCATACGCAAATCTGCACTTTTCTGGCTTCAGTGTGAGTCCGGACGCCTTGATGGCTTGAAGTACAGCTTCAAGGCGCCGAAGATGCTCGTCAAAACTCGAAGAAAACACGACGATGTCGTCCAAGTACACAAGGCAAGTTTTCCACTTCAATCCTGCCAGTACTGTATCCATAACGCGTTGAAAAGTTGCAGGCGCTGAGCAAAGGCCGAAGGGCATCACCTTAAACTCGAAGAGGCCGTCCGGTGTTATAAACGCCGTCTTCTCTCGGTCTCTTTCGTCGACTTCGATTTGCCAATAGCCAGTCTTGAGGTCCATTGACGAAAAGTACTTGGCGTTATGGAGCCGATCAAGTGCGTCGTCTATTCGTGGGAGAGGATACACGTCCTTTCTTGTGATTTGGTTCAGGCGGCGATAACCGAGGCAGAAACGTAGGGTCCCATCCTTTTTCTTCACTAACACCACGGGGGATGCCCATGAACTCTTGGACGGCTGGATAATGTCATCCCGCATCATTTCATCAACTTGTCTCTTTATGGCCTCACGTTCTCGCGTCGAAACCCTGTACGGACTCTGACGGAGTGGTCTGGCATTTTCTTCGGTTATGATGCGATGTTTCGTGATTGGGGTCTGCCGAATTTTCGATGACGACGAAAAGCAATCTTCGTATTGCAGGAGAAGGGCCTTGAGCTGTTCTTGCTTATCGTTTGGTAGTCTGGGATTGACGTCGAAAGCTATGGGAGGGGCTTGGTTCCTCTGAGCAGGTTCCGCAGAATCGGCGAGGGCGAAAGCACTGGTGGCTTCGACAATTTCTTCGATGTATGAGACCGTTGTTCCTTTGTTCACATGTTTGTACTCATTGCTGAAATTCGTGAGCATAACCCTTGCTTTGCCTCCCCACAGCTCTGCTATTCCTCTTGCGACGCAAATATTTCGGGTGACCAACAGATGCTGACTGCCTTCAACGACGCCTTCCAAGTCAGGTGATTTAGGAGCGCCGACTGAAATAATGACGCTTGAGCGAGGCGGAATGGTGACTTGTTCTTCCAGCACATTCAAGGCATGGTGTCCTGACGGCGTGCTCCGTGGTAGTGCTTCTTCTGTGGATAACGTTATCGACTTTGTTTTTAGGTTGATGACAGCACCATGGAGGCATAAGAAGTCCATGCCAAGGATGACATCTCTCGAGCAACGCTGTAGGACTACGAAGTCTGTAGGATAAATACGGCCGTTAATGGTGACTCTCGCTGTGCAGATTCCTGCAGGCGTTACATGATGACCTCCGGCTGTGCAGATTTCAGGGCCTTTCCAAGCTGTCCTAACTTTCTTTGACTTCGCGGCGAACGACCCTTTGATGACAGAATAGTCGGCTCCAGTATCGACGAGAGCGGTCACACTGTGGCCGTCGATAAGAACGTCGATGTCGCTAGTTCGCCGTCTCGCATTACAGTTAGGGCGTGGCGTCGGGTCACGGCTGCGTCGGCTTGATCCGCTGCTTCCATGTTGCGTCGTCAGGCCACCTCCGGTAAGTGAGCTTTCGCCGTCAGGGCTTTGCCTGGTTGGCATTGTGTTCGGAAAGCTCCGTCGCGGCGTCATCGTCGTCGGAGCATCTTCGGTAGTTAGTCGCACAGCAACCGCACCTCCACCGGTTGCTGCCCTTAGTTTCCCGGATACGGGCTAGGAGACCGGCCCGCGTTGGGCCGGAGTACTGCCGGGGGTGCGGTGACATGCGGCGGCTGGGCGACGGCGAACGGGAACGACTTCGGGGTGTCCATTTAGTTCCTGTCATGTAGTCGGCGATGTCACGTGGCCATTCCCCTGGCTGCGGACGTGGTGCATCGACGGCGAAGCCACGCAGTCCCATCTGTCGGTACTGGCAACGGCGGTAAGTGTGCGCGGCCTCGCCGCAGTGGTAGCACAGTGGGCGGTGGTCAGGGGTGCGCCAAACGTCGGTTTTCCTCGGCGCACTGCGCTGGCCCGCTGGTGAACGGTAGGCCGTTGGTGGGGGTGGTGGCGGCGGTGGTGTGCGGCGACGGAAGTGCAACGGGGCGGCGTTTTGGCGTGGACGGGGAGGAGCGTTGTGGCGCACTGCAGCGGCGTAGCTCATAGTTTCTGGCTCGGGCAGCGGTGTTTGGGGAATTCGAAGTGATTGCCGAACTTCTTCTCGCACAATGTCGGCGATCGAATCCACTTGAGGGTGCGCCGAAAGCAACAGTTTGCGCAGCTCTTCCCGCACGATCGCTCGGATCATTTCACGCAGGTTTTCGGAGTCACTGGTTTGAGCAGCAGCGCATTCTGGAGTCAGGCGACGATTATAGTGTCTGGTGCGCATGTCAAGGGTTTTTTCGATGGTGGTCGCCTCGGATACAAATTCTTGGACGGTGTTCGGTGGAGTCCTCATTAGTCCCGCGAAGAGCTCCTGTTTGACCCCTCGCATGAGGAAACGAACTTTCTTCTCCTCAGGCATGTCTGGGTCAGCGTGACGAAATAGGCGGGTCATCTCCTCTGTGAAAATTCCAACCTTCTCATTTGGTAGCTGAACCCGGGTCTCTAGTTAAGCAGCGGACCTTTCTTTGCGAGCGACGCTCGCAAACGTTTGCAGAAATGCGCCGCAGAAGACATCCCACGTTCGGAGCGTGGACTCACGATTCTCTAGCCAGGCCCTTGCGGTGTCTTCTAGGTAGAAGTACACACGACGGAGCTTTTCTTCGTTGTCCCAGTGGTTGAGGGCGGCCACACGGTCGTATGTTTCTAACCAGGACTCCGGGTCTTCGAACGATGACCCATGGAAAATTGGTGGTTCCCTGGGTTGATGCATGACCATCGTGGGCTGGGATGCGGCGGTTGTCATTGTCGCTGCAGTCGCGGTCATGGCCTTGGTCTTCCGCGCCTTGTCTTCTAGAATCCCGTACTCCGGTGGTAGCCCTTGCTGTCGGCGGCTTGTTCGCTGCTCCTGGTTGGCGTCGGTGTCTTCTCCGCGACGTGGGCTGGCTTCACGGCTCTACGGGGGCGTCCGGTACATGAACGAAGCAGCACCTCCACCAGATGTCACGGGGTCGTGACGTGGCCGAAGACAGAAGACTTCGTGTTGGGGTTTAACTGTTTATTTTGGCGAACCTGTGCCCGGTAAACAGAAAGTCCAATTACAATAGCAGTCTCGGACTGATAGCGGCGAACGGAGCGTCGGCCTTCGATCAACAACTGACAAGTGGCGAAGCGCGTCGGCATTCATACTCTTGCCGTCGAATGTTCTAGCGTTATCGCTGGCGGCGACGTAGGTTCCAGAACAATCTGTACCGTTCGCACAGTGGGCGTGATCTTATCGAAATGATCTACTACAGTCCGGAACCTTCTCGAAAACTTCAGGCGCGGTTCGCGCTGAGAATGGTGTAGTGTTTTGGGACGATAACAAAAACTTGGGAAATAGAACTTGGCAATACATGCTATGTGACATCAGTGCATAATCTATCGTCGATTGAAGCCTTCCTACTTCCCATGTTATTTGCCCTTCACACTTCTCGGTACTGTTGCAAATGATCAAATCAAGCCTTTCACACATATCCAAGATCATTTTGCCTGTCGGGTCAGTATACCCATCTATATCTTCTATGTGCGCATTCATGTCTCCTAGTATAATTATCTCGCACTCTCTTCCCAACTCCTGAATGTTTTTTGATATACACTCTACCATTGCCTGGTTTTCCTCTCTGGCCTTTGCTCCAGTCCACAAGTACACAAAACCAGGGAGTGTCATTTGACCTGCCACTTCCCCTTTTAGCCATAAATGTTCCTTGCACTCCTGCTTGACCCTTTGCCAGTCTGTACTTTTATGAATGAATGCCCCAATACCACCCCCCTTTCTGCTGCCTTCTGTTCTATTACAATATTCCCACGCGTAGTCCGGATTGTTCGGAGGTTGTTCCATGTCCCCGAGATGTGTTTCTACAAAACCGTATACTATCGGCCTCTCTTCCCTTAGCTGTTCTTCTATCTCTTCCCACTTTAGCCTGTTCTTACCACCCTGCATGTTAATATACCCTATGCCTGAATTGGCTCGGCGCTCGTGGCTACGCCTATTTATGCCCGGGGCTCTACCTAATCTTAGACATTGGTGCCACTTTGGAATCGTATCTGTCCATACCACCTGTGGAAGAGTCTCCCTGGTTGTTTTCCTCGTTACTAGCTGTCCTGCACCACGAAGGGCCCGCTTGCCCCCCAAAAAACTACCGCGCGTCCTGCAAGTCGCCAACCCACCTCATGACCTAGCCGCCCATCGAAGTGAATTCTGTCTCGTTGAAAACCCCCCCACCTATGCACCTCTGTGTTTATTTCCACCACCTCAAAGCCTTTCTCTCGACTCACCCGCCATATCCCTTGGTTTGCGTTGACCACCGTTTTTGCAGGTTGCTATCACGCACCGGTACCTCCGGTATCGTGCATATCACTACCTGTACCTTAAGGGAAGCGGCGCGCATGTCATCGACGCCTTTCGCCAGTGTGGCTGCTAGTCCTGCTGCATTTTCATTTAGGACATCGTTTCAACCGCCTGAAATTATCACGAGGTTTCGTCTATCAGCTGTCGTTTTGAGCTTTGCGCTCGCTTGCCTCATGACTGCTTCCAGCTTGCGTCCTGGGAACGCCCCTACTGCAACCCTCTTGTCACTTCTTACCCTCTCTTTGATGGCTTCTGTGCATCGATTTAAATTCGAGTCCCCGGCGATTATCGCATGCTCTGACTTTTCAGCTGCAGCGTTCTGCACCTGGGGGCTACTTGCACCTGTGACGCCGGCTGCTTTGTTCCCTCCCTGCCCCACCACTACCTCGCTGAAGCTGGGCCTTGCGACAGTTGAACCGGCTAAACCTGTTTTTTCCAAACTTGCTTGCTTTTCTTTCTCCACCGTTCTGGTTGCCGGTTCCCTACTGTTCTCTCGGTAGATCGCTTCTTTGTTCAGCTTCGCTAGCACTTCCTCGGCGGACTTCAGTCTTTCTCCCATTGCCCTCGTTTTCTCTTGCTCTGTCGCCAACGCAGTCTCGAGCTCGGCGATTCTCATCAGCAGTTCACTCTGGGCAACCATCATTTTCTCCATTTTTTCCTCGACCTCACATTGCCTACACTTCGCGTCAGTCTCTTCTCCATCCGCTTCTATGCTTGGGTCCACTTTCAAACCCACTCCACATCCTGAACACTTTACAGTCTTTTTAACCCTGCCTTTCTGACACCACTTGTCCCTATACTCGATAACTACTTAACTCGAGCCCTGCACTAAGAAAAAAAAGAAAGTCTAAGCTCTACTACAAAAATTTGCGTGTTCAATATACGCGCACCTCCCCCACGGGGTGGCAAAAGAAAAAAAAACTACAACAACAAAAAATTCAAACACACACACCCGCCCTAACTAATAAATGCCTGGTGACTGGCCCCCGAAAAAGCCGTACCATAAAATAAGTTCTACGAAGATTTCAACCGCTGCAGTATAATTATAAAGACAAGCTCAAAACATGCAAAAACACTTATCTGCGCAGTCGATCCGGAGCGCTCAAAAACACGTCCATCCACCTTGACAGCCCGAACAAACTAAAAAAAAAATGAGTGCAGACAGTGACTGCAGCGCCACGCCGAGTGATGGCGCGAACTAATACGAGTGGCCTCTCCCCTAGGTGCTTTTCTGGTGACCGCGCGCTGCCTAGGCACCCAAATCGCGTGATCATCTCTAGGCACTTTAGTCTCTAGCGGTGCGCCGACATCGACTGTCAGCGCTTCCTCTAGTTTGGTCGAGGTTGATTTTGGTGTTGTGCGGCGGTGTGTAATTGATTGATATGTGGGGTTTAACGTCCCAAAACCACTGAGAAACGCCGTACCACTCAGAATATGAGAGACGCCGTAGTGGAAGGCTCCGGAAATTTTGACCACCTGGGGTTCTTTAACGTGCACCCAAATCTGAGCACATGGGCCTACAACATTTCCACCTCTATCGGAAATGCAACCGCCGCAGCCGGGATTCGATCCCGCAACCTGTGGGTCAGCAGCCGAGTACCTTAGCCACTAAGCCACTAGACCACCACGGCGGGGCTGGGCGGCGGTGTGTATGGATTGCGGTATTATTCCTTGCGAATCTGGTGATGTGGCAGTGATCCTCAGCCGACCGATCCTTCAGAGGGGGAGATCGAGCGCTGCGGGTGTTTCGTGCAAGCGGTAGCGTTGAATGACCAACATCCCGTGTTGATGTGATATGCTCAAGTGCTGGCTGTCTTGTGTGTGGTGTGTGGTGGTTTGTTTGACAAATTTAGTTTCCTGCACATTTGATGATACCTTAGTGTTGCCTGGTTCATGCGAGCCGTAGCATTGAATTACACCCGCGTAAGCGTAATCATGTTTGTGCAGACATACTTTCGAATGAGATTTAGGGTCTGACACACTGTACTGACAACACCACTGTCACACGGGTTCTTGTTTGCTATGTCGTACCCTTTTAAATCGCAGTTAGATGACGGCTGCACCGTATTTGATCCGATTAGTTTGGGCAGTTAGCGGTGACTAATACTGGTGTCACTCGAGTATTTTTGATCGAGATCGACAGGTCTGTCGCTGCTGCGCCGGATCGAGTTTGACGCAGACGCCCTAGCTGATCGCAATCAAAAGTGCCCGTGTGACACCGGTATGATCGCACGTGCAAATGCTCAAAACCTTTCTGTACGTTCTTGTGGTCTCTAGCGTCTTGGCCGCTAGTTGCGTCAATAGACCAGCATGCAAGAAAAACAGTTTACTACATATACAATGGTATTCTATCAAAATATGCAGAAAATGTGCATCATACTGGGTAGCTAGGTCTATAATAATCGGACGTCTGCAAATGAGCACATGTGCACTGAAGGACTGAAAGCTGGACCGGTTGGTGACAGTATATACTTTAACATATTTTAACACAGCGCACGACTGTGCAGGCACAAGAGCGTTTTGTCCCTTCTCTAGTGTCCGTGTAGTCCTGCCCTGTGTTACAATATATAGTGTGTCCGTGCATCACGCAGCGCCAATTCGTCACCTCCGAAATGCGCCACCGACATGCCTGGGTACCTACTGACTTCATGGCTGACCGCTGCCGTGTTGTTTCCTCGTGCATGCGCCCTGTTCAGTTTTGCCTAACGATGCAAGTTGGAGCAATTATCAGCTGCTGGTGGGGCAAGTTAATATAACAGTCCCCGAAGAGCGAGAACCGTCAGGGTGTTCTCTTTGCCGAAAAATATTACCTAAAATTGAGAACACACATTGCGATTTTCCAAAAAGCACCGGCATGTTTGGCTTGCACAGAATAACAAAAACGGCTTGAACAACCGGTGATATTTGCGTCTTCAGGTGTAACTTCAGTATGGTTAAGTGCTATATCTCAGCACGTACCTGCAAAAAGAGATAGGTACTGTATATACAAACTTGTCCGCGACCACTGCGTGCACAATCAGCGTGTCAGGGAGGTGGTTAAAATTGTGAAGGTGATCGTGCGAATTCGGGTATTGCATTCAAACAAGCTGTGAAAATGAATGTGAAACGCTATTCCTGCGCTCGCGATCTGAAGTATAGCCGATCGGTTCGAGTTAGGGGGTCAGGTTTTTTAAAAAATTGGTCGATTGATTCCCTAAAACAGTCTGCATCATTTTCAGAGACAATACTGTATATTAGCGCACAACAACAAAAGTAATTTACAATGCAAAAAAGGATTTATATCATATGCGAAAAAAAAGTGACCGGCATCAGCGCGGCACGCACCATGCGAAGTCTCTACTTTGCATAATATATTCCTTGGTTGTTTCCACAAATTCGGTCAAAGACACTTAACATCAGCAATGTTTAAAACACTCGGGGAGCCGTTCTGTCACTTTGGTTATGTGGGCCGCGGCAGTAATAAAATTGTTATTATTAATATGTCTCCTGTAAACTTGCCTAGCTGTGCACGATGACTCGTTTTCGATGGGAGCTGTGCGCTTCGCTCATCCAGTTTTAAAATTGCGGCTCGAGAGACTTTGAGCTTTTACTTGTTCTTAGGCCACGCAATTTGTAGTGAAAGCGAGATAATGGGCCCTCGTAGATCGTGGTGGGCAGCCGGTGTACGCGGTGGCTGGTATACGTGTCACACGTTTTCATTTTCCGGTTTTGTATTGAGTGAACAATCGAGGCCTTCCTGACCCGATGAGCTCGTTAAAGCACGAAAACGAAAAACCGCACGACTTCTCATCAAACATTGCGCACAGCAACAGATGACGAGCCCTCAACAAACCACGCTGCACCAGGCTAACTTCTGTAGGTACCCCGCGAGGTACCCGCGCATGGCGGGAGATGGCGACATCGGCGTTAGTGACATCATATGAACACTATGTATACGTTCAAGCACATGTATGTGTTCGGTCTTGCTAAATCAAGTATCACATGGAAAATTAAAGGACATTTCATTTTTTAGGAAGTACAATGTCATTTTGGGTCTTGTTACTAGTTTTCCTGCGTGTTATTTATAATCAAAACGATGTGATTTTTAATTCACTATCAAATTAGCACATTTGTCCCCGCTTAGTAGTGTGGGGGTGCTGACCCCCCCCCCCCCCCCCGTAAAGTTGTCTGCGCCGCGTGGCGCACGTGTCTCGCCCCTAGGCTTTATTTCGGTGGTGACCACCACCGGGCGATAGATGGCGTTGTGTTCGCTTTAAGTACCACTGTTGGTAGAGTGGTAGCGCCGGCGGTGGCCCCTGGCGGAAGGGGGGCCTTGGCGGTGGGCGAGCGTTGAGCGAGCCTCCTCTGCGCGTGGCGGCTGCAGCAATCGGTTGTCTGTAGCGTGGGTCCCCGGTGCTCGGCACCGCGGGCTTCGCACCGGGGGTCCCACGTGGAAAGTCAGGCGTTGGCGACACCGCCTTGCGTATGTGTTAGTGTGTTGTGTGTGTTAGTGTGTGTTTATCATGTTGTGTGTTTAGTGTGTCACTGCGTTATGTTATTTGTATGGTAGCGTGTTGGTTGAAAATCGATGCATCATTCGGCGGACGATATCGTCATCTAAATTAGTTAATAAATGTATATATGTTGTGTGCTTTGTACCGACCGCGTGTGCTGTATCCGTTCACTCCAAGAGCGTGGCGGGGCGAGGCGCTCGTTCACCTCGCCGAGACCCCACACTGGTGCTCGTTCGCCATATCGAGACCCCCACAGTAGACAGTGCACGATCCAAGCTTTTGGTCTTCGTTGGTGCTTGTGCGCAATATTAAATAGCATGAAGTTACATTTCTCGGCTCCTCTATATTATAAACAAATTCATTTTTTGGGATAGGCACAATGATAAAGTAATATAGTTCTTGTACTGAACGATATTTCTCAAAATTTTGTTGAGCCTTGTAAAAGACAAGTCCATTTATTGAAACGTCGTCTCCAGCACCCACCCCTCCGTTTGCAAAATTTTCATGGCTGCCCAATGTGTAATATTTACTAATAAATACTAATAAAACTCTATCTAGCCAAACCATTTTACGAAATTTCTAATCTAATGAAGAATTTCCATTCACCAGCAAATATCTGTAGAATGTAATGTCTTCAGACTGATTTAAAGTTTCGTTAAAACGGCTATGTAAAAAAGCACTGATTTTTTTATAATTTTGCTGCAACAGATTTGAGCATGCGCTGTGACATTACCACATTGAAGCGGTTATGTGCCCTCGCTTTACTTTTATGGAGCTGCATGCCGTAAGCCTGCGCAGAAGAACAATGAATGCAGCCTTTTGCAGTGCTCTTACGTTCCAGATGGTGGGAGAGGTGACGGTGGTTGCTTTTGTTTTTTCATGACTTATGTGAAAGAAGGCACTGCTCACTCCTAGGCTTTTTCTAGCTTGGAATGCTCGATAATCAGTGCATTCATTCCCCTTGTCATTGCATATCGGTAACTTGTCATAGCCACATGTCTCCCTGGTCTGCATCACCCAGACATGGGGTCCCTCCTCTATGTCTAATTCGCCCCTACGTAGTTTTAAGCTTAAATGTCAGGCTAGAAGTACTCTTTGCTATTCTAAACGGTACATGTTCTAGTAGGAGCCACAAAGATATGGCTGTTTAATGATAAAGTAATGAGAAAAGGGGTCTAGGGGAGCTCAAAGTTTCGACAGTTTATTCATCATATCCTGCATCAAAAATTATAGGCACATATGTGTGGAGTAAGCTAGACTCACATTGAGAGCATACTAACTAATCAGAATCGATGAACTTGTTCTGTACCTACCAGAAAGACAAAGTATCACTGATACCTAATGAACCTCGTGATTTTATACAGAATGCGTCCATGCATTCTCGAGTAGTTGAGTCCCTGCTTCTGCCAATAATCCAAACCTTATCCAGGTACGGCTCACACTTATGAGAATTGCAATGCGTCAGCAAATGTGCCCCATCTTTATGTTTTAACGAAAGCTAATGTTTCTGTGCATGCTCATTCACGCATATTCTTGCCCAGCCAACGTTCATCTTTTGCCGTAGGATAGTGGAAATTTATAAACGACCACGTTGACATATATTGTGTATGATTGGCGTGCCTCTTACCGTACCCACCTTTGTTGCTTCCATCAGATAGTATACATGAGAAAGCTGAGATGATTTTCGTTTGGCAGAAAAAAGAATCGGCATGCCATCTCTGTTTGCGACTATTTTTAGGTCGTGTGCAGCTCGGTGCATACACGGTACAACCTCGGGTCTTGTTGTTCTGCGCTCTTGCTCTACCCCAGTACCCCGGTGTTCTCTCTTGATAGTCTGGTGGAGCAACTCAGCTACAGCGTTAAGGAGCATATGAAGGAAACCAACCACAGGCAACCTGTCAAATTGGTTTAGAAAAGTCTTCTGCATAACGTGTGAGCACGACCCTGCACATGCATACTCTGGGCATTATTCAGCTATGGCCCTTTTCACAGTTTTGAAATGCGTTAACTCGTACGTAAGCAATTTTTCAGCACACCTAGACAAAAAAGACAACAGCCGTGAAGACTCTGCAAGATAATGCGCTAAGCCAAAAACCGCAAAAAGCCACAAGCCTTCAACTCATCTGTAAACACCAATCCTTTTTCAGTCTGTGAAAGCCTGCTGGAACATTGTTAACAATGCACTAATATGTGACGGTGGTGAGTTGCTTCAAAATAATAAAAAATTATCGTCATACGTAAGAACTTCCAAAACCTCCCACTAATTAAAATGTTAGTGGAACATAATAAAAGCGGTTATGGTCAAACATAAGAAACTGCCATGCCCGCGGTATTCCTGCTGAAGGCAACCACACTACTCTCGTCTGTGCTACTTCTTATGTAGAAAAACAATTCACCGTGCAGGACAGAATAAAATAAGTCTTCAACATCTACGAAGACCAAGTACCCATCGAAGGATTCTTTGAAGAAAGTGGATGATACATGGAAAATTCCCAGTTTAAAATGGGTCTCTCATGACATCCAAGCCTAGCAGCTTCATTAAAAACTTACTAATCATGTTCTACCAGATACCTTAATCACTCACAATTGTCCTGAATGAAACACCTGGCTTATGCATCTTGGACGTAAAAAACACAGAAAGGGTGTTCTTTTTGCTAGCTGCAGTATGCAATAGACTCTGCTAGTCGTGCAAGTTCCAAGTTGTCACTCAGAGCCACTGCCTTGGTTTTCAAAACTCTTGTTTTGATTACTTTAACTTGACGAAGTTCATGTAGACTGCTTGCCCTGCCTTGAAGTTACACAAATCTACATACATTGCTACGGAGCCACTACTTTTATCCACTTGAAATGGGCACAAATTGTTGCACTTGAAGAATGACAACACCCACCATAGGATTCTCCTGACGAAGAGTAGGTTTTTCTTCCGCTCTAGCTAGAGCTTAGACACTGTCTTGTAAGCAATAGTCTCCAACTGCTACGTCGACTTTTGTGGCAACTCATCGGTGCAACACCAGTAATTAGTGAGCCAGCAACAGAGGTTCATGGCTAAATTTTGGGCCTTTATTGAGTACATAGCGTACACTTTCTGCAATGTGAACATTTCCCAGCCCAGTGAGGCTTTCCGAGGTCGTGCGAGCAGAATTATTTTGTATGAAACAGCGGGCATGCCTCATCTTCACGTTCCAGTTTGCCTCGGTGATGTGGGCTGC
The DNA here is from genome assembly GCF_043290135.1 of Rhipicephalus microplus. Lineage (NCBI taxonomy): Eukaryota > Metazoa > Arthropoda > Arachnida > Ixodida > Ixodidae > Rhipicephalus > Rhipicephalus microplus. The sequence continues at coordinate 270,948,931 of NC_134702.1, read as the reverse complement.
TGAACACTTGGCATCGCGAAACTTCTTCAGTGCCAGCCACTCCAGGTCCAAACTGAAGCAAAGTGAACGAAGCAGGTAAAGAAAGCACATCTGCTGTCACAAATCATGATTTCACATACTTTCGTAACATGACCAAATGAATGTCTGACTTCCCCAAAAAGAGCACTCACTTCTTGTAGAACATGGCCTTTCAGAGAAGTCATGCCTTCATTTGGTTGTGTTAGCAAATATGTAAAATTTTAAAATCCGGATTGTGGTGGCTGCAAGCTTATTTATTTACCACCTTCGTGCAATGTGCTTTAGTTTGGAACTGGAGTGGTTGGTGCTAAAGAAGTTTTGCAATGCCAACCGTACCATACTTGACCAGGCACAATAACAAGTGTCTAGTCAGGCATGTGTTATCAGTCGAAACGCGTCATCTCTCAGAATTCACATGCTGAAAGCACCCTGAGGAACCATGCATCTACGGTTAAACAGGCACACCTTTCAACATGGTCACACCTGTGTAAAGCAGCCCTGCATGTCTATTAGGTCATGCGTGCTCCTGGGAACACTATGTCAGAGACCACAAATTCCGCAAGGTACCACGGATTAAGTCTGGCTGCAGGTGCACTATACAGAGTCGTGGACATGGCTGTACATGCATTCATGACTTCTTTGCGCAAACACGTACACGGACACAAGGAAAAGAGGCAAACAACACGGGCGCAAACTCACAACTGGTTTACATGGCTGTACATGGTTCTGATAAATCTTCCAGATATGTTTCAACATTGCTAGAAACATGTCAAAAAGCAGTTGGTAGTACAACTACAAGTCTTTTGCCCGTTACTGTAAAGCGGCTCTTATATCAGGCTCTTTTCCAGGCCCACTTGAACTACTGCGCTTTAGTATGGGCAAACAGTATGTCAACTAATTTAAATAGGCTAAAAATACTTCCGAAAAGAGCGATCAGGGCAATAGATAACATATCATACCTTGAACACACAGGACAACTCTTTGTTAAACATAAAATTGTTAAGGCAAATGACATATACAAGTTCAGGTTGTTACAATCCTGTATTAGCGCAAACAGAGGGAAACTCGACGCATTCCTGACACTTGCAAATCTTGAACATACACAAACCATTTACTTCCATTGATATAAACCCCCATGGCAAATTCCGTTATCGCGCAGCATTTACGGCACCCAAAGACTTGGCCACATGCTACCTACTACATTGAACTCATACGAGCAGCAAGACATAAAAATTGACACATTAACCAATATCAATGTGCGAAAACTATTCTTGTAGATCTGTATTGTTTACATAGGTCTATTCCATTCTCTCAAGATAGGGTATCGAAGCAGATTCGTTCCTGGTTAGGCTTCTGATTTTACGTAGGTCACTCTGTATTGCTTTGAATCATTTATTATGTACCTTTACATATATTTTTTCTTATTATTTCTTTTGTGTAACCTCATTGTGTACCTTTCTTATGTACGAAAGAGATGATACATACTCTGCGAATTACTGTGCTCATGTGCTTATGAAATATTCCTTTTTGTTTGTATACCTTGGCCTGTCATTTACTTTGTCTTCTGCTTGTATTGTTTCCTGGTTTATAATATTTGTTTTTTTTTCATTTTATTGTATTTCGTTTTCACCCTGTCATTGCTGACGTAGGGTGGACGGCGCTTAGTCAAGCTGCAATAACTGCAGCTTTTTTGCCGTTTCCCCATTTTTCGCCATTGTATCTGTTTTGGTGAAGATAAAAATAAATAAAGAAATAAAAAATAAATAAGTAAGTAGTAGCACTGCGATGCGAGTTGAATAACCTGTTGGTATTGAAACCAACCTGCGATGTGCAACAGCTCGATAACACATGCTGTTCTTGTATATCAGCCTTTTTTATGTTCAATTCTATACAAAGGCTTGCCCCATTAACCTACAATTTTCCTAACCCTGTGCAAGCTTAATCGATCTTATGCGTGCAGATCCCATCTAGCCTTCTGCCTTTCTCAGCTATTTTTCCCATCTTTCCTTAGCCACACAATCTCTCTAACTGGTCACTTCTCTCTCCCTCACATTGCTTGACCTGCCCAGGTCCACCTTTTTTTTCCTTATGTCAGCTAGAATGTCACCTAACCCTGTTTGTTCTCTATCGAGCTCTGCTTTTTTAATATCTCTATGTTAGGCTAACCATTTTCTGTTTCTATTTTGAATAGTTCTTGGTCTGTTCTGGACTTTTTTCTTTCTTCTTTTTTCACTATCATTCAAGTTTCTGCACAATATGTTAGTACTCGCAGCATACAATAGTTAACCACTTTCTGCTTTAAGTACAGTTGTGAATTGTCTTTTATGATTTGGGAATGTCGGCCATTAAAGCTTTCGCTCATCCATGTTGTTTGGTGAATTTCCTTTTCATGAGTAGTGTGTCCTGTGAATATCTGACTTAACTACATATATATTGTAAGGATACTAGTGTGCCGTTGCGAACTCTCACTCTCTTGTTTGGCCTCCTAACATTAGATCCTTGTCTTTTACTTATTTATCTGTAGCCCTACTTGAACACTTTCTCGGTTTAGACCCTCAGTTTATTGTAGTTCAACGGCACTACCGCTGAAAAGCAAAATGTAATTTGCAAAGCGTAAGTACCGAAATATTCTTTGTAAATGTTTATTCGTGTCTCTTATCAACATGGTGGCTCAAATAGTTCTGCTAAGCATGCTGTAAATATTGTTCAGATTTCGTCTCCTCACCAGGTCCACTTCACGAATAAACTTTTTCTGCTTTGCGACAGCTCTTCCCCATAAAGGGACTTTTCTAGTCGCCCTTCAAGACCTTATTAAAAGTTCATTGTCTGTCTGTCTGCTGTGGACTCTCTGTAGATGTTGGCTAGGGTATTTATGCTTGCATTATGCACTAACTACTCTAAGACTGCTGGTATCTCTGAGTCGAATGCCTTTTATTAGTCTCTGCAAGTTAAGTAAATGAAGTATTCCGTTTGGCAGACTTTTTCAGTTTGACAGCGCATGACTATGATCCACAGTGGGACATCTGTTGATCTGTGAATAATTCTTCAAATCTTTCATCTCTTTTTTTTTCTCTATTTGTTTGGTATTGGCATCTTTACAGTTAGGTTGTACATTTGATTCGCCAGTACGTGAGGCATTGTGCAGAAAGTGTCATGAGCTTTTAAACACGAGATCTCCATCTTTGATTGGGTCAACAATTTCACTGCATGATTTTTCGTTGGTCATGTTTTGTAGGGCTCTATTCCATTCTCTTAAGATAGGGTATCCAAGCAGATTCGTTCCTGGTTAGGCTTCTGATTTTATGTTTCTTTCTAACTTTGTTTATATTCACTCGTGGAGTTTAAGTGTTTTGTTGAACTTTGGCTTCTTTCTCTGTTAGGTGGCTTATTCATGAGCTGTAGTAAAAGTTTTCTGCCACCTTACTATAGATGTAGAGACTGCTAATTATGTTACTCTATCTGTTGGAGTGTGCATTCATAATTAGTTTTCTGTTGTCATGCTCTGTCCTTTCTTTGAATTCTTCATCTAATTTTTTGGTGCTACAAATCCCCATGTCGGCAATTTTCTTTTTGTTAATCAGCCCTTTTAGCTGAGTTAATTCAACTTTAGATGTTGAGTGGGTAGCCTTTGTAGATTGTTGTTTCTTGTTTTCCTTTTTTGTGATTTGTGAGAGTTTGCTTGTTTCTTGTCCTAGTGCTTTAAACTAACTGAAGTTTCGTTTTAGGAATCATTGTAGCTGTGGCTTCGTTCATTTTCTCTACGTCATAACTTTTTTCTTGTTCTAAGGCCTCGCATACGAGTGTTCTAGGGCAGTACTGAGAATGCGTGTGACTGTGACTCTGCTCCATTTTCAGAGGAGCCTTGCAATTTCTCTGCAAGTTATAATAATAACAATATTATTCATAACAATAAAAATGGCATTTTTTGGTGCCTTGAAGTTCCCGAATCAATTTTCGTGGGCTTACTGATGATATGACTATGGTATTCAAGCATGTGAAGAGGTTGTTTTCGTCAAACTTTTAAAATGACAGATTAAAAACACAAACGTATTATGCACAAATTGCCGGTCATCGCTGCTGTGTCTGAGGTGGTAGCTGCGTTGAATTTTGCTTGCAACAACTTAGCCTTACGTTGGCTCGTTGGCACTATGGCGGCTGCCAGTTTTGTCGTTGAACCGGTGAGAAAATCAAGATACGTGTTTATTCGTGGCAAGCATTCTTCCTCGCGACAAATCTACTCTTCAGTCACGACAGTGATGAACACAGATGTTCACTGGTTCATAGTGCACCTCGTGTCAAAGACGGGTAAGCTGTCAACCTCTAACTAATCTCCGGGTGAACGCGCTTTTGCACCATAAGTTTCGTGGCAGTGGTGGTAATACCGCTCTGTGTTAATGTATCACAATTCGAAAACGTTCTTGCTGCGCAAGTTGCTCGGTTTGTGCAGCAGCCTGATGAGATTATTGTAAGGCTAATACAGATTTTGACAATAAAAGTAAGACTTTTATTGTTTACCGCACTTCCACAGTACGTGTTGTGTATTTCTCTTGTTGCGATACGTGTACTCATGATGTTCCTTTATTGTGTTTGTAATTTAAACACGTTGCTGGTTTTAGGATCATGTATAGCTCTTCTGCTGTGCCCGATCTACAGCCGGAGCGTTTCAACCAGATAAAATCGGCTGCGCTGACACTGAGTGACGGACGAGTCGGCTGCTCAGTGCTGCATAACAAATTAGGGTGATACGTCACAGTTGGCCCACTTTTCGAATTGTTATGCTATTTGAATTAATTAACCACTGAAAAAAAATTGCAGATTAGCGTAGGTGAGGGGGGGGGGGGATGTTTTTCACCTTCGCCCAGGAATGAACTCTTCATTGGTTAGCCAGCACTCATGCCTCTGGCACTTGTCTTGCTGGTAATAAAATAAAAAGACGCAATTACTAAATATCCTCATTTCGGTGCTACAGTGTAAAATATCATTCTTTTCGTTTCTTTCATATTTTCAGACTTAGTATAGTATGTACCAGTCTGTAGACGCAAGATGGCAGGAAATAAACAAAAGATGGCAGGAAATAAACAAACAAGAGCAATCGTTGGTTCACTAACTCAGTCAAATGATTGCTCTTAAGAAACCAAGACAATGGGTGCATTGAAAATCTACCAAAATACAGACAAAATTGAGCTAATATTAACACAGTTTATACAAGGCAGTACCAATTTTATTACTTTTTAAAAATCAGAAGTGTCATGTTATGAAACAAAAAAAAACAGAGAAGTTGTGAGGAAGACAAGCTTAAAGAGATGAAACATTGGTGAACACGGGTTGTCGCTAGAGCCATCGTCTCAACATGCAGACTTCTTCAAGGCTGCAACTGCCGACCTATATGAATTGCGTAGGGAAGATTCATCAAGATGAAAGGAATGCGGGATACGCTGGTGCTAACAATCAGCAAATGACCACAAAACATTCCACATATGTTGTACCAACAAGGCCAAAATTCATCTCTTGCTTACCTTAGTGCATTTTGTATATTCTTCATACCCTCTCCTTCAAGTTAAACAAAGCAGAGGAGGCCACATGGGAAAACGGGGAGATGAAAACGGGAAGTCGGCATGCTGAATTGGGTAAGTGTAAAGCCAATGCCCCGTAATGGGTTGCGCCAGAGTAAAAGGGGCAATCAATCGAAAGCCCATGAAACAGAAAGAAATGAGGGACAGGAGGGAGCAAGTGTTTTGCATGGACGGGTAGAAAAGAAGAAGACATTTTGCTGAATTATCTTTGCCTCGAAGAAGCATTACCTGACAATGGGGATGATTAGCCTTAAAAATTCCTTGAAAAATGGCTTATTTTTTATAGGTTTTCGTTGCGTATGTGCCATGCCAAATTGGTTCTAGTGCCTCCTTTGAAACATTCATACTTGTTGGCTGGAATGTATTAAACTTGTGAATAAGGTGCGGCAATTTTACTTGTTCGAAAAGCTGGTTACTGTATTTAAGGTTTAAGATTGTTGAAGATAAGTCCTGCCACTATAAATTGCTGCACCATTGCTTCCAGTCGTTTGCCATGCTTGCTTAATACCTATTTAATGAAACGTTTACAGGTTGTCCTGTTTGTTCAGTAGGGTTGAGAGCTTAAATAGTTGGTGAAATATCATTTTAACATGTGGTGTCGTAGCGCAACTTCGACGGGGACACAGAGGACAAGAAAAGCGAGTGCCGTGTTTTCTTGTACTCTCTGTCCCTGTCGAAGTTGTGCTACTACACCATGTTAAAATGTTGTCCTGTTTGTGACAATACTATATTTAATCATGTGGATAATGTGTGAACTAGTGCAGGTAAAACTAGATTTTATACTATGCATAAATCACTTTTAGTGCTTTGAATTCTAACATAATCTTGAAGGTGTTTCAGGTCTTAAATCTTAGATGACAACTAGGTATTATGTGTACAAAAATAAAATGCATGTTTACTTTTGCATGCACTAACATGCCGGGGAACATTTTCCAAAGCGGCTTGTTACTAGTTAATGTTGGGTAATACTTGCGAAAGATATTATTTAAGTTTGGAAATGCGTTTCGGTATTTGATTGCAAAGGCTAGCGGCTGGTCAGGCTGTGCTATGGGACATGTTCAGCTAGTGATGATTTCCTCATTTTCAAGCTTCATTTTGGACTTTGTTCAGAGTGTTTTGCAGGTCATTTCGCCAAATGTCTCCTTTGGCTTGCTTAATTGGTGAGCATAGTGATCGTTGTCACTACAGACGCTTCTTAAAGGATTTGCCTGTCTAATAAATATTTCTTCTTTGCCGTGTCATAGATGATGGCTTGTGTAGTCTATGTATTATAGTTGGCCATTCGTTTGCATTATGTAATGCGTAACCTTTGATTTCTCTGTAAAAGAAAGAACTCCAAGAAAGCCCCATTAAGATGCACATCACAAGAATTCACCACTGATTATTAAATTGGGCCAAACATGTTAGCAGCAAGAACAACATTGTAAACCAAACCAAGATCTTTTTTTTTCTGCTTCTTTTTTTCCCGGTTTAACTTGGGGTGGAGTCCGCTTCTCTTGCACATCCTTCCTCCTCTAAGTTTCACTTGGCTCTGCCCTGTTCATTTTTCCTTTCTGATTGGCATTGCCTGCTCTATGTTTATGGTGTATATCTGTATTTTTTTACAAAAACATTTGTATTTTTTTCATACCTCACATTAAAGAATGTTTCAATAGATACCGTCATATCTAGAAAGTTGATTTTGCTGAAAGGGTGGTGCATGGTAAATTTACTGCTAGGGTGAAAGTTCTTACAATTGCCAATTAATGCAATTGTCATGAATACATGTCAGAAAGGAGGCTAGCGGCCGAGATATTGAATCTATTCTTCAAAATGATTCTATTTTCAATAATACCAGTGTTACCTCAAGACAACGTATCCACTGAAAGATCAAAAAACAACATTTAAACCAGGAAAATTGCATGAGTTAGTTTCTGTTTATGATAGAGTGTTAAAAAACAAGTGGAATAAATGTCATGTTTTGCCACTATTGAACCCATGCGGTTGAAACTGTGGAAGAAAATTCTGGAGGGATTTATAGACCTCTGCTGCTGTAGTCTCGAGCAGTTTGGTTCCCTTAGCTGCAGCAATGCGACATGGGTGAAATCTCATTGTACAAACTCCGTACTCCCAACACCCATTTCTGTGCAGCTTTGCACTTCATTCACTAGCTTCCTGTGTGTATTTTACAAAAGCATTACAAGGGTACTGAAGAGAAACAGTGACCTTGTTTAGATCGACAAACTGCACTCTAAGTACTCTAATGCCAACCCCATATGTTTCACAATCCCAAGTTCATTATTAGAGGAGAAAATTAAGGTTGAAGTTTCACTATTTAAAGTTGTGCCAAAATGTCCATGCGTGACGTCAAAAGTTTTGAAATGTATTATTGTCAATATTGTGATTGGCTCGGTGATATTTTCGGAAACTTCATGTGCTATGTCTATGACACCCACACATGACAATGTCCTTCGTTTTTATCCATTATAAGTTATGTAGAACCCAGCAAACGCCATCAAAATCGATGATGTCATGGTGTTTGGTGAGACATTTTCTTTGCGCGGTTTCGCACTTGCCAAGCGTCGCGTCGTGGTAATGTGAAATAATACTTGAATAGTATGCGAAAAATTATTTTGCTCTTCTGTGTCCTTTCAATATCCAAAGAAAAAAACTGATAAGAATGATGTAGAGTAGCTGACCAGCTCATTCACCTGGCCCAAAGAGAAATGAAAGTCAGTGTAGTTGTATTGTTAGGTGTATCACATCTCAATGCGTATAATCTTTGGAGGATGGATTATAGGAAGCGTGACACAGAGAACAACTTATTGCAACAGACACACATTAAATGTACATTTAAACGAGCTCGTGCACTGTTTTTCTCAAACAAGCAAAAAAATATGCATTCTCACAAGTCTGCAGCGGTGTGGTATCTTGTGAGGCTATGTTCATACGCCCGAGCAGAGCCCTATGAAAATGTCTTTAAACAATTTACCTGTTGTGCGCTCCGTTAAAAAAAGGTTTGCAGTCACGATAACTGGGTCATTAGCCACATATTGAAACAGAAGAAATGACATGTCCAGTTTTTATGGCGGTACTCTCTCACCATTATTTACTAACTGAATCGGAACAACCAAAACAACCGCCAAACAAAGCACATCGCCTTTTGAAGGCATCTACTGGCAAACAAAAGAATGAATTATGGCCGCTGGATAGGCGCTGATAAAAACAGAAGCATGCACACTTTCTTCAGCTGTAGGTTGATGGTAGTGTAGCCAGTTGCCACTGAGCGCAGTCCATGTGTTCACGTTTTCTCTTTCATAAAGGACAACAGTGTATAGCCATGCTAACCATGACTGGTAACGTGGGAAGTGTGTCCTCACAAGCTCAAAGGCTACACATGGCTGAAGATTGCCCTCATATACACAACTTGTTTGATGGACATGCGAGTTTCACCATTGTGAACTAAAACTTGAAACAGTGCAAATGTATTTGGTATGCTGTGTTTCTTCTCTTTGTATAGGGGTACAAGCTTCCATGTTCTTAGTACTTTAAGTGAGAGATGCACACTGGCCCAAGCACTACCTCGAACTTCATACCACTGTAAAATGCCGAGAAATCACCCCCTCGACGCTGAAAGACGATCTGGAAGGGGGCCCTTGTTTGGTCTCGGACACTAATTCAATATAGAAGTGCCTTTAAGAAAAATGCACACCTGTGTTTCTAATGAAATGCTGTATTGAATACACACGCATTTACTGTTTTACTGACCCGAGGAGAATCTTTGTGTGAAATTTCAGGTGTTATGACAAGGTGGGAAAGATGTTCTACAAATGTTCAGACAATTTGTGACTACTCAGAATGCAGCCCCGAGGCATCACATTGTAAAAGTGTTAAAAAAATCTTACACATATATAAGGACTCTCCGAACTTTGGTTCCATATAACTGCTGCTGTAGAATTACTTACTGGAGAACAGGTTGAAAAATCTTTGCAGGAAGGGAGGGGGCGCTTGCTCTGTATTTTACAGTGCCCACTCGCGATTGAAGTTGGAATGGAGGCACTAGCATGTGCTTTTTTCATAGCATTGCCAGGGCTGCACAAGAGGCCCATTGAATGTGACTACCCGAACAACCAAGGAATGCTTGCCACATATTCAGCTGCTCTATGTGCGAGTGTTCTCTTCACACTATTTTAACTGTGCGATACTTTGCAGTAAAAATTCATACCTATTTTCATATTGTGTTTCAACCAATTTTGCCTAAATATATGCAGTCTAAACAAAGTGGACACTTATTACAGTTTCTTATGAGAGTTTATGCTTTGAATTGCAGGCCGAGTCATGCAGGGAAGTTGATGCATGCACAGCTTACTCACCGCCACCTTTATTTAGGAGTGGAAAAATAGGCTGCTGCTTGAATTGTACAGAAAAATAAAGGAGGAGGTGGGGTAATTTGCCATCTCTGTTACAGGTGGATGTACTTGCTGCCAAGGACCTCAAAGGAGGATAAGTGACAGTGGTGGAAGTGAATCTGCACTCCAGCCAAGTGCACAACGAGTTAAGTCAGGAACATTATTGAAACGAACCATAAGATAAGCATTTTAAAAACTGCTAATAAAGCATTGTCTTGGCTTCATCATCTAACATGTGGTCGTTTTCATAATTTCTTTATTTTTCCTGCATCAAAAACCTCAAGCTGAGCATTCTGTTTTTATTACTAGCACATATGTTTGCAGGTGCTTATTTTGCTGCAATCTTGGAGAGGATATTTAGTAAAAGTGCTCAGTGGCATTAATGTTTATCTGCTCCCTCGTTTGGTTTTAAAATGCACTTTTTTTAGATTTGCAATTGTCTCTAATTGCAGAGAATTCATATTGATCCTTGAGGTGTGTAGTAAATAACAAGCAACTTTTTCAGGCAAGGTTACCTTATCATTTTCGTTGATATGTGGGGTTTAACATCCCAAAACCATCGTATGATTACGACAAACGCCTAACTTTACATTTTCTTGTCAGTAATATTTATGAAACATTTCTATTTGTCCTGAAACCTTATTTTTTCGACAGTATAGCTGCATGACTGCTGCACATTTATATAAAGTTAGTTTGCCTAATAAAGATGAAGAAATTTTGTTGATTTGGAAAAGGTGTGTGCATCGGCCAACTTGAACACATAACCAACTGTTTCAAACATCCTCCCATGCAGTAAATGCTCCCTGGTGAACTTGTCTTCTGGTTTGAACAAATCTGTGAAAAAAAAGGTCATGGCAATAGAGAAGGCCTTGAAAATTCACACTGCTAAATAATGCCATAAATTCTGTGATGAACCACACATTCACAAGAAAAAAACTGGGAGCAGAATTTCGCAAGCACTGTACATCTACGCTGGTTTTGAGAAGAAATAATAAAATTAAGTTCGACGGTTTCATGTCGCAAAACTAAAATCTGGTTATGAGATGCACTGTTTCAAGTTGAAGCTTAATTATTTTGATGTCATAATTTTCTTGAGTGCATGGAACTAGGGCACTAGTGCATATTACAACTACTATAATGAGACTCCTGAGGTTTGGAATCAATCCTTTGATCTTGTGCAGAACTGCACGCAGTGGCGGATCCAGGAGGGGGTGCTCGAGACGATGACCCTCCACCCCAAAGCCTGTCAGTATCCCCACCCCCTCTGTTCAGTGCTTGCCGTCCACCTTTTATCACCAATTAGGACAAATGACTGGGATTACTTTAAGCACACAATTATAGTATTTTCTACGACGGAGTTTTTAAGCTAGTAAAAAAAACAAAAAGTAATGACCATGCCCCTCTAACCGGTGTTACTTTAAGCAAGCCCCCTCCCCCTAAAATGATTGGCTGGATCCAACCCTGACTGTACGGTACCATTTCCCTTTACCTTTGAGGCAGATTAAAAATACAGACTTCCTTTCTTTTAATGCACTATTTGATATTTAAATAAAGACAGCCACATTTACAGTGATGATTTTTAAAGCTACATGTGTAGACCAAAAAAGCATGTATATGCGACCGATGGTATAGCGTCCTGTACAAACAAACGGCATTGCTCATATGCTCTACAGCAGAATGCTGAATAACGTCACTGCCTTGAACAATAGTTTAAAAAGAAACCTCTTTGTGGTGAATGGGAAATGTGACATATTATTCTCTTTTTTGGATTGGGTTGGATTGGATAAACATTTATTTGGTCCTCCAAAACAGAGATCACCCTGTTGCGGGCAGCTCCCACGTGGGGAGATGCCAAGCTCCTCAGCCGCCTTGCGGGCTTGGTGGACAGCCCAGAGCTGATCTGCCAAGGACGAGCTGCGGATTGCCGCCTCCCATCTGGCAGAGGTGATGTTCGATAAATGAGCAAATTTGGTGCACTGCCAGAGCATATGTTCTAATGAAGCTATTTCCCCACAATGTGGACAAAGATTACTTGGGTATAGGTCAGGGTACATGATGTGTAACATTTTCAAAGTAGGGTACATCCGCGTTTGCAAAAGCCCTAATGTAAGTGCTTGGGGCAGAGTTAGATTTTTGTGAGGTGGAGAAAAATTCCTTTAGGCAGGTAGAAATGTTTAGTGAGCTCGTTATATGTTGTAAGAATTTCCCGGTTATACCCTTCACCGGTAGACACATTTTTGAGAAGGTGCGGTTTGAGAGGTCTCGCGCTGCCTCGTGTGCTGCTTCATTGAGATTGAGAAGGAAATTGATTTGTCCAAGGTGAGCTGGGAACCAACTCAGAAGATGATGCGTTATGTTCTTGCCTTGCAGTATTCTCAGCATTTGTTCAGAGACCGTCGCCTTGGCGAACGCCCGTAGTGCTGCCATGGAATCACTGTAGACGAGATCAATGTTATCCATCTTGAGTGCTAAGGCGACGGCCACCTGTTCCGCAATGATTGGGTCTTTCGTCCTGACCGTCGCTGATTTGATGACATGGCCAGCCCCGTCGACCACCGCTGCCACAAACGCTTTCCCATTGGCATAGGAATCCGCGTCAACAAATACGACCCCTCGTTCCTCGTTTGAGAATTGACGAAGTATAGTCCAGGCCCTCGCTACTCTTCTTCCGATGTTGTGTTCTGGATGCATGTTTCTCTGTATAGGAGACACCGTGATATTCTCCCTGATGTTGTCGGGGATATCATTGTAATTGCGTCTGATTGCAATTGGGTGTTGGCCCAGCTCCTGCAGGATCATTCACCCCGACCTTGTTGTAGATAACCTTGCAAACTGTGCTCTCTCTTGGGCTTCTGCTATTTCTTCGAGCGTGTTGTGAATGCCAAGCTCAAGTAGACGCTCAGTGCTGGTGTGTATGGGTAGGCCTAGGACCTTCTTGATAACTTTCCTGAGGAGCACATTCAGTGTCTCGGACTCTGCTTTTGACCAGTTGTGCATTGCCACCTCGTACGTGAAGTGGCTTAGAACAAACGCATGCATCAACCTGATGAGGTTGTCTTCCTTGATCCCATTTTTTTTGTTGGCCACTCTGTGTATGAGGTGCACCGCACTGTCTCTTTTCCAAGTTAACTTGGCTATAGATTTGCTGTTGGCACCGGTAGACTCTATCAGCATGCCCAGGACTTTGATGGAGTCGACCCTCTGGATGGCATCCCCTTGATTTGTATGGAGGTGGACGTCTATCTGGTTTAACAGCTTTCATCTCCTGGGCTTCGGTCCCAGGCGTGCAGTACGATTTAGTAAAAGTTCTGACTTACTCGAGGAGCACTTGAGCCCAGAAGGACGAAGGTACTCTTCTACGGTGTCAATCGCTTCTTACAGAGCGCTCTCAATCTGCCCCTTTCTTCCACTTGTGCACCAGATGGTAATGTCATCTGTGTAGATGCTGTGCTTCAATCCTTCAATGCTCGATAATTTTTTTGACCGTCCAATCTTGGCAATGTTGAACAGCATTGGTGAAATCACTGCCCTTTGCGGCGTGCCCCTTACTTCTAGTTCGATTGCTGCGGTCTCGGTATTTGCAATCTTCATCACGGCTTTCCGATCTGTAAGAAAGGATCATACGTAGTCATAAACGGCTTTCCCCAGACCAAGCTTGGAAATTGCTTCGAGTATGATTGAGTGGTGGATGTTGTCAAATGCTTTTTCTAGATCTAGGCACAGAATGGCTCTCACGTCTCTGGTTTCATTGTCGATGACCTGGTGTTTGATAAGCTTCAATGCATCTTGTGTGGATAGCCCTGCCCTGAATCCAACCATATTGTGTGTATATATGTCGTTATCTTCCAAGTACTTGTTTATCCTGTGCAGTATGGCATGTTCTGTAACCTTGCCGATACATGATGTCAAGGATATTGGCCTCATGTTGTCCAAGTTAGGGGGCTTTCCTGGCTTAAGAATAAGGATCGTGCTGGCCTGCTTCCACAGCTCTGGCACCCTGCCTTTTCTCCATGCTGCATTGATTATATCCTTCAGGGTTTCAATTGAATCGTCATAAAGGTTACGAAGGGCCTTGTTTGATATACCGTCCGGGCTAGGGGCCGACCTGCCGATGAGATCATGCAAGACTCTTCTGATCTCCTCAATGTTAAAGTCAACCTCAAGACCTAAATTGGGCGTGTCCTGGTACTGTCTACTTGGTGGTGCCAATTCTTTTTTATTGGGAGGTACTTATGCACGAGCCGCTGCACAACTTGCTGTTCTGTAGTGCGCCCTATCTCTTTATGCAAGAGCGATAACATGCTTTTGATTTGTTTTGGTGGTGTTTTCGTTGAGGAGATGTTTTAACATATTCCATGTCTTGCCATTGCGCATCTGACTATCGACGGAGTTGCAGATTTCGTCCCATTGCTGCCTGGATAGTGCGCGACAACGTTCCTCGACTGATCTGTTTACCTCAGCTATCTTCTTCCTCAGTCTTCGGTTCCGGCGCTGACCCTTCCAATGATTCAGTGGTGCTTGCTTGGACTCAAGAAGATGAGCGAGCCGGCTATGCATTCTTTCAACCGGAAAATCTGTGGTAATGGTAGAGGAGACGGATTTGATGTCCTCTTTAATTTGTTTGAGCCACTGCTCCAAGCCTTTTCTGTGGCCATCTTGTTCCCTTTCCATCCTTATCTTCCTGAACTTATCCCAGTCTGTGAAGTGGAATTCTCTCTGCTTTTTACGCTCCACAGAGAAGGTAGTGGCAAGAATGCAGTGGTCACTCCCTAGGTCTACAGCAAGGTTCATCCACTGGGCCTTCTTGATGTTCCTTACAAATGTAAGGTCCGGGGTGGAATCCCTGCAGCAAGATGTACCAAGCCTTGTTGGTAGGCTGGGGTCTGTAATTAGGGTGAGATCAAATTCACTGGCACTTTGCCAAAGTCGATTTACTTTCCCAGTGTTGTACTTGTAACCCCATGTATGATGAGGGGCGTTGCGTTGAAATCACCTGTTATGACTAGTGGACATTCCCCGGCGATATTAACAGCTTTCTTTAGAACCGTCTTGAACCTTTGCTTTTGTTCCCTTGGACTGCTGTATATATTAAGATCGAAAATGCTCTGACGGTTGCTGGTACCTGGCACGATCTCCACCATGACGTGTTCCAACCGGCCTGCTTCTATCTTGAGGTCATGGATTACGTGCGTTAGTTTATTGCATATGAAGGTGCAGACTCCCTCCCTTCAGTATCCCCTTTTACAGGCCGGAATCCACGCAACGTTGCTTGCAGTGATAGGGTCTCTTGTAATAATATAATATGAGACTTTTCTTGGCTGCTCCTGGTATACTGCTGTAGAGTTGCCTTCTTTTAAAGGTAACCTCTACAGTTCCATTGCCAGATACGAAATGCTTCACGTAGCGCTGCCATCGTGGTTATTACATCTCTTTTTTGGCATCTAGCATCAAATACTATGCTAATTCAGAGTGAAATATGACAAAGACAGGCAATAATAATAGGGCACTTCCGGTTTCTTCAAATGTCTATAATGAAATGCAGAGGCATAAAGAAGAGGATAAATATGATGCTACTACATGTACATGCAACAAAGTGGAACTTCAATACTAATTACTTAAATTCAATTAGTTCTATGACTATGGAGATCACCAGCAATGCTTTTACTGAATGATGTTACCCTCTTTATGAGATACAATAAAACACCACATTTGAATTATACAAGTTTACTGTTTACTAAATTGAGACATTTGTTATTAGATCATTTGTGATGTGTTTGAAAATCTGTGCAAATGCATAGCAATTGAAACAGCACCTGTTAAATCAGAGCAAAAATACTCTACTCATTACAGCGAAGTTTAATATGTTATGACACCATCCTGACACGCTAAAGAAAATCCAAATAATTTGTGACAATCTTGACTTCAGAATTATTTGAATTTCTAGACATTTATAGTTCAGGTCTTAGTAGTTTGTTATAAAAGGATAGGGAAGAAGCTATATAAAGAGTAAAAATAGAGCTTAGTATAACATTGTTCGGAGGCCAGCAAAAGAGCTTAAGACTTGGAAAAACAGTTGACTTTCCTTGGTGTTAGCGAAGGGCTTTAAAACTCTATTGCCAAAGACTAGCAAATGCTTTTTTAAATCACAATCAAGAGGAGCCTTGCCTTGCTTTTTCTGCTAAGAAAGCATTTTCTTTTTGACCACCAATGCCTCCTTAAGGGGTGTTATAGCATCTAAAGATCTTAAGTACTTTAACCTTCTCAACTAAGTCTAACCAGACCGACTTCCTAGTTGAAATCTATGGCTGCAAGAAGTAAATCAAATTTTTTGATTATGCTTTTAATAGAGAAAAACGTAGTTTCCTTCTGCTCTGCTGTGCATGAGCCTGCAAGCACAGAAACTTATGCAAGTAAAAAATATCTGTACATGGTGACAGACTCCCAATAGTGCTGTGATCAAGTGCTCCCAGCTTTTATTTAACTGCTAATAACTTGCTTAAAGTGCCGCAGCTGTTGTTTTGTACCTATTGACCACATATTTTAGACAAATACTATTATGCTGTGCTATAGTCAGTAGGCATAGAATACGATTCGAGTGCTTTTTAAAAACTAATGGACCAGCTGTATTCGATCGTCTGAGCATGTTTTCACAACCAAAAGTTTACGCAGACAAATGTTGCAACAATAGAACTTATTATGAATTAAATATGCCAAGCAGTGGTCTTTGAGTTGCAGTTGAAAATTGCAATATGGTATTGCATGATCAAAGTGTCAAGGCCATCCACTGCCCTGGTCCTTTAATAATGTAGGAGATGTGATATTTTATTAAATAATTTGCCTTATGAAGTGGGAAAAAGCAACAAGACCATAACTGATATTTTTTGCCCAAAATAAATTACTGCTACATCATGAAAACAAAATACACCGACCGAAGTACGCCGCACTTAACTGCACTGTGGAATGTACCATAATCTTAACGTTATCGTATGCCATAAACATATCAGACAACACCTTCACATACAATCAACACTTTACATAGCCTTCATAGAGTACGAGAAGGTGTTTGACTCAGTCAAGACATCAGCAGTAATGCAGGCACTACTGAATCAGGGCATCGAAGAACGCTACATAAACATACTGAAAAAAATATACAGTGGATGCACAGCCACCATAAACAAAGCCGCAGAATTCCTATAAAGGAGAGTGTAAGGCAGAGAGATACAATCTCTCCAGTGCTGTTCATCTCGTGTTTGCAGGAGGTTTTCAGGACTCTAGCTTGGGAAGAGTTAGGAATAAGAGTTATTGGAAAGTACCTTATAACCTGCATTTCACTGATGACAATGCCTCGATGAGTAACTTAGGAGATGAATTACAGCTCACGATTCCAGAACTGAGCACGGAAAGCAGAAAAGTAGGTCTAAATGTGAATGTCCACAAAACTAAAGTAATGTGCTACAGTATCGGCAGCAAACAGCACTTTGCGATAGGTGGAGAGATGCTGGAAAATGTAAAGGAATATGTCTACTTAGGACAGGCAGGAGCCATGAAGCCGAACCATGAGAGTGAAGTAACTAGAAGAATAAAGATGGGGTGGATCACATTCAGAAAGCATTCTCTAATCATGATTGGTAATCTGCCAATAACCCTCAAGAGGAAGGTATATAACAATTGCATCTTGCCAGTATTTACCTACGGAGCAGAAACCTGGAGGCTTACAAAGAGGGTTGAGCTTAAACTGAGAATGACCTGTGAGCGAAGGAAAGGAAAATAATAGGTGTAACTTTAAACGACAAGAAGAGAGCAGAGTGGGTCAGCGAACAAACCAGGGTTCAGGATATCATAGTTGTAATCAAGAATAAAAAATGGACATGGGCCGGGCCCATTGCACGCAGGCAGGATAACTGCTGGTCAATGAGGGTAACTGACTGGATTCCTAGAGGAGGCGAACGCACGAAGGGGAGACAGAAAGTTAGGTGTGTCCATGAGAATAAAACGTTTGCAGGTATAACACGGCAACGAAAAGCACAAGACCGGGATGATTGGCAGATCATGGGAGATGTCTTTGTTCTGCAGTAGGCGTAGTCAAGCTGATGATGATGACACCTTCAATGTACGACGAGGTTTAGATTTAGGTATGAAGCAAAAAGTGGGCATGCCTAAGTTGGGCTGAAAGCAAAGCACTCGCTTTTTATGCAGATTGCAATTTACAGGTGACCACTTGATACACCGATCATACAATATGTGTATAAAGCGGTGGTACATTGCAACTCATGTCAGCAGAACCCTAACAACAAAATTTGCCAAAAGCGTGAGCAATAAGCTTGTTTGTACGACCAAACATGCACATGAGCTTCTTTGCAGACGTTTTATATTTTCTAGAGACTTGCCTAAGTACGATGCACCGTTTCTGCGTAATTTTGATTTAATTAGTAGACAGCTTTTTTCTTGAATTGTCATGTAAGCAGCAACCAAAGTAGAGGCCACAAAAATGTACAGAAATGAACGGTTTAAGTTGGTATAAGCATTCACGTGTGATCACCGACAAGGGATATCGCAGTCACAGCTTTTTTTCTCTCTATGCTACTTAAACTACCTGTGCGAGTAGTGGAAATAATGCGATATTCATACCACCGGTGTCACACAGACAATAGTGATCGGAGTTAGGGCATCTGCACCAAACTCGATGCTGTACAGCGCAGCAGCGACAAAGTTGTTGCGTGCGATCAAAATTTCTCGAGGAAAACCGGTATTAGTCACCGCTACACGGTCCGGATCAAATACAGTGCAGCGCGACAACATGCAGCAAGTACCTGTGTGACATTGTTCACAAAAGCGCGGCAGAGCGTCTGGCGCATTCAGAACTAACGTCCAGACAGAACAGTCAGCACTCAAGCATCACCATATTCGCAAGGAGTAATATCACAATAATACAAACCGCCGCACAACACCAAAATAGAGGAAGCGTTGACACACACATAACACAGCCAGCGGCGCCTTTACATACCCGCACCACTCCAGCCAGCGCGGGCGCACCGCTAGAGACTAAATTGCCTAGAGATTTTCGTGCAATTTGGCACCTAGGCCACGCGTGGTCGTGAGAAAAGCACCTAGCGAGAGGCTACTCTTATTAGTTTGCGCCATGGCTCGCCGTGGCGCTGCAGTCACCTCTCTGGAAGTGCCTTATGCACCACAATAGACAGGGATAAATCAAGTGGCATAATGGCTCCATTTTCACAACGAGAGTGGGAAAGGGCTGAGAAGAGGGTTCCAAGTAGTACAACAAGAGGCTCAGATGGCATTCCAATTATGCTGATAAAGACATTGGCTCTGAAGTCTAAACAGACTGAGAGAGGCAGTGAGCAGAACTACAATCAATGGTGAAGTCCCCAATGGATGGAAACTTAGCAGTATGAGCATGATTTATGAAGGAAAGGGGGACAAAGATGACATAAACAACTACCATCCCATAACAGTGACATCAGTGGTCTACAGGCTGGTGATGCTGATTATAAAGGAAAGAATGCAGGCATGGATAGAGGATGAGGGGGTGCTGGGGGAACTGCAGAATGGGTTTCGGAAACACAGGAGCTTGGAAGACAATCTGTTCTCACTGACGCAGTGCATCGAAATAGCAGAAAAAGAACTTAGGCCCCTGTGGCTAGCATTTTTGGATATCGAGGGAGCGTACGATAGCATGGTTCAAGAGGACTTGTGGGGAATACTAGACACACTGGGTGTGGAAGTTGTAGTCACTAAACTTTTAAAGAAAATCTATAAAAGTAACAAGGTAGTTATAAAATGGGAAAAACAGGTATCCAAGCCCACAGAGGTGAAACGAGGACTTAGGCAGGGGCGTCGACTGTCAACCTTGTTATTCATGATGTACCTACAAGGATTAGAGGCCAAATTAGAGGGAAGTGGACTTGGCTTCAATCTCTGTTTAGTCAAACAAGGAAAACTCATTGATCAGGCACTACCAGCAATAATGTACACAGATGATATAGTGCTAATGGCCGACAACAAGAAATATTTGCAGAGGTTGATGGACATCTGCGGTAATGAGAAAGATAGGTTGGATTTTAGATTCTTTAAGAAAAAATCAGCAGTCATGATTTTTAATGATAACGAAGGTAGAGAGCTTAGAATACAGGAAGTCACGCTAGAGATAACAGATAAATACAAATATCTGGGAGTATAGATAAGCAATGGGACCGAGTACCTAAGGGAACACAAAATATACGTGAGGACTAAATGTAACAGGAGTGCAGCAGTGATGAAAAATAGGGCACTGTGGAATGACAATAGGTATGATGTTGTGAGAGGAATATGGAAAGGGGTCATGGTTCTTGGGCTGACGTTCGGCAATGCGGTCTTGTGCATGAGGTCAGAAGTTCAAGCAAGATTAGAAATTAAGCAACATGGAATAGGTAGGCTTGCTTTAGGAGCTCACGGCAATACACCAAATCAGGGAGTACAAGGTGATATGGGACAGACATCATTTGAGGGCAAGGAAGCTAGCAGCATGAAAAAATTTGAGAAGCGATTGAGAAAAATGGGGAGGAGCGTTGGGCTAGGAAGGTTTTCAGCTACATGTACATGAAGAATGTCGATACAAAATGGAGGAAGCGAACCAGGAATCGACTGGTAAATACTTAGAAAACAGCAGGTGGCCAAACGAAAAAGAACTATCGGTTATGAAGAAAGTGAAGGAAACGGAGACTGACATGTGGAGAATTGGCATGATTAAGAAGTCTGGACTAGAGATTTATCGAACTTTTAAGCAGGAAATCGCCAAAGAAAGGATCAGTGATAATACTCAGGGTTGTTCTCTACTGTTTTAAAGCCAGGACGGGAGTATTGCGAACAAAGACATATCGGGCCAAATACGAAGGGGTAGACACCGTATGCAGTGCGTGTTGAGAAGAAGAATAAACTGCTGAACGCTTGATGACGTTCTGTAAAGGGCTTCACCCTATAGTTCAGGATGATGACGCATAGTTTTTCAAAGCATTGGGGTTTAGGGACAGGGAGGCCAAAATAGACCTTAAGCGGGTAGACTTAACCAGAAGGAGGTTATCTGATTGGTGGATAAAGTCAAGGCACGAGTGAAAATTAAACCCTTCACTGCAGAGTACGAATCCTCAACCTCACGATTTAAAGAAAAAAATAAATCTAATGGTTAGTTCACTAAGTATTACAGCTAGGCGGCGTTAGCCGCCGCCCGATCTAAAGGGTACAGCCACATCCATCCAACGTTAAACAGCTAGAGCCGAACCCGCAAAGGACCTAGTGAGAGTCTACTAGCGAAATCGAACACATGTGGGTGTGGGCTAGGCGGCAGCTTCTAACAGTTGTTGAGGTAGGAGAGTTAGCGGAGGCAGCTGGATAGCGGGATCAGGGTTCAGCTTAGGGCTGTCGGGCGCTTGGTCCGATTGTCGGGCAAGCGATAGCTAAGGAGGCTAGGAAACCCATGAGCGAGATTGACCTGGTGCAGTGCGAAGAATAAAAGCGCAGGTGCTACTTGGACGCGACAGCATTCTCGAGTTTGGCCGACGCGCAGTAGGCGAGCTTTGTGTGTAGGCTGTGTGAGGCACTGAAGGCGGCTGTGCAGCGCATGGAGGCTAGCATTAAGGGGCTTCAGGGGGAGATTAGGACAGAACGGGAGCAGAGGATAGAACTCTAAAAACAGCGCGGAGCGGCGCGTGAGCGAGAGGAGGCTACTGCCAGCCTATTAGAGCAATTGAAGGGTGACCTTTGAAAAGAACGGGAAGGGCGAACCAAGCTTGAGCAGCGGGTAAATGAGCTAATGGCGCTTTGTCCCGGCCCCAAGCGGTGTGAGACAGAAGGCGTGGGTAGCGGAGAAGGCGACAGGCGGGAAGGAACAGGTGAGAAGGGAGGTCAGGGGGCCGCAGTGTCTGGCCACAGCACAGAGGCACTGAGAACATACAGCTTGGTGGCGCGGCAGTCTTCGAGCAGGGCAGGAACACAGGACAGACGGCAGAGAGAGAAACAGGTGAAGCAAACAGGGGCGCCATCACTAACAGGAAGCCAGCGAATGGAGCGTAGAAGGGTACTGGTGGTGGGGGACTCTAACGTTGCCAGGGTTAGAGATGGCGTCTTCAAGACAGTGAAGGAAGATGGGAGAGTGAGGGTGGAGGCCCAGTCAGGGAAGGACATGGTGGATGCACTGGCCACAGCACAGGAGGTTGTAGAGGACAGCATGGAGGGCGAAAATCTCGTCATTATTCATGCTGGGCTCAATGATGTGTTGAAAAGCATGGATCCGAACCTTCAAAGACAGTTAAAGGATAGGATGCGTAAGCTCGGAGAAGCCTCTTGGAGTGTGCATGTGACCATACGCACAGTCCCAGAGGTCTGGGGGCAGTCTTGTGGGACTGAAAGGAGGGTAGTGGAGGCCAATTATGTCGTCAATGGTATGAGCCGGCAACTTGGATACAGCGTATAGGAGGTGAACAAAGACGTGTACGAGCCCGGCGCTCGCCCCTTTGCACAGGATGGCATTCACTACAGTGGTGCGATGGGCAGGAGGATTGGTAACAGAATGGGTCGCCAAACCATAGCTTTTTTAGGGGGAACCTAGAGCCTTGAGGACAACAGTGTAGCCAAAGACGGACCTAAATGGGCACAAATATTCAAGCCGCACGAAGTCCGTGAGGGAAGAAATCGACGTAAGCACAAGGGCCGTGCTAATCCGACATAGGCTATATTAACATGCAGGGCGGCAGGAATAAGTTAAAGTGGGAAGAGATAGAAGAGCAGTTGAGACAGGAGGACCTGATGGTATATGGGGTTGTGGAGACACATCTTCGGGACATGAAGCAACGACCTTGCAATCCGGACTACGTATGGGAATATTGTAATACAACAGAAGGCAGCAGAAAGGGGGGTGGTATTGAGGCATTCATTCATAAAAGTACAGACTGGCAAAGGGTCAAGCAGGAGTGCAAGGAACATTTATGGCTAAAAGGGAAAGTGGCAAAGCAAATGACACTCCTTGGTTTGGTGTACTTGAGGACGGGAGCAAAGGCCAAAGAGGAAAACCAGGCAATGGTCGAGTGTATATCAAAAGATGTTGAGGAATTAGGAGGAGAGTGCGAGATAATTATACTAGGAGATATGAATGCGCACATAGAAAATATAGATGGGTATATTGACTCAACAGGCAAAATGATCAAAGATATGTGTGAAAGGCATGATTTGATCATTCGCTACAGTACTGAGAAGTGTGGAGGGCAAATAACATGGGAGGTAGGAAGGCTGCAGTCGACGATAGATTACGCACTGATGCCTCATAGAATGTATGATAAGCTCAGGGGAATGCACATAGACGAAGGTGGCTCCGGAAGTCTGGGTAGTGATCACAAACGATCAAGCTAAGTTTTGAAAGAGCAGTGAAAGTGGGAAGGAGACAAGATGAGCAACTACAGCAAAATTTTCATTCAGAAGGCAAATAGAAATTGCTACTAAACAAATTGAGAAAGTAATCACTGAAGATAATAAAACAGTGTGGACGTACACAAATATAATTAGACTGTTTGAGCTAGAGCTTCTAAGGCACGTGACAAGTCACCCCGGAAAAGAAGACACAAGCCCAAGGGTTGGTGGGATGAGGAAGTTACGAGAGCCATAGCAAAACGTCAGGAAGCCTCTAGGGAACACAGACATGCTAAGCAGCGGGGTGAACCGACAGATTATGTTTAAAGAAAATGAAACATCTTTCTAAGCTGTAGAAGGGAAGCATCCTTTCTGATCAATGAAAATATTAGAAGAAAGGGGGCTCAGGCGCTGGCAGAAGTGCATAAAAAGGATGGAAAGGCAGCTGCGAAATTTCGGAACCATCTAAACTCCCTCGAAAATGAGACAAGCCTAGAGCAGATGTTTATAACTACAGCTCAAGGTGCTAGGCCAGAAGGGGACGAAGCTATTTATTATATTAGAACAAGGGTGACAGAAAAATTTCGACAAAGAAGTGCTTTATGCACCACAATAGACAAGGATGAATCAAGTGGCGCAATGGCTCCATTTCCACAACAAGAGTGGGAAAGCGCGGAAAAGAGTGTTCCAAGTAGTACATCAACAGACCCAGATGGCATTACAATTATGCTGATAAAGCATTGGGTCCGAAGTCTAAACAGACAAGAGAGGCAGTAAGGAGAACAATAATCGGTGGTGAAGTCCCCGATGAATGGAAGCTTAGCAGGATGACCATGATCTATATTGTAAATGGGGAGAAAGCTGACATAAGCAATTCCGTCCTATAACAGTGACATCAGTGGTCTACAGGTTGGCGATGCAGATTATAAAGGAAAGACTGAGGGCATGGATAGAGGATGAGGGGGTGCTGGGGGAACAACGGAATGGGTTTCGGAAACACAGGACGTTGGAAAACACTCTGTTCTCACTGATGGAGTGCATCGAAATAGCAGAAAAGAAACACAGGCCCCTGTGGCTAGCATTTTTGGATATCAAAGGAGCGTACGATAACGTGGTTCAAGAGGACTTGTGGGGAATAATGGACACACTAGGTGTGGAAGATGTATTTACTGATCTTTTAAAGGAAATTTATAAAAGTAACAAGGTAGTTATAAAGTGGGAAAAACAGGTATCCAAGCCCACAGAGGTGAAACGGGGGCTTAGGCAGGGGTGTCCTTTGTCACCCTTGTTATTCATGACGTACCTACAATTAGAGGCCAAATTAGAGGGAAGTGGACTTGGCTTCAACCTCTCTTTCGTCAAACAAGGAAAATGCATTGATCGGGCGCTACCAGCATTAATGTACGCAGATGATATAGTGCTAATGGCCAAGAACAAGGAAGATTTGCAGAGATTGATGGACATCTGCGGTAATAGGGGAGATTGGTTAGGTTTCAGATTCAGTAAAGAAAAATCAGCAGTCAGGATTTTCAATAATAATGAAGATAGTGAGTTTAGAATACAGGAGGTCATGACCTCCTGCGGCGCAATTATCACCTTCCAGTGACATATAAAGAGCTTCCATGATTCCTCGGGATTGTTGGTCTCTGTGGCATTGTAAAACTATCGTCTTATAAAAATAAATGAATGGCCAAATAGGAACCTGTGCCATTTTTTACATTACGCACATGCTCCTGGATTCTTATATACACGCATCGATTAGTTTGGCCAATGTTAACTTTTTTGCAAGAACATGGTATCTTGTATACTGCATTGGTTCGACACTCAATGAATTTACTCTTATGTTTTATTGCACACTTGTAGCTGATAAAAAAGGTTTCTTTGTGATTTTGTCTCAAAAGACTCTTTCCAAAAAAGGCTATGGATGCAGTGGATAAAAACTTCAATGAAGTTTCAATTAAAAAAGTTAGGGAGAAGAACCGAGCTGTTGCCCTTTAAGTGGTCTACACCATGAGCGTTTAGTAGCAAAGGTCAAAAAGGCCAAGCTGGGTACGCTAGAGGTTTTCTTCACGGCAACACCACATAAACCCGACGTTCCCTTTAGGGCCATAATATCGGAGGTGAACACCTGGCAGCACGCAGTTTTTCAGTCGCTTCAGATGCACTTGTCGGCACTTACTATTCATGACCCATTGAATGTTCCGAATTCTGGCACTGTGATGAAATTTTTGAAGGACTGCAATCTGGGGCATGCCAATGGTTTCAGTATTGATGTGCGGGATATGTACTATTCTTTAACGCATAATACGCTAATGCAGTGCATAAAAAGGTGTATTACTGATGAAAATGATGAAGATTTGTTCGTTAACAAATGCCTTGTTTCTGTCGATAGTTTTATGGAAGTGTTGTCGTTTTATTTGAATTCCACTTTTGTTGGTTGCGACGGACACATTTTTCTACAAAAATCAGGAATGTGCATTGGATGTAGTGTTGCGCCATTTCTTAGTAACATTTTTTGGCCTATGTTGATAAAAAGATAGAACAGAGTATCGGAGACCTTGCTGTAAAAGTTGTGCGTTATGTAGATGACTTTTGAGTCATTGTCAAGACTTTTGACTTACAAGGAAGAGTAATTGATGTTCTACAAGTGTTTAGTAAATGTGGTAATGGGCTCGACTTTACGTGTGAATTGCCGGTCCGAAATGAGTAGCAGTTTCTAGATTTAAAATTATTTTTTGCACCAGGAGATCATCTTTGTTGGGAATATTGTCCTAGGGTCGATAAGCCGTTGCTTGCTTTTTCATCTGATCAATCAAAAATTGTAAAAAGCGGCCTTAGTGTTGCATGCTTTCAGTCTTCATTGTTGAAAACCTGGCACCTCAAAATGCAACAGAGATTTGTAAAGCAGGTTTCACAACTTACGAAAGCAGGTTACTCTGAACGGGTCTACATGAGAGCCTGCGAAAAAGTGGCAAAGAAAGTAAAGGGTGTGCAGAAAAAAAACAGAAGTTAATCATTCCACAACTATAAATAATATAGCCGTGATTCCTTATGTGCATAGGTTGTCGCATGAGCTTATAAACCTAAGCAGCAGATACAAAGTAATGCTGTTTTCAGCGTTGGCCACAAATTGCGACAAGTTTGTCCAGCTGTGCAAAAGAAATAAACGAAGAAAATTGTGACAACAGGAACAAGTGCGCAATAAAACATAAGAGTAACTTCATTGAGTATCGAACCAATGCAGTATACAAGATACCATGTTCTTGCAACAAGGTTAACATTGGCCAAACTAGTCGATGTGTGTATATAAGAATCCAGGAGCATTCGCGTAATGTAAAAAATGGCACAGGTTCCCATTTGGCCATTCATTGTCACAGAAATAGTTGTAATCTTTATTTTGATAAGACGGAAATTTTACAATGCCACAGAGACCAACAATCCCGAGAAATCATGGAAGGTCTTTCTATATCACTGGAAGGTGATAATTGCGCCAGACAGCCTTCCATAACACTATCAGGTGCAGAAGTTTCATACCTCACCGATAGCTTGCATGTTTCATTAGCCACACAGCGATTTATAGAGTTTGATTGATATGTGGTGTTTAACGTCCCAAAACCACCATATGAGTATAAGAGACGCCATAGTGGAGGGCTCCAGAAATTTCGACCACCTGAGGTTCTTTAACGTGCACCCAAATCTGAGCACACGGGCCTACAACATTTCCGTCTCCATCGGAAATGCAGTCGCCGCAGCCGGTATTCGAACCCGTGACCTGCGGGTCAGCAGCCGAGTACCTTAGCTACTAGACCACCGCGGCGGGGCGCGATTTATAGAGTTTTGTCACTTTGAGCTTGCGGGATGGTAATTTTCTTGTCTTTGCTTTGCTTCATTCAGATGTCAAATATTCCGCTTCTTTTAGGAATAAACTTTAGTTGCGAGTCAGCGCTGTAGTTTGTCTTTTCTTTCCCGTTTGTATTTACGTCGCGGTATTATTCGTTTAAGATGGGGTCCATCTGCTCGCCTTTGTAAACTCGCGGCCGGGAGAAATTGCTAGTACGAGGGCCACCAAAACCAGGAGTCGTTTCGCGACTTCGCTAGGGAAAGCCGCATGCACCGCGGTATCGTAGAAAAGGCGTATTAAGGCGGACCGCTTTCGTTGAGAAGCGCGAGTTTTATTGTCATATACTAGGTCAGTGTGCAATGATAGAAGTAACTTTTCACTTTTTGGAACAGGAACATTACTGATTTAGAGCAGCCATGCGTGCTTTCAGAGCGCTAAAAAAGCTAGTTTAGAGCAGATATTGGTGTTTTAGGAGCAGTTAAATTTTCCAAACACAAAATGCAGTTTAAAGCATCGTTGGAGCATCTCGAAAATAATAATATTTGTTATAAAATATATTTCACAGGCAGCAATCGGTGTGAATTTCAAGAAGCAAAGAAAAAGATGGCTGGTAGTAAAATATAAGCTGTGAAATGATCTATATAATTACAATACTAGTATTCGTAGCAGAAATAAAATCAAACGTGCCGCAACACCTCAGCACCACACAACCTTTTTAGACGTTGGCACCACACTTTAGAAGTAACCCCAGTTCCAGAAAATCGTTGCTAAATGAGCAGTAGATTTGAGATAAAAGCAATCCTCCCAATTTTCATCATTCACCACTAACCTAACTGCAAGTCTATAGCTGAAAAAAAACTGCAGATGAGCTATATGCTTAATATGCCAGTTCTCGTCGCACAAATGAAATCGGGGCCATAATGCTGCACACTAGAATGGTGGTTGGTTGAACAGCAAAAGTTTACCATCCTTATTCTTTCAGGGCAACTTCAGAGCAATAACCATCAAAAATTGCTGTGTGGAGCAGCATAGCGTTTGGAGCAACACTTCCATCACTGGCGTGGGGCACGCGTGCACTTTCGTTGTCGCCACACATGATGGTGTCAAAAGCGACCACGGTTTTACCCACAGTGGTTGTGGCAAACAATAACCACAGTTCTGGCAGTGTGGGCGCTGGTCGTGCGCTTACTTCCAAAGCTTTGAGCACGCTTATCTCGACCATTCGACAGTACGAAACTTCGTATCACCCGAACACAGTGGAATCCGGCTTGGATGGATGGATGAATAACTTTATTATCGATTCTTCAGCGCGTGCATTTGACACGCAGCGGGCCACTTCCACGTCGGGACAAAGAGGCCTTGCACCTCCGCCGCGTCTCAGGATTGGGAATTTCACGAATTCGTATACCACCGAGGTTCCACTTACATTTACAGCAATGCCTCCTATGTTAGGTTACATTATAATGCGATGGGTTCGCAAAAGGCCTGGATCTAATCGGGCTGGAGTTTTGCAAATGCGGCCAGATCACTCACAGAAAAATTTTATGTTCATTTGATTTTCCTACCAACCGTGCAGACGTAAGAAATGCTCGAAATCTGGGAGACTTGGCAGGTATGTAAAACATACGACTGTTGCACGCAGCGACATACGTTGGTGCGTACCTTTATATGTATCGTTAGCGTCATTCCGCAGCGTCTTGTTCAATTAAAAAATACCACCAACTACAGCCACCTTCCCTTCGCATGCTTCGTATAACATCGATTCGCAGGTACACGGTATCTGCCAAATTTTTGTTTCAAAGATGAACATTGGTACTACCTATAGCAGTTTCAGAAAGTATCGAAGGACTATGCCTATAGATATAGATGTTATACACTGTCAGAGCACACGGAGAAAGTAGGGAGCACAACACGATGCGATAGGTCGGCCACGCTATGCGTCCCTGGTCCCTATTTTTCTCGAGTGGAAAGGAAGGCCTTCAAACTCATGCCACGAACAGGACAAAGCATCCTAGTAGCACAGTTTGCTTCTTTGGAACTATGGCTCATACCCACTCAGGGGGATTGGCCCAGGGGAATCGCGCAGAATCTTCAGTATTTTTTTCTCCTTCTCTCATGGCTCATACCTGATGCAGGGGATCGGCCGAGTACTAGGCGAAAATTTTCAGTATTTTTTTCGGAATACATCTTGTATAAGTTAGAAATAGCCAATATAACAAACTTAAGTACGGAATATTAGGCGCATACAGGTGCAGCTTGTGGGGTCTCAAATTGGCGAGCGCCACCACTACGCTCTTGGAGTGAACGGTCACAGCAGACGCGTTTGGAACAAACCATATACACATTTATTTGACTACTTTGTGATCAATGATATCGTCAGCCGAATTGCATCAATCGTGATCAACACGCTAGAACGTCCTTACGCAATATTAAACAACACTCAACAACATGACAAGCAAGGCGGTGTCGCTAACGCCTGACTCACCACGAGGGCCCACCGCAGGCGGCCCGCGGTGCCGTTCACGGCAGACCCACCGCTGGAGACATGAAGGAAGGAAAAAACTGAGAGGCCGTGACGCCACATTTTGTGAAGCCGGAAGTAGGGAAGAGTAGGAGCGCTCCTCCTCGCACTTGTGGGCACGCTGATCTGGTTGCTTGGAGACGATATCGTGTCGTGCTGGTCAGAGCGCAGGGACATCGCCAGCTGACCGAACCGGAAAGCGATACATCTGATCGCATCGGCTAAAAAGCTGAGAGGCCCTCGATAAAACAGGAACCAGGTGCCAGCTTCCACAGGTGAGTGTATAGAATTTTGTTATGTTCACCTACGGTATGGTCGAGAGTATCCTCGCAGAACATAATGCATGATACTTCACGCGTCAGCGTAGCGTTCCTAGGGTTTATTTATGGCCCTTGGTGACAGTTCTTGAAGGCAATAAAACGCAGCGCAATTAACCACGACGCTGATGACACGGCGCAGCGAGCGCCAGAGTTTCTTCTTTTGTTCGCTTTGTCCGAATCGAGATATCACTGTATTTCAATTTATTCATGACTATTTGTCCATATGTTAATAGTGTCAGCTAATTCGCGTACATCTATAATTGCTTTCGTGCAGGTTTCCCAAAAATCCCCGTCGAAGGAGGCTATGAATCAAGGCCATTAGACCCAGCCAACGTGACTGGGAACCAACGAAATGGTCTTTTGTGTGATCAAAACACTTCCCACCTAAGCACTTCAATCGGGCGGGGCCAATGACAGATGACCTTCGCGAGGTTGTTGTCTTTATTTCAGACAAATGTATGTCTTGAATACAAGGGCAAATGGCAGATGTCCTCTGCCTGACGAGACCCAAGTACCCAAAAGCACCACTCAGAGCATGGTCAAAGAAATACAATATAACACTAATAATGCATGCCTAACATTGTTTTTGTACAGAGTAAATGGAGTACATACTTGTACAGTAATAAAGAAAGAGTCATAACACTACAAATAACGAAACCAGAGAAACATATGACGGCTGTATACAGAAATTATCAATCTTGAGGACAGAATAGAAGGTAAGCTTTGATATATTTTTTGAAAGATTTCAGAGACAAAGATTTCTGCGCGATTTCTATAACCTTACTATGTTTGCTGAGAAGACTGGGAATTAAATACGTAAGTGCTTGCGTTCCATAGGTGGTTCGGGCAAGTGGAATCTTATAATGGTCGTATCCTAATTCGATTCTTATTCTAGATATAATGCTGGTCAACAACATTCCCTTACTGCAGATGCGAAGACAAAAAGCTAGATTAGAATTCCTTGACCAACTTTTGAACAAAAAAAAATAGCTCTAGACCCATCCCTGTATTTGACACCCTTTAGTAGCCGCCCACCTGACACCACCACCCAAAGGCCTTGATCCCATATTTTGCTCGTACAGACCTACTGAAGTATTCGTACTTTCCAAGAACCATATGTGAATGGAACTGTCTTACTAATACATGTGATGAATGAACTAACCTACCAAACAACCTTCTTCGCCCTTTATTGTTTCGTTTCGCAATTATTTTATTTGTAGGTGTATTACCGCCCTGCTTGGACATCGAGTCTGCAGTATTGAATAAATAAATAAATAAAATAAGGCACATTGCTACTAGATTGCAGTTTAATATATCTAGAAGGATCAAGCTTAATTTTGTTAAAAACATAACAGAGTAAATGAAACTCATATAGTTGATTCACCTTTAGAACACAGTGTTCTAAAAGGTATGAACCTGTGTGATCGTTGTATGATAGGTTTTCTACATATCTTATTGCTTTCTTCTGCAATCTTATTAGCCTAACAAGATTAGATTTAGATGTAGACCCCCAAATCATTATACAGTAGTGAAGGTGTGAATGAATTAGGGTGTAATATAGCTGCCACTTTAAAGATTTTGGAACAAGGTCTCTAAGCTTGTGGAGTATAGTGGGGGACCTTGATATGTTGGCATGAATTTTATTAATGTGATGGGACCAATCTAAGTGTTCTTCAAAAAAGACACCTAAAAACTTGTAGGAAGAAACACGTTCAATTACACTATTTTCAAATGCAAGCTGAAGTTCGAAATTATCTGGTTTGTTACGTGCTTTAAATACAATAACTTTTGTTTTACTAATATTCAGGTTAAGTTCATTTATATGTAACCATAATGCTAATTCTTTCAACCATGCATTAGCTTGAACGCCTATTTTATCGAGTTGCATGCCAGAGAAAAACACACTAGTATCATCTGCGTACAGAGTGATTTCAGGAGTTCTTGCGATGGCTATATCATTGATATAGATAATAAAGAATATTGGACCTAAAAGAGGTCTTCGCGGTACGCCATATAATAATTCTTTCAACTGTGATGGGTAGCCGTTATAACACGTGTACTGCAGTCTATGCGAAAAATAACTGCGAATTAATTTTAAGGCTACTCCTGGAATGCCATAAAACGGTAGCTTATAAAATAAAATATCATGTTTAATAGAATCAAATGCTTTTTTGAAATCTAAAAAAAGTCCAACAGTTAATCGCTTTTTATCTATATTAGAAGGTACTTTGTCTTTTACGCTGAGTAGTGCCATCTCCGTTGACTTCCCTTGAAGAAACCCGAACTGCTCTTTCACAAGGACTTGTCTACTGTAAAAAAAATTACATAGTCTATCTTTTATTAAATATTCTAACAGTTTAGAGAAAAAAGGTGAGACAGATATAGGTCTGTAATTAGAGATGTTGTTATAAGGCCCACCTTTGTGCAAAACAACCTCTTGCGATTTTCGTACTGTCTGGAAAAACACCCTGATCTAAAGCATCATTACATATGTGCTGTAGTGGGGCACTGATTAAATCGGCAACAGCGATAATTGGTTCAGCCTTGATTTCATCTGCTCCTGTGGCAGCACCTTTATCTAAATTACTCAGGAAAGTGAACACTTCATGCTCACTGCACGGTTTTAAAAATATGGTACTGACAACTGGAACAGCCATGTACCCCTTAATTTCATGCTTTCTATCTTCATTGTGTGACCATTCTCCAGAAGATAGGAAGTGCTCATTAAATTTGTCTGCCAAAGCACCGCCACTGTATTCGACATTATCGAGTGTTAGTTCACTAGGGACATGACAGGTAACCTTTCCCATTAATTCGTGGAGACAATTCCAGATTTTCTTTGGACAGTTTGAAACTGCAGCAAATTTATTCTTGTAATATTCTTTCCGGGCTTTTTAATGTCAGAGCCTAACTTTTTTCTAATTTTTTATATTCGTTAAGGAAAACTGGGTCTTGTACTTTAATAAATTCGTGAAATAGTTTATTACGTGCCTGAATTTGTCTGTATAACTCACTTGTTACCCATGGCTTTCGAGACTTTTTTTTTTCACGAATAAAGGAAACGCGCTATCATATTTGTCTTTTATTAACTCAACGAAGATATCGTACGCAATAATGGGATTTTTTTTCTTGTAAACGTCACTTCACGAGATGCTTTTTACCATAGATCGAAACGCAGCGAGATTATCTTGGTTATAACTACGGTATAATATTTGTTGTGTTGGTGGTTTTTTTTTTTCGTTTGCTCATTAATCTGCGAAAGAAAGAAAATATAGGTAGGTTATCGCTTAAATCAAATGTGGGCACTCCTGCTAAAATACTAGAAAACTCATGATTTGTGACACAAAGATGTAATGTATCACTCACCATAGTTATTCTCGTTGGTGACTGGATTACATTAGAGCAGTCAAATGTATCAATGACCTCAAAAAATAAACGTCGTGGCAAGCTGTTTTTCAAAAGATAAATATTAAAATCTCCAACTAGGATAACAGGTATATTGAGGGTACATGCATATTCAAGGAGGTCACGCACAAACTGAACAAATTTGACAGTTTCACTTGATGGGGGGTAATAAGCACAAGCAACCAGAGTTCCAGAACACAGCAATAGATTCATAATGAGTACAGACAAGAGAAAAGTCTGACAATACCTCGTACTGGAGATTTTCTTTGAAGTACAATGCAAAGCCACCACTTTTACGACTTTTTCTGTATACCCCCTCAAATTTGTATCCAAAAAACGGCACATCAGTTTCACTTGTGAACCAAATTTTCGTGTAAGTGAGTATATCGAATCTGTCATTCAAGGAACGCAAAGCTGTCTGTATTTCAAACTCCTTATTTTTCATGCTTCTAATATTAACGTGAAAAAGCGCAAACCAGGGAACTGCGCACCACTAAATTAAAAGATGAAGCATCGTAGTAAGGCTGCGTGTTTTGTGTTGCCATGAAAGAAAAAAAAAGTAAAACAGATAAGAATTACAAGGAAACAGTGGCGATCCTCTAGATTATCACTTCTACGTCGGCATCACATGAAATCTGTATTGCTGGTTCACCGCTGCACTTGCGCACAAACAGCTTTCCATGGCTGAGCCAGGCAAGGTCATATTGCTTTTCTGCGGCCTTTGCCCTCATCCTCTACATAAGCTTTTTGTTCTGCGCCGTCAAATTATTAAGAAAGTACACCGTGGACTTAGACTGCCGCATACCTCGTCTTTTTGCCATCCACTGATCTTTTATTATACGCGAGGAAAAACAGACTAGTATTGCTGGGGTTTTGCCACGTTTAGTTGAGTTATTCTAGTTACACCATTACCAGTTCATTTTGAGTGCACAGGCATAAGTGTGTGCCTGCGTTTGGGACCGTACTGTTACCTTCGAGCATCGTTGTGAGCGCAATGACTAATTTTGCTTCCGATATATGCCTGGTATGTGATCAGTTGCTTCCAACAGACGGTTCGTGCCTTATCTGTTCAGAGTGTGATTATGGTTATCATTTGGCCGCTTGTTCTGGTACGAGTAAGTTAAACTACAAAGCAATGGCAGACACTGCCAAAAAAGCTGTAAATGTCAGACGTGCGGGATCTTAGCCGCTTGAGGCCCTCCAGAAGTAACCAGGCAAGCACAAAGCGAACAGTCGTGCTTTGAAAAGATGTTCATAGAAATTAATAAAAAGCTGAATGAACTGCCCGAAATCAAACAGAACTTGGATGTCCTTTTCCAGGTCAAGGAAACCGTGGAAGGTATGGAAAAGTCTGTCCAGCATCTTTCAGATCAGTACGATAAAGTAGTAACAGAAATGAAGCTTAAGTCAACCGAGATTGTTGCTTAAAAAAAAGGAGTTGAAAATATTGAGACCATGAACGCCGACCGGGAGGTCGTGGAATTGCGACAACAAATAAATAGCCTCGAACAACATAGTCGAAGGAATAATTTGGAAGTGCATGGACTTGTGCAGGTTTAAAATGAAAATGTGTTACAAGTGATCAATACAATTGCACAGGAATGACAGCTGCCTCAGTTGACTAAACATGACGTGGAAGGCCTTCATAGACTGCCAACTAAACGTTGCCGTTCCTACTGCCGTGAGAAACCGCAACGACGCGCGCGCTGCAGATTTAAATGCCCTACCTTTATTGGAGAGAGATGTAAATTGACTGCATGCATATACGTCGGTATAATGCCCGGGCAAGTGTACAGGAAATGGAACAAAGTTTTATTAAGTGCAAGCGTTGCTATTGAGCTTTTCAAATAAACTTCCAGTTACATGCTTCAAACCTATTGAGCTGAATGCAATAAAGAAACTGTGCATCTCAGGAGGGTAATCGCCATGGACTTTTTTTTTTTCAGGTGAACCGGTAAGTTAAGGGTACACGACATAATTTAATAGTGCTATATGGCCCCGCCACGGTGGTCTAGTGGCTAAGGTACTTGGCTGCTGACCTGCAGGTCGCGGGGTCAAATCCTGGCTGCGGCTGCTGCATTTCCGATGGAGGCGGAAATGTCGTAGGCCCGTGTGCTCAGATTTGTGTGCACGTTAAAGAACCCCAGGTGGTCAAAATTTCCGGAGCCCTCCACTACGGCGTCTCTCGTAATCATATGGTGGTTTTGGGACGTTAAACCCCACAAATCAATCAATAGTGCTATATGCATTGGATTTCCTCCATAGAAGCATGTTGCACCTTCAGATTATCTCTTGCATCTGTGCCTCACAACAATGTCACCACAGAGTTTCATACAACCGCAACAACGTGGCGGCACTTCAGTCAAGCTACAGTGGGGCGGGGCGGACGTTCGGGTACGACCACTTCGAAGGGAACTTCGGCCCATATAAAACCACCTCGCACAAAACGTAATGGAATCTGAACACGTCAAACAGCTTCGCAAATTGCCTTCTTGTGTGAAACACAATGGTGTTAGGTACGTCTTTTCTACTCTCGACGATGCAGCCTTCAGTGAGAGCACTGGGCCAATGCTTTCCAATCGTCATCATGGCGCACGGAAACGGGTCACCACTAAACATGCAGAGCCGCCGTAGGTGTCGTTCTGTTCTCGGAAAGGTATCCTCTCATCGCGTAGGAGTGCAGCAGTACGGTATCGAACAAAAACAGCGAGGTATTCTCAGAGAAGCTGTCGTGGGCTTGAGAAAACCCCTCGCGATGGCACGCTGAATGCTGCGCACGCAACCCTGACGACATACACTCACTGTAGGACGAACTTCTAAATCCTTGCGTCATCCGCGAACTCATACCCTCATAAATTGCAGATTCACAGACAACAAGCCAATCCAAGGTGTGATTTGCCAACGACGCGAGACGACGGAACGATGACGGGGCGTGGACGGCGTGCCCACATTGCCATAGCAACCATTGCAAAAGAGCACGTGACTTCTGCCACACTTTTTTCCCAGCCGCTTGGATAGCAAGGGTAGCCACCCTAGCAAGGGCCTCTCCTCAGTTTTCCTTCCTCCATGGCTGGAGGCAACCGTCCGCACCACCGCCGCACCCCAAAAGAGACTCGCTCAACCCTCTCGCCCGCCACCAAGGCTTGCCTTCTGCCAGGGGTCACCGCCGCCGCTACCCCTCTACCAACCATGATGATGATAGTGGTGATCATGATGGATTGATGTGGCTGTACCCTTTAGATCGGGCGGCGGCTAACGCCTACTAGCCGTAATACTTAGTGAACCAATGACTAGCTTTATCTTTTTTCCCTTAAAATAGTGAAGTTGAGGACTGCTAAATTGCAGTCAAGGGTTTAGTTTCACTCGTGTCTTGACTTTAGCCACCAATCAGATAACCTAATTCTAGTTAATTCTACCCGCTTGAAGTCTATTTTGCCCCCCCTGTCCCTAAACCCAAGTGCTTTAAAAAACTCTGCACCATCATCCTGAACTATAGGGTGAAGACCGTTACAGAGAATTATCAAGTTTTTTACAGAGTAAACAATACAGAAGCCCTTTACAGAACATTATCATCGCTCGCGAACACAACGCCACCTATCGCTTCATAGTTGTCACCCCCGAAATACGGCTTTTGTGCTAGACCAACGCTTCCTCTAGATAGATGCCTGAGGAATGGCCCGCGCTCCCAGCGGAATTGGCCTGCCTTCAGTTTTAAACAAGCTCCGCGCGGTGGCGCTCGCGACCGACACTATCATGACAGAAAAATTTCAACAAAGAAGTACTTTATGCACCACAATAGACAAGGACGAATCAAGTGGTGCAATGTCTCCATTTTCACAACGAGAGTGGGAAAGGGCTGAGAAAAGGGTTCCTAGTAGTACGTCAACAGGCCCAGATGGCATTACAATTAGGCTGATAAAGACATTAGGTCCGAAGTCTAAGCAGGCTTTGAGAGAGGCAGTGAGCAAAATAATAATCGATGGTGAAGTTCCCGATGGATGGAAACTTAGCAGGATGAGCGTGATCTAAAAAGGAAAGGGGGACAAAGCTAACATAAAGAACTACCGTCCTATAACAGTGACATCAGTGGTCTACAGGCTGGTGATGCAGATTATAAAGGAAAAGACTGCAGGCATGGATAGAAGATGAGGGGGTGCTGGGGGAACTGCAGAATGGGTTTCGGAAACACAGGAGGTTGGAAGACAATCCGTTCTCACTGACGCAGTGCATCGAAAGAGCAGAAAAGGAACACAGGCCCCTGTGGCTAGCATTCTTGGATATCAAGGGAGCGTACGATAGCATGGTTCAAGAGGAATTGTGGGGAATACTGGACACCCTAGGCGTGGAACATGTAGTCACTAATCTTTTAAAGGGTATCTATAAAGGTAACAAGGTAGTTATAAAGTGGGAAAAACAAGTATCCAAGTCTGCAGAGGTAAAACGGGGGCTTAGGCAGGGGTGCCCCCTGTCACCCTTATTATTCATGATGTACCAACAAGGATGAGAGGCAAAATTACAGGGAAGTGGGCTGGGCTTCAACCTCTCTTTAGTCAAACAAGGAAAACTTATTGATCAGGCACTACCAGCATTAATGTACGCAGATGATATAGTGCTAATGGCCAACAACAAGGAAGATTTGCAGAGATTGATGGACATCTGCGGTAATGAGGGAGATAGGTTAGATTTTAGATTCAGTAAGGAAAAATCAGCAGT
Organism: Rhipicephalus microplus; assembly: GCF_043290135.1. Taxonomy (NCBI): domain Eukaryota; kingdom Metazoa; phylum Arthropoda; class Arachnida; order Ixodida; family Ixodidae; genus Rhipicephalus; species Rhipicephalus microplus. The sequence continues at coordinate 270,910,757 of NC_134702.1, read as the reverse complement.
CATGATTTTCAACGACAACGAAGGTAGTGAGCTTAGGATAGAGGACGTCACGCTAGATATAACAGATAAATACAAATATCTGGGCGTATGGTTAAGCAATGGGACCGAGCACCTGAGGGAACACGAAATATACGTGACGACTAAAGGTAAAAGGAATGCAGCAGTGATGAAAAATAGGGCACTGTGGAATTACAATAGGTATGATGTTGTGAGAGGAATGTGGAAAGGGGTCATGGTTCCTGGGCTGACGTTCGGCAATGCGGTCTTGTGCATGAGATCAGAAGTTCAAGCAAGATTAGAAATTAAGCAACGTGGAATAGGTAGGCTTGCTTTAGGAGCACACGGGAATACACCAAATCAGGGAGTACAAGGTGATATGGGATGGACATCATTTGAGGGCAGGGAAGCTAGCAGCAAGATAAAATTTGAGAAGCGATTGAGAGAAATGAAGGAGGAGCGTTGGGCTAGGAAGGTTTTCAGCTACTTGTACATGAAGGATGTCGATACAAAATGGAGGAAGCGAACCAGGAAGTTGACTGGTAAATACTTAGAAAACAGCAGGTGGCCAAACCAAAAAGAACTATCGGTTAAGAAGAAAGTGAAGGAAACGTTGACTGACGTGTGGAAAATGGGCATGATTAAGAATTCCACACTAGAGATCTATCGAACTTTTAAGCAGGAAATTGCCAAGGAAAGGATCTATGATAATACTCGGGGTAGTTCTCTACTGTTTGAGGCAAGGACGGGAGTACTGCGAACCAAGACAATTCGGGCCAAATACGAAGGAGTAAACACAGTATGCAGTGCGTGTGGAGAAAGAAGAAACTGCCGAACACTATATAATGTTCTGTAAAGGGCTTCACCCTATAGTTCAGGATGATGGCGCAGAGTTTTTCAAAGCACTGGGGTTTAGGAACCGGAAGGGCAAAGTAGACTTTAAGCAAGTAGACTTAACTAGAAGGAGGTTATCTGATTGGTGGCTAAAGCCAAGGCACGAGTGAAAATTAAACTCTTCTCTGCAAAGTACGAATCCTCAAACTCACGTTTTAAGGAAAAAATAAAGAAATATAGTTTTGAGTTCATTAAGTATTACGGCTTGGTGGCGCTAGCCACCGCCCGATCTAAAGGGTACAGCCATATCCATCCATCCATCCATCCATCCATCCATCCATCCATCCATCCATCCATCCATCCATCCATCCATCCATCCATCCATCCATCCGTCCGTCCGTCCGTCCGTCCGTCCGTCCGTCCGTCCGTCCGTCCGTCTGTCCGTCCGTTCATCCTTCCATCCATCCATACCCATCCATCCATCCATCCATCCATCCATCCATTATCACGGCGACGGGCGGTACCAGCTAAGCGTTTTTCATCTGCGGCCCATAGGGGCGCGTCAGTCGAGAGTTGTTCGAGACCTGCAACTGTGCATCACTGTTTCGGAGGCTATGCAAAGTGTTGCGTTGTTGCACTGTCTGCCACAGGTGACGCTAGCGACCGAGAACATTCTAAAATGAAGGAGGGAAAGGGTGTGGCAGCTGTTTTTCTGCTCATGCGGCAGGCATCTTCCTAGAGGAGGTGTTGGCTATACATGTGCGCCCGGCGCAACCTACTTTACAGGGGGTGTCAGCACCCGCTCATTCCCCCAACCTTAATTTAAACTATGTTCCGAAAAAAGAAGAAATCCGCCATACAAGCTCTAACAAAACATGACAACCCATGCCCCTACATAATGTCTGTGCACGACGACACCGCCACCGGTCGACACTGCTGCAGTGTCCGGCTCGACGACTTCACCTCAGTACCCGTCCCGCAACAGCAACATTGCCGTCGGCGCGACAAACCGTCACTCGCGCCGACACGTCTTCCGGTTTCGACCAGCACTCACGAGGACGCCGGACTGCAGGCAGTTGTGTAGGTCTCAGGCATATCCATCGCCCGACCTCACGACCGCATTCCTGGCCAGCGGCACTGACTATGTGCAGAAGACAGGCAGCCGCGGGTTACATCACTCCCGCTGCGTACATTTCAAAACACTCGAAAGAACAATGCAGTAGTTTGTGCCACGTGCAACAGGCAGCTGCGCAGAGCCTTAGGCCTAATGAGTCGCTCGACAACAACCGGCATCCACCCAGCACCCAGCCTAGGCGCAGCAGAGGCAGCCGCAAAAAGACATCAACTCTGTAAGGTGGCCCTGTCGCTCGCCGCACACAGAAGCTTACCGAGCGATCGGCGTCCACCGTCCCGGACGGTATCACGACGCCCCGGCAACGAGCCGCAATACTAGACAGCAACGACGCCCGACTCCTTGAGTCCAACGAGATAGAAGAAGCTATTTACAAAAAATCGGAATGCCCACGAGGCTTCCGTACTCACTCGCTTCGGTCTTGGCCTACAATCCACGTGCTCTAAGCCTTGCTCACCCCAGGATGCAGACCACATGGCTCTCGTACTTTGCTGAACAACGATCTCAAAAACCAACCACAACAACAACAAAAATACTTGCGAGCCGAAAAAAAATACAAACTCGAGTGCTAACAAGTTAAAACACGTCACAAGTACCGATCTCGTCGCTCTCAACAAAGCACACCGCCGACGCTAGCAAAGAAGTCCCCCGTACACCTACTCTACCCCGGCTCTAACAAAAGCTTGTACCAAACCGCGAAAACTGTCGTCCGATGCTCCGAGAGCCCCACGTTGGGCTCCAGCGTGGGGTCTCGAATTGACGAGCGCCACCACTACGCTCTTCGAGTGAACGGGCACAGCAGACGCGTTCGGAACAAAACAAATAAACATTTCTTTAACTAATTTTTGATCGACGATATCTTCAGCCGAATTATTACAACATCAATCGTGATCAACACGCGAGGACATCTTTACACAATAATAAACAACACTCAACAACATCCAAGGCGGTGTCGCTATAACGCCTGAATCACCACGTGGGCCCAACGCTGCAGGCAACCGTCCGCGCCACCACCCCACGCCAAAAGAGACTCGCTGAACGGGAGAGGTTCTTTGCAGTACGTTCCACATGGGTCTCCTTTGCGCATGCGTGACCACGCCTGGCAACCATGGGCAGCACTCGCTCGCGTTACTAGCAGACGCCTATGAGGACCGAACTAAAAATGTCGCTCTACAACAGGCCAAATCAAGCTTAAAAGAATAGGAAAAACAGACGAAGGCTCCCACGCGGGCACATTTGAAAGAAGTATTGGGCGTGCAGCTGCTACGATGGGCGATTATATGCGCTGCACGCAGGCATGTGCCAGGGACGTAGTCAGAATTTTTTTGGGGGGGGAGGGGGGTTTGACCATACTTCGTGTATGTTCGTGCGTGCGTTTGTATGTGTGCGTGTATATATACATGTGCAAAATTGAAAAAATTTAGAAGGGGGTAAACCGTAACCCCCCCCCCCCCTGTCTACGCTCCAGGTTTGTGCTTGTGCTACTTCTCTCCATCCGATACAAATGTTACTTCAGTGCATTTTGAAGGTGAAAACTTTAGCGCTAATCAGGACGGAACACGTGCACTGCGCCAGGGCTCGTCTCATCTCTCTGTAATTAGTCCTCGTTTGTGCTGAAGTTCTTACCTGCAAAGTTATGCAGCAACTAGGCCCATTAACGGTGAGCGTTTAAACGGGTAATTCATCTAGAACATCGTCTTCATGGCTTTTACCTTCCAGTCGTCTCAGGCAAATGCATAAGGGAGCCCGAGGTTTTATTGTACTTCAGTACAGGCCATTTTATTGGGGCATCTTAGCACCTACGTACGGTAAACGCCGAAAATACCGCATCGACCGCACGCAAATGTCGGTCGCCTGTCTATGCAGTAGGAAAGGCGACACGTTAGGGTACTCATAGGCGTGCGCATGGGGGGGGGGGGGGGGCGCCTCACCTAGTCACCTAGGAGGGGAGTGTGCAAATTCTGCCCCATACATTGACCCCCAAGTCACCCAAGAGGGGGGGGCGCTGCGTTGAATGACGGGGAACCCTGCACACACCTCTATGAAGGTACTTACCGCATGGCTGTCCGGCTGGGCTGATACTGGGTTTCAGCTACAGTGCGATGCTGGGGCGGCTGCGGGCATAGGTCGGCAAAAATTGTGGAGCTCACTTAGACTAACACTCACCAAAATTTTTCTGAGCCGGACTCAGTCGGACTCACACTCGCGAAAATTTTCTTCGACCGGACTCGCTCGGACTCAAACTCACCAAAATATCACTCACCTGGACTCACACAGACTCAGACTGGTGGCTCGATCCGAGCCTGAGTGAGTCAACTCACGAGTGAGTACGCCGACCTATGGTTGCGGGTTCACTAAATAGCGCATGTACTGCGTGGCATGTAGATGGGCACCGAATGCTAAGCATGCAAGACGGCCACGCGTGTAGAAGCGAAATATCTTGAAAAAAATCACCATTAGCAGCCGTGCTGACCACTTTATGAACGTTGGCCGACCCAAGACAAACTCGCCTGTTTTCTTACGAAATCCACAAACACTTCAACTGTTTCGCTCGTTGTTTGTCGTAGTAATAGGCATGCAAGAATGAGAAAATGTGAACTGCTGATCACGGTGCATCAAATTCAGAATACAGTTTATTTTTGTTAGCGCCTAATTATTTACTAATAAACACGGTACACAGAAGAAGGTCTGATGTTTGAGGGCTTGCTGTACCAAGCAGCAAGACTAATGCTGCCACAAGAGATGCATCAGAGGCAGAATATACATCATATTCAATATTACAAATGCATGACAATTGTTAAATCAGCATAAAAATAACATTTAAAAGTAATGAGTCACATACATGAGGTAAATACACATTGGTGGTGCAGAAACGAATATGTGTCACAAATCAATACTGCACAAACACTATAGAAATAAAACCTGAAAGCAATGAGTGCTATACACAAGGTAAATACACATTGGCGGCACAGAAATGAATATTAGTCATAAAAGAATAGTGCACAAATATCATTTCAGGAACTAATAACAAGAACTAAAAATAAACACTGGTAGCATGTGTGGCAGACTCCACTAAACCACAGTGAAGAAGAGCACCATAAGAGAACATTGTTAACAGAGTGCGACGAAAAAAAAAAGATGTCATGCAAAGTGTCTCGCTAATACAAAGGACCATAGTCTGCCAGCACGCAGCCTTTCACAAACTCTGGCAGTATGAACCAGCAAAAGATAATACACAACCTGATAGGAACAAAGTATATTGGATCAGTCTATCTAAAAGAAAGGGTTCATAGATATACAAGCTATGGGGTGTGCATATTGAAAATACAGTTTTTATTTTAGTATCCTTGCTCCAAAGCACCAAACATTACCTGCTGGCTTACAAATCAGAACGGTGACTTGTAACATTCCCTCATAACTTCAGCCTTTCGGCCTACGCTTCCCCTTGAGACCCAGTGCTCCTTCTGAGGCAGATGGTCCTTATGTAACTGCAGTTTCTTCACTGCAACTCCAGTTGCTGGTGATGCTTGTGCTCTTTTTTTTTTGCTGCCACTCCTGAGCACCCTTTTGTTGGCGAGCCTCGTACATCGATTCCACTGCTTGTGGTAACATTTTCTTCAGCGAGGATTCTCGCCTCATGTAGTGCGCCAAACAAGTGTTGAAACACTGTGTCGCTGTGAATGTAGTGTAGAGAAGAGAGCAGATGATCGGTTTCGGCCCTTATTTTTTATCTTAAGTGGCGCCTACTTTGTTCAGATGTTTTCTGCAAACCACACTGAAACTCTTCAGTGACCGGATCAGCTAGCACTTCAGGGACTTCTGTGTCAGCAGATGTGCAGCTTGTGACAGAATGGGCAGTTAGGCCCTTCCCTGTACTCCACAGGTAGACGTGAAAAGCCCCACCATCAACAAGCAAAAAAAAATGGCAGCAAAGTGTTTGCATGACAATTTTGACTTCTTGAAGTCGAAGCATGTACGGCTTGGATCACTGAAGTTAACTTCATGAAAGCCACCACCCTGAGTGACAGAACGAATGCGAAATGTTCCTTGTTCACTGCCGACTTACACGTCTTCCGACCTGTAATCAGATGCTCTTGTGAGCCGCTCCATAATATGCTTAGCTACAACAGGGGGCCTCCCGTGGAGGAAATCGGGCACATCATGATGATAAAGGCGGTATGAAGTTGAAAAACTGAGATTTGCTTGCAAGAACTGCGCCTCTTTTTCCGGAAAAAAAGCTTTCAACTAAGACTTTCAAAAGCCCTTGCAGGCTACGGCGACCACTGTTTCCAGCCAAGTATGCCTTGAGATCCTTGTTTTTTGATTCTGTTCCATTGTTTGTGCCAAAAGGGAGGTCCGACCTGTACTTTTTCACCAACATTTCTTTTACTGAAAGCCACTTACTACTTAGATAGGCTTGTAGCTTCTCGTTTCCCTTCCATTGTTGTGACTCCTTCAAAGCTTCAATTGCTTTGGTCAAGTCACCCTAGTTTGTACTGGCTGCTACTTGCCTCAGCATTTTCTTAATATCGTCAACATCTTGTACTTCATTTTCTTTTTTCGAAAGTCACCTTTGCCAAGCCTGCTCTCGGTGAAAGTCACATAGGACTGGCCTACTCTTCGGGAAGGCAACAGAAAGTGCACTGATCTCTGCCTGGCTATAGTCCACCATCCAAAACTCAGGACTTAGGGTTGGATTCCAGGCCTTAAAGATGTTTAGTGCCTCTTCGATGCAGAGAGCTGTTTCAAATTGTACAATGAAAGCTCCTGCAACAGCATAGTAACTTGAAGTTTTCACCACAATAAGGAAGAGCGGAAGTGCATAATCCATTGTTTTGTATGTAGCATTAAGACATACGACAACCACACTGTACTTAAGTATCAACTCCTTCATGAACTCAGTCTGAATGCAAAGCAGCAGTGTCTGCTCGCATTCCTGTGCCACAGTTTCTAAAGCGTCACAATCAAGTAACTCGGCCTGCGGTTCCTTTTGCCCATCAGGATCATTTTCCAGAGACATGGCATGATAGGCTTGGAAAAAACATCTTTTTCCAGGTGCTTTCTCTTTCATTTGTTCTACATACACTGCCACATTCACTTGATCAAGTGAACTAAATCTGTCCTTACGAAGTGCCTTCTGAATATGATTTTTTATGTCTGTCCTCGTAGGGTAAAAGTCTCTGCAAGTAGATGGGGGACACTGCTTGTTTGAGAACAGTACATCTCGGACAAAAAACCTTAGGCAGCTCTCAACAGTTTTTACAGATGTCACACCTTGTTGTACAAGCTCACAAATTTTTTTGGACACTTCTGAATTGATCGGCTTTGCGTAGCCTGCCCAGCGAGCATCAATGTCATGATTAGAGTGGCTTTCCCTGTCGGACATACAGACATAGAAGCGATGCTGGTGCAAAACAGGTTTACCACAAGCTTCTTCTTGCAATGCCAACCTCAGCCGAGAGATCATTTCCTTTGAAGCTGTTTCGTGCTGCTATGAGGTACATGGTTGGGGGATGTTGATCTAAAAATAAAAGAAAGGAGCAAATGATAAACAGCGTAAAAGAAATTAGGTTGTTCCCGAAATTGGCTGCAAAAATGGGAACCTCTTTCAGTGGTAGAAAATAGAGGTGCATTTGACATATGAAAGCAGAGAAGACATGACAATTGAAGCACGTAGGCATTAGAAAGCTGTGTTTTATAACGGTGACATTACACAATACCCTCAGTACAGTATTACTAAAATGAATTTAAATACACAACCTTTTTCAGCTTTAGCTGCATTTGCCAGAAATATATGCGCTGCCATGCATCCTTTACCCATGAATACTGCACTTCAGTGCCGTAAACACTAAAGAGCAGTTGAATTTTTCAATGGCGCTTGACTGACACTTTCATAGGTAGCATGAAGTGCTAAAACCTTGCCGCAATAATTGAAGTATCAATACACTAAGAGATCCAAGTAAAACACACCAAACAACAGTAACAAGAAAATTTTGCACATTCACGCACCAATCGAGTAATTATAAAGTGATGACTGCCCACGAAACCAACAAACCTGTTTGTCAAGAAGTATTGCAAGATGTGTGTGCAACACTCTTGTTGCTTCTTGGTCCTAGTAACATGCGCAAGCAATTGTGCTGCGAAACGTAACTCTTGCACAGACCTAGTGTGTCAAAACAGGTGTAGTTAAAGATATAACCCACTTCAACGAGCATTCTTGGGATTATAGAGTGATTTTCACGGCATAAAGAATGGTTTATAAAATAAGTACTTACCTTCACAAACTAAATAACGTTTCATGCAGTGATTTCAAAAAGAGTTAACAGTTCAAGCTGTAAAACTTGTAGGTTGAATAATTGTCCACACAGCATTTTCAAAAATACAGGGGTGCAAACACGGACACAAGAAAAGAGTCAGGACACCGCAAACTTATCAATAATATAATGAATACTTACCACTACAATGAATGCTTACCAACTAGCTCAGCTCTCTGTTATTCTAAGTTTCGAAATTACGTATGCATCATCGAAACAGGTGTGCATAAAATTTAAAGGTGCTCATACTCGTAGACTTTATTCAGCCATATTGGCCACAATCAATAAAAGACACATTTCTGCACAGAACGAGGAGCAAATAGTGTAATTCAGTATTACCTGTGCAATGCGCATGCATTATCAAAAACATGTATATCATGGTGCATGTTTCAAGCCACAAGGCGCGTTGTTGGGCTAGTTAGTTTTGATCCATGAAACTGGTGTAGCGCGCAACCACAAGGACAAATGAAGAGACACACACACACACAGCACTGCAGATTCAAGCCACAGATTGCTTTCACTAATTTAACGCAAACCACTACTACTTTGTGGATGTCTCCAATATTAACTTCAGTATTGATTAAAGCCAACAAGTATTATATCAGGCTATATGCGTTCGTTTTTCTGTTTACCCTGAATTCCGGATACAACTCCACTTGTTTCACATGCATCGTTGCAGTGCACCCCTTCTTCTTTGTCCCCTGTAGCCTCACCTTTTTTCGATGGAAGGTAGCTGCTGACCAGTCGGCATGCTTCTCCTATTACATGAAATGAGATATGGAACATCAGTATGCAACAAATAATGGCAATCATACATAAATTAGAGGAAGTAGTTTGTGTTTTGGCATTATAAATTCCCTTAGGAGCAGCACTCCACGTTTCCACTTGGGTACAGGTGCCACAGTATTTGGCTCACATTTAAATTAGCATTATGGCTTAGCCCTCCCTTGTCCCCTCCCCATAAAATAAATCCCCTGGGTTTTACAACAAACATAAAAGTGCATACCACAAGAAATGCTAATAGGGCTGTACGTTTAATAATTTTAACCTGAATATTACCCTCCTTTAAGTAATTACTGTTTTATCTAGCTTTATTGATGAACAGGTGTATTACCGAAAAAGAAAAAACTGCATTGATATTTCTTTGCCAAAGACATTATTTTCAAAGATGTTCACTTTAACATTATTCGATGCTACTCATTTATGGATTTCGTGTCGCTCTGCAACTGATGCAGTTGTACGAGTTTCGCTGTTACAATTTTACGTGCATTCAGCAATGACAGACAGCACTGGAAGACCAGCTGTTAGAATACGGCTCACTTGGTTTCAGTATCAGAGAATGTCACGTTTTAGGCAAGCGTTTTTCACTAATATCTGGTAATACGTACCTCGATCGCCATGAAAACGTTCATTGGTCGATAAACAGATGAAACTTTTATGTCCTATATAATAACTAAATAAAAATAAAATCTGCCAAACAATTAATAAACGTTAACGATGTTGATCAGCGTGGGTTTGCTCTTTTGTTTCCCTACAGTGATGTGGTCGTGAAGGCATGTCACTGTGAATGCGCATCAGCAGGATTTTGTGCGACGTACCAATACTTGCACGCTTCAATGCGAAAAAGATATGAGTGCATGTGACAAATTATACTATTCGTATCGGCTCGATCGATGTGTCCGTGCGAATGTTACCTGTCGATTTATTGAATTCTGCACCTTGTGCAGGTCTCTCCCAAAGAGGCAGCCTCTGTCCGTGGTCCGGACATTCTTAAAAGGGATGTCTTCATTTATGACCACATGTCCGCGTTGAGTGCTGAACATCAGCCTGTCTGCACAGATAAAATAAATCTTTACATCATCCGTCCCAACGTGGGAGGAGCCCACTGTGCGCTAGTCGCATCCCTCAGGACTTTTAATATAAAAGTTTGACCATCCATCCATCCATCCATCCATCACGCACCATTCTGAGGCGGCACGTACGCGCTACGTATTTGCGATGAACATGCCTTTTGGCTTCACGGAGTGCTCAGTCTGGAAGCACACATTGACTGCGGCGGGTTCCCTTAAAAGCTCTTCGTATGCCTCTCTGCAGTCAGCATAGCCGGTCCACGTGTTTACACACTTCTTCAAGTCCCGTAGGTGCCTCCTTAATACATCTTCTTCAGGTGCTGTCGGCACTGCAGGCTCGATAGAGCCCCGTGCCGCAGGAAAAGTGGCACAGAATCTGCTCTCAACAAGTGCTGAGCGTAGTCACAGCGGCCAAGCGGCGCTATCGTGCTATTACACGCCCGACATGCCTGTGCTCGGCCAACACCATTCGGCTCTGCTACGCTCGCAAAGCGCGTCTCCGTTGCTAGGCGACGGCCACGCATGCGCAAAGGAGACCCATGTGGAACGTACTGCAAAGAACCTCTCCCGTTGTGGTCATTGCGAACAGGTGGTACAACATAGCAGCACGTCGTTTTTCAATGGATTTACCGTAGCCTGTTGACAACTTCGTTGTCAGAGGTAGGAAAAAAAAGAACAAACGCAGATACTGCTGCGTTAAAGATTGCCACAACAATGAAGGGGATGTCGATGCCATAATGTATCGCTTCCCATCGAGACCGTGGGAAGCAACTCAGTGCCATAAGTGGATCGCCGTTGTTCGGCGCGTGAAGTAAGTGGCACCCTTGCGAATTTTTTGTGAAACGTGATCAGAGCAAAAACAATAACGGGAAGCATTCGTGCAACGCACGGTAACGCTACAACTGCTCACAAGCGTGCAGTGGTTGTCACTCGTGAAACCTAACGTCGTAAGAGCTTGAATGCACGGCGCATTTTTCTACGCATTAATTTGTCAACGAGCATGACTAGACTGCTTCAGCGGGCTCATTAATGCCGAGGCCTTTTCGCGCTTAGTACGACAGAAGTAAGGCTGGAGTGCACCGCGTAATACGTGGAGTATTCGCAAATTACCGCTTCTCTCGCGCTCATGTTTTGTTTTCCTGTTATTGTATTCGGATATTTGCGTTTCGGTTGCGCACACTTGCACACGTTCTGTTTTCGCGTTATTGAGAGTCAGCTGATTGCTTTCAATTCAATGTTTCAGCGCCAATGACCTCTCATCTTGGAAGCCTAACGAGAATACCAAGGTATGCTCGAAGCATTTCGACAACGGCGAAAAATTACCACCGAGACTCATCCTGGTTACCTTCCGACAATATTTCATCCTGCATATAAGAGGTGGTCGACAGGTCCTGCTCAAGAGCTTTAGAGTTTTTCGACTAATAAACTACAATTGACAGCTGATATAGAGAAACGTATACGGTCTTATTTGTGCCCTTAAGTAGAATTCAACGTCGTAAGTATGCATGTTTTGCTGTGACAAGCACTTCGCTGCGATTTAACACTATACACATGGTCGTTGTCATGCAGTGCGCGTCCCTTCTCAAGCGCCGGTGGCCGTAAATGGGCATCGATGTTTGCAATCGTCTTAAAACGCAATGCAAAACCACCGACATGCATCAAACGGCACGATAAACTCACGCCATGCATGGTAGAAATGTCTCGTTGGCCGCCTCGACGCTTCGCGGAATCGACACCATGGCGTTGACGGCTGGACCAATTGCTGCGCCACCTAACTACTGTCGGTTGCCTATAGCTGTAATCCTAGCTCGTCTCGGCGAGATTGTACATGGCGTAGTTGCAGTCTCTTGTGACAAGTAAAAACCGGACATATTCGAAACGTTCTTCGTTACAGTGTTGGAGCACCAAATCAATTCGGCGTACTTTTTTAAAAATTAGCGATACACTGTTTTTAGAGAAAATTTAAAATTAACTGAAACGGCCCGGCCCGAAGGACAGTCGCTCAGCCGCTGGTTGTGTATGCTGACGCGTGGTGCGCGGGCATTTCTTGTTCGCTTCTGACGGGACTTCCTGTCGCTGAAGACGAGTGCATCTTGCTAATGCGCCATGCGATTTATTTATTTATTTATTTATTTATTTATTTATGAATACTAAAATCCCTACTAAGAATTTTCGCAGAGTGGGTTACATGAATTACATGAATGCTCAATATGAAGACGAATAAATTTTCAAAACAGGAAGATAAAAACACACAGAAACAAAAGTACGCACAAAGCAACCCAAATATGAAAACATTCGAACGTTTATGGGGACAGAGCTTAATTGGCATGCTATATTAAACACTGTTATTGAGGCTAGAAGAAAACAATGTTAAGTATGGCTGTAAAACTTCGGTGTTGGTTAGTTTGTTCCAGTCGTTTATAGTTCATGGAAAGAATAAATACTTAAAGCAGTTGGTACGGGTTGCATAGGGTGTTATTGTGCGCTCATGCCTTTGTCGAGTTGCATATCCAGACGAAAATGAAAGTACTTCAGAAATGTCTGTCTTGTAAGGTTGTTTTACTAGTTTATATAAAAATTTTAGTCTAGATAAGTGGTTTCTTTCTGTTAGTGTTCGTAGATTAGCTCGAGTTGAAAGTTCTGTAATTGAAGTGCGCCCGAAGCTGTTATAAATAAAACGAATGGCCTTTTTTGTACTCTTTCTAGCTTGTTGATATTAGTTTTGGTAAAAGGGTCCCATATAATAGAAGCATAATCCAGAGTCGGTATAACTACTGTTTTATAAGCCAGAAAGTGGACGGAGGGGGTTGAGAGTTTCAATGCTCTTCTGAAAAAGAACAGTTTACGCATTGCAGTGTTAGTTACTGTATTAGTGTGTTTCGTCCAATTCAGGTCATCTGTGATCCATAAGTTAAGATACTTGTAATGTGGGACTTGGGAAAGTTTAGTATGAGTAGTAGAGTACTCGTATTATAAAAGATTCTTTTTATTAGTTAATTGCATAAACACTGTTTTTTCAAAATTAATAGCCATATGCCATTCATAACACCAGGAGGACACTTTTTGTAGAGCATCATTTAACACGTGTTGGTCTGCGGGACAGCATATTTCGTTATAAAATATACAGTCATCGGCGTAGAGTTTGATTTTAACAGGGATGCCATCAACAATATTATTAATAAACAGGAGAAAAATAAGTGGTCCTAGCACTGAGCCCTGCGGAACACCAGAGTCAACAAGCTGTCTATCTGAGCAGGAATCAGCAAAGACAACAAATTGTTCGCGTTTTGTGAGATATGCAGAAATCCAGTTAACTACTTGGGAATTATTGATCGTTTTCAGAAGAACCAGAGAGACCGCAGAACTGATACGTCTTCGGTTTATTGTTGACAGAACAGAATAGAAAAAAAAAATGCAGAGCGTGCCCCTGGCTACTTCTTCTTCCTCGCCTCCAAGCTCCATCTTCAATCTGTTTTCTACATCTTTCCGCCGGCCAGATTCAACCGAAGCAACTTTCGAGCGAATACAGCAGTTGGATCGGCCCCTTGACTAATTTTCCTTCAGGTGTACGAAGCAAGCATGTTCTCACTAGTCCATCCTTGCCTGGGAAAATCTTTTCGACCTTGCACAGTTTCCACCGAGTTCTTTTTCGCGCTTCTCCAAGAAGAAGTACATCTCCTCTTTGTACATTTGCGTGACGCTCTGTTTTGCTGCTGGAACACTTAAGCTCCCTCAGGTACTCCTTTTTTCATCTGGTCCACCATGTTATCATTGCCTGTTTTCTTGCACTCCAGTAATTCAGCAAACTGTATTTTTCGAGACTGTTTTTCCCGGCTTTTTCATGGCTTGCCTGCCTCCTATAACGTCCGCCGGTGTGATGGGTTGTGGCTCGTTAGGATCGTCATACACATAAGTGAGAGGCCAGTTGTTAATGACTCCTTCTGCTTCAACAACCACAGTCCGTAGTTCTTCATCCAAAAGTCGAGCACATATAGTTTTTGCCATGGATGTCTTAAAGCTCAATGCGTCATCTACGAAATTCCATTTCAGTCCCAAAATCTTGATTTGTCCCTCTTTTCTTATCCCTCAATCCAGATCCTCTCCTTCTTCATCAAAGAGTTTTCTTAGCTCGGCGTAATTTGAAATCAATTTTCTTAAATTCATTCCCACATTGCGAAAAATATCTCGTGCTTCTTTGTATATCTTTGTCGATTTTGAGTATTCGTCGGCTCCTAGTAAAACGTCATCGACGTAGATTCCTTTCCGGAGTTGCACCACAACTGCAGGATATTTTTCTTCGAATTTATCCAAATGTCGATGAATCGTGGCCGCTAGAAGGAAGCTACTTGGTGTAGTTTCAAAAGTAACCCTCGTCATCCTCCATGTTTTTATCTTCGGGGTTGGCATATCTTCGCTGTGTATTCTTTCCCACCACATGAATCGCAGTGCGTCTCGGTCATTTTCATGTATCTTGACCTGCAAGAATGCTTTTTCCACGTCGGCTGACATAGCGATATTGTCATGTCGAAAGTTCATCAGCAAACTTGTGATGTCGGGGTTTAGGTTTGGCCCCTTTTCCAAGTTGTCATTTAAGGGTTCACCTGAATTTTGGCTTGACGATACGTCAAAGACGATCCGTATTTTCGTCGTTGTTCGGTCCTCCTTAATTACTGCTTGATGCGGCATGTAGTATACAAATTTGTTCCCTATATCGGATCCAGCATCTTCTTCGACGTTTTCTGCTATTTCTTGCTCAAAGTACTCTCGAATAGCTTTGTCATAGGCTAGGAGTTAATCTTTATCCTTGCATAATTTTTTGGTCACCTGGATAAGCCTCTTTTCTGCAATGATGTTGTTGTCGTCCAATGTCACGTTTTCCTTCCATGGTAGCCGCACTTGGTATCTTCCTGCCCTTAACTCCATTGTTTGTCGGACGTAGTCTAGCACATGTTCATCGTCCATCTTTGTTGCTGGGTTCTCCTTGATGCCCATGTTTTCCAAGTCCCAGAATCTCTGCAGTTCGTCCACAGTCATGTCCGACTTGGCACTGACCTTGAGTACCATAACCGTCGATGATTTCATCGGCACACAATGAAGTCCTACAGGACCTTGGACCGTCCATCCCAATACTGTTTCTATTGCCATTACGTTTGGATGAATCTCGCAAATGCGACCAGTGACGACAGTCCAGTAATAATCTGCTCCAATTAATATAGAAGTTTCCATATTTTTTCTTTCTTTGTCCGTCTTCTGGTTGTTATCAGCCAAACAAATTCCCATCGATCTTGCTGTTTCATGTATTGTCAACGGTGGCGATGGTAGCACGTCACAGGATATAACTTCTATCTCCAGTGCCTCAATCGTGACTGGCTCTGATATGGGATCCTTCCTCACGCTGACCTCGACGACTTTCATGTCTAATTCCATCTCTCCTCCTCCAAATGATCCTACAGTAATCCTTTCGCATCTTTTTACCTTGCACGCTAGTTTTCTTGACAATCTTTTGAGGAGGAATGTCCTCTGACTCCCGTTGTCCAGCAGAATCCGTGCGTAGCACCCGCTGTCTTCTCCCTCCATCCACGAAAAGGCTGTCTCCAGTAGTATCCACTTGTGTTCATCAGACTGCTGTGCGTGCATGTTGCAGGACTTGCTGGTGTCTAACCGGTCAGGTTGCGCGCTTTTGCGCACTTGCTCAACATCCTTACCGCTTTGCTGCTGTGCTGACTTTCCTGCAGGCGTACGTGGTTGACACATGGATGTCGCGTGCCTTCCCTTGCATGTTTTGCAGCGTACGTTAGCACGGCATATCTTCGCCGTGTGGTGAAGTCTGGTGCATCTGAAGCACCTTCGTTCCCGTTGCAAGGCTTCTTTCTTCTGTTGCATACTAATGCTTCTTCTGCAATCTTCCGTGTAGTGTCCAGTCATCTCACAGAAGATGCAGTTCTTAATGGAGGTGCTTTGAAGCATAGATGTTCTAGTCCGCCTCATATTGTGCGGTGACTGGGTAACGTCGTATTTTTCCTCTCGAGTTTCTTCTCTGCTGCGTATATATATGTTTAAAAACTCCATAATTTCTTTCAAACTGCTCGTGCTGTCTCTTGACGCTGAGTCCGATTCCGTAGTTGTTGGTCTGTTGTCACCTTTCTTTAACTCCTTCATCTTCATCTCAATCCTCATATCCACTGGTAGCGCAGATTTTACAACAGGAGCTATCACTGTGGCGTAACTATCCATTTCCACTCCTAACGACTGCAGTGCTCGTGTGTTCACTTGCAACTTTTGGAAGAGTTTCTTCAACCCATCTACATCTTTAGGACTCTTCACTGCTTCCAAATTTGCAAGCTATTTTATGTAGGTTTCTTTCAAATTATCTTCTCGTCCGAAGGTTTCTTTCCGAAGAGCGACTGCATGCTCGTAATTCTGATCAGAAAACTGCAAACCTTCTATGAGGGACGCAGCCTCCCCGCTCAGAGACGCCAGAAGGTAATTAAATTTTTGATTCGTCGGCATGTCCACTCTGTTATGCACCGATGTCTCGAACTGATGCCAAAACCTTGGCCATGCTGTTTTTTCCCATCAAACTTGATCATCTCTAGACGTGGCAACTTAACAAGCTCTTGCGTCTCCGAGATTTGGTTAGTACCTTGCACTGAACTCGCCTGTTCTGTCACTATTCTCGTAGTCAATTGCGTCGCTTGTTCTTACTCGCGTAATCGTTCCTCTATTTTTGTCGTTGCAGCGACGATCTTCATCTCATAATGCGAAACTCTTTCAAATTCTGCCTCCGCGCTGTCTTCTTCAATGAACGGTTCTATCTGTTCGTTAACTTGTCTTAGCGTCTGTGACACGCTCTTCATCTGGTTCAGAAGCGTCATAAGTTTCGCTCGATCGGCGTCTTCTTCTATCTTCTTATCGATTTCGCTCGTAAACGTCGTCACATTTGCTCGAAGCGTCTTCCGCTTCTTCGATAGGACCTCTTTATTCATGCTTAAAACGTGTTGAAAGAGCTCTTGCCTTTTTATGTGCGTCTCCAACAGTCCTCGGTCGTGGTCCTTCTCTCGACGGTTCGCCCTTAAGCCAGACGCCGCTGCTTCGTTCTTCAACCCGTTGTTGCGAATGGGGTTGAAGTCTGTGCGTCTGTCTTCAGATCCTCCTGGTCACGGCACCATGTTTTCAGAAGGACCAGAGAGACCGCAGAACCGATACGTCTTCGGTTTATTGTTGACAGAACAGAATAAAAAAAAATGCAGAGCGTGCCCCTGGCAACTTCTTCTTCCTCGCCTCCGAGCTCCATCTTCAATCTGTTTTCTACAATTGATTATTCTACCTATCTTATATATCAGTTTAGTGTGGGATACTTTATCAAAGGCTTTTGAAAACTCCATAAAAATAACGTCAGTCCGTGTTCTACTATTTATTGATTTGGCAAAGTCATGTATTGTTTCAACTAACTGAGTGTTTGTCGAATAACCTTTCCTAAAACCATGCTGGAATTTGGTAAGAACGTTATAGTTGTCTAGAAATTCGCAGACGTGATTGTAAATGATATGTTCCAGAATCTTGCATACCGTACATGTTAATGAAGTTAGACGATAGTTTTTAATGGAGTTCTTATTTCCGGTCTTGTGAACTGGTTTAATTCTAGCGGTTACCCAGTCTCTTGGTATTTCTCCATTTTGTAAAGACTTGCAAAAAATGACATGAAGATATTTTGACACCCACTCGGCGTACCTTTTCAAGAAGCTATTAGGAATATCATCAGGCCCTGGTGATTTTTCGGCATCAAGCCTTAGCAGAAGATTAAATATACCACTTTCAGAAACAATGACATCAGACATCGGTGGGAGGGATGCATGAAACACAGGTGATACACTATTAACTTCGGTGAACACGGATTTAAAAGGGTTGTTAAAAACATTGTGGTTCGTGAATTTTTGCACTATCGTGAGTTAAGCAGCCATCAACTTCAAATGTATCACATTAAGTGAAGTGTGGAGAAATCGAACGCCGAAATTTCTCGGGAGACGTGGTTATAAAGCTTGGTAATGATTCACCGTAATAGCGCTTTTTATCAGCAGCTACTTGGTCTTTAATTTGTAAAGAAAGTTTCGATATTTCTTGCATTTTAAATGATGTTCTGTTGTTTGTTAACCTTTTCTTTAAGCGCTTCAGTCGCCTTTTAGATTGCAATATGTCTCTCTTGAAATCCATGGGTTCTTACCCTTACACTTTTTTTTTGTAATCTTGGCTACAAAACAATCGATACATTCATTCACAATCTCTTTAAATCTGTCCAAAGGTGGTGTACATCACAAGCGCTATTGCAGAAATCATCAAAATTAAAGAAAAGCAGGTCAATTACTGATGCATCATCATCAAGACAGAAATTCGGAAATGACGAAATTGTACGATTACTGTTTATATAAGTATTGGCTAGGGTAAGCAACACGGCCTTGTGGTCTGAAATTCCCGGAACTACTTCGCAGTAACTTTTGGCACTAATAGATTCACTTACTAGAAAGAGATTTAGTACTGATTTGCAATTTTCTTGGATTATAGTGAAGTCTGTTACAATTTGAAATAGGTCAAAAGTGAACGCAATGTTTAGCATTGCTTCTCCCAAGTGATAATAGTGATTATTGAGTGAGAAATTCAGCCAGTCTATATCCGGCAAGTTGAAATCTCCAGCCAGAATAAATTTGTCGCCAGGTTTTATATTCGAATGTAGATACTCCTTTAACGATTCCAACATGTCAATAGACGAGTTAGGGGGTCTATAAATTAGTGCTATTACATATTTAACCTTACCGTGGTACGCTTTGCAGAATATGCACTCAACGTCAGTCAAGTAAGACATTCTCACTATACGCAAACGTTTTTTAAAAAGAATGCAAACAGCTCCTCTTTTGCTGCCTCGGTCTTTTCGAATTATAGTATATCCGGCAGGAACAAATTCGCTGTCGTATTTTGAGTCATGTAGCCAAGTCTCAGTGAGAACTGCGATGTCGGCATCATGTACTAGTAATAAACTTTCGAGTTCGGTAGCTTTATTAATTACACTTCTGCAGTTGATGTTTAATATTTTTAATGACTGATCTTTAGTGCTATGTTGTCATGCTGTTTTCTTATTCAGCCTAAACCGTGTCGCCTTTTCCTCGTTCCAACCAAAAAGCACACCGTCTACGCTTAACTTGTCGAAGAGTAATTTGACCTTAGCGCCTTGTTCTTTTTCTTGAGCTGCACTCCTCCTTAACTGCTTGCGGATTTCCCGAATTCTTTTCGAAAAGTCATCTCAGAGAGCGAAAAATTGGTGTCCTTCAGTAGAGGAGAAGCTTTTAGTACCGCCATTTTTTCACGGTAGTCGACGAACTTTACGATAACAGGTCGAGGTTTCTCAGGCGTTTTTCGTCCTAGCCTGTGACACCTCTCAATACCGTTCACGGTTATACCCAGTATTTCACGAAAAATGTTATTTTTGGCTGTCACCTCCAGTTCCTCGTACGTCTCTTTGTTAGGCTCCTTAAAACCATAAACGATGAGGTTGTTCCGTCGTCCCATATTTTCCAAATCATCAACATTAAGCATCAGCTGTCAAATCTGTTCATCAAACTTAGACACTGAGGTTTCCAGAGCTTTCACTTGATTAGTAACAGCATTTAGGTCAGTCAACTGTTTTTCAAATCTATCCAGACGTTCCGTTAG
The DNA here is from genome assembly GCF_043290135.1 of Rhipicephalus microplus. Taxonomy (NCBI): domain Eukaryota; kingdom Metazoa; phylum Arthropoda; class Arachnida; order Ixodida; family Ixodidae; genus Rhipicephalus; species Rhipicephalus microplus. Next base: position 270,890,928 of record NC_134702.1, on the reverse strand, counting down.
GGTTGAGAGCTTATCTTCGATTTTATTTCGTGCCGTGAGTACGGCTTCAATTGTTGCAGTCATTTTACTCTGTCCCTCTACCTGTTCTAACAGTATATCTTTATCTGTTTTCGAAGGCCCTGGATTAGCCTCTATGTCGCCGCAAGACAATAAGTCATTACGGAGACTAAGAACGCAGCGAAGAATGCACTTAACACAAAGTGGGCATGGCAGCAGAATAAAAAAACGGTCATCACTTCGGTAACATTTCGTGTACTGATAGTAACTAACCTGCAGCACGAAGCAAAAAGGGGTTGCTGAGCATGGTGCCGGTCTCGCTGCTGCCATGCCCACTGGCGATGCCCAGTGGCAGGAGGAAACAGAAGAGACGAGACAGAGCGCTGAACGACAACATGAGGCTGGAGCGAAGAAGTCAGGAAAGGGCCCATTGTATTAGAAATGAAACTCAAGAACCCTTTATAATGTTATACCAACACGCCCAATCCCACTGTCTCTTGAGTTTCATTTCAAATACAACGGGCCCTTTCCTGACTTCTTCGCTCCAGCCTCATGTTGTCGTTCAGCGCTCTGTCTCGTCTCTTCTCCTGTCCCCTCCTGTTCTGTCGTTTGCGCTGGTAAGCACCCTTTATAATGTTATACCAACACACCCAATCCCACTGTCTCTTGTGCACCACTGATGTTTGTTTGAAAACCTGACCTACTAGTACATTTTTTTTCAGTTTATATATGCTTCCCTACTGCAAAAAGTCAACTTCTGCCGTCTGGATCAAGATTGAGCATTGAAATAGTTTCACTTCCGCCATATTCACCACTTAAATGTTGTATAAACTTATTTCCTGTTCTGTCAGCTTGCCGATTTGTGGGAGCCAGAGCCCATAACCAATTTCATCGTTTAAACAGTCAGCTGCACGACTAAGCGGTAGGACTGTTTCATAATGAGTATTGATAAAATAAAGCATTGACAACAAAACCTACACGACAAAAGTAACCTTCGTAAGTAAAGGTGCATTGAGTACCTCAGTAATGTTTATAAATATAAATGTACGTACATACAAAAAAGAAACAGGGACACTAAACAGTGCTTCGGCGCCAATGCTGCTTACAGAATGCTATTAGCAAAAAAAAATTATCTTTTTTTTTTCAATTGAGAGAATATATGTTCTAGAATACGTGAGGATAACGGATTTTAATAATTGTCTTAATTTTTTTGCATTGATGGGGATCTCTCATGACTGCACACTACTTTTGTAATAAAACTGCATCATGCAGTCCAACAAGTATTTTGTTCCCGTCTGTGCTGGTGCTGTCATCCTCATAATCATGCATAACCAATTAGTTTCCCAACAAATGTTCCTACTGGGTGTTGTGTTAAAAATTGATGAAAGCGGTTGCCTAATATATGGCTTATTAAAGAAGAGGACCTCATGATGTTTTTTCTCCCATTTTCCAGATAAGACATACCCTGTTCATCCAAACTGACGCAGCTGTTTTGGACGTAACAAAAGGACGGCTAGTGTTTGCTTCAGATCAAGAAAGTGCACCTATGCGCGAAGGCATGCCGCTACGATAGATGAATTCAAGAGAAGCCCAAGCAACACTTCAGAATGACAAGAGATCGCGAAATGGAAAAATGGCATATTGCCTTTAATATATTCCGTGTAAAATTAACCTCAAATATATGTCTTGTTACTTCTCGTAAGGGGGCGGGTATGAAAAATCCAGAAAAAAAGTAGCAAGGGCATCAAATCGTATCAAGGGCATCAAATCGTAGCCAAGACAAAAACTAAAATAAATGAGCCAGAAATTGCATTGGCCAAAATGCTTGGCTCCCATGCCAAGAACACGCTTGGCTATTGCATGGTATTCTAATGCAGTGCCAACCATGGAAAGGGGTGTTTTCAATGATTTTCCAGGCACGGCCTTCTTTTGCTTGGCGTATGGTAGGCTTGTAACACTTTCCAAGCACATACTTCCCTCGCAATAACTTTCCAAGCATAGACAGCTTGGTCACTGATAATTTACCATGCTTGACCAAAGCAAATTTTGCTGGTAGGAGCAGTGGTACGGGATATCAAGCTATTAGAGTAGTTCAGAATAGCTGATTTCGAGTCGCTCATGGTTGCGGTTGCGGGTGCAGAGATGAGAGAATAAACTCAAAAAACAAGGTTTTATTTTATGGTATTGTGCATTACTCACACTGTGTTGTTTCTTGTGATTTTACTATTGTCTTGTTCACATTGTTACAAATCTCTCATTAACAACTGTGATGTCACTGTCTGGCTGTGTTTCACATGCAGAAATCAATTTTTTTCGTGAACTGGTTTGTGACTGTATCAATGTTTGTCAATCAAATCTAAATGTCATGTGTGTATGTATGCCCATTGTATCATGGTATATTGGTATGCATGTATCATTGTATCATGGTATCATGGAGTGGGCCAGGCAGCAGCACTACCGGCGGGATGCTCAGTAATCCCTTCTGCTTCGTTCTTCAGGTTTTGGCTGTGCTTCAAGAAATTCGGCTATCACAGCGCGGCTGCCTCCCTGGAATCAAGCAAGCCGAACTGCTGCGCAGATATGGACCGGAGCCATCGCCGCTTGCCGACTACGGTATCAGCAGCATCAAAAGTCCTCACACCACAAGATGGCCATTGCGACCATCTTCGGTGACGTCACATCACGTGTCCATCTTGGAAGCTACAAAAGGGCGTGAACCGGCTAGCCACCCCAGTGGGCCAGGCAGCAGCACTAACGGCGGGATGCTCAGTAATCCTTTCTGCTTCGTTCTTCAGGTTTTGGCTGTGCTTCAAGAAATTCGGCTATCACAGCGCGGCTGCCTCCCTGGAATCAAGCAAGCTGAACTGCTACGCAGATATGGACCGGAGCCATCGCCGCTTGCCGACTGCGGTATCAGCAGCATCAAAAGTCCTCACACCACAAGATGGCCATTGCGACCATCTTCGGTGACGTCACATCACGTGTCCATCTTGGAAGCTACAAAAGGGCGTGAACCGGCTAGCCACCCCAGTGGGCCAGGCAGCAGCACTAACGGCGGGATGCTCAGTAATCCCTTCTGCTTCGTTCTTCAGGTTGGTGATAACCGGCCATCGCATTGTTTTCGTAGTGACAACCCTTATTTGTTGCTGCTGCCTTGCCCACACTTTGTACTAAATGTTGTTACTTATATTTTCACCCTAGCAAAAAGTTTATTACTTTGTGGCGACATTGAAACAAATCCCGGTCCCTCCCAAAGTGATACGTTGCGTGAGTTACTGGCTGGACAACAAAAAATAATGGAAACCATGGCATCTATGCAATCTTCTCATGAGAAGATAGAAAAGAAATCGTCATCAGTAAGCGACAGAATGGAGGCATTGGAGAAACAGCTGTCTAGTCTTGCCACATTGGGCGATAAGATTAAAGACTTAGAAGACCAAATGTCCCACCTTGATAAAAACTTCGTGGCGCTTAGGGACAAAGTAGATGATTTCGAAAATAGGAGTCGCCGAAATAACCTAATCATCTATGGTCTTTATGAACCCAAGAATGAGACACATGAAGAATTGGAAAAGAAATTTAATAAAAACATTGTAGAAGAAAAACTGGGACTTAAAGCGGTCAGCATTGAGCGAATCCATAGGTTAGGCCGCAGTATGGAAAATAAAAATCGTCCAATTGTAATAAAGTGTCTGGATTATAAAGAAAAGCTGTCAATTTTAAAAGTTTCGCATAAACTTAAAGGCACTTCATTGTCTATTGCGGAAGATTTTTCGCATCATGTCCGTGAGCAGCGAAGGATGCTTTGGAAAACTGCTCAAGACGAAAAGGAAAAAGGGGCTAAGGTAAAGCTTATCTATGATAAGCTAAGTGTAAACGGCGTTATGTTCGGTTGGGACAGTGACAAGAAATGCCGCTTTCAGTTGAAAAGTGATAGGCGGGTTTGACAAAGGCAAAATGATGATCGATTCTTGAAACTTCTTAACATCAATTGTAGGAGCGTAGTCAATAAAAACACAGAGCTTGAGGGGCTAATTATTGCTAACGATCCTGATATTGTTATACTGACTGAGACATGGCTCAGTGATGAAATATACGATAGTGAATTCGTTCCATCAGGATACCGAGTTTACAGGAAAGACCATGGTAGTAGGGGTGGTGGAGTTTGTATAATCTACAAAAGAGCGCTTAACGTATTCTTGATGCCTGAAGTTGCCTACATTGAGTGTTTATTCTGCAAAGCCTATAGTGGCGGCCTTAGGTATATTGTTGGTGCCATGTACAGACCCCCTAACTCTGATGCTTCTACCATGGATGTGTTGAAGGAGTATTTATGTGACCATGTCAAACCTGATGATCGGATAATCCTATCTGGTGATTTCAATTTGCCTGATCTTGACTGGCTAACAATGTCCCCCAAAATTCGCAATGACAAGGTAGGAGAGGCAATGCTTGATATTGCTTTTGCCTTTGACCTTACTCAAGTTGTTGAAGGCTTCACAAGAATTCAGGATAGCAGTAAGACTCTACTAGATCTTTTCTTCGTAAGCGGTAGCATTTTCGAGAACGCCACATCTCAAATCATGCCAGGAATTTCCGATCATCAGGCCGTTTTCCCTAGCCTCAGCAATGTTAAAGTCGACAAAGCTAACGAAGCTTCGTATTTTCGAAACTTTTCCAGAGCCGATGACGAAGCTATAATAGACGTGCTTTCGTTTCATCTAGATAATTTCTCTCGCAGTGATGCAAATGTTCACAATCTTTGGGCTTCTTTTACGAAACTTGTACATGAATGTATTGAACAATTTGTGCCATTGATACGCAAGAAAAACAAACGTGTGAATGCCTGGATAAGTCGTTCTACTATACATTTGCAGAGAAAATTAAAGAGGTTAAAGAAAAAACGTCGATCTGTAGGCGACTGCGTAAACCTGGAATCCAAAATTTCAGATTTGTCTCACAAAGTTAAAACACAAGTTGCAGCTGACAAAGACAAATATTTTTCAGTTTCATTACCTAGTTTCATTACTAGTTCGCCGCAGAAGTTTTGGCAAGCAATTTCCCCATCTTATACTGATGTGGATGCTTGTACCTTTAATGGTGTCCAAATTACTGATGCCACAAAAATTGCAAATGCATTCAATAGGCAGTTTCAGTCCTGCTTTACTAATGATGATGGCAAACTGCCTAACTTTGTGTCACCATTACCGCCGATGCCTGACATTACCGTAAGTGAAAAGGGAATTTTAAACATGCTCTTGAAACTTGATGTAAAAAAATCTGGTGGTGCTGACGAAATACCCAATGCCTTTCTCAAAAGGTACGCTGAATGGGTCGCCAAATATCTTTGCATTCTTTTTACAAAATCGTTGAAAGAGGGACAGCTGCCAATCGATTGGAGGACATCAAAAGTGAAACCACTTCATAGAAAGGGTAAGAAAGATGAAATTAGTAATTATAGGCCAATATCACTATTGTCAACAGTTTGTAAGTTGCTCGAGCATATAGTTCATAATCATATTTCGGAATTTTTAACTGCTCATAATGCCCTATCCGAGTCTCAACATGGATTCAGAAGAGGCTACTCTACTTGTACCCAATTAGTTCAGACCGTTTACGATTTTGCATTGTCAAATAATAATGGTGAGCAGACTGACGCGATTTTTATGGATTTTTCAAAGGCGTTTGATAAGGTTTCTCACAAAAAATTAATTTTCAAACTAGACAACATACTCAAAAACAAGCAGTTAACTAAATGGATTTTATCTTACCTTCATAGCCGTCAGCAATATGTTGTATTTAAAGATAAATGCTCTGAGAGGGTTTCTGTGGAATCTGGCGTCCCCCAGGGTTCGGTACTTGGACCGCTTCTTTTTCTTTTATATATAAATGACATTGTGAATGACATACCCGTTAACATAAAACTCTATGCAGACGACTGCGTTATTTACTCCGAGGTAAAAAATTCTAATGACCAAATAAAGTTAAATGCCGCATTTCAAAAAGTTAAATCTTGGTGCGACAGTTGGCAGATGCCCATAAACTTTGAAAAAACCGTATTTATGCGCATTTCACACAAAAAAGAGCCCCTCTTGTTCCAATATTGCTGTAACAATATATACCTTGCTGAGGTGCAGTATTACAAGTATCTAGGGGTTTACATTAAAAACAACTTGAAGTGGAATAAGCATATCGATTATGTTGCAGCTTGTGCTAACACAAAACTTTCATTTCTTAGGAGAGTTCTCAAGCACTCCACTCCCACTGTGCGCTTGCTGGCGTACAAATCAACAGTTCTACCCATTCTAGATTATGCAGTCGTTATATGGGATCCTTTTACGTTGACTAATAAAAAGAAGATTGAAAAAATACAAAGAAAGGCAGCCCGTTCTATATACAACAGTTATGGTCGCACATCTGTTAGTGCACTGCTAGCGAGAGCTAATCTTCCACCAATAACTGAAAGAAACCGAATTTCTCGTCTCAAATTTTTATATCAACTAATTAAGAAGCACTATAAGATAGACACTAGCAAATTATTGTCTTTCTCCTCTGGGTATCCGACAAGACATCGCCATAACCTCTCCATTACGCCCTTTCAAACACGCAATAACTGCTTCACGTATTCATTTTTCCCGAGAACAGTCGGGGAATGGAACAACCTAACTAATGACGTTGTTTTACAGCCATCACTTGAAAAGTTTGCCTTGTGTTTAACTGCATAATATATATGTGTGCATATGTGTGTATGTATATGTATGTATATACTGTATATATTTGAAATTGTGTAGAATTATCACCCGTGTTTTTTCCAATCCTTGCGTATGTGACTCTGTTTCTGGAATATTTATTATCCTGTACATTTTGAATTGTATTTTGTCGCCATGGTTGATCATGTATTCGTGAATTTTGTATATCAGTTTTTTTCCTTTTTTTGTAATTCCGAGAACTGTACTTGCTTCCGTATTTTTGTTCTTGTTCACCTAGGAATATTTATGATTGTACTTCCCACCCTGCTATAATCCCTCATTTGGGATTGCAGTATCTACAAATAAAAATAAATATTTACAGTTCTGTTTAGTTGCCTTATTCACTTGCTTTAGCTGAGTTTCGTATAATTTGCAGTTCTCTCCAACCTTAATGCGTATGTTGTGTTTATTTTCATCTTGTTTTTCGCTTTCGTGAAAATAAATGTCTTTCTTGTAAAATTGAACCTTGATTGCACAAGTCATAAAAATAACGGTTGCCGATACATTTACGTGCATTGAGACTTCACGAAGAACACCGTGGCATTGAAGTTATAACTACATGGTCTTTGTTTAGGTGTCAAGCTCACGGCAAGTCACTTGATTCTCTATCTTCTAAGCTTCGTAGCTCCTATACTGTGAAGTGAATTGAAACAACTAGTTCTCAGTGCCAATACACGCTTTACAGCGCGCCGCCGGAATTGTGACAGTTAGACTTAGTTATAATCCGCAGAATAACGTAAAATATTTGCAACGAAATACGACTGATATGCCCGCGCGGGCGCGAGGAGGGCATCTCGAAAGCGACTGCAGCGACGCCACATCCGGATGAATTCTCGCTCGCTCTCCGGAGCGCCGATGATGATAGCTTTTCTTCTAGCCACCATAGTTACGTGTTGCACAGTGAAGCTGGTCTAGCAGTGAGCGGCCGCAGCTGGTGGCGGCATGTGTGCCTCCCCAGGTCTCGTGCTGAGCCGTGGCGGACAATATCCATGCTCTGCGCTGCGTTATTGATTACGCAGTGTTCTTCTGGCAGTTACTGTACTCTTAGCAACATTTACAAATCCTTTTGTCCATCACGGAGTTTCAACAGTACGTACAACGAGTGCATATCCGGCGGTTGATGCGGATGAAGCAATTAGTGTTCAGCGAGACTGCGTTGGGCACTATGATGAAGCGGAACGACGACGAGCGTCTTGCAGGTCAGTGACGGTTGGGCAGTGTTCCTGCTTGTGACAACGGACGACGCTGTCGAGCCCAGCAGGACGCAATGAGGACCATGTGTACATACGTAGTTTCGTGTTGTGTGTGTACAGTAACAACTTACATGTGCGTATAAACACCTTTTCTGTTTCGGTTCGTATACTCTCCTCCAGCATTGCATGTAATCTTAACATAACAGCAACCGCGTTCAAGTGTCACTTGCACCGTGCTCAAAGTCACCATGGTCGCAGAATGCTGACGCCGGTGAGTTTCACGCGGAACACGGACACAGTGGCCGGACGTTGCATCGGCCGCGTTGCGGAATGCAACCGTAGAAGGCGCACGACCGATCGTGTTGTCTGTACAGTTGCTGAATTAATGACGTGAAAGCACTCGCCGCTGTCAGTGCATCTAGCGCGCGTTCTCTTGCACTTGCTTCGTTGTCAGTGAGCTGTTACTCGCTGTTAATACTCGGACGAAATGATTTCGCCGAGAGTGTCGCGCTGGCCCAGAGTGTACCCCGTTGGATTAGTTTCGGATCGTCACGACACGCGCGCTGCGCAGCTCACGTGCTTTCCGATCCGGAGAGAGAGTCGTGCCGTCTACTTTACATTCGGATGTAAATAAGAGAGGAGAATTTGCCCAGTAAATATGGCCGACTTCCGGCTTTATCGCGGCTTCACAACGAGTGACGTCAGGGTACAGTGTACTAGAAGGGGGCAGTGGGGTGAACGAGGCGGCCGCGCCGCATCTCGGCTGATTCTCCGGCGGGTGACAGCAGTGGCGGCGCTGTAGTTCCATGGTACAGAAGATCGCGGGAACGTCTGCATTGGGAGCGCGCGCGCCCGAGCCTGCGAAAGCGTGTAATTTCTTGTTTCCGGCGCGTTCATTGCGTTGCTGAGCCTTTACCAGTGGACGCACCTGTTACGCGCCATGGTGCACACGTAAATATGCAGGCACGCCGAAATTGCGTCGATACATTCACTGTGTCAAGAAACTGCCGACCCCTCCCCCCCCCCCCCCCAAAAAAAAAGTCAATCGAAATTTGCACGGATCCACCTAGCTCCTTACTCACTCAGCGCGTTGAGCTGCGTTACATCATAGGTGACTACTGACGAACTACAAAGAGAGAAGAAATATCAAAACTATGGTTAAATCAAGCGCTCGTTTTGTCAGCAGTCTTTACGATATCCAGAGTCCTGTGTTCCTCATATCAGCCTACATGCGCTCGATTGTTTCACGAGAAACCCGAGTGTAGGTAACGTTGTCATAAAATTACTTGGTGACGACTCTTTTATATGATGCCAGTTTTGTGGAAGATAATAATTATTGGTTTCTGAAAGGATTATTACATATTCAACTTATTAAAAACAACACTCAAACATATTAAAAAGTGCCAATTAATAATTGTTGCCATTTGTTAAAAAGTGCCGTCTGTTAATCTGCGTAAATTCATTGTAACCAGTTCCCATTTCGTATCGACAACTTTATTTGTGCTGCTTTGTAAATATTCTGTTATCGGAACGCCACTGCAAGCGAGCAAGTTTATGACGATGTTTTATATTATAAGCGTAGTTCTATCAATAAGCGTCAAAAGTGTACAAAAATGTAGGCAGGCAGTGGTGCATCATGGTTTGAGAAATTTACCTTGTATAGGTACAGAGTAAGCACACACACACACGCAGATATATATATATATATATATATATATGTATATATATATATATATATATATATATATATATATATATATATATATATATATATATATATATATATATATATATATGTATATATAATCATCAGCCTGACTACGTCCACTGCAGGACAAAAGTCTCTCTCATGTTCCGCCAAATAACCCGGTCCTGCGCTTGCTGGTGCCAATATATATATATAATGTAACGAAGAGCGGCGCGGCAGCTGTGGGCCATGGGCTGGAAAGCGAGGAAAAAGAGGCAGAATAGAACAGCTTGCCCAACGAACGGGTGTTGTGTCTGTCTCGCTCATTACAATGGCGCAGCCGACAGGCTTTACTGACTTTACTGACTTTCCTGACTTTACCGGCGTCGATCAAGACCCAACCGTCTGGCTGGATGAAATCCATTAGTTGGCCCGTCGACATGCATGGACTGACGACGTGACGCTATCGCTAGCCGTGAGCCGACTGCGCGAGTCCGCCAAAACGTGGCAACAATACGATGGCTGCAAGTAAAAATCCTGGAGTGACTGGACTACAGCCTTCGTCACGGCCTTCCCACCACTTCCATCCGCATACGACGACCATTTCATGCGCATGCGATCGCGTCGGCAGGCTCCATTGGAAGACGCCCGTAAATACGTCTACGATAAGCTCGGGCTTCTCGACAAATGTGGCATTACATGGATCTCTCCGGCTGCCCGCCAGTATGTCGTTGATGGCTTGGCTGACCCTACCCATGCTGCCATCTTATCTTGCCAGTCACCTGAAGCGTCACCCCAGGTTTTCGCTCAAAGGGCAGCCGAACTTCAGCAAAACTCTCGTTGTCGGCCTAGCTTGGACACATTACCGACTGTCCGTTCGACTTACGCCTCCACACGACACGGATGCTTCAAGTGCGGTCGCACTGGCCACAACGCCAAGGAGTGTCGTCAACCTTTCCAGACCCGAATCCACCACCAAGCTTGTCAAACTTCTCGGATGTCCATTAATGTTGAGGGAATAGGTGACCTATCTGCTCTGGTGGATACCGGTGCCGAACGAACGGCGCTACACCGACGTCATGCTCCGGACACTATCCGACCGTGGACGCAACCTCCCCTCTGCGGACTTGGAGGAAGTGCTAATGCCAGTCGGAATGCTCGACATTTTAGTCCGGACGGCAGCGGGCACCAAAGTTCTTCTAGCCATTACCGTCTTTGAAGACCTCCCTGCCGACATGATCCTTTGATCCTTGGTGCTGACTTCGTACTATCTGATGACATTGAGCTCACCATACATCGCGGCCACGTCGAGCTCCGGTCTTCGACAGCTGAGACTACCGCCACAACCATGCCACCACCGACAGTTGAGCCGTCCACTCCACCTACCTTATCTTCTATATTGCTCGCCATCAACCAGTATTCGCTAGCAATACAGCAGAACTGCCAGGCACTAATTTGCTACTCCATCGCATACCAACGGGAGATAATCCGCCAATATGCGTACTACTGCGACGATACGCTGAACGAGAACGGGCAGTGATCGCAGAACAAGTAGATGAAATGCTTTCCGCGGGCATTATTAGGCCGTCATCGAGTCCTTGGGCAGCGCCAGTCGTTTTTGTTCGCAAGAAAAACGGATCACTACGCTTCTGCGTGGACTACAGGCAGCTCAATAAGTGTACAATGCCTGACTTCTACCCTTTACCCGCATTGATGACGCTGTTGATACAGTACGCCACTGCAAGTTCTTTTCATCGCTTGATTTACGCGCAGGGTACTGGTAGATTAACGTCGCGGATGAAGATCGATGTAAAACGGCCTTTCGCACACCTTTCGGTTTGTATGAATTCAACCACATGCCGCTTGGAATAAGAACGGCTCCTAGCACTTTTCAACGTGCGATGAATTCAGTGCTCGGACCATTGAAAAACCAAGCCTGTATGGTGTACTTAGACAACATCCTGGTCGTTGGCAGGAGAGAGGATGAACACCTTCGCAATTTGGACGAAGTACTACACAGATTCTATGCAGCAGTGTTTCGTTTGAACAAAGAGAAATGCCAGTTTTGGCTGTCCAAGATTTCGCACCTGGGACATAATATATCTCCTGTCGGTATTCAGCCACTCCCGGAGCGAATAGCTGCCGTGTCGCAGTATCCCACACCAACCTGCTTGAAGCAGGTTCAGTCATTTCTGGGTATGGCGTCGTATTTGCGAAGGTTTATTCCCCACTTCGCTTCGATCGCAGCTCCGTTGAGCGGACTTCTTAAAAAAGACGCGCGGTTTGAATGGGGCGTCTCACAAGAAAATGTTTTTTGAGCTATAAAACAAAAGCTCACTTGTTGCCCCATACGAAGTCACTTCAATGAAGACTGGTCCACTGAAGTGCACACTGATGCCAGCCAAGTCGGCCTAGGAGCTGTGTTAGCGCAGCGTGATCCAGATGGCGTGGAACACGTGGTCGCTTATGCCAGCCGAAAACTTTAAGACCGCGAGCGCCCCTATCAATCACTCCAACGAGCTTGAATGTCTTGCAGTGGTATGGAGCGTCGATGATAAGTTTCGACATTATCTTTTCGGGCGTAAATTCACTGTTGTGACTCATAATGCTGCTATAGCATGGATGTTCTCCAAGCAGCAACTTAAGCACAAATTCGCCCGGTGGATAATCACACTGCAAGAATACGATTTTGACCTGCGCCACCGCGCCGGGGGGCTAAAAAACGTCGCCAATGCACTCTCACGGAACCCCCTTGAATGCGCGCAACAAACCAGGCAAACCCACATTTTTTTCGCCCAGATGGATATATCCCGAGCCCAACAGGAGGATAAAGATTTGGCATCCATTATTGCATCTATCACTGACAAGAGAAATGAGAGAGACACAGTACTTTTGTGATGCGCAATGCCGCATTGTACCGGCGTCACTGGCGAGTAAACCGATCCGAAGAACGTTACCTCCTGGTGATCCCGAAATACCACAGGTCAGAAATATTACGAGCCATTCACGACTCCCCAGAAGGCGGACACACCGGCCAACGAGCCACACTCCGGAAACTACAAGAACGTTTTTGGGCACCGAAGATTCAAAGTAGCGTCCGTTCTTATGTCGCCAGTTGCAAAATTTGCCAGCAGTTTAAGCGACTGCATGGGTGTCAACCTGGATTACTAACACCCATCCAGATACCTGAAACAATTTTCCACACGATTGGCATTGATTACATGGGACCTCTACCCACCACCACTGCGGGAAATCGTTACGTCATTGTAGCAGTAGACTACTTGTCAAAATACGTGGAAGTGGAGGCCATGCCATCTCTTGCATCCACTTACCTAATCGACTTCCTCAAGCACCGATTTGAATGGAGACGTGGCTTACCAAAAAAGTTAATGTCTGATCGGGCTACAACGTTTCGTAGCGGGGAACTGAAAAAAAGTACCTTTGCACAGCAGGCGTGCAGCACCACTTCGCATCCGCGTTTCATCCTCAAGCAAACGGCCTTACTGAGAGAACCAACCAGGGCATCCAGGCACGACTCGCGCCATATACGAAGGCAGGAAAAAGAGGAGAGGCCGATTGGGACGTCCACCTTCCGTCAGCCGCTTTTGCGATTAACACGGCACTGCAGACATCTACCGGCGAAACGCCCTACGAAATTGTTTATGGGAAACTACCACAGCTGAAAGCGGTCCTCAGTCTGGATGCTCCCACTATAATTTCACGTGCCAACGATCGCAAAGCGGCCTGTCAGAAGATCCGAACTGAGGCGATCAAGAAAGCCACCCACGCACAAGAAAATCAAAAGCACCACTATGACAGACGCCGTAGACCCGCTCCTGCTTACAACATCGGTGACGAGGTCTGGGTGCAAAGGGGCACCGGCGGGCCTGGCAAGAAGCTACTCCCTAAGTTCGACGGGCCATTCATAATTACTCAGCGTGTAGGAGAAAATACCTGGCGTGTGAACACCTCAGATGCGAGCTTCACTCTCGATAAACTGAAAAGAAACAACTTTGCCGTGCATGTGTCGCGCTTGAAAAAAGCAGTCGGACCGCTGCACGTGCAATCAAGTGTGATTTCTTTTTTTTTTTTCGTTTTGAGGTCCGCAGTGTGGCTATAGTGTTCTGGAATAACGGGTAGTGAGCCCACTCTACGGGGAGAGGGTACGTTGCCGTGGCGCAAAAAATGTCAACGAGTTTTCGCTTTCTTGAGTGCCCGCGTGGCGGCGCTACCATCGTCAGCTATGGGAGTTTTCACCTTTTCACTCCGCTTCTGTGTTGGCTGTTTGTCGTCGTCGCTGCAGGTTTACGGCCGAGCAGTGCTTTGTCAATACGTTCCATTTTTCAGTTCTTATAGTTGTGAATAATGTAGATTGGTAGTGAACACCTCGCGGTCATCGACACTTAGTGCGGAATGGCACCACGTCGCCAGAACCATTGTTATGCGCCCGGATGCCAGACGGGCTACGTTCACGTGAAAGGTGCTGCAAAACCGTCACTGTTCGTCGTCCCCAGGGATGAGAGACTCAGAAGAGCGTGGGAGAAAAATTTACACCGTGCTGATAAGCCACTCGAAGGCACAGGTGCGGTTTGTGAACTGCACTTCGAGCCTCGGTACGTAATTCGCGATTATGTACACACCATCGGCGGTAAAAAAGTGCGGATCCCACGCGGGAGGCGTATGTTGACAGTGACGCTGTTCCCACTATTTTGCCAAATTTGCTATCATATCTCACCAAAAAAGCAGTGAAAGAAAGGCCGCCTCGAAAAAGGAAATCTGAGAGTCATGCTTCGCCAGTGAAGCGCCGGCTGTGCACGAGTGGCAACTCGACGGTGTTGCACACAAACGCCGTAAATACTCCGGATCCAGACGCTGCAGCATCGAGGCCAGAAGACGAACAGCTGGCCATCGATGTAGAAGTTTCTTCTTCAGAAAATCCGCAGGAAGACCACAAGTCTATGTCGTTATTTAGCTGTCTTGAGGTACCATCGCCGCACTGGACTACGCACATCTTTCCAGATCACAAAGGCATTGTGTACTGCACGTCCGTGTTGACACCGAAGAATGAAGTACGATCGGAAAAAGTGGTCATGTTTTTTGAGTCACGCATTGCGAGCTACTGCAAAGTGTTCATCAGAGGTACCCTGTTGAAAGAAGGCACCGTGGAAAGCAAAGTGTTCATCAGAGGTACCCTGTTGAAAGAAGGCACCGTGGAAACAGAGGCAGCAGCAGAAGAAGTGCTGAAAACAAGTGATCGTATGTGCATTTGAGTTGGAGCAATATCTCACGAAGACTATAAAGAACGATTTTTTACGAAGAAGCTAAGGGACTATGTGGTTACATGCAACGAAATGTACTTCAGCATTGTGTTTTGGCCAGGTTGATAAAAAAAGGGGTTTATAATGTGCATTTTTACTAGTATGACAGCTATAACTCTTGTCGCTACGAAAGATTTCTTGCCAGTTATTGCAACCTAATTTACTGCACCTTTCTTTCAGGTGCACAATGTGTGTCTTGCCGCTATTTGAAACGAGCACTGCAAATCTGATGAGCCCGGGTGAAGCGAACGGCAACAAGGAATTGCCAAAATGCAGCGCTGAAGTTGCGTGTTGTGGCCAGAAGAAACACTAGATTGTTTTCTCGCTTGAAAAGTGTGAAAAAGAAGCTTGAACAAATGCAAATTAGGAATGCTGCTATAAAAACAGAAACTTTAGAAGCACAGATTGCAAGGCTTTCACCAAGACCGCAGGAAGCTGTACGACAGTGCTTTGCAGCTTCAAGAGTAAAACCCAATGGGTTGCGCTATACGAAAAGCTGGATTTTAGATTGTTTAATCATGAAGATGAAGCGCCCTCGCCTGTATGAACACCTTCGTCGCAATAACATCCTAGCCCTTCCATGTAAATCAACCCTGAAGCGCTATGTACATGCATACCGCACTGTGTTTGGCTTTAGTGAGAGAGTTCTAAAGCAGCTAAAGGAAAAGACAGCGGAGCTTGATGTTTGGAAGAAACACGGTGGATTGGTCATCGACGAACTGAAACTGTCAGAACATTTTTCAGTGAAGAAGTCAGGTGCAATTGAGGGTTTTGTGGATTTAGGTCCATTTACAACTTCCAAGGACAAAGGTGTACCATGTGACCACGGTATGGTTATCCTTTTCGTCCCATTTCAAGGCAAATGAAGTCAAGTTATTGGTTACTTTGCTCCACATGGAAATATGAAAGGTGACACACTCGCCAAAGTTGTCATTGAAGCAACCATACTAGCTGAAAAGAGTGGGCTCTTTCTGGATTTTATTACTTGCGATGGTGCAAGTTGGAATAGAAATATGTGGAAAGTACTTGGGATCCAAGCGACAGCTGACTCTACTACTTCGAAAATTGAACACCCCAGTGATGCATCACTGCACCTATATTTTATATCTGACTTCCCACATCTCATCAAATGCCTACGGAACTCGCTGCTGAAGTCTGGATTCAACACCCCTACAGGTCATGTAAGTCTGATGTTTTTTGCGCATATCACACATTGGATTTCATATATTCTTACATTATCTCCAAGCTTAACCAGGTGTATTTCAATATGGTCCACTTAATTTCATTGCAGGTTGATATGCGACATGTAAGGGAAGCTCACAAAATAGACTTCTCCAACGTGACCTTTAAAGTGATGCCGGGCATAACACGGTGTCACCTGGATCCTAATGGATTTGAGAAGATGAGGGTCAGCTATGCCTTCCAGCTTTTTGGGACAAAAGTCCTCCAAGCTTTCCACCTATACAAAGACAAGTTGGAAGCAACACTTGGAAGGATGGATGTAACACAAGAGTTCTTCAGGTGAGTCGTCTCTTGCCATATGCTGGTTAAAATTAGGTAGTGAAATGTCTGATATAACCAACTTGTAAATGAAAATTATATCTTAATAAAATGCATCATTAGCACCGACATTGGACGAGTAGGCTTTGGTTCATAGTTATGAACGGCGCAAAACACACGAGACACAAAATGACGTCCTTGTGTTTTTCGTCATTTTGTGTCTCGTGTGTTTTGCGCCGTTCATAACTATGCAATGTTCATGCAATGTAAACTACAAAATTATGAAAACAGCTGTTTTGCATATTTCAGCAAAATCCACCAGCTCACAAGAGTGATGACATCGCGGTTCCCTGCTGAAGCCCTCAGACCGTGTTCATCAGGAACAGCAGTGCTGCAGGATTTTCTGTCCTACCTCAAAGCATGGGAGCAGCATACGAAAGGCGGAGGAGGCTTTCTGAGCAATTCCACTGCTGCTGGCCTACGTGTGACCATTTCGAGTACACTAGAGTTGCTTGACTCACTGAAAATGTTGGCTTTAAATACCTAATGACTCAAAAACTAGCCTGGATCCTTTGGAAAACCTTTTCGGTATTATCAGGCAATCTTCTGGCAGTAATGATCATCCAACACCAACTCAGTTTTTGATTACAGTAAACTGCATGTCATTCTATGGTTTAGTTAAAGGTGTCAGTCAAGGAAACTGCGAAGAGGGCATGCTAGGTTCCCTTTTGGAAGTTAGTAGCCCACGAGACACATCGCAAAATGCAGCAGGCATGGATTTGGCACCGAGCTCTTCTCCGAATGCGCAGGCGTTGGTTATACCTTCCCAGGATCACAGCCAGCATGTTGCGAGGAGCGACTCGAGAATTATATTTTACATTGCTGGCTACGTGGCACGAAAGTGCATTTTGAAAAGCAATTGTAAAGATTGTTTGATACTACTTACCGCGCCTGCCCCAGACGAAAGCTTTCAGCTTGCAAGGTTGACACTATTTCGTGACAACGGTGGACTCCTCTTCCCAAGTGCTTGCCTATTTCGGTTCATAAAGAAGCTTGAAGACTTGTTCACGGGCTGCTTTTCTTGTGAAAAACTCCATGCAGACAGCATTTTAGATGTGCTGACCATTTTGAAAGCAAGGCTTTGGCAAAGAGGTTGGGTGCCCAAGCCATGTCTCAATGCTCTCTAAAAAATAATACAATTCTATGTTGTTACACGACTTCAATTTTACATTAAGGGGCTAAATACAGACAGAGCAGGCAAACGCCAGAAAGCAAAGTACTTAAAGATAAGCCGCTGTTGTGGCAATATTTAGAGATTTTGCTTTAGAAGATTTTAAAAAATTTAATATTGTTCCTGTGTGGATTTCACAAGTGTAGGTTAAACTTGATGTATGAATCCTTTCTGAATATTCTTTTTCTGTTTCACTGACCCAAATACAAAAGATTGCCAGATTTGAAAAACAAGCAAAATAGTATGTTGCCACTCGCCACGCATACTATAGCAATAAACCCTTGACTAAGTGGCAACTCTGCTTAATTCAATTGTGAATGGTGACTTTGGTCCTTGGCGTACCATCAACAGTGCGATTAATATGATCTACGAGAAGATCTGTAGATCTCTATAAAAATGCATGTTATTTGAATGGAAATGTGTCTGTTATTTGTCATTTTCAGTATTTCTTCTGATTCAGTGTCTTTACTTATTGTGTGAACAATATGTGTTGAGTGTTCATGTGTTTTTGTGAACTTTTTTATGCCAAGTGTGCTATTGAAAATATTTAGCATCTCTTTGTGATTATTTGTAGTTGTGAATATTTTTCTAGCATCTATTGGGCTGTTTTAGGAGACATGCTCTTTGTCGCACACGCTGATAAGTACATAATGGGGCAAGGCCCTCTTCAAGCTATTTCAGCTTTTTCCATCTGCTTTCACTTTGAGAAAAAAAAAAATGAAAGTGATTGATATGCATGGCTTTTGTGGAGTACGGTCATTGTGCTGCCCCACCAAATAAACTTTTAACTTATTCCTGTGAACGGTTGTTGTCTATATTTTTTTCCACACCTTCATTACAAATATTTCTTGGGCATGATTAGGATAGGTCTTTCCTTCTGTGCACTACCACACATTTTCTTGCACTTTTCAGGAGAATATATCAGCTGAGAGCGCGTAAGGTGCTTAAGTTTGTAGTAATATTGTTTTATTTAGCGAGAGTACGACTTCACTAAAGTTACTATTGAGTACAAACGCTAGCATATTGGTGGAGAAATGTATGCCACTCTGCGACTTATTAGTGATCATGAAAACATTAGTCTCTTTTATCTAAAGGCAATCAATGTCAGTGCACGTTAAAATTTCCGGAGTCCTCCACTACGGCGTGCTTCATAAGCAGAAAGTGGCTTCATAAATCAATTATCTAAAGGCAATAAAACTGCGAGAGCGCAATACAAAACTGGTTGTTTACAGCGTATATTGCATCCCGCTGATGACGCGCTCGTGTTTAGCGATACTTCATGCGCCAGAACGACGGCCAAAGCAAGAATATGCTCAGGAAAAAGAAGAAAAGCAACGAAAATGGCTATGAACAGGGGTTGCACAAGAGTAGTTTGTGCTTGAAGCACTGGCAAACTAACCTTCGCGCTGCATTGGCCGAGAGCAGCAACGCGTCGCTTCCATTGCAGGTGGTGGTGGCGCCATCTACCAGGTGAGACAAAAAGTGCGTCAGTGCACGGCCTCCAGTCAGCCCACTACCCCTTTCTAGAACACTTTAGTGTGGCCGAATGTAATGAAGAGCGGCGCGGCAGCTGTGGGCCATGGGCTGGAAATCGAGGAAGAGGCAGAATAGAACAGCTTGCCCGACGAACGGGTGTTGTGTCTGTCTCGCTCATTACAATATATATATATATATATATATATATATATATATATATATATATATATATATATATATATATATATATATATATATATATATATATATATATATATATATATATATATATATATATATATATATATATATATAGCATGTGTCTTCAAAACGAAGCGCTTACACACACTACTTCTTCGTTTTCTTTTCCCTTTTCGGATGTCTAGGGCTTGCCGGCTCACAACTCTAGGTGGCATTAGTCCCCCTCCTTTCGGAGTTGCCGAAGAGACAGCACCAACGCCGACGCATAGGGGTACCGACTGTGGACGAGAGGTGGCGCAAGTTCTGGCGCCCGCTTATCATGTGAGCCAAGCGAAACCACATGGGAAGCACACGAAAGGATCGTCACAGCGTAGATGAGATCGGTGACAGTCAAAGTCCGGTGACATCGTAGGTGAGCCGCGCTCGATTTCGCCACACCTGAAAGCGAGGCATGAGCAGGTGGGGACACTGCAGCGACCAATCTCGCAGCCCACGGACACAGAGGTGTGAGTGAGTGCGACTATCAACGATAGGTGGCGCCGGCGATATGGCGGTGGCTACACGAGTGTGATAGAAGGTTGGGTGATGTAAACATGGTCCCAGGTGTTCACGGCGCCGGGTTGGTGACTTGGACCATGTATGAACTCCGTGCGTCGGACCTACGGAGCGAACTTGATAAGAGAGGTTTGGGCAAAACGGGTTTGAAAGCTGCGCGCATCGATCGACTCTCGCAAGCGATGCGGAATAAAGGCGAGAACACAGAGACCTACCAATTTACAGTTCAAGTAGAAACGACATCAACAACCTTTTTGTCTGCAGAGACAGCAGCAGTAAACACAGACGCTGAGGATTGTGGAGAACAGCTGGCGAAGAAAGCGAAAAACACTCGCAAAACAAGGCCAGAAGAAGAGCCTATCGCTGGATGGGTGATGTGCAATGGATGCGAAATGTGGATCCAGCTCGAACACACGCCTTTCGCGACAAACGATGAGGCGGAGGAAGCCGAGACCTATTTGTGCAAGCACTCTGAAAGGTTGAGGCTCCTGAAGGAGGAGTTCTTGCTGATGATGAGAGAGATGGACAAGGGATGGCGACTGGCCATACAGAACATTGCAACACGACTGACAGAACACATCGACAACACAGCGAAAGAGAGGCGTGCAGTAAGAGAAGAGCTTGCTGAGGAGAAAAACTGGAGGACAGCTCTGTGCGCACAGGTTGAAGAGCTTCGGAAAGCTCCTCGATATGCGCGCTTAGAAGAAGCAGATCAAAACTTAGCCCAGGACGGTGCTGCAGCAGAGGAGAATGCGAGGTGGGTATCTGGATGCGCAACAAGAGGCGACAACACAGAATGACAACCTAAGAGTAGCCTGGACTCAGGCAAGGGAGACAAGGTATTAGAAAGTAATCAGAATGTGGGGACAGAAGGTCCACAAACAGGACAAGCATGGAAAGTTTTAAGCAAGAAAGGCAAGAAGAAGATAGCACAACAGATGCAAGAATTGACAACACCAGGAGGTTCCCCAGCTGCCACTCCACTCACGCAAGAAAACCTCAAGGACAGCACGGGTGTCAAGAGGAAAGAGCGACATGCATTCATCTATGGAGATGAGAGTGCCGCCAGGATGAAACACACAGTCCTCCGTACGGTAAAATGGAACAAGCTGGTTGACTACCGGGTGAGTGATGGTGCCTCTATCCAATAAATCAGCGCTCAAGTGTATTCTGCAGCAGATATTTGGAACATACCTGAAGCCATGGTTGTCTTACACGCGGGTCTCACCAACCTGCACAAAGATGAGGTGCCAGAGGAGGTGGCCCAAACCTTAAAGGCCAACATACTGGCCTGCAAGTCGAGAGGTAGTGGCCACTTCTTCGTTATATACGGGATGCCAGAAACTCTACAAGGACAAGCAAGAGATGCAGCACGGCGTAAAGGCTGACACCAATGTCTTGATCGAATGTGTGCTGAACTGGGAACAGGAGTAGAGCTTGTTATTCCAGGGGGAAGGAGACCTGAAGGTGATCCACAGCAAGCCTATAGACCACAGGAAGTAGGTAGTAGTCTAGGCCGCAGACTTTGCTCTTTTTTAGGACACCGAGCAGCAGCCCGGAGTGGGACGCGGCTTACAAGCAACCCTACTACCCCGATAATGGCAGCCATAGGAAAGGCACTCCTTCAGATGGCCAGAAAGCAGCATTCTCCCAGGCACAAAGTACGCTCACTAGATTCAAGCCAGTCAGAGTGCATGCGGGAGGCAGACGCCGACATCGCAACAGACTTACTTCGACAAAAGTAGGCTTCCTAAACATGCATGGAGCGAGAAAGCTAAGCAGGTGGGAGGAGCTCTACAGGATGTTGAATCTGATGCCATAGAGCTTTACGCGGTTGCAGAGATGCATCTTCGCGAGCTAGAGGAGCCACCAGTTAATTCACAGTGGCAGTGGGCCGGTAACAACCGTGAAGGGGAAGCGCGCAAGGATGGCGGAATAGGCTTCCTATGGCGGAATGAACAAGTATGGGAAAAACTAAAATGCCAGTGTAGTGAACACATGTGGATCCGTGGAACAACCTTAGGTATTCCTACAATAGCGTGTGTACTCAATCTGATGGTCAAGAGTGGACAACACGACGGTAACGTCCGAACTATGCAGTGCATCAGTGATGACATCCAGCAGTGGGGGACGGGGAGTGAAGTGCTGATTCTGGGATACTTCAATGGCCACATACAAGAAATTGATGGATTCCTAGACTTCATGCAGGACCTCATGCAGCAGTGTACAATGGCGGCCTCATGCTGCAGTGTACAAGAAGGCACAACCTAGAAGTGGCCAACCTCCGGCCAGATTGCGAAGGCGAATTTACACGGTGTACCAGAAACAGTTGGACACGTATTGACTATGTACTTGTCTCATCCCGACTGGCACGTCAGGTCAACCACGACAACATTGATGAGGGGGGGGGGGGAACTTCAGCATCGGGAGTGACCACAACAGGATCAGCCTAACAATCTGCTCCTCCGCATGGTTGAAAAAACGAGAATGCCAGAAGTCTGCGCAACGAATCCTGCCTGAAGCGGCCTACGAAGACATTGCCCAGGAGTTCGAGAACAGCCTACAGGTCTCTAAATATCTCAATTATAAAGAGTTCATGGAGGAACTGCGACGCTTAATGCGGAAACACGAAGTCCACTCCAATTCACGAGGAGGGGTGCGACGAAAAGGATGGTGGGATCAAGAAGTGCGGAAAGCCTTCGACGAGCGCAAAGAGGCAAACCGCCAGCACAGGAAAGCAGTGAAAGCCCTTTCCACAGGTGACGCTTTGCATGCATGGCAGGAATACCTAAACTGCAAACAGGCTATGCAGACAATAGTGCAAAGCAAAATCACTGAACACAACAGCCGACAACTCCAATCTTTCACAGCGGACGGACGCAATGGGGCCAGGAAGTTTTGGACCTACGGGTCATCCCTGAGTGGGAAAGCCAAGGTACCCGAAATTCGGCATGAGGATACAGGACTGCCAGTATCAGACATGGACAAGCACCTAGCAGACCACATGCGTAAACTGTACGATTTCAGCAATGGCGATCCAGAGATCATAATAACTGATGATAACCCCATCAATGAATACTGCCTGAGCAACAAGGTGAAATGGGAAGTTACTCATTTCACCTGGACAGAGCAATTAAACGCATAGGAGCACACACCACCCGAGGGCTGGATGACATACCTGCGGGGCTGCTCAAATGCTTAGGAGACGAGACCAGGCAGAAGCTGGCAGATATCTTCTCAGGCATCATGGCAGGAGAACTAATACCAGAGGATTGGCGATGGGGCCGAGTGATCCTGGTGCCGAAGAGAGGAGGAGATGCAGGGTTGCTACGTGAGTACAGACCCCTCACAGTAACCAGCGTGCTACACCGAACGTTCGCACAAATCTTAAAGACGTGGATGGGAGGGTGGGCAGAACACGACAACAAATTGACGGAGCTGCAGAATGGTTTCCGCCGCAGACGGTGCCTTGAGGACAATGTATTTGTGCTCACCCATGCTATCGAGATAGCAGGAAAGGAGAACAGAGGACTGTACACTTGTTTTCTCGACGTCGCGAATGCATATCATAGCGTACCGCATGAACCTTTGCTTCACTGCATGGCGCAGACTGGCATGCCGAGGACATGGGTTTGTCTCCTGTGACGGCTGTACACGGACAATACGGTAGTGGCGTGTTTTGTCGAAACCCAAGCCTAACAAGTGACGGTAAAGTGGGGCCTCTAACAGGGATGTCCATTGTCGCCGCTGCTGTATATTCTGTTTACGGCCAGCCTCGAGAGCGTGCTGCTGACGGATGGAGGTGGATTCCCCCTTGCCCACTCACATGGCGGAGCACCAGTGTCCTGGAGGCTTCCGGGCTTGGTATACGCGGATGATATTGTCCTGATGGCTGACAATCTGGGTGACCTGCAGCACCTCGTTTCATTATTGGCAAAACACCTAAGCAAACATGGACTTTGATTCAATGCCGAAAAATCAGCGGTGGTGGTGTTTGCAGGCACAGATATAACTGCGGCCGTGTTGCTGCCGGAGGGTGGGCAGATTCCATGGAAGGAAGAGTAAAAATACCTCGGTGTCCAACTCAGTACATCAGGGCAAGTTCTAGACATTCACAAGAAAAAAATCCGCCAAACATCACGTAAAGCGGCGAACGTCATGCGCAAACGAAGTCTTTGGGGCTGTAACCGATTCCTGCTGGTTCGGGAAATGTGGAAGTGTGTGCATGTCCCATGCTTGTCGTTTGTCGATGCTGTACTAACCTTCCAACCAGGAACCAGACAGTGGCTGGAACGAGGGCAGCGGGAGGTTGGTCGACTGGCCTTGGGATGCCATGAACGAGTCGCTATAGAGGCCATTCGAGAAGACGTTGGATGGTCTTCGTATGAGGCCCGAGAAGCCAGGAGCAGGATAGCCTACGAGGGCCACCTGCGTCTCATGAATGACAGCAGGTGGGAAAGACGCTTGTTCCGATACACCAGCCTGACAGGAATAACGACTCAGTGGACTGCGCGGGTGTACACCCTGCGCCGAAAGTTTGGTGTCTTCGCGAAACCCATGAAGGCAAGCACAAAGTGCGGATGGGCCTGTGCCGTCCAAGAAGAGGTACGGGAGGAAGAGAACGAGCAGTAGCGGAGGGTGATGAGTTCCTAGGCAACCTTGACGGTATATCGAAGTTGCAAGAATGAAATAGAAAAAGAGCGCATGTACAACAATGGCGGTAGTGGCCTTCTGTTCGAAGCGTGGGCTGGGGCACTACGAACCCTTGTGTACCGTCGTCGATTCGATGAGAATACCGATGACACGAGTGCCATGTGCCGGGTGGGCGGGCAGGAAAAAGAAACCATCCCCCATCTAGTGCTACGCTGTACGTGTTTGGGCCCACACCAACGAAAGAACACCACACTGATCGAGGCTCTGGGATTTGTTCACAAAGATGACCTGAGGCCACCCGCAGGTGATGAAGTGGCTGGTACAGTGAACTATGCGGCAGTACGCACCACCAAAACAAGGCTGGTGCATTGGCGGCGCGCGACGCAGCGGTAATGATTTATGTGGAGAAAATTGAAGGCGTGCAGATGCGGGTGTGTACGCCTGTGGAGTATTTTGTTTATTTACTTTTTAAGTGTTTTTTGGCTAGGGTAGACTAATCTGGCCCGCCCGATACAAAGGGATCAGCCTCAAATCATCATCATAATCATAGAGCATCGACTCGATGCTCATACACAAGGGGACAGCAGGGCCTATAAAAAGTAAGGGAAGAACGATACTTATAATGCTCAGGGCATATGCAGGTGCAAAAAAAGATGTCTGTGGCTGGTCATAAGAAGAAAAAAAAACATTAACACAGTTCGTTCGCGACCCAACGGACAACGTAACACACACACACACACACACACACACACACACACACACACACACACACACACACACACACACACACACACACACACACACACACACACACACACACACATATATATATATATATATATATATATATATCACACAGAGCCATCCAGGGCACCAGCAGTGACGATGTCGCCACTACCACCAGCGAAGCCAGTGAGCCAGCGAGTCCCACCAGTGAGTCAGAGATCGGCGGCAACGGCTTGCACGGCAAACTCCAGTGCCAAACCCACTCAACAACAGGGAGCCGAGGGACACAAAGAGCCATCCAGGGTCCCAGCAGTGACGACGTCGCCACGCCCACCAGCGAGGCCTTACAACACCAGGCGGACGAATGCGGCGAAGACCAAGGCGGCGGCTTCCAAATGACACGGGGAAACAAAAGGTACGGTCAGTTTTAAACACGCATGGTCCCACTCATTTCTATTGATTAGGAAAATGATTGAAAAGCGGGTGCAATACGAAAAACACGCGGAACACCCCTCAATGTCTACACTAACTGAAGCAGAAAGGGGGAAGTGGGAAAAAATATTACTAGAAGCGTCCTTGCAACTTACTCGGGCCATTGCGCACCATAGTCAGCGTAAGGCCACCGAATACAGTGTCACAGAGGCCACGCAGAAATTGGTATCTAATCTCGAAGAGCATGAGGCAAGAGAACTGGAAATATATGAACTAAAGAAGAGAGGCGAAATTTCAGTAGTAAAAGATAGAAAATTCAAGCGGGACTGCAGTAGCTCCACTGCTCTGCAACAGGAAAATAGGGATAAGGCCGTACAAAAACGCCAAGGACCACCCGTACCACAACCTAACTTTGAGGAGAAAAATGCGAACTCGAAACTACAGTGCAATCCTAATCAAAACATCCTTACTCTCGAATATGACGCTGACACTCCCGTGCCACGTGATAGCCAAGAGCAGCCGAAAACTTATGAGAAAAATGTCCTCAATCTGTCAAACACAACACTCACACCCGCTCAGCTTCAATTTTTGTCGAGAGGCTTAACCTTTTGTCCATCATCCGATAGATTCAATGAGTTTGAACTGTACCAAGACCTCAATAACTTTGCGCGTAATCTCCGCCTCCGTGAATACTTTCATGATCGCAAGGACTGTACGGACGAGAATAGAGTGATGAGTGGTGACAAATCATGGTGTCCGGGTGAGCAGAGGGACAAACACCTCGATATGTATAAATCAGCAGTTCAAAAAGATATCATCAGAGCGTATGAAAAAAATCGGCCATTTCGAAACAACATATCAAAGTCAGAACGAAGGGCACTCGATGAACTACGAAAAAACACTGGAATTACTATCAAACCGGCTGATAAAGGGGGCTGCATAGTAATTCTAAACACGTCGGACTACTTAAAGGAAGGGTAACAACAGCTATCAGACACAAAATTCTACAAAGAACTTCCAACGGACTCGACTCCCGAATTTGAAAGGGAGATAAAAGTAACCCTAAACAATCTCCGCCGGGACGAGAAAATTACCGGCAAAATGTTAAAAGCAATGTTACCGGCCCATTCTGTTCCCGTTTGATTCTGTTTGCTCCCCAAAATACACAAGGCAGGTAATCCGGGACGTCCGATAGTATCCAGTAACAGCACATCAACAGAAAATATATCAGAATTCATCAATTCCTTAATAAAGAACATCCCCCCAAATGTTCCCTATTACCTAAAGGACACAAACCACTTCATCTGTGAAACTTCAAGTCTCGACATCTCAGGCGGCAGTTTTCTGGTGACCATGGACATCTGCTCACTGTACACCAACATACCTCACCATGACGGAATAGCGGCTATGGTTTCTGAATATGTAATACCTGACTCATCAACTAGTGTAAGTGGCGAGGTACTGTTTAGACTTCTTGAACTTGTACTAAATTATAACCATTTTGAGTTCAGTGGCAAGCATTTCCTTCAGGTCAGTGGTACTGAAATGGGCACGAAAATGGCCCCAAACTTCACGAGCACCTTTATGGCTTCACTTGAAATCCCATTCATTGAGGGACGCACCTTGAAACCTTTCTACTACAGAAGATACTTAGACGATATTTTTATGATATGGAACCATGATGAGGGAAGTCTTTTCCGTTTCATAGAGGATTTTAACAAGTGCCACTCGTCAATGAAATCCACGCACAAAATTTCCAAAACAAGCATTAACATTTTGGACGTCACTGTCACGGTCGGAAATGACCGCTTGTCAACAAACCTTTACAAAAAACCTACAGACCGTCAAATGTACCTACATTTCAACAGCAGCCACCCAAAGCAATGCAAAACGGGTATTCTATATTCTCAGGCCTACCGGTACCGAAGAATATGCACCGATATGCGGGAATTTGACAGACACGCGGAACACCTAAAGCATTCCTTATTGAAACAAAATTATCCGGAAGACATTATAGACGATGCCATACTACGTGCTCGCAACGTGAACAGGAATGATATAATTAAGGGACCAAACAGAGTATATAAAACGACTTCCCAAACGAACTTTGTACTAACTTACTCCTCATCAGCGCCACGAATCAACAACATTCTTTCCCGCCATTTCAACATAATGAGGCCAAGCAAACGACTAACTTCTATTTTTGCGAAGCCACCTCACGTGGTGTACCGCCGGGATAAAAATCTGAAGGACATTCTTGTCAGAGCAAAAACAAACACCCCCAAATTTCAATCAAGGTGCCATCCCTGCGGAAAAGCTCGATGCAAGGTATGCCCACAGATGGTCACAACACGTGAATCCAAAGCGAACTTCTCGGATTTCTAATTCTGCATAACTGAAAGCCTTAATTATGACTCCAGTAACGTAATATACATGCTACATTGCAACACCTGCGGACAAGAATGTATCGGCCAAACAGACACGCCATTTTGGCTGCGGTTCAATAATCACCGGTACCACGCCACTTCACTGCCGAAGCTACCTTTATCTAGACATCTGCGCCTGCCAAACCACAGTTTTGAAAATATCGGCGTAACTCTTTTGCAGTCCGGTTTCTCAAACAAACGCAAGTGCGAACAGTGTGAGGCATATTTTATTTTCAAATTTCGAACACTAGTAGCCGGCATCAACGAGGACCCCGGAAAACTCAACTGCCACCGAGAAGTAAGCCAGGAGGAAATTGGTGACAAAGATTGATAGCTGGAGACCATGCTTTTTTCTGACTGACTCGTACGTGTACGCTGTCCTTTCTTGTTTTTCCCCCTTCTTTTTCTTCCTTTTTTTCCACATGTACATACAAAGTGTTTACGTTCGCCTACCACTTGATGACCATTGAAGGGAAACGGACGAAGATTAAAGGTAAAGAGCCGACTGACCCATTAACGGGAAACCCTACCTTTACGCACGCCGCACGCCGACTGACCCATTACGGGGAAACCCTTTCTTTACGCACGCCCTCACGTACCCTCCCGGCACCGCGGCGACAATCTTGGGGGGCCCGACACACGTCGAGAACTGAACAGCACGTGGTAAGGACCATATGTAAACGTACACGGACAGTTGGTTTCGTTCTCAGTGTTGACAGTGGTTCTTCCTCTTTTTTACTTTCTTTCTTTTCTTTCTTTTTTTTTCGTCTTTTTTCTCCCCCTTTTTGTTTTTTGTTTTTTTTGTTTTTTTCTTTTTGTTTTCTTTTTTTAGTTCCCTCTCACCCTCGCAAACATCTTTCAAGGCGAGAGGGACGCGGCAGCAACGAAGTTTGGAAGTTCATGTCAGTATAACTCATCCTCTGATGAAGGGAGGACCCCTCCCGAAACTGTTGGGAAATAAATATATTTGTCCTTGTTGACAACGCTCCCGTTGTGCCATACCCCATACCTTCACTATATATATATATATATATATATATATATATATATATATATATATATATATATATATATATATATATATATATATACTGTGAGGAGGTTTATTAGCCGTTAAAGACAGCGACGAGACAGCGTCAAGAACCGTCCAGCGATCGGCACAGCAACGAACCGAAGCACGAGCCGAGAGAGCCAGGCGTTGGCGATGCTGCTCGCTGCAGGCACAACTTCTTCTTCACAATCGCCCGCACTGAAAAAGGAGCCATCCTGGCGACTTAAGAAGTTTCAGGCAAAGGCTCATGGTACGGTTTCAGTCGGGAAACATGGACGATGTCACGTGCACGCCGGCGCATGTCGTCCGATCGGGAAACTGGTTCAATTAGGAAATTAACCGGAGAGGTTTTCTCCAAAACGGTGTAAGGCCCCTCGTATCGGGGGACAAGTTTCGAGGAGACTCCCGGTGTTTGGTATGGGATGGCAAGCCACACAAGAGACCCTGGGGCATAGTTGGGATCCGGAAGAGAGGTGCTACGGGTTTCTTTCTGGCGTTGTTGTTCTTCCGAGGTGAACGCACGGGCGAGCTGGCGGCACTCTTCGGATTGTCTAGCAGCATCGGAGATAGGTGGACACTCGGAAGCATCAGGACGGTAAGGAAGTAGGGTATCAATTGTATGGGAAGGCTCACGTCCGTAAAGAAGAAAGAAAGGTGAGAATCCCGTGGTGGTTTGTATTGCGGTGTTATATGCGAACGTGACGTATGGGAGAACACGGTCCCAGTTGCTGTGATCAGATGCCACGTACATTGAGAGCATATCACCTAGCGTGCGGTTGAACCGTTCGGTTAGTCCGTTAGTCTGCGGGTGGTATGCTGTCGTTTTCCGATGAATGACGTAGCATTCCGAAAGCAGAGTTTTGACGACCTCGGAAAGAAAAGCGCGGCCTCTGTCACTAAGGAGCTCTAGAGGTGCACCATGTCGAAGGATAAAGCGTTGCAAAATGAAAGAGGCGACATCCTGAGCTGTAGCGCTCGGCAAAGCGGCTGTTTCGGCGTAGCGTGTCAGGTGGTCGACCGCCACTATAATCCACCGATTTCCATCTGGTGTCAATGGAAGGGGACCATAGAGGTCAATGCCGACGCGATCAAATGGCTTGGCAGGGCATGGAAGTGGCTGCAATGCGCCAGTCGCACGTGGCAGTGTTGATTTACGCCGCTGGCAGTCAGGACAGCACTGCACGAATTTACGTACAAAATTGTACATGCCGCGCCAGTAATAGCGATGACGAAGGCGTTCATATGTTTTGAACACTCCGGCGTGGCCACATTGCGGATCGTCGTGAAGGGAGGCGCATACTTGCGATCGTAAAGTGCGTGGAATGACCAGCAACCACTGGCGGCCATCGGGAGCGTAGTTGCGTCGATGAAGAAGTTGATCGCGGATGGCGAAATGGAAAGCTTGACGTCGGAGGGATCGAGATACTGGAAGGTTGGGCGTGCCAGATAAATATTCGATAAGAGAGGCGATCCACGGTTCACGACGTTGTTCGGTGGCAATCGAGTCGAGATTCAGCGATGACAAGGTCTGGAGGCAAGTGTTTCCGCACGTCTGATCTGGTGGTAAAGGTGAGCGGGACAGGGCATCAGCGTCAGAGTGTTTGCGTCCGCAGCGGTATACGACGCGAATGTCGTACTCCTGCATGCGGAGTGCCCATCGCGCAAGGCGGCCAGAAGGGTCTTTCAATGTGGAGAGCCAGCAAAGCGCGTGGTGATCAGTTACTAGATCGAACGGGCGGCCGTATAAGTACGGCCGGAACTTTCCAAGCGCCCACACCAGAGCCAAACACTCTTTTTCTGTCACGCTGTAATTAGTTTCGGCTTTCGTCAGAGTGCGGCTAGCGTAGGCTACAACGTATTCTGAATAGCCGGGCTTTCGTTGAGCAAGGACCGCGCCTAGCCCGACGCCGCTGGCGTCGCTGTGCACTTCGGTAGGAGCCATCGGGTCGAAGTGGCGAAGAATAGGTGGGGAAGTGAGCAGACGGCGCAGAGTGGTGAAGGCAACGTCACATGCAGGGGACCAGGAGGTGAGGTTCACGTCACCGCGAAGAAGCTGGGTTAACGGTGACATGATAGATGCAAAATTGCGAACAAAGCGCCGGAAATAGGAGCATAGGCCTGCAAAACTGCGAAGTTCTTTTATGGTCGTCGGCTTGGGAAATTCTGCGACTGCTCGAAGTTTTGCTGGGTCTGGTAATACGCCGTGCTTGGACACGATGTGGCCTAGGATGACGAAATCGCGTGCAGCGAAGCGGCATTTTTTTAGGTTAAGCTGCAGACCAGCGTTGGTCAGACAACTCAAAACGTGCCTGAGGCGAAGGAGGTGCGTAGGAAAGTCATGGGAGAAAACCACGACATCGTCGAGGTAACAGAGGCACATATTCCATTTGAGGCGACGTAGTGTATTATCCATAAGACGTTCAAACGTGGCAGGCGCGTTACAAAGCCCAAAGGGCATGACGTTAGATTCATATAGTCCGTCTGGTGTAATAAATGCCGTTTTTTGGCGATCGGCTTCTGCCATAGGGACCTGCCAGTAGCCAGACCGCAAATCTAGCGACGAGAAAAATTCCGCTCCGTGAAGGGTGTCAATGGCGTCATCAATTCGCGGCAAAGGATAGACGTCCTTGCGGGTTATCTTATTCAAACGACGATAGTCCACGCAAAATCGAATAGATCCGTCTTTCTTACGCACAAGGACGACGGGAGACGCCCAGGGGCTGTGAGATGGTCGAATGACGTCTCTACGAAGCATATCTTCGACTTGATCGTTGATGACGCGGCGCTCTTCAGCGGAGACACGGTATGGTCTTTGACGCAGTGGCTGGTGTAGGCCGGTGTCAACATGATGTTTGACTTGTGATGTGCGGCGCAGTTGAGGTTGCGACACATCGAACGAACTCCTGAACTCATGGAGAAGATCCAGCAGGTCGGCATGTTCGGTGGGAGTGAGAGTGTCGGCGATGACGCTGGAAAACGTATCATTGGACGACTCCCCGAGTGCCGACAGTGCTTTTGGGTGGTCGCAGTAGTCGTCCGGGACATCAAACAAAAACGAAGGGTCGAGATCCTGCACGCGGCCGAGACATTCCCCCGCAAGCAATGTGACAGGTGTGGAAAGCGGATTGCTTACGAACATGTTGCTTCTTCCGGCGGCAAGGTCAATTGTTGCGAAAGGCAGCGGCAAAGCTCGACGACATTTGAAGATATCAGAAGGCATAAAAAGAACTGTAGCGTCAGTGTAGGCGTTGCATGAAACGGGAACAAGGGCGAAATTTCCAGGCGGAATATCGGTATCTTCATGAACGAGCAACTTCGGCGGCTGATGAGGAGCGTCCAGTAATGGGACATCACACAAGGGCGAAAACTCAACTTCGGCGCGTGCGCAGTCAATGACGGCATTATGGCGGGATAGGAAGTCCCACCCGAGGATGACGTCATGCGAACAGACAGGAAGAACAATAAACTGCACGATGTAAAGAATGCCTTCGATAGAGACTCTTGCAGTGCAGGCTGCGAGAGGCGTTACTTGCTGTGCGCTTGCGGTGTGAAGCGACAGTCCCGAAAGCGGCGTCGTTACTTTGCGTAATAAACTGCAGAGATTAGCGGCAATAACAGAAACAGCGGCGCCAGTGTCCACAAGGGCGAAAGTACAATAACCTTCAACAGTTACTGCGACCACGTTAGCAGGAGAGGAGCGAGGGCTTAGACAGTTCGAAAACGGCGCAGTTCTTGCCTTTTGAACTGCGTTGCTTAGTTTTCCTGGTCGGAGGGTCCGGGCCGGCGACGCATGGGGGAGGGCGATCGCCGACGAGGAGAGGGTGCGCGTTGCGGCTGGAAGTCAAGGTGGTCAGTAGGCGCATAGCGAGGTGGCGAGACCGGCCCGTATTGTACGAAGGGTTGGCTGCCGGGATGCGACGACCGGGCATAGTTGCCGAACGTCTGAGGTCGACGGCGGCAGTAGCGAGCAACGTGTCCGGGAGTGAAGCAAGCGTAGCAAATCGGTCGGTTATCGGGCGTCCTCCAGGGATTGGCGATTGGTGCTGCCGCCCAAGGTGCAGTATAAGCAGCCGGGTGTTCGGGCTGTGAGCGCGTTGTGTAGGGTGGCTGCGGGAGCCTACGTACAGCGTCTGCATATGTGAGCGGCGCGGCTACGGGCTGCATCTCTTGCGAAAAGGCGACAGGCGGAGCCACAGGCTGCGTTGCATAGGTTAGGGGCGCGGCCACAGGCTGAACGGCTGGCGGATAGGCGACAGGAGCGCCTACCGGCTGTGCGACACCCGGGCAGTGACCACGGCTTGATAGAGGTGGCTCGTAGTGCGCAAGAGGAACAGCTTGTGCAACCTCTTCCGATATAGCAGTGCGAAGCGGGGCAGGTAGACGGGTGGTGGTCTCGTGAGTAAAGGGCACTAGGGAAAGTTGGCGGGCGACTTCCTCACGGACGAAGACTCGGACTTGCTGAAGCAATGGTGAATTGTCGGGCATGGAGTCGAAGCTGGACAGCGACTCACCACCAGGCTGAGGCTGCCTAGTCAGAGTGCGTTGCTTTTTCAACTCGTCGTAGCTCTGACACAAGCTGACGACTTCAGAAACTGTGCTTGGATTCCTTGCCAAAAGCATTTGAAATGCGCCGTCGTCGATGCCCTTCAGTATGTTTTTGACCTTGTCAGATTCGGGCATGATGTCATTCACACGTCGACAAAGGTCGACGACGTCCTCAATATAACTGGTAAAGGTCTCGCCAGTCTGCTGAGAGCGGACGCGCAAGCTCTGTTCTGCCCTCTGCTTGCGGACAGCCGGCCGACCGAACACTTCAGCACATGACGTCTTGAAGACGCTCCATGTGGGGATGTTGTGTTTGTGGTTATTAAACCACAATTCGGCGACGCCAGTGAGATAAAATATCACGTGGCCCAGCTTGTCGGCTTCATCCCACTTATTGTTGGCGCTCACCAGTTCATAGTGCTCGAGCCAGTCTTCGACGTCGGTCCCATCCGCACCGCTGAAGACCTTCGGCTCCCGTACTTTAGGATGGCCAGGGCAGTTGAACTGGAGCGAAGGCATCGATGTAGTGGCGTTGGCAGTCATGACAGGTGGTAGCGTGCGGCTTCGCAGCTCCAGGGTGTAGCAACGGCGATTAACAGCACCTTCCACCAAATGTGAGGAGGTTTATTAGCCGTTAAAGACAGCGACGAGACAGCGTCAAGAACCGTCCAGCGATCGGCACAGCAACGAACCGAAGCACGAGCCGAGAGAGCCAGGCGTTGGCGATGCTGCTCGCTGCAGGCACATCTTCTTCTTCACAATATATATATATATATATATATATATATATATATATATATAGTGAGCATTTGTTATTACATCGTCATCATCCCTGCATGATCACCATCATCACCTTGTCTCTTTGTCCTCATTACCACTCTGGGTCATCATCATCGTCATCGTCTGTGTACTGGCTCTGCCCGTTCGTTTTGCGAGGTCTTTCCTCAAATAAACGCTGACGCAGCCAAGACTACCAAGACTTCATACGTGGTGGAGGCGGATTTTTGGTCCTCGTGAACTCCCGCAGCCCGCTATACCCCCTGGAGCTTCGTTAAGGCCGCCACTCTCGCCCACAGTCAGGCAGGATGTCCCAAACCGAGCCTGCCGGCACTGATGTCATCAACCACGCACCGCCGCAAGCTGCCACTCCTACTTACATACACGGATATCAGCGGGAACCCCCGCTCTTCGCTGGTCTTCGGGGAGAAGACGTAGAAGACTGGCTTGATGACTACGACCGCGTAAGTGCCGCTAATAGGTGGGACGAGGCCGCCAAACTGCGTTACGTGCCTTTCAGTCTGATCGGAGTCGCGAAGACATGGTATTTTAACCACGTCGTTGACTTACCCGACTGGGCTACCTTCCAGCAGCAGCTGCGACACGTCTTTGGGACACCAGACATTCGATCCAACGTCGCGAAGAGGACACTCGATACTCGCTGTTAACATCCCGGTGAATCAACTTTCGCAACTTTTCTCGCGCTCCGCTGTCCCTCAAAATTCTATTATACCGATCACTAATTCGCCCAAAGCTTGAGTACGCGTCCGCTATATGGGATCCCGTGCAGCAAAATTTAATTAACGCGTTAGAATCTGTTCAGAACCACTCAGTTCGGTTCATTTGTTCTAATTATTCCCGTACTGCTAGCATATCAGAAATGAAATCTAACCTTGACCTACCCAATTTAACTGTCCGGAGGAAACTGGCGCGACTGCATTTTTTTCATAAGATATTTTTTCACAATCCATCAATGAAGCGAGACCTCATTTCACAACCGTCATACCACTCATCGCGCATTGATCATCAGCATAAGGTTGCCATTCCGTTTTGCCGCACCAAATTCTTTTCAGCAGCCTTCTTACCGAAAACAGCCGCCGATTGGAACCACCTTCCCTCTTCCGTTGTATCAATAACAGACCCTTTGTTATTCAAGACTGCAATTTCTCAGCAATGCTTGTAACTATACGCAGTTTCCATTATCTATCTTTGTTTTGTATGTGCTTGAATTCTTATACATTTTTAGTTGACTTATGTTGCCTTCCTGATTTGCGCATCTGATACTTGTTTCTTTATTTTGTCTTTTTTTCTTGTGTGTTATATATGTTGTACCCACCCCCTCTGTAATGCCCTACGGGCCCTGAGGGTATTCTAATAAATAAATAAATAAATCGTACACTTCATACATCGAGGATGTCCTCGCACTCTGCCGGCGTGTCAATCAATCCATGCCGGAATCGGACAAAGTGCGCCATATATTGAAAGGCATTGGGCCTGTTGCCTTTAATGCCCTCGCTGTGCAAAACCCAGCTACCATCGCTGATGTCGTAACAACATGCCAGCGCCTTGATGCGCTGGACTCCGTTCGCCTTCAACCGGACATTGGCGACCACCACTCCACGTCAGATAGCCATCTGCGTGACCTCATCCGGGACATTATACGCGAAGAATTGCGGTCCATGGGCTTCACACCTCCTACACCGCGACCTACACAGCCTTCGGGAATGCCCTTACGGGACATCATCAGGGAGGAACTTGCATCCCTGACTGGCTCTGCGCACGTACAGCCACCTGCTTCTCACCCTTTATCCACGTACCCTCAAGTTCCTGCCGTGCCTCCCAGCGACGCCCACGCGACATTGCCGCGTCCATCCTACGCGTCAGTTGCTGCCGCTCCCCCGGTGAACTACCATTTTGTGCCCCCTGACCCTTCGGCCCACCTGACCGCGCTATCTCCCGGTGCCCCGAATGCCTTCTATTCCCCACCGTGGAGCTCGTCTCGCCCTGTATGCTACTACTGTGGCTATCACGGCCACATATCTCGTTTCTGCCGAAAGCGCCAGCAAGATGAGCATCGGAATGACGTGCGTGAACGGGATTTGTACACTAGGGCGTCTTATCAAGGTCGGCGTTATTCGTCTCCCCTGCACTGGTCTCCATCTACTCCTCCATCGACTGCACCACGAAACATCCGAAACACGAGACGCCGCTCGCCTTCGCCCTTCCGCCGTTCCACTTCTCCACTTCGGCCCGCCTCATTCACCTCTGATATTCAATCGGAAAACTAAGTGATGCAGTTTGTGGAGGAAAAACTTCATTAGGAATTAGAACTGAAATTCCTCCATCAGGCCCGTGTAACATGGTTTCTGTGGAAGTAGAAGGAGTGTGAGTCAATGCTTTGGTGGACACAGGTGCGACATTGTCTGTGATACGTGCTGATATTTGTGAACCTTTAAGGAAAGTAATGACGCCTTACGATGGCCCCACGTTAGTTGCTGCCCAGGAGAACGTCATTCGCCCTTCCGCGTTTTGTACTGTGCGTGTTTTCATCGACGGCATCCACCATCATGTCCAGTTTGCTGTCCTGTCTCGCTGCTCTCACCAACTAATTTTAGGGTGGGATTTTCTATCATCTGATTCCGCGGCGATTTTTGTTGGACAACGCGTCGTTCACCTCGCTGACACCGACTACATGCTTGACGATGACAATCAGAAGCCACTTCGTCTGGTCGCTGCGAAAGACATCAAACTGCCGCCACTACAAGAGCAAATTGTCAGCATTACGTCCAACGACATCTATCACGGGGATGTATTGGTCTCACCGTCACCACTTTGCGTTCGCAAAGGTATAGTTCTTCCGTCCAGTGTCGTTCGTTTTTGCAATGGCTCGGCACTTGTCACTGTTGTCAACTCTACACCGGAGAAGATCTTACTGCCACAGGGCACTACTGTGGCTCGTGTTGCTGACTTCGAGCCTGTATTTGTCACGCCACTTCAGGCCATTGCATCCAAAGAACCTCGCCTCGGTGAGCACGTTTATTCCTCCGCATTTACCACCGCTATCACCAGCGAATTGACATATTCACAGAGGCAGCAGCTGCTCGCATTGTTACAGAAACATGCGAATTCCTTCGATATTTGCTCGTCTAAGCTGGGCCGCACTAATACTACAGCACATCGAATTCAAACTGTTGGGACATCTATCATACACCGCCGACCCTACCGCGTGTCTCTAACTGAAAGAAAAATTATAGAAGAAAGCGTTGCGGACATGCTTAAACGGGAAGTCAACCTTTCCTCATCTAGCCCTTGGTCGTCTCCTATTGTTTTGGTCCATGAAAAGGATGGCTCTGTGCGGTTTTGTGTGGACTACCAGGCGCTCAATAAGATCACACGCAAGGACGTGTACCCTATGCCACGCATTGACGACGCCCTTGATTCCCTACAAGGCGCGGAATTCTTTTCAAACATCGACCCCCGACGGGTTATATGAATTCAAAATAATGCCTTTCGGGCTCTGCAACGCACCCGCGACTTTTGAGCGCATGATAGATACCGTGCTGCGCGGCCTGAAATGGAAAAGTTGCCTTTGCTACCTCGACGACATTATTATCTTTTTGTCAACGTTTCCTGAGCACCTAGAACGATTGGATCAAGTTTTGACGTACCTTGCCGGCGCCGGGCTTCAAATAAACACTAAGAAATGCTCTTTCACTAGCGAATCTATCAAGGTCTTAGGACACGTCGTTAGCAAAGATGGCATCCGGCCCGACCCTGACAAGATTTCTGCAGTCCTTCACTTTCCGCGTCCCGAAAAACCAAAGGAGCTTCGCAGTTTCTTTGGCCTCGCCTCCTATTTTCGCCGGTTTATCCAGAACTTCGCTTCTATTGCTGCTCCATTACACCAACTAATTGCTTCCAACGTCCCCTTTCTGTGGTCTCAAGAATGTCAAACGGCATTCGACCTGTTGAAGCGGGCACTCACCTCTGAGCCTCTGCTCTGCCACTTTGACGAAGCCGCACTGACTAACCTCCATACCGACGCTAGCAGCCTTGGTATAGGAGCCGTTCTTCCACAACGCGCCAAGTCTTCCCTAGAGAAAGTTGTTGCATATGCCAGTCACGTACTCACCCCTGCCGAAAAGAACTACACTATAACTGAGCAAGAGTGTTTGGCTGTGGTTTGGTCGGTCCAGAAGTTCCGTCCCTATCTTCACGGCCGCCACTTCACAATCGTTGCGGACCACCATGTCTTATGCTGGCTTTCTACACTGGGGAACTTGTCCGCACGCTTGGGTCAGTGGATACTACGCTTGCAGGAGTACGACTTTGACATAACTTACAAGTCAGGCAGAAAACATCAAGACGCCGACGCTTTATCTCGTTGCCCGCTTCCAACTACCCATATCAGCGTTGGTGAGAACTCAACCGCCACATCTGCCAAAGTTCATACGCTCGCATCAATAAGGCAACCCTCTTCGGACGACGAGCCAACATTTATCTCCCACCAGCGGTCCGATTCATACTGCAGATGCATGATGGACCACCTTTCGGGAGTTTCTCTCATCCACTTAACGCGCGACTCCGTCGTCAACTTCTGCACTTTAAGCTGGACAATGGAGTTCTCTACCGCCACGTCTATCACCCTGACGGTAAGCGCTGGGTTCCTGTACTGCCATGCTCTCTTCGACTTCAGGTGCTCGAAGCCTTCCACGACGAATTGACTGCTGGTCATCTTGGTTTTAAAAAAAACTCTTGACCGCATTCGATGTCGTTATTACTGGCCTGGCCTTTCTTCTAGTGTAGCGCGGTACGTTGGCTCCTGCTACCCATGCCAGCGTCGTAAACTCCCCACGTCTGCACCTGCTGGACCTCTACAGCCGCTTCCGTGCCCTTTAATGCCGTTCGAGGTTGTAGGTGTTGACCTTTACGGGCCTCTCCCCGTCACATCTGCT
Source organism: Rhipicephalus microplus (assembly GCF_043290135.1). Lineage (NCBI taxonomy): Eukaryota > Metazoa > Arthropoda > Arachnida > Ixodida > Ixodidae > Rhipicephalus > Rhipicephalus microplus. Next base: position 270,851,456 of record NC_134702.1, on the reverse strand, counting down.
GGCAAACGATGGATAGTGACCACCGTGGACCACCTGACACGCTATGCTGAGACTTCCTCTGTTATTACAGGCTCAGCTGTGGAAGTTGCAGACTTTATTCTTCACGCAATAATACTGCGTCATGGGGCTCCTCGTGTACTGCTTAGTGACCGCGGCAAAGTGTTCCTGTCACAAATGGTAAATGAAGTACTGCGCGCTTCTGAAACTACTCAGAAGACAGCTTTAAGCTACTACCCTCAGACAAATGGTCTCACAGAAAGATTTCACCGAACCCTTGCTGACATGATAGCCGCTTACGTCCAACCCGACCACAAAAACTGGGATACTCTTTTACCATTCCTGACATTCGCTTACAACACCGCCGTTCAGCGAACAACTTGCTACTCACCGTTTTACCTCGTGTACGGATGCACCCCGACTACCTTTCTCGACGTCTCCATCTTTAACAGCCATGAGAATTCATGTCAGTCTTCTAGCGAAGAATACATTTCCCGCCTGGCCCAGTCTCGTCATCAGGCTCGCATCAATACTGAAGCGAGACAGCATGAGCGGAAGATCATCTATGATGAATCCCACCACGTTGTGTTTTTCCAACCTGGTGACGAGGTGCTGCTTTTGACACCTATTCGCACTCCTGGTCTTTGTGACAAATTCCAACCACGCTTCATCGGGCCATACATTGTTTTAGAACAGACTTCGCCAGTTAATTATCGTGTCACACCACTCGTCGCCCTAACAGACCGCCGCTACCGCAGCACAGAGATTGTCCACATTTGTCGCATGAAACCTTTCACGCGACGTTCCCCGTCACTTTGACTTACGGCGGCCAGGGTGTCCGCTTCCAAGTGGGGGGAATTAGTGTGGGCATTTGTTACTTACATCGTCATCATCCCTGCATGATCACAATCACCATCATCAGCTTGGCTATTTGTCCTCATTGCCACTCTGGGTGATCATCATCGTCATCGTCTGTGTACTGGCACTGCCCGTTCGTTTTGCGAGGTCTTTCCTCAAATAAACGCTGACACAGCCAAAACTACGAAGACTTCATAATATATATATATATATATATATATATATATATATATATATATATATATATATATATATATATATATATATATATATATATATATATATATATATATATATATATATATATATATATATATGACGAAGGAGGCGTGATGGCTGTACGATGAACCATTTATTTGTCTTCGTCTTCCTCCTATCTACCATTCCACCACACCGTTCTCGTGTGGTTCGTCACACGCTTCCCCCCTCCCCCGAGAGAGACGTAGGTGCAGGGGCGGCTGATATCGTTTAAGTCTCCCGACATGAACGATGTCAGTCTGGCGACCGAGTGAAGCCACGCTGCGGTCGATCTCGTAGTTAACTGCCGAAATTTTGCGTATGATTGTATAGGGTCCTTCCGTGATTGCGCTGAGTTTGCCGCGGTTCGGGTTCCAGGGTGTTTCATATAGAACAAAGTCTCCCACTTGAAGCTCTAATGGAAGGAACTTCTTGTCATATATGATCTTGTTTTTCTCGTGATATGCTACTGAATTGCGGACTGCGTTTGTACGAGCTTCCTGCAGATTTTCGGCAACGCCTGGAAGAAGATAGGGATACGATGGTGTGCCATACATAAGAAAGCAGGGTGGGTAGCTTGTGACTTCGTGAGGCGTTCTATTGTACTCGTCGACAACGTCCGAGAGGAGACGCGGCCACGGTTTTCGGGGTTCATCGTTGATCTTGCATCGAAGGCGAGTAACGATCGTCTGATTAGTGCGCTCGTTTAGGCCACTACACTGCGGGCGTTGTGAGCTTTTTAAAAGCTGATGAATATTGTTGTGCTTGAGGAACTGCTTAAATTTGCCGGCAGTGAATCTTGTGCCGCGGTCGGAAAGGAACTTCCGCGGCTTTCCAGCAGCGAAGATACTCTTCAGGCAAGAGATGTACGCGTCGTAAGTCTCATTCTTGTGTGCGAAAGCCCAGACATAACGGGTGGCATGATCAACGGCAAAGTGAATGAATATTTTGGATGAGCCGTAGTTTCCAAAACCTCCGATAGTGTCCATGGCCAGAAGATCAAACGTTTGTTCCGCTGGTGGCAAAGACTCCAAGGAACCAAATCGTTTGTTCTTCGGTTTTTTGCAGCGCTGGCAGGTATCGCAGTGGCGTATGTACTCGCTCACGTCGGTGATGATGTCGGGCCAATAGTACTGTGGAGAGAAAAACCGCAGCGTCTTCTTTACCTTGACATGACCGAAAGCGTCATGAGCTTTTTGGAGAAGAGAAGACCGGAGGGCAAAGGGCACATAGACTTTTCGTATTCCCCTGCGTGTCACTATACTCAGTCCGTTCTCAATGGTATGCTTTCCGGGTGGTTTGTCGTTGTCATGCTCTCGCAGTTGCTCAGCAGATAGGAGTTGAACTACCGGGCTTCGAGATAGTGCATCAGCTTCAATGTTGTCAATGCCCTTTTGGTGTTTGATGTTCACGTCGTACATGGAGAGTTTCAGGGACCACCGGAAAAGTCGGCCTCGGAGATTCTTGATGCTTTTTAGCCATTGCAACGCTGCGTGATCTGTGATCACAGTGAAAGGTTTCCCATGTAGATAGCAGTGCCATTTATTGATGGCGTCAATAACTGCCAAACATTCGAGTTATGTGATGGCGTAATTAAATTCGTGTTTTAGTAACTTCCGTGAATGGCATGCGATTGGGTGCTCTCTACCTTCATCATCAGCCTACTTCAAGATGGCGCCGATACCTCTGTTGGATGCATTGCAGTATAGCACACACGGCTTAGTGGCATCGTAGATGTTAAGAATTGGCTCTTCTATCACGCATTTCTTGAGCTGAGTGAAAGCCAGTTCACACTCCACATCCCAGTTCCAGGTGGCGTCTTTGCTGAGCAGGCGCGTCAGTGGGTGAGCGATTTGACTGAAGTGGTCGATGTATCGCCGGTAAACATTGACAGTGCCGAGAAAACGCTGCAACTCTTTAGGGCGTGATGGTGTCGGAAACCGTAGGATTGCGTCCACGTTGCTTTGCTTTGGAGTGACGGTGCCATGCGAAACCTTGTGTCCCAGGTACTCAATGGAGGTTCGAGCGAATTGACATTTCTTTAATTTCAGCTTGACGCCTTCGCTTTTGAAAGCTTTCAAAACGCCCTCCAGATGCCTCAGATGGTCTGGAAACGTGTCAGAGTAGACAACAATGTCATCGAAGTAATTCGTGACGTTCTGCAAACGGTGTTTTGCCAATACGAATTTGACAGCTCGTTCGAAGGTGGCCGGAGCATTCCGAAGGCCAAAAGGCATGACGAGCCACTCGTAGTGACCGGTACGTGTGACAAACGCCGTTTTCAGAATGTCATCAGGGTGAATCTTCACGTGCCAGTAACCTGACGTTATGTCTAATGTCGAGAAGTACGTAGATTTCCCCAGAGAATCGAGAACTTCATCGATGCGAGGAATGGGCTGATAATCAGGCACCGTCAATTCGTTCAGCTTGCGGTAGTCGATGCAGAAGCGCGTGCGTCCTTCCCCTTTTTTCTCTGCCAGAAGTGCTGGCGCAGCGTATGGGGAAATAGATAGTCGTATTACACCTTGCTTGAGAAGCTCATTGATCTGTCTGACCATTTCAACGCTGTCAGTTTCTTAGCATCGATAGGGAGCTCTACGAATGGGAACATTGTTGTTGAGATGAATGCGATGCATTTCGCCGTTTATGCACCAAATGTCTGTCTGTGACTTGGAAAAAATGTCATCGTACTTGTGGATAAGCTGCTTCAATGCCAACTGTTGAGTTTTATTTAGATGTAGTACATCACAAACTTCAACACCTTGCAAAGACGCGCCCTTGTTAACCGTGGTTTGGTTCTGTTTACGAGAATGGAGGATGTCTTTCCCTTGGCGTAGAGTCATAGTGTCAAGGTCCAGCGACAAGTTAAAGAGGCAAGCAATATCCAAGCCAAGAAGTAAGTTGCTCTTCATGCCTTGTAGAACATGAGCCTGAATTTCTCTTGTCACTTTTCCTATCTGTACCTTTAGATTAACACGACCCAAAGTTTTGGTAGATGATGCGACTTGTTGAACTGAGATGCATGAATTCCTCATTATTTGCAGGTGAAGTGCCTTCAGCACTGCTTCGTTAATACAGGTAATCGTAGCTCCGGTATCAAGTGTAGCGCTGACAGGGTACCCGTTAATGAGGGCATCAAACTGAATTACATGAACTCTGGGTCACCCTCCTCGTTTCCCTGGTTGGTGGAGAGGGCGGAAATGCTTGCGCGTCGTGGGCATTCATTATGCCAGTGCATCTGTCGGGGTAAGCCATCCATCGCACAGTGTTTGCACTCACGCACGGGTGTTCGTACCGGGGAATTACGTGGATGCTGACTAGTTCTGTCACTTGTTACGTTAATCTGCGTATTCCGAGCTGGTGGAAAGCGATGTAACTTCATTCTCTGCATGGTTGACTCTACACGAAGTGCAGCTGTAAGCCATGCCTCTGGTGTAGACGAGGTAAGCCCAGCAAGCGCCATCTCCATATGCGCAGGAATGCCGTCGATGAGCCCTGATATAAGGTGCGTGTCCTTTAGGTCGGCGAGGCGTCCGAGAGACATTTTTTCATTACAGTATTATTTCAAGCTCTGGCCTGTTCGCAACCGGCAATGAATGAATTGGCGAAAAGGATCCGCGACGCCGCTCGTAAAGCGTCCCTTCATGCGTTCACATAAGCTCTCCCAAGACGCGTCTGTGTCGAAAACCTCGGTGAGAAACCATCGGAAAGCCTCACCTTCAAGGTAATCGGAGAAGCAGCACAGCTTGTCTCGCTCCATCCATGCTGCGGCCGCAGTCGTCACCTCAAAGAGTCGGAGCCACTTGTCAAAGGGGACGTCCATAGATGCTTCCGAGTACTTCGGGATGTTGATGACTTTCCTGGATGTGGCCATGATGAAGGGCACGGTAGATCCTGTCGACTAGTGTGACGCAGGAGGCGTGATGGCTGTACGATGAATCCTTTATTTGTCTTCGTCTTCCTCCTATTTACCATTCCACCAAACCGTTCTCGTGTGGTTCGTCACACACACACACACACACACACACACACACACACACACACACACACACACACACACACACACACACACACACACACGCGCGCACGCACGCACGCACACACGCACGCACGCACGCACGCACACACACACACAAACACACACACACGCACACACACACACACACACACACACACACACACACATATATATATATATATATATATATATATATATATATATATATATATATATATATATATATTCAGAAAAGAAATTCTGTGGGCACACTTACGAAAATTTGATAGTTGTTTACTCTACGTTTCGGCCGTGCCACGGCCGAAACGTAGAGTAAGCAACTATCAAATTTTCGTAAGTGTGCTCCTTTATTCCTAATTTATATATATATATATATATATATATATATATATATATTGTGAAGAAGATGTGCCTGCGGCGACCAGCATCGCCAACGCCCGGCTCTCTCGGCTCGTGCTTCGGCTCGCTGCTGTGCTGATCTTTGCTGGACGGTTCTTCACGCTGTCTTGCCGTTGTCGCTATCGACTAATAAACCTCGTCACATTTGGTGGAGAGTGCTGTTCATCCCCGTAGCTACACCCTGGAACTGCAAAGCCGCACGCTACCGCCCGTCATGACTGACAACGCCAACCTATCGGCATCGTCGACCCAGTTCAACTGCCCTGGCCATCCTAGGCTACGGGACTCGAAGGTCTTCAGCGTTGCGGATGGGACCGACGTGGAAGACTGGCTTGAGCACTACGAGCTGGTGAGCGCCAATAATAAGTGGGATGAAGCCGACAAGCTGGGACACGTCATATTTTACCTCACCGGCGTCGCAGAATTGTGGTTTAACAACCACAAACACAACATCCCCACATGGAGCGTCTTCAAGACGTCATGTGCTGAAGTGTTTGGCCGGCCGGCTCTCCGCAAGCAGCGGGCACAACAGCGCTTGCGCGTCCGCTCTCAGCAGACTGGCGAAAATTTCACCAGCTATGTTGAGGACGTCGTCGACCTTTGTCGACGCGCGAATGACACCATGCCCGAGTCGGACAAGGTCAAACACTTCCTGAAGGGCATCGACGATGGCGCATTTCAAATGCTCTTGGCTAGAAATCCGAGCACAGTTTCTGAAGTCGTCAGCTTATGTCAGAGCTACGACGAGTTGAAGAAGCAACGCTCTCTGACTCGACAACCCCAGCGTGCTGGTGAGTCGCTGTCCAGTTTCGACACCATACCTGACAATTCACCATTGCTTCTGCTAGTCCGAGCCTTCGTCCACGAGAAAGTCGCTCGCCAACTTTCTCTAGTGCCTTTTGCTCACGAGACCGCCACCCGTCTACCCGCCCCGCTTTGCACTGCTATATCGGAAGAGGTTGCTCAAGCTGTTCCGCTTGCGCACTGCGAGCCGCCTCTATCTAGTCGTGTCCACTGCCCGCCTGTCGCACAGCCGGTAGGTGCCCCTGTCGCCTATCCGCCAGCGATTCAGCCTGTGGCCGCGCCCCTAACGTATGCAGCGCAGCCTGTGGCTCCTCCTGTCGCCTGTTCGCAAGAGATGCAGCCCGTAGCCGCCCCGCTCACATATGCAGACGCTGTGCGTAGGCTTCCGCAACCACCCTACACCACGCGCTCACAGCGCGCACACCCGGCTGCTTATACTACACCTTGGGCGGCACCACCAGTCACCAATCCATGGAGGACGCCCGATAAACGACCGATTTGCTACGCCTGCTTCACTCCCGGACACGTTGCCCGCTACTGCCGCCGTTGACCTCAGACGTTCGGCAATTGTGCCCGGCCGTCGCAACCCGGCGGCATACCCTTCGACCAATACGGGCCGGTCTCGTCACCTCGCTATGCCCCTACTGACCACCTTGACTTCCAGCCGCAGCGCGCACCATCTCCTCGTCGGCGATCGCCCTCCCCCCATGCGTCACCAGCCCGGACCTTCCGAACAGGAAAACTAAGCACCGCAGTTCAAGAGGCAAGAACTGCGCCGTTTCCGAACTGTCTAAGCCCTCGCCCCTCTCCTGCTAACGTGGTCGCAGTAACTGTTGAAGGTTATTGTACTTTCGCCCTTGTGGACACCGGCGAAGCTGTTTCTGTGATTGCCGCTAATCTCTGCCGTTTATTGCGCAAAGTCATGACGCCGCTTTCGGGACTGTAGCTCCACACCGCAAGCGCACAGCAAGTAACGCCTCTCGCAGCCTGCACTGCCAGACTGTCCATCGAAGGCAATCTTTACATCGTGGAATTTATTGTTCTCGCTGTCTGTTCGCATGACGTCATCCTCGGGTGGGACTTCAAATCCCGCCATAATGCCGTCATCGACTGCGCTCGCGCCGAAGTTGAGTTTTCACCCTTGTGTGATGTCCCATTACTTGACGCTCTTCATCAGCCGGCGAAGTTGCTCGTTCACGAAGATACTGATATTCCACCTGGAAATTTCGCCCTTGTTCCCGTTTCATGCAACGCCTACACTGACGCTACATGCCTTTTTATGCCTTCCGATATCTTCAAGAGTCGTCGAGCTCTGCCGCTGCCTTTCGCAACAATTGACCTTGCCGCCGGAAGAAGCAATATGTTCGTAAGCAATCCGCTTTCCGCACCTGTCACTTTGCTTGCGGGTGAATGTCTCGGCTGCGTGCAGGATCTCGACCCTTCGGCTTTGGTTGATGTCCCGGATGACTACTGCGAGCACCCAAAATCACTGTCGGCACTCGAGGAGTCGTCCAATGCTACGTTTTCTAGCGCCATTGCCGACACTCTCACTCCCACCGAACATGCCGACCTGCTGGATCTTCTGCAAGAGTTCAGGAGTTCTTTCGATGTGTCGCAGCCTCAACTGGGCCGCACGTCACAAGTCAAACATCATGTTGACACCGGCCTACACCAGCCACTGCGTCAAAGACCATACCGTGTCTCCGCTGAAGAGCGCCGCGTCATCAACGATCAAGTCGAAGATATGCTTCGTAGAGACGTCATTCGACCATCTCACAGCCCCTGGGCGTCTCCCGTCGTCCTGGTGCGTAAGAAAGACGGATCTATTCGATTTTGGGTGGACTATAGTCGTTTGAATAAGATAACCCGCAAGGACGTCTATCGTTTGCCGCGCATTGATGGCGTCATTGACACCCTTCACGGAGCGGAATTTTTCTCGTCGCTAGATTTGCGGTCTGGCTATTGGCAAGTCCCAATGGCTGAAGCCGATCGCCAAAAAAACGGCATTTATTACACCAGACGGACTATACGAGTTTAATTTCATGCCCTTTCGGCTTTGTAACGCGCCTGCCACGTTTGAACGTCTTATGGATAATACGCTACGTGGACTCAATTGGAATATGTGCCTCTGTTACCTCGACGATGTCGTGGTTTTCTCCCATGATTTTCCTACGCACCTCTTTCGTCTCAGGCACGTTTTGACTTGCCTTACTAACGCTGGCCTGCAGCTTAACCCGAAAAAATGCCGCTTCGCTGCACGCGAGCTCGTCATACTAGGCCACATCGTGTCCAAACACGGCGTATTACCTGACCCGGCAAAACTTCGAGCAGTCGCAGAATTTCCCAAGCCGACGACCATAAAAGAACTTCGCAGTTTTGCAGGCCTATGCTCCTATTTCCGGCGCTTTGTTCGCAATTTTGCATCTATCATATCTATCATGTCACCGTTAACCCAGCTTCTTCGCGGTGACGTGAACCTCACCTCCTGGTCCCCTGCATGTGACGTTGCCTTCACCACTCTGCGCCGTCTGCTCACTTCCCCACCTATTCTTCGCCACTTCGACCCGACGGCTCCTACCGAAGTGCACACCGACGCCAGCGGCATCGGGCTAGGCGCTGTCCCCGCTCAACGAAAGCCCGGCTATTCAGAATACGTTGTAGCCTACGCTAGCCGCACTCTGACGAAAGCTGAAACTAATTACAGCGTGGCAGAAAAAGAGTGTTTGGCTCTGGTGTGGGCGCTTGGAAAATTCCGGCCATACTTATACGGCCGCCCGTTCGATCTAGTAACTGATCACCACGCGCTTTGCTGGCTCTTCACTTTGAAAGACCCTTCTGGCCGCCTTGCACGATAGGCACTCCGCATCCAGGAGTACGACATTCGCGTCGTATACCGCTGCGGACGCAAACACTCTGACGCTGATGCCCTGTCCCGCTCACCTTTATCACCAGATCCGACGTGCGGAAACACTTGCCTCGAGACTTTGTCATCGCTAAATCTCGACTCGATTGCCACCGAACAACGTCGTGACCCGTGGATCGCATCTCTTATCGAATATCTATCTGGCACGCCCAACCTTCCAGCATCTCGATCCCTCTGACGTCAAGCTTTCCATTTCGTCATCCGCGATCAACTCCTTCATCAACGCAACTACGCTCCCGATGGCCGCCGGTGGCTACTGGCCATTCCATGCACTTTACGATCACCAGTATGTGCCTCTCTTCACGACGATCCGCAATGTGGCCACGCCGGGGTGTTCAAAACATATGAATGCCTTCGCCATTGCTATTACTGGCGCGGCATGTACAATTTTGTACGCAAATTCGTGCAGTGCTGTCCTGACTGCCAGGATGGATGGATGGATGGGTGCTATGAGCGTCCCCTTTATAACGGGGTGGTGACAAGTATGCCACCAGGCTCGACAAAAAAAAAAACCTTTTTTCTTTTTTTTTATGTTGGCCTAATGCCTCTACTTCGATAAATTCTATCTTAATGGAAAAAAGGTAAATTTTCAGCTTAAGTTCTCTGCCATTTACGGCACACTGTCCATATTTTATTTTTCCAATATTTATTTTTGTCCTTTCTCTCTAATTTTCTGCCACCAATACTCTAACCGTCTCTTACTTATTTCAATCGCGGGTGTGTTCAGCTTTCCATTGTTGTCCCTAAAACCCAAGGCTTCCTGTAGGCTCGTGCCCAAACGTACACCTGGGTGGATATCTCCACATTCAATCAGAACATGCTCCGCCGTTTCCTTATCTTTCCCGCAGCATGTGCATTGTTCTTCTTCTTTACTGAATCTTGGTTTATAACTACGCGTTCTAAGGCAACCCGATCTCGCTTCAAACAGTAAAGCGCTTCCCCTTGAATTATCGTAAAATGCCTCCCTCCTTATTTCATTTTTGCCCTTTCGGTAGTTACTCAAAGCCGGTTTTTTCTCCATAGCTGCCATCCAGTAAATCCTCTCCGCCTCCCTGACTTTTCCCTTAACGCTCTTTGTTGACATATGGCTCACAATACCAGCCGTATATTTACTAGTGAGTCTTCTAGTTCTTTTTCTCCACTGTGTGTCCACGCTCTTCTTATACAAATAACGGAACACCTTCTCTGCCCATCTACTCTCCTTCATATTTCTTAGCCTTTCTTCGAACCTTATTTTGCTCTGCGCTTCCCTCGCCTCAAAACCTGCCCACCCCATATCGCCCTTTACAGCCTCGTTTGTCGTCTTCCCGTGAGCACCCAACGCGAGGCGTCCCACAGTCCTTTGATTTACATCCATTCCCGATTGCACCTCTGCCCTCATGCACACCACTGAGTTCCCAAAAGTAAGCCCTGGAACCATTACACCCTTCCACAGACCTCGAAGCACCTCATACCTATTGTATCCCCACAACGCTCTGTGCTTCATTATTGCCGCATTCCTCTTTCCTTTTGCTGCCGAGGCTTTTTCCTGTACCTCCATGTATCTATCACTCTCATTTACCCATACTCCAAGGTACTTGTATTCACTTACCCTCGGTATTTCTTGGCCTTGTATGGACACCGTCTGATCACAGGGATCATTGAATACCATCAAACCACACTTCGTTACACTGAATCCTAGTCCAAGAGCTTCACCTTCCCTTCCGCATATATTCGCCAGCTGCTGTATATCATCTCGACTGTCCGCAAATAAGACGATATCGTCCGCATAAAATAAACCTGGAAGCTTCTGCTCAATCATCATGCCGCCCTGTTTGTGTGACAGATTAAAACCAATGTTGCTACCTTCTAGCGCTTTTTCCATACTCACCATGTACAGCATGAATAACAGTGGGGACAAAGGACATCCCTGTCTCAGACCCCTGCTAACCTCAACGTTCTCTTTGCTACGCATTCCTTCCCACTCTATGCAAACTGTATTTTCTCGGTATATCTCCCTCAAAAGCTGTATACAGTCGTCGCCCATGCCCATTCCTTTCAATATATCCCACAAAAGTTCCTGATTAACGTTGTCGTATGCCCCAGTGATGTCTAGAAAAGCCACGTACAAGGGCCTATTCTCTATTTTAGATATTTCTATACACTGAGTGAGAACAAACAGGTTATCGTCTAACCGCCTGTCGACTCGAAATCCGTTCTGAAGTTCTCCCAAAATATCGTTATGTTCGGCCCATGTTTCTATTTTCATTTTTACTGCTTGCATCGCCAACCTGTATAGTACCGATGTAATGGTTAGTGGTCTATACGAGCGAATCTTGTCCTTTTCTCCCTTGCCTTTATAGATTAAGTTCATTCTACTTTGTCGCCAACTGTCCGGTATTTGTCCGTCCTTTAAGCTTTTTTCTACTGCTTTTAACAATGCTTCTTTAGTGTTATGTCCTAGTTCGTTAATGAGGCTAACGGGAATCCCATCTAAACCCGCGGCAGTGCGCTTTGGAATTTTTCCTTCGGCCTTTTTCCAGTTGAAATTATCTAGTACTAGCTCTTCCTCTGTTGCTTTCTCCGCCACACTTTTACTCACCGGGGAGATCCCCTGGACGCTCTTTTCCCCAGCGACGAAAATCAACAGCGCCACGAGCGACTGGCGCATTACAGCCACTTCCATGCCCTGCCAAGCCATTTGATCGCGTCGGTGTTGACCTCTACGGCCCCCTTCCATTGACATCAAATGGTAATCGGTGGATTATAGTAGCAGTTGACCGCCTGACACGCTACGCCGAAACAGCCGCTTTGCCGAGCGCTACAGCTCAGGATGTCGCCTCTTTCATTTTACGTCGCTTTATCCTTCGACATGGTCCACCTCGAAAGCTCCTTTGTGACAGAGGCCGCGCTTTCCTCTCCGAGGTCGTTGAAACTCTGCTTTCGGAATGCCACGTCATTCATCGGAAAACAACAGCATGCCACCCGCAGACTAACGGGCTAACGGAACGGTTCAACCGCACGCTGGGTGATATGCTCTCAATGCACGTGGCATCTGATCACAGCAACTGGGACCGTGTTCTCCCATACGTCACATTAGCATATAACACCGCAGTTCAAACCACCACGGAATTCTCACCTTTCTTTCTTCTTTATGGACGCGAGCCTTCCCATACAATCGACACCCTACTACCCTACCGTACTGATGCTTCCGAGTGCCCCCCTGTCTCTGATGCTTCTCGACAAGCCGAAGAGTGCCGCCAGCTCGCCCATGCATTCACCTCAAAAGAGGAGCAACGCCAGAAAGAACACCGTAGAACCACCCTTTCAGATACCAGCTATGCCTCAGGGTCTCTTCTGTGGCTCGCCATTCCACACATAACACCGGGACTCTCCTCGAAACTTGTCCCCCGATACGAGGGGCCTTACACTGTTTTGGAGAAAACCTCTCCGGTTAATTTCCTAATTGAGCCAGTTTCCAGATCGGACGACATGCGCCGGCGCGCACGTGACATCGTCCATGTTTCCCGACTGAAACCATACCATGAGCCTCTGCCTGAAACTTCTTAAGTCGCCAGGATGGCTCCTTTTCCGCGGGGGCGATTGTAAAGAAGAAGATGTGCCTGCGGCGAGCAGCATCGCCAACGCCCGGCTCTCTCGGCTCGTGCTTCGGCTCGCTGCTGTGCTGATCTCTGCTGGACAGTTCTTCACGCTGTCTTGGCGTTGTCGTTATCGACTAATAAACCTCGTCACAATATATATATATATATATATATATATATATATATATATATATATATATATATATATATATATATATATATATATATATATATATATATATATATATATATATATATATATATATATGTGTGTGTGTGTGTGTGTGTGTGTGTGTGTGCGTGCGTGTGTGTGTGTGTGTGTGTGTACCTATGTAACTGCTTCGACGGTACCTAAGAGGCTTCGACTTTCGTTGAAACCAGCAACTTCCGAAATGTCGGGCCACAACAGCGACAAATGGAATGCAATCTTAACAAATGCTTCTTTAGACCTAACACGTGTCGTAATCGACCATTACAAAGAATCCTCCAAAGCATTAGTTAACACTGAGCGACAACTACGCGCCTCGCATCCGATGAGTACTCCAAATATCAGGGCCCTCAACAAATACGAACAAAGTAAATAGGCTGAAATCCACTCAAAAAAGGCTAAGAAGTTGCTCGACAAAATACTTCTTGAGACGGCTGTAAAAGAAATAGCGGATTCTGATAACACAGAAGTAGATAAGTCCACTAACATTGTCAATATTTCTGAGGTTATTCTTTCCGAACCGGAATTAGCAGTACTTGCTCGGGGTTTAAACTTCTGTCCTGCCACTGGCGGCTTTAACGATTTCCAGCTGGTAAAGAATTTAAATAATTTTGCACGAAACCTACGCTTAAGAGAATTCTTTCATGAACGGCCATCTTGTTCGCACATGCCATCCCGCGAGCACTGGACGCCTCCAACACAACGTGACAAGTTTCTTGATCTCTACATCTCAGCAGTACAAGGCGACATTCTGGAGGCCTATAAGAAACCCACGTCCTTTAAACATAATGTGTCTATTTCTGAGTAAAAAGCCCTCCATAAGCTGCAAGATCAGCAAAACATAATGATCAAACCAGCTGATAAAGTTTGCGCTGTAGTAATAATGAATAAGTCTGATTATACTACTGAGATTCAAAGACAGCTGAATGATACTCATTTCTACAAGCGCCTTGATGACGATCCGACAGAGCAGTTCAAGGAAATGGTTTCCAATACCACAAAAGACCTTGTCAAAGAAGACAAAATCAGCGAGAGCGCTATACGCTCCTTAATACCCCTTAGCCCTATCCCGGGGCGATTTTATATCCTGCCAAAAATACACAAAGTAAATAATCCTGGCCGACCTATTGTTTCCGCTGTTGGCACTGTCACTGAACCAGAGTCTAAATTCGCTGATAATCTCATTAAGGATATCCCACCCACTTTCAATTCATACCTGAAAGATACAAACCATTTCTTGCTCGACATCATTGACCTTGACGTGCCACTTGGTGCACTGCTTGTGACACTAGACGTAGCCTCACTCTATACGAACATCCCTGATATTGATGGCATTCAAGCAATAGTGGAGGCTTACGAAGAAAAAGTTTCCAACAAAACGGTGGACAGCAACACACTAGCGCGGTTACTAGAATCAATCCTGACATTGAACAATTTTGAATTTGACGGTGTGCATTATGTTCAGGTTAGTGGCACTTCTATGGGTACAAAAGTTGGACCAAGCTATGCAAATATCTTTATGGGCCAACTCAAAGATACATTTTTAGACGCATGCAGTCTCAAACCGTTTTATTATAAGCATTATATTGACGACGTCTTTCTGATCTGGCAGCGCGGAGAGACAGAACTTCAGTCATTCATTGCACATTTCAACAAGGCTCATCCCACCATCTCTTTTTCGGAATCATACTCAAGCACAGCAATGAGTTTTCTTGACGTCACGGTTACTATACGTGCTAACAAAGTGACGACTAAACTCTTTAGAAAACTTACGGATAGGCAGTCATACCTAAATTTCAATAGTTCACATCGAAAACACTGCAAAACGGCAATCCCATACGGTCAAGCACTGCGTTTTAAGAAAATATGTTCAAACAATTCAGATCTCACAGACAACTGCACCAAACTTCGAGAGGCCCTACAGAAACAAAAATATCCACCACAAATCATTACCGATGCTATTAAACGGGCTGAGAATATTGACAGTAAGGAACTTTTTATTCGGAAGAAGCAAGCCGCAACCTCAAGCACGAGCCTGGTTTTAACACACGCCGCATCAGCACCAAACATCAACAGCATTCTTCAGAAGCATCACAACATACTAATACAGAGTGATCACCTTAAAAAATTCTTTCCTAATCCCCCACATGTGGTATATCGCAGATTGAAGAACTTACGCGACATACTAACCTCATCAAGGATTAGCGCCACCACTTTTTCTGGTTGTCATCCATGCAACAAACCCCGTTGCAAAGTTTGTAACCATATGACGACGACCACTTTGGTTAAGAGCACAGCATCAAACTTTCATATAAAAACTAAAGGGGATTTTGACTGCGACACAAGCAACATTGTGTACATGCTTGAATGCTCTCTGTGCAAACTCCAATACATCGGACATACTGAACAATTCAGATCTCACAGACAACTGCACCAAACTTCGGGAGGCCCTACAGAAACAAAAATATCCAACACAAATCATTACCGATGCTATTAAACGGGCTGAGAATACTGACAGTAAGGAACTTTTTATTCGGAAGAAGCAAGCCGCAACCTCAAGCACGAGCCTGGTTTTAACACACGCCACATCAGCACCAAACATCAACAGCATTCTTCAGAAGCATCACAACATACAGAGTGATCACCTTAAAAAAATCTTTCCTGATCCCCCACAAGTGGTATATCACAGATTGAAGAACTTACGCGACATACTAACCTCATCAAGGATTAGCGCCACCACTTTTTCTGGTTGTCATCCATGCAACAAACCCCGTTGCAAAGTTTGTAACCATATGACGACGACTACTTTGGTTAAGAGCACAGCATCAAACTTTCATATAAAAACTAAAGGGGATTTTGACTGCGACACAAGCAACATTGTGTACATGCTTGAATGCTCTCTGTGCAAACTCCAATACATCGGACATACTGAAACACCTTTTAGACTGCGTTTTAATGACCATAAGTCACATGCCACAAGCCTACCCAATCTACCTTTGTCTAAGCACGTTAACATTCCTGGTCAGTAAACTAAGAGCTACTAAGAGCTGATAAACTAAGAGCTACTATACTGGAATCAGGTTTCCCTTCACACTATGATAGGAAACTGCGCGAGTCATTTCTGATACACAAGTTCAACGCGACCTTACCCGGTATAAATGAAGATCCAAACAAGCCTACGTTTCTTTCGGCACAGAAATAAGTTCTAGTTTCATCACAGTCTTTTCATAATCACTGTACACGCAGATTTTTATAGCACCTTTTCGGTGCATTGAATTTCTTGACTTTGTGTTATAAATTCTGTTTGTGCCCCATGAAATTCTTAGTTATGCATTTTGTTCCATTTGAATGTTTTCTGCTATACTTTTTTGTCTTTTCTGTGCGTGTGATTTGCTGTATGGGTTTGGTAGTTTTGTTTGTAGATATTACTGTACTTTTCAAACTGCTATTCATGTGATCTACTTGATATAAACACCGTTCATGCATGCTCATAAGCTTTCTTTGACATTGCTTTGACATTCTCTGCTGTTCATTACTCGCCAAGTCATAGTAGATAGTGTATGATAGTGATAGTTCACGTGTCAGGGGCCCTTGATATATCATGCCTACTTCAGAAAAGCGCATTTTTGTATCATGTTTTCCCTGATAACGTAGGAAAAATTAAGAGTTTTCGTTTTGCCCGTTTTCCACTTTTTGGTATTTTTCCACTGGATCCAAGGACATCTTCTTTTTCCTATATATATATATATATATATATATATATATATATATATATATATAAAAGTCACCAGATGAAGTGAACGAGCAAACGAAAAACGATGCTTTATTGCCAACGTTATGGCCGGAGACCAGCCTTCGTCAGAGCATACGAATGTATGTCTGTATGTATATATATATATATATATCATCAGCCTGACTACGTCCACTGTAGGACAAAGGCTTCTCTCATGTTCCGCCAGTTAACCCGGTCCTGTGCTTGCTGCTGCCAATTTATACCCGCAAACTTCTTAATCTCATCTGCCCACATAACCTTCTGTTTCCCCCTAACCCGCTTTCCTTCTCTGGGAATCCAGTTAGTTACCCTTAACGACCAGCGGTTATCCTGTCTACGCGCTACATGCCCAGCCCATGTCCATTTCTCCTTCTTGATTTCAGCTATGATATCCTTAACCCTCGTTTGTTCCCTAATCCACTCGGCTCTCTTCTTGTCTCTTAAGGTTACACCTATCATTTTTCTTTCCATTGCTCGCTGCGTCGTCCTCAATTTAAGCTGAACCCTCTTTGTGAGTCTCCAGGTTTCTGCTCCGTAGCTAAGTACCGGCAAGATACAGCTGTTATATACCTTTCTCTTGAGGGATAGTGGCAATCTACCTGCCATAATTTGAGAGTGCTTGCCAAATGTGCTCCACCCCATTCTTATTCTTCTAGTTACTTAAATCTCGTGGTTCGGCTCCGCGGTTATTACCTGCCCTAAGTAGACATAGTCTTTTACAACTTGAAGTGCGCTATTACCTATCTCGAAGCGCTGCTCTTTTCCGAGGTTGTTGTACATTACTTTCGTTTTCTGCAGATTCATTTTAAGACCTACCTTTCTTCTCTCCTTGTCTAACTCCGTAATCATGAGTTGCAATTCGTCCCCTGAGTTACTCAGCAATGCAATGTCATCGGCGAAGCGCAGGTTACTAAGGTACTTTCCATTAACTCTTATCCCTAACTGTTCCCATTCTAGGCTTCTGAAAACCTCCTGTAAGCACGCGGTAAATAGCATTGGGGAGATTGTGTCCCCCTGCCTTACACCCTTCTTGATTAGTATTCTGTTGCTTTCTTTATGAAGCACTATGGTAGCAGTTGATCCCCTGTAGATTTCTTCCAGGATGTTTATATATACTTCATCGACGCCCTGATTCCACAGTGTCTGCATGACGGCTGATATTTCTACTGAATCAAACGCTTTCTCGTAATCTATGAAGGCTATGTATAGTGGTTGGTTATATTCTGAGCATTTCTCTATTACCTGATTGATAGTATGAATGTGGTCGATTGTTGAGTAGCCTGTTCGAAATCCTGCTTGTTCTTTTGGTTGATTGAATTCTAATGTTTTCTTTACTCTGTTAGCAATTACTTTTGTAAATAGCTTGTATACTACAGAGAGGAAGCTAATCGGCCTGTAATTCTTCAAGTCCTTGTCATCTCATTTCTTATGTATTAAGATGATGTTAGCGTTCTTCCAAGACTATATATATATATATTGCCCCTTAGCACAGCTACTATTTTTAGGCGGTTCATTTCTCGTCCGACTACGTGTTAGACTTCAATTAGTTTTGAGACCTCATACTCGAGAAGGTGAAATCTACAGTGCGCATTTGTAGAGACACGCTATGTTCCGCTTCGCCAACTGTAAACTATTGGCGCAGGGCTACCCACGATTATTTAAGGGGTGTGGTGTGCAGTGGGACGCCTAACTTGGGCAATTGGTGGTCGCTGTGAATGCCTGTAACTATTTTAGTATACTCTGAAAAGGTAAATTGCTAAAACATTTCCTGGTGTAGGGGGTTCATATTTCCTTCCTCTCCCCTTTTTCCTTGTGGCTTTCTGGTTCTACGTGCGTGTGACACAGTATTTTTTTTAATCTCATAGCCTTCTGAGCACAACTAACTTCTAATAAATCAGCTCAGTTATTCTGTATATTGTAGACGCCTAACCAACGAAGAAGGAGTTAAGAGAGAAGAAATCAGTATAAGACACACCCTTTCTGAATTATTTTCGATCTTTCTGAAGGGCTTTTATGGAGGTCAAATTCAGTAGATGGGCATGTCATACTTCAAGGCCTATGGCATTATGTGCTAGACATGAATTATGAGCAGGTGCGAAGAAATTTGCATCAAGAAATCGCGACAGAGGAGCCGAAGCGCATAGCAGTTCCTGCACGCGGCGCGTGGCTCTTTCCGTTGGATGGATGGATGGATGGATGGATGTGGCCGTACCCTTTAGATCGGGCGGCGGCTAACGCCACCTAGCCGTGATACTTAGTGAACTAACCATTACATTTATCTTTTTTTTTCCTTTAAATAATGAAGTTGAGGATTCGTACTTCGCAGTGAAGGGTTTAATTTTTACTCGTGCCTTGACTTTAGCCACCAATCAGATAACCTCCTTCTAGTTAAGTCTACCCGCTTAAAGTCTATTTTGCCCTCGCTGTCCCTAAATCCCAGTGCTTTGAAAAACTCTGCGCCATCATCCTGAACTATAGGGTGAAGCTTTTTACAGAACATTATCAAGTGTTCGGCAGTTTCTTCTTCCTCTCCACACGCACTGCATACTGTGTCGACCCCTTCGTATTTGGCCCGATATGTCTTGGTTCGCAGTACTCCCGTCCTGGCCTCAAACAGTAGAGAACTACCCCGAGTATTATCATAGATCCTTTCCTTGGCAATTTCCTGCCTAAAAGTTCGATAGATCTCTAGTGCGGACTTCTTAATCATGCCCATTCTCCACATGTCAGTCTCCGTTTTCTTCACTTTCTTCTTGACCGATAGTTCTTTTTGGTTTGGCCAGCTGCTGTTTTCTAAGTATTTACCAGTCAACTTCCTGGTTCGCTTTTTCCATTTTGTATCGACATTCTTCATGTACAAGTAGCTGAAAACCTTCCTAGCCCAACGCTCTTCCCCCATTTCTCTCAATCGCTTCTCAAATTTTATCTTGCTGCTAGCTTCCCTGCCCTCAAATGATGTCCATCCCATATCACCGTACTATTCGACTGCAGCGCCACCGCTGCGGGCAACACGGAAGGAGTCAGGCGGCGAGGCGTGGTCACGCCACTCAACACTTCTAGTACACTCTAGTCAGGGCCTCTACTACCTTTCCTTCCTCCGTGTACCCAGTGAATTTCATTATTATCAACTGACCTTGAACAATCACCGGAATTCGCCTTTAAAGGAGCACTGACAACAAATTTACTCATGCCAAGATTTTTGCGTCAGCGATTAGCTATAAACCCCGTGGCAGCGATTCGCGACCTAAAACGCAACTGAGGCATGAATAACTATCACTTTTATGGATTTATATCACTGGTATCTAGCACTATTCAAGAAGGCCGGCAATCCCGCCATTTCTAGTGCTGGAAGTATCAGCAGTGGCGCTACCTCACGGTCACCTCCAGATCCCGCCACACCTCCACAGAAAAGAGTGACGTCGGGCTCAGCTGCTCTGGAAACATTTCGTCTGCTAGACAGACACATTCAGTCATGCCTTGTCACCTGCATTGCTGTCGTTGCCGTACAAAGTGTCCACTGGGGTTCTAAGGATAGTCTGGAGCTTGGAATCCCCGCGATTCGCGACGTCGCGAATTGTTTTGGACTCGTCCGAGCATTTGACCTAACGCACAGGAGCGGTCACTTAATTACACTCCAATGGATTCCTGGACACTGCGGCCTCGTTGGCAACGAAACAGCCGATAGCGAAGCAAGAGCGGCAATATACAACGCTCCTATGTACGTCAAAGTACCGTACTCGGGAAGTGACATCAACACATTTTTGAGATCCACTTACTGGTCGCTACCAGATCACCGGAAGAAGCGCCTGCGGGAAATGAACCCCGGTATGACTTTTCGTCTTCCAGATAAAATCAGTCGAAGACATGCTAATATACTGCACCGAATTCGCCTGGGCGTCGCCTTCACTCGCCACTACACCTACCTAATCGGCCGTGCGGACAACCCGAATTGTGAACGCTGCCAAGTGCGCGAAACGATAGCTCACATATTTTGTGACTGCGCATTATATGTGGCTCAAAGAAAAATGCTAACTGCAACGTTGGCAAGCATTGGACGAACACCATTAAGTGAAAGCCACATATTGTCAGCAATGAACGACCAAACAGTGTCAAAAACTATTACAAAGGCTGTTCTAGACTTTATAAAAAGCACTGGACTAGAAACTAGACTGTAGGGTACTATGCTAAGTGGCTACTGTACATACGCACCACTTCTTCTTGTCCCCATCATCACCCTTCACCCCTCTTTCCTTCCCCTTTCCCTTATCCCCTGTGTAGAGTAGCAGGCTAGACCGAACTGGCTCAGGCCGACCTCTCTGCCTTCTAATAAATTCTCACTCTCTCTCTCTCTCTCGATCGACCTTTTGCAGATCATTGATTCTGAAATGGACACCGTTCCAAGCAGCACTGCAGGGGTGCCTGAGGATGCACGCTTCAGCCATGTTCGCTCGTGTGTCTCAGTTAGCTATATTGGTGTGTTTTCGCGTGCAAATCATTCAGGTATATGCACAGGGGTCAATGCAGTATAATTATCGCGAATGAGCATCAGCGGAGAAATACAGTACATTTCCTGCTTGCCAGGTTCTTTTTTGCGCCTCCAGATGGCCCCACTTATCCTGCTTCTCGCAGTTAACTTGGTATTACCACTTTTACGTGGACGCAAAGTCTACAGATGAACTAAACCTCAACAATACCTCTGTGTTACTCGTTAGCGATGATATTTCACTATACGCTGTTCCACTTTTGATGGCTTGTGGTCGTGTTGATGTGTAACACATACTTGATATGAAAAGACACCCTCAATGCGCTTTTTCCGTGCTTCGAACTAGACGACTGCAACTCACCTGCAACTCACAACGATTCCCCGACTTGCTGAGCGACAAGCACACGTTTAATCATACTCTTTTCTTTGGGCGTTCTTTTAAAGGTAGTTTTTATCTAGATAATTTAATGAAATCATTCAAACCAATGCGACGAAGATCAGATGTGATTAGCGAGTGCGTTTCTGCACTTCGGCGCCACGATAAGAACACTCGGATTGTACACGTCATCGCTACTAGAGCATCGTCACTCAGGATGGTATTTGTGGAATGTATCACATCGTACACGTAGCCCTAGTGTCGATGTCGCAGGGCAGCCAATTTTTCGTTTTTTCTTCTTAGCTTTTCTACGCTGTTTGACGTTCAAAAAATAACTTCAACGCGACGGACGCCATTCAAATTTGGCCAAGAAGACCTTACATACCAAGTGGTTGTATGATAGGCACATCTAGATCTTAAAATTTGATGTCAGTGCTCCTTTAAGGCCAAAGCCCGGTGCGCCCGCACGCCAAGTTCCACTGCGTTTTTTGTACCTTTTCGGTTTTTAGCTGGTCTGGAAATGGAGGCTGTTCACGGTGGGGCCGCACTATGGGTGGCTAGAAGGAGAAGTGCCAGCATCGGCGCGCCGGAGAGCGAGCGAGAATTTATCCGGATGCGGCGGCGCTGCGGTCGCTTTCGAGATGCCCCTCCTCGCGCCCGTGCGCGTATCAGTCGTTTTTCGTTCCAAATAGTTCACGCTACCCTGCGGATTGTAACTAAGTCTACCTGTCACAATTCTGGCGGCGTGCTGCAAAGCGTGTATTGACACTGAAAACTAGTGTTTTCAATTCACTTGGTAGTATACAGCTACGAAGCTTAGAAGATAGAGAATCAAGTGATTTGTCCTGAGCTTGACACCAAAACAAAGTCCAAGCAGTTTTCACTTTAATGCCGCAGTGTTCTCCGTGACGTCCCAATGCAGGTAAAGGTATCGTCAACCGTTATTTTTATGACTTGCGCAAGCAAGGTCTACTTTGACAAGCAAGGCATTTATTTTCACGAAAGCGAAAAGCAACATCAAAAATAAACACAGCATATGCATTAAGGTTGGAGAGAACTGCAAGATATACGAAACTCAGCTGCCCCGCCGCGGTGGTCTAGTGGCTAAGGTACTCGGCTGCTGACCCGCAGGGCGCGGGTTCGAATCCCGGCTGCTGCGGCTGCATTTCCGATGGAGGCGGAAATGTTGTAGGCCCGTGTGCTCAGATTTGGGTGCACGTTAAAGAACCCCAGGTGGTCTAAATTTCCGGAACCCTCCACTACGGCGTCTCTCATATTCATATAGTGGTTTTGGGACGTTAAACCCCACATATCAATACGAAACTCAGCTATATAGTAAGTGAATAAGGCTACTAAAAAGAACAGTATATTGTCACGGGGTCGTGACGTGGCCGAAGACAGGAGACTTCGTGTTGGAATTTAACTGTTTATTTGTTTATTTGGGCGAACCTGTGCCCAGTAAACGGAAAGTCCGATTACAGCAGCAGTCTTGCACAGATAGCAGTCTCGGACTGATAGCGGCGAACGGAGCGTCGGCCTTCGTTCAGCAACTGACAAGCGGCGAAGCGCGTCGGCATTTATACTCTTGCCACCGAATGTTCTAGCGTTATCGCTGGCGGTGGCGTAGGTTCCAGAACAATCTGTACCGTTCGCACAGTGGGCGTGATCTTATCGAAATGATCTAATACAGTCCGGAACCTTCTCGAAAACCGCAGGCGCGGTTTGCGCTGAGAATCGTGTGGTGTTTTGGGACGATAACGAAAACTTGGAAAATGGAACGTGGCAATGCCCCCCTCTGAAAAAAGGCATCGTCCCGATGCTTTAACTAAAGATGAAGGTACAACAATAATGCAAAAAAGTACAATGGATAAATTACGATGAAACAATAATACAAAAAACACTGTTTCAGTTTGTTAACGCGCATGAAACGGCTTGAGGCGCGCGACATGCACGACTTCAGGTCGCGATCGGCGTCGATGAGAGTTCGTGATGCCGTCGGGGACAACCTCGTAATCAAGTGGGCCGAGACGTCGAACCACCCTGTACGGTCCGAAGTAGCGTCGCAGAAGCTTTTCACTTAGTCCACGTCGGCGTATCGGCGTCCACACCCAAACACGTTCACCGGGCTGGTATTCCACGAAGCGTCGTCGAAGGTTGTAACGGTGGCTGTCTGTCGTCTGTTGATTCTTGATACGGAGACGCGCAAGTTGTCGGGCTTCTTCGGCACGTTGAAGGTACTCGCTCACATCGAGGCTTTCTTCGTCGGTGACGTTGGGTAACATGGCATCGAGCGTCGTTGCCGGGCTCCTTGCGTAGGCCAATTTGTATGGAGATATCTGCGTCGTCTCCTGCACCGCCGTGTTGTATGCGAAGGTCACATACGGAAGAATGGCGTCCCATGTCTTGTGTTCGACATCGACGTACATTGACAGCATGTCGGCGATCGTCTTGTTAAGCCGCTCGTTGACGCTGTTGGTCTGTGGGTGGTACGCTGTCGTACGGCGGTGGTTTGTTTGGCTGTATGCCAAGATCGCTTTAGTTAAGTCGGCAGTGAATGCCGTTCCTCTGTCGTGATAAGGACCTCCGGAGCGCCGTGACGTAGGACGATATTTTCGACGAAGAACTTAGCTACCTCGGATGCACTGCCTTTTGGCAGGGCTTTTGTCTCGGCGTAGCGGGTGAGGTAGTCGGTAGCTACCACGATCCACTTGTTTCCGAAAGCCGGCGTCGGGAACGGCCCTAGTAGGTCCATACCAATCTGCTGGAAAGGTCGGCAAGGTGGATCAATTGGCTGCAGAAGTCCCGCTGGCCTTGTCGGCGATGGCTTGCGTCGCTGACAGTCCCGGCATGTCCTCACATAACGAGTGACGTCGGTGGTAAGATGTGGCCAGTAGTACCTTTCTTGTATCCTCGCGAGCGTGCGAGAAACACCGAGGTGCCCTGCCGTCGGATCGTCGTGCAGGGCCTGCAGGAGTTCTGGTCGCAGAGCTGAAGGCACCACAAGGAGGTACTTAGCTCGAAGCGGTGAAAAGGTTTTCTTTTGTAGAAGACTGTTTCGTAGAAAGAACGACGCAAGTGCGCGCTTGTATACCTTCGGGACTTCGGCGGTCCTGCCTTCGAGGTATTCTATTAGGGCCTTAAGTTCCGAATCGGCCCGCTGTCGTTCAGCGAAGTCGTCTGTAGTTATCGTTCCCAAGAAGTAGTCGTCATCCGGGTCGTCGGGTAGCGGTTGGTCGACAGGCGCATGAGAGAGACAGTCGGCGTCAGAGTGTTTTTTGCCGGACTTGTAAATGACAGTAATGTCATATTATTGAAGTCTCAGGCTCCATCGTGCGAGGCGACCTGAAGGGTCCTTCAAGGTGGCGAGCCAACACAAGGCGTGGTGGTCGCTCACAACTTTGAAGGGCCTGCCGTAGAAGTAGGGGCGAAATTTCGACGTAGCCCAGATGATGACGAAGCACTCCTTTTCTGTTGTGGAATAATTTCCTTCTGCTTTGGATAGCGATCGGCTGGCGTAACTAATAACCCTTTCAAGTCCGTCAGCCCTCTGCACAAGAACGGCGCCAAGACCTACGCTGCTTGCGTCAGTATGTATTTCTGTCTCGGCGAATTGCTCGAAATGGGCAAGTAACGGAGGCGTCTGGAGGCGATGTTTAAGCTCCTGGAAAGCGTGTTCCTGTGGCGTTTCCCACTTTAATTCCACGTCGGCCTTGGTGAGGTTAGTGAGAGGATCGGCGATGCGGGCGAAGTTTTTTACGAACTGCCTATCATAGGCGCACAGGCCCAGAGTTCGGCGCACGGCCTTCTTGTCAGTGGGCGGCGGGAAGTCGGCGATGGCGGCTGTTTTCTGTGGATCGTGACGAACTCCAGACTTGCTGATAACGTGCCCCAGAAACAAGAGCTCCTCATACGCAAATCTGCACTTTTCTGGCTTCAGTGTGAGTCCGGACGTCTTGATGGCTTGAAGTACAGCTTCAAGGCGCTGAAGATGCTCGTCGAAACTCGAGGAAAACACGACGACGTCGTCCAAGTACACAAGGCAAGTCTGCCACTTCAATCCTGCCAGTACTGTATCCATAACGCGTTGAAAAGTTGCAGGCGCTGAGCAAAGGCCGAAGGGCATCACCTTAAACTCGAAGAGGCCATCCGGTGTTATAAACGCCGTCTTCTCTCGGTCTTTTTCGTCGACTTCAATTTGCCAATAGCCAGTCTTGAGGTCCATTGACGAAAAGTACTTGGCGTTATAGAGCCGATCAAGTGCGTCGTCTATTCGTGGGAGAGGATACACGTCCTTTCTTGTGATTTTGTTCAGGCGGCGATAATCGACGCAGAAACGTAGGGTCCCATCCTTTTTCTTCACTAACACCACGGGGGATGCCCATGGGCTCTTGGACGGCTGGATAATGTCATCCCGCAGCATTTCATCAACTTGTATGTTCATGGCCTCACGTTCTCGCGTCGAAACCCTGTACGGACTCTGACGGAGTGGTCTGGCATTTTCTTCGGTTATGATGCGATGTTTCGTGATTGGGGTCTGCCGAATTTTTGATGATGACGAAAAGCAATCTTCGTATTGCAGGAGCAGGGCCTTGAGCTGTTCTTGCTTATCGTTCGGAAGTCTGGGATTGACGTCAAAAGCTATGGGAGGGGCTTGGTTCCTTAGAGCAGGTTCCACAGAGTCGGCGAGGGCGAAAGCTTTGGTGGCTTCGACAATTTCTTCGATGTATGCGACCGTTGTTCCTTTGTTCACAAGTTTGTACTCATTGCTGAAATTCGTGAGGATAACCGTTGCTTTGCCTCCCCGGAGCTCTGCAATTCCTCTTGCGACGCAAATATTTCGTGTGATCAACATATGCTGACTGCCTTCAACGACGCCTTCCAAGTCAGGTGATTTAGGAGCGCCGATTGAAATAATGACGCTTGAGCGAGGCTGAATGGTGACTTGTTCTTCCAGCACATTCAAGGCATGGTGTCCTGATGGCGTGCGCGGCGGTAGTGCTTCTTCTGTGGATAACGTTATCGACTTTGCTTTTAGGTTGATGACAGCACCATGGAGGCATAAGAAGTCCATGCCAAGGATGACATCTCTCGAGCAACGCTGTAGGACTACGAAGTCTGTAGGAGAAATACGGCCGTTAATGGTGACTCTCGCTGGGATCGAGAGTCACCAGTAGAGTATACAATGATACAATGGGGATACATGTACACATGACATTGAGATTTGATTGGCAAACATAGATACAGTCACAAACAACAAACACAGCCAGACAATGACATCAGAATTGTTAATGGGAAATTCGTAACAATGCTAAAAATACAATAGTAAAATCACAAGAAACAGCACAGTGTGAGGAATGCACAATAACATAAAATAAAGCCTTGTTCGCTGTGTTAACATTATGACAGTTAAGTCATGCGTCTCAACTTCAAGAACTTCATTTTTCCTCTTCTTTATTGAACGCATTTTCTCCAGCAACGAGAAAATACATTCTGGCCAGTGTAAAAAATCTAAATATCTGATTTATCATTTCCAGTTTCTGGTGTTCAGTGTTCACAGCCGACCATATTTAGCCTCTACAGAGAGCATGCTAGGCAAGAAATAAGGTCTGTTATGCTGTCACTTTTCAACTTGTTGAAGCTAAAGAAATAGGTGAATGCATCTTCCATAGCTTTGACCAGGACTCTGATTAGCTTGAAGCCACATTCCTAGTATGCGTACGGTATCTTTCTCCTGTGTTTCTCTGTCTGCACAAACTAAATCAACTCAAAACATCAGTACAGCAGATCTCACGCATGACCTCGCGAATAACAAACAACCATAAAGGCATGAGAGAACAAGATACCCTAAAATTGGTCAAAAGCCTCGTCATCAGTTGCATTACATACTCGCTTCCGTATCAAATTATGAACAGGGAAGAGAAGGAAAAAGCAAACCAAATAATTAGAATGGCCTACAAGACAGCCCTGAGATTACCACGGAATACTTCAAACGACAAGCTGCTGGCGCTTGGTCTTCATAACACAATTGAAGAATTATCCGAGGCCCAGTTACTAGCGCAAGAAAATTGCCTTCTCCAGACCCCAACGGGCAAAGCAGTCCTAACAAAACTAGGGCGCGATACTTTATTACAAACACACCAAGAAACTAAAAAAGTACCAAGCGAATTCAGAGAATGGTACACCGTATTGCCAATACCAAGCAACATGGATCCTACTCTGCAGGCTGGAAGAAGAAAGGCAAGGGCTGACTACATAGACAAAAAGCAAGATTTTTGAACACGGCTAGATTCACTGACGCCGCGCCTTATCAGACCAACAGACCAATGCAAAGAGATATGTGTGTGTAGCCACCGACCATAGAGGGAAAATTACAGCCTGCGCTTCAATAGATCAGGCGTCGACAACACAAGCAGAAGAAGTTGCCATAGCACTCGCAATAAAAGAGGGATGGACGCGAAACGCTCCATTAACAATCATTTCAGATTCGCAAAAAGCTTGCAGAAACTATCTAAAGGACAAAATTGGAGCACAAGCGCTCTGTATATTGGTTGGGACAGGATGGGACCCCACACTGAAATACGTACAGGCTGTGACTTGGGCACCGGGGCACGAGGGCGTGACAGGGAACCTGCGCGCGGACGAGGCGGCTCGAGGCTTCACAAATCACCGAGCCACTCCAGCCAATGCAAGTGATGATCCTGCACCCCTGGACCCTTGCTTCGCAAAAATTTTAAAGTACTACAGAGAAAATAGGCAGCTGTATCCACGTCGTCACAGCAAGCTCAGCGCTGTGGAGGCAACAGTGCTAAGAAAAATACAGACTAACACTTACATAAATCTGCACACTCTTCACCTGATCTACTCCACGGCGTACAGAGAAATGTGCCCGTGGTGTGGAGCCACCCCAACACTCTTTTACATCACGTGGGAGTGTGCAGAGCACGACGAAGAGCACGACACCACTGGCATGTGGGAGTAATGGGAGGCGCTGCTGTCTAGCCCAGCCCTAGTGGATCAGGTGCGGCTGATCCAAAGAGCTGAACGGATGGCTCGCGCCAGTGGGGCCCTGGAATAGGGGCACCACCCTGCCGGACAGACTTTGCTCTCCACCCCGTATATTCTTCGGGGCACTGGAGTTCAAGCCTGTCTGGATTATGTATATAATAAAGTTTTGTACTACTACTACTACTACTACTACTGACCAGGACTCGGACGGGTACAGAAGGCATGTTTCTGCCAGAAGCAAGCTGGAATTCTCAGAGTGAAGGAACGACCTGCTACATTTGTTGCACTTCGTCTTTTTCACAATCTTCCGGGCCACATAGCCACTGACGTAATAAGTGATCCGGGAGTCACTTTTTTTCTTTATTCAGAAATACCCTGCTTAGCCCAAAGGCGTGTAGGCGGAGGGGTTACAGTTTAAAAAAAAAACAGGTCTTCTTTATGACAGCACACTCGGTCACAAGACAATTGATTCCACTGTTGCACAGTATGAGCAAAAAAAGAATTAGCATAAAGGTTCGTTCCAGTCCGGTATTCTTGAATCTTAAGGTCATGATCAGACCTTCTAGACAGATAATGCGGTGGTTTAAGGTAAGTGTCTTCATTGATGCCAGTCTTCTTATGGTATATCTGAAATAACAATTTCAAACACAATTTCCTTCTGCGAGAGGAGAGCGCTTCCCATTCCAACTCGATTTTCATTTCAGTACAGCTGTCACCTCGCTTATACCGACTGAGAACGAACTTTAATTGCCGCTCTCTTCTGTATTTTCTCAATCTGAGCAATCATGAACTTTTGGCGCGGATCCCACACACAACATGCATATTCCGAAATCGGGCGGACAAATGAAATATACGCGTTACTTTTTAGGACAGCAGGGGAGGATCTCAGATTTCGTTGAATGAAATTTAGGGCTCTGGCAGCTTTTGCAACTACAGCATGCACATGCGCAATCCATCAACAGTCGCTCGTAAGTGTTACACCCAAGTATTTATACATTGATTGATGATCAATGACGTCACCGTTTAAAAAGTAACTCGCTTCACCCTTTTTATTTTTTTTAGTAAAAGACACGTGCACACAATTTTTTACATTAAGTTGCATTTTCCACTTATCACACCATAGCACAATTCGGGTAAGGCCAGTCTGCAATTCAATGTGATCCTATTCATTTTTTATTTTTCTGCACACAACTGAGTCGTCAGCGAATAAACGCATTCGAGAAGTAATGCCATCAGGAATATCTTTAATGTAAACTAAAAACAGTAGCGGCCATCAAACAGACCCTTGAGGGACACCCGATGTTACTTCCACCGTAGAAGAAGTAGTACCATTGAGAATGACACATTGTCGACGCTGTGATAGATAACAGGCTATCCAATTCAGTACTTTCTTATCAATATTTGCCCTTTCGAGTTTGCGAAGAAGCAAGGAATGGCACACGGTGTCAAACGCATTTCTGAAATCTAAGAAAACACAGTCTGTTTGACCATTGTCATCAACCACGGACACTAAATCATGGTAGAACTCAATCAGCTGTGTTGTGCAAGGCAGGCCCCTGCAGAAACCATGTTGATCATGAACTAATAATTTATGTTGAACTAAGTGTTTCATGATGTATTCATAGAAAATGTGCTCTAATATTTTGCAGGGAATAGATGTAATGAAATAGGTCTATAATGGTTGGCCTCTTTTTTGGAACCACCGTTATGAATGGGAACCATGAAAGTCATTTTCCAGTCCTCAGGCAGAACCCCAGTAGAGAGAGATTTTTTGTATATTAGGTAAAGATAAGATGCTATTGGCCAGGCAGAAGGCTTTGACACGCGTGGGGAAATACCATCTGGACTAGGGGCCTTGGCTTCGTCTATATGTTTTAAAAGGGATTCGATACCAGTCACACAGAGTTCAACCGGTGTCATTAATGGCTGAGTTCCCAGAGGTGGCTCTGCCAGCGTAGATAATTTCGCAAAATTCGTTTGAGGTAAAAATACGGAGTTAAAGAATTCATTAGGACACGACGCTTTATCAATATCGCTGGACAAGATCTGACCATCATGGAAAATTTCGTTTACTCCGGTTGAATCAGGTCCACAGTTTCTTACGTATCTCCAAAAATGCTTTGAGTTCGTTTTTATACTTTCATTTAGTCAATTGGAGTATTCATCCTTCGCGCTACGAACTTCAGATTTATATTCATTAGTTATCTCGACTGATTTAGGACGAGTTATCTCGCGTCCAATGAGATCAGTGTGGTCAGGCAGGGCTTCAAAAGCAACAATCTTTTCATGAAACTCATTGAGGCACCCCACGTATAGCAGCTCATCTAGCTTATTCTGCAATTGTATTAAATTATTGTCGATGCTCGGACATAGAAGGCTGCTCAGAACTACAGAAGGTATGTTTCCACTGGAGGGTGACTGCGCCAAACTGTAAAAACTGAGGCGATACACAGAGATCAAAAATTGTGTCGGCGAAGGGTGATCATTCGATCCAGACATATGCTTCAGAATTCCAAAAAAAAAAGATTTTAAGCGCGTCTTGACAGAGGCGAGACGTCATCAAGTATTTATAGCCGAAGGTTTTCGTGACATAGTGCCGAATGAAAAGGGTGTTGGTTAGAATGACGCGGAGTCCTTCGGCAGTTGATTCACTCAGGAATCCACCCTTTTTAGGTAGAGCTTTTTCCAAAGTTGCTAAGAACCCGTTGGTAACACGCTTGTAGCTACGGACGACGAATCTTTCGTCGAAATGAGCTTCACACACAACGCAGTTCTTTTCCTGTGATTTGTCAGCGCGAGGAATCGCACGCTCCCAGGCCTTGCGCCGTTCATCTTCGGCGGGAGGAGGAAAGAGAGACACTTTCTTCTCTTGTTTCCGGGCCGAAACATATACCGCATTGCATTCAGGTGCCAAGCAGTGTGTTTGCTGTTTACCCATCGCTATGGCATGGTCACATTCGCCCGAATTGACCCCGAACAAGTCCAAATAGGCAAAGCACCGACGTCGTGTCTTGCGAGCACACGAGCAAGCGACTAAAAGTGCCGTGCTAGCGGCTGGCGAGGGCTCTCGACCGATCACGGTGGCGACTTGCGCGCCGCTCGGCGGCGAAATGAAATACCAGCAAGCCTCCTTTCAAGCGTGGCCGGGACGATGCTGACACCTATCCTTCTAGCCACCATAGCCACACGAGCGGAATGCATGCGCACGCTGATTGGCCGACGTGATGTTCGCGAAGTGCAGGCAACCGTTCGGCAAAAGTGCTCGGTGGCAACTAGAGGTGTGCGCCGCGGGTAGGGTGGCGACCCATGGTAGGGTGGCCATTCTAGCCACCCTACCGAGGGGTCGGCACGCCGCTGCCGACGTGTTTTGTCGGCACGCCATTTAAATAAGTTTTTTTTCAGCTTTCCTACGTTTATTTTGCACCTTCTGTCACCAGTCTGGCCTAATTCTGTCCCCTTCGCAAATGCATCAAAATTGGTTCCCCTACCATTTAACAAAAATAAGTGGACTATAAAAAAACACTTGTCGAGTGCTCCTAATAATTTTGGATTATATTTAAACATGAATTTTAAGATACTTTTCAGTTCACTATATTTCAGCGAATCCCGTTCAGTGACAGCGCCAACGGTGGTGTTTGGCGATGACTGTCGACATATTCTAGCTGACGAAAATATGTCAGGTGGGCTTTGAAGGGCGTGGAAAGTCGGTACTGAAATATTCATAATTATGACTGTGCAAGCGAGTCAAAGAACAAAGGCAGTTCAAATGCGAAGTGTGGGGCCAGAACTTTGAACGGGCAAGGTAGACGCGCGATGTGTATTGAAGGTATTGTTATAACTGAGGAAGGGCTAGCTGTTTAGGGCATATTTACGAAAACAATTGTGAAGAAACTGGCCCATGTGCATGGCCTTTAATGAACAAAGGAAGCTAAAATTAAAATTATGATACAAAATGCTCTAACAAACTGAAACGGTCTCCAGTGTATCAGAAGGTTGAGCAAGATCAACAATATTGGATGAAATAGTGATCACCATAAATTAAGTTTGTATAAACTGTGAAGTAACCCACAGAAGACGAATGCGGACAAAACACTGAAGCGTGGGCTTGTATTTTCAACGTGCTTTGTCATGCACACCGTGCGGTGCTCCACGCCGCGCTATCAAATGAAGTAATCTGCCTTTCCTTCAGCAGTTTTTATCTCGTACTTAATTCAACTAACTATAGATGCCGATTTGTCACAACCTTGTTTCAAAAACGACACCACATATGTAGCTTCCTCGGAGAGTTCGTTTATATTTTTGGAAGAGCAAACTAAGGAGCTCAGCCTTACAGGGCATCAAGCGAAATATTTCATTTTTTTTATTACCTCAAAGGTCCCGTTTGGGATATTACATGAGGGAGTGGGTATTACAAAGGCTAACAATATAATGGTAGTTATGATGGGATAGTTTCGATGAGCCGTTTAAATGCTTGGGTGTCGATGATGGTGGTGACTTCGGTGGGCAGGTCATTCCAGTCTTGGGATGTGCGCAGGAAAAACGATTGATGAAAGGTCACAGTATGCGCTTGTGGTGGATATACTGCGTTACAGTGACTGATGCGGGAAATGCGGTGGGCTCTTCTGATGTATGGGTTATCTAAAGGCAAAGAATGGAAGAATTTATGATAAAGGTTGAGACGTGCGATTTTGCGGCGCTTAGCCAGATCGGATAAGTTAATCTCTGCCTTTAGTGCCGAGATGCTTGATGTGTATGAATAGTTAGACAGTATAAACCGTGCCGCACGGTTCTGGACAGATTCGAGGGCGTAAGTGAGGTTATTGTGGTGAGGGTCAAAAATCGCGTTAGCATATTCTAGCTTTGGCCGGACAAAGGTTTCGAAGGCAACTTTTTTAATAGAATGAGGAGCGAGCGAAAGGTTACGGCGTATATACCCTAGAGTACGATTAGCAGAATTGATTATGTGGTTAATATGACAGGTCCAAGTTAGGTCACGCGAGATGTACACACCAAGATATTTAAATGAAACGACTGTAGTAATCTGGTTGTTATTGATGCTGTAGTTATAAACAACGTGATGTTGACGACGGTGAATAGACATTAACACAGTTTTAGTTACATTCAAGGACATGAGCCAAGGGTTACACCAGTTCTGTATGCGGGTGAGCTCACATTGTAGTATGGAATGATCAGAGGGGTTATTAATTGCGCGGTAAACAACACAATCATCTGCGAATAGACGGATGTGAGAAGAAATATTACAGGGGAGGTCATTAATGTATATCAAGAAGAGGAGGGGACCAAGTACGGTACCTGGCGGTACGCCTGAAAGAACGGGTGTTAAAGGTGAAGAGCGTGCGTTAGCATAAACAAATTGCTGATGGTTGGTTAAAAATCCTCGTATCCAGTTTAAAACACAGGGGTGGATATTAAGACGGGATAATTTTAATAAAAGACGACCGTGGGGGACCTTGTCGAATGCCTTTTCGAAGTCTAAGAATATTGTGTCAGTCGGAATGTTACGGTCCAAGTTTACGAGTAGATCATGCAGAAAAAGAGCAAGTTAGGTGTCACAGGAGTAATGTTTGCGAAAACCATGCTGACTTGGGTGAAAGAAGTTTAGAGATGTTAAGAAGTTAGCAGTATGCGAGTATATGATATGCTCCATTACTTTTTCCGCCATTATTTATGGCGGAAAGTCCACAAACCCATATACGAGAAGCGCATTCATGAAAAAAACGGTTCGTATCACGGCTGCGGCGGCTGCATTTCCGATGGAGGCGGAAATGTTGTAGGCCCGTGCACTCATATTTTGGTGCACGTTAAAGAACCCCAGGTGGTCGAAATTTCCGGAGCCCTCCACTACGGCGTCTCTCATAATCATATGGTGGTTTTGGGACGTTAAACCCCACATATCAATCAATCAATTCATAAAAAATAGGCTGAGGCATTTCACAGCTGCGCACCTAACACTGCAAAGGCAAGAAGCGTGTCCAAACGGTACAAACGGCACACTTACATGATCAATGCCACGTGCACCCGCTTTCTAGCAACGCGCATCCCTTATCTAGCTGTAAAGACAACAGAAGGATCACTTATACACGCATTGCACATTGATCTTTTTATTTTCTTTTTCAAGGTTTCAAAACTTCCACGTTCAATCTATTGCTTCCTTTGCCGATGATACTGATCTATATGGGACGCAGAGACTAGCGAAGAGGTCAGTTTTGTGCCTGAAGGATGTTCACACTAGGCCTCGACCTGTCTAATCTCTGTAGCGTACAAAGCCGCATAATAAAGGAATTTCTTTCAAATCATTGAATGTCATTGGCAAAGAAAAAAAATAAGATTGAACGCTAAACTCGTCAAGCCTTTAAAATAAAAAACAGCGAAATGTCATGTGTGATTGATCCCCCAGCTTTCCTCACAGATAAACTTGGTGTTGATATTTTGATATTCCACTGATATCGGCTGCTTCATACCACCACCTTGGGACATTTGTTGGGAAAAAAATGTACGGTTAACTGTGCAACTGTGCTTTAAATTGCCTTTTTAAGCATGTGCTTCTGGTTAATTTTTGTAGGCGCTTTCTTTATAACATTTAGTTTTATGTGCAGCGCTTGTCTTCTCTGGTTTCTATGCTGCATTCATGTTTTTCGTTGATTTCTTCTTGCGTATATCGATAAATATCATCCCTATTATCGTCATGTGGGCACAGCAACCACCCTTCCACCCTTTCTCATTCTCCCATATTTCACCATCGTCAACGCACAGAAAAGGTTTTCATCAACGCGTGACGTCAACGAGAGATGTGTTCCGATTATAAGTCGGCACACTCCCTGATGAGTCTATCAGAGGAATTGAAAGGCTCAGATTGAGGCATGAGACAGAGTCTGAGTGAGTCCGGCTAAGTTATACTTAGGTAAGCCTCAGTTCGAGTGAGTCCGGCTGAATTTTACCACGGTGAGTCTAAGTTCGAGTGAGTAGCAATAGTTCCACTCAGCAAGAATTTGGTTAGTCTGGATTCTTGTGGGTCCTGTGCGAAAAAAAAACTTATTTACTGAGGTTGTTTTTTTGCTTATCTATGGTTACAAATATCGATAGTCTCATTTTATGGCGTGTCTTGTAGTTGTGTATGTGCCGGCTTGTAAAGCCACAAAATTATATTCCAAATTGTAAATCTGTCTCATTCTCCACACCCTTGGAACTCGTTCCAGTGAAGGTCCTATATAAAAGCCCCTTGCTCATATCTTCGAATAAAAATGACAACTTCAACTTAAAGGCACAGAATGAAACGGCGACATAAAATGCACCACTGAGATGAGATTTCAACATTATAAAATGCTAACGTGACTAAGAAGCTAATGTATACTGCCCACTTCAAAGGTACACAGCTATTTGAAAACTTGTTTGCAGTGTCTTTGGTCCCGGAGCCATTGCCGTTGGCGCCAGCGTGATTCCACAATT
The DNA here is from genome assembly GCF_043290135.1 of Rhipicephalus microplus. Taxonomy (NCBI): domain Eukaryota; kingdom Metazoa; phylum Arthropoda; class Arachnida; order Ixodida; family Ixodidae; genus Rhipicephalus; species Rhipicephalus microplus. The sequence goes on along the minus strand of NC_134702.1, from coordinate 270,815,328 downwards.
TGAAGTTAGAATTTGCAACAAGACGTTAGGAGTATCTCCTAAAAAATTCATAAATGTTTGGTGATGTAATACTGATTTTACGCATCGCACTGGCTTCAAATTTATTGCTAATAGGTAATGCGTTTATAGAGTACACCGTTTGCAGACTATGACAAAGTATAATGAGCAATTTATGCTCATGCATGTTACGAAACTCGTATGATCTTTTTTCAGAGAAGAACGCATATCGGATTGCGATAATAACGAGAGAAAAACTGAATAATTATACGTAACTTCATTATTGTGTATCTAGTGTAATTCACAACTGTTCGGAATAAATGAACATGGCTTTAAGAGGGCATAAAAGTGCGTTGTGTAGCATGTTCTGGCTCATGTGCAACTCCCTGGAATTTCATTACGCAACATCGTGATTTACATGGAGTTTGATCTACAATTATGTCCCCAAACCAAAGGAGAATGAGCAATGTATTTCACCTTCCTAAATCTGCGGCTTCTAAGGTGACAGAGCAGCACGATTCACGAGCATCGAGCGCCCCTACGCTCTCTCTTGCATTGAACTGCTTGTCCGCAGACAGCACATTTAATTTAATATTTTATACATTTAACCAGCTTTAAGTAATACTGCTTAAAGTGACGTCACTTCCGTGCGGCACGGGAGCCGCTGGCTGCTGCGCCGCGCGGTGCAGGAGACACTGCCAAACAAAATATTCACAAGAACGAGAGAGATGGGACGGGCGCTTGTGAATGCCCTTTTAATGTATTGTTTTGCGCTAAAGAAGTTTACATCTCGACGAATTTCAAGTTTTTTAAATCTAGTGACCACACATGCTGTCAGCTTTTATATTGTTACTTAAAAGAAGAGACGCTGTATCGACAAGGCTGAGGATTAGATGTACTTGAAACCAGCGGTAATGGCATGACCAGTTCACCAGCCATCGAGCGGAGACAACCCATTGTCTTCCTCGCCAGGCACGCACGCGCGTCGCCCCTTAGAATCTCAGTATGCATGCATGTAGCGAAATCCCCGGCAGCAGAAGCGCCGTCTCGGTGCATCTAAATGTCAACGTCACTATGAGAGTAGTATGGCTTCAAGCGCGCAACATGTACAATATCGGTAGCGTGTTGGGCACATGAAGGCGACGGAGCGACAGGACCGATTTCATATGTCACAGGAGTAACCACACGAAGGACTCGGTATTGACCTATGTAGCGAGTAAGCAGTTTTTCTGACAAGCCAACTTGACGGGTCGGAGACCAGAGCAGTACCAAAGAACCGGACGGAATGTGTACGACGTGGTGTCGTTGGTCATACAAATGTCGTTGCTTCTTTTGAGAGGTCAGAAGGAGAGTACGGTGGATTTCACGTGCGTGAGCGGCCCGAGTGATAGCGTCCATGACATATTCGCTGGTCGCTACTGCAGGGGACGGTATGACGGTGTCTAGAGGCAATGTTGGTTCTCGGCCAAACAGCAGACAAAATGGATAGTAACCGGTAGTGTCCTGGCGCGAAGAATTATAGGCAAATGTGACGTACGGCAACGCAAGATCCCAGTCGGTGTGGTTGGTAGAAACATACTTAGCGAGCATGTCTGTAAGAGTTCGATTTAGACGCTCCGTGGGTCCTTTGGTTTGCGGATGGTATGACGTAGTCAGCTTGTGTCTCGTTTGACAGGACTGCAAGACGTCAGCTATGACCTTCGACAAAAAGGTGCGGCCATGGTCTGTAAGCAGCTGCCATGGGGCTCCCTGTTGCAAAATCACGTGCTTGAGGAGGAAGTCGGTGACGTCTCTGACGCAGATTGTTGAAAGAGCTCGTGTGATGGCATAACGTGGGGCGTAGTTGGTGGCCACAGCTATTTACTTGTTACCCAAGGAAGACAAGGGGAAAAGGCCAAGTAGGTGCAAGCCAACGCGGAAGAACGGTTCCGGCGGAATGTCAAGTGGTTGAAGGAGTCTGGCGGGAAGTGTCGACGGCGTTTTGTGACGCTGACATTTCTCACAAGCCACAACGTATCTTTTGACTGAGCGTGCAAGCCCTAGCCAGAAGAAGCGTCGGCGTATTCAGCACCAAGGTGACCGGCAGTCGGAAGGTCATGAAGTTCATTTAGAACTTCCGAGCGAAGGTGTTTCGGAATGACAAGCAGCCGGGCCGGCCCATCCGGCTCAAAACCTTGGCGGTATAGTACACCATCGTGGAGCACAAATGAGCGATGGAACTGATTGGAAGATGGCGAATGGAGGCGCTCAATGAGAGCACGCAAGGACGCATCATGGCGCTGCTCGGCACTGATGGATGTCATTTGAGAAAGGGAAAAGACGCAAGGCTCGGTGTCGGTGTCAGGCATAGTGCTCGACTCAGCAACCGGGTAGCGGGACAGGTAGCCTGCGTCCTGATGTAGGCGTCCGTACTTGTACGTCACCATGTAGGTATACTCTTGCAGTCGCAGAGCCCAGCGCCCGAGCCAGCCACTAGGATCCTTCAGTGACGTAAGCCAACATAGCGCATGATGGTCAGTTATTACAGAGAAATTTGTGCCATATAAATATGGGCGAAACTTTGAGACTTCCCAAACAAGAGCAAGACACTCATGCTCTGTAATGGAATAGTTGCACTCAGCAGCTGTGAGGAGGCGGCTAGCGTAGGCGACAACTCGGTCGTGTCCCCGTTGGTGTTGGGCTAGGACGGCTCCGATCCCATGGTCACTAGCATCGGTTTGGACTTCTGTCGGAGCCGATAGATAGAAGTGAGCCAATATAGGTGGAGTTGTCAGAAGCGTTATTAGGTGAGAAAAAGCAGCAGCTTGGTCGGTACCCCACGTAAACGTGACGTCTTTCTTCAGAAGCTCAGTGAGGGGTCGAGCGATGGTTGCGAAACCTTTCACAAACCTTCTAAAGTAGGGAGAAAGTCCTACATAACTCCGGGCGTCTTTGACCGACCAGGGTACAGAAAAACTGATAACTGCATGAATTTTCTCCGGGTCCGGCTGCATACCAGATGTGTCGACAAGGTGGCTCAACACCGTAATTTGCTGGCGTCCGAAGTGGCACTTCGACGAGTTTAATTGAAGGCCTGCAGTGCGAACTATGTCGAGAATAGCTGACAAACGCTGAAGGTGGGTCTCAAATGTTGGGGAATATACAACGACATCGTCAAAATAACAAAGACATGTTGACCATTTGAACCCTTGTAGCAGAGAGTCCATCATGCGCTCTAACGTGGCTGGGGCGTTGGATAGCCCAAACAGCATAACCTTGAACTGATATAGGCCGTCTGGAGTTACCGATCTCGGTTCCACACCACCCATGCAGGACAGTGTGACACGTATAGTTCGACGGGAGCTTGAGGCGCAAAGTCCTGATTTCTTCCACATCCGTTCGACCATGGAGCCGCACCGACGCCCCCGGCGGTTTCCGTTATTCAAGCCGTCGTGAGGCAGGTAATTGAAAAGCTCGGTGTTCCTGTGGCCTGCTCTGCCTCCCGACCCACCTCCAGACCAAGGACAATAAATGCACCACGCCATGGCTTACATCTTTTTCCGCAATCGCGCAATCGGACGGAATCGAGAACTGCAGACGACAGACCGATCTGCTTCCGCTGCCACCGGGTTGGCCATATCTCCCGCTACTGCCGCAGCACTTGGACGCCCTCAAACTGGAGCCCATTTCCCTCTACTCCACCATACGAGGACTCCCGTCGGTATTCGTCCAGTCGTGTGTATACCCTACTTCCGACGCCCCTAACAGCCGCTCCACCGCTCATTCGCCGTCACCTCAACGCCGCCGTTCCCCATTGCCCCAACCACGCCGCTATCCGTCGCCGGTCAACTATGGATCCTCTCGGACGGAAAACTACATCATGCAGCTCCGGGAGGTAGTGCTGCATCAATTGCGACTGATCCAAATCCTCCGTTGACGCTCCCCACTAATACGAACTTAATTGAGGTGTATGTGAACGGTATTTCTTTGACGGCGTTAGTTGATACCGGAGCTCAAGTGTTTATAATGAGTGCTCATGTGTGGCGCCTGCTTAAAAAAGTCCTCACGCCTGCAGCAACTAATGCCCTCCTTGTCGCTGATGGTGGAACTGTGGCCATCACTGGAATGTGTACCACTCGCGTTTATATTGCCGGCCGCCGTGTCCCCCTTTCATTTACGGTGCTTGAATATTGCCCTCACGACCTAATCTTCGGCATGCACTTGGTATCGACACATTCTGCCCTGATCGATTGTGCCGCAGGTACTACCTGCCTAGAACTTCCTCTTCTCCCGGATTCTCACCTTGAACTCCCGAACAGCTTGTGCACCATTGACTTCTTCGGATACCACATAAAGCTCTCATATTCACTGAATTGACATAACCCTCTCCTGTGCTCGAAAGTGATTATATCGTGACGTCGATTCCTAATGTTCTCCTGGTGCGCGACATTACTGTCCCACACTCCGTCGTAACCATGGCCTCTAACCGAACATATTTACCTGTTATCAATTTTGGTTTCACAAAACAAGTGCTACCTCAAGGAATATTGGTCACCACGCTAAGACCCTTAAATGACGACCACGTCCCCTGTTTTGCGGCAGACGTATGTCCCGATCACCCATGTCACTCGCAGGATGCCACGTGCATCGATGCAACCTTACGCTTCATGATCGCCCGGACCTCAAACCATGAGAAGTTAGCCACGCTTTGCCACCTTCTGGCTTCATAACGTGACATATTCGACATAGACAGTCATCCACTCGGAGAGACTTTACTCGTTAAGCACCGCATTAACACAGGTGATTCTCATTCCATTCATCGGCGACCATACTGGGTGTCTGCCGCCGAGCGTAAAGTAATTCAACAAGAAGTCACCAAGATGCTAGCCAAAGGAATTATTGAACCCTCTTCGAGCCCTTGGGCGTCCCCCGTTGTGCTCGGTAAAAATAAAGTTGGCACGTGGCACTTCAGCGTGGATTACCGCCATCTGAATAGAATCACGAAAAGGACGTTTATCATTTGCCCCGCACCTCCACCAAATATGTTACTGAAAAGAAGAGACGCCGTATTGACGAGGCTGTGGGTTAGATGTATTTGAAACCAGCGGTAATGGCGTGAACAGTTAACCAGCGATCGAGCGGAGACAATCATTCGTCTTCCTCTTCAGGCACACACGCGCGTCGCCCCCTAGAATCTCGTATGCATGCATGTAGCAATATCATTTCCTGCCATGTGATACGTTCAAAGCTTTCCGAGTGAATTCCAAGGAGGAAGGGCGCAGGAATTACCACACTACTCCTGCTTTGCGCGACGCTTGGTCACTGAAAAAAATACATATTCCTTTAAACTGTAATGCTGTCAAAGGTTTTTGAGACCCCCTGAGAAATTGAGGAGCTTGTAAACATTTTGCCAGCACGCCTGCAGTTCAGTACTCCGTATCGACACATCTATAGTAGGGCCGTTTTTTTCTTTTGTATTTTTTTCTTAGTCCAACTCCTTTCCATTCACAGTAAGTTTGACACGTGGAAGCAATTTCGGCGGTTCTCACCCATCACTCTGTTCACCCAGTCCATTCTGCGAAAAGCTTGACGACATGGGCTTTTCCAAGGCTCAAGTTACTCATACCTGAGCTTTTGCGTTCTTTGTACGCCCCAAGGAATGCAGACAGGCTACAAAACGCAGCAACTAGCTCTACTCTCCGGGTTTAGGGCGTGCAGCACAGATATCTGTATTATTTCAGAGGTGAGCATTCGGCAGAAGCCTCTACATGGTTATGATAACAGAAAAATAAAAAAACACAAAACTCCCGCTAATATTTATATTAAAAAAACCCGATGTTTTGAAGCCTGATCGGCTTTTCTGTTCAGGGGTGAGAAGACCCGATATGTTTGCCACGACTCAATGCAAGCCCTGGAAGTAGAGGGAGGACAGTGTCCTCAGTGGTGTGGTTGTCTCCCACTATCTGCTGACTGTGCCAGGATCAAAAGGGGAGCCGCCGGCGAAGGTTTCTTTCCGTTTAGATGATCACCGTGGTGTTGGGACTGGTATGGTGGCCAACCCGCTTACAATGTTGTGCCTGTGCGCTCGGTCTATTGCTCATTGGACCGACGTCATTCCTGTGCTGCCAACTTTTTTTTCAAGCTGTAGGACCACTTGATGCCTCCTGCAGCCCCACACTTCCAAGTCTTACGACTCGGGTTGCCCTGCCGTCGGCCCCTATCCGCTTTCACTCTACGAGCAATGGCCGCAGATTCTTCCAAACCTTCTCCTTCTACCAATGTCAAATCTTCCCCCCCCCCATGCGCTGAGCTGTGCTCCCGCAAGAACTTCAACCATACGCATTCATTTAAATTTTTTCATAGAAGTTCTTGGTTTAGTTGGCGCACGTGATCCTGCACACGACGCCTTGCGCTTTTCCCACAGGTCTTTGGATCGGCGGATGAAACTGCCGATGGTGGTAGAAAGCTTGTGGAAACGTCGACTCTTGCCTTTTTTTAACGTCTCTGGCGCCCACGATGTAGGGTATCGACTCATGCCGTTGTTGCGACGTGGTGGTGTCACATTTTCCCCTTTTCTCTTAGGGAGGGTTGCTTAATTTACGACCATCCCCACTTCCAGCTGTACATTATGCCCAACTCCCCCCCCCCCCGCCCCCAACACACTGTGATAGGAGATAAGACTGGTGCGCGTCATAAATAGCCCCTATATTTTGGACTCCATGAGCAAAACTTACGCAAGAAATGTCGCTTTTTTTGGCAACGCACTGCTGGAAAGCTAGTTTGCTCGAGCGCGCGATGTTAATTGTGGAAGTCTTGGTTCCATAGAGCGCCGAGTGAGGCGGGACCCAAAGGGGCTTGTACATAGAGGAAAGGAGTCCTGGGTTTTCGTGCAAAGCTAACTGGCTAGGTAAACGTGCGAAACCGTGTGCACGTGAATCACCATGTCGACAAGTCTTTTCAAGGAAGGTTTTGTGGGCGTCCGGGAGACCCGGGAGACCAAGCACGCAGCTGGTCTCCCGGGTTTTTTTCTTGGAGGAACGGGCCATCGAGGAGGACATAACGAAAGTTGGGGTGTCGGTGAAAAGCCGAAACGCAACTAAAGGTGCGACCGCGGAGGCGCGATAGGCTGGCCCAATAAAGAGAGCCTACTTCGTCGGATTGAAGGTTGCGTGAGCCAAGAGGGCGCACGCTTCCCTTCTCCCGCCGACTACGCGGAAGATACCCAGTGAGAGAGTGAGCCACCGGGGAAAGGGCTTCTCTCTCTAGAGCAGCCAAGAGCGCTGGGAACCGGGTGGATATTCCGTGCGCAGCGCGTGTAATGTTGTTACGAGGGAGAAAGCTCGCCAGGTAGCCGTTACTGTTGCTGCTGGATAGGCAATCGCACAGCAGCTATAATCTCCGCTTCCTTACAATGAGGGGATGACGTCCCGCTACATGCCAGGGGCGAAAATCAGCCTAGGTGCGTTTTCGCAGGTTGTACCAGTGGCGTGGTCTGGAACCAGCCTTATCCCGGTTTCCCTGCGGTTCGGTGACCACCTCCCCCTCCCCGAAGTCGTTGCTGCGGGCAACGAAAGGTTTGAGGTCGGAGACGTTAACTGGACCACCGACTGGTCTCCCTTGGGCGTCAGCCAGCTTGTATACCAGGGGCGACACTTTGGTGTGCACTCGGTATGTGCCCAACCACTTGGCCGAAAGGGAGGCCGAGATGCCTTTGGCGGCGTCACTCAAGACATGATTGCGCCTGAGGACGAGATCACCGACATCGTAACGAACATCCCAATGCGACCGGTTGTATTGAGCCTTCTGACCAGCTCGTGCTTTTGCCAGGTTAGAACGCGCCAGGTCGAGGGCCGCGTCCATCCGTGAGCGCAGTTCCACCGCGTAGCCAGACGGGCTGACCTTCGCGGCGCTAGCCCCGCCTCCGCCCCGTAGGACGCGGTCCATGGTGTTAGGCAGCTCTTTCCCAAAGTTGAGGAAAGCGGGCGTGTACCCTGTCGAGCGATTGACAGTAGACCGCAAGGAGAAGCCGATCTCGTTAAGACAAGTATCCGAATCCCTGTGTTGCTGCGCAAAGGCTGTTAGCAAGGGCTCGAGGTTCCGGATGATCCGCTCGATCGGGTTGGCTGGTGGGTGATATGTGGTTGTTTTATGGTGCTTAATGCCAAAGGCAGCACACGCATCCACAAACACCTTGGCCGTGAAATAGGACGCATTGTCCTTGATCAACTTCGCCGGAAAGCCAAAGCGGGTAAAGACCTCGGTCAACTTGTCCTAGATTGTGCGTGCCGTTAACTTCCGAAGGGGAAACAGTTCGACTCACTTCGTGAAGTGATATGTGACAGCAAGGAGAAAAACATGGCCTCTCCTACTTCTTGGGAAAGGTCCCATAATGTCACAGGCCACGACCTGCCAAGGTTATTGGCTGTCGATCGGCTGCATGAGCCCCGGAGGCTTGCCCCCGCGAGGCTTTACGCATTGACACACGTGGCATGAGCGGGCGTAGTGAAGGGCGCCGCGCTTCATGCCAGGCCAGGTAGCGGAGTGGCACAACTTTTGAAAAGTTTTAAGGCCAGTCGCGTGTCCGGCCAACCGCGAGTCGTGGAAATAACCTAGGGTGGCTTTCCTTAGACTGCGGGGTATCACAACCTTGAAAGACTCCTGGGGAGCTCCTTCATATAGGACGTAGCACAGGAGAACGCCGTCGGCATCAAGCAGGTACGAGTCCAACGTGCCCGAAGCAATATCAGCCTGCGTACGGCCCTCGGCGCCGACAGCAATACCAGCTGTCTGTTCGCTCCCGGAGGCTTGACCGCCACGCTCCGCTTGGCATCTCAACTCTTTGAGCTCGTCAACGATGTGTTGACAAAACGGATCGTCCTGCTGTGCCTAGAGCAGCTTCTCTCTGCTAAAGGCGATACCGGCGGACGTGACAGGGTCTACCAGGTATGCGTCCTCACCCGAGTCTGTCGACTCGAAAGTCACTTCGCCATCGGAGTTCGCGCCTTTCGACCCTTTGGAGCCAGAGGGCCCGGGGTCTACTTGATGCGATTGCTCTCGGGAGTGGTGGACAGAAGTGTCGGACGCCGAAACGGGGGCACGCGACAAGGCGTCAGCCACGACGCTCGAACTACCTTTTCGGTAGCGCACAACAAAGTTGTACTGCTGCAAGGTCAACGCCCAGCGCGCGAGGCGGCCCGAGGGCTCGCGCAAGCGCTTAAGCCAGGGGAGTTCCATGTGGTCCGTTTCCACCACGAATGGCACACCGTCGACATAGCAGTCGAACTTCCGGAGAGCAAAAACTATAGCGAGACATTTCCTTTCTGTGACGCTATAGTTTACGCTCAGTGGCGTTAAGTGACCGGCTCGCAAAGGCGACTGGCCGGAGGACGCCGTCGTGCTCCTGAAGGAGTACCGCGCCGAGACCCAGGTCACTCACGTCCGCTTGGACAACGAACTCCCTGTTCAGGTCGGGTAGCTTTAACTCGACTGTGGCCACGAGAGCTTCGTAAAGCGCCTTGAAGGCTCGCTCTTGTTCTGGTCCCAGCTCCATCGTGCCGTCTTTTTCAAGACTGCAGTCAAGGGCTCTTGGAGGGCTGCACAGTTTGGGATGAACTGTCGATAGTAGTTCACCATGCCCAAAAAGCGCCTCAGGCCCTGAATGTTTGCCGGCATCGGGTACTCCACAATGGCACGTACCTTCTGCTCGCACGGCAGAACACGACTGCTCTGAATGGTAAACCCTAATAGTGAGATGCGAGTCTCAGCTATTTGAGCTTTCTTCGGGTTCAAAGTCAACTCGGCGGCACTCAACCTCCCGAGGACATCCTCCAAGTGGTGAAGGTGTTCCTCGAACGTTCGAGAGAAAATGACGATGTCGTCGAGAAACGCCATGGCGTGTTGCCATTTAGCGTCCCCTAGAACGCGGTCTATCAATCTCTGGAACGTAGCTGCAGCTCCAGAACAGCCAAATGGCATGCGGTTAAACTCGTACAAACCTCTGTGAGAGGTGAACGCAGCTTTCTTCGCGTCAGCCGGCTCTATCTGAACCTGTAGGTAACCGCGGCTAGCATTCAAGGTGCTGAAATAGCAAGCACCGCCTAGACCAGCCATGATCGAGTCAACGTTAGGCATAGGATAAGCATCCTTCCTCGTGACCTTGTTCAGCCGGCGGTAGTCCACACAGAGCCGAAGAGAGCAGTCTCTTTTGGGAACCATTACCACCGGTGAACCCCAAGGACTGTTTGAGCATTGGACAACTCCGGTCTCAATCAACTCATCCAGTGATTGGTCAATTGCTTTCCTCTTTGCCGCACTAACGGGACGAGGATTGCATTTCGACGGTTGTGCGTCTCCTGTGTCAATCCGGTGCCTCACCAGACAGGTGCAACCCGGGCGTTCTGTGAACGTGTCGCTGAAGCGTGTCATCAGCGACGACAGGCGTGCTTTCTCCTGTTTCGACAAGCTGTCCGGCCAAGGCGGCAGCGAGCCATTCGAGTTGCTGCTTAGCGGGGGGGGGGGGGTCACTGCCATAGCCGAGACCTCGTTCACCGCGGCAGCATTATGCTCGATGGAAAGCTGTACGCACGGACCGTTTTCCACCGCGCCGTCCAAAGGACCAGTCTTGGCGTCGGAGGGGGAGGCGCGGGCCGCGGGGGCAACGCTTGGTCTCCTTTCCTCCTTCTTCCGCGTGGCGTCCGGCGACTTACTGGCAGCCGAAACCACGGGAGGGGCAGCGAAAGGCCGTAGGGCGCCGGAAGGGCCACCCTGTAGCCTCCGCTTGCGACGTCAATCACGATTCCTGTGCGTGCGAGAAAGTCGCGACTGAGAATCACAGGCACGGTAAAACCAGGGAGACGCACAAAGCGCTGTCGGCGTGCGCGATTCTCCCAACGCACAACCAACCGCGCAGCGCCGCACGAGGTGGCGGTACCGCTGGTGAGGTGGAAGGCAGTGTCGCAAGCTCGAATACGGACAAAGCGGTCGTGCAAGTGAGCCCTAACTTCTTCGCCGAACAGCGAGATAGAAGCCCCGCCATCCAGCAACGCTGCAAACTCTCTACCAGCGATCGCAAGGGCGATGAGCGGCGCCGGCGTGGCTGGAATGTCATGTCCAGCGCGACACGCCATCGGTGTCAGAGGTTGTGTTACACTCTCGTGCTCTCTTACTGCTGCAGCCGCTGGCAAGGGGGAACTCACCGACGGCTCACCCCGTTTACCGACGGGCGAGGAGGCCCTTGTGTCGGTTGGGGCGCGTTGCACTCACGCGCGGTGTGACCACGCTCACGGCAACGAAAGCAGACAACGCCTTTTCGTCCAACAGGGGGGATTTTGGCGATCCTTTAGAGCTACGAGGTGCCCGTTCGCTAGCCGCAGTGGGGGCTCCGCGATCGGATATCCCCTCGTGCACTGGAGCACGGGGTTTCCGCCATTGTTCACGCTGCCGGGCAACGGTGGCCGCCCGGGCGTACGAGTACGGGTCAAAAGTGCAGTATGACACATCGAGCGCGTCTCGGTCTCTTGCGGCAGAGGCCGCCTCATGGTTCGGGAACCCCAGTGTGATGAGTCATGGCCAGCCCACGCGCAACGAGGTTCGAGAGACGTGGACGGTGGGCGATAGGCTAGCGCCGCCAAAATGTCGCCCTGAATACGCTTCGCATCGGATGCCAGCTCGTTTAGGTCACGATAACGGGCGCTCTGAAGGTAAGTGGCGAAGGTTGGATGAGCCTGGCGTATGACTCGCTCCACCTTCTCGGCGTCTGATACCGTAGGATCGGCAAGGAGGTAGAGCTCCTGCAAAGCCCGAACGTACTCGAGAAGAGATTCGTCGGGAGGCTGTGTGCGAAGCTCTAACTCGCGACGCACGCGGCGCTCGTATTCAGCAGGAAGAAATTCGCTACGAAAGAGCGCCCTGAACTCCTCCATCGAGCGAGCTTGGTGGCCGACGAGCCGGTACAACCTCGCCACTTGGGCTGTCAGCGACATGGGCAAAACATAGCCTAGCATAACGCTGTCGCTCAGCCGCGTAGCCTGCTGATAGCGGTGCAGTGCATCGAGGTACTCTGTGGCACTGATGCGGTCCGAATAACCGCTGTACTCAGGCAAAGGTACCCTTAAGCTACTCGGAACGCTTGGCTGAGGGGACTCGGGGTCTCCCTTTAAAGCACAAGGCTGCGAGCGCACCGCATCCAACAGAACGTTTAGGAGCTGCGCCACAGTTGCGTGCAGCGGTGACTGCTCCGACGCGGGCGCGGCCGTAACAGGTGCGCGCGCCTGTTCCCCGACATACGCGTCCGACCGAAAAGGGCCAGTACACGGCATGGAGGAGGGTAGAGTTTGCGCTCCGACTGGTGCTTGAGGCCTCACGCGACTGGAAAACGGGTCGACAGCGGAGCACGGTGGCCCACGCGAGTCTCAGGCCAGCGAGGGTCGGTGAACGCGGCAACGTTGTCGGTTAAGCGAGCAGGCTCCCAAACGACATCGTCAACCCTTTGCGCTCATGACCACGACGGGTCAGTAAGCGCGTTCCCGCCAACACCTGAGTGTCCCCGGTAGGAAGGACTGGGTGTGGCGATTTGAGCTATCAACCGTGCTGCTGACGAGGAAAGGCCAGCGAGCGGAGACTGCGCCAGGGACGGGCCCGTAAGCGCGTGTGTCTCGAACAGCTGATACAGCACGTTACTGGCTTGGCTAGGACTGTGGTCCTCGTTCAAGCGACTCGCATCACCGTAGGGGGCCCCGAAAAGTGATCTCTCCCGGTGAACGAAAGCAGAGGGTCACCGAGAGGGCCGTACCTCGTGCTGTTGCAGCCGTCCACCTCGAATTCTGAGATCAAGTCCGTCACCACAGGATCGAACAGGAATGAGCGCCTCGAAGGGGTCTGCTCTGAAGCCATGCCGAAACCAAGTTGGGCGCCAGTTATGTGGAGATAGGTTTGCACAAGGCTTACCTACTATGAGCAACCGTGTAGGGATGCGACATCCTCCACTGCCGCTGCGTGCGAAGACGTTGCGGCCGGGTTCGTCGTTTTCTCCAGCACGGCGCAGAAACCACGCACGAGGCAGGATAACAACAACAACAACGGGTTTATTATATTAACCCAAGATACAGCATAGTGCGACACTCACGGGCTTGCAGGCCGTATAGGGATTTCCGCAAGACCGAGCAAGTACGCTTGCCTAGGGCGTTACGACTCCCGCACAAGGGCCGAAGTCGAACGCTCGAACAAGAAGCCGCCTGCTAAGCAGCGCGTCAACCTCTCGTGAAGGCCTGAGAGCATCTGCCGCGACGAGCCAACCGTCGGGCCCAACACATCTCGTAGGAGAGGAGGATGTCACGCGTGCCCAATGGAAAATGGCGCTGCGTTGTGACGTAGGCCGCGCAGCGCACCAGCGTAGCGTGCCCGGGAGTGCCAGCGCGGGAAGAAGCCGACGGTTGACTGGCCCAGACCAAGAGGCGCCCTGGCAGCCATCTTGGCGGATGCCAGTGCTTATGCACGCCTGGGCTACGCTGTTGGCGCGCGTGCGGCAGCTGGGAACGAGGCGCCAGGTAGGAGGGCGCTCTCGATTCCCACAAAATAGCGCACGGCAGGTACAGGCGCGGCCACTACTGCAGGTAACGCGGCTCGCGCCACGTGGCCGACGGGCGCCGCGCAAGATATCCATCGTGGCCTTCGGATGAGCGCGGCCCCCTGCTACATTTTACCTATGATAGTGGTCGTGCCTATACAAATAGAAAATGCATAAATTGCAGGACAAGTTTGTCAGCGAAGTTAATTGGGCCATTTGGTTCTGCATTTACGTCGACGATGTGGATGCGCTTTGAAGACACGGGCCGGGAATGGACAGCGCACATCTGTTTTTTCCCTGTCCACGCCTTCAAAGCGCACCCACATCGTCGATGTGCAGGAGAACAGTGAAGTTGTTCAATGCAGCTTTTCGACAAGAACTCAAAACTTCTTCCTGTTGAACCTCGAACATATTTGTATTTTCGTCTAAACACACAACCTCAAGATAAAACGCCTATTTCTGCGCCTGTGTCACACCGGGCACATTTTAAAGAGATCAGGGGCGATCGGAATCGCTCGCGATCTGAAGTGTTCGTGTGACTGAGAAATTATAAAATTTACTGATGTGATGACGTAAACTGCGGCTGCAAGGTCACGCGAACTATTATGTTTTACTCACGAGTAACCGATTCATGAACCAAATTTTCAAGTTGAACGTACCAGTTACGTTCCGTTTGGTTCTTTCCACTCGCCTCTCGCTTGTTGAGCGACATTCGCTGCTGCCGCTAAGGAAGCCGAAGACGAGAACTTTTCATCTGCTGGCACCTTGAGGAAATGACCGCTCCGACATCATCTGGATATAGAGACGTTTATTCGTTTCTCTTCTCTCTTCACTGTCCCTGCACCCCTGGTTTTATCCCCTGTCTCCCCATTCAACCACTCTTACAGTCCAATCGTAACGCACCACTCTTATAGTCCAATCAAAATGCACAGATGTGTCTCTCCTCGCCACAACCTCGAAGATTCACCGCCTCTTGCCCACTCATCGGTTCTCCGCCGTCGCTCGGGTTTCTTTCACACCGGTTCCCGGAATGGTCGATGACGGGTGTTGCCAGGTCGTGGAAAAGCGCCTCCGAGAAAGTTCCCGCGATGCCGGGTTAACAGGCCATCAATACAATTGGCCCCTGCGCCAATGCCGTCGCCTCCGCTGATTCTCATTGTCCGGCGGACGCGTACGTGTACCTTCCACGTGTACCTTCCACGTGTGCCGGCCACGTGTGCCGGCCACGTGTACCAGCCACCTGCAGCCTGGCTTGGTCTTCTGTAAGGCGCCATAATTGAGCCCTACAGCGGCACAGGAGTTGTCGCGTCCTTTGTGGCCAGCAGACAGTCATCGTCCCGCATTCCGGTGGCCCTGCTTCCTTGTTGGCGAGGGGTCGCCGGCCGCTGGGTGGGTAACATAAGGTATTCGGGGAACGCACGAAGTTCGAGCCCAACACCTCCCCTCCAACTGTGTGGCACTGTATCCATGACATGCGACACAAACACAACCACATATGCACACATGTTCACTGGCTCGACACGTGAGGCACCAACTGTCACTCGTACCTCGTTGACTCCGTCGCGCGCACGCGCTAACAAAGCATACACCCCCCTTAACTCGCCGTTCCTTTTCTGCGTCATCGTTAGGAGTCACTAACCGCGACATTGCGTCGGCATTAACGTTTAGACACCCCTTTTTGTGTTCAATTTCCATGTTATACTTCTGTAGTGCCAACGCCCAGGGTGTCAGCCTAGCGCTCTGCGGAGTGGTTAGAGTCAGAAATTTGAGTGGGTTATGATCGGTAATCACCTTGATTTTAGCGCCAAACAGCCAAACATCCAACTTCCCCAGTGACCAAATGATTGCATAAGCTTCCTTATCCATTGTGGCCCCTCGGGTCTGAGCCGGGCTAAGCTTCTTGCTCAGAAAAGCGATAGGGCGCTCCTTGCCCACCAGATCCTGCTGTGCCAGGCACGCACCAACGGCGTAATCGGACGCATCTGTGGCGAGGATAAATTCTTTCCCCGGGTCTGGTGCCTGCAACGCCGACGCCTGCACTAGACAGTTTTTCACCTTGTCAAAACTTCCTGCGCCTCTGTATTCCAAGTTAATTTCTGCGGAATACGTCAGCCAGTTAGGTTAGTCAGAGGCATAACGACTTTGGAGTAATCGGGCACGTAGCCCCTATAATAGTTGGCTAGCCCTAAGAAACTACGAAGTTGTCCCTTTGTTTCCGGAGCCGGGATCGGCTTTATCGCCCTGACCTTCTCTGGATCGCCTTCGAATATCACTCCTACTGCAGTTACTCGGGCGTGATATGCGCGAAGCTTACCAGCGTGAATGGTTCTGCGTGAACCGTCCTCGAGCTCATCTAAATAACTGTACGGTCGCAGTTTTTCGACCACTGTGATCGGTCCCTTCCACTTCGCCACTAGCTTCCCCTCTCCTTTCTTCTCGAGCCACAGTACTTGGTCCCCTGTGACAAACTGTTTGTCTGTGGCCCTCAAGTTACAGCGTCCTACGTACTCCTCTACATCTCGCGACATCTGCGGCCAGTAAAATGAGCTTTTCACTCGTTGTAGTGTTTTCCGCTCTCCTAAATGACCTGCCCATGGTGAATCGTGAGCAATTTTCAGCACTTCTTTTTGCCTGTGCGATGGTAGCACTAGCTGTTTGCAGATGCGACCCGCGAGGTGTTCCTGATGATAAAATAGCTCGTCTTCAACGAGCATGCCATGCGTTCCGGCCTTTGCCTGCACCCAAGCATCTCGCGAAGCCGGGTCTGCTTCCTGAGCCTCACGAAACTCCTGTCGTTTGCTTTTGACCGGCTCGGAACCTTCGCTGTTGCTCTCCGCGGTTATGGTGCCTGCCATCGCCCGTTGCTCCTCGCATGCCTCATCTGACAGCTCTACTAGAGCTTCGGTCTCCTCGACTGCTGAACACTCGTCTGACCTTATGTCACGTTTAACCCTTTCCTCAAGAAGCTGTGCGTAATCGTTGGGCGTGATCAGCGCATCGGTGCTGTCTAGCAGCTTATCTGTGATTGCACAAAGCACGGCCAACTGCACCGTCTCGGACATCACGTAAGGACTTCCTTCAGTAGCTATGAGCGGCACGTAAGCCAACTCAGCGGTTACCTGTTGCCCGAACGCTCCCGTCAACTTTATCTGCGAACCCGTACCATCGTACTGAGGTACCACTGTCTTTCGAATGACGCTCAACTCCGCTCCTGAGTCTACCACGGCGTTTAATGACCGACCTGAGTTCTTAAGCGTTACAGTTTCCAGTGAGGGTTGTTTCTGCTCTTTACGCTGCCGCAGCCTGTCTGTCTTTGCTATTTCTAACCCGAATGCAGAAACCGTCACCCTCGCGACCACTGGACCGTTTTCTTGTCCTGCTGGCCTAGTGCCTTGCCTTGCACCTGAGCCCTTATTGGGGCAATTCCTGGCAATGTGGTCGGCACCCTTACACTCAAAACATCGCCTTTTCCCGTTTCCGTTCGTGGGTGTATCTACCGCTGTTTTAGCTTTCTTTTGCCACTCCTCTACATTTGCCTTCTTTTGTGCTGCCTTGCACTTTTCGCTCTCCTCGAATCTCTCCGCGAGCCTAGCCACGCCACTGGGCAGCAAAAAGGACTCCTGTTGATTACAAATGACATGCGCTCTCGCTTCCGGGCTCAAACATTCTTTCAAGCGATCCGCGACGACTAGCTGCTTGAGTTCCTCGAACGTGCCTACCTTTGAACTCTGGACATAATAGTCGAAATAATTCTCAAGGCGTACGGCAAACTGATCCCAGGACTCCCTTTCTCCCTTTTCCGATCCCGCAAACAGCCTCTTGTACTCCGCCGCCGAAAGCCTGAGACCCTCCAAAATGCTTGACTTAAGCTTAACATAAGCTTTGCGCTCCTCTGCTGTAAGCCTGCACAGCAGCTCGCGTGCCCTTTCACTCAACTGTGGCAAGACTAGCCCGGCCCACCATTCGCTCGGAACTTCATACGACTCGAGCGTTGCCTCAACATCCTCGAACCACATTGGCACAAGCGCCTCTTGGTTCGGCATTGGTGCCAGTACACCCTTTAACAAGCTTGCGAATTTCAGTCGCCTGTCTTCCTCTGACCTTCCGCCAAGCGCTACGCTGTCATCGCTCTCGTTGGACTCTGCCCCATTACGGGCTCGTAGCCGCTGGCTTTCCAGCATCAAACGCTGCTTCTCCGTTTCCGCCTCAGCAATGTTTAATTGAAGCTGGAGCAGCGCTAGCTGCTGTTCCGACGCCGTATCTGACGTGCCACTACCATGACCCCCCGTGCCGCTGTCGGCGACTCCCAACGCCTGCAAGTTTCCTGCCCCGTCCCCGTTCATTTCCGAGTTGTCCCTTTCTCTGTCTCGCAAGTTGTAATGCTTTGTCATCGCCTGCGCCCAACAGAAAATCAAGAGGTACCCGCCTGAAGTAGCCTTGCGGTGCGCACTTCTTCCTCGGAATCCGGTGGACTAGCCTTGTTTCGTTGATCCCGCAGCGTGGTAGTCAGTTGAAGGTGGTTGTCGTCAGTCTCGGCCGATGTCGCTCCCCGCTGTCCTCCTCAGTTCAGCCATGCAGATCCTGTCGACTGCGCCAGCTACGTTCCGTTTGGTTCTTTCCACTCGCCTCTCGCTTGTTGAGCGACATTTAATTGCTGCTGCCGCTAAGGAAGCCGAAGACGAGAACTTTTCATCTGCTGGCACCTTGTGGAAATGACCGCTCCGACATCATCTGGATATAGAGACGTTTATTCGTTTCTCTTCCCTCTTCACTGTCCCTGCACCCCTGGTTTTATCCCCTGTCTCCCCATTCAACCACTCTTACAGTCCAATCGTAACGCACCACTCTTATAGTCCAATGAAAATGCACAGATGTGTCTCTCCTCGCCACAACCTCGAAGATTCACCGCCTCTTGCCCACTCATCGGTTCTCCGCCGTCGCTCGGGTTTCTTTCAAACCGGTTCCCGGAATGGTCGACGACGGGTGTTGCCAGGTCGTGGAAAAGCGCCTCCGAGAAAGTTCCCGCGATGCCAGGTTGACAGGCCGTCAATACAATTGGCCCCTGCGCCAATGCCGTCGCCTCCACTGATTATCATTGTCCGGCGGACGCGTACGTGTACCATCCACGTGTACCTTCCACGTGTGCCGGCCACGTGTGCCGGCCACGTGTACCGGCCACCTGCAGCCTGGCTTGGTCTTCTGTAAGGCACCATAATTGAGCCCGACAGCGGCACGGGAGTTGTCGCGTCCTTTGTGGCCAGCAGACAGTCATCGTCCCGCATTCTGGTGGCCCTGCTTCCTTGTTGGCGAGGGGTAGCCGGCCGCTGGGTGGGTAACATAAGGTATTCGGGGAACGCACGAAGTTCGAGCCCAACAGTACCTAAGCGGGCAGTTCCTCTTCACACCCAAAAAATCATTGAGCTTGAATGCGGTGATGTTCATTAGCGGCAGAAAGACAGACGATGAGTCATTTGCTCGCACAGATGACAGCCGTCTCGCCGACGTCGCTTTCGAAAATAATCGAATGCAATGACAACGAAACATGAACACCATGGCGTACAATGTGCGGAGATTATACTAAGCGCGGCTACTTTGTGTCCCGTGTTGTTTCGAACAGAACGCATCATTGATATAGCTCAAACTATAAGATAAACACCTTTGAGGTGGATTTTAAGTGTTAGCTTCCACGTTTTGCTACCCATTTCCCGCGTCAGTACACTTATCTGCCACGGGCGGAAGACGAGAGTGACCGATGTGTTCCCAGTAACGGGGGCCTTCGACTAGTCCAACATCTGAGTATCGCGTCTGTGCCGTTAGTTTGCGCTGACATTTACATTACCTTTGATGAAATCGGCAAAACAAACCTATGCGCTCTTGGTGGGAATCCAGCTTTCTCGCGTGATCGCTGCAATGCTGACACTCTTTTTATCGTCATTGGTCAGAAAACAGAACATTTTGACTGGCATGTATATATAATTCACGCATGTAGACTGCATCCTGGCTTGACACAGGTGTGCTCGAGTTGCCAGCACCTCATCGAAATCATTTTATCCGCATAAAACATCGGAACAAAAGCAGTCGCGGCCCGCAACAAACGCTAAAACTACAGTGAACTAGATAGGGTAGTGGGACGAGGGTAGTCCTCCCAGTGAGGCCGTTTGCACGGAAAGCACTAAGCTGCGCTGCGGCGCCTTTCTCTTCAACTAGGGGGGTGGAATAGGTGCATTTATACATAACAGCATGGGTTGGCAAAGAGTCAAGCAGGGATGCAAGGAACATTTATGGCTAAAAGGGAAAGTGGCAGGGCAAATCACACTCCTTGGTTTCGTCTACTTGTGGACAGGAGCAAAAGCCAGAGAGGAAAACCAGGCAATGGTCGAGTGTATATCAAAAGAGGTTGAGGAATTAGGAGGAGAGTGCGAGATAATTATACTATAAGATATGAATGCGCACATAGAAAATATAGATGGGTATATTGACTCAACAGGCAAAACGATTATGGCTATGTGTGAAAGGCATGATTTGATCATTTGCAACAGCACTGAGAAGTGTGAAGGGCAACTAACATGGGAGGTAGGAAGGCTGCAGTCGACAATAGATTATGCACTGATGTCACATAGGATGTATGATAGGCTCAGGGGAATGCAGGTAGATTAATCTGGCCCCAAAAGTCTGGGTAGTGATCACAAACGTATCAAGCTAAGTTTTGGAAGAGCAGCGAAAGTGCGAAGGAGACAAGATGAGCAACTACAGGGAAATTTTCATTCAGAAAGGCAAATAGAAATTGCTACCAAACAAATTGAGAAAGTGATCACTGAGGATAATAAGAGTGTGTGGACATACACAAATATAATTAGACTGTTTGTGCTAGAACTTGCTAAGGCAAGTGACAAGTCACCTCGGAAAAGAAGACACAAGCCCAAGAGTTGGTGGCATGAGGAAGTTAAGAGAGTCCTAGCAAAACGTCAGAAAGCCTCTAGGGAACACAGACATGCTAAGCAACCGGGTGAACCGACTGATGATGTTGAAAGAAAATGGGAAATCTTTCTAAGCTCTAGAAGGGAAGCATTCCTCCTGATCAATGAAAAGATTAGAAGAAAGGGTGCTCAGTGGCTGGCAGAAGTACATAGAAAGGACATCAAGGCAGCTGCAAAATTTTGGAACCATCTAAACTTCCTAAGAAATGAAACAAACCTAGAGCAGAGATTTATAACTACAGCTCAAGGTGCTAGGCTAGAAGGGGACGAAGCAATTGATTATATAAGAAGAATGGTGACAGACCTTTTCAACAAAGAAGTGCCTTATGCACCACAATAGAAAGGGATGGATCAAGTGGCACAATGGCTCCATTTTCACAACGAGAGTGGGAAAGGGCTGAGAAGAGGGTTCCAAGTAGTACATCAACAGGCCCATATGGCATTCCAAACGGGTCCGAAGTCTAAACAGACTTTGAGAGAGGCAGTGAGCAGAACAATTATCGATGGTGAAGTCCCTGATGGATGGAAACTCAGCAGAATGAGCATGATCTATAAAGGAAAGGGGGATAAAGATGACTTAAACAACTATCGTCCTATAACAGTGACATCAGTGGTCTACACGCTGCCAATGCAAATTATAAAGAAAATACTGCAGGCATGGATAGAGGATGAGGGGGTGCTTGGAGAACTGCAGAATGGTTTCGGAAACATAGGAGGTTGGAAGACACTCTGTTCTCACTGACGCAGTGCATCGAAATAGCTGAAAAGGAACTCAAGCCCCTGTGGCTAACATTTTTGGATATCAAGGGAGTGTATGATAGCGTGGTTCAAGAAGATTTGTGGGGAATACTAGACACACTGGGCGTGGAAGATGGAGTCACTAATCTTTTAAAGGAAATCTATAAATGTAACAAGGTAATTACAAAGTGAAAAAAAGAGGTATCCAAGCCCACAGAGGTGAAACAGGGACTTAGGCAGGGGTGTATACTGTCACCTTTGTTATTCATAATGTACCTACAAGGATTAGAGGCCGAATTAAAGGAAAGTGGACTTGGATTCAACCTGTCTTTAGTAAAACAAGGAAAATTCATTGAGCAGGCACTACCAGCATTAATGTGCGCAGATGATAGAGTGTTAATGGCCGAAAACAAGGAAGATTTGCAGAGATTGATGGACATTTTCGGTAATGAGGGAGATGGGTTAGATTTTATATTCAGTAAGGAAAAATCAGCAGTCATGATGTTTAATGATAACGAAGGTAGTGAGCTTAGAATACAGGTCACGCTAGGGATAACAGATAGATACATATATCTGGGCGTATGGATAAGCAATGGGACCGAGTACCTAAAGGAACACGAAATATACGTGACGACTAAAAGTAACAGGAATGCAGCTTTGATGAAAAATAGGGCATTGTGGAATTACAATAGGTATGGTGTTGTGAGAGGATAATGGAAAGGGGTTATGGTTCCTGGGCTGACGTTCGGCAATGCGGTCTTGTGCATGAGATCAGAAGTTCAAGCAAGATTGGAAATTATGCAACGTGGAATAGGTAGGCTTGCTTTAGAAGCTCACGGGAATACACCAAATCAGGGAGTACAAGGTGATATGGGATGGAAATCATTTGAGGGCAGGGAAGCTAGCAGCAAGATAAAATTTGAGAAGCGATTGAGAGAAATGGGGAAGGAGCGTTGGGCTAGGAAGGCTTTCGGCTACATCTACATGAAGAATGTCGATACAAAATGGAGGAAGCGAACCACCAGATTGGTAAATACTTAGAAAACAGCAGGTGGCCAAACCAAAAAGAACTATCGGTTAAGAAGAAAGTGAAGGAAACGGAGACTGACATGTGGAGAATTGGCATGATTAAGAAGTCCGAACTAGATATCTATCGAACTTTTAAGCAGGAAATCGCCAAAGAAAGGATCTATGATAATACTCGGGGTAGTTCCCGGCGTAGTTCTCATCCATCCCCCGAGTATAATAAAACTCGGGGGACGGATGGATGGATGGATGGATGGATGGATGGATGGATGGATGGATGGATGGATGGATGGATGGATGGATGGATGGATGGATGGATGGATCCATCCATCCATCCATCCATCCATCCATCCATCCATCCATCCATCCAAAGCAGTGGGCGCAACACAGTTGCCGCACTTTCAAATGACGGGTGCGACATGTTTAACGTTGAAGTTAGACTCTTCACTGCCTGAATTGTTCACTGAGTCAAAAAAAAAGAATAAACAGTTTGGTTTTGGAAGCTCCAAGACGTGAGATTTTAGGCACAAGCCTGTCAGTGAGAAAGTTTTTGGAACTACGCGAGACTACTTATACAGAAAGAGTGCTGACCCGCATTGCTGATGCCGTCGACGCAAAAACTAAGAGACAGTAACCGATAAACAATTGGAAGAAGGGATCAAATCATTTCAATTAAGGCAAAGACACTCTACGACAACTATATGTGCGAACACAAACCCCAGCTTCTAGGTCGTTCAGCTGAGCTTTTTCTCTTTTTTTTTGGTCTCTGTTAGAGCGCAGGTGCGTGAAGAGACAGACGAAATAATTCTCATGTTTTCCCTCTCTTGTGAGTGTCGCATAGAATAACTATTGGAGCAGAGCAAGTTGTTCTTCACAAGAACAACAATTATACGAATGCTGTTCCTGTGTAACCCCGAGACAATGGAGCGCGTCTGTACACATAATTCAGGACTGGGAAGAGGCACTCATCAAAGTATTCTGAAAGTACAAATATAAAAATGCACGTGCTGGAAGCCTAAAAATAGAAGTACTGAAAAACATTTATAGAAGACATAACGGCATATCATGAAGATAGTTTTGCCAAAAGTTAAATAAGGTGTCCCGGAATACACTTTCAGGAATACATATACAATACAGAAACTAAAATATTTTAAAGTTACATGTGTATTGCTGTTTCGCGTGCACATGGATTAAATGTCCCGTACTATTGTCGATAATGCTGCAGATAATCAAAATGCTGTCAGCCGTATCGCTCTACTCAATAACAAACCACTGGCGAGAAGTATTGTATGTCCTTATTTCACACACAATATTGATCTGTTTTGCCGAGAAGGTTTACACAACTAAAGAAACAGAAGCTTTTAAAATAGACTGTCAGTAGGCAGATCACCTGTAGAGTTTCAATTACAGACTGGCGATATATAGAAAAGATTGTAGGCGAACACAACCAACGTTGAACACAACTTCGTGTTATAACTACTAAATAGCGAAATTGTCCCCGAAAATAAAGCTGACAGTGCTTGACCGGCCTTGAGCGAGATCTAAGACTGCCTCCTCGATTCTGCCGTCAGTCGCGTCAAACACTTAACCATATATAAAATTTTGTACGCATGGAGGATTCCTGGCTGATATCCATGTGTCGCCTACTGGCGGGGCGCTCTTGCCTAGCTATGCGCATTCAAGCTTTTCTCTCTATATTCGTGACACGTACGTCGGCTCAGTTCCGACAAAAAAGTAGTGAGATAACCGTGACTTCGCAGTATTTCGATACACTCCATACAAAAGAAAAGTAATTCACTATTGCGACACAAATACATTTTTCAAACGTATCTCGGTACAGGAACTCAAAAGTATCTCTGAGATACTACTTTATCGCGATACTGGCCAGTCCTGTACTACGAATTTCGTGAAGGGTACAAACGACCACCGCAGTCACTTGGTGTACTCAGTACGGCAGCAGTGTCACTGCTATACCCAGTTTTACAACCTGGCGCAAAAGGATATTTCTTCTGCCATGGTTATTCTATCTAACTCAGCGTTAGTTTAATCCCACTTGCAAAAATACCATGCACAAGCGACTACAATCACCAGTGCCTGTTGGCCGAACGCACGTTCAACGTTGCTGTAAGGGAAGAGGCTTCAGGGGAAATGCACAGTGGCGACACCATGCCTATTACCTTTAGTCGATCCGTATATTTCGTGTTTCATTAGGTATTCGGCCCCATCGCTTATCCATCCGCCCAGATATTTGTATTTATCTGTTATCTCTAGCGTGATTTCCTGTATCCTAAGCTCACCACCTTCATTATCAATAAAAATCATGACTGCTGATTTTTTCTTACTGAATCTAAAATCAAACCTATCTCCCTAATTGCCGCAGATGTCCATCAATCTTTCCAAATCTTCCCTGTTGTCGGCCATTAGCTTTATATTATCTGCGTACATCAATGCTGGTAGTGCCTGTTCAATAAGTTTTCCTTGTTTGACGAAAGAGAAGTTGAAGCCAAGTCCACTTTCCTCTAATTTGGCCTCTAATCTTCGTAGGTACGTCATGAATAACAAGGGTGACAGGGGACACCCCTGCCTAAGCCTCTGTTTTACCTCTGCAGGCTTGTATACCTGTTTTTTTTCTACTTTATAAACTACCTTGGTAATTTTATAGATATCCTTTAAGAGATGAGTGACTCCATCTTCCACTCCTAGTGTGTCAAGTATTCCCCACAAGTACTCTTGAACCACCTTATCGTACGCTCCTTTGATATCCAAAACGCTAGCCACAGGGGTTTGCGTCCCTTGTCTGCTATTTCGATGCACTGCATCACTGAGAACAGGTTCTCTTCCAACCTCCTGTATTTTCGAAACCCATTCTGCACTTCCCCCAGCACCCCCTCATCCTCTATCCATGCCTGATGTCTTTCCTTTATGATCTGGATTGCCAGCCTGTAGACCATTGATGTCACTGTTATAGGACGGTGGTTGTTTATGTCAGCTTTGTCCCCTTTTCCTTTACAGATTATGCTCATCCTGCTAAGTTTCCATCCATCGGGGACTTCACCATCAATTATTGTTTTGCTCACTGTCTCTCTCAACGTCTGTACACTGCGGACCAAATGTCTTCATCAGTATAATATGAATGCCAGCTGGGCTTGTTGATCTACTACTAAGAACACTATTCTCAGCCCCTTCCCACTGTCGTTGTGAAATTGGAGCCATTGCGCCACTTGGTCCATCCTTGTCTATTGTGGTGCATAACGCACTACTTTGTTGTAAATTTTCTGTCACCCTTGTTCTTATATCCAATAGCTTCGTCCCCTTCTAGCCGTAGTTATATACCTCTGCACTGGGCTTGCGCGATTTCTTAGGGAGCTTAGATGGTTCAATAATTTCGCAGTCCTTTCTGTCTTTTTTATGTACTTCTGCCAGCCACTGAGCACCCTTTCTTCTAATCTTTTCATTGATCAAGAGGGATGCTTCCCTCTTAGAGCTTAGAAAAATGTCCAATTTTGTTTCAACATCATCTGTCGGTTCCCCACGCTGTTTAGCATGTTTTTGTAACCTAAAGGCTTCCTTGCGTTTTGCTATGGCTCTCTTAACTTCCTCATCCCACCAACTCTAGGGTTTGTGTCTCAATTTACGGGGTGACTTGTCACGTGCCTTGGCAAGCTCTAGCTCAAACAGTCTTATTAGATTCGTGTATGTCCACACTATTTTGTTATCCTCAGTGATTACTTTGTCAATTTGTTTAGTAGGTATTTCTATTTGCCTTTCAGAATAAATGTTTTCCTGTAATTGCTCATCTTGTCTCCTTCCCTCTTTACTGCTCTTCCAATACTTAGCTTGATACGTTTGTGATCACTACCTAGACTTCTGGGGCCAGATTAATCTATCTGCATTCCCCTGAGCCTATCATACATCCTATGTGACATCAGTTCATAATCTATCGTCGACTGCAGCCTTCCTACCTCCTTGTTATTTGCCCTTCACACTTCTCAGTATTGTTGTAAATGATCGAATCATGCCTTTCACACATATTCATAATCATTTTGCCTGTTGGGTCAGTATACCCATCTATATCTTCTATGTGTGCATTCATATCTCCTAGTATAATTATCTCGCACTCTCCTCCTAATTCCTCAATGTCCTTTGATATACAATCCACCATTGCCTGGTTTTCCTTTCTGGCCTTTGCTCTCGTCCACAATACAACAAACCAAGGAGTTTCATCTGCCCAGCTACTTACCCTCTTAACCATAAATTTTCCATGCATCCCAGCTTGACTTTTTGCTAACCCATTCTTTTAAGTATGAATGCACCGATTACAACCCCCTTTTTGTTGCCTTCTGTTCTATTGCCACATTCTCATACGTAGTCCGGATTGCAAGGTCGTTGCTTCATGTCCCGAAGATGTGTCTTCGCTGCCCCATATACCATCAGCTCCTCCTGTCTCAACTGCTCTTCTATCTCTTTCCTCTTTAACCTATTCCTGCCACCCTGCATGTTAATATAGCCTATGTCGGATTAGCACGGCCCTTGTGCTTACGTCGATTTTTTCTCCCATGGACTCCATGTGGCTTGAATATTTGAGCCCCTTTAGAACCGTATTTGGCTACACTGTTTGCCTCAGGGCTCTGGGTCCCCCTGAAAAGCTGTGGCTTGACGACCCATTCTAATACCAACCCTCCTGCCCGTCGCACCACTGTAGTGAATGCCATCCTGTGCAAAGGGGCGAGCGCCGGGCTCGTACACGTCTTGGTTCACTTCCATTACGCTGTATCCGAGTTGCCTGCTCATACCCTTGATCACACAGTTGGCCTCCACTACCTTCCTTTCAATCCCACGAGATTGCCCCCAGACTTCTGGGACTGTGCATATGGTCACATGCACACTACCAGACGCTTTGCGGAGCTTACTCATCCCATCCTCTAACTGTCTCTGACGTTTTTCATCCTTGCCCTTTAACACATCGTTGAGCCCAGCATGAATAATGACGAGATTTTTGCCCCTTATGCTGTCTTCTACAACCTCCTGAGCTTTGCCAGTGCATCCACCATGCTCTTCCTTCAGTGGGCCTCCACCCTCAATCTTCCATCTTTCTTCACTGTTTTGAAGACGTCATCCCTAACCCTGGCCACGCTAGAGTCTCCCACCACAAGGACCCTTCTATGCTCCAATCACTGGCTTCCTGTTAGTGATGGCGCCCCTGTTAGTTTCACGACCTGTTTCTCTGCAGTCTGTCCTGTGTTCCTGCCCCGCTCGAAGACTGCCGCGCCACCGAGATGTATGTTCCCAGGGCCCCTGTGCTGTGGCCACACTCTAAAAACTTTTACACCCATAAGGGTGTATTTGTTTTGTACCATGAGCAACACTTTTTTAGGGTGTCTAGGAACAACCTAAACAATAGGGTGTTTAGAAACACCCTGAAACCGTTGTGTGTAAAGAGACGTTACACCCTACTTTAATAGGTGTTTAGGAACACCCCTAAACTATGGGTGTTAGATGAAGCTACACCCATGCGAGTGGGGTGTACACTGAAAACCCCCTTGAAACGATGGCAGTTGTATGGATGAGCATGCCTGATCAAATGAAGCGCAATTAACGGGCAGCGAAAGCAGAGACACAGGAGGTGACGCTTAGACTTGTGTGTTGAGGAGAGCCGTTCACAGCACTTCATTCTATCAAATATGCATCACCAACTGGCCCAAGCTTCAATTGTTCTCAGGGAGAAGCATATGTCAACCTTCTCTGCGGCTGACAAGGAAGAAGGAAGATACTAGTCTCACCCACTGCACTTATACCTGCATGCATGCAGCTGATAAAATAAGGTGCCATGGTCTTGAATGAGATGCATGAGACCAGTGTATATATGTGTACGTAGACTGGGCCTTAAACGACAAATACGCGGAAGACACACACACACACACACACACACAGAAAGAAAGAGAGAGAGACAGACAGACACACACACACACACACCACAGTAGTGCAAGCAGTAACCTGTAGCGTAAGGTCCAACAGAACATAACGCCGAAGCAAAAAAAAACAATTAAGCCCAAAAAAAAACAATTAAGCCCATATGTTACCATCTGCCTTTATTATAGCAAAACTGCAAATCTGACAAACAGGACTCTGATGGCATTCTGCAAAATTTTGAAATATGTCACGGGACCAAGTTTCTTTCTCTCTATATTAAAGATTCATTGTTTCCAATACAATAAATCTCCACAACTTTCGAAACATTTGCGCTAGTCGGGCAAACGACTGAGACGTATGGCGTTTGATTGACACCTATACAATAGAAGAAAAAAACACGTAGAAAGAGTAAGCGAGTTTCTGGAGTCACATTTACAACCTATTACATCTCGCAGTATAAGTTTCGGCATTAAAAAAAATTCAACAAGGTAGTGTAATTGGGGTTGTATTAATGTAATGTCAGTGTTGATATACTTCTAACTGCAAAACCACTCGTCACTGCTTCTTGCACAATCATCTTCAGCTGCTGAGATGACTGGTGTCTTCAAGAGAAGTGGGGCGAAGCTGTTCTTTCTGTACAGGAAATTCGATCCCGGAAATCTAAAATAAGTACACAAGGAACAATGACTGAAATTTCACAAAGAGTGCAACGTACAGTGTGCACCATGCATAACTAACTGCTTTTTCATGTGTAAGTATAAATTGAGTGCATAGCAAGCATATTAACAGAGGCTCCACTGCTGTGAGAAATGGTAGAAAAGGTATGCTGAGCAATAAACGAAATAAAAAGCGCGATGTTGCAGAATCATTATACCTTTCGTGCCATAGATATGAACCTTACTTTACCCTTTCAGCTTGCTCGCGCAGGCAAATAAAAAGATGCTGCTCCAAGTTGATAATGTTCCATTAGCTGCATGCAACGCCCAATCTAAATGACTGTCAAGTTCTATGCTTAAGTATGCATCAACACAACTGCATGTGTATTTCTGTAGATCTACCATGGTATTCATTCGATTAGTTTATTAAAAGGAATACAGTACGACGCGCAACAACATATACATATTTTATCTGTATTGCACAAAAGCACAATTCCACTGAGCATACATGACGGTATGCGCATTGAGAAGGTATTCAGTGCAGGTAACTTGTAAAATTAAGTACTGTACAGTTACGTATTGAAATGCGAATGATACTAGTGTTTTTGGACAAGCTCACTTTGACACAATTTTATAATGGAAGAATTGGCTATTGAGTCATTCCACATCAGACGTCCCAGCCATTTTGGTGACCACCGCCAATGTAAAAAAAAATCGCGCTGATTTTACTGCATTAAAAAAAGGTAACTGCTAGAATATTTCGCAAACAAATAATTTATTGGTCACGTGGCTGACTCCTGAACTTCCCGGAATCTCGTCTGGATGTTTATGAAAAACCTATTTCATAAGTATCCCTTCTTCCGCGCCAAATTTGCTCTCCAAGTTAAGTGAAGGGCTTGCGTAAAGTGTTTGAAGCTCAGTAATATTATTACCATTTTTCGACTACATACGCCTCAAATAATTTAGCCGAAATGTGTTATATCTGCGTTTGTCTATATCAATACTGCACTTTGAATGAATATCTGAGGAGTGAATACTTGATACACATAAGGTATATTTGGAGGAAAAATATTTTAGACCTCTCAAGCTGTCATACCTTAGGAGAAAAAAATCGCGAATTTCACAAAATAGTTGTTTTGTCTATAATGAGACGCAACTTGCACCATGTGGTGGTTGAATTAAAATAGAATTTTGTCATAGCAATTTATGTTTTGAGAAAAAAATCACAGCATATCCGCGGAGTGAATGACGATGAGTGGGGCGTAGCGTTCGTCCATCCGGACGCACAAACGGATGGACAGACAGTCTGACGCCAGTATAGACGAAAAGAAAGACGGACGGACTCACGGACAGACCGACACACCGAAGCCCGGACGGATGGATGCACAGACGAACGGACGAAAGCACGAATGTACGGACGAACGATTCGCCCCACGAATCATCATTTTGTCCGTGTATATGCTGTGAAAACCACCAACGCTATCTATTGTGCAACTCATCAAGTGGCCACATAATACTAGTACGACTACAGAAGAGGGAACGACCCACGGCTTCAAGAGTTTTGCCCCTAAATGATTTTTGAAGTTCCAAGTTCTCCATTCGCCATTTGGTCATACAGCAGCCGACGCCTCGAAGTTCCCCATTGCCGTTGATGGGAAATTTCAGAAAATATTTTATTCCTTGAAATAAAAATTGTAATGATGAAACTTGTCACATACAAAGAACTGTTTGTTTGCTTTCAATTTAGATAAAAGGTGATTCTTATTTGGGCTACCACATGGTGCGAATTGCGTCTCGATACGGACAAAAATGACAATTTTGTGAAATGAGTGATCTTTTCTTGTAGAGGCTAACAGCTTAAGATGTCTAAAAATAATTTTTCACCAAAATACCTTTTCTGTGAAGTAAGTAGTCACAGCTCAGATATTCATACAGAGTGCAGTATAGCAAGGAGAAAATGCAAACATAACACTTTGGCCAAATTCTTGCATACGTATGTGGCCGAAAATTTGAATTAATATTGCTGAGTTTCAAACACCTTACATAAGCCCCATTACTTAACACGAACCAAAATTGGTATAAAAAAAGGTGCGGTACTTGTAAATTTTTTTCACAAATAACACTCAAACAGCAGCCTGAAAGTCTGAAAAGCAACCACGCGACCAAAAACTTTTCTCTCCGAAATATTCAAGCAGTTCACTGTTTTCAGTGCATTAAATCAGCACGATTTTTTTTTTCAAACACATTTTCCATAGCCGAAAAATTGGCTGGGAAATGTCGAATGAAGTTACCCTGTTACCTTCACTCAATGACCATTGCATACTGCTAAATTAGGGCCATTTGTTTCAATCATGCTGTCAGGGGGAAAAAGCATAACTCCTTCCCGGTGCAGCATAGGTTGTTCAGTGGCTGTGCGTGTTGTGTTCCCCGATAGATATGCTGCCCAGTCTTACATTTTGGCTGCAACACATGCTTAGATACCATGCAGTATGTATAACATTGAAGTGTTTTTGTGCAACAAAAAAACTAATAAAACGCTTCACATAGCGAAAATACCTTTAACATCTGAAGTACTTAGCGAAGTTAAACGCCAAAGCGAGGCGATGGCAATAAAACTCTGAATAACAAGAATATTTTCCAAGTTACACATGATGGAAACAATCTGAATATAAATGTGCTCGAACGTTAGCAGTTATGTTCAAACACGCGTTTGCGCTGTTCAAGTAGGCAATTCGACCACACACACAGACTAAAGGTCTGTTCAAACAAAAGTCCAGCTTCAGTGCTCGATCCGCTGCATAGACACGGCTGTCGGCAGTGTCGCGCTACGTTACGGGTGAACGAAAATACCGGTGCAGACAAATTTAACGAAATTGAATGTATTAGCGAGTAGGCAAACTTCGCGGGAAGCACCTAACGCGAAGCAACATGCTGTGTTGTCACAAGATGCATCAACCCGAGTTATCACTGTAGTGTTACCGCACAAAACGAAAAAGAACCGAAAAGAATGACATGGACACCATGCCCTTGTTTTCCGTTCTCGGTCTTTTTGTGCAATAGGAAAAAAAGAAAGAAAGTAAATGAACTACCGACATGCCCAAGCATATGCGTCTTACATACGGTTGATGCTTAGAGCTAACAGGCGCCGTACCCACACATGTATTATTTGTAAACTAAAATTGATGAGCAGATCGAGCGGGCGCCATTAAAAACGGCTGCCAACAAAGGGTACCGCAAAAATCTGTTCAATTTCTTCGCTGAACCTCCGCGGCGCACGCTCCCTCTGATTTGTACTCCAAACAATCTAAACAAACAAAAAAACTTGCCCACAATCCCACTTCGCCACCATCCCCGTCAAACAGTTCGGACAAATATTCTCGCTAAGTAAACAAATGCTGATTTGTCATCAACTAGTAGAAAACAAAACTGCTTGAAGGCGTTATTCTTGTGCCCACGCAGTTAACAAAGCACTGAACGGAACAACGTGAGAGTGGTACTCACTATTTCACTTCGAGTGCTCCACAATATGAATCCACAGGTCCAGTCTTCAGGATGGTGCACCTTCGCAATAATCAGCCCTGACAGAACACACAGGTCGAGCACAGAGCGCAGGCACATTTCAAGCTCAACACCGACTAATAAACTCTACCGATCGAGAAGCCACGCACACCACACGCACACACACGGGAGGGTTTTTCGCCAGCGCACGCAGTGACATGTAAGGCGATGTCGACCCCTTTCCCGCGCTGTGCGCCCGGCGCGCAGCAATACCGGGCAGCCAAGGTTGTCTAGGCGACGAGACTTCATGGCATCAGCGCGTTTTCAAACCGGCTAGATGCGGTTTAACGCTAGCTCCAGCCCTCTGCTGATAGCGCGGGCGCTGCTTTTTTTTTTTTTTTGCGGCAGCGATTTGTTGCGTTATACTCGTTCTTTAATAGTGCATCTGAATCTCAGTGAACTTTGTGACGGTGCAGTGCGGCCAGTTGAGCTACTAGTCAGAACGCGCATTCGTAATATTCAGGAGCAATGTTTAGCGCACCTTCACCGACCTAATGTAGTGAATTTTGGTAAAAAAGCTAAGCTGATGCTTTTTGCTTAGCTCTATAGGTCTTTAAGGACTGCACATTCAAGGTCACGCAGGTAATATTTTATCAGCACTTTCATTTCGGTAAGGACATTGCAACATTGCATGCATCGGTCGTCACACTATTCGATGAGAACATATTGCCACGTGCGTACTGTTAGGAAGACGAAGACGACAGCGCATACGCGCATCTGCACGCTCTGATGCAGCAAGCAATAACAAGAAAGAAGAGGAACGCTCTGGCACGCAGTAAATAAAAATACTGAGCTGCTGCTACTTTCTCAACCTGTTAATTACTACTTCTGTCTTCACGTTGCGGCAATACATTTGTACTTAGCTTGCAGTCCTTGGAACAAGACCGTGCACGGCTGAAAATATTTCATCAATGTTGTTTCCTCACTACCTACAAAGTCAAGGCTTTGAGCGAAGCACGTCTGCTGGGAAGTTACATAAATTAAAAGAAGGGCATCCACAGAAAAACGGAGAGAGAGAGAACCAGAGAATGCGTTTCGGCTCCCCTGATGTGAGCTTTGTTCGCAATTTAGTCCACAATTAAGGCTCCCGTCATTGTGAGCAAGGCTACGTCAAGGTCACCGATATGTCCTTATTCTGCATTTTTCTTTATGGTCGGTGTCCTCTTCGTAATTTCCATGACGCACTTCTAAGGACACATGAAGAGGAACATTCGCTACAGTATTTAAATAAAACGTGCCTACTAAAAATACATGACGTCAATGTTCGTTTTTAAGGGACCTGATGACCTTCTGACGTAATGGTTATGGATAAACAACTGTGATGTTGTTTTTTTTTTTGCAGGTGGTGGACGTTTTATCTCCAGCTTTAAAAGCTTCGATCTTATGGGGGACGGGGGGAGTGTTCTATGCATGGCTACACCAATGTGTGCCACATTACCTTGTTCAGGCAAATCAGTGCACTTTGTGAGTGTTGATTAATCACGCAAATGACACAGATGAAAGAAACAGGTACAGGATAATTGGCCCTTACTCTATTGAACAAACGTCGCTCCTATTGTATCTTCCATCTTGAAGTAGTTTGCGTGCTTTATCGATGAAAACTGCGTTTCGCTCACATTACTTTCTGCTTCGATTTATTACAAGACTCGCAAGCAGCTAGTAGTGGGAGCCTTGCTTGTATCAAGATGGTTAACGTATACTAACAGTATAAGCAAAACGGCCCGAAAATGTCGTGCATTTGTAGCCTTGCAGGGACGTGTGCTCAGATTTGGGTGCAAGTTAAAGAACCCCAGGTGGTCGAAATTTTCGGTGCCCTCCACTACAGCGTCTCTCATAATCGTACGATGGTTTTGGGTCGTTAAACCCCACATATCAATCATTTGTAGCCGTGTTCATTACACCCAAAATATAAGGGTCTAAATAGGGTGTTTTAATTAGAAACATCTCAAAGTATAGATATAGGGCGTAAAAAAGGTGTTCATATGAGTACTTTTAATGCGTACACCAGTTTTACACCTTTTAGGGTGTAAAAGTTTTTTAGAGTGCAGACATTGCGGCCCCCTGACCTCCCTTCTCACCTGTTCCTTCCCGCCTGTCACCTTCTCCATTACCCTGCCTCCGTCTCACACCGCTCGGTGCCGGGGCAAAGCGCCATCAGCACCTTTGCCCACTGCTCGAGCTCGATCCGCCTTTCACGTTCTTTTCGAAGGTCACCCTTCATTTGCTCTAATAGGCTGGCGGTAGCCTCCTCCCGCTCACGCGACGCTCCGAGCTGTTTTTGGAGTTCTATCCTCAGCTCCCGTTCCTCCCTATGCCCCCCTAAAGCCCCTCGATGCTAGCCTCCGTGCGCTGCACGGCCGCTTTCAGTGCCTCGCACAGCCTGCACACGAAGCTCCCCTTCTGCGCGTCGGCCAAACTCGTGAATGCTGTCTCGTCTAAGCAGCCCTAGCGCTTGCATTCTTCGCACTGCACAAGCTCACGCTCGCTCGTGGTTTTCCTAGCCTCCTCTGCCATCGCCCGCCCGACCACCGAACCGAGCGCCCAACAGCCCTAAGCTAACCATAATTCCTATATCCAGCCGCCTCCGCTAACTCTCCTACCTCAACAACTGTTAGAAGCTGCCGCCTACACTGCATACATACGTGTTTACTTTCGCTAGTAGCCTGTCACTAGGTCCCCTTCGCATTCGTCTATAGCTTTTTAACAACTAACCGGGCGCCCCGAACTTATTCAAAACAGCCGCCTACCTCATTCACGTGGTCAACGTCACTACAACGTTGCCCGTGTCCCACACCTACAGTACTCGCAACGCTAATTATTTAGGAGAGAAAAAATAATAATAGTGTCCACAAACGCAAAGAAATGAAAAGAAACTTATCTCTCGTTGCGCGCTGCTTCTGCACCAACCGAGCTTGCACAACCTTGCACGACCTTGAATTTGCCGAACAGGCAGAGCGCGCGAAAACACGTCTGCACAGCTCGAAAGTAGGGCGAGGAGGATGGATGGATGAATGAATACGGCTGTACCCTTTAGATCGGGCGGTGGCTAGCGCCACCAAGCCGTAATACTAAATGAACCAAAAACTAGATTTATTTTTTGAACCTTTAAACCGTGAGATTGACGATTCGTACTTTGCAGTGAAGGGTTTAATTTTCACTCGTGCCTTGACTTTAGCCACCAATCAGATAACCTCCATCTAGTTAAGTCTACCTGCTTAAGGTCTATTTTGCCCACCCTGTCCCTAAACTCCAGTGCTTTGAAAAACTATGCACTATCATCCTGAACTATAGGGTGAAGCCCTTTACAGAACATTATCAAGTGTTCGGCAGTTTCTTCTTCCTCTCCACACGCACTGCATACTGTGTCTACCCCTTCGCATTTGGCCCGATATGTCTTGGTTCGCAATACTCCCGTCCTGGCCTCAAACAGTAGAGAACTACCCCGAGTATCATCATAGATCCTTTCCTTGGCAATTTCCTGCTTAAAAGTTCGATAGATCTCTAGGGCGGACTTCTTAATCATGCCCATTCTCCACATGTCAGTCTCCGTTTCCTTCACTTTTTTTCTTAACCGATATATCTTTTTGGTTTGGCCACCTGCTGTTTTCTAAGTATTCACAAGTCAACTTCCTGGTTCGCTTCCTCCATTTTGTATCGACATTCTTCATGTACAAGTAGCTGAAAACCTTCCTAGCCCAACGCTCTTCCCCCATTTCTCTCAATCGCTTCTCAAATTTTATCTTGCTGCTAGCCTCCCTGCCCTCAAATGATGTCCATCCCATATCACCTTGTACTCCCTGATTTGGTGTATTCCCGTGAGCTCCTAAAGCAAGCCTACCTATTCCACGTTGCTTAATTTCTAATCTTGCTTGAACTTCTGATCTCATGCACAAGACCGCATTGCTGAACGTCAGCCCAGGAACCATAACCCCTTTCCATATTCCTCTCACAACATCATACCTATTGTAATTCCACAGTGCCCTATTTTTCATGACTGCTGCATTCCTGTTACCTTTAGTCGTCACGTATATTTCGTGTTCCCTCAGATACTCGGTCCCATTGCTTATCCATACGCCCAGATATTTGTATTTATCTGTCATCTCTAGCGTGACCTCCTGTATTCTAAGCTCACTACCTTCGTTGTCATTGAAAATCATGACTGCTGATTTTTCCCTACTGAATCTAAAATCTAACCTATCTCCCTCATTACCGCAGATGTCCATCAATCTCTGCAAATCTTCCTTGTTGTTGGCCATTAGCACTATATCATCTGCGTACATTAATGCCGGTAGTGCCTGATCAATAAGTTTTCCTTGTTTGACTAAAGAGAGGTTGAAGCCAAGTCCACTTCCCTCTAATTTTGCCTCTAATCCTTGTAGGTACATCATGAATAATAAGGGTGACAAGGGGCACCCCTGTCTAAGCCCCCGTTTTACCTCTGCCGGCTTGGAGACCTGTTTTCTTTCTTCACTTTGTAACTAAATTGTTAGCTTTATTGATATCCTTTAAAAGATTAGTGATCCATCTTCCACGCCTAGTGTGTCCAGTATTCCCCACAATTCCTCTTGAACCACGCTATCGTACACTCCCTTGATATCCAAAAATGCTAGCCACGGGGAACTGTATTCCTTTTCTGTTGTTTGGTCTCTTGGGTGGTGAAAGAGAGCGTACCAACGTTCGAGGCAGGTCACGGCTGGATGTCCGATTGGAAGAACTCGTGGTCGTCCTTGGTGTGCTGTTTTGTTATTGGAATACGGCTGGGTGACAGGCCCAAGGATCTGGTGGTGCGCTGTTGATCCGGCGCCCGTCCCTGACTGTTGGGCAACCGATGGACGAGACCTGCAGTCTGGCTGGGCGACTGACCCAGGGTTCAGGTAGGGTGCCACAGTTCCTGCTGCCATGCAAAGTGGCTGTGAGATCAGTCTGCTGTTCCAGATGGCTGGTATAACCCTGGTGTGCTGCCAAAACAAGAGTGGTGGCTGGTGAGCTACCGTACTTCTGTAGGTGCAGAAGACAGCCATGCCATGAAATAGCCAGACTCAGGGCGAGAACAACAACGAGCCGGAGGTGCACTGTCCCGAGCGAGTGGCAATGAAAGAAGCCACGGGCAAAACACAGCGAGAGACATTCAATTCAGACGCGCATTTAAAAAAGGACGGCACAGGACAGCCTAACGTTAGCTATGCGTCATTACTATTTTGACTATAAAAATATAATAAAATTTGTTTTTGTGTGCACACTCGTATATCGGTTGACTTCCTTAGCTAGCGGTCTTGGGCCCATTAATAACCCGGTATTACATCACAGAGTGAAACGTACAAGCATTTTGCGGTGCCATTAGTAGAGTTACTGTCTTTACAACATTGGAACTGACCACAGCCATCACACCAAGTTCGGCCATTGCTTGTTGAATCTGATGCATAAAATTTGATACGGCACCAATCACGCCGAAGCTGATGCAATTCTGTATTAGTGCAATTGAGAGATATGCTATATGCACATCTTCCAAGAGAGAAATTGTTAAAACTCCCGAGCGGGGAAGGGGTTGGTATTTTTTAAAAATTGTAGCTGTGATAGATTTAACTTTAACCATAAGCATAATGATGTTTTGCTGCCATAAGTCACATTAATGTGCTGAATTACCCCCCTCCCCGCTTGGCAGCAAAAAACAAAACAAAAATAAAAAAACAAAAGCAGAGGCGGGGGGGCAAGCTTAAATGTTTATCGCCGTTGCATCTAATAATGGCTCAGAGTGACCGAAAACACGAGGGTAGCGTTTCTAGCTAAGGTGAAAGTCTCAAAGGGGGAGCACAAATGCTTCGAAATTTTGCGTCATCAAAACAACTAGCAAAAAAATAGATTTGCGTGAATACACCTCTTATGTCTTGACACAGCAACGGTGAAGCTGGCTACCGCGAAAGCGCGGGTCAAAGCTTTTGCTTTGCTCGATACTACTTTGGAGAGGAATGCCAAAGCCGTTTGAGTCTTATTTACGTCTTTACCACTTTTAATCTACCGCTGAACCAGCCATGTTCCCTCAGAGCTCATAGATCGCATCGCCACGAGCGCAGTTTTGTGCGCGGCTTTTGCGGTTAACGGTAGTTTTGTTTTTAATCTCCGTGCCTACAAAACTAAGTCCCTTTATGCTAGCTATGATTGCAACTGCCACAGTTTTGTCTGAGTTTGCTGAAAGCATTCGACTGGTCGATCGTTGGCGCCACACTTTCGGAGTTCTGCCACTAACGTGGCCATACATGATGTGTCGAATGGCCATCGTTTCATCCACAGTGGTTGTGGCAACAACCACATCCACTGTAGATGACGGTGCGTGCGGCTGTCGCATGCATACTTCCGAAGCTACGATGGAGCACGATGCTCTTGACCAGCTTTTGTACAATGGTTTGGGTACTGCAGTTCATATCACACCCTGCGATTAGGACAAGTGTTGGGAACATTCGAACTTCGGCCCGATGGACACACGAATTTAGCTGGGGAAATTTAACAAATTTGTCTCAATTAATCTGAAACGAATGGTGTTTGCCCATTCGCACAGCCAGTATGTCACTTTGCAGCACAGACGCGAGGAATAGAACCGCAATGTACCCGGAGGTTTTACCTAGCTTGGGTTCGAGCTCTTTTGTACTGCTGCAATTTCGCATCACTGAGAGTCTACTGTACGTTCAGATGAACGCCTTCCAAGTTAGTTTATAAAATGCGGTGGGCTCACAAACAGCCTGGAACAAACTGACCTGCATTTTTTGTCAATGTGGCCAGATCTCGCACACAAATTTCAATTTCCGGGATATTTTCATTGCAACTATACAAGCCGAAGAAACGGTTGAAATCCGGGAGTCTCCTGGACAATGTGAAAGACTTGGCAAATATGCACATACCTGCCAATTCTTCCGATTTTCCCGTAGAATGTACACACTTCGAGCACGCTTACAAATCTTGCCTAAAACTAAAACAAAACTAGATTTATTCCATCCATCCATCCATCCATCCATCCATCCATCCATCCATCCATCCATCCATCCATCCATTCATCCATCCATCCATCAATCCATCCATCCCCGCAGGGGCGCCTGCGCAAGTAGGCGTTTGGTGTGTAGCGACACCACGGACCCGAGCTAACGGGGGAGTTTCTACTCCCTCCCACGCCTAGCCGTGCGTGGCTTTGCCGTGTCCGGGGAAAAGGGGATCCTGGGGGTTGAGCTGACGCTGGGCGATTGGACCTTTAAGGCCCCCCCGGCAGAGGCAGCACACCCCTTTGGCCCCGGCTTCACGTAGACGGCACCCCTGGGCTGACCCTCCCAAGGGAAATCAGCAGTCGCCTTTTCCTATCACTCTCTCCCTACATCTTCGTCTTTCTTACTGTTTTAGCTTTCCTGTCTACTTCTCTCTTCTGTTTACTTCCAATTTTCCTGGCGGCAAGGATTAACCCTGTGCAAATGGTCTACCTTGGTCTAGGCGCATTGGGTTATGGCAGTGTTGTACGGCTGACGTCTGCAAGCTTTCAGCACCTGCAAACTTGCAGCGTCCCCTTGTTGGTCTTCGTGGTGGGTAACTGCCAACGCTGCTGAACAAAAATAAGACCGGCATGCATAGAGCATTCCCTCAACTGTCTGATCGTACCGGCCTAAAGCGGGTACGCACCGACGACATAAATTTCTTCAACCAGCCAATAGAAACTTTTCCCCACTTCCACGTCATTCACTGCGAAAAAACCGGAAAGCAAGCCAGGACCGTATCTCCTTTCGTAGTTGCCAGGTGTCTTACTGAAACTCTCGGGTCTGGATACAAAAAAACGAAAATGGCTAGCGGAGACCTTCTCGAAATTCGGGACAAAGCACAATTTGTAAAGCTAGACAGCCTCTCAACGTTTGGGGACGTACCGATCACCGTAACACCACACAGATCTATGAACATCACTCGCGGAGTGGTATCTGATGCAGACTTACTTGAACTCACCGAAACTGAACTTTTGGAAGGGTGGAAGAGCCAAAGTGTCAATGTACAGAGAATTATCATCAGAAGAGATAATAAGGAACTACCAACGAAACACTTGATACTCACGTTTGCATCCAGTAAACTACCAGATTCCATTCAAACAGGGTACACAAAGACATCTATCAGGCCATATATACCAAACCCTCGTTGTTGCTTCCAATGCCAGAGGTATGGCCATGGCTCTAAAACCTGTCGTGGTCGCCAGACTTGTGCACAATGTGAAGTCCTAGGCCACCTTTCTGAGAACTGCAAACAACCGCCACACTTTGTAAACTGCGAAGGAAACCATGCCACATATTCACGCTGCTGCACACACTGGAAAAAAGAAAAAGAAATAATTACATTAAAGGTGAAGGAGAACATATCATTTAAGGAAGCACGGCGAAGAGTCGCTCCATTCTATGGACCTACATACGCTGATGCGGCGCGTCAGAGGGCACCGCCGCACCAGCCATCGCCACTCCTTCGGCCCGCGCATACCGAACCGGCGGTTGTGGCACCTGCCCACAAGGCGGCTCTAGCCCAGGCTACACCGCCTACTCCCAAACAGAGAACGGAGACTCCAGAGTCTTCGGGTCTCAAGGCCTCCCCTCACCAGGCGAGGCCCGAAATCCGAACTAACAGCCCGCACGTGCGGACATCCAGTGCCTCCGAGGAGGCAATGGATACGTCGGCACCCTTGGTGCCGAAAGAGCGGCGTGGCTCCTTGGAGCGCGCCAAGAAAACAAAAAAAGTAAATAACATGGCCTGGTGACGGCATTGTTAAGTGAACTCAAACTCCCCATATAAACAGCCACTCGTTTTTCGTACACACAGCATTATTTTACATTCACCATGAACACTCAAATTATACAATGGAACGTCAGGGGCCTTCTCAGAAACCTTGACGACATCCAAGAACTCTTACACGAACACTCACCAAAAGTGCTGTGTGTACAAGAAACACACCTTAATTAAAACACACAAATTTTCTTCGTAAATACGTTATTTTTAGAAAGGACCGTGATGATGCCATGACATCATCCGGAGGTGTTGCCATCATAGTGAATCAAGGAATTGCATGCACACACTTACAACTCCAAACATCCTTTGAGGCAGTGGCTGTTTGAGCGGTTCTTTTTGATAAACTGATCACAATGTGCACTATTTACATTCCTCCTAGCTATCAGCTGCAAAAACGTGATTTACACTCTTTAATTGATTAACTTCCGGAACCTTATGTTCTCCTTGGAGAATTTAATGCGCATAGCAGGCTATAGGGTGACTCTCGGTATGACGCGCGAGGTCGACTGATCGAACAGTTCCTTCTCTCGTCGAGCGCGTGTCTCCTAAATCGAAAAGAACCAACCTATTATAATCTTGCCAATAACACCTACTCCTCCATAGACCTAAGCATAGTATCTCCATCTCTTGTGTCTCGTCTCCAGTGGAAATTCGTCAGTAATCTGTACGGAAGTGACCACTTTCCCGTAGTTTTGAGCACAAATAAAGTAACTGGGTGTCCACCACGTGTTCCCAAGTGGCTCATAAACAGAGCCGACTGGGAACAGTTTTATACCATCGCTCGTCTAGGTTGGAATGACATATGTACTTTGAACATCAATGTTGCTGTCAACTTCTTCACAGCGTTTTTGATTGATGCTGCAACAAAATGCATCCCACAAACAAATGGACACCCTGGAAAACGGCGTGTGCCATGATGGAACTCTGAATGCTGAAACGCGCGCAAACAGCAAAACAGAGCTTGGAGTCTGCTTCGGAACTCACCGACAGCCGAAAATCTTGACTCCTTCAAGAAAATAAAGTCTCAAGCTAGGAGAACGCGTTGGCAGGCCAGAAGAGAAAGTTGGCAGAAGTTTTTGTCAGGGATCAATTTATACACACAGGAGGATAAAGTCTGGAACATGGTCGGTAGGATAGCAGGGAAACAAGTACACACACTTCAACTCGTAAACACTCAAGGTGATACCTTGGAAGATCAGGCAACCTTCCTCGGGGCACATTTTGAACGGGTATCCGGCTCGTCCCACTATACTGACACTTTCCAAAAATACAGAACTAGAATAGAAAAGCAGAAACTCGAACACAATTCCACTAGATACGAGGCATATAACCAAGCTTTCAGTCTAGCTGAGCTCCGAACGTCTCTTAACTCCTGCAGTACTTCTGCCCCAGGTTCTGACCGTGTGGTGTATGAAATGTTAAAAAACCTGCCAGCCGAAACACGAAAAACCTTACTTTGTTTGTACAATGCTATCTGGTTTTCTGGCATTATCCCTATCTCCTGGAAAGAGGCTATTATTATTTCCATTTTGAAAGAGGGCAAGGACCCTTCTTTAGTTTCAAGTTATAGGCAAGTTATAGGCCTATTGCACTTACAAGCTGCTTGTGCAAAGTATTCAAAAAAATGATAAACTGCCGACTTGTACATATCCTTGAAACAAACAATTTGCTCGACCCATTTCAGTGCGGGTTTCGAGAAAGTACATCCACCACAGACCACCTTGTTCGTATCGAGGCACAGATCAGAGACGCCTTCGTCCGTAAACAATATTTTCTCTCTGTGTTCCTCGATATCGAAAAGGCTTATGATACAACATGGCGTTACGGAATTCTAAGAGACCTGTCCCACCTTGATGTGCACGGAAGAATGTTTCACATAATCGAAAGTTACCTGTCAAACCGGACATTCCGTGTCCGTCTGGGCAGTGAGCTCTCTCAAACATTTGTCCAGGAAACAGGCGCGCCACAAGGTTGTGTGCTTAGTTGCACTTTTTTATTATCAAAACGAATTCTTTGCACTTGTCCATTCCCCGCAATATGTTCTATTGTACATATGTCGACGACGTTCAGCTTGGCTTCAAGTCATGCAACTTGGCCATGTGTGAGCGGCAGGTTCAGCTGGGTATAAATAAGGTCTCCAAATGGGCAGATGAAAACGGATTTCGACTTAACCCACAAAAAAGCACGCGTGTCTTGTTCTCTCGAAAGAGAGGCATGCACTCAGAACCTGACATTCGACTGAACGGGCAACGTCTGTCCGCCAAAGTCGAGCATAAATTCTTAGGCTTAATCTTGGACAACAAGTTGACCTTCGTACCGCACATCAAGTATTTAAAAACAAAATGTTTAAAAGCCATGAATGTTATAAAGGTGTTGTCACGTACTACTTGGGGTAGT
Source organism: Rhipicephalus microplus (assembly GCF_043290135.1). NCBI lineage: Eukaryota > Metazoa > Arthropoda > Arachnida > Ixodida > Ixodidae > Rhipicephalus > Rhipicephalus microplus. The sequence continues at coordinate 270,771,733 of NC_134702.1, read as the reverse complement.
GATAGGCAATGCCTCATGAATCTGTATCGAAGCCTCATTCGCACCCGCTTAGATTATGGGGCCGTTGTTTATCAGTCTGCAACTCAAAGTGCTTTGAAGATGCTGGACCCCGTGCACCATTTGGGCATTCGCCTTTCTACGGGTGCTTTTCGCACCAGCCCCGTAGAAAGCCTTTACGTTGAGTCAAATGAATGGTCGCTTCATCTACAGAGAACTTACATGTCCTTTGTATATTTTCTTAAGGTGAAAGCAGACAAGAAGCACCCCTCGTACTCTACTATTAATGATCTGTCGAGCTCCATTCTGTTTCGAAACAGGCCTTCGATGAGGCAGCCCTTCTCAGTTCGCCTTAAGTGTCTAGCTGAAGAAACTGAAGTGTCACTTGAACACAGTTTAATGGCTCCTGTAGCATACCCGCCACCGTGGCAGTGGCAGACTATAGATTGCGATGTGTCTTTCCTAGAAGTTACAAAACATGCACCTATTGCCCATATCCGAACATACTTTCTGGAACTTCAACACAAATACACACGTCCTGAGTTCTTCACAGATGCCTCCAAGACTAACTCATCTGTGTCCTACGCTGCTGTTGGCCCATCCTTTTCGGATGCTGGCCCTCTACACCCAGGCACAAGTATCTTCACAGCGGAAGCTTACGCGATACTTGTGGCAGCTAAACACATCAAACAATTACAAATATAAAAAGCAGTAATTTATACAGACTCCCTCAGTGTGGTAATGGCTCTGCACAGTCTTAAAAAACAAAAAAACTCGGTCCTTGTCTCACTTTACTCCATTTTGTGCACACTCTACACACTCAAACAACATGTTGTAGTGTGCTGGGTGCCAGGGCACCGTGAGATCCAAGGCAACGTGAGGGTGGATCAGCTCGCTGCATCCGCCCACGAAAGCACTGCCACTACACCCATATTGATCCCGGCCCTTGATATTAAGCCGTCTCTTAAACGAAACCTTAGGGACTACTGGCAGAGCAAGTGGGATACACACACACAAAACAAACTACACGTTATCAAGCCACACCTTGGCCATTGGCCACCAGTATCAAAATCACGTCTAACAGAGGTAAAACTAACAAGACTCAGGATAGGACACACATACACGACCCACACACATCTTTTGTCCGGTGGTGATCCACCATTGTGTGATAAATGTGGTGAGGCGTTAACAGTTCTTCACGTTTTAATTCAATGTAAACATTTAGACACTCTAAGAAGTCAACACTTTCCATTACCCTACCGACAACATATACCTCTACACCCTGCAATGTTCGTTGGTAAGGAACCGCTTTTTAGTAATAAATCATTGTTAGCGTTTTTAAAAGAAATTCATAATTTTCATATCATATACCCGGGCATTCCGTAGCACAACCTCTCCAGAGAGGTTTTTGCTGCGGTGGCTACACAGGAAAGCACTTGCCTCACGGCCCTTGGACGCAAGGGTATGAACGAGTGAGGTACTTGCGCTTATGCCATTCATGTACACCATCGTTTTTCATTATCACCAACTTTTGTCACCTATTCACACCACCCGCACTTTTCACGGCATGGTCATCATTTTATTACTTGTATGTTTTTACACGCCTTCATGCGAGGAAATTTATGGCCCTTCTACAGCCGCTAATCACAATAATTGTCCACATTCTTTGTCCCTCGATCTGGCGCTCTTTGGCCATCAAATGGCCCTTGTGCCAAAAAACACCATATACCATCCATCCATCCATCCATCCATCCATCTATCCATCCATCCATCCGTCCGTCCGTCCGTCCGTCCGTCCGTCCATCCATCCATCCATCCATCCATCCATCCATCCATCCATCCATCCATCCATCCATCCATCCATCCATCCATCCATCTTTAAAGCGCAAAGCAGTGGGCGCACCACAGTTGCCGCACTTTCAAATGACGAGTGCGACATGTTTAACGTGGATGTTAGACTCTTCACTGCCTCAATTGTACACTGAGTCAACAAAAAAAGAATAAACAGTTTGGTTTTGGAAGCTCCAAGACGTGAGATTTTAGGCACAAGCCTGTCAGTGAGAAAGTTTTTGGAACTACGCGAGACTACTCATACAGAAAGAGTGCGGCCCCGCATTCCTGATGCCGTCGACGCAAAAACTAAGAGACAGTAACCGATAAACAATTGGAAGAAGGGATCAAATCATTTCAATTAAGGCAGACGCTCTACGACAACTATACGTGCAAACACAAACCCAAGCTTCTAGGTCGTTCAGCTGAGCTTTTTCTCTTTTTTTTTGGTCTCTGTTAGAGCGCAGGTGCGTGAAGAGACAGACGAAATAATTCTCATGTTTTCCCTCTCTTGTCAGTGTCGCATAGAATAACCATTGGGGCAGAGCAAGTTGTTCTTCACAAGAGCAACAATTATACGAATGCTGTTCCTGTGTAACCCCGAGACAATGGAGCGCGTCTGTACACATAATTCAGGACTGGGAAGAGGCACTCATCAAAGTATTCTGAAAGTACAAATATAAAAATGCACGTGCTGGAAGCCTAAAAATAGAAGTACTGAAAAACATTTATAGAAGACATAACGGCATATCATGAAGATAGTTTTGCCAAAAGTTAAATAAGGTGTCCCGGAATACACTTTCAGGAATACGTATACAATACAGAAACTAAAATATTTTAAAGTTACATGCGTATTTCTGTTCCGCGTGCACATTGATTAAATGTCCCGTACTATTGTCGATAATGCTGCAGATAATCAAAATGCTGTCAGCCGTATCGCTCTACTCAATAACAAACCACTGGCGAGAAGTATTGTATGTCCTTATTTCACACACAATATTGATCTGTTTTGCCGAGAAGGTTTACACAACTAAAGTAACAGAAGCTTTTAAAATAGACTGTCAGTAGGCAGAGCCCCTGTAGAGTTTCAATTACAGACTGGCGATATATAGAAAAGATTGTAGGCGAACACAACCAACGTTGAACACAACTTCGTGTTATAACTACTAAATAGCGAAATTGTCCCCGAAAATAGAGCTGACAGTGCTTCACCGGTCTTGAGCGGGATCTAAGACTGCCTCCTCGATTCTGCCGTCAGTCGCGTCAAACACTTAACCATATATAAAATTCTGTGCGCGTGGAGGATTCCTGGCTGATATCCATGTGTCGCCTACTGGCGGGGCGCTCTTGCCTAGCTATGCGCATTCAAGCTTTTCTCTCTATATTCGTGACACGTACGTCGGCTCAGTTCCGACAAAAAAGTAGTGAGATAACCGTGACTTCGCAGTATTTCGATACACTCCATACAAAGGAAAAGTAATTCACTACTGCGACACAAATACATTTTTCAAACGTATCTCGGTACAGGAACACAAAAGTATGTCTGAGATACTACTCTATCGCGATACTGGCCAGTCCTGTACTACGAATTTCGTGAAGTGTACAAACGACCACCGCAGTCACTTGGTGTACTCAGTACGGCAGCAGTGTCACTGCTATAACCAGTTTTACAACCTGGCGCAAAAGGATATTTCTTCTGCCATGGTTATTCTATCTAACTCAGCGTTAGTTTAATCCCACTTGCAAAAATACCATGCACAAGCGACTACAATCGCCAGTGCCTGTTGGCTGAACGCACGTTCAACGTTGCTGTAAGGGAAGAGGCTTCAGGGAAAAGGCACAGTGGCGCCACCATGCCTATTACCTTTAGTCGATCCGTATATTTCTTGTTTCATTAGGTACACGGTCCCATCGCTTATCCATCCGCCCAGATATTTGTATTTATCTGTTATCTCTAGCGTGATTTCCTGTATCCTAAGCACACCACCTTCATTATCAATAAAAATCATGACTGCTGATTTTTTCTTACCGAATCTGAAATCAAACCTATCTCCCTCATTGCCGCAGATGTCCATCAATCTTTGCAAATCTTCCCTGTTGTCGGCCATTAGCCTTATATTATCTGCGTACATCAACGCTGGTAGTGCCTGTTCAATGAGTTTTCCTTGTTTGACGAAAGAGAGGTTGAAGCCAAGTCCACTTCCCTCTAATTTGGCCTCTAATCTTTGTAGGTACGTCATGAATAACAAGGGTGACAGGGGACACCCCTGCCTAGGCCTCCGTTTTACCTCTGCAGGCTTGTATACCTGTTTTTTCTACTTTATAAACTACCTTGGTAATTTTATAGATATCTTTTAAGAGATTAGTGACTCCATCTTCCACACCTAGTGTGTCCAGTATTCCCCACAAGTCCTCTTGAACCACCTTATCGTACGCTCCTTTGATATCCAAAACGCTAGCCACAGTGGTTTGCGTTCCTTGTCTGCTATTCCGATGCACTGCATCAGTGAGAACAGGTTCAACTTCCAACCTTCTGTATTTTCGAAACCCATTCTGCAGTTCCCCCAGCACCCCTTCATCCTCTATCCATGCCTGCAGTCTTTCCTTTATGATCTGGATTGCCAGCCTGTAGACCATTGATGTCACTGTTATAGGACGGTAGTTGTTTATGTAGCTTTGTCCCCCTTTCCTTTACATATTATGCTCATCCTGCTAAGTTTCCATCCATCGGGGACTTCACCATCGATTAATGTTTTGCTCACTGCCTCTCTCAACGTCTGTACACTGCGGACCAAATGTCTTCATCAGTATAATATGAATGCCAACTGGGCTTGTTGATCTACTACTAGGAACACTCTTCCCAGCCCTTTCTCACTCTCGTTGTGAAAATAAAGCCATTAGGCCACTTGATTCATCCTTGTCTATTGTGGTGCATAATGCACTTTTTCGTTGAAAATTTTCTGTCGTTCTTGTTCTTATATCCAATAGCTTCGTCCCCTTCTAGCCGTAGTTATAAACCTCTGCACTAGGCTTGCCCGATTTCTTAGGGAGCTTAGATGGTTCAATAATTTCCCAGTCTTTCTGTCTTTTTTATGTACTTCTGCCAGCCACTGAGCAACCTTTCTTCTAATCTTTTCATTGATCAAGAGGGATGCTTCCCTCTTAGAGCTTAGGAAAATGCCCAATTTTGTTTCAACATCATCTGTCGGTTCACCCCGCTGTTTAGCATGTTTGTGTAACCTAAAGGCTTCCTTGTGTTTTGCTATAACTTCCTCATCCCACCAACTCTAGGGTTTGTGTCTCATTTTACGGGGTGACTTGTCACGTGCCTTGGCAAACTCTAGCTCAAACAGTCTAATTATATTCGTGTATGTCCACACTATTTTGTTATCCTCAGTGATTACTTTGTCAATTTGTTTAGTAGCTATTTCTATTTGCCTTTCAGAATAAAAGTTTTCCTGTAATTGCTCATCTTGTCTCCTTCCCTCTTTCACTGCTCTTTCAATACTTAGCTTGATACGTTTGTGATCACTACCTAGACTTCTGGGGCCAGATTAATCTATCTGCATTCCCCTGAGCCTATCATACATCCTATGTGACATCAGTACATAATCTATCGTCGACTGCATCCTTCCTACCTCCTTTGTTATTTGCCCTTCACACTTCTCAGTATTGTTGTAAATGATCGAATTATGCCCTTCACACATATCCATAATCATTTTGCCTGTTGGGTCAGTATACTCATCTATATCTTCTATGTGTGCATTCATATATCCTAGTATAATTATCTCGCACTCTTCTCCTCATTCCTCATTGTCCTTTGATATACAATCCACCATCGCCTGGTTTTCCTTTCTGGCCTTTGCTCTCGTCCACAATACACCAAACCAAGGAGTGTCATCTGCCCAGCTACTTACCCTCTTAACCATAAATTTTCCATGCCTCCTGCTTGACTCTTTGCTAACCCATACTTTTATGTATGAATGCACCAACTACAACCCCCTTTTTGTTGCCTTCTGTTCTATTGCCACATTCTCATACGTAGTCCGGATTGCAAGGTCGTTGCTTCATGTCCCGAAGATGTGTCTCCGCAGCCCTATATACCATCAGCTCCTCCTGTCTCAACTGCTCTTCTATCTCTTTCCACTTTAACCTATTCCTGCCACCCTGCATGTTAATATAGCCTATGTCGGATTAGCACGGCCCTTGTGCTTACGTCGATTTCTTCTCCCATGGACTCCATGTGGCTTGAATATTTGAGCCCCTTTAGAACCGTATTTGGCTACACTGTTGGCCTCAGGGCTCTCGGTCCCCCTAAAAAGCTGTGGCTTGACGACCCATTCTATTACCAACCCTCCTGCCCGTCGCACCACTGTAGTGAATGCCATCCTGTGCAAAGGGGCGAGCGCCGGGCTCGTACACGTCTTGGTTCACTTCCATTACGCTGTATCCGAGTTGCCTGCTCATACCCTTGATCACACAGTTGGCCTCCACTACCTTCCTTTCGATCCCACGAGATTGCCCCCAGACTTCTGGGACTGTGCATATGGTCACATGCACACTACCAGAGGCTTTGCGGAGCTTACACATCCCATCCTCTAACTGTCTCTGAAGTTTTTCATCCTTGCCCTTTAACACATCCTTGAGCCCAGCATGAATAATGACGAGATTTTTGCCCTTTATGCTGTCCTCTACAACCTCCTGAGCTTTGCCATTGCATCCACCATGCTATTCCCTCACTGGGCCTCCACCCTCAATCTTCCCTCTTTCTTCACTGTCTTGAAGACGTCATCCCTAACCCTGGCCACACTAGAGTCTCCCACCACAAGGACCTTTCTATGCTCCAACCACTGGCTTCGTGTTAGTGATGGCGCCCCTGTTTGTTTCACCACCTGTTTCTCTGCAGTCTGTCCTGTGTTCCTGCCCCGCTCGAAGACTGCCGCGCCACCGAGATGTATGTTCTCGGGGCCCCTGTGCTGTGGCCACACTCTAAAAACTTTTACACCCATAAGGGTGTAATTGTTTTGTACCATGAGCAACACCCTTTTAGGGTGTCTAGGAACACCCTAAACAATAGGGTGTTTAGAAACACCCTGAAACCGTAGTGTGTAAAGAGACGTTACACCCTACTTTAATAGGTGTTTAGGAACACCCCTAAACTATGGGTGTTAGATGAAGCTACACCCATGCGAGTGGGGTGTACACTGAAAACCCCCTTGAAACGATGGCAGTTATATGGATGAGCATACTTGATCAAATGAAGCGCAATTAACGGGCAACGAAAGGAGAGACACAGGAGGCTACGCTCAGACATGTGTGTGGAGGAGAGCCGTTCACAGCACTTAATTCCATCAAATATGCATCACCAACTGGCCCATGCTTCAATTGTTCTCAGGGAGAAGCATATGTCAACCTTCTCTGCGGCTGACAGGGAAGAAGGAAGATACTAGTCTCACCCACTGCACTTATACCTGCATACATGCAGCTGATAAAATAAGGTGCCATGGTCTTGAATGAGATGCATGAGACCAGTGTATATATGTGTACGTAGACTGGGCCGTAAACGACAAATACGCGGAAGGCACTTACACACACACACACACACACACACACACACACACTCACACACACACACACACACACACCACAGTAGTGCAAGCAGTAACCTGTAGCGTAAGGTCCAACCGAACATAACGCCGAAGCAAAAAAACAATTAAGCCCATATGTTAACATCTGCCTTTATTATAGCAAAACTGCAAATCTGACAAACAGGACTCTGATGGCATTCTGCAAAATTTTGAAATATGTCACGAGACCAAGTTTCTTTTTCTCTATACTAAAGATTCATTGTTTTCTATACAATAAATCTCCACAACTTTCAAAACATTTGCGCTAGTCGGGCAAACGACTGAGACGTATGGCGTTTGATTGACATCTATACAATAGAAGAAAAAAACACGTAGAAAGAGTAGGCGAGTTTCTGGAGTCACATTTACAACCTATTACATCTCGCAGTATAGGTTTCGACATTAAAAAAGAGAACATTCAACAAGGTAGTGTAATTGGGGTTGTATTAATGTAACGTCAGTGTTGATATACTTCTAACTGCAAAACCACTCGTCACTGCTGCTTGCACAATCATCTTCAGCTGCTGAGATGACTGGTGTCTTCGATAGAAGTGGGGCGAAGCTGTTCTTTCTGTACAGGAAATTCAATCCCGGAAATCTAAAATAAGTACACAAGGAACAATGACTGAAATTTCACAAAGAGTGCAACATACAGTGTGCACCATGCATAGCTAACTGCTTTCTCATGTGTAAGTATTAATTGAGTGCATAGCAAGCATATTAACAGAGGCTCCACTGCTGTGAGAAATGGTAGAAAAAGTATGCTGAGCAATAAACGCAATAAAAAGCGCGATGTGGCAGAATCATAATACCTTTCGTGCCATAGATATGAACCTTACTTTACCCTTTCAGCTTGCTCGAGCAGGCAAATAAAAAGGTGCTGCTCCAAGTTGATAATGTTCCATTTGCTGCATGCAACGACCAATCTAAATGATTGTCAAGTTCTATGCTTAAGTATGCATCAACGTAATTGCATGTGTATTTCTGCAGATCTACCATGGTATTCATTCGATTAGTTTATTAAAAGGAATACAATACGACGCGCAACAACATATACATATTTTATCTGTATTGCACAAAAGCACAATGCCAATCAGAATCGCATGCGACACCTGATTCACAAGACCGACCCCCGCTCACGTCGACCAGACTTCAGCCGACGTCGATCTCCTTCACCCCGTCTTCGGTCTCCTTCCCCCATGCTTGCCGTTCCAACCACGCCCAGGAGGAAAACTAACAGTCGCAGTTCCTGAGGCAAGAGCTGCGCCACCGACGAAATTTCCAAGGCCTCATCTATCGTCCCCTAACGAGATTGCCGTGTTTGTGGACGGTTTCGCCACAACTGCTCTTGTCGACACAGGTGCCGCTGTTTGTGTAATCAGTGAAGTGTTATGCCGCAAAGTGAACAAAGTGACGACTCCACTGGTTGAAATTTCTTTACGCACAGCGAGTTCGCAACACGTCCAACCTTCTGCCACATGCACTGCTCGTGTTGTGATTCAAAGAGTGCTTTGCATCGTTGAATTTGTCGTCCTTCCTCATGCGTCTCATGAAATCATCCTGGGATGGAACTTTCTTTCCGCTAATCACACGGTTGTTGACTGCGCTCGTGCTCAACTCGTTTTCTTTCCATTCAGCACGACATTCATAGATCTCCCTCGCTCACCCAAAAAGGTGATCGTCGCCGCTGACGTCGTCATTTCTGCTTTTTCGGTCGCCGCGGTATCTCTTTTGTGCTACTCCGTTTCCGATCCATCCATCCATAAATGACGGTATGCGCATTGAGAAGGTATTCAGTGCAGGTAACTTGTAAAATTAAGTACTGTACAGTTACGTATTAAAATGCGAATGATACTAGTGTTTTTGAACTGGCTCACATTGACACGAATATATAATGGAATAATTGGCTATTGGGTCATTCCACATCAGACGTCCCAGCCATTTTGATTGATTGATTTGTTGAGTTTAACGTCCCAAAACCACCTTAAGATTATGAGAGACGCCGTAGTGGAGGGCTCCGGAAATTTCGACCACCTGGGGTTCTTTAACGTGTACCCAAATCTGAGCACACGGGCCTACAACATTTCCGCCTCCATCGGAAATGCAGCCAGCGCAGCCGGGATTTGAACCCGCGACCTGCGGGTCAGCAGCCGAGTACCATAGCCACTAAACCACCGCGGCGGGGCATCCCAGCCATTTTGGTGACCACCGCCAATGTATTCAAAAAAAAAAATAAATCGCGCTGATTTTACTGCATTAAAAAAGGTAACTGCTAGAATATTTCGCAAACAAATAATTTATTGGTCACGTGGCTGACTCCTGAACTTCCCGGAATCTCGTCTGGATGTTTGTGAAAAAAAAATTATTTCATAAGTATCCCTTCTTCCGCGCCGAATTTGGTCTACAAGTTAAGTGAAGGGCTTGCGTAAAGTGTTTGAAGCTCAGTAATATTATTACCAATTTTCGACTACATACGCCTCAAATAATTTAGCCGAAATGTGTTATATCTGCGTTTGTCTATATCAATACTGCACTTTGAATGAATATCTGAAGAGTGAATACTTGATCCACATAAGGTATATTTGGAGGAAAAAATATTTTAGACCTCTCAAGCTGTCATACCTTAGGAGAAAAAAATCGCGAATTTCACAAAATAGTTGTTTTGTCTATAATGAGACGCAACTTGCACCATGTGGTGGTTGAATTAATATAGAATTTTGTCATAGCAATTTATGTTTTGAGAAAAAAAATCACAGCATATCCGCGGAGTGAATGATGATGAGTGGGGCGTAGCGTTCGTCCATCCGGACGCATAAACGGATGGACAGACAGTCTGACGCCAGTATGGACGAAAAGAAAGACGGACGGACTCACGGACAGACCGACACTCGGAAGCCCGGACGGATGAATGCACAGACGAACGGACGAAAGCACGAATGTACGGACGAACGATTCGGCCCACGAATCATCATTTTGTCCGTGTATATGCTGTAAAAACCACTAACACTATCTATTGTGCAACTCATCAAGTGGCTACATAATACTAGTACAACTACAGAAGAGGGAACGACCCACGGTTTCAAGAGTTTTGCCCCTAAATGATTTTAGGGGCGATGCTCCTTAGGGCGTGGGCTGTGCGTCCCCTGTAGCCTGTATGTAGCCACCTCTATTTTAGTTCTTGCAGTGTTCACTAGATGGCGGTACCGTCCCCTGTATGTAGCCACCTCTAGTTTAGTTCTTGCAGTGTTCACTAGATGGCGGTACCGTCTCCTGTATGTAGCCACCTCTCGTTTAGTTCTTGTAGTGTTTACTAGATGGTGGTACTTGTAGCTGATGATGAAAAGATGCAAGATGTTATAAACTAGAAAGCGGTACTTGTAGTTGATGAAAGACGCGAGATCTTATAAAATAGGAATGATGTCACATATGGCGCGTGTCATTGGTTGAAGGCAATCGTTCGATTTAGTGCGGCGACGTACGCTAGGGGGAGCGATGTAATAAAATCGAGTGGGCAAAATGTACAGAGGATTCATGGTTTACCAGGTTTACCTCCGGAGCTTCGCCCACTCATCATCATTTACTTCGTGGATATGGCGGAATTTTTGAAGTTCCAAGTTCCCCATTCGCCATTTGGTCATACAGCAGCCGACGCCTCGAAGTTCCCCATTGCCGTTGATCGGAAAATTCAAAAAATATTTTATTCCTTGAAATATAAATTGTAATGATGAAACTTGTCACATACAAAGAACTGTTTATTTGCTTTCAATTTAGGTAAAAGGTGATTTTTAATTGGGCCACCACATGGTGCGAATTGCGTCTCAATACGGACAAAAATGACAATTCTGTGAAATGAGTGATCTTTTCTCGTAGAGGTTAACAGCTTAAGATGTCTAAAAATATTTTTTCATCGAAATACCTTTTCTGTGAAGTAAGTAGTCAAAGCTCAGATATTCATACAGAGTGTAGTATAGCAAGGAGAAAATGCAAACATAACACTTTGGCCGAATTCTTGCAGACGTATGTGGCCAAAAATTTGTATTAATATTGCTGTGTTTCAAACACCTTACATAAACCCCTTTACTTAACACGTACCGAAATTGGTATAAAGAAAGGTGCGGTACTTGTAAATTTTTTTCACAAACAACACTCAAACAGCAGTCTGAAAAGTTTGAAAGGCAACCACGCGACCAAAAACTTTTCTCTCCGAAATATTCAAGCAGTTCACTGTTTTCAGTGCATTAAATCAGCACGATTTTTTTTCAAACACATTTGCCATAGCCGCAAAATTGGCTGGGAAATGTCGAATAAAGTTACCCTGTTACCTTCACTCAATGACCATTGCATACTGCTAAATTAGGGCCATTTGTTTCAATCATACTGTCAGGGTGAGAAAGCATAACTCCTTCCCGGTGCAGCATAGGCTGTTCAGTGGCTGTGCGTGTTGTGTTCCCCGATAGATATGCTGCCCAGTCTTACATTTTGGCTGCAACACATGCTTAGATACCATGCAGTATGTATAACATTAAAGTGTTTTTGTGCAACAAAAAAACTAATAAAACGCTTCACATAGCGAAAATACCTTTAACATCTGAAGTACTTAGCGAAGTTAAACGCCAAAGCGAGGCGATGGCAATAAAACTCTGAATAACAAGAATATTTTCCAAGTTACACATGATGGAAACAATCTGAATATAAATGTGCTCGAACGTTAGCAGTTATGTTCAAACACGCGTTTGCGCTGTTCAAGTAGGCAATTCGACCACACACACAGACTAAAGGTCTGTTCAAACAAAAGTCCAGCTTCAGTGCTCGATCCGCTGCATAGACACGGCTGTCGGCAGTGTCACGCTACGTTACGGGTGAACGAAAATACCGGTGCAGACAAATTTAACGAAATTGAATGTATTAGCGAGTAGGCAAACTTCGCGAGAAGCACCTAACGCGAAGCAACATGCTGTGTTGTCACAAGATGCATCAACCCGAGTTATCACTGTAGTGCTACCGCACAAAACGAAAAAGAACCGAAAAGAATGACATGGACACCATGCCCTTGTTTTCCGTTCTCGGTCTTTTTGTGCAATAGGAAAAAAAGAAAGAAAGTAAATGAACTACCGACATGCCCAAGCATATGCGTCTTACATACGGTTGATGCTTAGAGCTAACAGGCGCCGTACCCACACATGTATTATTTGTAAACTAAAATTGATGAGCAGCACGAGCGGGCGCCATTAAAAACGGCTGCCAACAAAGGGTACCGCAAAAATCTGTTCAATTTCTTCGCTGAACCTCCGCGGCGCACGCTCCCTCTGCTTTGTACTCCAAACAATCTAAACAAACAAAAAAACACACCCACAATCCCACTTCGCCACCATCCCCGTCAAACAGTTCGGACAAATATTCTCGCTAAGTAAACAAATGCTGATTTGTCATCAACTAGTAGAAAACAAAACTGCTTGAAGGCGTTATTCTTGTGCCCACGCAGTTAACAAAGCGCTGAACGGAACAACGTGAGAGTGGTACTCACTATTTCACTTCGAGTGCTCCACAATATGAATCCACAGGTCCAGTCTTCAGGATGGTGCACCTTCGCAATAATCAGCCCTGACAGAACACACAGGTCGAGCACAGAGCGCAGGCACATTTCAAGCTCAACACCGACTAATAAACTCTACCGATCGAGAAGCCACGCACACCACACGCACACACACGGGAGGGTTTTTCGCCAGCGCACGCAGTGACATGTAAGGCGATGTCGACCCCTTTCCCGCGCTGTGCGCCCGGCGCGCAGCAATACCGGGCAGCCAAGGTTGTCTAGGCGACGAGACTTCATGGCATCAGCGCGTTTTCAAACCGGCTAGATGCGGTTTAACGCTAGCTCCAGCCCTCTGCTGATAGCGCGGGCGCTGCTTTTTTTTTTTTTTTTTTTGCGGCAGCGATTTGTTGCGTTATACTCGTTCTTTAATAGTGCATCTGAATCTCAGTGAACTTTGTGACGGTGCAGTGCGGCCAGTTGAGCTACTAGTCAGAACGCGCATTCGTAATATTCAGGAGCAACGTTTAGCGCACCTTCACCGACCTAATGTAGTGAATTTTGGTAAAAAAGCTAAGCTGATGCTTTTTGCTTAGCTCTATAGGTCTTTAAGGACTGCACATTCAAGGTCACGCAGGTAATATTTTATCAGCACTTTCATTTCGGTAAGGACATTGCAACATTGCATGCATCGGTCGTCACACTATTCAATGAGAACATATTGCCACGTGCGTACTGTTAGGAAGACGAAGACGACAGCGCATACGCGCATTTGCACGCTCTGATGCAGCAAGCAATAACAAGAAAGAAGAGGAACGCTCTGGCACGCAGTAAATAAAAATACTGACCTGCTGCTACTTTCTCAACCTGTTAATTACTACTTCTGTCTTCACGTTGCGGCAATACATTTGTACTTAGCTTGCAGTCCTTGGAACAAGACCGTGCACGGCTGAAAATATTTCATCAATGTTGTTTCCTCACTACCTACAAAGTCAAGGCTTTGAGCGAAGCACGTCTGCTGGGAAGTTACATAAATTAAAAGAAGGGCATCCACAGAAAAACAGAGAGAGAGAACCAGAGAATGCGTTTCGGCTCCCCTGATGTGAGCTTTGTTCGCAATTTAGTCCACAATTAAGGCTCCCGTCGTTGTGAGCAAGGCTACGTCAAGGTCACCGATATGTCCTTATTCTGCATTTTTCTTTATGGTCGGTGTCCTCTTCCTAATTTCCATGACGCACTTCTAAGGACACATGAAGAGGAACATTCGCTACAGTATTTAAATAAAACGTGCCTACTAAAAATACATGACGTCAATGTTCGTTTTTAAGGGACCTGATGACCTTCTGACGTAATGGTTATGGATAAACAACTGTGATGTTTTTTTTTTTTTTTGCAGGTGGTGGACGTTTTATCTCCAGCTTTAAAAGCTTCGATCTTATGGGGGACGGGGGGAGTGTTCTATGCATGGCTACACCAATGTGTGCCACATTACCTTGTTCAGGCAAATCAGTGCACTTTGTGAGTGTTGATTAATCACGCAAATGACACAGATGAAAGAAACAGGTACAGGATAATTGGCCCTTACTCTATTGAACAAGCGTCGCTCCTATTGTATCTTCCATCTTGAAGTATTTTGCGTGCTTTATCGATGAAAACTGCGTTTCGCTCACATTACTTTCTGCTTCGATTTATTACAAGACTCGCAAGCAGCTAGTAGTGGGAGCCTTGCTTGTATCAAGATGGTTAACGTATACTAACAGTATAAGCAAAACGGCCCGAAAATGTCGTGCATTTGTAGCCTTGTAGGGACGTGTGCTCAGATTTGGGTGCAAGTTAAAGAACCCCAGGTGGTCGAAATTTTCGGTGCCCTCCACTACAGCGTCTCTCATAATCGTACGATGGTTTTGGGTCGTTAAACCCCACATATCAATCATTTGTAGCCTTGTTCATTACACCCAAAATATAAGGGTCTAAATAGGGTGTTTTAATTAGAAACATCTCAAATTATAGATATAGGGCGTAAAAAAGGTGTTCATATGAGTACTTTTAATGCGTACACCAGTTTTACACCTTTTAGGGTGTAAAAGTTTTTTAGAGTGCAGACATTGCGGCCCCCTGACCTCCCTTCTCACCTGTTCCTTCCCGCCTGTCACCTTCTCCATTACCCTGCCTCCGTCTCACACCGCTCGGTGCCGGGGCAAAGCGCCATCAGCACCTTTGCCCACTGCTCGAGCTCGATCCGCCTTTCACGTTCTTTTCGAAGGTCACCCTTCATTTGCTCTAATAGGCTGGCGGTAGCCTCCTCCCGCTCACGCGACGCTCCGAGCTGTTTTTGGAGTTCTATCCTCAGCTCCCGTTCCTCCCTATGCCCCCCTAAAGCCCCTCGATGCTAGCCTCCGTGCGCTGCACGGCCGCTTTCAGTGCCTCGCACAGCCTGCACACGAAGCTCCCCTTCTGCGCGTCGGCCAAACTCGTGAATGCTGTCTCGTCTAAGCAGCCCTAGCGCTTGCATTCTTCGCACTGCACAAGCTCACGCTCGCTCGTGGTTTTCCTAGCCTCCTCTGCCATCGCCCGCCCGACCACCGAACCGAGCGCCCGACAGCCCTAAGCTAACCATAATTCCTATATCCAGCCGCCTCCGCTAACTCTCCTACCTCAACAACTGTTAGAAGCTGCCGCCTACACTGCATACATACGTGTTTACTTTCGCTAGTAGCCTGTCACTAGGTCCCCTTCGCGTTCGTCTATAGCTTTTTAACAACTAACCGGGCGCCCCGAACTTATTCAAAACAGCCGCCTACCCCGTTCACGTGGTCAACGTCACTACAACGTTGCCCGTGTCCCACACCTACAGTACTCGCAACGCTAATTATTTAGGAGAGAAAAAATAATAATAGTGTCCACAAACGCAAAGAAATGAAAAGAAACTTATCTCTCGTTGCGCGCTGCTTTTGCACCAACCGAGCTTGCACAACCTTGCACGACCTTGAATTTGCCGAACAGACAGAGCGCGCGAAAACACGTCTGCACAGCTCGGAAGTAGGGTGAGGAGGATGAATGGATTCGGCTGTACCCTTTAAATCAAGCGGTGGCTAGCGCCACCAAGCCGTAATACTAAATAAACCAAAAACTAGAGTCATCTTTTGAACCTTTAAACCGTGAGATTGACGATTCGTACTTTGCAGTGAAGGGTTTAATTTTCACTCGTGCCTTGACTTTAGCCACCATTCAGATAACCTCCGTCTAGTTAAGTCTACCTGCTTAACCCATTATTGCCCCTTGTTGCATATCTGCAACACCCAGTTCCGTGCCCTGCCGATTGCAAGGATCCTAATGCACCGGTAAAAGTTGTCCGTACTGTGTTATTTTGAGGATTCTTCGTTCCTCGCAGTACCATTTTCAGCCTCTTGGGGGCCACATTCGTCGTATCGCGCCACTTCTTCTAAGGTGCAGGTAGTGATATGCACGATACCGGAGGTACCGGTGCGTGATAGCAACCTGCAAAGAGCGGTGGTCAACGCAAACAAAGAGATATGGCGGATGAGTCGAGAGAAAAGCTTTGAGGTGGTGGAAATAAACAGAGAGGTGCATAGGTGGGGGGGGTTTCAACGAGACAGAATTCACTTCGATGGGCGGCTAGGTCATGAGGTGGGTTGGCGACTTGCAGGACGCGCAGTAGCTTTTTTGGGGGGCAAGCGAGCCCTTCGGGGTGCAGGATAGCTAGTAACGAGGAAAACAACCAGGGAGACTCTTCGACAGGTGGTATGGACAGATACGATCCCAAAGTGGCACCAATATCTAAGATACGTAGAGTCCGGGGCATAAATAGACGTAGCCACGAGCGCCGAGCCAATTCCGACATAGGGTATATTAACATGAAGGGTGGTAGGAACAGGCTGAAGTGGGAAGAGATACAAGAACAGCTAAGGGAAGAGAGGCCGATGGTATACGGTTTTGTAGAAACACATCTCAGGGACATGGAACAACCTCCGAACAATCCGGACTACGCGTGGGAGTATTGTAATAGAACAGAAGGCAGCAGAAAGGGAGGTGGTATTGGGGCATTCATTCATAAAAGTACAGACTGGCAAAGGGTCAAGCAGGAGTGCAAGGAACATTTATGGCTAAAAGGGAAAGTGGCAGATCAAATGACACTCCTTGGTTTCGTGTACTTGTGGACGGGAGCAAAGGCCAGAGAGGAAAACCAGGCAATGGTAGAGTGTATATCAAAGGACATTCAGGAGTTAGGAAGAGAGTGCGAGATAATTATACTAGGAGACATGAATGCGCACATAGAAGATATAGATGGGTATACCGACCCGACAGGCAAAATGATCATGGATATGTGTGAAAGGCTTGATTTGATCATTTGCAACAGTACCGAGAAGTGTGAAGGGCAAATAACATGGGAGGTAGGAAGGCTTCAGTCGACGATAGATTATGCACTGATGTCACATAGGATGTATGATAAGCTCAGGGAAATGCACATAGATGAAGGTGGCTCCAGAAGTCTGGGTAGCGATCACAAACGTATCAAGCTAAGTTTTGGAAGAGCAGTGAAAGTGGGAAGGAGACAAGATGAGCAACTACAGGAAAATTTTTATCCAGAAAGGCAAATTGAAATAGCCACTAAACAAATTGAGAAAGTAATCACGGAGGATAATAAGACAGTGTGGACATACACGAACCTAATTAGACTCTTTGAGATAGAGCTTGGTAAGACGCGTGACAAGTCGCCCCGGAAAAGAAGACACAAACCCAAATGTTGGTGGGATGAGGAAGTTATGAGAGCCATAGCAAAACGTCAGGAAGCCTCTAGGGAACACAGACATGCTAAGCAGCGGGGTGAACCGACAGATGATGTGGAAAGAAAATGGGCAACCTTTCTAAGCTGTAGAAGGGATGCATCCCTTCTGATCAATGAAAAGATTAGAAGGAAGGGAGCTCAGTGGCTGGCAGAAGTACATAAAAAAGATAGAAAGGCAGCTGCGAAATTTTGGAACCATCTAAACTCCCTAAGAGATGAGACGAGCCTAGAGCAGAACTTTATAATTACAGCCCAAGGTGCTAGGCTAGAAGGGGACGAAGCTATTGAATATATAAGAACAAGGGTGACAGAAAAATTTCAACAAAGAAGTACTTTATGCACCACAATAGACAAAGACGAATCAAGTGGTGCAATGGCTCCATTTTCACAACAAGAGTGGGAAAGGGCTGAGAAAAGGGTTCCTAGTAGTACATCAACAGGCCCAGATGGCATTCCAATTAGGCTGATAAAAACATTAGGTCCGAAGTCTAAGCAGGCTTTGAGAGAGGCAGTGAGTACAATAATAATCGATGGTGAAGTTCCCGATGGATGGAAACTTAGCAGGATGAGCATGATCTATAAAGGAAAGGGGACAAAGCTGACATAAACAACTACCGTCCTATAACAGTGACATCAGTGGTCTACAGGCTGGCGATGCAGATTATAAAGGAAAGACTGCAGGCGTGGATAGAGGATGAGGGGGTGCTGGGGGAACTGCAGAATGGGTTTCGGAAACACAGGAGGTTGGAAGACAATCTGTTCTCACTGACGCAGTGCATCGAAATAGCAGAAAAAGAACACAGGCCCCTGTGGCTAGCATTTTTGGATATCAAGGGAGCGTACGATAGCGTGGTTCAAGAGGAATTGTGGGGAATACTGGACACACTAGGCGTGGAACATGTAGTCACTAATCTTTTAAAGGGTGTCTATAAAGGTAACAAGGTAGGTATAAAGTGGGAAAAACAGGTATCCAAGCCTGCAGAGGTAAAACGGGGGCTTAGGCAGGGGTGCCCCTTGTCACCCTTATTATTCATGATGTACCTACAAGGATTAGAGGCAAAATTAGAGGGAAGTGGACTTGGCTTCAACCTCTCTTTAGTCAAACAAGGAAAACTTATTGATCAGGCACTACCGGCATTAATGTACGCAGATGATATAGTGCTAATGGCCAACAACAAGGAAGATTTGCAGAGATTGATGGACATCTGCGGTAATGAGGGAGATAGGTTAGATTTTAGATTCAGTAGGGAAAAATCAGCAGTCATGATTTTCAATGACAACGAAGGTAGTGAGCTTAGAATACAGGAGGTCACGCTAGAGATGACAGATAAATACAAATATCTGGGCGTATGGATAAGCAATGGGACCGAGTATCTGAGGGAACACGAAATATACGTGACGACTAAAGGTAACAGGAATGCAGCAGTCATGAAAAATAGGGCACTGTGGAATTACAATAGGTATGATGTTGTGAGAGGAATATGGAAAGGGGTTATGGTTCCTGGGCTGACGTTCAGCAATGCGGTCTTGTGCATGAGATCAGAAGTTCAAGCAAGATTAGAAATTAAGCAACGTGGAATAGGTAGGCTTGCTTTAGGAGCTCACGGGAATACACCAAATCAGGGAGTACAAGGTGATATGGGATGGACATCATTTGAGGGCAGGGAGGCTAGCAGCAAGATAAAATTTGAGAAGCGATTGAGAGAAATGGGGGAAGAGCGTTGGGCTAGGAAGGTTTTCAGCTACTTGTACATGAAGAATGTCGATACAAAATGGAGGAAGCGAACCAGGAAGTTGACTTGTGAATACTTAGAAAACAGCAGGTGGCCAAACCAAAAAGATATATCGGTTAAGAAAAAAAGTGAAGGAAACGGAGACTGACATGTGGAGAATGGGCATGATTAAGAAGTCCGCCCTAGAGATCTATCGAACTTTTAAGCAGGAAATTGCCAAGGAAAGGATCTATGATAATACTCGGGGTAGTTCTCTACTGTTTGAGGCCAGGACGGGAGTACTGCGAACCAAGACATATCGGGCCAAATACGAAGGGGTCGACACAATATGCAGTGCGTGTGGAGAGGAAGAAGAAACTGCCGAACACTTGATAATGTTCTGTAAAGGGCTTCACCCTATAGTTCAGGGTGATGGCGCAGAGTTTTTCAAAGCACTGGGATTTAGGGACAGCGAGGGCAAAATAGACTTTAAGCGGGTAGAAATAACTATAAGTGGGTTATCTGATTAGTGGCTAAAATCAAGGCATGCGTGAAAATTAAACCCTTCACTGCGAAGTACGAATCCTCAACTTCATTATTTAAAGAAAAAAAAAGATAAATGTAATGGTTAGTTCACTAAGTATTACGGCTAGGTGGCGTTAGCCGCCGCCCGATCTAAAGGGTACAGCCACATCCATCCATCCATCCAGCCGGAGTTTGCAAAATGGCAGCATCCACGTCGTCGTCGAGCTCCGCAAACAAGGTACTGTAAATATTTTTTTATGAGCCCTCAAGTTAACCTGCGCTGCTTTTTTCACTGAATGTGTGTTCTAAACACTCTTTACAGTAATCTAGAATCCAAAAGTTAGTTTTTTCCTTGCTCTGTCGAGAAAATATTTTTTTGCACGAGGTGTGTTGCACATATGCAACAGTGGGCACTAAATGCCACAATTTTCATTGTTGCAAATATGCAACATGGCTTTTTCTGCTTGAAACGCGTCTTACATATCGTGACACGCATTCATTTGGAGTGTGTGAACGGATGTTTGTTTGCTAATTTTGCTGTTTTAATGATTTTTCAGGGACATACTGCAATTTCAACCTCAACATTCTATTCTGTTCCAAAAGAGAGGTCGAAGTGTTTTGTTCATGCAAACCTGCTGGATGTTAGAACCCTAATGAGAGCAATTTTTCCGCTGATGAAAAAAGTGACGAGGAAGTGTCTGGAGACAGCAGTGATGAAAGAGATGCCATCCAAACTGAGGTAGAAGAAGCTGAGGAAGAGGTTGCTACCTCGAAAGTTGCGCCTCCGGTAGATCGGACACCGCGGAACATGAAAAGGCGGTACACATGGGTGAAGAAGGATTTTGATACCGAGGCAGGTAGTTTCGAAAACAACTTTCCGCTGCCACCTGCAGAGCCGCTGAGTGCAGTGGAATACTTTGACATGTATGTTTCTCGATCCATGCTAAAGGCTGTCGTCGATGAAAGCAATAAGTACTACTTTCAAAAACATGGAACCACTCTAATCCTCACCGTGCTGGGCATGTTTTTCAGGATGGGACTCGTAAACATGCACAGGGTTCGTGCTTACTGGGAAAATGGAAGTAGATATGAATTAGTAGCCCAGGTAATGTCCCGTAACAGATTTGAAAAGATCACAAGCCACCTGCATTTTTTCAATAATGAAACGGCCAATGACAAAGTAAAAAAAGGTAAATGCTGGAAAGTGCGCCCATGGCTCAGTTCCTTGCGCAGCAACATGGTTGTCTTGCCCCAAGAAAAAAATCTGCAGTGGACGAAATCTTGATCCCTTTCCGTGGGCGGTGTTACATTCGTCAGTACATGCCTAATAAACCAAAAAGTAAATGGGGTCTAAACCTTTGGGCCTGTTCTGGGGAATCAGGTCTGTGTTATGATTTTGATGTCTACCAGCGCTGCAACAAAGGTTTTTATGGCAGCCAGGGTGGCTACCAGCTTGGGTTGGGAGCTGGTGTCGTGCTCCAGCTGTGTTCCAGCCTACCGAAGCGAGACGACAACCTAGTCGTCGCTGATAACTTCTTCACAGGCCCTCCGCTTGTAGAGGAGCTTTCAAGAATGAGAATTTCCTATATTGGTACGGTTCGTGAAAACAGACTCAGCTGCAGCAAGTTGATGGATGAGAAATCGATGAAAAAGCGAGGTCGGGGCACCTGTGATACTTCAGTCACTTTTTGTGACCAAAAGACAATGGTGGCAGTGAAGTGGCATGACAACTGCACTGTTACTCTTCTTTCGAACTTCATTGGTGCTGACCCGCATACATCAGTCAAAGGGTGGGACAGCAAGGAGAAAAAGCACATTTTTGTCGATTGTCCAGCGATCATTCTTTCCTACAACAGATCAATGGGCGGCGTGGATCTTCTTGACAAAATGTGCTTCTTCTATCGCTTTTCTATCAGGTCTAAACGCTGGTATATGTATTTGTTTTGGCACACGCTCAAAATAGCAGCTGTTAATGCATGGTTCATGCACAAAAGAATTCTCCAGCAGCACAAACGGCAGCCTACACCCTTGAGAGAATTACCCTCTGAGCTCGCAACGAGTCTGATCTTATTCAACAAACGATCACCAGGGCGCCCTTCGATTCAGAATGTCACACCATTCAAGAAAGTGTGCCTAAATGCCCCCCGGGATGTCAGAAGAGACGGCAAGGAGCACTGGCCCACATGGAATGAAAACGAAACCGCTGCAAGGCATGCCCGGGAGGGTACACCTATGTTTCGTGTGCGAAGTGTAAGGTGATGTTGTGTTTCAACAAAGACCGTAACTGTTTTGTTAGTTTTCACCAGTAGGCGCCAAACAGCTATGCTTCAGTTTTGTGATTTCTTCAATTTGAAAATTCGCCAAAATAATTGGTGGCAATAAAAAGTTTTTTTCACCTGGCTTGGCCTCCATTTTATATACTACTGCCCATTGTTGCACATATGCAACATCCCATTATTAATTCGCAGACTATATCTTCGAGTTTTTTATTGAACACTTGTACTTCTAGTGAATCTAAGAGCATGGCCAAGAAATATTTTGAACTTTGAAAAAATGTTTTTCATACTGGGAATTAATGGGTTAAGGTCTATTTTGCCCACCCTGTCCCTAAACCCCACTGCTTTGAAAAACTATGCGCTATCATCCTGAACTATTGGGTGAAGCCCTTTACAGAACATTATCAAGTGTTCGGCAGTTTCTTCTTCCTCTCCACACGCACTGCATACTGTGTCTACCCCTTTGTATTTGGCCCGATATGTCTTGGTTCGCAATACTCCCGTCCTCAAACAGTAGAGAACTACCCCGAGTATCATCGTAGATCCTTTCCTTGGCAATTTCCTGCTTAAAAGTTCGATAGATCTCTAGTGCGAACTTCTCAATCATGACGATTCCCCACGTATCAGTCTCAGCTTCCTAACTGATAAGCCTTTTTGGTTTGGCCCCCTGCTGTTTTCTAAGTATTTACGAGTCAATTTTCTGGTTAGCTTCCTCCATTTTGTATCAAAAGTCTCCATGTACAAGTAGCGAAATGCCTTCCTAGCCCAACGCTCCTCCCCCATTTCTCTCAATTGCTTTTCAAGCTTTATTTTGCGGTTAGCTTCCCCGCCCTCAAATGATGGCCATCCCATATCACCTTGAACTCCCCGATTTGGTGTGTTCCCGTGAGCTCCTAAGGCAAGCCGACCTATTCCACGTTGCTTAATTTCTAATCTTGCTTGAACTTCTGATCTCATGCACAAGACCGCATTGCCGAACGTCAGCCCAGGAACCATGACCCCTTTCCACATTTCTCTCACAACATCATACCTATTGTAACTCCACAGTGCCCTATTTTTCATCACTGCTGCATTCCTTTTACCTTTAGTCGTCACGTATATTTCGTGTTCCCTCAGGTGCTCGGTCCCATTGCTTATCCATACGCCCAGAGATTTGTATTTATCTGCTATCTCTAGCGTGACCTCCTGCATTCTAAGCTCACTACCTTCGTTATCATTAAAAATCACGACTGCCGATTTTTCTTTACTGAATCTGAAATCTAACCTATCTCCCTCATTACCGTCCATCAATCTCTGCAAATCTTTCAGAGATTGAGATCAATCACCTTGCAGATGATTAGCAAGATATCATCTGCATACATTAATGCTGGTAGTGCCAGATCAATGAGTTTTCCTTCTTTGACTAAAGAGAGGTTGAAGCCCAGTCCACTTCCCTCTAATTTGGCCTCTAATCTTTTTAGGTACATCATGAATAAGGGTGACAGAGGACACTCCTGCCTAAGCCCCCGTTTTACCTCTGCCGGCTTGGAGACCTGTTTTCTTTTTTCACTTTATAACTAAATTGTTACCTTTATAGATATCCTTCAAAAGATTAGTGATCCATCTTCCACGCCTAGTGTGTCCAGTATTCCCCACAATTCCTCTTGAACCACGCTATCATACACTCCCTTGATATCCAAAAATGCTAGCCACAGGGAACTGTATTCCTTTTCTGCTGTTTGGTCTCACTGGTGGCGAAAGAGCGTGCCAACGTTCGAGGCAGGTCTCGGCTGGATGTGCGATCGGAAGAACTCGTGGACGTCCTTGGTGTGCTGTTCTGTTAATGGAATACGGCTGGGTGACAGGCCCAAGGATCTGGTGGTGCGCTGCTGATCCGGCGGCCGTCCCTGACTGTTGGGCAACCGATGGACGACACCTGCAGTCTGGCTGGGCGACTGACCCAGGGTTCAGGCAGGGCGCCACGGTTCCTGCTGCCATGCAAAGTGGTTGTGAGATCGGTCTGCTGTTCCAGATGGCTGGTATAACCCTGGTGCGCTGCCAAAACAAGTGCAGTGGCTGGTGAGCTACCGTACTTCTGTAGGTGCAGAAGATAGCCATGCCATGAAATGGCCAGACTCAGGGCGAGGACAACAACGAGCCGGAGGTGCACTGTCCCGAGTGAGTGGCAATGAAAGAAGCCACGGGCAAAAAACAGCGAGAGACATTCAATTCAGACGCGCATTTAAAAAAGGACGGCACAGGACAACCTAACGTTAGCTATGCGTCATTACCATTTTGACCATAAAAATATAATTTTGTTTTTGTGTGCACACTCGTATATCGGTTGACTTCCTTAGCTAGCGATCTTGGGCCCATTAATAACACGGTATTACATCACAGAGTGAAACGTACAAGCATTTTGCGGTGCCATTAGTAGAGTTACTGTCTTTTACAACATTGGAACTGACCACAGCCATCACACCAAGTTCGGCCATTGCTTGTTGAATCTGATGCACAAAATTTGATACAGCACCAATCACGCCGAAGCTGATGCAATTCTGTAACAGTGCAATTGAGAGATATGCTAAATGCACATCTTCCAAGAGAGAAATTCTTAAAACTCCCGAGCGGGGAAGGGGTTGGTATTTTTTAAAAATTGTAGCTGTGATAGATTTAACTTTAACCATAAGGATAATGATGTTTTGCTGCCATAAGTCACATTGATGTGCTGAATGTGCCTCCCCGCTTGGCACCAAAAAACAAAACAAAAATAAAAAAAAACAAAAGCAGAGGCGGGGGGGGGGGGGCAAGCTTAAATGTTTATTGCCGTTGCACTCTCATAATGGCTCAGTGACCGAACACACGAGGGTAGCGTTTCTAGCTAAGGTGAAAGTCTCAAAAGGGGAGCACAAATGCTTCGAAATTTTGCGTCATCAAAACAACTAGCAAAAAAATAGATTTCCATGAATACACCTCTCATGTCTTGACACAGCAACAGTGAAGCTGGCTACCGCGAAAGCGCGGGTCAGAGCTTTTGCTTTGCTCGATACTATTTTGGAGAGGAATGCCAAAGCCGTTTGAGTCTTATTTACGACTTACCACCTTTAGTCTACCGCTGCACCAGCCATGTGCCCTCAGAGCTCATAGATCGCATCGCCACGAGCGCAGTTTTGTGCGCGGCTTTTGCGGTTAACGGTAGTTTTGTTTTCAATCTCCGTGCCGACAAAACTAAGTCCTTTTATGCCAGCTATGATTGCAACTGCCACAGTTTTGTCCGAGTTTGCGGAATGCATTCGACTGGTCGATTGTTGGCGCCACACTTTCGGAGTTCTGCCACTAACGTGGCCATACATGATGTGTCGAATGGCCGTCGTTTCATCCACAGTGGTTGTGGCAACAACCACATGCACTGTAGATCACGGTGCGTGCGGCTGTCGCATGCATACTTCCGAAGCTACGATCGAGCACGGTGCTCTTGACCGGCTTTTGTACAACGGTTTGGGTACTGCAGTTCATACCACACCCTGCGATTAGGACAAGTGTTGGGAACATTCGAACTTCGTCCCGATGGACACACGAATTGAGCTGGGGAAATTTAACAAATTTGTCCCAATTAATCTGAAACAGATGGTGTTTGCACAGCCAGTATGTCACTTTGCAGCACAGACGCGAGGAGTAGAACCGCAATGTACCCGGAGGTTTTACCTGGCTTGGGTTCGAGCTCTTTTGTACTGCTGCAATTTCGCATCACTGAGAGTCCACTGTACGTTCAGATGAACGCCTTCCAAGTTTGTTTATAAAGTGCGGTGGGCTCACAAACAGCCTGGAACAAACTGACCTGCATTTTTTGTCAATGTGGCCAGATCTCGCACACAAATTTCAATTTACGGGATATTTTCATGGCAACTATACAATCCGAAGAAACGGTTGAATTCCGGGAGTCTCCTGGACAATGTGAAAGACTTGGCAAATATGCACATACCTGCCAATTCTTCCGAATTTCCCGTAAAATGTACACATTTCGAGCACGCTTACAAATCTTGCCTAAAACTTAAACAAAACTAGATTTAGTAAACTAGCATGGCCTCCGCAATTGGCTACGGTGCATTGCCTTAGCTAGTGGCAGAGGCCACAAAAACGAAGTTGTGCTATATGCGCCACCAAGAGAGAACAATATCTATTGGTGTTAATGTGTGCATGAAGCATCTTTGGCACAATATATTGAAGTGTTCCATGTTGACTGCACTGAGCAAGCCTTGGTGTCGAGACTATGCATTTTTCAGTCAAATGGGTTGTAGTGAAGGCGTTAAGGCAAATGCCATTCGATATCCGAACGTGGCGGCACATAAATGGCATTAAATATTACGGCAAAAGGAGCTTAATTGCATTCTTTGCGCCAGTGTATCAGGAGCTCTGGTGCAGCCGCTCCCCTTTGGCCTACTGGGAAGGGGGCCCAGCGTGTCCCGGAGGCCACCACACGGAGGCGGGAGCGGCAGGGGCCAACAGCCCCGGACCCCCTTCTCTTCGCACAGCATTTGCCAGAGCTCTACTTTGTTGCAAGCTAAGTTTTAGGAGCGAAGCTCCTTAAGGCGTGGGCTGTGCGTCCCCTGTATGTAGCCACCTCTTGTTCAGTTCTAAGTATTACGCTAGCTACCGCCCGATCTAAAGGGTACAGCCATATCCATCCGTCCGTCCCTCCATCCGTCTGTCCGTCCATCCAAAAGATGCAAGATGTTATAAACTAGACGGCGGTACATGTAGTTGATTATGAAAGATGCGAGGTGTTATAAAATAGGAATGATGCCACATATGGCGCGTGTCATCGTTCGATATAGTGCGGCGACGTACGCTAGGGGGAGCGTTGCAATAAAATCGAGTGGGCAAAATGTACGGAGGATTCATGGTTTACCAGGTTTACCTCCGGAGCTTCACCCACTCATCATCATTCACTTCGTGGATATGGCGGCATTTTTTTCACTCACAACACTGTCACATGATCTGTCTTTTTCCGTGCTGCATATGACGTTTTCTTCAGACAACTAGGAGCTTCCCCTATACTGTTGAAACTCGCACAGATTCAACAGTGACCCGTATAAAATTCAAACACAAATACCCATGGCACACGAACTGCCTTGACCGAAACTGTGGTTATGGCCAACTCAAATGATTACAGACAGCCCACATAGCTGGGTATGGCAGACAAGCTGCAACAGTGGGATGGTGCAACAACTCTGGACAACATGTTAGTTGAGAAATTATAGAGAAAGCAACTGCAGTTGGCAAACGATGAGTCAAACGAAATCCTTTGAAAGCGAAGAACCATGCAATGGCCAAGACAAAGACATTGGCTACAGCAAGGGTCTCGACAAAAGAATTTTATCTAGCGATGCTTAGCCAATGCACATAGCCACAAATGCTAAATATGTAGAAGACAGCGGGAAAGTGTTGCCTTGTACGACACTTGTTAGGGGTGTGGCCACATGGAATGTTCGTGGGAAGTACTAGAACTTCTATTGCAACCTGTCAATATGCCATTTCATCAGCTTGCTCAACTGAAATAATAGGGCCCTGCTATCAGTGCAACGCATGCAGACATTTATTTTGCTAACTCTGTGAAACACTGAGGCACAACAAAGCTGTCTGCGTGAGAGGGATATATGACAAAACGATGTATTATGTAAAAAAAAGGGTGCAGAGAACAGTCCTGACCATAGCAAAGTAAAGAGAACACTGTGCCTGCCTGGTGGGCTCCAGACGGTAATGACACGTTTTTATTAGTCTTGAATCAGTCATTGTCCTCATCATCTTCCTCTTCCTCATTGTTGATCTGGAAGTACCGCAGCTCAAAGGCATCCTTTGTGGTGGCCACCACTCGGAGCCAGTCCCGAAGGTTGTTCTTCTTCAGGTACTTCTTTGTCAGATACTTTAGGTACCTGCACAAGATTGCATTATCACTTGGCTTAGCCTTTACTATTGCAAACAAAAAACAAATCAAGCATTTTAATAAAGGGATGAAATTCGAAAAGACAACCATGAAGATCACCTATGGAATCTTCCAAGGAGCAGCACGTTTGCCGTTTCGTCGCAGGTTTGAGGCATAGAGCATGACTTAAGGGAAGACGCGGGTCTTAGAAAAGTAAAAAATGGCCAAAAAATCGATTTTGAGAAAAACGCATTTTTCGAATCTTTGAACCTATAAGCACCTCTCCTCAAATTTTTAACGCTAAATTCGATAAAAAATAGGTTAAAATCTATTTTCAAACCATCACGGGAGTCACAAAACGACCCGCCAAACAGAAAATTTGTTCGAACTT
Source organism: Rhipicephalus microplus (assembly GCF_043290135.1). NCBI lineage: Eukaryota > Metazoa > Arthropoda > Arachnida > Ixodida > Ixodidae > Rhipicephalus > Rhipicephalus microplus. The sequence continues at coordinate 270,743,136 of NC_134702.1, read as the reverse complement.
CCCGTGCGCGCCGCCAGCGAAGCAGCCTGCGGATCGGCGCCATCTTGAGCTTGTTTTGAAGCTGGTTCCTTTGTACGCGTTTTGCGGGCTCTCAAAATGGCGTAGCTCCAACACAACGACTGCCCTCCCAAGTTTTGCGAAGCTGTCTGCCGGACCGCTGATTGGCTAGAGCGCGGCGGCGCGGCCACGGTTGCACGCTCTTTTTTTTTTGTTTGGTTTTGCTCCATCGGCGCCTGCTCTCGTGCGTGTTGTCTCGTCTGCTACCCGCTCGTGTACCGACGTCGCCGACGTATACGTCTTTCTGCATTTCGCCGGCATGGCTTGGGAAGCTCGCCTGAAGAAGAACACTCGTCAAGCTTTCGGCAGGAAACGAAAGCGAGCGTGGAATGCGCGGCAGAAGGGAGCGGCCTGCGCGCCGCCGAGAACCCCGGAGATGGCCGAGGCAGCGCATTGATGAAGGATGTCTGGGACAAAAATGTGTGTTTTACTTGAAATAGTGTTTTATGTATAAAAGGGCGATGTTTTTATATATAACATGTGTTTTCCTTTGGTTTTCAGTGCACTAGAACATCCACAAAGTTGTAGACTGGGTTCCTTATACTGATTCAACGGCCAGTACACAGTTTTTAAATGAGCTGTGGCAAATATTTTGGGAAGGTGCATTGACACATTTGGTACAGCCACACTCACATAATGTAGAGCTATACAACGGTGCCATTTTTACTGCTCTAGCTTCACTTTAGCAAAAGTTACAGTTATTAGAAACTTTAAATGCGTTTTTCTCAGTTCGATGTTTTTGTGCACCACACTAACCCTTAGGGGTTTTTCTTATATGTTACTGTTGATTGAGAATGGCAAACTTGGTATCATTTTATTTGTAATAACATTACCTATGGGGTGATGCTATTTTGATTACTCTAGAAGCATACTGTTAATTACAATTATGGATAGTAATGAGCGAAAATTGAACAGAATATCCCTTGTAAGTGCTGGTCTGTTTTCTTATCTATATAATGCCTAAAAATTAATAAATATAGCACCACCCCATACAGAAAGCCCTCAGCATTGGGGCTATGCATTTATTTTTTGGATCTGGCTTGATTAAGTTGCCAAAAAGCCCCCAATGAAGTGCATAATTAATTAAATTACAGATGTTAATATCTTTTTATCCACTGAAGCTATATCAGAAACAATTACATATTTGAAATCAGCATGAAAAACTGTCCAAGATGGTGAGGTGTGGTCAAGATTGAGCCAAAAACAAAAAAAATTTTAGACCCATGTCCCCCCCTTAAAGGGGTACTGACATAAAATTTTGGGGCAGAGATAGCCTGCGGGGTCGCTTTTCGTGAGCATTTGTATATCATCTGCGAGATATCAACAGCGAATATAGCTTGAAAGGTATTTGAAATTCATTTTGAAGTTTGCGGGAGCGGCCGATTCCATAGCGCTAGAGACACCATGGGAGGGGACCCCGAGGTAACCCCTACTTCCGTTACGTCACCACGCTACGGTTAACAAAACAAGTAATGATTACGTCATAGCCGCCATTTTTCTTTTGCTGTGTTAGTTCTCGCAGTCTATACTTCTCGACGGCCGGTTGCGAGTGCGTGGTCTTGGCACACGCTTATAAAGTTATGTGTTTGGGGACATTCCAGTCCCAATTCCTATTCGAAAGTAATTCTTCATACGAATCGTGCGGAAGTGCGTCACGGTTTTGTGTGCTGACGTGGTCAAGAGCTGCACATGCTAGGTGGCGACAGTTGCACCCAGTTTTTGGAGTTCTCTCATACTGAAACGAATTGATAATAAGGGGCCTGTAAATTATTATCTGTCGTGTGCTGCATCAAACGACGCGTCGTGTCACGACTAACAGGAGCCCAGCAACGCATTGCAGCAGAAAACGCGAGGCCAAAAAACCTTGGCCTTGCAGAGTGTTAGCAGAGCTAACACTCAGCTTGTAACTTTTCTTACTCTGACACCACATGTTAGTGCCATAGCGGCCAATGGTGTCGCATGGTCGCCAGGAAGTCTAAAAGTGCGATTTCATACGGGCGCCACATTGTGTCGAAATATTTGGAGTGTCTAATGCTCATTGAAGCAGAGAAAATTGCAACAAAGAAGTTTAAAGGGACACTAAAGGCAACTATAAAGTCGACGTTGATTGTTGAAATAGCGGTCCAGAAACATGGTAGTGATACTTTTGTGCCAAGGAAGAGTTTATTTTGAAACAAAATAACGTTTTAGTGGCCGGCAACCGGTTAGCGCACTTCAAGTTACCCGCATCAAGAAGTGGTCCAGCTCACGTCACTGTTGCCGTGCACAACATTACCTGGTTTTACTGCGTGGTTGCCGACACTAGTAGACAGAATGAAAGCAGTGCGATACAGCAGAAACAACAGCCATTGATCAATTTCCCGCCATGGGCTCCGAGATGGCAGAGGTATTTTTGGTTCAACTGCGCCTTGCTAGATGACACAATCTGCCTAGTGTAACTACGTGAAAAGCGAATTTTCGAACCACTCGTGCCATTCTTCATAGTGCAGCGGTTATTTTTGCCGTAAATCAAACAGTAACGATCAAGCAGCATTTTGTTACGTCTTTTGATGCACGGAAGGTTCTTTATTTAGTGCTGCTAGATTGAATACTAGTGATTATTGTAGATAGTTCGTCTGATGTGACTGGTATTGTAGCGTACTTGCCCCACGGAGGCGCGAAAAGAAGGCACCTACACTCCTTGAAGCTCTTCCGCGCTTCACATGGTGCAAAAACAAGAGTCTGGTGACTGGCGGCCTCGTGGTGATTATCGGGCACTCAATGCTGTGACAACGGCAGACCAATATCCTCTCCCCCAAATCCATGATTTCACCGCTCGCCTCGCGGGAACGACGATCTTCACTAAGCTGGATCTGACGGCCGCTTATCACCAGATTCCAGGAGAACCAAGCGACATCCCAAAGACGGCCTTGACAACACCTTTCCGCCTCTGAATTTGTTCGTATGCCGTACGGACTGAAGAACACGGTACGAACTTTTCAGCGTTTCATGAATGAGTTCACTCGCGGACTGCTCTTTGTTTTTGTCTACTTAGACGACATTTTGGTCGCCAGCAAAACGCCGGAGGAGCATGAAAATCACCTGCGCCTCCTCTTCAAGCGTCTTGACAAGCACGGTCTGGTTTTGAAGCCCCAAAAGTGCATCTTTGGTGTTAAAGCACTAGATTTCCTATATCATCGAATCACTCCCGCAAGGCATCTTGCCGCTCGAATCACGGGTGCAAGCAGTCAGGGAATTCCCCTCGCCTACCTCTTTCCGCAAGTTGCGCGAGTTTCTCGGGCTAATCAACTTCCGTAGGCGCTTCATCTCATCCTGTGCACACATTCTACAGCCACTAACTGACTTGCTGCGCCAGGACGGCAAGAAAACGCCCGAGTTTCACTGGTCAGCGGAGCACAAAAAAGCCTTCCAGGATGCGAAAACTCAACTTGCCTCCACAACACTTCTGATGCACCCGCTTTCCGACGCGCCAACGCGGCTCATGGTTGACGCTTCAACGACGGCAGTGGGAGCAGTGTTGCAACAATACGACGGCAAGGACTGGAAACCGATAGGTTTCTCTTCTAAAAAACGCCTGAAACAGGCAGAAGTGCGCTACAGCACCTTTGGAAGAGGGATGCTGGCCATTTATTCTTCTGTACAGCATTTCCGTCTCTTCCTAGAAGGCCGCATTTTCCCCATTTTAACGGACCACAAGCCGCTGACGTATGCGTTCAAGAACAACAGTTCCTCATATTTGGAAAGAGAACTGCGCCAACTTTCTTTCATTTCCGAATTTTTCACGGACATCCGCCACATAGCGGGGAGCGAAAAACAAGCAGCCGACGCACTCTCCCGTACCGACACCGTTTCAGCGTCCGTCGACTTTGAGACATTAGCCGCCGCCTAGCGGGAAGACCCAGAGGTAACCGAGATGAGGCAAAATTCACTGTCACTAGTGCTCGAAGAGATCCCGCTACCATACACAACGACTATGGTCACATGCGACACATCGCAGAAATCTCCAAGACCCTTCGTCGCCGTCCAGTTTCGGCGTGCAGTGTTTGACAGGCTTCACGACCTCAGCCACCCAGGAATCAGTGCGACGCAGAGGCTCGTAACTGACCGCTTTGTGTGGCTCGGAATTAACGACGACGTTCGCATTGGGCGAAGACGTGCCGAACATGTCACGCAGTCAAGGTAACTCTTCACACGCACACAGCACTCTCCAAGAATTTTGGCCACCAGAGAGTCGTTTCGACCACGTGCACTTGGACTTGGTGGGACCTCTTCCTCCTTCTCAGGGTTACAGATACCTGCTCACTTGTGTCGATCGATATTCACGGTGGCCCGAGGCGGTGCCGATTCTGGACATCGCAGCCGGGACCGTCGCACAGGCGTTTGTGGTCATATGGGTTTCACGCTATGGCTGCCCACTGCGCATAACAACCGATCGTGGACAAGTCCAGAGCAACCTATTCTCTGCGCTGGCAAGGCTTCTGGGAACATGGCTCCAGTACACCACGGCTTATCATCCAGCGAGCAATGGAATGGTGAAGCGGCTACACTGTCAACTGAAGGCATCTTTAACGGCCAAATTTGATAGAGAACACTGGGTGGAGAAGCTCCCTCTCGTTCTTCTGGGCCTGTGGGCCTGCGTACGGCGATAAAAGAAGACCTCGGATTCTGTGCAGCAGAAATGCTGTACGGCTCTACAATCCGACTATCGGGAGAATTCTTCGGTGAGAACCCAAGCGCTACGCCGACCTCTTCAGAACATACGGAAAGGCTGCATTCCTGGTTGGAGCACCTGCAACTCAGCGCGCTATGCGTCAGCCGCAAGCCGCAACCCCCAAACCCCCAAAGAGTGTTTTCTTTCCCAGACATGAATGAGGCAACCCATGTGTTCGTGCGACGTGACACAGTGAAAGCGCAGTTGACTCCGGCCCCTTCCGTGTGCTTTCGCGGTCGCACAAAACTGTGACCATTCGTGTTTGCGACAGAGAGGACGTCGTTTCGATCGCGTGAAACCGGCTCACCTCATGGACTAACTCGCACATTTGCTCGTTTTTTCCCCAGGCTCCGCGGTCTAGGGGGGACCCCTTGTAGCGGGCGATGACGCCGGTGATCGCGATAATTTTATTTGTGTGCGCATACCAATTCGTATGCCGAGGCGCACGGCGCAAACGCGGCCAACATGCCTCACGTTATCTCCGGATGGCCGCAGAAGATACGCAGCCACGCCCCTTTAGGTTGTCGCTTTCGAAGCCTGTTTTTCTGGGAAAATAAACTGGTCTTGTCCCAAACTTCAAGGAGTGTAGGTGTCTTCTTTTTGCACCACCGTGGGGCGAGTACGCTACAATATCATTTTGAGGATGTCCTACTGTGGCGCATGTACTCTTGTGCACTTGCCTTAATTTCTCAGCAAATAGTGCACTGCTGTTGAAAATATTGTCGTTTAGTATGTTGTCATACATTGAGCTTTCACTGTGATGTAAATTGTTATTTGACTTTAGTGTCCCTTCAATTTTCGTTTTAAAGTTCTTTAACGGGAGAAGCAGGTCCGATTTTTTTTCAGAAAAGTCGATTTTGTGTTTTGTATACCTCCAAGCCTTCTAATATATTGAAAAATCAAAGCTGAGAATCAACTAGAGGTTATTGAAAAATACAATTAAGGGGTCTTTGGGACCAAAAAGTGACAAAAAATTCATTTTTTAAAATTGACATATTTAGATTCTACAAGTATTTTTCTGTCTCTGTGCAAATTTTTACACACCAGGAAGTGGTTATTTTTTTGTAATCTCATTCTGATTGTCCAGATTCTTGGTGCCGTTAACAAGCAGAACCTGCAAAAAAAAGTGGAACCGACTTCGAGGCTTCTTTATATATGACCGGCACCTGTGTTAGAAGCTCTGCTACGAACTTATGAGCACCTTTATGAGGATTGCAAAACATGCGCACCATAATTGTTGCTTTTTGAAGAAGCTGTGTCATTTCAGTTTTTTTCCATTTTTTTTTCTCATAAAGTAAATTAACATCTGTTCAATTTTGAGGCCTCAATATCTCTGCAGCTAGGGCGGGTACTACAATAATTCTTTTTGTAATGGAAACCTGTATGTGTGTAGAACGCAAGTATGGGAGCAGAATTTGGAGCACAAGCCTTTTTAATTAATTACCCATCAAAATTGTAATATAGTTTTAACTGCATTTGCAAATGGACAGTTCATTTTGCTGTAAAATAACCAAGGCCCAGAAAAAAAAAAAACTTTTGCATACTTTCACTCTATAGTCATTAGTCTATGTTGTCATATCTTAAATATCAGTTAATTAAGCCCTTTTTTCTATGGCATTTTGTTTTTGAGTGGTAGGCCACTCAAAAACAAAATTTTTTAAGGGCGGGCAGCATTGAAATAACTTTTTCCTCAAAACCAGCATGTCTTATTTAAATTCTCCAGCTATTTACAGTGCAAAATATAGAATATTTATTTATAGAGAGGTAACCTTTGTCAAAAATTGCATTAAGAAAGCTAGCCACACCAGCTGTGATAAGTGACTAATGGGTGGCTTTATTCAATAAAGCTTTGACGTTTGTGTAACTAATTGCTGGAGCTATGCAGTGAACTAAAATAAATAATATACAGTGAATATCAAGGAAGTAATGCTTAAAAAAAAACGGGAAAAAGAGCCAATTTAGACTGAACTTGTTGGAGAAATCAACCGTGAACTGCAAAATATTTGATGGATTTCTTTTATTTCAGTTCACTGCACAGATATATATGTTGCAAGTAATTGTGCAAAATTACAGTTCAAAGTATATGCTGAGAAATACGTTATGAAAGTTTGCGTCGCAACATTTGGAGCAAATTATCTTCAGAAAAACGTAAATAAAGATTTCTGAGCTTGTAAAAATGGTCAAAATCTTCGCATGCAGGCCTAAAATGCACCAGATTCATAGCTGGACCCTTCTGCGGAAGCATTATCGTCTCCTTTTGTTCGGGTGGCTGCTCGTCTTTTCTTCCTGGCCTGTTTTGTCCCATCCGCTGACTTGTGTTTAGCATTGGGCATGCGCAGATGATCCCTGGCGATGCAAGCTTTCGTCGTGTGGTACCCTGGTTCTATCCCAGCTTGCCTCAGCATATCTAGGGTAGGGTGCTTACACTGCCATTAATAAAGTGTGCCACAGCATCACGCAAGGCAAACATTACTGTAGGCAAGCTTACGTAGACCTCTTTGGGTGCCCGCTGCCATATTCGACCATTGAAACACTCATTAGCATTTTGAGTCTTTCCATGAAGGCACTTCATTAGAAGTTCTTCAGAGCACAGGTCACTGTAGATAGTTTCAACTTTGTTGAGCACATCATTTGGAAGTCCTCCTTTGTGTACATATTTCCCTTGGCCGAGTGCTTCGACCCTTTGGTATCCGCACCAGCTTTTCGGTCCAAGTGGACACAGGCCATGTCTCTGCTGCTTGTCGGTAGAGCTACAATGAAAAAGACTGGCAAGGATAGCTTTTTTCTTTGTAGAAAGGTTCCCCACATTATCCCTTATGGCGATGCCATAGTAGTTTTGCAGGCAGTCAATGAGGGCATCAGTGAGCTTTTCCTAACCACCGAGTCCACGCACTGTCTTCAGTTTTCTGAGGCGGCAGCCAACACGCTTCTGGACATGCCCAATACATTCTAGTTTCTGCACACTGTTCTTTCCATACAAGTCTTTAACAGCAGCATAGCTCTTAGAATCACCATCGCCGTAGTACTGCAGGTACTTCACATCTCTTCTGCCTTTCGACCTTTCAAATATTCGGTATAGACCAACTGTCTCCATGCTGCCAGCACTTCATGTTTTGCTTGACAGGAAGTGTGGTTTGCCTTCCATTCCTGGTACGAAGCACTATCTTGTCTCAACTTGCTTTTCGTTTTAGAAGACTTACACGAACTAGAAAGGGCCTCAACAACAATATCCTTTCCCGTGTCAACAGAAATCAGACACACAACCATTCAAAGATGAATGGCCACGCTTCTGCCACGTGCCATCACCTTAAACACCACACTCAGCACTCCCCACAACACGACGAACTCCCACGGCAAGCATCAGTCACCGACTTCGACGCCACTTCTCCTACCGCTGCAGAAAGCCGAGATGACAATTTGTCCTAGGCGGAGTGACGTGGAAGAGCAGGCATGCTCATCACTTTCGAAAAAGTTTTCGCACCAGCATGCCCATTTCCTAACTGACGCATCGCGTAAACCAGACGGAAATTGTTCTCATTGGCACCACCCACCTTTCTCGACGTATGAAATGGACGCCTGAACCCACAGTCGGTACACTTGACCGCACAAGCCGAGCACATCCCTTCGTGAGAGCATTCCTCGAGCTTCAGTGTTCTGTTCACGCATTTGGAACATGCCAGCGATGAAAACACTGAAGGAAGAATACCAATGTCCATTATCCTGTTCCCTTGGAGCGCAGAATTCTCTAGTGGAGCCTGGTACGCTTTGTTTATGTCCCCAAGCTTTTTCGCGGTCGCCGAAATGCCGGCGTCTGTGTCAGTAGGCAGCCTCGTCGTCATGTAGCGATTCCCAGCAAACTCGCGCTTCCTCGTCTTCTGTGTTCTGCACTTTCCCATGCTGGTCGTAATATGGTCCAGGTGGCCTAAGGATACAGGCCTAGTAGCGTTGACACGTGGAAGAAATGCAGAACAAAGCCTGACCAAGTCAAACAACAAAAATTCCGACGATCATCGTGCGTCCCCCTTGTGGCTGTTGGTAGAGATTAACGAAGACTTTTAAACACAAAGTTATATTTAATGACAGCATCTTATATAACAGTCACAATAAAATGCATAAACTATTTTGAATAGCATTAATACATACGAAACAACACTTGATATTGAAAGCGATTTTTCTAAACCGAAACCACAGTTGAAAATGTGGTTTCGGTTTTGCTATCGGAGCATAGGGTATAGAAAACTTGCTGTAACGTGTAAAATTAATGTCGCTAGGAGGATAATTTTTGTTGCAACATATATGTGAATGTTTGGGCGTGCAAGAAAAACAAAACCCCGAAATTAATTTCGCGAAAAAAAAAAAAAAGACTTTTGAAGGTGGCCTACCACCTTAAACAATAGAGGGTGAACTTGAGTTATCTCAGGAACAAGATGCATTACAGGATGAATATTGGAAATAAGCAGGGAAAAACTGCATAAGCTTGTGCCGTTTGATGAAGATCACTGAAGAAATAAAAAAAAATGTCTAAGACTAGTCTGCCCGCCTAATGTACTTGTAGTGTCTCACAAAAGTGCTAAATCACCTGATTTTCGCGTACACGGCACTTCGCTCTGCGGCATCGCCGGCTCTTAAAATTTCGCGGGCATGTAGGCCTAACCCTCTTCTCCCAGAGCCCACTTCAACAGCGCGGCATTCGCGCTGAAAATACAAAAATAAATAAAATTTCTTAACTGCATTTTTGCAAATGCGTGGCGAATGGGCCTTTTTGAAGTCACGTGGTATGACCGGAGCATTGGTTGAGAGCATTCCGACGTGCAGTCGGACGCGAGCGCTTTCTTCGTTCTCTTGCTTTTGCCAAGACAGACGAACAGAATAGCCCGAGTTACTTTTTCTGCACTATGGATGCCGGCGAGAAACTCTGTCGTACACTGAAGTTCCTTACGTGCTGCCAGTAAAATGGAAGGTGCCCCAAATGCTAGCGGTGAGTGCTGGCGGTGGGAGGTTCGTCTGCTGCTAGGCCTAGCCGGGACAGTGGCAGCACACCTGATTTGGATTGTTTGAGCTGCATTCCTAGCGTTCATGACTTCGTCAGTGCTTCAGAGCGAAAGATAAAGATATTCGACGACCAAAGCAAGTGTCAGGACAAACGTAGATGCACATTTATTTGTGAGGCCGATGCGATGCAGAACCCCGTCAGTCACACAGTATGCCTCAGCTGAGGGCCGGGTCAGCTGTTACATTTGAGTAGTAGTATCGGCAAGTAGACAATAAGGACTGGCATTGTTTTCGAAACTTTGTTGCCGAAATGACGCATGCCCTGCAACTGTTCTTTCGTCCATGTACACGTAAAGCCGCGAGTATCCGTCATGCATTGGAAGCGAGGAGACGTCCAACAGCGGTAGTGCACGGGACAGCTTCTCCATGAACGTGAAGTCGGTGGTCGCATCGAGTGCAATCGGTGTCTGACACGAGCAGCTTGCGCGGTTTTGTGCAATCCTTGCTGTTCAAAACCCAGCACACCACAAAACTTCCACTTCCATTGAAAAAAAAAAAAAAGTGCATGCCGCCGCCAAAAACCTTGCACGAGCCATAGCGCAATGCCGCAAAAAAAAAAAAAAAAAAAAGCCTGCCGGGAGGAGGCAGCTCGCAGAGACTGTCAGGGTGAAACATATGGTGCTGGGTCATTCTAAAACTGTGAACTTTTTCTGATAGCCTTGCTGACATTCTCTGTGAATTTCATGCAGATAAGTTCACAAGTGTAGCATTAAACATGTTGTTGAACTTTTAGACCTGCTTTTCTCAGAGTCTTATTTTTCAGCATTTTAGAGCTTGTGCACTAAAATTTGTATGCTTTATATGTAGTCGGATTCTAATAAAACTTAGCATGCTAACATGTCCTGAATTTAAAAAATCAACTTTCAGGGGTCTCCAAAGCATATCTAGCTAGATAACCTCAAAAGCTTGTTCCTTGAGTACGGTAAAACAAACTCAGCATTAGAATTTTTTTCTAGGCCAGCATACATATGTTACACAATGTTTATTTTATAGAGCGTCCTTGTGCTTATTATGATTGCCTTAGCTTGCAAGAAAATTCATTGTTTATAAATGCTTAGTCTGCAAAGAATGAACTGAATGAGATATTGAAAGAAATAAAAGCAGATTTAAATAGAAGAGCTCAAACTCTACAACTGGTGAAACTTTCATTGAACTGTCACAAATATCAGGAAAAAAATTTTTTTTCCTGAGGAGCATCCTCCCCCTTCAAGGGTCACTCACCAGGCCCCATAACAAATTTTAATTAGACCGTGGAAATTGTTGGATGTCCGATGAGGGTCATTTTGCCACAAAATTTTTTTAATCGGTTGATTACGAGCCGAGAAAACTTTTTTTTAAGAAGCTACGCAAAGGAGAAAGAGGAGGTCAGCTCGGAACCCTTGCCGCTCCTCCACGTAGCATTCGAAAGCCAAATCCCTTCCTTGCCCTCTCCAGCATCTGACCAAGTACGCCTGACGTGCCCGAACAAGCGCAACCCCTGTACACGCAAGCGGCATTTTTTTGTTGTTGGCCAGCATTGTTTTAAAGTCTACTGCCTGTTTTTGCGAGATGGTTTGGAAACGCTGGCTTATACGCGGTAGAATAGATGAGCACAATGAGTGCGCAAACGCATAGGGGCATTTCACGGCTGTTGTCAGCTCGTTGCGCTGACCGCGGCGACACGAACGCATGCGAAACACCGGCACATGAGCCCCACATCTTGTTGCGATTCACGGGAAAAAACGAAGAAAAAAAAAAAAAAAAAAAGAGCGCTCATATTCTCATATTGCGTCTCATTACTTATTTAGAAATTTATTAATCCCTTCAAGCAACAAATAGATATACTATGCATGTAAATAATTATACTATGAATGTAAATAATAATAAATAACGTCAGAGCATAGTCGTCTACATAGAGGACCAACGTCACTGCATTGCCGTGTACGTAGGGCCATTCATACGCGCACGTCATGCCCTCATCCTCTGGGCGCGCTCGCGAAAGCAAGGAGGAGCAGCGATCTTGAAATTTGACCTAATTTCGCGGCGCGTGGCATTGCAAATTTTGGTAGACGTGATCATAAACGCCTCATCTACGCATTGCACTTGTCAGCTCAAAATTCTCAAACCTGGCGAGTGGCTCTTTAGAAGTGCACAGTAGGCTCATGTGGCGCTACGCCATGCACGTAGGCTAGCGATTGACTATAAGTCCGACTGGCAGGCCTTTCGGTAGTTGCCGCATCACCTTTGTTCTTTGGTGATGGTTATCAGAAGGACCACTACAATCACGCGCAAGTCTAAATAACTGATCAGCTGTTTCCGTGATTTTGCAGTAGCGTCGCTGTATCAAAATGAAGCAGCACACGTGTACAAGATGGCAACTATCATGTAATGCCTGCTCACTATGCGTGCTGTCAACAGTATTTTGGGTTACAAAACCACAATGTGGTGCAAATTTAAAAAGAGATACTTTTGGAGCAGTAATTTTTAGTTGACTTAGGTTTCCTACCCTTATTTAGTTCGACATGCAGTCATGCTATGCTATGTCGAATTTGGTATAGAGCTGTGCTCACTCACCTCTTTGAGAAGGGAACCTCGGCGGTGACAGTGACCTTGTTCTTGTCCTTGTCCACTGTGATCACCCCAGACAGATTGTTAGTCTTCCCATTGTACTTGATGCGTTCACGCAAGTAGCTGTCCTGCACAAATGATCATGCCACGGCTCAGGCAAAACTGTGCGCCCTAAAAAAGTCAATGATGGAGCACAGTACTTTTTGAAAAGTATACTAGCTACACAGAACTGCCATTCAAAAGCTTGTCTGGAAACTGCGCACCATCTCCTGGACATGCACTTAGAAGTAAAGCGTGGCCAATAATATTTGCCCCTTTGGATGCTTGACTATGGCAGGATGCTCGACTATGCCAGTTATTGAAACATTAGTGGTCAAAATGATAAAAAAATCTGCATCAACATTTAATCGAGAAGCTGAGCGAAATTGTGCAGTTACCCCTAGGAACACGTTTAGAGTGCACTGCTCCCGATGTCACCTGCTAGCCATCAAAGCATCTTCTGTACAAGTGAATTTCGTAAATAACCTAAAACAGTGGTGCACACAAAATGACTAACTAACCAGCCGTTTACGATCGCCAATTGACTACTTGGGCTTCATTTTCGAAGTCTACATTACAATGCATTGCTCGTCGCAGCCAATGTATCGTCTTTGGATGTTTTGAGCATGGTGCGCTCGGTCGTTACAGGGGCCCCCACGGGACTTGTTGACGCACGCACTGAAAAACTGAGTGCCCAAAGTCCTGATGCACATGAGGTATTTTAGTACTTGCTATCCCTCCCGGCTTAGCTTCCAACACCTTTGTCAGGATAGAAGAATGCAATTGCAGCATGCAACTACTCTTTGTAACTCCACTCGTTCTAGACTAATAAATAAGTAGGTGTTGCTACTGCATGACTTAGGACAATTCATGAAGTGCAGAAATATTAAGAACGTGATAAATGGTAAAAAAGTCCAAAAGAGACAAGACAATTGAAGAAACACAGGGCTAGCACCCAGTGTGGGTTTTTTCGGTTCTCTCATCTTCTCTGTGCTGTTTTTTACTTTTTTACAATATGTATACTTTTACTTTTTTACAATATACCGACTAGCCCAATGAAATAAACTTCTGAGATTCAAAATGGCATGTAAACATTTCCAACACAAATTGCTATGCATTAAATATTACAAGGTAAATGAAACAAAAATATTCTCACAGTAGCTTTTCCTTCACTAGCTCATTCTTTAGTTGACATCAATGCTGGCTGACGCGGACATTATTCTTCCAGAGTCTGAACGAGGCTGGGTTTATTCACAGCATAGCTAACAACATGTCTGCCGTGCTATGTTCTTTCGAAGGCTGCCTATCATGCTCGACATTTAACCCGAAGCACCTTCAAAAATGGACAGCACAGTCCCTGGGGAGCCCAGCTCTCTTCTTTCCCAACATTAAAACGTAACTGCCTGTCTCTGATTGTGTATCGAGGATAAAATGGGCAAGAAAGTGCCCTTTGCACAAACTGTATCTCCTTTGCAGTGCGTGGTTTTTTCGCAGTATTGGATGAAAAGGACGTTTCTGTCAGAAGACTTCATTTCTACGTACTTCTCTATGCAAAATTTATACCTAATGATGGATATGTGGGGTTTAACGTCCCGAAACCACTATATGATTATGAGAGACGCCGTAGTGGAGGGCTCCGGAAATTTAGACCACCTGGGGTTCTTTAACGTGCACCCAAATCTGAGCACACGGGCCTACAACATTTCCGCCTCCATCGGAAATGCAGCCGCCGCAGCCGGGATTCGAAACCACACCCTGCGGGTCAGCAGCCGAGTGCCTTAGCCACTAGACCACCGCGGCGGGGCGCAAAATTTATACCTACTGTTGCAAAAGGGCACAAAGCACTTGCCCATTTTCCTGCAGCACAAAAACACTTCATTAAACTTACAGCTACCTAGCATTATTTCTTCCGTGTTGGTGTCAATTCTGGACCCAGAGTCCAACTCTGACCACTAGAGGATCGTCATTGCTATAGATTGTGCAAGCAGGTATGCCAACACTCGAGCGCTCTCTACCAGCACTGCTAGTGACGTTGCAGACTGTCTCGCCCCCCAATGTCATAACATCATGGGTCTCCCAGCCAACTGCTCACGGATCGTGGCCATGCATTTTCGACCTGAGTATTCGACAAATTTCTGCGCTCTCCATAAACGCAGCACAAGCTGACCACTTCCTTCCATACCCAGATAAATGGTGCCACGGAGCGCCTGAATCACACCCTCGCGGGCATCCTCTCAATGCAAGTCTCACCTAATCACCGTGACTGGGACTTGGCATCACCTCAAATGATCTTTGCTTACAATTCCTTGCGCAATGCCACTACTGACTACTCACATGCTCTTATGGCCGTAATCGAACCAAAAACAGTTACTCCTCCACCTAGCAAATATGCACGTGATGTCATCGCTCATGCCGACTGCACGCGCACCAGATCGTCGGCCCTAGGGTGTCGGCATGTTCACATCATTCATTCCGCACCCGCTCTCTAGTTCTGTGGTGCCCACTTGGTCGTGTTGGCTTGACAGAGAAGTTGTCTCAGTACGTGGGTCTCTACAGTATTGTTTGCCAGGGAAAGGACATCACCTACGAAATCGTTCTATTTCCTGCGACCACCCCACCGAAAATCAAATCCAGAGATGTGCACATCAGAAGGCTAAAACTGCACCCCCTCCTGCTAAATACCAAGTGCAGTGAGACTGTGCTTTTACCGCCAGGGGTCATGTCAGATATTCTGCCTACAGAAGAGGACTGAGAGAGGTGGCCTGCTCGGTATGCCGGCTGTTTTCCATCTTGGTTGATGCTGTGCATATCAGTTACATAACCCGTAAACAAACACGTCTCTTGTTAAGTAACAGTATACTGCAATTACTAATCTAACGCGCACCATTTTTCTGGTTAAGCGAGTTCATAAATCGCATGCGCATTAGAATATAGTACGAAAAAAGAAAAGAATACGGTCATTCTATTGCCATCGGCATTTCCAAAATGGTCGTCCCTTACATGCGTCGACATGGCGCGTCAGCCATTTCTGCCTACGTGTTTCCCATGTGCAGCACTTCGTACGTGTTCTGAGGTGTTGATCATCTTGTAGTGCATTAGCATCGACAGCATGGAAGGACCGACTCCAAAAACTCGACGAGTGCACCACGATGCCGCTTTTAAAAGAAATGTCATCGCGTGTGCCAAAACAAACAAATCGGGCCGCATCGTGGTCATTTGGAGTTCCCGAAATGTGCATGCGGGACTGGCAGAAATAAAAAGCACAAGATTGTCGACAGCAAAGATAACGGCTTCAGTGGACCACAGCAGGATCGGTTTCCGCAAATTGAAGAGCTGCTTGGCGAGTATGTGATTGAGCAGTGAGCGGCACAGCGGCCTGCGACGACAGAACTGCTCCATGTGCAGGCTATGCGGTTAGCCTTAGAAAAAGGGCTAATGCGGAGCCAGTTTAAAACGAGCAGGTGCTGGATAACTAACATTATGAAGAGGAAAGGATTTCCCTCCGAAGGCGAACAGGCATATGCGAAAAGTTTCCGGAGGAGTACGACGAAAAGCTTCACAGTTTTTCAGAGGTTCGTCCTAAACTTGCGGCACAACAACGGCTACCTGCTTGGGCAAATCAGGAATGTCCACCAGATGCCTCTTTACTTCGACATGCCTGGCACCACAACCGTCAGAAGAAGGGGAAGAAGCAAGTTCGCATGCCGACATCGGGCCACGGTAAAATTAGAGTGACGGCAATGCTTCGTTGCACGTCAGATAGGCACAAGCTTCCCCCGTACCACAAATTTAAACGGAAGACGCTCCCGAAAGGAGTCGTTTTCCCGAGTGGTGTGATCGTGCGTGCCAACGAGAAAAATGAGTGCGCGTTGCAATCGATGTCTTACCTTTTTTTTTTTTCCGTCATGGAAACCGGGTGTGCCTTACAATCGAGGGCGCGGTAGAATCGAGTAAACACGGTACGCGAGATGGGACCTAAATGAGTTGACTGCCAGCCTCAATTCATATATCAACGCCGTCACTACCCACGAGCCCTGTTGTGGTAATCTACCGTGGCCGCCCTGCAGAAAACTTGGTGACTTAGCAAGTGCATGTTCACTACAATTATATTGCTTCTAAAATTGCTAGCCTTGGTTCGCGCACAATACCGTGGCTTTTGCGGCAAACGGTAGTTCCTTGAACAACCCCCGTGCTCTTGGCTGCGCACGCGGCTTCAAAACGAGGTCGTATACTATCTACAATTGCATCTGCCACAGTTTTATTTGCAGAGTTTGTAGAAAGCAGCGTTGCTTTGACTGGTTGAGTGCATGCTTTCCGGGTTCTGTCAGTTATATCGTCACCATACATGATCACGTCAAGGGCAACAGAGGTTTCGCCCACGGCGGTTGTGGCAACGACAATCACCCTACTGTAGAAGACAGTGCGCACCCGTCGCACGCGTACTTCAGAAACCGAGTACGCTGCTCTTGGCCTTCGTTCGGCGGCTTCCGTACTAAAGTTCGTTATCACCCGCCACAATTACGAAATGTGTTAAAAACATTCGAATTTAGGCCCAATGGGAACAGTAGAATTTGGCTGGGGAATTGCAAGAATGATTATCTGCCGTGTTTTCGCATCACTGAGATTCCACTGTACGTTTAAAGAAACGCCTATCAAACTCATTTATATAAAATGGGATAGGTTGGAAAAGCCTGGAGTTGATCGAGCTGCTTTTTTGTCAATGCAAATAGACCACACACAGAAATTTCGATTTCCAGGAGACTTAGCAGGTATGTCATTTTCTCCACATAATTTTTTTTTGCAACGTTGGAGAGGGAAATTTGGGAGCTACTCTATTCGTGCGCATGGAGGTGAAGGCTTGCGAGAGAATTGCCTTTGTGGACGCTAGTGGTCGTGTTGCACGAGATCACCAACAAGGCCCGCCTTATGAGGCTCAACCTACGGCGCCTGCTTTCATTAGCCACGCAAGAATTGCAAAAGGTACCTGCTTCTTTTTCATTTTTTGCAGCACACACTACAGAGTCACGCACAACCGATATCAGCTTGCATGAAAAGAACCGCTTAGCAAAGGCCGGTCGTGCACCATAAAGGACATCCGTTTAAAGATTGCCACGATGTGTAACTTGTTATAACTGCAATGGAAGGCACGCAGCAGTTGTTTGCAAACCTGAATACGCTCAAAGGAACCACTCAAACGAAGCAAGGGCCCCCATTTCGAATGTGAAAACAAATTAATCATCATCGCAATGTTAAGAAATTGCGGCACTACTAAAGACGTTTCGGGCATGGTTGATAACCGAAAGTGTCTCGTTTTATCAGAGCTGTATTTGAGAATGGAAACCAACAGACAGACATTCATCAGGCAAGATATCTCTAAGAAGCTAGGATTTTTCCATATTGTGCACTATCGAAATCTATGTAACGACATTTGGAGGAGTGAGCCGAGCACCAAGACAATGACTGAACATTGTCAAAGCGATGCTAATGAGTCAATCAGATCATTGAAAACATGAAATAGAAGCCATAGAAATACCGTTTATTTGTGAGCACCTAATTTAAATGCCAGCAACAAACGTATTTTTCTTCGCTAAGGCACGTCGCCAGGCGAGTTAGTTGGTATTCATCATTTATAAGGGTATGACGCACCTCGACAAGACACAAAAAGAGACACACACAGTGCAGTGTGCGTCTCTTTTTTCGTGTACTCGACGTGGTGAGCTATACCCTTATAAATATGAGTATGTTTCTTAGCAGAAAAGAAGTTCATTGCTGATACAGTGCACATTCCCGGACTAAATAGTGAAGACGGCATATGCATGCTCCTAAGAGCAGACCAAATGTGAAAATTTTTGGACAATGTTTTCCCTCACGAGCACCAGCAAGGCCTAATTTCCATCAGCACGAAACTGGAATGAACGTCGTAAGGCCCAATACACTGCGAAGAACAGAATTATACTGGGGCTGTTATGCACACCTGCGTTCATTGTACGAGCTTTGATGACTCGGTCAAGCCTCACTGATTGCGACTATTCTCACAACCAGAGGTCGAATAGCTACGAAAGTTACAAATGACAACAAGAAGGACACACCCGGACCATTCAACGAGGAAGTACCGCACAAAGATTAGCGATTTGAAGTCGTACTTCCTTCGGCGAATATGAACTAGAATTTCACAAGTGACTGAGCAGTTGGTGTTCCACTACTTAAGATTCAAGCACGACCTAAAACGACACGACAAGGTGATAATACCTTAACAATCTGGCATAGGTGTTGGTCAATTTCTTTTAGAAGACGAACACTCATTCATCGACGACAAGCGCAAGCCAACGATACGAACGCGTACTGAAAACGCCAATTCGATGTGCTGTGAAAAAGCCTTGGTGCTACTTCCAAACCATCATCAGGTCATTAACCTCACAGTTATGCGAGCTCACGAAATACTGTATTTATTCGCATAATTTGCATACCCCTAATGTATTGTCAGCTTTACGGAAAAAAAATATTTACTCACATATTTAGCCCTCCCCTACTGGCGCACGGACGAAAACTTTTGACCTTCGGGTTCTTTACGGGCACACGCGCACCCCACCAATCAGGCGAGCGCAGTCAAATTGGTTGCAAGTGCGAATTCCCTTCTTCCGAGGACTTCCCCTGGGCTACGGTTACTAGAATGCTGTACCCAAACCTATTGACGGGTCTACGCTGACGGGTCGCCAGAGCCCCTCGAGCATTTTTCCTGTTCTTTTTTCCACGGTTTCCTCCTTCTATCTTTACATCTCTACCACCGTGGGCATACCCGCTCACATCACGGCACAGATAACTTTCAGTTTTGGAGGCTTGTGAGGGACTGCCGCGCCAACTGTTCCTCTCGTTCTCTGTGTCCGCACTGCAATGCATGCTTGGTTTCGAAAGTTTAGGTTTTGTCATCTGTCCACTGCGTATTTACTGTTCTCTTGTGACAGGCTACAGTAATTATACATACAACAAAAACCAAGCTCGCTGTTATAAACTTTGTCGAAGAAAATGGAAATCTTGCCATTGCCAAGCACTTCAGTGTGAAGTGCTTCAACGCGTGACTGGCGCGATCGGTACTAGAGAAAGGAGAACCCACGCTTGCTAATACGAATTTCCTGCCTATTGAAGGCCTTTTCAATTATGTGCGATCGCATAGGTCCTCTGGTATCGTGTCAGTATTGTCAAGAAGGGCTTCAAGAAAATGGGACTATCAAACGAGTTGAACACAACCAAGGGCGATGACAGCGGCGGCGACCATGCTTCTCAATGGGGCCTCTCGATCAGCGATTCCGACAAGATTGCGCTTGATTGGATCTGACTGGTTTGAGTACGTCACTGATGGAAGCGACATTTTGTTTTTTGGTGTAGATTCTGGAGCAGGAAAAATGGTGCTTTGGAGAAGGTAAATGCTATAGCTTAGGGCTGCTTTCGGTCTTTTCAGAGCAGATGCATGTTCCTAACGACTCCTGCAGTCTAAAATATCCCATTACGGCCCAGCCCGCACAAACGTGTGGGTAAGCGAAAACAGTCACTGAACGGTACCTATTTCAGTTTCGGTTTCAGAGACCTCTGTCAGCAATGTCAATGTCCCGGAGAATATCTCATTTTCAGTAGTTCATCAATTTGACCACCAGAGGGCGAGGAATTTCTCAAAGAAGCATGGCGTCTCAACATGTGCGTCCACGCCGGCTCCCTCCAAAACGTGAGTCAGCATTTTTTCTTGATATTCGTATTTTTTTCCGAAAATCTTCTATAGCATAGCAATTTTAAGACGTCGGGAAACACGTAGCACTAAAAAATTTACTCGTTCTGATTGCGGGCGTTTTGTGGTCACGCGCGAAAAACCCACACGCACGTTTGTGCGGGCTGGGCGTTTGTTGTCGTGAAATGCGTCGCGGCACAGTGCTAGTTGGCGCCCTCGTGCGCTGTTGTGACAGCGCGGTATATCTTTTCATTCCGCAAAATTTTTGCCAATCGTATTGGCGGGTCCCCTATTCGTGTTTTAGAGTTTACTCATGCGTCAAGTTAGCGACACAATGTGACTTTGCGTGAATTATGAGTACAATTAGTGGACAAATTATGGATTCCGTGATTGCATGAAACAACAGCTGTACAGCTGTATCTGAAACAGTGAGGAACTACATTTAGCGTCGCATAGCTGTACAGTTGTCACATGTTATTTGTTTATTACCTTTCATGAATCACAGTGAGGATCAGAATTGTTTTGGTCAGGTTTCTGGTGCAATATTTCAACGCCATAGCTGTCATTTAACCTCGGCAACGAACTTTGTGTTGTTGTGATGCATAAATTTTGCACTGTTTTCACCTGCAGGAATTTTCAATCCCGAGGATGAAAATGATATGGAAGAAATTTTGAAGCTCCTGGATTCCTCTGACATCGAATTCAGTGACGACGACGACGACGAGCTAGCAGAAATTCAAAATCGTGAACCAAATCAACCCGGCGGTGATAGCAACAGTGACAATGATGAAGATATTGATCACTCTGTTCCCGCACCTTCTGCCTCAGGTGACCAGTCAACAACCCCTGCCAGCAACAATAGAGGTCGCACCTTTTGGATGAAGAAGCCCTTCCCCAAAAAGCCTGACCCGCCTGGAGCCATCGAAAGGGCCGATGTTTTGGTAGATGTCAAAAGTCCATTGAGCTACTTTTCAGAGTATTTTAGCGAGCAGTTTTTTGAAAATGCCGCTGAAAAGACCAATATGTACCACATGTCAAAGCATGGAAAAGCTCTGCAAGCGACCGCGCAAAAGGTAAAGCAGCTGTTCGGTATGCATTTAGTCATGGGCTGCATTCGATTTCGGCAGTTACACATGTATTGGAAAAGAGGGTACCATTTTGATCTCATCAGCAGCGTAATGACACGTGAAGAATTCAAGAGGTTACGGTCAAGTCTGCACTTTGTTGACACGGAAAAACCGCGAGAAGCAGACGATGTGAACAGGCTTTGGAAAGTTCAGCCAATAATTGATGCGGTTAGGACCCGATGCACGCAACTGGAGAGAGCTCCCCGTTGCTACTCAGTTGATGAGCAAATGATACCATTTACTGGTAGGTGTCCTCTCCGCCAATACGTGAAAGGAAAGCCCAGACCACTCGGGCTCAAAAATTTTGTTGTAACCACATCTGAGGGTTTAGTAATGGACTTCGAGATCTATCAAGAAAAGTCCACTCCCCTTGCTGAAACGTCACTTGGCTTGGGTCCAAACGCTGTGCTGAGACTAGTGCGCACATTGCCAGAGAAATCCTCGATATTTTTTGACAGGTACTTTACCACCATTCCTCTTCTGGACGAACTGCTGAAGAAAGGCATTGATGGTACGGGTACTATCATGGCGAACCGAATCCGTAGTGTCCGCTTCAGAAGCGACTCAGAAATGAAGCAAGGTGACCTTGACGAACTCACTCGAAACGATGAGAAAGTAGCTATTGTGAAGTGGAACGACAGCAAGACGGTGCTACTGGCTTCTACTTGTGCCGGGGCCACAAATGTCGAACCTGTGAAGCGGTGGTCCAAAAAGGAGAAGAAGTACATCGATGTGCCCGCACCGGAAGTTGTCAGGCGCTACAATGCGAGCATGGGAGGTGTTGATACCTGTGATCAACTAATTGAATATTACAGAGTGGCAGTGAAAACTAAAAAGTGGACCTTGAAGGTCAGTTTGCACATGGTGGATCTTGCAATTGCCAACTGCTGGCTAGAATACAGGGACGCCTGTCGAAAAGATGCGGTGCTCAGACGCAACACAATGAGCCTCTTGGACTTTCGTCTTGCTGTCGCTGAGGCACTTTGCGCGTCGCCCAAACGCAAGAGACTCGAAAGCAACAACGAAAATGTGCAGCCAAATCATTCTACCGAGAGATCCCCTGGAGCTGCGAAGATTCCCGGCGTGGACAAACGTTTGGACTCGTATGACCACTGGCCATCAGTGGACAGCTTGTCTGCACGTTGCTGCAGGCTTGCAGGGTGCACTTCTCGCACTCGGACGCGTTGTGAGAATGCAACGTCTACTTGTGCCTTTCAAGTGACAAAAACTGTTTTAAAGTGTTCCACACACGGCACTAACAACGTACTTTCTGCTCTAAGTCCAGCAAATTTAGATGCATTCTTAACTGCGCGGTTCACATGAATAAAAGCCCAGCCCACACATATGTGCGGGTATGTGTTCTATGTCAAATGTGCCGATTTTTGTGTTCTTACTTTTCAAAACGCTATTAGTATACAGCAATAAGTAATATTATTCGATAAAGTTACCAATTAGTCTTTTATATTTTTGTCGGGCAGGAAAGGGATATCACTAAAGTATCTAATATTTATAATTATTATTAAACATGCCATATGCTAGTATACATGCCATATAGTAGCATCATTGGTGTAAATCATGAGGGCGGGGCAGGGTCAAAAGGAGTCCGGAAGTTTCTGTGTTCAGGCTGGGGAAGACAGCCTTTGCAAGAGGCCCCGCCGCGGTGGTCTTGTGGCTAAGGCCCTCGGCTCCTGACCCGCAGGTCACGGGTTCGAATCCCAGCTGCGGCGGCTGCATCTCCGATGGAGGCGGAAATGTTGTAGGCTCGTGTGCTCAGATTTGGGTGCACGTTAAAGAACACCAGGTAGCCGAAATTTCTGGAGCCCTCCACTACGGCATCTCTCATAATCATATGGTGGTTTTGGGACGTTAAACCCCATATATCAATCAGCCTTTGGAAGTGTCCCCTTTGAAACTTAGCTTGAGCATCTGATATAATTGAGCTTATAGTTAAGTATAGAGCAATTAACATTTTAAAAGACTCTTTGTCTGTTATTGCGTACCTGTGTTAAACTCCCTCAGCTGTGTGAACTATGGAAATTACGAAAAGGTGAAAAAAAAAAAAAAAGACTGAACAGAAAAGTGCAACCACTATAGCTCAGATACCGTGCTTGTTTTTTTAATGTCCCATTTGAAAGCAATTTTTAATTCTTATATATATATATGAATACAGCCCATAACAGAAATACGAATTGGCCAACATGACCTGTTGTGTCACCCCTTGGGATTTTTCAGGATTTATGCCACTGAGTTGCATACTAGGACGACAGTGTGTATACAGCTTGTTTTGGTTTCGCTTAGGCTCACGGGATGGTCTCATGGTTTAACTTAATGCTTTTTAGTTTGCCAACACCATTTAGAAACAGCAGTTCCATCACTGGTACGTGATAATTCTTTTAAATAAACAATTGCACTTTGTTAGTGCTCCAAATCATTAACTTTTTTTAAATTATAGATGGCGCACATTAGGACTATTGCACATTATTTTGTATGCATTTGCCAGATCTCCGCGTAATTTGCGCACCCCCTTCTTGGAGCCGCAAAATCACGAAAAAAGAGTGCAAATAATGCGAGTATATACGGCAGTGCTTGATGGTGTCGGTGTAACGTTAGCCAAAATTCATGCTAGGTTGTGTGCGCTGAGAGCCAGTCAAGCTGTGAGATGTGCAAGTAAAAAACTACCTGGCGTGTGCTCAGTTTCGAACAAAGGTGACAAGTGCGCCAGTCGTGTCCAGATGATCGTGTCGCAACTATTGGCTTTTGGCAATGACAGATGTGGATTTTGTAGGGTTGTACAAGGCTGTTGTGGGGCTCAGAGATCATACGTAGTGATTTAATTTTTATTTGTGCAAATAACGCCATAGCTTATAAAAAAGGTTTAAAAAGGATTATAATACATGCACTAAGCACTAGAAACAACGAGGCCATCAACGATAGCATGATGATTAGGATAACAAATGCACAGCCGAAGAGCTTCCGGGGGGTGGTTGTGAAAAATCGTTATGAACAGTGCACTTTTAACGGGTGCACTGTTCCGCGGCGGGTGTTAAATATTTAACACAGAAGAGAAAGAAGTGTGGGCAGGAGGGGAGAGCCGTGCCTGGTGTGTGCCGAATGTTTTGCCGGTCATGGACACGTTTTTTTTTTTCTCTCGTAGTCATTAAGCCTTTGTTTTGCTTCACTCTACCGGCGAAGACACCTTTCTTCTACAGGTACCTCGGGATACCGTTTAGCAGCAACAGTCGCTACAGCGAGCGACCACGTGTCCGGCAATCCGAATGTTAGCGCCTCTGAAACAAGTCCCTTACCAGCTGGCAGAACGCGTTCCGGGCGGCTCCTGTACGCGCTTCTCACAAGTGCGGCGGCGACTCGCTTGCCGTGCTCACCATATTGCAGCACGGGCGAAATCAATCTAGACTTACGAATTCCGCCACTTTCATGATGCCATCTTCGACTGGATGCGTGCAGTCGATGACGAACTTGGTCTGCACCTTTTTCTTCTTGCCTTTGGACTTTGCCTTCGTGGGCCGCTTGACGTTTTTTGCTGGCTGTGTCTGCGAGGAAGACAGACCGGGAACGCATTAGGACTAGCGAAGACAACGTGGTCTTGCTTCGCCAACACTCCGCAACGGATCACGTTGCTCAGCAATGCCTGCCTCGAACATCGCGCAAAGGACATGAAATGCTAGACCATATACGACGACCAGGGGCACATATTATCCAACTTTAACGCGAAACGTGCTCGATTTTGAGGAACCGTCACTCACCACGGCCATCTCGATTGCTAGACACGTTGAAAAAAGGACTGACGCAGGGACGATGGGAGTGATGATGATGATGATGAACCCAATGAATGATTCTCGCATCAACGTCACATGAACCATGACCTACTACACTCCTGACCTGCCCAGAGAGCACCTCTTCCAGCGCCCACGTTCTAGTTCAAACCTTCTGCCGCTAGGGCCGTCACCTACGAGCACTGTGGCGCTAGTCAGCACCTGTTCGCTGACGTCAGCTTCAGTGTTCGTGGTCATATTTCGGCCAACAGAGCACTCATATTGCGTAATTATTATGCACTAATGAAAAATAATTTTGAAACAAATATTTCAAAAGTCATTCACAAATTCTTTGCAATTAAATGGACGCAACATCACATATGCTGTCCTACACTATGTAAGTCTACGGATTCTCGCATTTGTCCACCAGTGTGCAATAAATTTTTCGTCACACTGAACAGCTTACTTGACCAGTCATCTAAGTGAAAAAATAGTCACATATATGCCGGCTGTTCATCACGGAATGCAGCCGTTCTTACTCTAGCGCCGTCCAAACAGCCGTAAAGTAGCAGACGAACAGGTTATAGGTAGCGCCACCTACGGCGAGCGATTGAACGAGAGCGGGGACACGCGCTCCCATAGGAACCCCGCTATCTGAACAGGTCAGGAGTGTAGTAGGTCATGACATGAACGACACTAGTTTACCAATAACTCAAAATAATTTATTTTAAACCAAAACACTTAGTAAAATGTTTCAAATAATTGTTTGGCTTTATTATGGTTGTATATTTGCATACAAAACAATATTACGTTTACAGCGCTTTCTTCTCGCTTTTTTGTTCCCGTGTAGCTGGCCTTGCATGTTTAGGAGTCGGGTAGGTTAGTAGGGCAAAAGCCGAGTGAATCGTCGCGGGTAATCTACGGACGAGGAATGCTGGCCGACGTCGCGAGTTCTGGGTAGCCGTGTTGTCAGGCAAGTAGTGCTGAAACTTTTCTCGAGTGCAGGCGCATCAAACTTCGCCACCGTGCACCGAACGATCGTGGCTATGCGGTGCCCGATGCGAAGAAACCGGCGTCTCTCGTCTGCCGAGGAAACTATGGCGGTGATTCAATCGATGGCGTTCGCCCGCTGTTTTATTCCCCTCGGCTCTGGGGTTTCGTTTCTCCACGATTTACTCGCTCCAGGCGTGTCCTCCTCGTCGGGCGAAGCTGAGTCGCAGTAGATCGTTCACGGCCGGAAACCCGTGAAACCTCGGTACGGAGGGGGCGTCTCGGAGTTGCAAGCATGCGAGCCGGTGCCGCCCACCAGACAGTCGTGCAAACATTCCCTGAACCACGACCTGAACTTGCGGCCACGCACGGCCTCGCGCCAGTGCCTCCGAGATGGAAACGCGGCTGTGAGGTTTCGCTTCGCAACTTATTGCGTTGCAGGAGAAGGGCCCGCTGCTGGTCGAGTGACATGTCGACTGGGCGTTGCAGCAAATGTCTGCGAGCTATGCTGGCAGAGCACTGTAGTGTTTTCTTGAAGTAGACCGCGTGTATACTTCGCCAATGCTTTGAATCCACGACTAGCTGCGCTGCTTTGGGATGCTACAACTGAAATGCATATACGTACTCGCATCCAACCTATTACTTGAAAAGTGTTGCAACCGGGTCATTTTCTTTCTTTAAGCTTTTTAAAACAGCAGCACTGTGCGCTATTTTGTGCGCTGTACCTACCCGCTGTGGCACCTCTCATTATTTTAGCAGAAAAGGTGGTAAAAGCTGGGGTAAGAGGTGCCAAACGGGACCTTGCCAAAGCTTATTTCCCATTCTCTTAATAGCAATGCAGAGCACAGCTGCCAACACAGCCATGTTTGCAATTACGGAGAGCTCAGCTGCTCGGCAGGCATTCGTGCTAAAGCAGTTGGGACGCACACACACACAAGAGATCTCGTGCTCATGTGCTCTGTGGCAGGCTGAACGACTCCATCAAGGCCAGTACTAGCAGCTAGATGGAAAGTTGGGCCTGTTGGATTGCATTCGTAATTGAAAATTTTGTTAAAGCGCACTAAAAAGCAGACTGACAGAAGAGGCTGGCAAGGACAGCGCTTGCTCTCACAACTGAAGTTTTATTAGAAAGAATTTAAAGCGGTTACATGGTCTTTCGTGCTTGTGCATCAGAGAAGGCTGCAACAGAAACCACTCTTGTCAGGATTACAAGAATTGTACATATTAAGTGTCATTTGTTATATTTTACAAGTACTAGGTGTCGAAATACGCGTACTCTTTATCATGCAGAACAATTGTAGCTTGGCTAACACAGTCATGCCCCGCTTTCGGATGTGGTAAGATTCCACTATCTCGCGTGTAAGCTGATCCTTGTGTCGAGATTTCTGTTTCTTTAAACACAAGATAACATCCCCAGTTTTTACAGTGACCTGCAAGATGACTGTTGCCTGATGCCTTAACAGATGTGCAATGTTCTCTAAGGCGTTAGTTCATGCATCTTCCTGACTGGCCTATGTAGACTTTTCCACAAGAAAAGGGTAGCATATATACCACTATTTTCCGAACTTCAGGAACATGCTTCTGTGTTTTACGGAGCAAGCTTTTAAACCAATGGGCTTATTAACGGGTGGACATAGGCTTTCTGGTTTGGTTCTTGCGAAAACGTTACATCTAAGCTGTACCTATTTCCAACGTGCTTTAAGTTATATGCCAATTTTTGTACGAATGGAATGGCAGCCATTTTTCCTTGCTTCTTTGTCTCTGAATTGGATCTTTGTTTTTCGCCTTTTATTTCTCTGGCTAGGACCGTCCACACTTAGAAAATTCACTGTTCCGGGTAACCCGCTTGCTGAAATTTTTCCACCTGACTCCTGAAACTTTCATTGATTAGGTGCCCATACAATTTCTGCAAAGCTGACATAATACAAGACTTTGCTATCCCCCTCAACACCATCTTGGAGTGCCCAGACACGTAATCTAGTACTGGCTTGGCAGTTCTTGGTTGATAACACCAGCAAATGTGTTCCCTACCGAGTTTCAATTTTGAATCCAAGAATTGCAATTCTTTATTTTTAGGCTACCCGGTGGTGAACACAAGGCCCATGCTACTTTCCTTCAACACCTTTACCACGTTCATTACCTCTCGGGTAGGGTCACTGCCATGTGTGAATACCAGGAAATCTTCCACATACCTGAAGATATGTTTAACAATTCCAGAAATCGCTAAGAATAGGTGCTACAGATGAGCCTATACATTTTCCAGATCGCAAGATGAGACCTATTTTCCCATGAAACAAAAGTGTACCTTAAATAAAACCACAGCAGCTCTAGGAATGATGCTTTGTTGACACAGGGTTTCATTTTGGACAGTAATGCAGTCCTTTACGGTCACCATCATTTTGTCGTGAGATATGGAGTAGAAACAATCTTGAATGTCAATGCTGAAGGCATAACTACAACATGGATTACATTCTGAAAAAAACTTTGCCAATTGCATTGAATTTTTAGACAATAGAAAAAGTGGTGTCCTGTTATTTGCAGAAAAACTCTGAAGGCCTCTCTGTGGTTGATCCTTATTCGCGAATTTCTTAGCGCCTATTCTTAGCGATTTCTGGAATTGTTAAACATATCTTCAGGTATGTGGATGACTTCCCGATATTCACACGTGGCATTGATCCTTCCCGAGAGGTAATAAACGTGTTAATGGTGTTCAAGGAAAGTAGCATGGGCTTTGTGTTCACTACTGCGTAGCCTAAAAATGAGTTGCAATTCTTGGATTTAAAATTGTAACTTGGTAGGGAACACATTTGCTGGTGTTATCAACCCAAAAGTGCCAAGTCAGTGCTAGATTACGCGTCCGGGCACTCCAAGATGGTGTAGAGGGGGATAGCAAAGTCTTGTATTATGTCAGCTTTGCAGAAATTGTGTGGGCACCTAATCAATGATAGTTTCGGGAGTCAGGTGGAAAAATTCCAGAAGGCGGGTGACCCAAAACAAGTAATTTTCTCAGTGTGCACGCTCCTAGCCAGAGAAATAAAGGGCAAAAAACAGAGATCTAGTTTAGAGACAGACCAGCAAAGGGAAATGGCTGTCATTCCATACGTGCACAAGTATGCACACAACTTAAAGCATGTTGGAAATAGGTACAGCTTAGACGAGAAGTTTTCGGCAAAGACCAAGCTAGCAAACTTGTGTCGACGCGTTAATAAGCCCATAGGTTTGAAAGCTTGCTTTGTAAAACACAAACATATTTGTGAAGTGCGTAAAGGGAGTGGTATATATGCTACCCTTTTCTTGCGGAAAAGTCTACATAGGCCAGTCAGGAGGATGCATGAACGACCGCCTTAGAGAACATCACACATCTGTTAAAGCATCAGGCAACACTCATCTTGCGGATCACTGTAAAAACTGTAGATGTTACGCAGTGTTTAAAGAAACGGAAATGTGATTTCGACACGAGGATCGGCAAACACGTCAGGTAGTGGAATCTTACCACATCCAAAAGAGGGGATAAGACTGTGTTAGCCAAGCTATGATTGTGCTGCATGATAAAGAATACGCTTATCTCTGCACCTAGTACTTGCAAAATATGATAAATGTCACATTATATGGACTATTTTGTAATACCAATACGAGAGGTTTCTGTTGCACCTTATTCTGATGCACATGCGCGAAAGACTATGTAACCACTTTAAATTCTTTTTCTGACTAATAAAGCTTCAGTTGTGAGAGCAAGCGCTGTCCTTGTCAGCCGCTTCTGTTCGTCAGTTTTTTAGTGTGCTTCAACAAAATATTCAGTTATGAAGTACTAGCAGGGTTGACTGGTGTTTAAAATCCCCGTAAACTGGACGAGGGAATGACCACCACTGTAGCTCAGTTAGTAGAGTACTGTTCGCGTTATTCGAATGTTGCAGGTTCACTGCCTGCCGGCGGAAACTTATGTTTTCATTTAAATTTTCTTCTGGTTTAAATTCTACTAAGAGCATCCCCAATGCATCGTTGTCTGTTCTCATTATTTCTGTTGCCATTCGTAGGGTGCTGTCACTGGTGTGAAAATAGCCTTGTAATTGGCCTTAACTGTCCCTTCTAAATATTCTTGCCTTGCGATAAGCCCGTGGACAGTGCTTCACAACTCCTTGCATTGCTGTGCAAATAGCAGTGCGTAGTATCAAATCCACTAAAGCATAATAATTAAAAAAAACATTATCTTACAGGCTTGCTGATGTTGTATACGTCTTTCACCATGAATATAGAACAAATTGTAGTTCTTTTTGCATATTCAAGTAGTCTGCTGTCTCAAAGCCAGTCTTGTTGGTTGTATTGTACATGTTATTGGTCATGTAATGTGTAGACCATCCTGATCAGCGGTTTGTGCTGCCCTCTATTGGTAGCAGGGTGCCAAAAAGCTTTGTACTTGAAAAAGTAGTGCCGGATAAAGCCACTGTAGTATAATCAAAGGCTTCTGCATTTCATCTTGTGAGAGTACTGAAGCATTTTTGATTGCTGCCTAAAGGCTCATAGTGCATAGTCAACGTTTTGTTGTGTGAGATCTTGTTCAGCCGAGAAATTGCAGCTGTCCACACAAGACGGTCTACTGCACAGTGGATATGACAAAATTATGTTTATGATGCAGTCCAACTTTTGGTGCTGCGACATTGATTATGCAAGATATTAGTTCAGCTATGCAGAGCATCGTGAGGAAACTCTAGATCAGGGGTATCACATCAGCTGCTGGGCCACAATCACAATTTAGTCCTGCAAAGGGCCTGGACAGTGAGGGGGAGGGGGTGTTGAACAAAATGTCTGCTAACGTTATTTCGCAGGGCTTTCCCATATATCATATACTGGCTCCATTCTCGTACATGGCTCGGGAATATATCGTTACCAAACTTCACATTGACGAAAATATGGACACCGATGCAGCAGTAAAGTTTATGTTGGAAGATGAGGTGCCTTGCGAGAAAAAAAAAAGTACAATACCAGTCACGCATGTGTAGCTTACCTGAACATAACATTATTAATCACAATAGGTGAGAAAATAATGTGGAAACCATATAGCAGTGTTACACAGTTGCAATGTCATGAAAAAGAATATGGGGCGAAATATTTCATGTGCGGGTAGGAGGTGAAAGGTTTGTAGGCCGCGTTTTTGAGACCCCTGCTTTAGATCGCCGAACGTGGCAACAACGAACTTCAAGGTCAGCTAGAAACTGCTCTTGCTATGATGGACTGGCTGGGCTGCATCATGGGTAGATGAATATGAGCATTCGTGTGCTGCTATTACACAAAGCGCATTAAAAGGGGTCATAAAGGGCACTGGCCTCATTTTGCCATCCTTTGTTGCCTTCTGTGAGATAAAAGGAGTGTCACCAATCACTGTACGTACTGCAGTCATCCTTTAGTGGTGAACGTATGAGCTGAGAGTTCTATTAAATAGCCTTAATTTGGGAGACTATATGTAGTTGTCACACTTGTACACTTCTCGTGACTTAGTAGTAAACTCGAAACTCTTGGTGATCTTCAAGAGTTGGATGGTTGGGATGAACATGGAAGGCGTGCAGCATTGACGAAAGTAAAAATGGATTGGTAAAGGTGAATTGAGCGAGGCCTCCATACGGAACACCTTTGGCCAGCACTGTGTGTGTCATCATTCATAATGGCTTTGTGTGTCATCATTCATAAAAGCAGGAGACATTTGAAAATTCAATGCAGGACATTGTTCAATGTGGCGTGAAGCTCGCTGTATCGGTTGGTGTTGATCACTGAGAGATGTGTGTTCTTCCAGGTGTTCCAAGATGATTGGGGGCCTGTTCATTTACAACCACAAGGGGGAGGTTCTCATCTCTCGGGTCTACAGAGATGACATTGGGTAAGTGTTCCTGCCAGGGAGAGCATTCAGGGATGGTCTTGCAATGCTAAAGCTGTGCTTGAATGAGGGTGAAATGTTGCAGTTGGCTTTAGGACATCCAGCCACATAATTGACTAGTGACTTGGCATTAAGTAGTTGCTTATTTATCGTAACTTCTGCCTGAAAGTCCCTACTCTGCCATTTAAAGGAGTACTGACTCAAACTTGAAGTATTCTCTAGTTGCTTCCCTTAATCAAAACTCGTGGGTTGAGAACCCTCAAGAGTCTTAGATTTTGGGGATGCAGTCAATATATATTTAATACCGCTAACTTAAAACAGCCATTTCAGTATCGAGGGGGTGGCTTTTCTTGTTACACAAGTCGGACGTTACAGAAACTCTGGACAACTAGCAACAACAGCTGTCGGTCAATCGAATGTGGCGCACCTAAATGGCGAGTGAATGCTCATCCAGAGACTCGCTTTCTGTGGCTGCATACTCGGCAAATTTCGCCAACCCAGGGAACTGTTGTCTCGTAGTGTCCATTCTAATGGGGCTGGGCACATTTCAAGTTAGAATATTTTAAACATGTTGTCTGGCTTTGGTGTGTGGAGAGCGTCGATAGTGCGCCCTGTGAGAATGAAAAAGGTCCCTCCTGGGCTGCTTCCAAAGCGTGTCCTCTAGAGGTTCATCACTCTTTTTAGATTCCAAAAGTGGTGCCCGCGTTGTTGAATTATTGCAGCTTGTAGCAGATGCAGATTCCGAAATCGAGCCTGCTCAAAGTACGCAGTTTAACTAGTGCCCTGGAGGATTATTGTCATTTGAGGACCTACCTCTGAGGCCGTTCAGAGGGCTCCTGAAAGAGATAAGATTATCATTCTGGTACATAGATTTTGCACAGACATTCTATAGCAGGGAACTCAATGAATAGCTTCATTGTCAGCCACGGCACCCTGCATAAATTTGTAGCGATTTATGGTGGCTCCAAGGTTACCATTTCATCATCAGCCTGACTGCACCCACTGCTGGGCAAAGGCCTCTCCCATGATCTGCCAATCAACCCAGTCTTGCACTTTCTGCTACCACATTGTAGCTGTAAACTTCTTAATCTCATCGGCCCACCTAACTTTGTCTCCCTCTTGTGCGTTTCTCTTCCCTGGGAATCCAGACAGTTACCATTTATGACCAGCGGTTATCCTCCCTGTGTGCTACAAGCCTGGCCAATGTCAATTTGTTCCTTTGATTTCAACTATGTTGTCTTTAACCCGGGTTTGTTCCCTGTCCCACTCTCCTCTTTTCTTGTCTTTTTAAGAGGGCCTGCAACATTTTCCGGACAGCCTTATTTAGCACTGGAACGCATGTAGCGATGATTACTGAGATGAATGCATCAAGTATGATGGAAATTGGTGCACTTAAAGTCAAGTTATGAGTCTTCAAAGTTCAAAACTCGAGCAGACGATGACAAGAAGTTCTTTCGCATTTCACTCGCCTGCTGACGTGAAAGACAGATTCCAATCACAGTGCATGTTTCATAAAGACATACCGGATATGTCACCTCATGGTGGCCTTCACACAATACCTCGCTACCGCTCTTTTTGACGATGTCGTTAGCACGGGTACTACGAACCTTGTGCGTCGGGTAGCAGATGCTCCCACGGTCACTCTGCGTAAGATACACACATACATTTTGAGTGGGGTCACCAAAAATAGCCGATGTGTGTTGCCGTAGCCTGAACTCAAGGTAATTTTCCAGTGAATTAAAATTATAACAGTGTCAATTTCGGCATTGCACTTGCACAATGATATCGGCGCATACCACAGCACCAGAAAAACCAATGAAAAATGTTCAAATAGTGTCGCAGTGCCCTTCTAAGGATACAGCTGTCATTGTCCTTTCCATCGCTCGCTGCGTCGTCCTCAATTTAGGCTGAACCGTCTTTATTCTCCAGGTTTCTGCTCCATAGCAAGTACCAGCAAGATGCAGCTGTTGTATACCTTTCTCTTGAGGTTTAGTAGTAGATTACCATTCATCATTTGAGAATACTTTCCAAATGTGATTCACCCCATCCTTATTCTTCTATTTAACTCTCACGGTTCAGCTCCACGGTTACCACCTCTCCTAAGTAGACATATTCCTTTACAACTTCCTGCCCCGCCGCGGTGGTCTAGTGCCTAAGGTACTCGGCTGCTGACCCGCAGGTCGCGGGTTCGAATCCCGGCTGCGGCGGCTGCATTTCCGATGGAGGCGGAAATGTTGTAGGCCCATGTGCTCAGATTTGGGTGCACGTAAAGAACTCCAGGTGGTCGAAATTTCCGGAGCCCTCCACTACGGCGTCTCTCATTATCATATGGTGGTTTTGGGACGTTAATCCCCACATATCAATCAATCCTTTACAACTTCCAGTGTCTCTTCACCTATCGCAAACGCTTTTTTTTTTTTGTCGACACTGCCGCACGTTACTTTAGTTTTATGCATACAGTAAAACCTTATTATTGCGAAATCCCCACTTAACTGAAAATATTTCCGCAGTCCGGTATTTTGCAATGTAACGTTGAGACTGTAATTTAGAGCGGCGGTCAGCAACAGTCCAGTTATTTCGAAAACTTTAAGTGCACTTTGCCGATTCCCGATCCATATTTCACTGCAAGATAGGCAATGTACTTTAGTGATACTAATGAGCTACAGCTGAAGTACGCCAGCCTTTATACTTCCAGCATGAAAAATGAAAATGTAAATAAATAAAAGAAATGGTCGCGTGATCAACTGCAATGTGCTCCTGCTAAAAACAACACATTCTTCACTGCAATACAGTGAGGAAGTAGGGACAGCTCATTGCATTTCGCAAGGTCAGCATGTCATGATTACCAATTCTTTCTGGAAATGTAAAAAAAATGAAGGACATTCTGGCGAAATTCGGGATGTATGCAAACATCCGAGGGCCAGTTACTCCAGCAATTTTCGATCTTGCATTGCTGGCGGAGTTCTTGCCTGCAGTGCCCACTTTGAAAATTCGGTTGAAAAGCTTCAATGACCATGTTTTCCAGACAAAACGCATCCCGTATTTCTTCACTGTCCATTAATAAATTCTTTATTTTACCAGAAAGCGTGGGCGAAGGGTCGCGTCATGATGGGCTGACGCAGCGAGAGGCAGGCGACATGCTGCCCCCATGTCGCTAATGTGTTGCAGTGAAGATTTCTTGTTTGTAGCAAGAATGTATTTCAGTTGATTATGATTTTTTTTTTCGGGGGCAGCAGCGAGGCGCAGCATTCCTCCTTGTTTGCGGAGAAATCGTGACCTGGTATTGTTAAAACGCATTACCCTTGGAGCCGCCTACTAGCCGGCACAGGATCAGCCCTGATTGCTTTGAATAATTTCAAGTTTCTCGCATCCCACTTTTTTGTGTGTTCTGCTAATTCAAAAAAACACTTAATTAGGTTTCCCATGGTCCAAGTGACTGTGAAATAATGAGGTTTTGTTGCATTGATTTTCAGACCTACTTTTCTGCTTTCAGTGTCCAGTTCAGTGATCATGAGCTGTAATTCATCCCCTCAGTTACTCATTTAGGCGATGTCATCAGCAAGTCTCAGGTTACTAAGATACTTTCCATTAACTCTTATCGCCAACTCTTCCCCATCTAAGGTCCTGAAAACCTCCTGTATAAACGCGATGAATAGCATTGGAGAAATCGTATCTCCCTGCCTTACACGCTTCTTTATTCGGATTTTCTCTTACTTTATCGAGCACTATGGTAGCTGCGGATCCGCTGTAGATTTCTTCCAGTGTGTTTATGTAGGGTTCTTCTATACCCTGGTTCTGAAGTGTCTGCATCACTACTGATGTGACTGAGTCAAACGCCTTCTTGTAATCTATGAAGGCTATGTATTGGGGTTGATTGTATTTCACGGATTTCTCCATCACCTGGTTGATAGTATGAGTGTCATCTATTGTGGAGTATCCTCTACAAAATCCTGCTTGGTCCTTTGGTTGATTGAACTCTAATGTCCTCTTATTTCTAGTAGCTATTATTTTTGTAAATACTTTATAGAAAACAGACAGTATGCTGACCAGCTTGTAACTTTTCTAGTCCTTAAAGTCTGCTTTCTTATGGATTAAGGTGATATTGGCATTCTTCCAAGATTCCACTGCTCGTCCTGTCAAGACACTTCGCATATAAGGTGGCCAGTTTTTCTTACACAATTTCTACACCATCTTTCAGCAGGTTCGTTGTTACCTTATCCTCACCAGCAGCTTTGCCTCTTTGGATTTCTTCTAGCACTCTCCCTATTTTCTCTGTCATTACTGACTGGATGTCGGATTCCTCTGGACTATTATTGTTTCTCACAGTATCATCCTGGTTGTTTTGACTTCTGTACAGCTCTGTAAAGCTCTTCCGCCACCTCGACTATTCTATCCATATTCGTTATGACATTGCCTTCCTTGTTCCTCAATGCATACATCCGATTTTTGCTTACGCACAAGTGGGCCTTCGCAGCTTTTAGGCTTCTGCTGCTTTTTACAGCCTGCTCAATTGTTTTCATGTTATACCTCCTGATGTCGGCTACCTTACCCCTAATGATTAACTTTGAAAGCTCCACTAGCTCTACTTAGTTGGTTGCATTTGAGGCTTTCATCGTTTGTCATCTTTTAATGAGTTTTTTTTCTGTCTCCCGAGATAGTTTGCCAGTGTTCTG
The DNA here is from genome assembly GCF_043290135.1 of Rhipicephalus microplus. Classification (NCBI taxonomy): domain Eukaryota; kingdom Metazoa; phylum Arthropoda; class Arachnida; order Ixodida; family Ixodidae; genus Rhipicephalus; species Rhipicephalus microplus. The sequence continues at coordinate 270,706,584 of NC_134702.1, read as the reverse complement.
TCTAGTTACCGGACTTCTGACTTCTAGTACACACTCTTTAATGATACTAGTAAGATTATCGTTCATTGGGTCAATGCTAACCTCGGTTACTTCGTTTAAAGCTGCAAATCTATTCTAGAGTGAAACTCTGAATTTCTTTACTTTCCCTCTCACTCCTAGCTCATTAATTGGCTTCTTGTGTATCAGTTTGTCTTCGCTTTTTTTAAATCTTGGCGATTACGAGCGCTTACCACTCTATGGTCACTGCATCGAATCTTGCCAACTACTTTCGACATCTTGTACAACGCCTAGGTTACACAGAATGAAGTCTTATTTTGTTTTTAGTTTCACCATTAGGACTTTGTACAAAAGTAATGACGTGTTTGTATCACTTGCCACATAGCGTCAGCTTGAATTGGAGACCCCGGCAACTCTCAGAACAATGCAGACACAAGGATAAGTCCACGTGACACGTTCGGCTCCAAGTGTTCGGTTTATTTATTAATACGAGTGCCACACGTGTCCCAGGTAGAAGCAGTGTGTGTGTGGGGGAGGTTACATATATTTCTTTTTCAGAGGGTAGTCTAAGCAAGAGGAAAAAAAAAGTCCTAGGGCAGTCGTAGCCATAGGGTTCCTAATCTAGGGAACCCTCCCACTTTAGGGCGACACCGGGCCTCGCTCGGAACACTGTTTTTTAAATAAACATTTATGTCTCTCTCTACTGATACATTCTATAGTCCGAGTGGTAGAAATATACAAATTCTAAGCAGAAGTGAAACAAAACATTTATTTCTCTCTCTACTGATACATTCTATAGTCGGAGTGGTAGAAATATACAAATTCTAAGCAGAAGTGAAGCATTACACAATGTTAGTGCTTCAGAATATGGTCTATGGACCCTTGCTTGAAGAAAAGCCAAAAAAAGTGAGCAAGAATAAAGAGTTGCACAATCTTTAAGATGTCTTTCATGGAATAAGAATCAGTAAAAACTGCAGTACATAAGTATACACTCCGTTCGGGACAAATAGGGGCGCTCTGAAAGCCGTGCACAGCGCCACTTGTGGTGCGCCGTGCGGGCAACGTCGAGAATCTTATAGCAGAGCAGCTCCTCATTCCTCATTTGTGGTGGCAAAAGCATCTATGGCCTGTGCGTTGGTTCCTCGAGCAGGATTTTAAAGTATCTTAGGGAGACATCCTTCTGCTATGCTGTTATAAATAAGTGGAAAAACTTGCCCAAAAGTGGCCATGTTTTCCACGCTAATGCGTGCTGAGGTGTCTGCCATGCAAAATGCTTGCTTCATAACTGTCGCGGTAAGCTGTCATTTTTTTCACACTTGGAATATTATTGGTGCATGGCCACTACCTGCATACTTGCAAAATACTCTGAACATTTAGAAATATCGATGGATTCATGGCCCTTCGCTATGGAAATCATAGAGTGGCCAGCGGCATGCTCATTTGTTGCGGCTTTGTGCCTCGGCGATTTCAAGCCACATTCTCTCGAATTGTTTTGCTTGAAATGTTGCGGCATAATCCTTGCTCATCATGATCATAGTCACTGCTCACACAGCTATGCTAAGAGCATGAGGAGTGGGCGAGAATGAGCTACAATTTTTGCCAGAGAGTATGCCGCAGATCCATTTTCTCTTTGGCTTCACCTTGTAAAGTTGTGATCACGTCGGCCACTGTGACGTCTCTCTCGTTCACTAAGACCTCTTGCATTGTTCATGTTGCTTTCCGAAATCCACATCCACCGCTACAGCATCGTCGAAGCTTCATCTTACACCCTGTAGTTCTGCTACACTTCGCCCTGCATCATTTCTTCCTAACATGCAGGTTGGCTACCAATCAAAGAAAAAGGCTTCTGGATGAACCACTCCAAAAGATCGGGTTCAGTTTAGCCCTTCCGGGGGTGGTTTTCTTTGGGTCTACAGCACTAGGTTTTAGCCAATGGAGTGTTTGTGATGACGAATGCTATTTATTACGTGAGATGAAACAAATTGAATGCTAATCAGGCTTATTTTTCGACATTAGTGGATTTGTTTTGGGAAATAAGCTACACTTACTTGTTTCAAAAACTATCTATTGCTGAGCATTTGAGATTATCAAGATATTCTTTTATATATATAAACAAGGTGCCACCCCTTTCATGGCTGATCTCCTGTGGTGGGTTGCGGCAGTTTATTAAGAGTCAACTAACCCATCAAAGTCTTAGCTTGGTCCTTCAGCGTTCGCATAGCGCTACTGGGCAGCTTTTTTTTGTTTACAGTGATATACTGTGTAAGTGTTTGCTCCTTAAAGGGCCACTCGCTGGTTCCCATTGCAAATATCAGTTAGACCGTTGACATTGTTGTGTGTCCAATGATGAGCATTATACCACAAAAGTTTTTTCTATCAGTTCATTACGAGCTGAGAAGTTTTTTTTTTTAGAAGCGGCACGAAACGAGAATGAGAGAAGAGAAGGTGAGCCTGAAACCCTTGCCGCTACCCCGCATAGCATTCCCAAGCCAAACTTCTTTCCTACCCTCTCTGGCATCTTACCAAGAGGTCACGCGCGCATGACGTGCGCAATTAGGCCCAACCACCGAGCACACGAATGGCGTTGTTTTGTTCACCGGCGTTAATTTGTGGTCTTCTGCTTGTTTATGCGGGATGGTTTGGAAATGCTGGCATAGACGCGGTAGAATGGATTAGCACAATGTATGCGCGAACGCGTAGGAGTGTTGCTTTCGCTTTTACGGCTGTTGTCTGCTCAATGTGCTGACTATGGGGATGCGAAACGCTGGCACATTAGCCCCGCATCTCGTTTTGATTTACTGAAAATAATAAGGTAGACACGCGTTTTCTCTTATTGCATCACATTATTTATTTCAAGTCTTATTATTCTCTTCAAGCAACCCATTACATAAGCTACGCATGTGGTGCTAAATAATTTTCGCCATGTCGCGTGCCACTGTTCGCAACGTCAGAGCAGTCATCTACGTGGAGAACCAATGTCACTGCACTTGTCGTTGTGGGGTCTCGATGTGGAGAGCGCACCAGGTGCGGTCGCACCGAACTGAAACACACATTTAACTACCTTTAGAATGACAATATCGTCAGCCGAATTATTATAACATCAATTGTGATCCACACACTAACAAACCTTACACAGCATTACACAACATTGAAAAAAACATAACACAAGAACTCTCAAGGCGCTTCACCAATGCTTGACTTACCATAAGGGCACCCGGTGTGTAACCTGCGGTGCCGCACACCAGAAACCCGCCGCTAGAGATAACCATTTGTGCAAACCGCCACCCAGGCTTCCTGCCAGGCCTCACCGCCGGTGCTATACCATGATGATAATGGTGGTAATAAACGCTCATGAGCACAATACCACCTACTGCACTGTAATTGTGAACCATAAATGGAGACGCGTGCGGCATGAGACGCAAACATTACTGGGGATGTTAGCACCCCCACACTGTGTACGTAAAGCAATTCATGCATGTACCTCATGCCCTCTTTCTTCCAGCGCGTGCCCGCGAAAAGAAGAGGGAGCAGTGTTCATCTTGAAATTCGACCCATTTCCACGGCTTGTAACATTACGAATTTTGGCAGACGGGATCGTAAATGCCCCATCTATGCATTGCGCTTGTCATGTGAAAATCGTCAAACCTGATGAGTGGCCCTTTTTTTGATGGTGCTATCAACCCAGCAAAGCACAAATCGACCTCGCATTGCATTCCCCAAAACTGTGAAGAGTAGCTGGTGAGTTATAATTAAGGTCCAATAAAGCATTTTATCAGCCTGGAGCTGAATTAAAATACCTTGCATAACTTTCTTTTCTCACCAGCTGTATGGCAGCAGGAACACCATGAAAGAACATTGCATCTGCATAGGTGGTGTCCGAGACCAGTTCAAGCATGCAGCGACAGAATGTGAGACGGCGGAGGGAGCGGGAATCGCACTTTTAACGTCCCGCAACCATTATCTACCTATTTCACATAGAAGCATATTCAACTTCAGGGCCCACAAATATGGTATGCGAGCTTGGGTGTGCGAAATGAGGCATTGTGACGATTGTACTCAAGGTTAGAGTGTGGGAGACTCATCAGCTGCTGGTGTTAATGAGTATGCCTAGAAACTTATAATATGGAGATATATTTGAACATTACTATAAAAAGATGTAGATCAATTCCCTTTGAATGAGCCGTTTGGTTGCTTTTGTGAACACTCATTGTTATCGGCCAATTTGAGCACCTTTCTATTAGGTGCTATGATGAGATTTTGATGTAGATGTGTAATCTTGATAAATGTGTATAGATGGTGGAATTTCTGATGTAATTCTTAAAGGCAAACACTTTTTTGTGCACAAAATGTAGTGTTTCAGGGAAGAATTGAGATGAAATGGTGTGCTCTGTCGAATATCAAGTTTTCACCGAAATGTCTTTTATACAAAAAAGGGTTTTCATTTAAGAATACAGTATTGAGTAGCTACTCTGATGCATACCTGCCAACTCTTCCAATTTTCCCGTAAAATGTACGAATGTGACAGCACTTACGATTTTACGAATCGTGCCTGAAATTTTACGAAAAATATCCAATTTTCAATGGAAAAAAAGAAATAGTACAATAGTGTGGCCTCCGCGATTGACTATGGTGCATTGCTGTAGCTAGTCGTGGAGGCCACAAAAATGGCGTTTTGCTAAAGACCTATTCCATGTTTGTGAAGATGGAAGGCGCTGTGTGACGTCACGGCGCATTGGCTCCACCCAGTCGTCCCAGCAGAAAGCACCACACCAGCCTCTATGAACACGTGACGACGAGTGCAGCAGGTGCACAAGCTGCCTTCTAGAACAGCGTGTCGAGGCGCTCTTCGCATGTTGACAAGCTGCGGCAGCAACAGAGGAAGTTGGAGCGGCTGTAGAGGGGTTCTGGAATGAACATATGTGCTATGTTGACGTGTAGCTCCAGCTTTGAGAACCTCATCAAAACATATGAGGTACCTCAACTGCGGCAATGTAGCTCATTTGCGAAATGTCATCGTCGTTGCTGCAGCCTACATCACACGTGCACACTTTAATTTGTACTAATTCAAGGACAGACCCAGCTCAGCAAGAGGTTCTAAAGTACAATACGAAAAATATGTGGCCATGAATCGTTACGGTAAATCCTCGCATATAATAATGTACCGGAGAAGTTATCCATGCAAATGACCAAAACCAACCTCGGCAATACTTTCATTGGCAATACGCTTGCGATAATGCTTCAACAACATTCTGTGTACAATACGGTTACGTACTTGTAAAGTCCGTGACTCAATTCGTACGGTCAAGCCGACGCCGCAAAATGCGTACGACTGAGCAAGTTTCCCGCGTGATGTTTTTCTGTGAATTCACACGGGCATGAAAATATAGTGAAGCGCACCAGAGCCAGAACAGCCCTCTCTGGTACACTAGTGTCAGGTGTGTCATCGCAGCTGCGTATAATCAGAAAAAAGCATAGTCTAAGTTATGCTTTCGTTCACTGTTACTTTAATGAACCGTACCCGCGCAAAAAGAAACAAATGCTCGATCAATGGCTCGATGACCGAGGGACACCTTTAGTTCATGCCAATAAGGCGATACCATTTCACCGTGTTGAAGAACTTTGTGGTTATATCAGCAATGGCAACTGTGAAAAATGTTTCGCATATGGCAATGCTATCCAGAACGTTAACGTGCTTCGAGGCAATGTAAGCTCTGCTGGTAGAATCTGTTGTGTTGTTCATTCATTTTGCTAAAGATCTTGCTTATGTATTGTGTTTTCAACAAAAAATTGTTGCAGAAGTGCTTCAACTCTAAGAAGTACTAGTTATTTTGCTCTAATTGGAGAAGTAATGTGCTTGGGTGACCGGATGACCTGGATGCATGCAGGCGCAATGCGGTGGATGCGTTTCGGGTGAACGTGATCCACGCGAGGCAGCAGGTGCGCAGCCCAGTGACGAACATAGCGCGCACCTCGTTCTTCCACATGAAGCGGGCTAACATCTGGCTTGCCGCGGTGACGCGACAGAACGTCAACGCGGCCATGGTGTTTGAGTTCCTGCTCAAGATGTGCGAGGTGATGCAATCATACTTTGGCAAGATCAGCGAGGAGAACGTCAAGAACAACTTTGTGCTCATCTACGAGCTGCTGGATGAGCTTCTGGACTTTGGCTACCCACAGAACACTGACACGGGCATTCTCAAGACCTTCATCACCCAGCAGGGGGTCAAGTCACAGACCAAGGAGGAGCAGAGCCAAATCACTTCACAGGTACTACTCCCAGTAATTCACTGGATTGTTGTTGTTGGAGCCACAGTTTCTTACTTGTGTTAATTCATGAAGGACAGCTGTGTTACGTGAGTGGCCACAATGAATGCAACCCACTACCGTTTTACTGCTTTAGTTTATTTATTCATTGAGGGGGGAACCAGCGAATCGACATTGCATTTTGCATTTAAGGACACTGAATACAAAGGAGTTGTCACCCCCCCCCCCATCGTTTTCGATTGTCTTTATGCTCCAGAAAAATTTTGGGCTTCCATGGAACTCTGGGGAAGCTGGTGGGGTTTTCCAAGGCCAGAAAGTTTGAGAAGCCCTGACCTAGTGAGAAATCTGGCACTGCGACTGTTCAGCTTGCATGGGAGTGATGCAGAGAATTTGTCCAATCAACATGCTTGCAACTTTTGAGCGCACCTTTACTTGTGTTTTTTGTTGGTTATAAATAAAAGAACGAATCATTGTCAACTTCGTGACCCGATTTAAATTGGTAAGTCTAAAAAGTTAGTGAAGTGCAACTGCAGAACAGTGACCAAACGGAGCCAGTAGAACAAAGATTAGACAAATCCATGTACTACCCATCGTTCCCATGCTGGCTGAAACAACATGCATTGTAGCTCCCATAGACACATGTGCCAGTTTCAAGTGGGTTACTAGGGAACCTTGTGGTTGTGGCCTCACGTGTGGAATCTTACAAAGTGCTACATCGTGCCCATTGGCTGTGTCATCATTCCGTACCTCATCTACAAAGTTATCATAGAATGAGGGTCTATTGTTTTTTCTTGCATTGTGTCATGTTGTCCTTGTGGAGGTGCATTTTTTGACATTAATAACAAATTCTAGTTCCTTCCAGCTCTAGAAATAATATGGAGCTATCACGCGTTCACCGGGTTGAAAGCATGCAGGTGAGGGGGGCTTGGGAGGATATCAATACCCACGCGTAACACTCAGCTGTCACCAATTTACCTCATGAGCACTTTCAAGGGAACGTATTGAGATTGACGGGTGACTGGCGTGGCAAAAGCACACTTTATGCAAAGAACGGATGGAGCAAATACACAACTCGTAAAAGCACCCAAGAAATAAACTAATACTCGTGTACATACCAGTCTACAACGGACTGAACTAACGCCACTTTGTGTTAGAGCTAACTCTAGCCCTAGCCGGTAGATATCCAAGACGGCATTTTAGTACTGAAACATTCTAAGTTTGTTGTGTTGCTACGTCGACTCGGTGCCCTTGCTGTGTCGATGGTTCGTTGCTTTTGTCTTAGTCTTCCCCAAGTTTCTACCGTTGTCGTCCTGTTTCGCCAAACGAGACTTTCGACCTCATTGCTGGTTAATTCTGGTCTTCGTCGTATGGTCTGGTCATCGTATGCTCTGGCTCAGTTAGGCTACGTCTAACCCAACAGCGTCTTCACTGTGGTGCAGGCTGCATATTTTTATTTAGCAATACTGCAGGGTCACATGACTCCAAGCAGGAGTGGACACATAAAATTGCATCAAAAGAACGCATCAACAAGAAATTACACAATCGTAAATGAAAGATCTACACATGTAACAGTTCAATTCCATAACAATGAAGTAAGGACACCTTTATGCAAGTATTTCCCTCAATTCCATTTCGAAAACTTCAACATTGGGCCACGCCACGGTGGTCTTGTGGCTGAGGTACTCGGCTGCTGACCCGCAGGCCGCGGGATCAAATCCTGGCTGTGGCGGCTGCATTTCCGATGGAGGCGGAAATGTTGTAGGCCCGTGTGCTCAGATTTGGGTGCACGTTAAAGAACCCCAGGTGGTCAAAATTTCCGGAGCCCTCCACTACAGCGTCTCTTATAATCACATGGTGGTTTTGGGACGTTAAACCCCACAAATCGATCAATCAGTCGGTCAAACTTATATATTGGGACTATTCACAAATTCCTCGAGTAGTTTGTTCTAGGCGCTTATGGTTCTCGGAAAAAAAAAAGGAATTCTTAAATGTATTGTTTGAACAGCTGTATTCCTGTATCATTTTCCCGTTATGAAACCGATCACTTGTGCACACTGTGTGGTGCCTAATATATTGGCAATTGTTAATTTGTATTAGATCATTGTATATCAGATACAAGTATTTTAATCTGCATGTCTAGCTGTAAGTGTAACTAGACCAATAGAAAAGAGTGGTTACTTGGACTGGCTGGTATTGCATTTTTTGAAAGAAATATACTTTCTTAGTGTGCAGGGAACTTCTCCAGAAGGTGAAGCCGAGAGATAGCACAGAGCGCACTGTCCTATCTCTCGGCTCCATCTTCCTTCTGAAAACATTCCCTGTGCACTAAGAAACTATATTTCTTTCAAAAATAGACCAATGGATTTCACCATATCAGTCACACTATAGGTGCGTTTGCAGTTGATACAGATAAATCGGACAGCGGATCTTTGAATTCTCTCTCAATTTTAACAACATTCCTTTCTCTGTAAGGATCCCACAGGCATGAGGCATACTCGAAGCATAGCCGGACGAGTGCTTTATGCGCTGCTAGTTTGGCGTTACATGGTGAACGCATATGTTCTGGCTCGAAGTGGAGGAGCTGTGACAGGTTGTGGAAAGTCCAAGCCGTTTCACTCGAGTGTTATGAGATCGACGGCCCCTCCCGAGCCTCTTCGTCGACAGCCTCAGAACCTGGCTGTTCTACTGCTTCTGTTGCGGTAGCGACGCTCGTTTCCCACATCTTTGCAGCTCGGTGTGCCAACACTCGGTGCCAAGTCACCCTTTGCGATTTTTCTTCTCGGCTTTGGTCGCGTGCCATGGCCTTTCTCCGACCAATCTCTTGCGTCTACGTAACTGGTGCGCGTGCCCTCGGTGATTCTTTTCTTCTCATGCACTGTTGCCGAGCTTCCACATTCAGCAAGCGCCTCGTGCCCCTCCTTTATTCATCGCATTGGGCACTTTTTTGAAGAGTTTTTCCTCAAACAACTGCTCTTGTCCTCCTTCGGGATGCATTCTTCTGTTTTGCTGTGGACCTCACTTGACATCACTCCTGCACAGGCTGGTATGTCACCCTTCATCGTTGCACGCTTGTCACTGTCATGAGCAAAAGCCCTTCAGAAGGAAAAAGAAAAAAAGGAAGAAAATGAAGTATAGATGACGGTCGGCACTGTGCGAGCGCGTGCACCTAGAAGAGAAGCACTAGGTGCGATACCCGAGCGGCGATCGTCGTGTGAGCAGCGGCGAGCTGGCATTGTCGATGTGGGCTTGGCAGGAGAAGGTCGCATCGCCAGCAAACGCACTGGCGATGGGAGCGGCAGGACAGCAACTCGAAAACCTGTGATGCGGGCGTCCCGAGAAGTAGGAGACCTCGACGTGCTTCGTGGGAGGCTGCTCACGATGCAGCCGCCACGCACAGCAAGCGTTGACGTTCCTGGCACAAACCCCCTTTGAAGCAAGCGGCCGAAGACACTCCTTGGGTGGCCACATCACCGTGCAGCACCGGGCCTCGCCAGCGGCCGCTGGCCCAACCACACAGACATATGCCACGTCAGCAACGACGTAAGGCGACAACGGCAGGTGAGCACGTTGGCAGCGGCATGAATGGTGACGTTTGTAGACGGCCGAGAACCCCGTCAAAGAAACGATGAATCAGGACATTGGCGTAAAGACCATCACAGCTGACAAGCAAGATCGGCCCTAATCTTGAGCGGAACTTTCAGGCTAGAGATGCCTGGCGTTGACTAGAACGGTTTAGCGTGTAGTGTGGTTGGAGTGTAAGATTACTGGGTTCGAGTTTGAATCTGAAGGTATTAATATTGGTTTTTGTATATTTGTATATAGTGTTAGGAGAACGTGCGCCCAGCAGCCCTTTCCCTTTTACGGTAGCACGACAGCCTAGTTGCGAGGAGACTTTCTTTTCAAGACACGAGTCAGTGAAGCCTCTTACGAAAGGATGGAACACCCCCGTGGCCCTGCACTTGTGATTCCCCCTTCCCGGCTCACTGAACAGGGTTCCCCTCCCTCAGCGAGGGAACGCTTTCCCGTCAGGTAAGGGAAAACCAGGACTGTGAAGAAAGCTAGCATGCCGACGATCGGACGCTCTCTGGCACGGGCGACGAAAGGACGAACCCAGAACCCCCTGTGAGCCAAGGACGACGACCCTGGTATACTAAAACATTAAACCGACTAAGCAACAAGAAAAAACGCCTTTTCTGCCAGGCAAAATCTAAAAGAACGCCATGCGCATGGGATAAATACTACTCCGCCGAAAATGACTATCTTACAGCAATTTGCAACGCCAAGCACGCATTCTTTAACACGAACCTACCTAACATGCTAAGTGATAACGTAAAAAAATTTTGGCAGACCGTCAATCCAAAACCATCTCGCACTATCTCCCTTACTAACGAATCCGGTGAAGTGACCACAAATGCCGAGTGTGCTCATATTTTTAACATTGCATTCTCGTCGGTGTTCACCAGAGAACCTAGTATGCCTGCCGTTCCCACAACTACCCTGATAGGTTCCAGCATGCCTGCGCTAGCATTTTCCGCAGACGGCATTTCTTCCCTAATAAAAAACATTAAACTTTCCTCGTCATGCGGCATTGACGAAATTAATTCTAAACTGGTAAAGAACATTACCGATACAATTGTACCATACTTGCACCTCATATTCTCACAGTCACTCAGCACCGGCGACCTTCCGAATGACTGGAAAATTGGTAAGGTCATTCCAGTCTACAAAGCAGGCGACAGCAACTCCCCACTCAATTATCGTCCCATTTCATTAACAAGCATCCCATTCAAAATCATGGAACATGTCATATATTCTCATGTTATCAACTTCCTCGATTCCAATAGTTTCTTTCACACCTGTCAGCATGGCTTCCGCAAGGGACTTTCCTGTGAAACACAATTAGCACTCTTTCTTCACGACATACATACAAATCTTGACACCAACTTTCAGACTGACGCCATTTTCCTTGACTACGCAAAAGCATTTGATACAGTTCCACACAACAAACTAATACAGAAGTTATCCGGGCTAAATCTTGACCCTAACGTGTTAAGATGGACGTAAATAATGAATCCTCTGAACCTCTCGAAGTAACGTCAGGAGTACCGCAAGGGTGCGTCCTTGGCCCCTTGCTATTTCTAATCTACATTAATGACCTACCACTAACTATGTCTTGCAAAATCCGCATGTTCGCCGACGATTGCGTGATCTACCATACAATAACTAATGCTTCCGATCAACTAACCCTGCAACACGATCTGAACAACATTCAAGAATGGTGTGACAATTCGCTTCTCAAACTTAACCCCAACAAGTGTAAGGTTGTCTCATTCACTCGCCGCAAAAACCCTTTCCTATTCCCATACCAAATCACTAACGCCCCTCTAGAAATAGTACAGTGTTTCAAATATCTAGGTGTCACTCTGTCCGCCGATCTAACTTGGAATGCGCATGTCGCAAACATTATCTCATCTGCAAACAAAATATTGGGATTCGTGAAACGTCATCTGCGTTGCGCACCTCAACACGTAAAACTTCTCGCATACACATCCCTCATCAGGCCAAAACTGGAATACGCCTCTGCTATATGGAATCCACCTCAAATTTACCTAATCAATGACCTTGAATCAATTCAAAATCGCTCAGTCCGATTCATACATTCGTCATATTCTTGACATCAGTGTTTCATCCTTAAAAGCCCAATCTGGATTGCAGCCACTTGCCCTTCGACGCCGCATAGCCACTCTTTCCCTGTTTCATAAGCTGTTTCATTCGCCCCTCAACCATCCTCCATACGTCATCCCTCCGACGTACATTTCGCACCGCACCAGCCACCCCCTCCAAGTCTCCCGTTACCGCACTAGGACTGCTACCTCTCCGCATCTTTCTTTCCGCGTGCTGTGAAGGACTGGAACGACCTCCCAAACCACGTCGTCACAATCACCTGCCCATCAACTTTCGCTAAAAATGTAATAACTCATCTCTGTCAGTGAAACTTTATGGCAATGTATATACCCACACCTATGTAGCATATTTTATATTTTGAATATAGCAAAAGTTTTATATCCTGTATACCAGCCCCTTATGTGGCAAATGTTTTTTTATATCCTGTACATCCACCCCTTATGTAATACCCCCTTGTGGGGTCTTTAAGGAAATAAAATATGATGATGATGATATGATGCTGAGCTCAACACTACGCTCACTATCTCGAGCTTTTCTTCTGGCTTTAGTGCACATGCACTCCCTTCGCCTGATCGAGACCTCCATTCATTGGCCTTGTGTCTCCATTTTCACATGGCTGGCAAACTACTGCTGTTTCTTGTCTACTGCCTCTTGTTCGGTAATTCATAGCTATATGGCCTAGTGGATTGCATAGGAAACACTGCTGCTACACTATTGCCTTACTACCTGGCACCTCAGTTATGTGCCCTTTCCTCAGGATTGTCGCGCGTCGCTTTCTCGCGATTCCTCCGCCCTTGGGCCTCCAGAAACTGATCCGCCTGCTTGGCCATCTCCTCTACTGTGTGCAGCTTCTATTTCAGAAAAACAGCTAACTTGCTGCTACTACAGTTCAGGAACTGTTCAGCTACTATCCTGCAGTGGACCCCTTCATATGTTTTTTGTTTCTGACAGCTCGATCCATCAATCAAAATAGTTGGCAAGGCTGCTTGCCCGTCTCTGAGTTCTCAGCTCTACGCATTTGGAATTTCTCCTGAAACTCGTCGGCCATCACCTGAGCAAAACACTCATCGTAGGAACTTGTCATGTGCTGCCTTGCTTGGGAAGCAATGAGGACGAAGTGGACGTAGTCGCAAGCAGGCAAGCGCGTGGGCCATCAAAAACTGACGTGGATGAATAGGTGGATGGATGTATCCGGCTGTGCCCTTTAGATTGAGCGGCAGCTCACGCCACCTAGCCATAAAGTTAAATACTATCACTGTGTGTTTAAGGGGGGACATGGTGTGTGGAGATATTTTCTGTATTTGTGGACCAAACATGATGTAAATATATATGCTGATTTCGAATATGCAAAACTTTTTATTGTAGGTCAATTAATTTAGAAGATACACAATGCTGCCACTATTTGCCATGAGACGCTGAGTGTGTAGCGTCTCGGGGGTATTGCTGTATCACGGAGCACTTCTTGAAATTCGCTACTAGTGTCCTTCGCACCTTTTTCGCACCAAACTTGTGCTGCGTGCGGAATTTGCGCTCAGGATTTGACATCGTGAAACTTCTCTGCTGACACTGAGGCAAAATGGTGCGCATGGACGCGCGCCTCAATACCCGGAACAGACGAAGCCAGGAGCCTCCACCGATAGGGAGGCAAGCTCAAGTCACGTGCACGAAATAGCAAATAGGAAGGTGCTCTGATACTACTTTTTGCCGCTCATTTTACAAGCTGCCAATGGTTGAATTGGACCTATTCTGGCGGGAATTTGAAGGCGAAAGACAGCTCTCTCAAATAAGACCAGGCGGGCCACGCTGGCACACATGAAAGAGCAGGGGTGCGCCATGAAAATGTGCGATTTCAACGTTGATTTCAGCGCAGATTTAGCCAGAAAGTGCTGTATAGAGGGTTTCAGCGGCTGAAATATTATACGTATGAAATTCACGATATAAGGGCACTAGTAGCTGTAGATTTCAAAAACGCAATAAAAAAGTTTATTTCGTGATTTTTTGGTCTCCACAACCCGTGTCCCCCCTTAAGGATTGAATTTCACTCCTGCCTCAATTGCAACCACCAATCAGTTAGCCTCCTCCTGGTTATTTCAACCCGTTTAAAGTCTCTTTTGCCTTCACTGTCCCTAAACCGCAATGCTTTGAAAAATTCGGCACCATTATCTTCGACAGTAGGGTGGAGCCCTTTACAGAACAATATTTAATGTTCAGCCGTTCCCCTCCTCTCCATACGCACTACATACCGTGTCTGTGCCTTCGTATTTTACTCCGTACGTCTTGGTCCGCAATACTCCCGTTCTAGCCTTGAAGAGCACAGAACTACTCCGAGAATTATTGTAGATCTTTTCCCTTGCAATTTCCTGCTTTAAAGTTCGGTAGGTCTCCAGTGATTTCGTAAGCATTCCCATCTTCCACATGTCCCTCTCTGTTTCCTTCACCTTCTTCTTACCCGATGTTCCCTTTTGGCTTGGTATTCTGTTGTTGTCTAAATACTTGCTTGACAGTTTTTGAGTTCGTTTCTTCTGTTTAGTATCGACATTCTTCATGTACAAGTAACTGAAAACTTTCTTAGCCCAATGCTCCTCTCCCATTTTTCTCAATCGCTCTTCAAATTCTATCTTGCTGCTAGCTTCCCTGCCCTCAAATGAGGTCCATCCCATATCACCTTGTACTCCCCGATTTGGTGTATTCCCGTGAGCTCTTAAAGCAAGCCTACCTATTCCACGCGTCTTAATTTCTAATCTTGCTTGAACTTATGATCTGATGCACAAGACCGCATTAACGAACGTCAGACCAGAAACCATGACACCTTTCCATATTCCTCTCACTATGTCATACCTGTTGTAATTCCGCAGTGCCCTATTTTTCATGACTGCTACATTCCTGTTACCTTTAGTCGTTACGTATATTTCGTGTTCCCTTAGGAACTCTGTCCCATTGCTTCCATACGCCCAGATATTTGTGTTTATCTGTTATCTCTAGCGTGACCTCCTGTATCCTAAGCTCACTACCTTCATTATCATTGAAAATCATGACTGCTGATTTTTCCTTACTGAATCTGAAATCTAACTTATCTCCCTCATTACCGCAGATGACCATCAATCTTTGCAAATCTTGCTTGTTGTCGGCCATTAGCACTACATCATCTGCGTACATCAATGCTGGTAGTGCCTGTTCAATGAGTTTTCCTTGTTTGACGAAGGAGAGGTTGAAGCCAAGTCCACTTCCCTCGTATCTAGTTCGGCCTCTAGTCCTTGTAGGTACATCATGAATAACAAGGGTGACAGAGGACACCCCTACCTAAGGCCCCGTTTTACCTCTGTGGGCTTGGATACCTGTTTTTCCCACTTAATAACTACCTTGTTACTTTTACAGATATCCTTTAAATGATTAGTGAATCCATCTTCCACACCTAGTGTGTCCAGTATTCCCCACAAGTCCTCTTGAACCACGTTATCGTACGCTCCTTTGATATCCAAAAATGCTAGCCACAGGGGCCTGCGTTTCTTTTCTGCTATTTCGATGCACTGCATCGGTGAGGACAGATTGTCTTCCAACCTCCTGTGTTTCCGAAACCCGTTCTACAGTTTTCCCAGCACCCCCTCATCTTCTATCCATGCCTGCAGTCTTTCCTGTATAATCTGCATTGCCAGCTTGTAGACCACTGATGTCACTGTTATAGGACGGTAGTTGTTTATGTCAGCTTTGTCCCCCTTTCTTTTATAGATCATGCTCATCCTGCTAAGTTTCCATGCATCAGGGACTTCATCATCGATTATTATTTTGCTCACTGCCTCTCTCAAAGTCTGTTTAGACTTTGGACCCAATGTCTTTATCAGCATAATTGGAATGCCATCTGGGCCTGTCGATGTACTACTAGGAACCCTCTTCTCAGCCCGTTCCCACTTTCGTGAAAATGGAGCCATTGTGCCACTTGATCCATCCTTGTCTATTCTGGTGCATAAGGCACTTCTTTGTTGAAATTTTTCTGTCGCCCTTGTTCTTATATATTCAATACCTCTGTCCCCTTCTAGCCTTGCACCTTGAGCTGTAGTTGTAAACCTCTGCTCTAGGCTTGTCTCATTTCTTAGAGAGTTTAGATGATTCCAAATTTTCACAGCTGCCTTTCTTTTTTATGTACTTCTGCCAGCCACTGAGCCCCCTTTCTTCTAATCTTTTCATTGATTAGAAGGGATGCTTCCCTTCTTCAGCTTAGAAAGATGTCCCATTTTCTTTCAACATCATCTGTCTGTTCACCCCGCTGCTTAGCATGTCTGTGCTCCCTAGAGGCTTCCTGACGTTTTGCTCTGACTCTTAACTTCCTCATCTCACCAAATCTTGGGTTTGTGTCTTCTTTTCCGAATTGACTTGTCACGTGCCTTTGCAAGCTCTAGCTCAGTCTAATTAGATTTGTGTATATCCACACTGTTTTATTATCCTAAGTGATTACTTTCTCAATTCGTTTACTAGCTATTTCTATTTGCTTTCTTAATAAAAATTTTCCTGTAGTTGCTCATCTTGTCTCCTTCCCGCTTTCACTGCTCATCTAAAACTTAGCTTGATACGTTTGTGATCACTACCCAGACTTCTGGAGCCACATTCATCTATGTGCATTCCCCTGAGCCTATCATACATCCTATGTGACATCAGTGCATAATCTATCGTCGACTGCAGCCTTCCTACCTCCCATGTTATTTGCCCTTCACACTTCTCAGTACTGTTGCAAATGATCAAATTATGCCTTTCACACATATCCATGATCATTTTGCCAGTTAGGTCTGTATATCCATCTACATCTTCTATGTGTGCATTCATATATCTTAGTATAATTATGTCGCACTCTCCTCCTAATTCCTCAATGTCTTTTGATATACACTCTACCATTGCCTGGTTTTCCTCTCTGGCCTTTGCTCCTGTCCACAAGGACACCAAGGAGTGTCATCTGCCCAGCTATTTTCCCTTTTAACCATAAATGTTCCATGCATCCGTGCTTGACTCTTTTCCAAACCATATTTTTATGTATGAATGCACCAATTCCACCCTCCTTTTTGCTGCCTTCCGTTCTATTGCAATATTCCCATACGTAGTCTGGATTGCAAGGTGGTTGCTCAATGTCCCGAAGATGCGTCTCCATAACCCCATATACCATCAGCTCCTCATGCCTCAACTGCTCTTCTATCTCATCCCACTTTAACTTATTCTTGCCACCCTGCATGTTAATAAAGCCTATGTCTGACTTAGCTGGGCCATTGTGCTTACGTCGATTTCTTCTCTCACGGACTCCATGTGGCTTCAATATTTGTGCCCTTTTAGAACCGTCTTTGACTAAACTGTTGGCCTCAGGGTTCTGGGTGCCCCTAAAGAAGCTGCTGCTTGACGACCCATTCTATTATCGACCGTCCTGCCCTCGCACCACTGTAGTGAATGCCATCCTGTGCAAAGGGGCAAGCGCCGGGCTCGTACATGTCTTGGTTCACTTCCATTACGCTGTATCCAAGTTGCCGGCTCATACTCTTGGTCTTGGTCACACTGTTGGCCTCCACTACCCTCCTTTCAATCTTACGAGACTGCCCCCAGGCCTCTGGGACTGTGCATATGGTCACATGCACACTCCCAGAGGCTTCTCGGAGCTTACGCATCCCATCCTCTGTCTCTGAAGGTTCTGATCCTTGCCCGTCCACACATTATTGAGCCCAGCATGAATAATGACGAGATTTTCACCCTCCATGCTGTCCTCTACAACCTCCTGAGTTTTGGCCAGTGCATCCACCATGCTCTTCCCTGACTGGGCTTCCATCCTCACTCTCCCATCTTCCTTCACTTTCGTGAAGACGCCATCCCTAACCCTGGCCACGTTAGTCCCCCACCACAAAGACCCTCCTACGCTCCAATCGCTGGCTTCCTGTTTGTGATGGCACCCCTGCTTGCTTCACCTGTTTTTCTCTCTGCAGTGTGTTGTGTGTTCCTGTCCTAGTAAGCAAAATGCCAACTAGTGAGCATTGTTGGAATCGCCGAAGAGGCACCCTTGAGCGGTGACCCGAGGTGCACACGCCGGACAGGGCACGAGCATGAGAAGCTTGCTGAGGAAGCTTCTAACTATCTGTCCTTAGCTTCAGCCTCAATTTCAACATGAGAGCATCAACGGACAACAAGAAGTTCATATCTGCTGTAGAGAACACCGCCAGTCAAGTAGATCTCCCGCGCCACGATGAAGCCCGCACACGTGGTGTCGGTTCTTTTGCAGTTCTGGGCACCTCAGAAGCGTGTCAAGTGGTCGAAGGCTTCGTGGCAACTGTGAGGCTGTGATCCATCCTGCTGAAAAGGGGAACACAACTGTTCTGTTAGACAGAGCTGACTACTCATGGCAGATGTTGACGCTGTTGGAGGATCCCCATACGTGCCTCTTGATCCCTGCACGTACGGGCCTCTTAGGGGGGATGGAATGCTCATAATGCGAAAGACGTCCAAAGGCTCCTGGCTGATGTCTTCCAAGTGGTTCCCCCTGAATGAAAGTCACTGTATTTCACATTACTTTGTTACAACAATTTAGCACCGGCTTTTTACGGCCTGCCCAAGGTCCACAACAAGCTAGACACTCCTATGCGTCCAATTGTAGACTCTGCGCGCTTGCCTCTGCACATGCTATCAGAATCTTTCCAGTGTTATTTCACTCTTGTAGGACACCGTGAATCCCACATCCGGAACTTGTAATACTTAATGGACAAAGTCCGTGACGTCGACCTCGATCAAGATATTTTGGTGTCCTTTGATGTGAAAGTGCTTTTTACCAGTGTGCCAGCAGAACTGGCTGTGGGTTTGTGCAAGACAGATCTGGAATTGGATGCATATCTAGCGGAAAGATCGCCAGTCAACGTACCCGGCTTAGCTAGGCTTTTAGTTATGTTCGTCAAATACTTCTTTTCCTTTGAAAAAAAAGTTATACGAACAGATCCTTGGTATGGCTATGGGTGCTTCTGTATCGATTACTGCTGACTATGGAAGTGATTTAAAGTCAAGCCCTCTCCTCACTTTGCCCAGCTCTGACGGTGTTCTTCAGAGATTTGGACATCATTTTTTGCATCATTCACCGAGAGGCGGTTCCGGGGTTCATTTCACACCAGAACTGCATGGAAGCAGCAATTCAATTCATGGTGGAGAAAGAAAACAAGCTCTTATTTCTTGATATGCTCATTGCAAGGAAAGGGCCTACTTTGTCATTTGGCGTGTTCAGGAAGGTGACCGCACAGGTCGTTACTTCATTTTGATAGCATGCAGCCTGCTTCTCTCAAAAGGGCAGTGGCTTCTACATTTTACAACGTGCGTCGAAAATGTGCACAAGATTATGCAGCCAACGTACGTTTGGTGCGGCATGAATTGTCAGTGTGTGGCTATTCGAATTACTTCGTGTACGTTGTCGAACTACAAATTGTACGTCCACAATTGCCGTGTGCTGCATCTGGTCAAAAGCGCATGGGAATACCGTATATTCCCTCCATAAGCGAAGCCCTCAGCTGTGTTCTGCGTTCCTACAATGTCCTGGTGGCACATGTTCCAGACGAAAAACTGTGACAATCTCTCGTAAATGTGGAGAACAGATTAGCAAAAGTGAAGTTTCCTGGTTTGCTGTATACCGTCCCATGCGCTGGTTGTGACGATGTGTATATCGATGAAACTGGTGACTTTGAACGGCGTCTCAAGCAGCACAATCATGATGTGAAGAAAAGAAGTGTGAAATCCAGTGCTTTGGCTGAGCACGTGTCAGGTGGTCACAGGATAGACTGGGAGAACGCACATGCTCTCGCTGGAGAAAAAGGACTGTCACGGCATCTTTATTTTAAGTCGCTAGTGATACAAACCACTCCGCGCACTCTAAACAGGAACGATGGTAATCTACAATCAGTAACACGCTGCCTGCGTGATATATTGAAATGTACATAAGGCGAACTGCTTGACACGTTTTCATTTAACTTTTGAACAAGACTAGCGTGTGGGAGCCGAAACATCTTTCTATGCATTTCTAACCTTTTACTTTGGTCAGCACTGTGCCCGCGGGTTCTTTTCCTTCAACCAAGCTCCTAAAAGTCCCAGTTGCACTGCAAGGCTGAAGCAATGAATGCAATAGGAGCAAATTGTAAAGTAGATGAAGTGAGGCTGGCAGCTAACTCTTTATGATCTGATCTGGCATAACTGTACGAAACCCTTGTGTAGGAGAATACGGCCACTTCAAGGAAAGCAAGACTTCTCGCACAGTCTCTTCGCGATAAGAATGCTGCATGTGGAAGTGTTCGCAAGTCGCCCACTGATGACTGCCGAGCTAGCCAGAGCTAGCATGCGCGCCAGCGATTGAGACCATGCCCTTAGAAGCAAAGTCCATAGTTGTTGCTCCAGCGACACCTGCCCGCCCTCCCTCGTTTTTTTTTTTCCATGCTCTTCCTAGATGGCCGGAGTACTTCTTCTCTGCTTCAACTACAGGCCTCTCGGGTCGGGGTATCTAATGTCACGGCACGCGCCCTCCGAGCGGTGGAGATGGGCCGGAACATTTGAACTATGCTTCAACCGCATTCGCCGCCCATGCTCGCATGCATTTACTTGCAGATAGAACATACAATGCACGAGGGTATGTTATCAATTAGAAATTTATACGGGATATGACCTCGTCGTCATAAACACGTCGGGAGTTTTCATATAATTTCTATCGCAATGCTGAGCTTATTGCACATTTTAGCCGATTGTTTATAAAATGCAGCACTAAACTTGCTTGAAAAGGCCCTTGTGGCTGCTCCAAGGCTGCTAGAAAAAGCACTTTTGCCTGCTCCCAGGACTGATCCCAAACCCACGTGCCTTGTTTCACCTCTGTTTTGGACATAGTCTGCTCGAGCTTTGAACTTCGAATACTATAATATACGTTTTTGTGCGCCATTGTTGATCATTCGTTTTGTGTTTGTCTCTGCATTTATTACTATGCGCAATCTAGTGCTAAATAAGGCAGTCGTAAAAATCCCGCTGGGCTCTTTTAAGATGTTGTTTTGTGTTTGTTCTTTTTTTTTTTTTTTGGAGATGCTTTCTTGAGGCACATGTGGTTGCTGCCGAGTGTACTTACCTATGCAAGTCAGTCAGTACAGGGCAGGTTGTTCCATCTTGTGTTCAGATGCCCAACAAGCTGTAAACACTACGCCTTGTTTCTTTATGGAATGGAAAGCATGCTTTGCTTCATAACTTTTCATGTCTACATGTGCGAGATTACCCAGCAGCTTTCATTCCTCGAACTCGTGCATGCTGCCGTTCCTTAGGTCAGGCATCCTGTGCCCACTTGTATTCTCGCTAAAAGACACTTCACTTGTACAAAGCCACTACAGTAAAGTCTCGTTAATTCGACACTCGTTTATTTGGAATTTCGGTTAATTCGGCCGTGGCATCTAATCCTGTCCAAAATGTGCCTTGCTCTATTACTGAAAACTCTCATTAAATTGGACAAATTTGGCAGCGCTTCGGTCAATTCAAACGCCCGACCGCCGTCGAGTCATGACAAGGAAGCAGCAGGAGATTCTGCTGGCCAAATCGACGGCACATCTAAACTTTGGGATTGGATTGCAGCCTCTGAGATTCATAACTTCGTCCATGGGTAGTACATCTTGGAGGCACCCCCCCCCCAAAAAAAAACAACAAACAAATGCACATGGTGGTTTACACAATTAAAATGGAATGCAGTGCATCGCTACTGCAATCAACAGGCAACCTAAGGATTTGCTTTTCCTTTTCCCTGCGCATCAAACATGTTTGCGTGACAATTGAGTTGGATCACTCACCTCTAGTGTGCTTTAAATTATTTATCTGTTCGTGTTCAGTGCCGTCTGCAGTCTCACTGTTTGCTGTTTTTGAAAATTTCACCGGTTTTTATTTAGTTTTTATCACTGTGCGTTTTTTTTGTGTGTGTGTGGGCTGTCCACTTCGTGCGCGCGCGTCTACTGCGCAAGCGAGGCTGGGATGCGTATTTTGGAATGCTGGCGCGGCATCGCATGTGAGAGAGAAAAGAGAGCAAGGAGGAAGTTGGCCGCTCCCTCAGGACTGCTCGCACGTTATTGGTCCTTCCTCTCAAGGTCATTTGACTGGGGATGTGCACACCTGCAAAAGCACGCACTTTTGAAAAGTTAATTCGAGCGCGAAAACTTGACACGATCACTCACACACGCACACACCCATGCATTAAACACACACAGCATGTTTGATGCATGGGTGTGTGCGTGTGTGAGTGATCGTGTCAAGTTTTCGCGCTCGAATTAACTTTTCGAAATGCTCCACCAACTAGCCCAACAAGTTCTTTTAAAAGCACGCACACACACATGAAGTCTTCACCGCTGTTCCATCGTGCAGAAGCACCCTTACTACTTCACTGCTGCCTTAGGATCACGCGGCCGCTCGTTCCAATGCGCCACCGTGCGGTGAGGCACCTGTGAGTGGTTTCGATTAGGTGGTGATAGTTTCAATGTGCGAAGTCGCTTTAGCTTATAAACCTGAAGTGGCTCCGCGTCATGTGCATGGACGGCAATGTGCACGAGTGAATCGCAAGCTACAACCAGACATCAAACACGAGGTGAATCAACAACAATACCAGAAATCCAAAGAGGCAAGTTGGCATGCTGTTCGTTTTCGTCCCAAGGGGCAAAAAGCCAAGTAAATTTCATCATATCGACTATAATTGTGAAGCCACACTTGATCCGCGCTTCCCAAAATGCTTTCTGCACTCGGCATGGTTCTCGACTGACCTGAGGTCAATGCATTGGTAGCATTCTGCACCTGATGAGGTTCTGTTAATTGTGTATCCGGGGTGCTAGCGAACCAGGGAATGTTACATTAGCCTCGACGTTAACCACCTACTTCTTGTTTACGCGGGGATACTGCTGGTTGTGAAACACATGTGGCTTATTTACTTACAGGACGGACATGCTGTATGCCAGCTTATCGTATTGAAATCAGTGAAAACAAAAGGTTCTTAGTTTCAGTTAAAAGCAACATATTAAATGCGCTAATTATGCCAGTGTTTAACACTTTCGTGGATTTCAGCAGCGGCATTTCCACGCTTCAGCTGAGATTTTAGTGTACAATATTATGACATTTAATCATTAACAGAACGCCGCAGCTTTCAATATGATGAGCGAGCATGCACATGTCTGTCCTGAAAATAAATAAGCGACATGTGTTTCACAAGCAGTATTCCCACGAAAATAACTAGGTGGTTGACCTCGAGGCTAATGTAACATTTTGTCGTTCAGTAGCACTAGTGTGGCTTCCCAATGATCGTGGATATCATCAAATTACATTAAATTTAGCTTTTAGCCATGTGTAAACGAAACAGAGAGCAGCCGAACTTATTTCTTTGGATTTCTGTTTTTCTTATTGATGATAGTCGTATTTGTTGCCTGGCTGTAGCTGGCTATTCACTAGTGTGCGTCACCGTCCGTGCACATGTCGACGCGAAGGACCTTTAGTGCGTTAAGTGATAATTTCGAACTGGCGTCTATTTTGTGCGTGAATGTCGGTCGGACTGATGTCGTTCACCAAAACGCACCTGAAGTTCGCCATGCCAGTTGGAAGCACGTTGCTGATCAAAACCACCTCGAAGGTCAAGTGGTACGTTGGAACTTTAAATCGCACGTGAGTGTCGACCGTGCTCACGGCACGGATGAAGTGGTTGATTGAAAAAAAGAGGCAATCTTTTCGACAATCCTTGCGGATGAGTCATTGTTTATTCATTAAAAAGGAAAAAAAAAAGCAAGAATGTTGGAGGGAAAAGATGAGAAAATGAGGGAGGAATGCACAATAACTGTTCAAGAGAGGGCACCCTAACAGAAAAAAGTTTGAAAAGGATGGGGGATAAAAGAGAAAACGATTGGATTAAAATAAGAGAAGTGAAAAGAAAAAGGTTCTGACTCGTGAAAAGGAGAAATGCTAGTTAACCGTGGCGAGCAACGTAAAAAAGCCGCAAAGTTCGATGAACCCTTGCCGAAGCATGGTTCAGCTTAGCTCCTCGAGATAGAGAAGGGGGACGCAGAAAGGAAATGTAGAGAAAGTGGCGTGTGCAGTTCCCCCTCAGGGTACAGGGGGGGGGGGAGTTCCATCAACCCCCTCTGTTCACCTGAGCCCCTACTTATTATGTCAATGTAAAGTGCCGACTATGTGCTCCCTTCCTCCAAAGGTGATCAGCCGCAACCCCACCATTCGCATGCCAAGAGGGTGGGGGTGCTTCCATGCATTCCTATGTACGTGCGCACGTTCATTTGCAAATGCGCGCTTGCCCAGGCACGTCACCTCAAGTGACGTGCCTAGGCAATAGCGCTTGGTGAAAGTGCTTGAACCCTCCTCACTCTTTCTCTTCTCTTTCGCGTGGAATGCGGCACCAGTATTTCAAAAATGCCGCCGAGATGGCTTTCCTACAGTCTCCTGTGGCACCAACCGCCCCAACTCTCACATTGAAGAGGGCGAAGCAAAGGATTTGGCTGCGAAGGTGAAAATATTGAAGGCATTGCGAGTGGGAGCATCTAGAAAAGAAGTGATGGAAAAGTTCAAAGTGAAGAAAAGCACGTTCAGCACTTAGAACGAAGAGCAGATTATGCAAGCGTATGACGGAGACGTGTTTGGCGACCAAAGGAAAAAGCTTTGAACAACAGCGCATCCCAAGCTAGAAGCGCTCTTGCATTGGACTGCCGTTTCGCGCGATACACATATGCCCTTGAGCGGCCCCCTTTATCTGCGCACAGGCAGAGAAGTTCGTGGTGACCATAAACATTGACTCCTTCAATGCGTCGGCTGGTTTGACCGCTTCAAGAAGCGACACGGGCCGGTGTTCCGCTTTGTGTGTGGTGAAAGAGGTGCGGTTGACAAAAGTGTTGTGCAGGACTGGCGGTCTGGACTATCCGTGGACCTTTCTACGTATGAGCCGTGCAACATTTTCAACTCTGATGAGACAGGGCTGTTCTATAAGGCTCTGCATGACAAGACAATCGTGTTTGTGCATCGGTGGAAAATGAAGTAAAGAGCGGGTGACAGATTTCTGGCTGCTAATATTACCGGCACAGAGTGGTTGCCGCTGCTGGTGATCGGGAAGGCTGCGAAGCTGAGATGTTTTAAGAATATTAAGCAGCTGCCTGTCAACTACCGGTTTAACAGAAAGGCTTGGATGACTGCCAAACTCTTTCAAGCTTGGCTGTGTCAGCTCGACCGCCACTTGGCGGCCAAGGCTTGGAAGGTATTGTTCGGCTAGACAACTATAGTGCACACATGAAGGTGTACGGGTTCGAGAACATTGAAGTGCTATTCCTGCCTCCCAACCCAATGGCTTTCCTGCAGCCGATGGACCAGGGAATTGTACAGTTCGTCAAAAGCTGCTATGGAGTGCAGGATCTTGAGCGGTTGTTGCTCTGCATGAAGTCAGGCAAGCAATACGAAGTAAGCCTGCGAAGCCCAATCCACATGCTGACACACATGGGGAACACATTGCTTGCAGTAGTCGCAAACTGCTTTAGGCATAGCGGCTTCATGCACAATGCTGCTGATTCGGAGGTGGTGGCTGATGAAGAAACCGGCGAAGAGCAAGACGGCCGCTATGTGAGCATGATGCCAGCTGATGTGCCCCTGGGCGAATCGACAGTGATGTTGCCGTGGCCGGCACAGTCACTGACAGCGATACCGTCGCCGAAGTCTTGGACGGTGAAGGGGAATCTGCTGATAAAGACATAAGTGATGCCGAGGACCATCCACGCCACACTATGAAGGAGGCTGCGTATGCGTTGGCCGTTTTGGAGGGCATATGCATGCTTTCCTCGGACAATGTGCGCGGACTAAGCCACCAGTAGTAAATTCGCAAAATTTTGACTTCATCGTACATTGCGTCCGTGAAGCAAACCGCGATCAGACTTTTTTAAGAAATAATAGTCTGATGGTGTAGGAGACATTTTTCAAGTGTTTAGTTCGTACTCGCAATAATTCATAGCCTCGGTTTATTCAGACATTCTCTCTGGTCCGGTGAAGTCCGTATTAACGGGGTTTTACTGTATATAAAAGACTTTTCAATTTGGTGCAGGTAACGGGCCAGATCGGCTGGAGGCGCGAAGGCATCAAATATCGCCGCAACGAGCTGTTTCTGGATGTCCTGGAGTACGTAAACCTTCTTATGTCTCCCCAAGGCCAGGTGCTCAGCGCACACGTGGCCGGGAAGGTCGTAATGAAGTCTTACCTCTCGGGCATGCCCGAGTGCAAGTTCGGCATCAACGACAAGATCACCATGGAGAGCAAGGGAAAGGTGTCTACCCTGGACGACCCCACGCGCAGGTAGCCCAGTCTTTCTTTCTCTCCTTTGCTCATTTCGCCCCCCTTGCACAACTGCGGAGGAGGAGCTCAATCGGCATTTAAACATTTATTGCCAACAAGCAGATCTACGAGAGTTGCTCGTAATTACTACATATAGAAGTCGTGATACTTGAGAAGGAATTTCTTTCAGCTGCAACGGCTAAGTTTGTGTTTGCAACATTATTATTATGCAAGTTGTGTGGCAGGAGAGCAACATACGTGGCTCATTGGTTGAATGGAACTTTCTCCATGGTCGGTAGGTCTTGACTTAACATCAGTATAGTGCATGACTCGCTTGGTGAAAGAATTAAGACTTTTCTTCTCTCAAGATGAATGCAACCAAACAGGAATTGCTTATTCGATGCCTATGATTTAATTCTTTTTATGTCAAAGTGGCTGACTGCACAATGATTATGGTAAGTACTTAATTAGGTGGTAATTGCAACTGATTGTGTAACTAAAGCACTAATTCATTTTCTTTGTTGGAATGCAATATTGAGTGGATTGAAGTTATGTGAATTAGGCATTTTTCTAAACAGTGCATCATAAATTGTGTCTGGAGGGTATAAATTATTACGTATTGTATTATAACACGTTATTGTATTTATATTCAACTGAAAAAACTTGGATACCTGTAAAGTCTGTGTGAATTTTTTTTATCCTGTCAGATAGCATTGTTGTCTTATAGATCATGCTTTACTCTTTCATTACCACGCCTATCCAAATATATCAACGGTGATTGACGTCTTTGGATCATCGATTTTGGCATGTTAAATTTACTTCTCGTGCACCCAGCACTTTCTACTAGTTAGTCCTGAACTTTCAGAATCAATTTGCATTGGCCCGTTTTGGCAACACAGTGATTTTTGACAGACCTTTGCGCAAACCAATGGGCTTGTATTGTTGGAAAAGTGCACTAGGCTGGTGAACTTGACAAAAGTGTGTGTACCTCGTGATTATGGTACAGTAACATTGAAGTTTTGTAATTAAAAGAACCTTTGCAAGCCAAATATCGAATTAAAGTGTCAGCTTCGCAATTGGACTATGTTGAGCAGTAATGATAGCCAGAAATTTATGCCATATATTCAATAGAAAGCTGTTCCTAGAAGTCGGGCAAAATTTGTTCCACAAGAAATATTTGCGAAGGTCCACTGCATGTTTAAGGTGTTTAGGTGGCCGTCTATGACAATTTTTAACAACTTTGGTTTTGTTCTCATCGTTACTATATCAGACACAGGGTCGCATCTAGTGTCACTAGTCACTCCTATGATGCCGTCACGCTTGCATTGGTGCGCATCAGCGCTGAAAAACACATGCGCTGCTTGAAACTGTCTTGCAACCTCACTTGAATTGAGTGACGACGAGCTTAGCGTTCGAGGATGACAGCACCTCAGCTTCAAGTTTTATGGCGACGATGTTTTTGGTCAGCTTGATACATCTACTGCCGTTCATGGGTTTGTTGTTTACATTGCGGCAGAGGAAAATAATCCTTTGCCGCAAGTGCGCATAATTTCTGACATTTGCGCACAATCTTACAAATATTCTGGTTACGTGCGTGTTCCATACTTCGCTGGGGCGCAATGTGCTGGCACTGGCTGCAGAGCTTCTCCTAACAACTAGAAAGCCCCTGGAGCACATCTTGGCCCGGACTACAAAACAGTGCGAAACATTTTAGAACTGCGGCGATATTGTCCTTTTTTTTTTAATACAGTACAAGGGAAAATTCAGAAAGATATGCTTGGATGCATATATTGGAACGCCAACCTATGCGGTGTAAGGTGGCTCATGGAAAGAGGTGACGCTAGATGAAATAGCGAAGTTCATTGGGAATCTCGTTTATAGAGGGATTAATCGCATCACAGGCATCCATCTAGCTCTATTGGAACACCGGATGACTCTTATCGCAACACAACAGAAATTTACTGAGAAAAATTGTACAAGTACACTTGTCTCACAAAAAAAAAAACACCATGCAATGCTTCACCGCATGGCACGAGCAACAAAGCAGCACCTCGGTACCGATTTTCTTTGTCTAAGTTATTGATAAGTGGGGTGTAACATCCCTAAACCACCATATGATTATGAGAGACGCCGTAGTGGAGGGCTCCGAGAATTTCGACCACCTGGGGTTCTTTAACGTGCGCCCAAATCTGAGCACACGGACCTACATTTCCGCCTCCATCGGAAATGAAGCCGCAGCAGCCGGGATTCGATCCCGCGACCTGTGGGTCAGCAGCAGAGTACCTTAACCACTAGACCACCGTGGCGGGGCTTCTTTGTCTGTGAAGAGAAACATTTTTGTACAACAATCATTATTTTTTATGCTATTCCTGGGTCATTTATCTACAAAATGTATATTCTGAATTTCTTTTGTTTTCCACATTTTTGCCTATATAGTGTTTTTTTATTGTAGTGTTTACCAGCTTGTGACCAAATTTTCTACACTTTTCACTTTTTTATTTATTGTAAAATATTTTTGTTGCTCTACAACACACATTTTGGGAAAAATAGATTTCGTTGTGCAAAGCTTGGAATGCTGCATTGCGTGCTGGAGTACTTTTCCAACTGGCAAAAGCGATCCTCCCAAGACATATGAAAAACAACCATTTTCGTGCGGTAACGAAAGAATGGTCTATAACTGTGGCTGAGGTGGCCCGTTTGCATCTAAACATTCTAACACTTCCTGCAGTGAACTTTGTAAACCATATTGTAGACAAGTCCTTCATTGCACTGAAATACTGTATTTACTTGCATAATTTGTGCACCCTGTTAAATTTTGTCAGCTTTACAAAAAAAAAAATTTGAGCAAGATGGACAACTGGGCTAGTTGGTGCAGATTCATCGGGGCTTACAGTGTGAAACATCTGGACATGGACTAGAGTAGAACTAATCAGCAATGTAGTACGAAACATGCTCTAAAGCTTCTCCCATGAACGCAGAATGTTGTGCACTCAATCCCATTTTCATGCGGCTGAGAGTACATTGGTCAGACAGGATGTACATTGGTCAGACCACAGTTCCTTGCAAGGCTTTGCACATTCACATGTCTATGCATTGTCGCGATTGTGAGTGGCAACCACTTTTTGAAAAAACAAGTCCTCTTCAAGCACCTAGACAAGCTATCAAGAGAAATTATGGTGTTTTTTTTATCAATAAGAAGGGGTCTCAATGTGTCAGCCAACTATGGTATCACTTGATAAGGAAGTTTCCATATCAGATAGCAGCTAAGGATCATTTATCAATTAATGCCTGGTTTCTTGTTGACGTTCATCATGTTCATTGTGTGTTTTTTATTTGTGGCAGGATTGCATACACGTGACAAAGCCTTCTTGCGCGGTGTATAATTTTGATCAAAGGAGTGGGCCAGCTCAGTCACAAGGTCTTCTGTTGAGTTGAGTTTGAGTTTATTCAACCACGTGACAAGTACACGAAAACACAATGTATACGTGGTTTGGTGCGAAGGGAAAAAAGCTGCATTTCACAGCTTGACTGGTCCTTTCACCCAGAAAAAAATCTAAACTACAAATTTACAAAAAATTACAAACATTACAGACAGCGGAAAGCGACAATACAAAAAGAAACACGCATGTGGCCCATGACAGCAAATAGAATCACAACTCTAAAATACATACAAAAATATTCATAATAAAGCAATGCATGAAAGAATAAAAACTGAATAACCATTACAGAAATCACCCAACATTCATTTACAACACTATCAGCACATCCGATTTAACACTTCAGTTTTAGACAATATACGCAGATTATCAGTTGTTAGTTTCCATTTGTTAATCACACTTGGAAGGCGGTAACGTAGTGTTTCAAATCCATAGTTTGTGCGAGGACAAGGTACGTGCCAAGTCTCCATACAGCGAGTAATGCGACTGGCAGGATTTGGTTGCAAGGTGGCCAAGGTGCGTAAAAAGATACTTCCTCTGCGTATTTCTGATTTAAAAGCTGACAGAAGCTGGTATTCGTAATAACAGGTAATTCTTAAAATTCTATATTTTGCAAATATTGAAGCAGTGTGTGCGTTATAGGATACACCTTCAATGCACCGCAAGGCATTTTTTTGTAACACGACCAGGTTCTTCAGAGATGCTTTAGAGCCTGTAGACCAGACCAGATGACAATAGTGTAAATGTGAAGAAAAAAGACCATTGTGCACTAATATTTTTTGTTTCACCGGTAGTATGTTCTGGCATCGACGCAACACACCTAGAACTTTACAAAGTTTGTGACTAATGTGTTCTGCATGGTAATTCCATGCCATATGTTCGTGAAAATGAACACCGAGAGTTTTAACTGTTTGGCAAAGTTTAATTTCAACGTTAATAAGTATTAGCTTGTGAGACGTTTTAAATGACCTGGCTTTCGCACGGAACAGTACAGCCTTGCTTTTAGAGCAATTAATGCGTAGAGAATTTGCCACAGTTCAGGCATATATTTTATTTAGTATTTCATTAGCAGAAACAATGAGGTCACCAGCCGTTTCCCCAGAAAAAAATACACTAGCATCGTCCGCGTAGATTACATATTCTACAGAGCTGTCAATACGCACAATATCGTTGATAAAAATATTAAATAATAGGGGTCCCAAAATGCTACCTTGAGGTATGCCATTCTTAACGTTCATGGATGATGATAGCACCCGATTGATTGATACACATTGTTTCCTATTACATAAGTAGCTTCTTATTAAAGCTAAAATGGTACCGCGAACTCCATAACAGTGAAATTTTTCTAGCAAAATATCATGGTTTATTCTATCAAAAGCTTTCGAGAAATCTAAAAATATTCCTAGTGCAAGTTTTTTTGCTTCTATATTTCTTAGAATCAATTCCTTTTGGTATAGTAAGGCACTTCGGTTGAGAGGCCTGACTGAAAACCGAACTGTGACGCCGTAATAATGTTGTGTTTATTAAAGAAATTTGATAACCGAATGAAAATAAGTTTTTCACACCCCTTAGAGAAAACTGATAAAATCGAAATCGGTCTGTAGTTTCCTAAATTGCTTTTGTCCCCATCCTTATATATAATCGTTACTTTAGCGTTTTTCATTCTCTGAGAAAACAGCCCAGTGGTGAACACGAGATTATAAATATGTACTAAGCAGGCACGTATGAGATCTAAAATGTATATTATAGGTTCTAATTTTAAGCCATCTATGTCCTCGCTTTTACTCAATTTGAAATGCTGAAAAACGCTGATGACCTCTTGCGCGTCTGTAGGATTTGCAAACACAGAATTATTTAAAGCAGGAGGCAAATAACCTGATGAGCCCCACCGCGGTGGTCTAGTGGCTAAGGTACTCGGCTGCTGACCCGCACGGCGCGGATTCGAAACCCGGCTGCGGCGGCTGCATTTCCGATGGAGGCGGAAATGTTGTAGGCCCGTGTGCTCAGATTTGGGTGCACGTTAAAGAACCCCAGGTGGTCTAAATTTCCGGAGCCCTCCACTACGGCGTCTCTCATAATCATATAGTGGTTTTGGGACGTTAAACCCCACATATCAATCAAATAACCTGATGAATCACAATTATGACTACTGTTAACTAGTGAAGTAAAGTACTCGTTAAATTTGTTTGCTAGTACTGCACCCTTGTATATCTTATTTTCGATCACCAGCTCACTAATATCATTAGACACTTGTTTGGTAGATATAATAGCATTAAGTTTGTTCCATAATTGCTTAGAATCGGTGACACCGTCAAACATCTTGAAGTGATAATCGCGTTTAGCTTGTTTTTGTAGTTTAGTGAGTTTATTTCTGTATACTTTAAAAGCTTTAAATTTATCCGGGTCTCGCTTTATCAGAAACTCTTGATACAACCTATTTTTTTCTTTTATCATATTGAGTATTGCGGAAGAAATCCAAGGTTTGCGCGCCCGTTTTGGTCTCTTCAAAGCTTTGTAAATAAAATGTTTTTTATACACTGAACATAGAGTATCAATAAAACAATCATAAGCAAGATCAGCAGAAGAACTAGATAGAATGTTGTTCCAATTGAGAGTTCTAATTTCCTCTCTAAAAGAAGATAGCGTTCGCGGATTAATTTGTTGAAAGTGAGCGGCTGGAAGGATTTGACTCCTTACACTGGTGATGTTTTCTATGACTAGATATATGGGCAAATGATCACTTATCGGGGCACGCAGGACGCCTGCCTGTAAGGTACTGTTTATACTACTTGTGATAAACTAGTCTAATAGAGTAGAAGTGGTATCAGTAATACGTGTTGGAATTGTAATTACGTTTGTTAAGAAAAAAGAAGCAAGAAGGTCTGAAAGTCTCGTCTGTTTATGTGTGTCGCTCAACATATCTATGTTAAGATCACCTCCCAGCACTAGTTTGTAATTAAATTGGTTTACAACGGAAAATAGGTTTTCTAAATATTGAATAAATGAATCAAAATTGCCACTTGATGGCCTGTAAATTGCAACAAAAATGTATTTGTGATACTGTAAAGTTAACGCCTCAAGGTCATCGGTGCACAGAGAGAGATCTTCACGATACTCATACGTTATTTCAGCTTAGACATACAAGCATACACCACCACCAATTCTCAATTTTCTATTTTGGTACACATTATATCCGTCAATACAAAACACGTCTGTTTCACTACGGTACCAAGTTTCAGTCATCATAATAACGGAAAAGAAAAAATTGAACTCGTCAAGAAACAAAAGAGTTTTTTTTCTTTCGAACGAGCTGACTGCCTATTAATGTGAAGGAATGTCATGGGCTGCCTATGACGGCCACTTACATACGAGTTCAATTCAGAAACGCTGGAATACATCGCCATTGTTCACAGCAGAAATATGTCTACTATTAAGCTAGACTACTTTAGCCAGATCCGCCTCAGAAGTTACATTTAAAACAGGTGTCCTGTCTGCTTTCCGCATGAAAGTCCTGCCCTGTGATATCCATACATATTTCCATTCTCTTTCACGCCTTGCTTGCCGCGCCTTACTGAGCAGAACCTTCATTTCCATGCACAGGTGTTCATTTATATATACAGGGTTACTGTTGTGAAAACCAGGACGAGTGCTATCTAGTTTAATCTTTTTTGCTGCGGACATCTCGTCTCGCACCGTTCTGGTGAGAAATCTGACAACCACATTTGATTTTTTTATCTTTTGATAATACACGGTGCACGATGTCAATGTCGTTATCTGTCACATCAGTTCCTAAGCACTTGGCGATGTTTGCGACAGTTTTCTAAGTTTTCTTTTTCGATTAGCGGAAGACCTTGGATTTCAGTATTCATATTTCGGCTGTATGGCTTCAGTTCTACAATTTCCCGTCTAGCTTCTTTCAGGTCCCTCCGCAGCTCTTCGTTTTCCTTACGACACTGCTTACTCTCAGCCTTTACCACGTCGATCTCCTTGCGAAAAGCCTCCACGTCAGTCCTAAAGAGCTCAAAGCTCTCATTCATGAAAGCAATAGCATCTCGAACACTTCCAAGTTCAGTGACTATTTTAGTGTTCGAGGAAGCGACCTTAGCTATTTCACATTTAACTTCAGTCGAGAACACGTCAAGTCTTTCCACCAGATCACCTAGAAATTTCACGACTTCTTTAATGCTATTAGGCTGCCTCTAAGCAAGGGTCGCCGCAATATTGCCCATGTCGCCCGAATTTTTATCCCCCATGGTTTCAAGCACTTCAAGTAAAAAATTGCACGAGAATGCTCTTGTGCACACAAAGCAAGAGGCAGTTTGAAGATTAAAAAGAAACACTGTTGTGACTACAATGCCCAATAAAACTGCAGCAGCAGCAGCGACGAAACTAGGTGCATATAATGTTCAATATGAAATTAACCAACCTGCAAAGAGTGCAGACAGTAGGTTAGCGTGCGTTCTTTCGTCGTCGCCGCTGCTGCCTGAGTTAATTAAGCCAGTTGCAAAGAGACAACGCCCCCAGCACAAACTAGATAACAGCTTGAAACTGCAGCAGGCTTAGGTAGATGGCGGTTTGGGTAGCGCTGTCGAGGTCCTGGTAATGGTAAAGCCACAGCAACACAATTGTATAAACGGTGTGGCACTCGGGTCTGGTGGCAGAAGACGACTCCGGATGGGATGGCTTACACTTTTCTTGACGATATGCCGGTATCTGCAAAGAGTGCAGACAGTAGGTTAGCGTGCGTCCTTTCGCCGTCGCCGCTGCTGCCCGAGTGAAGCCAGTTGCAAAGAGACAACGCCCCCAGCACAAACTTGATAACAGCTTGAAACTGCAGCAGGCTTAGGTAGATGGCGGTTTCGGTAGCGCTGTCCAGGTCACTTTTCTTGACGATATGCTGGTATTTGCAAAGAGTGCAGACAGTAGGTTAGCGTGCGTCTTTTCGCCGTCCCCGCTGCTGCCTCATATAGTATATATTCTTTTTCCAATAAGAATTTCAGTTGAAAGTCGGTGCTGTACTGTGCCCTTTTTTCTAGTCTATGTCGGCATGTTTAGTGCTGTAAGCCACGATGAAGAAAAGTTTACTCGCATATTTTGCGCTCCCCAACCCGCCCAGGCCAGCTTGCCGGCGCACGCACGAACAGGCTTTGGATTCTTGGATGCTTTGGACGGGCATGTGCCCTGCCAATCAGGCGAGCACTGTCAAACGTGCTGAAAGCGCAAAGTTCCTTTTTCCGAAGACTTCCTCCAAACTAATATCCCCCTTTAGAACCTCATTGATCGTCTTCCCGTTGGCGCTCAACGAGAGACGTCCCACAGTCCTTTGATTTACATTCATAAACGCTGACGCGCACACTACCTACCGCTTGATAGTTGTGAACCTTAAATGCGTCTTATCTGCGGGACACGTGGGTGCCATGAGGCACAACCGACTTTACGATGGGTGATAGCACCCCCACACACTAATGGAAACAACCTTCTTCGTAGGCTACACTATTGCAAAATAGGTTGAGTATGCAATCTCATGTTTCCGAGAATTGCATCCGATGCGGTGTGCTTACAAGTATCTAAATTTCTAAAAATTAACATCGAAATACCCACGTTGCCAACCGAATGAACGTGGGGAAAATTGCATATTTGTTCTCTCCATCATAGAAATTCGTAAAATACAAAAGTAAAATGTGCCCTCACAAAAGTAGTTTAATGGTTACTGTACATTGATATGAGAGAGCTCGTGCAGTGTCTATTTCTGTTTGACAGGCATTACACCGCTCAACGTGGATGCATGCACGTTGATATGTTAACGCACCAACATTCATGAACCCACATCCACGGATGTGGGCGTGGGTTCGAATCCCACTTCTGGCACCATGTATCGTGTTCAATGTAACGAAGGGCGGTGACACTTTGCTGGGCTAGGAATGAACCTCTGTTAGTCTATTTATATAGCTTATGTAGCCTCATGGGCAGATAGGGGAAGGGAGAGCAAAAGGAGAGCACACATGCGGGATAGCCTGCTCTAATACAGACATCTCCATCCCAACGACTAGCATTCATCAATAATGAATAAACAAACCCTTGTGATCGTAGCTGAGTGCAGAACCAGAGAAAGGGATGTGACAGCCAGAAGAACGTAATTGATTGCACGCCGAACTTGGGCTAAGGTCTTCCATTGGCGGCGTGTTGGATTTATTGAACGCCATGACCCCATCGGAGGGAAACCCAATGCGCATTGTCTTGCCTCTTGGCCGGCGACAATTTTTCACAGGGCGAGCGTATGCAGCAAACACGGAGTTAGTGCCCCCCTTCGAAGCAGGCGCGTTGCTCCATGCATTGCAGAGCTGTTTTTTTTATTGTGATAGCAATTATATGGACTCTCTCAGCTGGATATTGCTGCCGGCGTCGGCATCGCTGTCAGTCGCCGTATATGTATTTATATATATGAAAATGCAAGAAAAAAAAATAATTCAGAAAAGGACTTCGGTAGGTCATTGCCACTTCAGGAATAGACAGACAGGTCAAGTACATTCGTACAATTGCTCAACGTAAAAAAGGCATACCTTGATAGCTTCATCAAGCTAAGAATGATTGCAACAACATAAAGTTGACGTCATCAGATGCATAAGAGCTCAAAAGCATGCAAAACATGTTACCACTAGAGGCCAAATTTATAGGCACTGAAAAACATGGGTTTTAGATGCTAAAAATAGGCTGGGAAATGTTGTTCTATGCCGCAAAAATCATAAATATAGGTACAATAAACTTTAACAAAATTCAAATTTTTGAAGAAATACTGTGGTATCTGTGTCTACGACAGGAAAGCAAACATAAATCTTTTAGTTTATGATGGTACAAATGTGCTGATGGTTTAGCGTAGACATTCATTTTTTTTTTGTCGCAGGGCTTGCAGAATACAGTATATTCTTTTCTAGTCTAGCGTGGTGAGTCAAGTGTGCACCATCAAATAAACATGCTTCTGGGTCTCTTTCCAGCATGACTGAGAAGAGCAACACAAGAGCAAATAGCCAGGGCGCTAGTAGGCCAGAAGGGTCATTTTGCCTTGTATTAACTTGGTCAAACAGCACAGGCTCAGTTTCTCTTGTCTATGAACACCTTAAAGGGCTCCTCGCCAGGTTTGAGATTTCGAGCTCTGGAAAGAGGTGAAGTGTCAGAGTGAATGCCGCTTGACCTTCATCTCGTGAGCGCTTGCCCCAGCATGGTGGAGGTGACGTATACAACGATGGATGGTCCTGCTTACTTCGAAGTAGTATGTGGCACTGCAAGAATTGTTTGAGGTGACGTGTGTAATTTGTGCAGTCTGTTGCCTAAATAGATGTATGAAGGTTCACAGAAATATTAAATCATGCAAACAGAATCTATGAGCGTTATTTTTCTTTTCTTCGTATCGAGAGAAATTCGACACTAAGCTGCCTATATTTCGTTCATGATGTTCTCGCTGTCTTCGCATCGTGCCACACGTTTGGTGCGTTTTTGGTGCATCATCCCTTTGTGCCGTTCCAGCGTTCTGATGCTGTGTATCGTGGTAAGGAGCCTCTCAAAACATTCACGCTTATAGGGATTCATTGTACAGAAACAGGCGGTACAATGCAGAAAATATCGAAACAAAACGACACAACACTGTTTGAGTGCACGACCTGGCATAGGCATATCATATCAATGTAACCTAGCCTGCGTATGACGTGTTGATGTGTCTGCATCATGCGATTTCCCGGCTCTGGGTTGCTCCCATACCAAAGGGGGCAAGCAAGGAATTTGGCTTGCAAGGTCTCACCTGGCGAGTGGCGAAGGTTTAAAGCTCACCTCCTAACATCAAGCTTTCGGGCGCTTGTGATGAACCAATTAAAAAAATTACAATGGTGCAAAGGTTTTCATTAGGTACGCAACAACTTACGGTTTGTAAGTAAAATTTCTCACATGACCTAGTGAATCACCATTTAAGAAGTAAATAACAAAACAAAAACCACGTGTGCACCTTTTTTGTTTTATCTAAACTGTACTTTATCCTAATGACACTCCACGATTTTGCATTAGTTCTCCATCGTCTTGCGGCTGCACAGAAGTACATCCTGCTCCCCACGCATGCGAGCAGACGCCAGGGAGATGCCAAGCAGATGACGTGACACGGATGAACAGTTGTGGAGGCTAATCTGCCTTCCTATTGGCTCAGAGGCTTTGTAGCATTAACAGTGCTGAAAGGAACTTATGAAGTGGAGTATGTGTTGAATCCCACAGAGTTTCAAAAGCTTAGTCTTGCCTGGAAAATGAATACCGGTATCCAACTGAAATGTGATGTTAAAAAGCGTTCATATAGGCACTGATTTCAAAATTGGGCATTTATAGGTACTTATAAAAAGGTCTAAATTGGGCCTTTTTATAAGTACAGGCACTATAAAAAAAATAGATAAAAGATCTTCTTAACCTCTACTACATGTTCATATGTCAAAGTGGCACGATAGGAACGCAAGAAACAAAATAGGCATTTGCCTATAGTTAGTTTCCTAGTTGCCGTGGTCGAGGGATAGTAGCTTCGGGACCTGTCTGGTGCTGTATAATCACACTAATGGTTAAGGGCCCCGCCACGATGGTCTAGTGGCTTAGGTACTTAACTGCTTACCCGCATGATGCGGGATCAAATCCCAGCGGTGGCGGCTGAATTTCCGATGGGAAGGAAATGTTGTAGGCCCGTGTACTCAAATTTGGGTGCACATTAAAAAAAGCCCAGGTGGTCGAAATTTCCGGAGCCCTCCACTACGGAGTCTCTCATAACCATATGGTGGGTTTGGGAAGTTAAACCCCACAAATCAATCGATAGTTAAGGGGAGTTCTCCTGCTACCCATAGTATATTAGTATGATCAGCGCAGCCTTGGCGAAAAAGTTAGTAAGCAGTTGGCAATGCTTGTATTTACTTGTTTCGAGCGTAATTTAATACCTTTCCATGACTAACCAGGAATACTTTTTTGGTCTTTTTAACTAGGTAACTATTAAGCCACATACACTGCTAGATCTCTCGCAAACACCACCGTATATCTTTCAGTAATTGTGACACCCTTTACAAAATTGAGAGCGATCTTAATTTTGTTGATTACTTTGCAATAAAAAATTTCATTCTAAGTGATGACACATATATAGAAGGGCAGACGATGATGTGTGCAAAACGTCCATTATTTCTCTAAATTCTGTGGCTGCTAAGCAGTACACAGTATGCTATTCTAAAGTAAGAGCATAAATAGCCTCCTAACGGCTGCTACAATATATACTGGCTTAGTCTTGATGTTCTAGGTGCACATTTGAGTGTATATATCCTTGTCTGTGATTCATTAATGCCTGCGTACTTGCCATGGTAATATCATGAATTAGTTATCACTAATTAATCAACATGCACAATGGCACTTCGCTGATGATCTTATATATCCTTCTGTAAAAGTCGTCGAAGTTCACAGAGAAATGCTTCGCATTTAAAAACGCAGAAGAAAGGCCGTTGCGAAAATTCAGATTACGTTTCGGGCCACCTAGACTATGCATATTATTACGACTGAAATTTCGCTAGCTGAACTGTAGCAAATGTTCATTTCACGGCCTTGCACCCCATATTCACGGACACTGCAATCGAATCTCAAACCACCATTTCCTTCAACTAGAGCCACCGCAAAGATTTGCGTTGATTCGTATAAAACCACAACTTTCATCGCCCGCGACAACTACAGTTAAACCTGCTTATAGCGAATCTGCATCTAGAGAATTCCTTCATATAACAAAATTTCTCTATTTCCCACCATTACTCCATAGAAGCACGTGTATTTGCGACCTCAATGTAACAATATAACATCGAGAGGCAACCTTAATATAAATTTTTGCTCGGACAATCTAGGAATTCGGCCCCCTATTTTGTCACTTTTTGGCACTAGCATGCATCTTCCGTTGTTGTCCTGCCACTGACGAAGCGGCTGCACTGCGCACAGTGCACTCGTGGCTTCAGCAACTCTCATGCGCGAGCGAGCGCTCGTTGCGGGCAGGCGTGTCCGAGGCGGGCCTGCGCTCCACGAGCCGGGGTTGCTGCCATTCTTGTCGCCACGGGTGCGTATGTGCCCTCCCCTCCCTCAAAGAAAAAACTTTCTCGTTAGCATTGCCACGCCTTTAGTTAGCGTCACATGTGGGATCGCATTACATATAAAGGTGCTTTACGGAATAGTTTTCGTGGTACCAGTGTCATTCGCTCTTCGTTTTCGACGCCGGGCTCACGTGCATGGTTCTACTGCGCGGGCATGGTGCGGCCCCCCGACAACATTCAGCTACGCTTTTCTTTCTTTTTATTTTTAATGTGGACAACCGTGTTTTAACTGCCGAGGGGGATGTCAGATTAGGTGCTGATGGAAACATTCAGAGACCTGGGTGATTACACATCTTTGGTAGACGGCTCGTCACGCGCTTCTGTTTTGCGCTGCACCGCGAGTTCGTGGGACTGTAGCCTTCGCAATTAGTTCTGGGAACAACACGATGGCACGTTGAATTCAATGCAATGAATGCGATAGAAATTGTAACGTTATATGAAGTAAGGCTGGCAGACAAATTCTTTATATCCTATATCACGAAAGTCGTACAATATGCAGGTGTAAGCAAATACGAATGCTCCAGGGAGAAGTGCTCTTTTCACACTCTTTTTGCATTGAAAGCACACTGATGCTTGCTGAGACAGCGCGCACGCCAGCAATCATGACCGCGTCCTTATAAAATAAAGTTCACCGTTGCTAATCGAGCAACGTCCCCCCGCCCCCCAGAATTTATGCTCGTCCAAGCTTCTTTTTCCTGCTTGTTTCATGCTCGATGGGTGGTTTCCTTTTTTCTGAGCATTTGACCGCAGTTCTAACATGCGGGGAGATGTTATCGTATCCGCCCTCTAGGCGATAGAGATGGGCCACCTCATTTGATCGCTCCTTAGCACAGCAGCGCTCATGCCCTTTTACCCGCTCGTGAAAGTTAATGCGTGAAGGCACATTATCGATTTAGACTTGTTATAGAAGATGATGGTGACGGCAAAAAACCGCTGAGTGTCCACATGATTATCGCAGTAATGCAGTTTTTTACCGCTATATGTGTATTAGGTTAGCTCTACCTTCAATCCCTTCCCCTCCTTTTTTAAATTTGCATTTATTTTATGAGTTTTCAATTGAACCTGCATATAATAAATCCTCTTTATAACACATTTTTTGGGAATTGGTTAATTTGCTCATATCCAGGTTTGACTGTACTGAAAAGCAACAACTGCTGATTAGGCTTCGTCTACGGTTTGGCGTGTTGTTGCAGGAAGTTAGTACGATACATGAAAATCGGCCATTGAAAAGATGCTCGAGCACTGATCCAAGAGTAGCACTATGTGATGTTAAGTTCGCTACCGGGATATCAATGGCGACAAAAGTCTGCCAAGCTTGTGCGTAGTGGCGGCAAAAGTGAAAGCTTGCGTCGCAAAGCTGGAAAGTTTTGAAGTTTGTGGACGAGGTAGCAAACGCGATAACATCGCTTTTCCTGATAGGAATTTCCAAGGGCTCTATGAGAGCGCAATCGCACGTTCCAAGCAAAGTGCACGGTCACTCTGACGCCCAGGCAACTGCCCTTCTTCACTTGGCGAGCTTGCACAGCCCTGCCACAGTCTTTTTTTTTTTTTTTGCTTCATTTAAGTGTGTCGCG
Source organism: Rhipicephalus microplus (assembly GCF_043290135.1). Classification (NCBI taxonomy): domain Eukaryota; kingdom Metazoa; phylum Arthropoda; class Arachnida; order Ixodida; family Ixodidae; genus Rhipicephalus; species Rhipicephalus microplus. The sequence continues at coordinate 270,665,193 of NC_134702.1, read as the reverse complement.
TTGCAACTGTGAAAATTGCCAAGTTCGGGGTGCACGTATTTAAAAAAGACCCATTCGTTGTGCAGAAATAAAAAATAAAATAAAACCCTGATTAAACAGGGGGTGCGCCTTTTATGCGAGTAAATACGCTATGTACGTGTTATTGCATGTTCCATATCAACAATGATGGACATTAAGATTAAGTATAACAGGCCAATCAAGTGGTGTTAACACCGCGGTCATGCGTATGGAGAAGTCAGATTTTATTCAATGTAGAACACGAAAAAGTTTCATCATAATCTGGAGAAGCCAACCGTGGGGGTTCCGCAAGTTTTCCCTAGTATAAAGTTCACAGCCAGTGTTGGACTTTCCTCCCTGGCCTACAAGTGAACGCTGAAGAGCCAATTGGGTTGGAGGTATGCCTGTGATGTCCCAAATGCAGTGCCGATGAGTGTGCATTTAGTCTTTGGCGATGGGTGTAAAATGCCTTGTTCATTGTTGTTTACCATGCTATCATTCTCTAAAACAGTTGCACTACTGGCTTTGGGAGTTTGTAGATTCTGGAGATAGTTGTCAATATTGGTCCAGGGTGCGCACTGACAGTGTGAGCCTTGTATTTCTTCATGGAGCATGGAATTTGCCTTATAATTACAGAAATTGAACAGTAAGGGCAAACCAACAGGCTATAATCGTTGAAAGAAACCAGAACTAGATTGGACAAGTTGACCGGTGCCGCTTATTTTTCCCCCTAGTTTCTTCATAGAATTGTGTATTTCATTAAAAGTGCGGCATACTTATTAAGTCACGACGTGCATTGAAATTTTCCAGAATTCTGTGCCTATGTGTGCCTTTTTCTCTTATGCAGCACGGGGAAGACGTCCATAGCGATAGACGACTGCCAATTCCACCAGTGTGTGAAACTGAGCAAATTTGAAAGCGAGCACAGCATCAGCTTCATTCCCCCAGACGGGGAGTTTGAACTCATGAGGTGGGTGTGCAAACGGCGAGGTACTGCCTGCTTACTAGGGGTCTCATTGGAATTGAAAACATATAGAGATTTTTGAACACGAATGGATACCATACAGTCAAGTAAGGAAATTCTTTTCACGAGTAATATTTTATATTGCTACATATTTTGTTAAAAGCACTACTAGTACTATACTCAATTGGCACACATGTTTTTGTGAGAACCAAAAAAAATTGTATTTGCTATAAAGTGCAAGACTATTATATTTTGGTGAGCCTGTGAATAATTTGGGGGCTTAGGTTTGCTTCATGTGCTGAACGAACTTCTTATATTCTTTTTTATTAATTGAAATGGCATCTATGTATTAAACAAATTACAGCATATCAACGAACTGAATGATGATGAGTGGGGCAAAGGGTCTGTTCGTTCGTGCATCTGTCTGACCGTGTCTTAAACCGTGGGTCGATCTGTCCTTCCGTCTAGTGAACATTCCAAAGTACCATCATCTTTTCATCATCATCACTTTAGTGTTGAATTTTTCATGTACAGTAGCTTAAGAAATTCAAGTACCCCCATCTAGCGGACATTTCAAGAACTAAACCAGAGGTGGCCACCTACTACGTACATCGAAGACGCACGATTTACAGCTTAAAGAGCTTCGACATTCCAAAAACTAAACGAGAGGTGTACCTACATCGAGGACGCACGACCCACGGCTTAAGGTGCTTCACCCCTAAAAGTCTATCCCCCACCGGTGGTTACAAACAATAACGGGACCAAAGGTGTAACGCCATAAGAAGCTTCGCCCCTAGAAAACATAAGAAATGAAACAAAATAGGCTTCTATTCTGAAGGGTTGGCACCTCCGCCCATTGTAAAGGTGTTTATTGAACACTGGCGTAAGAGCCGAAAATCATGGACTGCGAGAGCAAGAGGATGTATGAGCACGTACCCAGTAGATGTCACTTATGGGCGTAGCGACAGAAATGTAGACGGAAAACAGAGCCACATAAGATAAGCGCTTTGCAATCTGTTTCTTGCGCTACGCCTCCATGGAAAGGCTAGCGGTTCTTCCCCATCGCAACACTAATTTGTTTATTTCAATACCCTAAAGCCACTATCGGGCATAACATAGGGGGTGATGATTTTAAACGGGAGCTCCAGCGCATTTTTACTGTATTGAGCTAATGCTGTTTTCAAATAAAGAAAAAGCTCATTAATTTGAACTTACAGGTTCAAACTAATGCGCTGGTCCTGGCACAGCTTTATGTATTTCTACGGGGGGGGGGGGGGGGAAACTTCTGATGATTCAAACATGTCGGTATCAACAGTTAATTTGTACTAGGAGCTCCCTGGCTTTCGTCGCTCCTCACATGATCACAAATCGGCCCAGAGGGATCACACTAACTACTCATTACTTTCACGTAGTGTAGTGATTGAGTTCCATGTATGCTCTTCCGGTTGTAAATGTCCTCTGTTTGCTGCTACTGCTATATGGGTGGCACGACGCAGTCAGGCAGTGTTTGCCTCAAGCTGTGGCCCCTTGGACAATTTCAATATCGTTCAAACAAAGACTTTAGATTGTGTTAACTCTGCCATGTAAATGAATGTGTTTTGGAGCACAAGTAGCTTCGTATATATTGCAACCAAGACTCGCTGCACACCTGAATGTAAGTCTCTGCTTGTTTCTGGTGTGTCGCTAACCATTGAATAGATTGTGTTTACTGGTAGAACAGGAATCTAATTTTCGAAATTACCTGCTACAAACACGTCACCATCAGCCTAAATATGGGCACTGCAGGCCAAAGGCCTCTCTCATGTTCTGCCAATGCTGTGCTTTCGGCTGCCACGTTCTACCTGCGAACTTAATCTCATCGGCCCACCTAGCTTTGTCTCCCCTTCTCGCATTTGCCTTATAGTATTGCTTGATTTGCAGCAACGAGTCCAGAGGTCTCTGGGTTCTCTCTGCAAAGTGCGGTGCAATGCCTGTTCATTATGGTGCCTGTCTGCTAATGAAACTCTGCTTAATTCGAATAATTTTAGTCAGTCCCCTTTGAGTTTGAATTAATGGCATTTTAGTGCAATATTACGCCGAGAGACTGGTCAATAGTTTAAAACGAGCAATAAATGAAGAGTCAAAACGGAGAACTGCTTCGTGCTGGGTATGCGATGACATCATGAAGTTGCAGCGACATGCCGTTATGGCTAGCCAAGGTGTAAACATAGCATATGCGCTTCTTCTGTCATGCCAAAAACAAGCTGCCAACATCATCCGAAGCTATGCCAGCTCGTCTGAACTTACCATTGACGAGTTAAGGGGGGAGGCTACCCTGGAGACCAAACTTTTTTATTTTTTAAGATAGCTGGATGAAACTTTCAGGGGTTGTCCACTACAATAAAACTAGCACAACTGCTAAGTTTCACGAAGCTGTGTTTCTTAGTTCCAGAGTTATTGAGGTTTAACTGGGTGCTTCACATGGGTGCCTGAGGAAGAGTCGTGAGAAATCCCAGGACATAGTAGAAAGTTGAAATTCAGTGTGGTCATTCCTTGATAGCTATCCCAGGGCGCTACAAAGCCGTTTTTTTTTTTAATTCCCCCCCCCCCCCCCCCAAAAAAAATTTTCACGCAACTTTGAATTTGATGTAACCAGTAATGACCAGATTCATCAAAAATTAATTGTTTATTATATATTAACAGCACCAATTTTCAAAAAAAGGAGCTTGTTACGCCCTTGCAAGGTCATTCAGGAACAGAATAAAAAAAACGGCACTCAAATCTGATGAACGGTTTTCGAGTTCTTGCTTTCCTCAGCACCACAACTAGCAAAAAAATCCGTTCTGAGAAAACAGGCCAAGAAAGTTCAAAACACGTGTTTTCTTCAAAAAGCTCCAGCACAGTAGCTAGAAGTGTCCTGGCGCACTCTTTTCTTCTTTTGCCTGGCCTCCATCTTCTCTTGGTGTCTTTTAGAATTCTTTTTTAGGCGTAAAGCGTCTTTTTCACGAGCTCGCTGGATGGCCAGATGACCTGGTTGAAGTCCAATGGAGTCCGACATCACTTGGGTTGCTTTGCAGCAGCCGGCATTGTAGCGCAGCACTGCTTCATGCAGTGCTGTTTCTACCGCGATCAAGGATGAGTGTTGTTCCTTCGGCATCAGAGACCACAGAATGGAGTGGAATGATTCTGATGCATTTTGCGTCTTCGCTCCCAGGCAGCGCTGAAGAAGCGACTTTTGTGACAGTCTTTCGTAGATGGGCAGCATAGCTGCAGCGACATAGTCCGGTAGGCTGTGTTTATGTTTTGGCTGTGGCTCACGCTTTGCCTCTGCAGCTCTATGGCAGCACCACAATTGAGCCCCCTCTGGGCAAAGTTCATGGTGAGGGTCCTGGTCAGTCGATGTGACGTGGTGATATGTTACCATCACTGCACGCTGCATGGCTGTTAGGTTAGTTGAATTGTTTCTCAGGGCCCAACTATAATATCCTGTCAGCTTTTCAATGAGAACTTTAGTCAGCTTCCCCTTCCCACTCAGTGGCTTATCACTTTTCTGCACAATGTTTCGAAGAGCACTTCCAATCCTTTTCTGAACATGGTTCAGACATTCTTCTTTTACAATTGGCACTATCCCGTACACATTCTCTTCTGTGAAGGCAGCGAAGGTACGGCTGTCTCCGTCGGACACAAGAGTGGTGTACCGCAGGCCATGCTTGGATACAGACCGCCCAAAGAGAGTCAAGCCTGCCTCCACTTCCATGCTTCCCGATTTTGTGTCTGTGTTTTTCTGGCAAATGTGGTGCTTCTGCCAGCTTTCGTATGCTGCATCTCCAGGTTTGGGCCCTGTTTGGCATCCAAGGCAGTGGTTTGAAAGAACTACAGCATCCAAGATGAGACCTGTAAAGAAGTCAATTACCGATCCCCCTCCGATGTGTGATGTGTGACCCCCCGCTTATGTTATGTGCCATCGTACACCACGGTGATGTCCTTGCAGAAGCTGGGGTCCATTTCTTTATATGTTTTGTGATCACTGCTGTGGCAGAATCAGCATAAAACTTCTCCAAAGCGGTGGCCTCTGGCTTCCTGAACGTCTCTTTCAAGTGCTTTTGAAACGTCTTGTGGTGAAGACCTCTGTAAGAGACTTTCATGGCAGCCCAAAAGTCATTAGGAGCTGTTTGCCCCTTGCTTATTTGCTTTATAGCCATTATGGCGCGGACATTTACATCGAAGGCCTGCGTGTCCTTTTTGCAAGGTGATGTCCATAATTTATCGACGGTGCCACAAGAGGCGCACACGACTTCAAGTTTTGTTCCAAGTCCAAGCTTGGTGCTCTCTCGGACAGTCATAGCACCTTTCAAACATTCTTTGCACACTGTGCGGCTGAGCACGACGTTAAAGATGTTCGTTTGAACGAGCGAAAAACGTTCGCCCTCACTTGTCACTGCAGGTGCAAGAGCCGACTGTATCAGTTGAAATTTCTTCTGCGTCGCCGGCGTAGACTCGAGTTCAGCGCGAACGGCGTCACGACGTTTCGCATTCGCATCGATTTCTTCCTTCGTTAGGAAACGCGTCCGCAGATGAAGCGACGGTCCACTCACGCTCGATGGCGGCACCGATTCAGACGAAGTGCTGGGTCCGGCGATATCAGAAGCACTCCGTGTCACGCTCGATGGCACCAATTCAGACGAAGTGCTGGGTCCGGCAATATCGGAAGCACTCGGTGTCACACTGGATGGCATCGATTCGGAGCACGTGTCGAGCCCGGTGATCTCGGAAACACTCGGTGCATTTGCGGCTCCAGCCACACTCGATGTGTCGGATTCTCGACTGGCGACAGCCGACAACACAGTTCGGTCGCGGCAAGCGTCTACGCAGTCGGCACTCGCAGCAGAATAGCGGAATTCCGATGATCTTACAAGCCGCATAGCGCGCCTCCGCGCACCGGACTTTTGCACTGACTTCGGCTTCGTTGCCGGCATCGCCCGCAACAACAAAGACGAAGGGACAGAACTAGTGCAAAAAGAAAAAAAGAGAGAAAATGATCGAAAAGTTAGCACGAGGCGAAGAGCGGCTCGTAAGCAGACGTCTGTCGAGGCGGACAGAGCAGAGAGCAACAACGAAGCGAGCGCGCTGGACGCGCCATCGAGAGGAGCGACCGCCCCCGCTGCTGCACAGCAGCCAATGGCGGGCACGCTTTCTCCCGCGAGATATGAATGCGCTGCTCTAGCCAATCAGCGCTCCGCATTGCATCGCGGGAAAACGCCGATAGCGTCTCAACTGTGCTGCCGACGCCATTTTGCAAGGCGGTGAACGAGAGAGAAAGAATTCACGGTCAAAACAACACCAAGATGGCGCGGGACGACCGCATGGTCCGGGAATGGCGCGCGCGTGAAGTTTGGTTTGATTTCGAGATTTGCGCCTGTTTTGGACGCCGCGGCAGCCTCGAAAATAGTATTTTTTTGCACTTTGCGGTTGAATTAGGTGCTGATAATTACAGAGTAGGTAGTTTATGAGACATACAACCCAAAAATGTGGTTTTTCAAAAACCGACTTTTTCGCGATTTTTCGGTTTTCAAGGGCCGCGTCCCCCCTTAAGCGATGATTGCTGCTACTATGTGATTGTGGAAACATCGCCGGCACATGAAGCAGCTGACTTGACCCACATCAATCTCTTCATTGCGCGATGTCACTGCAAAACCCTATATCGATGACGACTAATGCACTATGCAGCTGACAAAATGACAGTTCTCATGTCATTGTCACCTTATAGATGAAAGAATGCACAGCATTCGTCTTCTGGGCGAGGCGGGGTAGAAAATGTCGCATACACAGGGTTGTCCACATTTGCAAAGGTGACTCCGAAATCGGCTGCATATTTCAAAATTAGAGTTCTGAAAGACTAAATCACTTGTGGTTGTATAATCAGGATGTCAGAGAGCATACACTCCGTTTTATCAAAATTGGTGTATATAAAAAAGATCGCCAGAGTTTCTCTTATGTGAGTGAGTAAAAACAGCACGAAAAGGACACAGAAGCAGGGCCCGTTGTATTAATCACGTGTTCCAATGTCTTTTCGGCGTTATTTTCTAAGCGCATATATACAACTGTAATAGAAAACAAACGCATGGCATGTTGACCTAGTGCCTGTGGTGTCACAGAGACAGGTTTGATTCTTCAGTTGCAGCTGCATTGTGAAGGGGTAAAATGTGGCAACGCTTATTGAGAACCATAGGTGGTCACAAAAATAATCGATATTCCACAACTTTTGGCATCATGTCGTGCTTTTGATGGTTCTCGCACTGCAACCCCCCCCCCCCCCCCCCCCAAAATAATGTTTCTTTATATATTATGCCCCACCCCCTGGTTTCACCTGCAAATACAAACTGCAGTACTGGGGTGTATTCTGCTGCACAACAATTATCTTAGTGGCTTGAATTTTTCTCTCAATTTGTGCACTGGCTACATTCTGATTCTAAGTCACGAACAACGTGCAGCTATCGGCATGCCCTCGCGTTCGTAACTGGGAATTACAGGGTGCGTGATAATAGTGCAGGGAAAGCTTGCAAGATGATGCCCCAAAAATGCATTCTTGTGCAAATCGATGGAGCCATCACTTGATCCTATTCAGAGTGCGGTGTCGGTGGCGAGTGTGCCACTTTGAGGACCACCTCGACCACCTTGGCACACTCATTGCCAAGGAGTGAACTGAAGCTGGCGAAACAGCAAGGTTAGGGAAATCGCACGAACGATGTGCCAGGTGCACGTGCGGCGGATGTTAGTTGCACCAATGAGAACTTGGCATAACTGTGCTGTTAATCTGCATCTGACGTGCTCTAAAAGAAAAAGCAAATTTATGTGAGGACGATTCCACAGTAAATGTTACCAAAAGCACCTGAAACTGTGCACTACCATCAAATCATTCCAGGATTTAACAAGTAGAGTGGGTGACATCATGGCACAGCACACAGGTGACTCATGCAGCTTTTGTTGATGTGTGTCTGTGCCATAGAACCGAGCACCCCTAGTTGTGTGCAGTGCAGCCCACTAAGCTAACCCAGTCATTGCTGGGATCCTAACTGCAGCATACACCTGTGTGCAGCAACATTTATTCACGCTTGCATAGCACCAGAGTGAGCAAAGGTGCGATGACTATGTTGTCAGGCAAAGGTGGAGACTTCTGCAAGCTGCTTAAATTTCTGCTAGTGACATGCATTTAATTGTAGAGCCTTGAACAAGGGCGTGGCAGCAAATGGCATGTTTACTCGCACCAGTGGCAACAGAACTAAACCACTGAGCCGCACGAACTGTCTGTCAGGCAGTTCATCGTGCAGTTTACTTAAGGTGCATTTGAGGGATAAATTTGTCGTGTATAAGTACCTCGGTGGGTTCGTCGGTAGCAGTCATCACGGCCCATATGTTCTCGATGTTCATTCATATGTCCCCAAAGCCGAAGCAATCATGCACAAAATCAGAGGTTCTTATTCAGTCACTTGGAATACTTGAAACTTCCAAATAGGTTTCCGAATTGGATATAAATACTAAATATGTAAGTTTTTGACTGTTATATCATACTTTGGGGCACTTACGCGCCCCTACTGCTTACCTTAAAAGGTCTTGCCAACAGTGGCAGTAATGGTAGCTAGCTGGAGATTCAAATGTCCCAGTTTCAGTAGAGGCAAAATGCCTGTGTACTTAGTCGTCCACTATGACATGTAAAATGCAGCAGCACCTATTGCATGCTTCTGGTGGCAGGTACCGCATCACCAAGGACATCAGCTTCCCGTTTCGCATTATCCCCCTGGTCCGAGAAGTGGGCCGCACCAAAATGGAGGTCAAGGTGGTGCTCAAGTCCAACTTCAAGCCATCTCTCATTGGGCAGAAGATTGAGGTCAGTATCTTAACACTGCATGTGGGACTTAAGCCCCTGATACAAAGCAGGAAAGATAAGCAGGAATGATACAAAGCAGGAAAGATAACACAAGTGCTGTTATGCAACAGAGAAGCTAGCTGCCTGGCATACACAGTCTGGTATGCTGAGTGATCAGTCACAGATTGCACTCTTTTTATTTGCTGTACTCGGCTGCTGACCCGCAGGTCGCGGGATCAAATCCCGGCTGTGGCGGCTGCATTTCCGATGGAGGCGGAAATGTTGTAGGCCCGTGTACTCAGATTTGGGTGCATGTTAAAGAACCCCAGGTGGTCAAAATTTCCGGAGCCCTCCACTACGGCGTCTCTCATAATCAAATAGTGGTTTTGGGACGTTAAACTCCACAAATCAATCAAATCAAATCTCTTTTCATTTGCCAGAACAATGTAAGATTGTCAAACAGATTCGTTTTAGTTATGTCAAACCCTGAACACATGAAGATGTTTCACACGCTATGGTCCTTGCGCTTATGATTGAATATATAGGGCAGTTTGAACGGAAACGCAATTTCGAAAGAGATAGAAGGCTTTTTTGAGATTCCTTTTTATTTTACTGTTGCTTTTTTAAAACTTCTACTGCTGTCACTTTGTGCATGCTTATGAAGGCAAAACAACACGCAACATAAAGTATTTATTTTATTTTTTTATCAAACACTGGACACGTAGTCGAAGCAGGCAGGGCAATATAATGGTACAACAGTGATCATGTTAAAAAAGAAAGAATCAACGAAACAAGAACACTAATACAGAAATAGATTCAATATGTTTGGCAAATGCTATATGAACAAATCAATAATAATCACCATTATGGTGTCAATTTGATTAATGTACGAGGGAATAAATAATTCTTAAATGTGTTTGTTTTTGCAAAGTAGGATGTTAATGCATTTTGTCAAAGGTGAGGCGGGGTACGGGTTAGTAAAGGCGATAGAGATGACTCTAGTGTTGAATTTTTCATGTACAGTAGCTTAAGAAATTCTAGTCTCTGCTTTTGTCTCCTCATCTCCAGAGGTTCAATGTGCTCTGCTTTCATAAGTTCTGTAGGTGAAGCCTGTCTTGAGAATTCGTTAAACTTCAACAAAATATATCCAAGTAAGTCTTGAAATTACATTGCAGAGAAAAAAGAAAAATAAATATTACAAATGACTGTGAATGGACAGATAGTTACTGAGAAGCTGCAACTTGCCAATCACTTTAATGCATGTTTTCACAGTGTTGTTCCTATTTCTAGTTATTGCTCACACAACTATGCAGTGCTACAACTTTCTGATGTAAATTTTATATTGGAAATATGGTTGATTGGGCGAGTTGGTGATACATGACTGTTTTGAAATGAGAGTGCACCGCTTAGAAGCGGACAGAAAGACAGGGACAAGTGCTTTATATTGGAACTGGGTGCAGTTACTATGTTGCCACACCTCAAACCCAAATGTTGTAGTTGACCTGACAATATCCCTAATTCATTTCTTCATAGGTATACAGTAACTTTATCATAATTTCTTGTTGAAATATTTTGTACATCACTGGTGTTGTCAGAACTATGGAGTGACTGCAAGACAGCCCGCATTGTACCAATTCATAAGTAGGGAGACAGTCTTCTTGTAGAAAATTACCGTCCTATTTCTTTAACTTCATTATGCTGCAAACTTATTGAACATATCATCATAAACAGCAGAATTACATATTTAGAAAAGCATTCTGTTTTAACCAATTGTTAGCATGGGTTTAGAAGGGGGCATTCGACTGTAACACAGCTGATCGCTGTTGTTCATTCCTTCGTGTCAACTCTTGACAAAAACGAATAAATCAACACAATTTTCTAGACTTCTGAAAAGCCTTCGATGCTGTCCCTCATGATAAATTCTTAAACTTGATGATGCAGGAATTCCAGGATTGTTTCAATTCCAGGACATTAAAGTCCTCTTTTTTTTTTTTTTTGCTTTTGGACACTGTCCCCGCAGTTGGCGCAAATCATAAGTCTGAGAAGGTAATTAAACACTCAAGTGTACAATAGAGAATTTCGTTCCACCCTCACTGAAGTTCCCCTGTTCCGTGTCGATGCTGAGAAGTTCAAATTTTCGTTCGGTTTCCGACTTAACGTCAAGTGCTTTTTCACATCGGCCGCACTTGCTGCACGCTGGCTATTTTCTTCGGCCAATAAGTTATCGACGCGTTTTCTGATAACACTCCAGGCTTGGGCTGACAAAATGTACACACTACACGTGCTAAGTCGCATTTTCGTACACAAATTGCCAACCAATGATCCTTGATGCGTCTTGCAGCAGCACTCGAGGCATGCCTGAACGAGGCGCACGCGCTCGATGTAGTAGGCTGCGACGCTGTATTTGATGCATCAACAAGCAATTCCGCAATTATGATGAGTTCTTCCGTGCTGGCATTCAAGGCGTTCACGATGAATACAGATGCGTGTTCAATCCATCCAGCGGCTATTGCGGAACATGCCTCGCCGAATTTCGTCAGGCATTCTATGGTCACTGTCGTTTCTTTCCGAATACGCAGCATGTATTGAGCTGCTCCGAATGTCCGAATGTCTTCGGACATTTGAGCAGCTCAATAATCGCAGTAGCATAGAGTAACATAATAAACGGAATGAGCAAACACTCTCATTGAATCATGCGGCCCACTTGACTGCTAGCACTCCTAGCGGTAAGCATTAAACTGTCACAAGGTTCCTTTTCCGGCCTTGCCATTGCGCCTCAGTGGTTTTGGTTTTGCTTTCGGCATTATTGTGTGAAGGTCGGGTGTTTCTTTTGTTATTCGGGAGTGCTTTCGTTAGCTGTTTTTTTAGGGTCAAATAGGCCGTGGGCACGGCTATTTTAAACACGTTCACCTGTTGCCAGTTCTTGCAGAAAAAAAAAATGCACGCCCAATTTACTAATGAATCATGTTTATTCAGACAGCAGTCCCTAAAATTCAATATAAAACAGTTAAACAGGCGCTTTTAAATAATACATCATCTCCCTGCTGAAAATTTGAGCATTCAATGTGTATCTTTAATATTTATTCAAGCTGCAGTGTATTGTTTTTTCAGAAAAAACATTGCTATGTAGAAAAATCACCATCGCATCGAGCAAGCCGTAAAAAAAAAAGGTACACAATATTCGCAAGCATATTCATTGTCGACAGGAACATTTCAACTCATCAGTAAAAATTTAAGTATTGTAAAATTTTTTATTAATTTTTACTTATTTATTTATTTACAGGTACTGTTGGTCGATTCAGCCGTTACTGGGGTGAGGCGTAAATCTAATCATTGTTTACATGAAATAGCAAGGAAAATCTTCTAAAAACCACAGTGTGTCAATACATATAGACAGTGAACAAAATCTGACATAACTATCATGTCAAGCATAAAGAAGCAATGCATAGTAAAAAAAAAACAAATTTTCCATCACAATATTTTGCTCCACCACCTGCATTATCCATACATTATTCATTGCAGAACATTAAGCTTCACAATACACGTCTCACAAAATTTGTGGGATTCGGCACATTCAATGAAATTTTAAAAAAAGCTAGCTTTCAGAAGATTTACTTACAAAATTTTCTATAGTGTTGAATTAGCATTTAACATTTCACAATTCCGTACAATCTTTTATGGTTCTAGGAAAATAAGAGTATGTGTATGTGTTCATATGAGATTTGGGGATCTCAATGTTTCTGTGGTAGTCACTTTGTAGGTTCTGGACAGGTCGCGGAATGAGGTGCTGTACTACATTAAAGTTAATTGTATTTTGAGAAAGCAAAGGTAAGTTTAGTTGCAGCATCTCTGTCACGGAATTAGTTCGAGAGTATGTTAAAAGAATACATCTGGCCGCTCTTCTTTGTACTCGCTCAATTTAATAGATTAATATGTGTGGTTTAACATCCCAAAACCACCGTATGATTGAAAGACGCCGTAGTGGAGAGCTCCAGAAATTTTGACCACCTGGGGTTCCTTAACCTGGGCCCAAATCTCAGCACATGAGCCTACAAAATTTTTGCCTCCATCGAAAATGCAGCCACCGCAGCCGAGATTCGATCCCGCGGCCTGCCGGCCAGCAACTCGTTCAACTTGATTGATTGGTCCTTTCTGATAAGGGTCTCATATGATACTTGCATATTCTAATGTAGGTCTTACTATAGCTAAATAGGCTGTTAACTTTACTGGGTCTTGATGCAAGAATCAGCGTGAATAATCGGACAAGCTGTAAAGAAAGCAACATGAAGACCAAAATTCCATGAGTATTGCTCTTAAAAATGATCTAGCTCTCACTGCCCACGACAGCAAGGTTATAGCAATGTTTGATGGTGTTGGCATTGCCGTCCACACAGTGAACTCCTACTTCTTGGCCATAGGTGCGCTGTAGCTCCTTGGCTCTTTGTTCCCGGCGGTTGAGGTGAAATTTAGGGTGGGTGTTTCTCGGTAGATCTTGCATGCATCTTAGGAGGAAGTTGATGTCATTTCTTCTGATTACGGTGAAGCGTAGTGGAGCTGTCTCCTAATGCCACGGCCATTTTCAGCGGTGGTGAGCCTGCGGTTTTGTGATGATAAATTAGCCTCAGTTAAAATATATATGTATGCTTCATTCGTTCGGCTTGAACACGGAACCATAATGCGCTGGAAGATTATCTTCAGTATTCTAGGTGTTGATATCAGCATTTTTCAAAATTTTCTACAACACTAGAGCGCACGGCTGATCCAAGATAGCTAAACAATTAACACGCTACCACGGAGAGCTATCGCCCGTCAGCGGAAGCCAAAGAGAGTGCCTTTTGTGTGCCCAGCCGATGCAGAAGAATAGAGGGGAGAGGGCATTACCACTCACTCACGACATGTTCGGTTAGTATTCCATAGGAGAAGAGGAGAGGAGAGCATCTACCCATGAGTTCTGCCCTTCCCTTCCGCTCCTCTTCACTTGCGCGCAGAGGAGGAAAGAGTTGGAGGAGGAGGCCACCATGTCACTATTGGCTATTGCGAATCATGCCACAAGATCGCACGCACCTGCGGCCAATGACAACATAAACCGTGACCGTTTCGAGCTCGTTGGGAACTCAGCTGAGCTGGCGAACCCGGCTTGAGGCGTGAGATGTTTTTTGTCTCAAGTGGTCGCAAAGCGACTCAAAGAAAACGGCTAACATGGTGGCTACTTCAAGCCGTGTGTCGCCCACTTCACTATGGCCTTCCGCAAGAGAACTGCGTGGCATGCACTGTTGCACTGCTGTCCGCGTCTGTTTATAGTGTGTGCATGGTGTATTTGCAACTGCATTCGCGCTATCGTACAACTGCTGCAGCGTGGTTCTTGTTGAAAGTTCTGTGCCTGCCTTCGGGCATTTGTTTTGGCCGCTGATTAAGTGGTGATGCCGCCTACAGTGATTATTATGGGCCTACTTGGAATTTATATTGGCTCTATGAATCAAGCAAGAGGGGTGCAGTACTCGGGATATTAGGTGCCTCGTATGATATGGATGTGTGTGCTGTGCCGTTGATTTTTCAAGCGAGGAGGCCAATTTGTAAATATTCCATCTTGATCGCTCCTACAGGGACTGCTGAGATAGGCGATCTGGGGCAAACATTTAATTTTGCGAAATTCTACCGACTTATTGATCACGGTGCAATCACCGACCTAATGATCACGGTGCAACAGGACGTCCAGGTATGGTCAGGCCTAGTAGCGATGCATTCAAACTCGCCGTAGCCACGGCAACTGCATTTTTAATTTCCGAATAATTATTCTACCCATTATTTCATTATATTTCTACTGCATAAGTTATTTAATAGCAACGTCGTGATCGATCAGTACATGTTCAGTTTTTTGTGTGCGCCACCTAACAGGCGGCAGTAACCCTATGACCTTGGGCCACCACAGGCAGCCATCGACCACTCTTTGTGTTTACCATGTTCCTCTATGGCAGTAGTTCAAACGTGGGAGTGAAGTTGTGAACCCGAAGAACGTCGCAGAGCAGCCGAAAGCCTGAGCCGAGCGAGTGCACGATCAGAACGCGAGACTGGGCAAAAAAACAAAACAAAGCAAACACGGCAAACCATTAGGCCAGTGCTCGGGGCGAACGTTCGCTTTGACCAATCACGCGTGCGCAAGGGACCTACGGAAAAAGAGTGGTAGTGTCACTCTCGCTGCACCGCCGCCATTTTGAAGATGGGGAAAGACGCACAAAGAAAGCAGCTTCAAAACAACGCCAAGATGACAACGCCCGGTCGCCGTGTCCAGAAGTTACGAGCGCGCGAACTTCGAATGTAATTAGCCTGTTTTATGTCATTTTGCTTCCACCTAAGCATGTAAAACGCTGTTTTTTTTAAAATATTTCTAGATTGAATACAGCTTTCAGATTTCACCAGAAGATTATTAAACGTTTGAATGACGCGATACTGCACTTCTGCAAAAATCTACTTTGCGATTTTTTACCATTTCAAGACCGGCTCTCCCCTTAATGACACTGTTAACATGGTTGAAGGAGGTGTCCAGATTTGATTATTCGCTGATGATTGCGTGCTCAGTTGCGGAGGCTCAGTTGCAGACTCTGGCGGTGATGGCAGAAATGCTCGAGGCCCGTGTACGTAAATTTAGCTGAAGGTTGAAGAGCCCCAGCTTGTTGATTTTTCCAGAGCCCTTCACTATGGCAGCCTTCATAATAATAGTGGTATTAGATGCCAACAAAAAGCCAAGTCAGTGCATGTTAAAGGAAATTCTGGAGCTCTCTATCGCAGGGTTTCATAATCGTATCATGGTTCTGGCACATGTAATCCCAGCTGTTATCATTAATATTCGTCTCTTTAGCTGAATATTTGGTAGTGTCTAAATGTTCTGCAAAATTTGTATGTGCATCTTTCTCATCACACATTCTTTTAATCCCCCATAGCTCTGCATTGGCTGCATGTGTTGCTAAAGAAATTCCGTGTTTCCTTTACAAATTGTCGTGCCTGCATACAAAAGGCTCGGTGCGAGCTGGAGATATAAAAAAAGTGACATGCACTGACCAATCAGCTCACAGATAAGGCAGTGTTTGAGGGATGTACTAGACTAAAGCTGCTAAAACTTTAGTGTATCAGGGTGTTCTGTATTGGACCTTGTGGGTAGCTGCAATTGTGGATTTTGCTTCTATGAGTAACGAGTGATGTTTCTACTGCCACCTTGCAGGTTCGCATCCCGACACCCCTGAACACGAGTGGGGTGCAGCTAATCTGCATGAAGGGCAAGGCCAAGTACAAGGCCAGCGAGAATGCCATTGTGTGGAAGATCAAGCGCATGGCTGGCATGAAGGAGACCCAGCTTAGTGCAGAGATCGAGCTGCTGCAGACGGACGCCAAGAAGAAGTGGAACCGGCCACCAATCTCCATGAACTTTGAGGTCAGAGCTTGCGGTAGGGTGGTAAAAGTAAACCTGTGCAGAGCACATGAGGTGTGCATTTACAGATACAAACTGCTCGCAAGATTGTAGAATGTCTGCGCTTCATTGTTCTGCACAGTCTTTCGTACTGGGCCCCTCTGTCTTTAAAAGGCGTGCGTTTTTAGGGGCGAAGCTCCTTATAGCGGCACCCGTTCGTCCCGTCGTAGTATGTAACCAGTCTTACGCTTTGACCTGCAAGGTGGTGCCGGTGGGAAATTTTTGACCTCCAAGGTGGTTCCGGTGAGAGATTTCTTCTGTGCGTTGTTGAACAATAAGAGATAGTGCTCAATGCACATGTTAATGGCTGCTAAGGGGGAATAAGAGACAGGAGCATTCGGCCTCTAGGTAACGCGCACGCTGCGATCCCCATTAGCAGCTATTGGCATGTACATAGAGCACGATCTGACAAGAAAGGGTTGCTACGTTATACTCGCTGGGTGTAATCTCCTTGGTTTTAGAAAGGTTTAGCGAGCGATGGGCCGCATAGCCATGAATACAGTGAACTAGTAGATACCATGAACTTGAGGTGGTTAAAGGTGGGAAGTAAACCCGAAGCGCAAGCCGTAAGAAAGTGTGCATGTGCCACCTCCCGTTTAGTCCTTGAAATGTCCGCTGGATGGCGGTGCTTCTATATGGATAATATATGATGAAAATATGCGAGATGGTGGTACTTGGAGTGCTGAATAGATGGACGAACAGACATACAGACAGATGCATGGATGGACGCATGAACGGACGCAGGCGCGGATGCATGGACGAACGCAGGGACGGACGCACGGACAGACGCACGCACGGACGGGTAGATGGACGCATGGACGGTCACACAGACGTACGCATGGACGGACGGAAGCAAGAACGAATGGACGAACAAATGCTTTGCCCCACTCCCCATCATTCACTCCGTGGATATGCTGCCATTTTTTAGAGCTCTTCACAACTTCGCTTCCAAGTGTGTCCAGACTCTCTTCTAAATAGGGAAACATTTACTCCAGCTAAACCATCCAAAATATCGTACTACAGGATGTCACTTGCTACAAGGTTTTACTGTAATTGAATACTCTGTAAACACCCCTCTGGACATGCAGCCTTGAAAAGGTTTCAGCATATTCTGCTTGGCCCACCTACAAAGCAGCCCTGAAAACCTGTCGGAACATTGTCGGGAAATCTCTGGTTTTTAGTGTCGTCATACAGTGAAATGTGACTAGAATGAATGCCATATTAAGCTTTTGTTGAAAAGGACTGTCCGGTTGTTTTATAGACAAAAACAAACAGGCGTAGAAGAATGCGTGTGGATTGTTAGACGAAAACAAGTGGGTGTAGAAGAATGCGTGTGGTTTGTTGTACTCTTAGCCTGCTTGGAGTGATAAGTCACAGCCTCTATTAATCTGTAAAATGACTATTGAATTCAGCACTTTTGAAATGTCTTCATGCGTTGGCTCCAGTGAGCACGACATGACATGGCCTCCGGGCATCCTATGTAGCTGCATGAGTGCAAACATCCTTGGCAACACTGGAAAAGACCTGCAGTGATTTTATGTGTGCAGCTGGACCCCTTTACAAAAAACATGCAGCAATTCTTGTGTACAATATCCTTCCTTGGTGCAAAAAAAACGGATCTCTGAAGAAAAAATCAAGCTGCCATTTGAAAGGAGAAAAGGGATGTACAGGTACTCACTTAGGTACATCAGGCTGAAGCAGACTAAAAATCAAGAAAGCTATTTTTGTTTAGAAGGCAAAGAATTGGCTTCGTTTTAGTACATTTAACATGGGTTTCTGTGCTGTTATCTTCATTGCGGCATAATATCTGAAACTTTGATGTGAAAAATGTCCCTGCTTGTCAAGTGACACCTCATTAGGTGCTATTGAAAACTTCTTGCTACGATTTGGGGCTGCCAGAGGCTCACCAATTTGAACATCGAGCTCTATTTCACTTTTTAATCCTTCTATTTTTTTTTGCCACTCTCTTCTTAAACTCGAATTGGTCGAGAATGTCTTTGGCTGGAACATCAATGAGCTTGCATCTGTTCCTGTATTCGATCCTTGAATTTGCTTCCACTAGGTCTAGAAAAGCGGCAAATATCCTGATGGCCCACTTCGTGTGAATATTTGTCCTGAATTAGGTACGTACGTTTCTGCAAGATTCACGCCACCCATATTCTTGCTGTACACTTTGATGCAAAGTGGCTGCAATACATCTACTTTATTTGCTCCTATTTTGATTGGCACGTACTACCTGGACTACTAATGGGGCTTACTTTGCCCCCTTTCAAAATCGAGCTGCAATGTTGAAACTCGCTGGTGTCACCTTGATTGTCATCATTATCAATACCATCACTGCTAGTATCTGTGCAGCTTGTCAACAATGTCGGCTTCATCAGAAAAGTCAGTATCACCCTGAAAAAGTAGCTGTTGTATTTTAACACAAGTTTTTTATGCTGGAGTTGCTAGACTTCAGTGCAAGACGTATGTGACGTATTACCGTCTTAAAGCGAAGAAAAGTTTCGTCAATGGGAGTCGAATCTACGACCTTTCGGTTTGCGACAACATAGGCCGCGCACACTACCTACTGCGCCACGGCTGCACAAAAATTTAAGCTCGAGTGAGTTCATCTTGGTTCAAGCTGGAAGCTTTATAAATACACATTTGGATCTAACACTGTCCTTTCACAGTGCTTTTGGTAAGGCGATGCATCATGGCCATGACATCCACGATTAGTGCTTCAGTGCGTTGTTTCAATGCGTCCGTCCCATTCGTCGTGTTTCCAGTATTAGTTTAGTTTTGTCGATTCATTAATAGAACGCCAGTCGGCGACATTATCCCTAGCATCAGTCTTGCTTGTAGTATTCAGCCATACCAAAAATAGCTCTGTGTTCTATACTTGCACTTGCCCTGTGAAAAATCGCGGCTGGCCAACAGCTTAGACATGACATGCATCGTGTTTGATATCATCAACACGCATATATGATATCATCAACACGCATATTTGACACTCATGTTTGAGGTCGCATACTCCCATTCTGCGAGTACGCGACCTTACTTCAAGTTCGGTGTCAATTCAGTGACGTCTGTATTGACTGTTGTATTGCTTTCTTTGATTTCGTTCTCACCATTAAAAGGGGGGACATGGGTATATGGGATGTCTCAACTATTTCTGAACCGAATATGGTAAGAGTTGGCATGCTTACTTACTTTTTTCTCCTGATTATAAAAATGCAGTTATTTTTTCTGTAGCTTTATTAGTTCATTAAATAATTATGATGACAATCTCTATTGTTCTTATCACAACAGAAAAATAACCACCGGTCAAAAGTTTACAAATGGCATAGGGATTAACAATAGAAAACATAAGACACACAACATAGGAAGCACTTTTTAACTGGGTCACTATTTGTTACATTACAGTACATTAAACTTCATAGCTCTGAATGTGGCCTTGGTGTGGTCACACAAGACTAATTTCATGTAATTTCATTTTTATTTCCTTAAGGACCCCACTGGGCGGTATTACATAAGGGGTGAATACACAGGAAGAGAGAACATTTGAACACGTTAGTTTTTGCAGCACAGGTGATTTGTAACATTTGTCGCGAAGGATGATGGGCAGGTAGTTGAAGCAATGAAGCAGGGAAGGTCGTTCCAATCTCTGACGGCGCAGGGGAAGAAAGAAGCTGAAAAAGTGGCAGTTTTGTTGTGATAACGGGACACTTGAAATGGATGGCTTGTGCAATGTGAAATGTATGTCGGGGGTAGGATGTGAGGAGCTGCATTGAGAGAAAAGTGAGAAAATTTATGAAAGAGAGAAAGGGTGGCGATACGGCGGCGAACAGAGAGGGGTGATAAACCGGATTGTGCTTTCAAGGATGAAATGCTGATGTCGTATTAGTACTGGGAGTGAATGAATCGAACGGCGCGATTTGAACAGATTCGAGGTCGTTAATGAGGTATGTTTGGGGCGGGTTCCATATGGGGGAGGCATATTCGAGTTTCGATCTGATGAGGGACTGATATGCCAGCAACTTCACATGTTTTGGTGCATGACGTAGGTGACGCTTCAAGAAGCCCAGAGTTTTATTTGCCGATGAAATGACGTTAGTAATATGCACATTCCAAGTGAGATCGCAATAATTTTAAAAACTTGCATCAACAGAAATTAATATCTCCTTCCTATGTTCTGTGCTGCAAAGATATAGCTTCATGCTGCAAAAAGAATTATTCTATCTGTAATAGTTTCCAACATATTGCAGGAATTGTCATGCAGGGTGTACAAAAGTGCCATTTCGAGAAAATTGAGAAAACATTCTAACATTTCTAACTGTAAAAATGTATGTAAAATGACAGTCATTAACATATATGGATGCTGAAAAGCTTAAGAAGTGCGACGCTTCAGCTGATAAAAAATTGAACAAGTACCGTATTTACTCGATTCTACCGCGCCCTCGATTGTAACGCGCACCCGGTTTCCACGACGAAAAAAAAAAAGTAAGACATCGACGCGCACCCATTTTTCTCGTTGGCCCACACGATCACACCACTCGAAAAAAAGGCTCCTTTCAGGAGCGCCTTCCGTTTAAATATGAGGTACGGGGGAAGCTTGTGCAACTGAGCATTGCCGGCACTCTAGTTTTACCGTGGCCCGATGTCGGCACGCGAACTTGCTTCGCCCCCTTCTTCTCGCCAGTTGTGGTGCCAGGCATGTTGAAGTAAAGAGGCGTCTGATCGGCATTCCCGATTCGCCCAAGCAGGTAGCCGTTGTTGTGCCGCAAGTTTAGGACGAACCTTTGAAAACTGTGAAGCATTTCTTCGTACTCCTCCGGCAACTTTTCGCATATGCCCGTTTGCCTTTGGAGGGAAAAGCCTTTCCTCTTCATAAAGTTAATTATCCAGCACCTGCTCGCTTTAAACTGGCTCGGCATTAGCCCTTTTTCTAAGGCTAACTGCATAACTTGCACTTGGAGCAGTTCTGTCGTCACGGGCCGCTGTGCCGCTCGCTCCTCAATCTCATACTCGCCGAGCAGCTCTTCAATTTGCGGAAACCGACGCTGCTGTGGTCCGCTGAAGCCTTTGCGTGAATCTTTGTTGTCGACAATCTTCTGCTTTTGTTTCTGCCAGTCCCGCTAGCACGTTTCGGGAACTCCGAACGACCGCGATGCAGCCCGATTTACGTCCGTTTCGGCACACGCGAAGACTTTTCTTTTAAAAGTGGCATCGTGGTGTGCACTCGTCGAGTTTTTGGAGTCGGCCCTTCCATGCCGTCGATGCTAATGTACACCAAGATGACGAACTCCTCAGCAGACGTACGAAGTGCCGCACATGGGAAACACATAGGCAGAAATGGCCGACGCGCTATGCTGACGCACGTAGGGGGCGGCCATTTTGGAATGCCGATGGCAATAGAATGACGGTATTCATTTTTTTTTTTCGTACTCAATTCTAACGCGCATGCGATTCATGAACTCGCTTAACCGGAAAAAAGGTGCGCGTTAGATTCGAGTAATTACGGTATACTTCTTGAATTACAGCACAATGAAGTTCATTGCAATGAATAAAGTTGATTGTAACCAAGAACAAAAAATTTTACGTAAAAATACATAAAATTGGAGGAACACATTAAAAATCGGCTCTCAGCATTTTTTGTGCACATTCAGCTACATTGTGGAAAAATGACAGCTTTAGCGGTCCGAGGTCCACTTTTACAGAACAAACAAACAAGGAAAGTCAAAATCCGCGTTTCGAGAAAAATACTGTTAAACCTTTGTTTTGCCATTTCGCGTGAAAAGTATCATGGTACGCTTACTTTTAATTAGTTATTATGCACTGGGCATGTTCTCGGACTGATTGTGTGCATGAACGTGTCGTTTTTCAAGTCCTGCTGCAAATTGTCACTGTGTGCTCGTCTGCCGACAAGGCCGCTCATCAGTTCGGTGACTGTAGTGACACCGATATGCGACGAAGTTGCACGCGTCATCCGCGATCCATCGAATGACACAGCGAAGCTTTTTGGCTTGTCCAAAACAAGTTACACGTAAATGTCGCGAACAGAACTTGTACGCTCTCTCATCGATTTCGAGGCTACATGAGTGCTGAGGTGTTAGTTTCCTTTTTTCTGTAAGACTGCCGCATGTTCGAGTGGAGACCGTGACATCGTTGTGAACACGTCGTTAAAAGCACTTCATCTGTTGTCGGTAGCCTTCATTGCGCGGGCGGCGAGCACGATCACTGCAGATTCCTTTTCTGTTGTTCGTCGAGGCGCGGCGTATTCCACTCTGACGAACAGTCGCGTAATTTACACACAAACGAGGTCGTTTCGTCGGATGGGGTGAACCTGCGGCAGCGGCGCGTTCAGGGATAAGACTGCACTTCCGTACCATCGCTGCAAAAATATCTATCTCTCGTTGCTTCACTCATGCTTTTTTTACTTGCCATCCTGTAACTGTTGAGGCTCTAAAACACAGTCGCTGTGAGCGACGTTGTCGCCAACCGACGGGCTCGTACGTGAGTTAGACCTACGCCCCTGACTCTGCGACCGTCGTTGACCACCGCGAGTTTGTTATCCTTCTTGTCCTGAGCCACAGCAGAGCTCTTTCTGAAGTTTATGGCCAACGAACGATCGCCACACCCACTTCATGAATTAGTGTGGCGCAGAACTTCTTTATTGCAGCAGGAAGTCGACAGCACCATGACAAAATGCCGCATGTCCGTGCGCGTCACGATGGTGAAGTAGACGCCGGAAACGCCACTTGGGCAATCGGACGCCTAAGTTTTGTCATGTGCCCCAAGCAGCCAATAAAATCGTATGCTGGTGCTTTTCGATGATGTGTTTTTGCTGAAAAACCAATGATCAAGGCGAACCAGCGGTGGCGGTGAAATTGAAAATGAACGACCCTTCCAAATGAGACCTAGATGACCACGAAAGCTCGTGTGTACCGGCAACGGTTCGGCTGGGAAAAAGCACGATTTTAGCGTCTATTTGCGCTCACAATCATCTCACAGGGGTGTTCTAAATTGATTTTCCACCAGAAATAATGATGCGAGAAGCTAGAAACTTCTCAGATAAGTGTAAAATAGGTGGATTCCGAAAATGTGAGCTTTTAAAAGACATTTTTTTTTGCAATTTTCACGAAAAAATTGCGAAAAACTTCTACAGCTACTAAAATTGTCTATGACCTCAAGGGTTTGTTAGTTGATGGAATGGAGATCACCAAGTGTCAATGTGGCTCGTTCACAATAAACGGGGCTATAGCTGTCAAGAAAAACGTTATTTGAGGTCGGACATGGGTCAGACTAAGACCTATATTCTTCCATTGGGAAGACCGTGGCCAGTTGTCAAACATCAAAAGACATTGCGCAAGCTTTTTTATGTCACTGTACAGTAAACATTCAACTGCCGTAATGACAAGTTTCACTTTCATGTTATACAAATTCCTGTGACGAAGGGATCAACCATGTTTTTTTAGTCACTGAAAAATCTGCTTGCAACGCAGAACAAAATTGAATGTACAAGTCGAACCCCGCTACAGCGAATCTAATGAGGTGCAGAAAAAATTTTATTTAAGCGAAAATTTCGTTGTGAAATAGAAAAAATATGGCTGATCTGAGCTAGCAAAACAAAGGAACCTTTATTCTCAAAATTCAAGAAGTGTCCTCTGCTTCCTATTCTTAGCCAGCAGCCCCGCCGTGGTGGTCTAGTGGCTAAGGTACTCGGCTGCTGACCCGCAGGTCGCGGGTTCAAATCCCGGCCGCGGCGGCTGCATTTCTGATGGAGGCGGAAATGTCGTAGGCCCGTGTGCTCAGATTTGGGTGCATGTTAAAGAACCCCAGGTGGTCGAAATTTCCGGAGCCCTCCACTACGGCGTCTCTCATAATCAAATGGTGGTTTTGGGACGTTAAACACCACATATCTATCAATCATTATTCTTAGCCAGCAGCGGCACATTGCAAGTGTCACCCATGCATGGTGAAAAGCATGCTGAAGTAATGCCTACAACCGCTTTTGTAAACGAACCAAACAAGTGCATTAACCCGTTAACACCGGCAGCTGTCCGCCGTCAAAGTGTCTCCGACAACGCCGAGATGGAGGCAGGGTATCGTGGAGAGGTGAATTTTGCCTTATTCTATGCCATTCTTATCGTCCACCACTCGCGGCTAGCTGATTGTGTTGATAATGCTGGCTAACAGCCACTCTGATTAGTTACCACACTGGCCAAGCGCGAACGAAACGATACGCATTGGCATCGAAAAAGGCATTGTTCCGCGGTTGCACCCAGCAGCTGCTTGAAGCAAACCATGAAATGAGCGACTAAGCTTCAGCTTTGGACCGTCTGCGACTCAAAAGCAAGCCAGTGGCGAAAGCAGGGCAGTCTCATTGGCATAGCTATCAAGCAATGGCAGCGCCCACGCTTGCTGAAGAGAGGTGGTTTCTGGTGGTGCAAGCGAGTGTTTTAGACTTCGTCGACATATTTTCAGGTGTTGAAAATGCATTAAAATGCTAAAGACAGTGTTTGCTTTATAGCAATAAATATCTGAGCCTGGACTTGCATTGCAAAATTTTGTTTAAGCGGGAAAGAAAGTGTTCGTTGTGGTGACATTATTTATGCATTGACTCGTATGGACTGTTGATGGGGAACCGTAAATATTTCATTTTAGTGAAAATTTCGTTGAAGCGGGGTTTTTTGTAGAGGGGTTCGACTGTATGGTCAGCAATTGCAAGTTGTCCTATCTCAGAGCCAACTCAAAGCAAGTCCGACATTTTGTGTGCCTTATCTAGTCAATCGGATTTTCCTACTCACTGCTTAGCAATATATATTTAGCAATATATATTTTATTAAGAAAATTTGATTTCACCTGAACAACTGCACATGCTTTCGTCGCGTGATGCCGCCATACTTCTGTTTACTGTGAGCATGTACATGGGCATATGGCGATATATTGTGGGCGTTTTTGTTCCTGAATCTTCCGCTTGCAAAAGCATCTGTTCCTGTCAAGAGGCCTTCAAATATAGCACAGCACACGCTTTTCAAATGTACCCATTTGGTTCCCCCTGGGCCAAAGTGGTTATATGAGGTGTATATTATTAGCAGAATATGTGTTTAATCAACCTTTATATCAATCTAGGTACACTTGTTTCTCATACTCAATTGTTTGTTACATCATCTGCTCTTAATAAAGGGTTTGACTGTATTAGTCTACGCTCATTATAACAGATCTGGGTACAACACTTTGATACAAAAAACCACTATTCGGCTTAAGTTTGGTCTGTGTATTAAATTAATGGTGTGTAGTTGCTTTTAGTGGACTGCAATACTATGGACTATTGGCTACAGTGGACAAAATTTTGGCCATTTCTTTTTGTGCAATAGGGTGCATAGGGTGTAGCGTCGACACAGGCTATCGACAGACTTGATTATGCGGCTTTCTATGCGCTAAAGTCACGGTAATATTAAATTGCTGCTGGCAACAGTTCTAGCTTTGTGTCAAGCCAAGTTTCCAGACAAGCCAGCCTGAGGTCATGCTGGTGCTACATTCACACATATAGTTGAAGTATTGCAGCTGACTGATATTCAGTGCAAAGTGATTGCATCATTGCTCAAGCGAGCTTGCCAATCTCTAATCACAAATTTCTTTTTTGAGCTAAGAGTAAATGAGTTTGAGGCAGATGTGTGTCACTCATTCCTGTTAGGCATTGTGGCCAATGTTTTCAAAGTAAAATGGCCTGAAGCTCCAAGCAGGTGAGCTTCACTATCAAATTAGAATACAGTGAAATCTCAGTAGAATGAACCCCACATTAACGAACTTTTCAGAATAACAAAATTTTAAAAAATCCCGCGCCGACTGCTACTAGCTTCAATGTAACACTATTTTGCTGCTGTATACTTTAGAATAACAAACTTTTCAGAATAACAAGCGTTAATTTAGTTTCACATTATATTAATATTGCCTCAGTACTACTAACTCATGTTCTGAAATCCTTTGTGATCACCGGAGCAGTACGCAAGCAGACAACAAAGCGAACGGACGCCTTTGCTTCTCAGAAGTGTGGCAGTTTAGGCTGGTTGGTATGACATGACGATAGTTATAATGCGACAACAGAATGACAAGGAGCGCTCATGTCCTTCTTGTCTCTTTGTCGCCGTTCTGTTCTCGCGCTATAACTATGGGCTTCTCAGAAAACGCATGACAGTGCGGAGGGAAAACAAGCGCAGAGGCGAGGGCAACACAGGGCAAGGTCAGCGAGGCAGAGGGCAGAGTGGGAGTCTCTGAGAAGGAAGCATATGCGCGGAAAACCTGAGACAGCGAGGGAGCAGAAAACGAAACGCGAGGAATTTTCTTTTTTAGCACTTTTTTTCTTCGAAAGAGGTGATGACAGCCACGACGTTTAGGGTTTTTTTTTTTTTTTTGTCACTTCTAGATGTGCTCTAGGGCTAGAAGGCCTTGTTTGTCCGTCTGGTTTGTCTCTTTTTGGTGATTACTTATCGCGTCCGCAAAACAAGTCGGCGTTCACGCTGGGGTGCTACTACGAATGAGTTCGTCTCTGCTTGCGACAAAGAAGCGGAATCTGTCTTCGCTAAGCGAGGAAGTAGATATTCTTCGGCAACTGGAAGGCAAAAAGCAGGCTGTTGTGACCAAAGAACCGAATCGCACCACAGGAATGTGGATGAGCTGGGGCCCTTCCCGCTGCAAAGTTTGTGCTGCATGCGTTAAAAAAAAAATGACCTGGTGTTTATTTGTGCGTTAGTTTTTTTATTGTTAAAAATGAGTTCAAGGAGCCACCGTTGTGAAGGTATGTTGTTTTGGTTGGTGGAAAATAAGTATTTATGGTTAATTTTTGGATTTTCACTGTAATGGCCTTTCAAAATAACGAACGAATTGTCGTAGCCCCTGAAGTTCGTTATACCGAGATTTCACTGTATTGATGTGGCAGGTTCAGTGGCACTGCCCAGTTTGGAACTCTGACCAACTTTCAATCACCCAGCGAGCCACAGAGGCTGCGCAAGAGCAACAGCTCCCACCTGTCAACAGGCATTAAGCAAATATGCCTACCCATCTGCACAAATAGGACAATTTACAGTAGACTCTTAGTAAACAGAAATCTGTTTAACGGAACTACTGCCTAAACGGAACTATTGCCTCTGGAATGCTTGGTGTTTGGCTTGTACTCTGCACCCATGTTCACCTCTCAGTAAACGTAACTCCTGTTAAATGGAACATATTTTTCCGATTCCTTCAGGTTCTCTTTACTGAGAGTCTACTGTATTCCCAGCCGAACAACACAAGCGGCTAAAAAAAGTACGATAGAAACCCTTTATTATTGGACTAAGCTTTGCAGCTGCGCAGAGGATACAGAGTGCCTACACTCGCTCATTAATTAAAACCTGTGATGCAGTTTTGTTACATGCTCCTAGTGATTGCACTTTGATAACCATTCTGTCGATTACATCTAGCATGTATCAGCCAACTAGCCTGCCCCATACCACTGAGCGAAATAGAAACAGTGGCATGGCGATGCTACCCCCTACACTCGTGTAGTTTCGATATTACTAACGTTCGATAATATAAACTTGTTTTGCTGGATTATCAGTCTTTTGTAATGAGAGCAGGATTCGCTCAACGTGGCTGTTTCAAGAGTCTCCCGGAGACGAGAATCTGCAGACATAAAGGTTTCTGCCGTCTGTTGTAACACTTGAGGCTGAAGCTGGCAATTTCTGGGCACAAGTGTTTATAGGGGGCTCGTCCTATCTACGGCTGAGGCAGAAGCCTAGATAATGTTCCAGTTGCATACAGTCGTACCCTGCACAATTAATGTCCCTTTTCCGTAGCTCGAGTCATCGCAGCTACACAGGTTCGGGCAAATGAGGCAACAGCCTATGTCAACAAAACAACACTTTAAGGCTACGGTAGCAATAACGCGCAAATGTCGCGTAGAGGGGCTTCCACTTTCGGCAGATATCAAAGGGTAGACGCTGACGCGTCGGTCGTTGATGCCTTTGGCTTGCAGGGAGTTCTGGGGGCCGTCCTCCCTGCTTGGTCGCTGATGCCAGAGAGAACGTCTGGCAGTCGCGATGCTCCCGGTTTTCCTCTCCCTGACGAGACTTCGTTCTTTCGCTAAACGAGGGTAAACCCGTTCGGCGAGCCGGGAAAGGGAATGGCGTGGTTCGGCCGTGAGGTGCCCCATTCCTTGCAAGAGGCTTGATTGACTCTTTTCTCGAAGGGACAGACATGTCCTCGCAGCTAGGCTGCCGTAAAAGGGAAAGGGTGGCTGGCTAAATTGGGCGTAGACACCGTAGCTACCAGCAGCCAGCCTGTACAACCCGGAACTTCACTTTCTCGCTTTGGAGAAACTCTAGCAGCTTTTCTAGTGTCCCAGAACCACAAAGTTTGTGTAAATTTAAGTGGTTGGCAGCTCATGACCCTTCTCGATGCTTGGAACCACAGCATCTGGGCTGTTGCCCCGTCTTCAGGGGACTGTTGTCTCTCATCCCGAAGACCATTGCTGTGGAGGAGGCAATGGTGAGAGTGCATGGACTTTGATTACCCTCGTCTCCATTTATTCTGCTCCACAAGTCACTTAAGGGGAGATGCTATTTGAAAAAAGTTTGTTTAGCCTGTAGCCTTGAGCAGCACCTCTTTTTTTTTCAATGGCCGGGCGAAGGAGCGGATTTTAATGGGAAGCGGCCGTCGGTACTAGTGCAACGTTTCACCGCCAGGCACCGCAACTGGAGTAGAGATGCTGCCGCGTCATCTTTCGCGCAAACGAATGCCGCGACTGCGTTCGAAACTGCTAAACGGCTCGGTTTTCGGCTGTATTCGCATTGTTTAAGGTGTAATGGAAACTTGAAAATGAGAATCGTGAAGCACTTGTTGTTCTGGGCACTCAGCTCATTTCAAAGAGATGAGTCGTTCGCGACAACTTGGTCGAGGCTCTTGCGCGTCAAGTGCTAGGTCGATACCAGATAGCTCATGCAGGTAATCCGTAGAAGATCATTTTGTTATTGTGGCAGTCACTTAACTGAGAGTTGCTTCTTTAACTAACTGAAAGTCGATTTTTAAGAGAAGCCTTTGCCAGGAGCTAATATTAAGGGGGCAGACTGGTCTTAGACATTTTTTTGTTTATTTCTTCAGTGATCTTGATCAAACTGTACAGGATTATGCAGTTTTTTCTGCTGAACTCAAATAATGAATTAGTCTTTCTGTAACTCGTCTTGTTCCTGAGGTAACTTATATTCACACCCTATTGTTTAAGGCTGCCATAGAAAAAAGTGCTTAATAAAAAGAGATATTTAAGGTGCCAACAAAGACTAATGACTATAGATTGCAAGTATGCAACAGTTTTTTTTTTGTTTTTGGTCCTTTCTTGGTTATTTTACAGCAAAATGAACTATCCATTCTCAAAAGCAGCTGGAATTGTGTTACAATTTTGATAAGTAATTAATTTAAAAAGCTTGGGCTCTAAATTCTGCTCCCATACTTGCATTCTACACACATACAGGTTTCCATTGCAAAAAAAATTATTGTTGTACCAACCCTAGCTGCAGAGATATTGAGGCCTCTAAATTGAACTGTCGTAGATTTACATTTTTGAGAAAAATGGAAAAGGCTGAAAACACACAGCTTCTTCAAAAAGCAACAATCATGGCGCGCATGTTTTGCAATCCTCACAAAGGTGCTCATAAATTCGTAGCAGAGCTTCTAACACAGGTGCTGGCAAATAATAAAGAAGCCTCGAAGTCTGTTCCCCATTTTTTTTTTTTTTTTTGCAGATTCTGCATGTTAACAGTACCAAGAATCTGGACAGTTAGAATGACATTACAAAAAAAATTACCACTTCCTGGTGTGTGAAAATTTGCAGAGAGAAATACTTGAAGAAACCAAATATGTCAATCTTAAAAAAATGAATTTTTTTGTCACTTTTCGGTCCTCGAGACCAGTCTGCCCCCTTAAAAGCTTGGTTGCCTCATGTTCCCGGATGCTTGCTATGCTCCAGTGGCGCTGAACATTATGCCTGGAGTACATGCACTAAATAGCTCAAAACGCCACTAGACTACTTCCAGGTATACAAGTCTTTCCTTCTCTTCACAGAGCATTACATGCGTTGCCACCGAGAAAAAGCAGCCTAATACCAATAATTTTGCCTAATATACTCAAGCCTCACTATAACAAAGTTGCATCTGACACAAAAGTAAGTTTGTTATATCTAAAAATTCGTTATAAAGGTTCAGTGGAATTTCGATTATGCGTGCCTCGGTTTTGCGACGACCCGCATTTTACGATGAATTTGTTTCATCCCGGCGAAATCTCCATAAAAAGATGTATTAACTTCAGTTATGACGCACTTTTACGCTGACCCCGCATCCTATGGCGACTGTCAGATTCCGTGCGAAAGAGAAAACCACCTTTAGTCAAATCAAACATTGACCAAATGATAATCACGAGTGCAAATAATGAACTTGTTTTCCTAGGTTGATGATTGGAGAAGTAGAGTGAGACAAGATGTCTTCTTAAAATGGAAAATTTATTCGCCTGGAAGTTCATGCGCTTCTACATATGCCTCGATTGCATGCTATGCATCCAGAGTAGTTCCCTTGTCAAGCTCTATCAGTGCAGAGTAGCTTCAGTCACGTTTCCGGTCTGTGACAGTTAACTTAGCATTACAGTCTGTTATTATTTGAAGGAGCGGGGGCGATGCAGAATTATTGTAAAATGGACCATCGGTAGTATCGATAGTTCAAATAAAAAAGAACTATCAATACTCTCGATATGCCATGTACCAATAGTTCTACGTAGAACACTCGCAACTATTTGGAGTACTCGGATCCTTTCATTTGTGAGCAATTTTTTTGTGAATGAGGTTACCTCCGTGAAAATGTCGGAATATGTCCAGTGGTGAAGGAACACGAGCATGCCAACCTTCGCTCCAATTAGCCTGCTCTTTCTTTCTCAAATGACCTGTTCAGCAGCACAGAACACGCGCTCAGCAGGTATTGACATTGCTGAGATGCACAAGTACTTCCTAGCCATTTCAGAGAGCGGTGTTGTTGCGCTTTGCCAGGAGTGCCACAATTATAAAGGATTGCTCTTCCTTTCCTCTGAAGGTAATTTCAAGTACTGCTGAATTATTAGTTCTGCGTTTGAAGTGGTAGTTTAGAGCTCCAGTTGTTGCCTCTCAAAGAACCACAGAATTCAGCATTACAAACCATATGCTTTTTATAGTTGGTTAAGCCGCAGTACCAACTGACTTTGTGCTTCATAGTAATGCGCAATAGTTGTCTTCAGAATTCCTGGCGTTCAGCGCCGAGGACAGGTAGGTCGGGACACATAAGCATTGCTACCTTTTTTTCATGCTTGTGCTCTTGAGCTAGGTCCCTTGAAAGTTTCGTTTCTACACCCAAAAAGCAGTTCCCTCACTTAAAAGAACGAAGAATCAGTCTCATGATATGAAAAACCGATGTTGCTTTCCTTGCTCACTTTTGGGTGCCCTGGGTGGATGGTTTTGTATCAAATTCTCGTACAGATATACCTTTTTCGTGGGCGATTTCTACATTTATTTGCTAACTTGGTCTTGTTTTGCTGATATGTATGTAAAAAGGATCTATTAGTTTCTTTAGACTGATCTTTATTTACTTTTTTCTAACCGATACTTCGTTATATCAGTTTTAGGTCGAGGTTTGCATGTATTTGCACTCGTGCTGCCATATGTGGCACTTCCATTTTTTTAACACCGGATAATGTTGTGTCCATAAACAAAAAAATGCACATCGCATTAGTTGCCAGTGCTTGAGAGCTTTTACTCGATGGTAGGTCATGCTATGCGCAGGGTGATAGCATCTGTTTAGACTTTATAAGGAAAATAGCGGTTACGGCTAAAAAACAGTCGAGAATGTGTTGTTGCAATACAGCGAAATGAGGAGCCATTCCACTCTGAGGTGGATGATCAATAAAGCTGTTGGACCGACAGCACTGAGGTGACAATATGGTCGAGGCCCGCCTGGTGTGCAAGGGCAGGTGGGTAACTTTCAGTAGCAGGATTACTGTGAAGGCCTTAGATGCCTCAACACGAATATTCATCATCGGTGTTGGCAGCGTCAACACAAGGCATGGGAGAAATTGCCATGTCATGGCATTATAATGATGTCGCAGATTGCCATAACTTGTGACTCCACCAAAACATTGTACACCGCGACGTCATCGCATGATTTTCTTTTTGGACTGTCTCGTTCATCTGTGTGCCGATCAAGGAGGCAGTGCAAAAGTATGTTTGGTGCAGAAAGCTTTTGGAGGGTGGCAGGGACAGCTCAAAACATTAAACCTTTGCTGGATCTGATCTTCCATAACTTTACAAAAATGTATGTAAAGCAAAACGGCCGCTCTTGGAAGAGGAGCACTTTTCACAGTCCGTTTACATTGAGAGCGCAGCACGTTCAAGGCTGTAGGAGCTGCCTGCGACGCCTGCAGAGATAGTGTGCGTGCGAGTGATAGCTGACATATCTGCCAAGTCTCCCGCATTGTCTGGGAGACTCCGGGATTTTGACAGTTTCTTCCATTTGAATGGTTGCCATGAAAATCTCTCGAAATCGAAGTTTTTGTGCGAGATCTGGCCTGCATTGACAAAAATGCAGGCCAATCGGTCCCATACTTTTTGTGACCCCACCGCATTTTATTATACACGGATTTAAGAGGCGCTCATCTGAACGCGCAGTAGTCAGAGATGCGAAACTACGGCAGATACGAATTTGTGAAATTCCCCAGCCAAATTTGTGTCCATTGGGCTGAAATTTGAATGTTCCAAACAATTCTTCTGATTGCGGCATGAGATATGAAATTTAGTACCAATACCGTCGAATGAAGGCTGATCGGGAGCAGCATGCTCAAAGCTTCGAAAATATGTGTGCGACCAGCGCACGCACTATCTTCTACAGTGCTTGTGGTTGTCGTTGCCGCAAGCAAGCTGTGAACGACACCGCAATCGTTCAACACGATCATGTATTGCGACGAAGTAACTGACAGAACATAGAAAGTGTGCGAACGCCAACGCTCGACCAGTCAAAGAAACGCTGCTTTCTGCAAACTCTGTGGACAAAACCGCGGCAGTTGCGATCATAAATAGCATAAAGCGACTTAGTTTTGAAGGTTCTTGGATTGATAACTGTACTATCGTTTGCCGCAACCGCCGGGCACAAAACCACGGTTGCGGTGATGCGATATAATAGCAGCGGTGACAAGACATCCCTGTCTTGACGCCTTGTTAATTTCAACGCTGTCATTGCTACTTATTCCTTCCCATTCTATGCAAACTAGATTTTCTTGGTATATTTCTCTTAAAAGCTGTATACAGTCATCGCCTATGCCCACTTCCTTCAATATGTCCCACAAAATTTCTTGATTAACGATGTCATATGCCCCAGTGATGTCCAGATAAGCTATGTATAAGGGCCTCTTTCCTATTTCAGATATTTCTGTACATAGAGTAAGAACAAACAGGTTATCGTCTAACCACCTGTCGATTTGGAATCCATTCTGCAAGTTCTCGCAAAATATCATTTTGCTCTGCCCACGTTTCTGTTTTTAATTTTTCCTGCCTGCATCGCCAACCTGTAAGCACAGATATAATGGTTAGCGATCTATACTAGCGAATGTTAACCTTTTCTCTCTTGCCTTTATAAATTAAGTTCATTCTACTTCACCTGTTAGCACTTTTCTACGAATTTCAGCAGTGCTTTTTTAGTGATATGATCTAGTTGATTAATGAGGTGGACGGGAACCCCATCTAAGTCGGGAGCAGTGGGCTTAGGAATTTTGCCTTCGTCCTTCTTCCAATTGAAATTCTCGAGTACTACCTCTTCCTCGGTTGCACTCTTTTTAATACTTTCACTCGCCAGGGAAGACCCCTAGGTGACCTTTTTAGACGAATCTTCTGTTACCTTTCGTACATAACCAAGTGCTTCGAACCCTTTCAATTGATTTCCTCCTTCATGTTGCTACATTGTTGTTGCTACATTGTTGTTGCTACATTGTTGTTGCTACATTGTTGTTGCTATATATGTTGCTACATTGTGACAGACTTTCTACCTAGTGCTTTTAGGTGGCTCTAAAATAACCTAAGTAGGGCCTTCTTTTTTTCGCGAATCTGTCATCCAGCGTTCACTTTCAGCTTTAATTTCCAATTTCTACACAATAGTTTTTTTTTTGTCTAAATATATTTCCAATATTTGGCTGACTTCATCTTGCGACCGCTTCTCCAATTTTGCTTGTCTTTACTCCCGTGATCCCCTTGCAGCCTCATTGTTGCGGCGTCCCTAGTGGCACAGCAGAGGGACCTTCTCTGGCAAGGGAAACGTGGAGCGCTCTGCACACCTCACCTTTCTAGACACCCTAGTGCTACTGTTTGTTTGCGGTAACCTGCAAGGCGGTGAAAATGTTAAGAAAGGAAAACGACCACTCATTTGTTGCATGAAGGCACAAGTAAGTCCTTAAGGATTTCTTTGTGGCTTCCTGCTACAAATGGATAATTGTATTCTTTTTCTTTCTTCGCTATTAGTTTAGTAGCTGTTAAAGACACGGCAAGGCTAACGAGGTGGCATTGAAACCCCTAAGGTAACTATAGATTTTCCCGCTCACTGTAATTCAAGTACCAGCTTAAATAATCCTTGCATGATGCTTCATTGAAATATTGTGAGTGCCAAGCTATTCCATGTGGCAAACATTTAATCCAAGCACCAACATATTTAATCTGTGCGCCAAATCAGTTAGGCCGCATGTCAGTGAGTTTAATCCAAGTGCCACCATGTTTATACCAATTACCAACGGCTTCAATTTAGGTGCCAGTCAGTTTAATCCATGCACCAGAAACACATGGTTTCCCACTTTCGTGCAGTTTAAATGTCTGAATAATCTAAACATGGAGTGACAGGAAGAACTTCTCGCTTGCGAATACATGCTAGCGCTTATGAAATGAGGTGCAGTGCTATATTCTCCTAACATATTGTTGTTATATAGCTTCAAATTTAAAAAAAGTGCATATTGATTGCATTTGTGGGTACAAAATGTTTTTGCTCATAGTCTGTTAGCCTGCGCTTCATCGCTACTGCATGATTCTGGCTAATCATCTACACCATCGCATATGCAGAGACTCGTGTCGTCTGCTCAGCAGACGGCATTTGGCTGCTTATTTGCTAAGGTGTTCTCAGTAATCTGCTCAGCCCGTTGAGAACGATGGTGACCGACAGATGATATTAATCCATTCTTGAAATCAGAAATGACCATTTAAAAAACTAAACTTGCATTAATTTGGGTTCATGTGGAATTGAGTTTTTTGTAAAAGCATCGGAGGGGATATTCCTGTTTTCATTAACAGATGATGCTAGTGTTGCTAAAGCATGTTTGCTTGAAACATGCGTGTTTCATTGGACACAATAATTTTGTTTCAATAAAATGATAACAACTAATATGAATGTAAAATATGACTCTCATTGTCCACATCAGGATCATGCCTTTGTCTTATGTGCAGTGCAGGACGAAAACCTTTTTTGTTATCTCTAATTCGCTCTGCCTCCTTTTTTCTTGATTATGTACCTGTTTTTAGCCCATCGCTGCCCCCTGCCATGTTTTCCATATCTTGGTATGCGTTCCGGCACTCCAATAACCATTGTCTGTCCTTCGCATTACATGACCTATCCCGGTCATGCAATGCTGCGCAAATCCAATTATATGCTTTAGGGACAAACACAATATATTTGTTAACACGTTCCTGCTTTTTCTTTCGTTACCATTAAAATGATTTCACCCTGGACAAGCACACATCTACAAACTTGTACATAGCTAAGTACAAACACTGCTCAAGCGAACAATGGCAGTAATTTTTTTTCACAAATACTGCAGCGAATACAAAAAATTATGGTTTGTTCTGCTTTGAGACTATTGTTATTAGGAACTGCATTTCAATTGTAATGCCTTTTTAGACCCCGTATTCTGCTTTTTGTGCATGGATTCTGACACTTGAAATAAAGCCATTGGCAATTGGATTAAACAAGGTGGCACTTGGATTAAACTCATCTGCACGCAACCTAATTTAGTTGGCGCTCAGATTAAAGATGTTGGCCCTTGGATTAAATGTCTGGCACTTGGATCGAATAGCTTGGCGCTCAAATATATTACAATGGCATGCGGATTATTTAGGCTGGCTTTTATATTAAAGTGAGTGGGAAAACCTGTAGAAACAGTGGCTTTAAGAGTTAGCTGCTGTCGTCTTCACGGAGACGTCTTAACAGGGAACGCCTGGTTTTGCGTGTGCAGGTTCCCTTTGCACCGTCTGGGCTCAAGGTTCGCTACCTGAAGGTGTTTGAATCGAAGCTGAACTACAGTGACCACGACGTGATCAAATGGGTGCGCTACATCGGGCGCAGTGGCCTGTACGAGACCCGCTGCTGATAGCTGGGACGGTGCCTGCGGGACGTCCCTCCTAGGGAAGCGAGTGTTGCCTGCATGTTAGCTGTGTTGTATAAAAAAAAGTGTTGCTGCTGCTCCTGTGAAGATTCCTTCTTGTGCCACCATTGGCTGAGGATGCAGAGCTGCCTGGCTTTTTGTCCCCCTCTACCGGTGTTGTTGCCTGCATAATAAAGGTTTCCCCAAAGACTGCGTTGCTCTGCTTTCACACCTTGCATAGCATCTACATAACCTGCTCCTGGGAAACATTTTCAGGTAATATCGCTGTCACACAGCCACCAACAAACTCTGTCAAACTCCGTCAACGTAAATCTCCCCGTGGGAGTTCCCCGGAGATGGAGCTCTGGCAGTGTCGCACGGCAATGACAAGGTTGTAACAGTTGCCGTGAGGGGCTCAGCTGGTGCTGTTTGATTTTCGCAGAAAAAGTCTAATTTTATCTCTAGTTGATTTTCCTCTAAATCATCGTTATGTGGTCTTTCAAAAACACAAGTAGACCAGAAGCGAACAAAGCATTGAAAATTATTTCAAATGACAGTGCATTCGCTAAATGTAGCAATGCTGGGAACGACGCTGGCCACCTTGTGCCTAAACTGTTTGCTTACAATTGTGCTGGGCTCGTTTTTTAGCCCATGTAAGATAGTTCTTGTTTCCTTGCCTCATGAGTGCACATTATCCTCTATATTCACAATGTTCATAGACTGTGGCAGCGCATAGCAGTATTCAGGAGCGTCCTCTCTGGGATGATCAGTAGGCAGACTCTCCCTTGTTTGGCTGTGCGAGCCTCAATGTTAATGGGTTAGCAAGAATTTAACACAAACCACGCTGTATGTTTCATGCATCAGTCAATATACTGGACAGTCTGTAATGCGATAAATCTGATCCAGTCTTGCAAGATGCAAAGTTTTCGTGAAAATATGGCAACTATAGCCCGTATTTTCCACTATTGCCAGTAGAGTACACATCAGCTTCGCAAGATTTTCTGCAGATAGTTCAATGTTATCGTCTGACCATTGCAGTTGAAATACACCTTGTTTTTTCGTTAGTGCTTTTCTAGTGCATGAATCCCGAAACATTCATTGTATGCAGAAAGGAGCGCAGGCTCGCGATACGCTCTTCCAAACCTTGGCAAGCGCTGCTTCGCTTGATATTCACATATGTTTATAGATGGCAGCACACTGCAAGAGATGCGCTTCTTGGGGGGTGGGGGTGTCTGAGCGAATAGTTCTCAGGGCCCAGATAAGTGTGGGAGTGATGTGTTGGTGTTGTGGGAGGCGAATGACAGGTTGTTGGTGTTATTGAAGTTACTCCGTGGAGAGAATTCCCGAGATTAGTTTCAGCAGTGGTGTTCAAAGAAAAATTGTCTTGACTTCGAGGATATTTCACTGGACGTAGAATGCACAGACATTGACAGAGACGATGAACGATCAGCGAGTTGCACTTCACATCCTCTCGTGTGTTATTGTTTCTTTTGTCATTGCAAAGCATTACTTGGCAAACTTTGGCGAATTGGAGCCTATCCACCTATCTAGCCACCTACGACTTTTAGCTCTCCTGGCAGTTTTGGTTATGGTATCGATATTAAAATTAGTATGGCATAACATGACTATGACGAGCATTAGCGACTAATAACATGAAAGTCATGACATATGTCATGAATGTCATGATATAAACTTCATGGTCTTGCTGTTCTTGTGGTGGTTTCTTTCACATGACAGGTTGCAAAACTGGTATGGCGTGACATGACTGCATAGCAAACACAAGTGATGGACCGTAACATGGAAATCGGGACATGCATGTCATGCAAGTCTTAACTCGTGAATACACGTCATGCTCGTGGTGCGCTTGCTTCGCTAGCTTCACATATACCAAATTTGGTATTACGGAACATGACTAGATGACGAAAGTATATGACTGGTGCAAACATGATAATCATGAGTTGAGTGTCATGTAAGAACATGACTACATGCCACGCCCATGATGCGCTCGGGGCCGTTTCGCTGTCTTCACATATACAAAACTTAGTATTACGGGACTTAAATGGATGACTAAGGTACATGACTGGTGCAAACATGACAATCTTGAGATGCATGTCATGCGATAACATGACTGCGACACTCGTGAAGAGCTGGTGATCGTTTTGCCAGCTTCACATGTACCTAATTTGGTATTACATGACGTGAATGGACGACGAAAATAATTGACATGTCCAAACATGATAATTATGACATGCATGTCATGTTACATGACTACATGCCACGCTCATGATGCGCTCACAGCTCTTTCACTAGCTTCACATGTACCGAATTCGGCATTACGGTACGTGAATGGATGATGAAGGTATGCGACTGGTTCAAACATGATAATCATGGAATGCGTGTCATGTAGCAACATGACTACATGCCACGTTCATGATGCGCTCGCGGCCGGTTCGCTAGCTGCACATATACCAAATTTGGTATTACATCACGTGAATGGATGACGAAGGTATGTGGCTGGTGAATACATGATACTCATGAGATTCTGTCATGTAAGAGCATGACTGCATGCCACACTCATGATGCACTCGCGGCTGTATCGCTAGCTTCACATACACCAATTTTGGTGTTACGGGACGTGAATGAATGACGAAGGCATGTGACTGGTGCGAGCATGATAATCATAAAACGCGTGTCATGTAACAACGTGACAACATACCATGCTCATGATGCGCTCGTGGTCGTTTGGCTATTTCTGCATATACCAAATTTGGTATCACGTGAAGTGAATAGGCGACAAAGATAAATGACACGTCCAGACAATCAAGACATTGAAGTCATGTACGGCATAATTGACTTCCGTCTCGCAGCGTGTTCATTTTAAAGTGACATATCAATCTTCCTGATTTGTGCTTCGCATATCGTCAATTCCCACTGTTCGTGGGATGTGCCTGTTTTTTTTTTGTCATGCTCGTAAGTCACTTAGATTGCATTGCATAATATCCTTCAGCGAGCCCAAAGTAAACGCATAGTTTTTATTGTGTATTCAATGTAGCCCAATTACAGAGGGTAGTACGGATCGGCCCATGCCAGAAACGTCTGCACACTCATGCTCGACCAATGAAGCAAAGTAGTTAAGAGCAACGGAATGTGCAGTTACGGCTACAATTCACGCCTCTCTGCTAACTTCTCCTGCACTTCTCCAGTACCATCCGAATAACTCCTCCTGCTGTCGTAGTGGAGCATACGCACCAATGCGTATTCACCTTCGGAAGAGAATGAAAGCCCTGCGCTCTGATTGTGCGAGAACCTGTGTTGCATTTGCCTGATTTGCCGTACAGCCATTTTCCATTGCGACTTCTCTGGTTGAATAAACATAATCACATTTGGTGAAGGCTGCTGAGATCCCCAAGCAGACCTGGAGCTCCGCTCTCGCAAGTTGGCCGAGAGACCACTGCACAACACGACTGACGCAGTCACCAACCAGCACATCCCAGCACAGCCAGCATCATCGGCTGCCCTGTCTACCTGCCCCGACGCTCTCGTCAAGGGGACCCAGCAATCTTCAGCGGTAGTGGTGAGCAAGACGTCGAAGACCGGCTCTCCACGTGTAAGCTAGAGCCAGCAACAAGTGGGACGACGACTCTAAGCTCGCCTATGTTGTCTTTTTTCTCGGCTGGCGTTGCTAAGCTTTGGTTTACCAACCGTGAAACCGTCATCGCCTACTTATCCACCTTTAAGACCCTCGTGACCGAAGCGTTCGGGCGACCAAAGGTCCACAAGCTCCGCACTGACCAGTGTCTACGCCACCGAGGCCAGCAGCCTGGCGAGACGTTTACTAGTTATGCTGAGGATGTGCTCGATCTCTGCAGGCATGTTAACCCATCTATGCCTGAAGAAGAGAAACTTCGACAGATTCTCAAGGGCATCGAGGATGGCGCATTCCAGATGTTGCTGGCGAAAAGCCCCACCACGGTGGCAGTCCTCGTAAGCTTGTGCCAGAGCATCGATTAATTGCGCCATCAGCGTTCCATCGCCCGACAGAGTGTCCCACCACCAGATTCGATCTTGGCCATCGCACTCACAAATGGCAACGTTCGCCAAGGAACTCTGTCCAACCAGATCAAAGACTTCATCAGGGAGGAAGTCGCTCGACAGCTCTCCCTGTTGCCGCATAGCGACGCGCCCACCGCAAGCTTGCCTTCGACACTGCAGCAGGCCAAACGCACTGAAATTTGCGATGCCCTCCCTATAGTTCCGGCCCCTTACACATGCACTTCGGTACCATCTGATCTCTCAACTGCCGGCTACGCACCACTTGTGCCACCTTCACCTTTCAGCTACGCAGCTGTGGTCGTGCGGCCCTCACTGCATCCAGTCTCCTTATCAGCTCCTCCTCCATCGAGCTCGCGTCCAGTTTACAGGCCCCACCTTGCTTTTTCCGTCCATCTAATAAGCGGTGCACCCATCACAACCGTCCTATCTGCTTTGCGTGTGGAATCACTGGCCATATTGCACCCTTCTGCCGCGGCCGTCCCACACCTGCGTACGCCTCCTTTGGAACTCCCACCTACGCGCTGCAGCAGGCCACCACGTCTGCATATGAACAGATAGGTACTGCGCCGTGCTCCCGACCGGGCTGCAGACATTAGGTGCCTTTCTCCTCTTCTAACCACTACTACCATATGAACAGAGGCACTCCGACTCGGATCGCCGCCCATAAACTGCTCGTTTCCCATGCCCTTGTCGCCGATCGCCATCGCCTATGCGTCGTCGACCACCTCCAAAGCAGGGAAACTAAGCAGTGCGGTTCCGTAGGCAAGAACTGCAACTTCTGCGCAATTCTCAAGGCCTCCATTTTCGTCGCAAAATGTTATTTATGTCGATGTTGAGGGAGTCGCCCCACTATCGTTAATTGATACCGGGGTCGCCGTTTCTGTGATGAACGCATAATTTTGTCGAAGACTGAAGAAAGTTACCACATCTTTCTGTGGCATGGTGCTGTTCATGGCTAGAGCGCAACGCGTTCATGCCTCGTCTGTGTGTGCGGCACGCGTCGTCATCCAAGACGTTTTGTACATCGTCAAATTTTTGTTCAACCATCTTGCTCTCACGACCATTTATTATCACGTCATGAAGTTGCCATCGATTGTTCACTTGTGGAAGTGTCCCTTGTGCCAACATGTAAATTTCCATCGCTCGACCATTCTCCTCTGCTCTGCAAACTTATCGCTGGCGACAACATCAGCTTGCCTCCGTAAGCTTCAGTCCCTATTAGCCTTTCATGTGTGGCGCAACCTGACGCCACGGTAATGTTTACGCCACATCTGGTTTTTACTGAACGCTAGGGCATTGTTCTCTCATTTGCCGTTCTTACAATTGCGTCAGGCTCAACCGTAATGCTGGTT
Organism: Rhipicephalus microplus; assembly: GCF_043290135.1. NCBI lineage: Eukaryota > Metazoa > Arthropoda > Arachnida > Ixodida > Ixodidae > Rhipicephalus > Rhipicephalus microplus. Next base: position 270,623,107 of record NC_134702.1, on the reverse strand, counting down.
ACCAACTACTGCAACGACCCCATTGGCTTACTTCGTTGTGAAACCTCAGTATATGTACAACCTGTCGACCATATCGATGGTATTATTTCTCCCGATGAAACCCCATGTCACATTGCCGCAATCACTCATGCGTCTTAGCCATTAGGTTCGTCAGCCTCCGACAATGCTATTGACGCAGACCTCCCCCCCCCCCCCTCGCATCGCCGCCAACTTGTTGCTCTCCTTAACAAGTTTCGCTCTTCTTTCGACTTTAAGGAACCTGCTTTGAGCCGCACCATGACTACCACTTATACTATTGACACTGGCTCACACTCGCCTCTGCGACAGTGTCCTTACCGCGTTTCCGACGAAGAGCGCCGCGTCATTACGGAGCAAGTAGATGGCATGCTTAAACGTGGAGTCATACAGCCTTCTCGAAGCGCTTGGTCATCACCTGTGGTTGTGGTTCTGATAAAGAAAAAAAAAAGGCACCGTTCGATTTTGCGTGGACTATTGCCGCTTAAAAAAGATTACGAAGAAAGATGTCCACCTGCTACCACGAATAGACGATGCGCTTGACTGTTTACAAGGCGCCGAGTACTTTACATCCTTGGATCTGCTTTCTGGGTATTGACAGGTGCCAATGACTGAATCAAATCGCCCTAAAACAGCCTTTGTAACGCCGGATGGCCTATATGATTTCAAAGTCATGCCATTTGGGCTCTGCAACGTGCCTGTGACATTTGAGCGCATGATCGATACCATCTTGCGTGCCCATAAGAGGAAAACTTGCTTGTGTTACCTGAACGATATCGTAGTCTTTTCAGCTGATTTCTCGACACAACTTGGTCGCCTTCGCAAAATTCTGACGTGTCTAACTTCTGCAGGCGTACAACGTTAACACCAAGTGCCACTTCCCAGCGCGAGAACTAACCATCTTGGGACATGTCATCACAAGAGACGGTGTTCTTTCACATCCCGATAAGCTTCGAGTTGTCACTGACTTTCCAATGCCCACATAACTGAAAGCCCTAAGAAGCTTTGTTGGTCTCCGCTCCTACTTTCGTCGTTTCGTGCGCAACTTCACGTCCATCATCGCATCTCTGACGAGTCTGCTTTCCAACTGCAAAGGTATGTCTGCATGGTCACCTGCATGTTACGACGCATTTCGCCAGCTGCGCCACCTGCTGACCTCACCACCTATTCATCACTACGACCCCACTGCTGCCACAGGAATTCACACCGATGCAAGTGGCATCGGTCTTGGTACAGTTTTTGCACTACGGAAAGGCACCCAAGCCGAATACGTAGTCGCTTATGCAAGTTGTGCTCTTAAGAAGGCTGAATTGAATTACTTTGTGACAGAAAAGTGTTTGGCCATAATCTGGGCATTGACGAAATTTTGTCCGTATCTTTACGGCCGTCTTTTCGACGTGGTCACAGACCACCACGCTCTATGTTGGCTGTCCAGCTTGAAAGACCCATCCGGAGGCCTGGGGCGTTGGGCACTTCGATCGCAGGAATACGACATGCAAGTCGTATATCGTTCCGGTCGCAAGCAAGCGGATGCTGATGCACTTTTTCGATCGCCCTTAACACCAGATGTGGCTTCTCTGTCACCCCTTTTTACCACCTTGTCACCACTCGACACCACTGACATGCTTTCTGAGCAGCGTAAAGACCTTGCCTTGTTACTCGACTACCTTACCGATCCGTCTGCTGTCCCTTCCACGAGAGCGCTACGCCGGCAAGCAGCCTGCTTGATTGATTTGATTGATTTGTGGGGTTTAACGTCCCAAAACCACCATATGATTATGAGAGACGCCGTAGTGGAGGGCTCCGGAAATTTTGACCACCTGGGGTTCTTTAACGTGCACCCAAATCTGAGCACACGGGCCTCGACATTTCCGCCTCCATCGGAAATGCAGCCGCCGCAGCCGGGATTTGAACCCGCGACCTGCGGGTCAGCAGCCGAGTACCTTAGCCACTAGACCACCGCGGCGGGGCAAGCAGCCTGCTTTTCCATGCGAAACAGCATTCTGTACCGCCGCAACTACATGCCTGGTGATCGGAAGTGGCTCCTTGCTGTCCCTACTCATATGCGGTCTGACATCTGCATGAATTTCCATGCAGATCCCCGAATTGCTCCGGCAAGTGTCCTGAAAACCTACGAAAGGTTACATCAACGATATTACTGGCGAGGAATGTATCGCTTTGTGCAGAAATACGTTCAGTCTTGCACCACTTGCCAACAGAACAAGACAGCTCCGCGGCACCTTACTGGCATGTTACAGCTGCTCCCGTGCCCGGCTCGCCCATAGAACCGCGTGTGTATCGACCTCTATGGCCCCTCCCTTCCAGTGGCTCTGGAAACCGGTGGATTATTGTCGGCGTCGATCATGTGACACGCTACGCTGAGACTGCAGCTCTCCCGGCAGCGACCGCCCATGAAGTTGCACTCTTCATTCTACGCCATAGTGCTCCACGGGAATTAGTCAGTGATAGGGGTCGAGTGTTCCTGTCGGAGGTTTTCCAAGCTATCCTCGCTGAATGCAACATCATCCACCGGAAATATACCGCATACCATCCACAGACAAATAGTCTCACTGAGCGGTTCAACCGCACACTTGGCGATATGCTAAGGATGTACTCCTCCTCCGACCACACTAACTGGGACGCTGTATTACCTTTTGTTACCTTCGCTTACAAGACCGCGACGCAAGCGACTACCGGTTTTTCCCCGTTCTTTTCATTGTACGGCCGCGAACCTTCCCACCCACTGGACACTATACTCCCGTACCGCCTGTATGCCAGACGAGTAGCGTGGAACAAAAGCAGTTAATTCAGTAAGGCAGCCGAGTATATAAGGAGGCTTGTGATAAGTGGAACGAGTGTTGCACATGCGCGGTGGTTGCCGTGCAAGCGTGACTTGCACTCTACTACATCTTCCCTTCTTTGGGGAAAAAAAGGAGACATAACACACACACACACACACACACACACACACACACACACGCACACACACACACACACACACACACACACACACACACACACACACACACACACACACACACACACACACACACACAAAACGTTGAGGAAATTTTTCGTTTGCAAACATGGATAGCCTTGCGATTTGTGACTTTCTGGCAATGGATAACGTTGCGGCTCTCGGCGTATGCGCTCACTTTTTCGAAGGACCTGAGTTGAGTCTGATGGTGCTGCTTGGTTTTCTGCTGGGGACTCACGGGCAGGCGACGAGACTTCTGTGGACCTAAGATGTTCTCTTGTGCGGCGTAGCCGCTGCCCATTGTCTGTAGTCACCACGTAGGATCGCGTGGGCCCTGCAGGACCGACTACTATGGCTGGAGCCCACGTTCTGCTGCGTGTGTCATATACGGACACTCGGTTTCCGCTATGAAGGTCCGACTGGCTCCTTGTAGTTCTGTTGTAGTAGAAGCGCTGTTTGTATCGAATTTCTTGCAGTGGCTGATGAACAGTTTCTGTGGGAACCGTCTTCGGTTCCAAGTGTCAGTTTAGGACCGGGAGTTGGCTTCGGGTGTGACGTCTCGTGAGCCTTTGAACTGGTGATCAGCCATTTGTACCTCTGAGTGTTCCGCCATTCCAGCAACGCACCGTAATATTCAAGGGTGGAAAACGGGCACTTGTTTAACAGATGCTTAGCTTCCTGAACAGCGCATTCTGCTAAGCCGTTGCCGCGCGGGTAGTACGGGCTGGACGTGACGTGGTTGATATTAAATTTGCTCGTAAAAGCGTGGAAGTTCGTGCTGTTGAAAGGCGGGCCGTTGTCACTGCACAGCTTCGCTGGAATGCCATGCGTCGCAAAGATTTCTGCACTTGCTTTGATTACTGCAGCAGCGGTGGCATGACTAAGCTTGCGAATCTCAAAGAAAAATGAGTAAGAGTCAGCGATTATGAAGTATTCATTGCCTTCGCGGTGAAAAAGATCCACCCCTACAACCCATCATGGCAGAGTTGGTAACTCGTGGCTGATCATGGGAAGCCTTGCATTTCTTTTTTGTATTTGTCGCAAACAGCACATGTCTTCGCTACATCTGAAATATCAGCATTCATGCTTGGCCAGTACATTACCTGTCGTGCCCTTGCCTTCATTTTATCTTTGCCACAACGTGCAGCGTGGAGCAGGCCGAGAACTTCTATGCGATTTGCTGGCGGAATGACAAGCTTGTTACTTCTGAGAAACAGCCCGTCCTCGACGTGGAGCTCCTCCCGGAAGCTCCAATATGGCTTTAAGCCATCCGGCAACTGCTGCTTGCTTTGGGGCCACTCTGTACTTGCGTAGCAGCAGAGCTCGGTCATGAGTGTGTCCTTCTCGGTCTCTGCTTTCATGCTGAGTAGCTGCGGATCTGAAACAGGTAACGAAGAAACAGCGTTGGCTTGAAATTGTTCCGTTTCATCCACCAGCTCTGTTTTGCGAGGAAAACGCGAAAGTGCGTCGGCCAAAGACAGTTCTTTTCCCGGTTTGTATGCCACGGCGATGGGAAATCTTTGTAGCACGAGGCGCATGCGCTCAAGACGAAGAGGGCAATCGCAGAGTATTTTCTTGAAAATTGATTCGAGCGGCCGATGGTCGGATTCAACTGTGACCACTGGCTGTTTGAGTATGTAGTCCTTGAACTTCATACAGCCATGAACTATGGCTAGGGTTTCTTTTTCTATTTGTGCATATTTCTGCTGCGTGGCCGTTAAAGAGCGGGAAGAGGCTATGGGGTGGTCATCTTGTAGGATGACTGCGCCGACGCCGTACTGACTCGTGCCAACGGACAATTTCACTGCTTTGGACTGGTCAAAGCAGGCTAGTACTGGCACTGTAGCAAGACTAGCTCACAACTTTTGGAAACTGTTTTCCTGCGCTTCTGTCCACGTCCATGCGACGTCCTTCTTAAGCAGCTCTCGCATATGCGCGGATGCAACAGACAGGTTTGGCATGAAACGCGATGCAAAGTTGACCATTCCAATGAATATTTGAAGCTCCTTACGGGTTTACGGCGCAGGTGTTTGAATGATGTCTTGTACTCTTTCTGTATCCAATGAGAGTCCTTCTGCAGTGAGGAGGTGGCCCATGTAACGTACACTGGACTGCAAAAATTGGCACTTCTTTCTGTTGAGCCTTAAATTGCATTCTCTGCAGCGTTCAAGCAAGGTGGTGAGGTTTCTGTCATGCTCCTGCCTCGTCTTTCCCCATACCAATATATCATTCATCACGACCGCTACGCCAGCCAAATTTCCAACCACTTCATGCATGGCACGTTGAAAAACCTCTGGTGCCGATGTGATGCCGAACGGCATGCGTAGAAAGCTGTGACTTCCAAACGGTGTGCTCATAGTGAACACACGTGAATTTTGTTCGTCAAGGGTTATTTGCCAAAAAAAAAAGCCTGAAGCAGCATCGAGCGTGGAAAAATATTTGGCTCCTTGCAGCCGCGGCAGTACGTCGTCCAAAGTCGGCATATGGTAATGCTCTCGCAAAATCGCCTTGTTTAAATCTGAAGGATCTAAACATGCGTACCATCCCATTCTTTATCACTACAACCATGTGGCTGGATCACACGCACGGCTCTTTCACCTTTGTGATGACGCCGTTGCGTTCCATCTCATCTAGCTTTGCTTTCACTGGCTCTTGAAGGGCGACGGCAATTCTCCTTGCTGGTTTGATGGTTGGTGGGACATCGAGTTTAAGCTGCAGGCGATAGGTAAAGCCTTCAAGTTGTCCTAGGCCCTGGAAAATATCATCAAAGCTGGATACCAACGTGTCAAACGCTTCGAGGTTGACTGCATCTATGTGTTGTATTAGGCCCAGTCTCTCAGTGACTTCACCACTTAGTGTAACTGGCACCTCTTGGACGACAACAAAAAACGTAACCTTGGTGCTCTGCGTGCTGCTAGAGACAGCAAGGTTTATCTTTCCGATTGCTTTTTGTTTGTGACCGAAAAAAGCACGCAAGGTAGCGGAACTGTTTTGCGCAGGAGCCACTGATAACTTTCGAAAGACAGATTCTGGTATGACACAACAGTTCGCTCCCGTGTCTATTTTGCATCTGATCATAGCACCGGCTACACTCAACGTCGCCACACAGTGCTCATCATTCTCGATCGCGTGAACTTCCAACGTTTGCAGGAAGTATTCTTCGTCGTCGGTCATTTCTACACGTATGTGCCGTCCTTCTGACCGCGTTTCCATGCTTCGAGTGCGACACACACTTGCAAAATGATTTAGACCGTTACATTTCTTGCAATATTTCCCCATTGCCGGACATCTTAGAGATCTGTGAAGTTGCAAGCCGCATTTCGAGCAGGGGGTGGTTTTTTCTTGTACCGCGTCAATGCTTTTTTCAAATTCAAAACAAGTGCTGCCTCGGATTTCAGCGACCTGTTCTTTACTCTGTTCTTTAGCACGGCAAATCTCAACCGTTTTGGCATAGGAGGGATCATCATGGATAAGTCTCTGCTGAAGTTCCTTGTCTCGTATTCCAAAGATTATTCTACTGCGTAAGAGCCTATCTTCAAGCTCCGCGAATTCGCACTGCGCTGCTAGAATCCTGAGCTCCGTGATCGAATTGTTAAACGACTCGCCTTCTCGCTGGTTTCTGGAACCAAACCTGAACTCGTTGAAGGTGAGGTTTGTAACTGGTTTGTAGTGGGCTTCGAACTTTTGGGTTAGGGCATTCAGATCTTTCTTGGCTTCCTCCTTCTCAAATTTAAAGGTTCGAAAAACCCGCCTCGCCTCTTCGCCGATGGTCATGATAAATGTAGCGGCTTGAACATCTTGCGGCTGTGCCTTCAGATTCGTTGCTATTGCGAAAAGTTCGAACTAACTTTTCCACATGTTCCAGTTATGGTAAACGTCGCCAGTGGTGTCGAGCGGCTTGGGGGGGTTGTAGCAGTGTCGAACTCATGGTTGTGTCTGCAGTTCTGGGTGATCCGGACTTGTCTCGCGGGCTTGGGCGTGAGGGACGCTCGTCCCGTACTGTCTCCGTTAAGGCTGTGGTTACATGAAAAACCTTGCTGCAGGGCAGAAACTAACTGCCGTGCCCACTTCTGACACCATGTATGCCAGACGAGTAGCGGGGAACAAAAGCAGTTTGTTCAGTAATGCAGCCGAGTATATAAGCAGGCTTGTGATAAGCGGATCGAGTGTTGCACATGCGCGTTGGTTGCCGTGCAAGCGTGACTTGCCCTCTACTACACCGCCCTGATGCATCTGGGTGCTTTCCGCTTTCTGAAGTCGCCAGATACGCTGAAGACTGCCGTCAGTTGGCCCGGTCTCTGACAAGTGAGGCTCAAGGTCTACAAAAGACTCGACATGACGACGTTCATCACATAGCGCCTAGGTTTCGTGATGGCTCCCTTGTGTGGCTTTGAATGCCCCCACACGTCCCTGGCCTTTCTTCTAAACATCTGGCTCGGTACCATGGTCCGTACCGTGTCATTGACGCGACCTCGCCGGTGAATTACATCATCGAGCCCCTAACACAATCGCCAGATTTGTGCCGTCGAGGATGCGAGACCGTACACGTCGACTGTTTGAAACGCTACTACGACCCCTTAATTGTGGATTCAATGGCAACTTGAACAAATGTGAAGCTTTCTACGGGATCGACCACATCATCTGAAGTGATTTCAAGTGAGTGCTTCGCATTTCGCGCCCACAAAGGTCGACTTTTTGGGAGCGTTCGACAACCTCGGCGGGCCTACCGGCTAGGCCTACCAACATGGTCATCCACGAAGCAGAGGGAGAGGAGCTTCCCTCCGCCGACGCTCTCGACGATGATGAAAGCAGCTGGCGTCAAGTGTATGCCAGGGCCAGAAAGCCCGCTTCATCCCCGAAGAAATCGACACCTGCCATGAACACTTCGCAAGAACAGTCACAGAAAGCTCTCCCATCGATCCGTTGCAGTGCCCCCAGACCCCCTCCACTTCCTGTGGACTGGGAATACGTGGAGGCCTCAACTGTGCTGACACTCCACTTCCGAAGCTCATCCATTCTGTCCTAAAAGCGGCAGCGCTCGCAAGCTCCCTACACGACCAATACCGCATTAACTCTGTAAGCAGCATTCTGCTCATAAGCACACCGGACTCGGCACGCACCGAAGCATACCACCGTATCAAGTCCATCAAGATGGATGAGCGCAGCTTTGAAGTTGTCCCCCACATTACCGATCCATCGAATACCTGCCTAGGGGTCATCCGTAATATTCCTATGGAACACACATCTGAAACCATCTTGTCAAGTCTATTGGACTATGACAGACTAGGCCTCATCCTGACCGGATGTCGCATGGGTTCCACAACGTCCATCTTAGTCACCTTCAGAGGTACGCGCGTGCCTTTCTACATAAGTTATCAGGGTGGCATCACCAAATGCGTACCCTATCGTCATAAGACGGAAGCCTGTAATCTCTACCGCAAACTTTGCCGCAGACCAGACGTATGCCCAGGCGTCCCTCAGCCTTTATGTCCAATGTGTGGCATTCCGAACCCACTCCTTGATCTCCATTCGCAGCTCCATTCCTCGACCCAAGCACATCTTTCAAGAACGCCCCTAGAGGACGCTCACCCAGTATCACAAGACAGCAAAGCCGAAAAAGCCGCAGCCGAAGCCGCAACAAAAGCATTCATCAAGACCCCAGCCCTCGGACTGGCCCTGGACACGAGGTGAGCTGGGCTGATGTAGCCTCCTCTGAAAGCTCCATTCAAAAGCAGCTCAAACTAATGCAGGATGAGATGGCTAAATTGAGGGCAGCAAATGCAAAACTACGCCTAGAGCTTCAGACCTTCAAACAACTATCTACTTCCCCACATCTCCCCACCTCATCCTTCACCCCTACACCTATCTCACCAGCACCAGCTCCTCTCTCAACCACCCCTATAGCTAGGCACCCCGCTCAACCACTTGCGCAAAAACGAAAAGTCTCAACTCCCACATTGTCATTCGATGAGCAAGTAGGCCAAGTCAAAGCGAAGCTAGAGAAGGTTGATAAAGTTAAAGAAAAAGTAACCAAACTGTCTCGTACGTCTGTCTCGCGTGAGACAGACGTGCGATTTTTTCTGCGATTCGGCGTGCGGTGCGACGATTCGACTGCCGGAGTGGTGACGTTTCGTGACGTATTATCGCGTCGCACTGCCGCATAGCCGGTGCAGCGAGCATTGCACCGCCGCATGGCAGCAGCCAATCACAACGCGAGCAGACGAGTGACGTCACGCCGCTAGTGGCGCCATCTCTCTGTAGCCGCTCCCGTCACCCGTGATCCTGGCCATTTCAAGCGATTCTATGGAGTGGTGCGAGCGTTGCTTTGCTGGCATCGCCGACTGCGGCGGCGTGACAAACATCTAGTACATTTCCCTGGTGACTTGATATCATTCCGGATTGAATAAAGGGATGTTTGAAGTGTGCCAGCTCTGCACGACAACACCAGTTTTGAAACCGTAAGCGAGACCGGAGATTGTGACCAGCGATACAAGGTCATTCCGCAGGTAAACACGGCTACCAGTGCCCGCCCCGCCGTGGTGGTCTAGTGGCTAAAGTACTCGGCTGCTGAGCCGCAGGTCGCGGGTTCGAATCCCGGCTGCGGCGGCTGCATTTCCGATGGAGGCGGAAACGTTGCAGGCCCGTGTGCTCAGATTTGGGTGCACGTTAAAGAACCCCAGGTGGTCTAAATTTCCGGAGCCTTCCACTACGGCGTCTCTCATAATCATATGGTGGTTTTGGAACGTTAAACCCCACAAATCAATCAACGGCTACCGGCGCTTCTGCGCTGGCTCGCTTCGCTTCCACCCTTGCTCTTCACATATCGATGGCATCGAGAAAGTAATAGCGTATGCAACGCATTACAACCGAGTGCATAACTTAATAGTGTTGTCAAAAACAAGCGCTCGATGACGAGCTCGCGTGTGAATGGCGTAGGCGACTACCGGCGCCCGCCATGCTAGGCCTACCTGTCGGAGTCGTGAATAATCAGCTGTTACCGCTGTTGCGACGTGCTTGTCATTCACGAGGACGTTTTATTCATTATTTTTTACGGGATGAAGCGTGGCTGTGCAGTGCTGTTTGTTTTGAGCTTCATTACAAGGATACGAAGTCGTCCAACCGCGCATGCCGAGGCGCCGCATGGGGGTGGAGCCAGCCGCTGATAGCTCCTTTGCCTCTGTGTGTCCCAAAACGTCACATGCGGCACGCCGCACCATGCGACACCGCACGCCGCATCGCACGGAAAATCACACGTCTGTCTCGCGCTTGTTCGGTACAGCGCGGTTCACGAATGATAATGATGCGAGTGTAGAGACATCGCAGCTGATAAGCACACAGCGAATGGTCACGAAACTGCCCGCGCCGACTGACGTGGCCAGTTCCAAAGCCCAATTACGTGCACGCGATTTTCTAACGACGACGACAGGATCTGCTGTCGTGAAGGGTCATTCGTCGCTATAGCGTCGCAGGTTTCTGGAAAAGCAGACAAAATCGCTTGTCATCCAGAAAAGGTCGTAATGTGATAGTTTTCGCAACACGGTAGCACCCCCGATTCTCACTTCGCTTGTTATCAGTGCGTAGAGGAAATTCTCATGTAGAAGCGAGGCGGCGGCCGTATTTTGTCGTTTATCTTGTTATCGAGGGTGTGTTTTGATGCTTCGGTGGTAGCCTGCTGCAATGTTGGTTACTTGCTACAATGTTAACGGCGTCGTCACGGTCGTTGTGTGAGGCATGATGATAGTTATAGCGCGAGAACAAAACGACGACACAGAGACAAGAAGGACATGAAAGACACGAAAAGATCATGTCCTTCTTGTCTCTGTGTCGTCGTTTTGTTCTCGCGCTATAACTATCGTCATGCCATACCAACTAGCCCAAGCTGCCACACTTGTACGTTGTGCGAGGTTGGCGTGAAGTGGCAAAGTACGTCGTAGCGCACGCTTTTGGGCGCCCCTCGATATCTCTGCAGATACCACTCTTGCGGTTAAACGATTGTGAGAAAGGATAGCCGCGAAACGCTATTATGGCGTGCGTGGGCGGCCCGTGGACAGCTCGCAGAAGATAGCGCCATCAACCACCTAATATGAGTAAAGTGCAAGAAGCTATTTTCAAACAGTCTACGCGTATGTCAATTGCGAAAGGCTAAGCGACCTAACGTTTGTTTGCATTACTGCATTTTTTACTCGTCTTAAACAAGTTTTCATAAAATTCAACCCACGTGATAAACGCACCCCCGAACTTAGCTTCGATTTTTCGAGAAAAAGTGCGTTCACTACGCGAATAAATACGGTGTTATGTGTCTTCAGCTCGCGACAATGATGCAGCGCTGTCAGTCATTCCTCTCACGGGCATATGCAAACACGGCGACGACAACGATCGCACGCGCGGATGAAATATTGCGACCCTACTCGCCAGTAGGGTGGCTTGACTGGTGAAGTGTCATCTCCATGGGTAGAGTGACTCTAGCCATTAGAGGCGTGAAAAGCGACCCGTGTTTCTCTAGACATTTATAACCACTATAGTGCTTTCCATGGAGGAAAAAAAAAAACTGAGGAGAGGCCCTATAGTATCCCAATGCATTGCGAGATGTGTGGCGGAAGTGACGTCAAATTTATGGGGCACACAAGCCGGTATGGGGCAAACGAAATAGCAAACGCTGCGCGGCTAAAGTAATTAACTAAAGTAGCGCCATTCGTGTTAATGTGCAGCCTCCTCTCCCCTCGCGTGCATTGCAGATAGTAAACGACGCTAGTTGAGGGGCTGTATGGCTCCTGGCCGCAAAGATGAGCGTGTGCTCATGTTTCTGTTAAAGCGTATCCGGCGCTGCGGTTTTAGGCGATGCACCAAAAGAGTGATTGAGAAAGAAAAAAAATATAAGAAGTAATGTTCAATACGACGATGTCACGTGTATATAAGCAAGTGGCATGCAGTGGCAAAAGACGTCACCGCAAGCACGCAATACTCAACGCGATAGGTGCTAAGAATCTGCAGCATGACGCACTAGCCTTTGTGAAGGTATCGCAAACGCCATTTTGTTTGTCCACTTTCGCGGTGTTTGTGGCTATAGGCGTGCGCGCTTGGATTGTTGAGTAGCCGGAGTTCGACCGCGCGTGAGTGTGTGCACGGTAATCCTGCACGTTTCGGGATGCCGACCTGCTGTGCCAGCGGTTGCAAAAGCAGGTACAGCAGAGGAAAGACGCTATTTTCGCTTCCGCGAGGAAAAGACAATGCCGCTCGGCTAGAAGTGTGGCTCCAGCGTATCGGAAGGACTGACTTGGACCCTGTATCGTCGCGGCTTTGTGAGGTGAGTACCGGTGAGCTAAACTCTATCGTTTCGGTTGTATTCGTGTTTACAGTGTTGCGGTACTGTCAAGCTCGAGCATCACACAAAGAGAGTAACCGCGTCGATGGTAAACGTGCATGCCAGTCGAAACGCGTGCCGCGTTTAGTGCCGTGTAAACGTTGCGTCTCTGGCTTGATCCATGCCGACCCCGGGGGCTGCATTTTCGATTGAGGCGGAAATGTTGGGGCCTGTGTACTTAGCATTATATGCACGTTATTGAATACCAGGTAGTCGAAATTTCCGTAGCCCTCCAAAAGGGCGTCCCTCATAATCAAATTGTGGTTTTGGAACGTTAAACGCCAGATATTATTATTATTATTATTACTCGTTTGATCCAGAAATAATCGTCGACTATGTTACAAAGTAAATGTAATGGATACATTCAAGTGCTAAACTAAACTTTGTTGGCTGACGTATAGTTAAATGACTCCCGCGTGTATGTGTGTATGGGTGTAAGGACTTTATGTATAAAGGCGTGGGCAGCGACCTGAATGTCGCATCATTTCGTTTAAGCATGTGCTCCAGCGCGCTCAGTATTCAGAAGCTCTGTGGTTGAAATAAGGACACGCTAGGCTAAATGGTGCGTATTTCTACATACTGTACCCAAAGTGTGCTAGCCTGGTGGGAAGAGAATGTGGCAAACAGTGGGTAGTCATGTACGTGTTGACACTAAAGGTTATTTTAGTTTCTTTTAGAGCGTGCTGTTTCATTGTGTAACAGTAGCCGCGAATATTTCCTTACCTAGGACCACTTCACTGAGGACCAATTCGAGCCGATACTGCTGCGCAAGTTTGGTACCAAAAAGTTGATGAGAGACGCGGCGCCTACGATCTTCAGTCAAGAGCATTTGCCAACGTCAGGTAAGCCAATCGCGTTAAAAAACTGGAGAATGTTTAGTCTGTCTTCATTGTTTTCTGCATCACCCATAATTACTTCTCAGCCTTTCACTAACCTGAAACATGTCGTCTTGCATATAGGTGTTGTGCACTGTTTGTGTATAGCTAATGGCTTTTCTTTGGTATAATTAATGCATTTTTTTTCATTCTCCAGAACGCAATGATTCAGCCCGCTCATCTTGCGGCCTTAATCTACTACTAACAGCAGGTGCTCTTGTTGATGGTGAGTTGACGGTTAAGCACATCTCACGCCTTTTCCCTCTTCGTTATCATTAATACATGTTTGGATTATGCAGAAGCCAAAGAGACACACTGCCCATCGGCTACGAATGTGCTTCTGACACCAGCTGCTGTTGATGGTGAGTTCTTACTGCATTTATTACTTACCGTAATTACAAACATGCTTTATGCCTTCATTGATGTTTTATAATTTGCAGGCTATGGAGCCAACAGTGATGCCACTAAAGCAGGGTTAGGTTCTTCACAAGGTAACGTAGCTAACACACATGCTGCATGTAGTCGAAGCATTGTAACGGCTTGTAACTTGTATCCATTGGTTTATGTATTTTACAATCATGTCTGTAGGGGTGTGCTGCAGATCCACAACATTTTGCTCCGCAGTATGGTGTTCAGCACATTGCAAGCATTGAAAGCATTGCCGCTTGGGTTTTGGCATGCATTCTTATTACTGAAAAATTGTAATGCACCTGTGCGTATTGTAAATGCTTCAAGTAGTGTTGATGCTTGTTTGCCAAAATGCGATGTAACAGAGATGATGGTCTTCTTCAATTTGTCTTTATCTTTTTTAGGTCACACTGCCACTGATTCAGCACCATCGGATTTTCCAGAAGGTAATGGCAGTGACATGTTGCTTTGAAATTTCACATAATTTATTGTTGATCTCATGTTGCAGATGCACCTTCAAGTTCCAAATGTGACGCACTGCCAGCTTGTTCAACAGCTTGTTCAGCAGGTGAGTGCTACTTTTCATGATTTGTATAGGCATGTGTCTGCCAGATGGTTTTGTTGGTTCGCGCAGGTGTGGAAACCACCCATGAATCGAGCTGCCAGCCATTTCAAGCTTTGACGGTGCCTGTTGAGTGTGAGCGAAATTTCTGTTCAGTATCATATACATTTTTTAATTTTAGTCACTGGCCATCCCTCATTGGCTGTGCTGCAACTGTGCTAATTTAAAGCTTTGGTGACTGTACCGGTCTTCAGTAATACTAATAAGATTATCCATCATTTACAGCCCAGCAGAACTTTTGTGCTGCCTGTGGAGGATTTCTGTCTGCTGAGGGCACAGCTGATGTCACCGGCAAGTGTTCAGTGCTAGTGTTCTCACACACTATGCAATATACACCTGAGTGTGACACATCGCCGCCTACAGGAAATTACATGCACGCTCATAAGAGATTGATATATTGGTGCATTTAATTGTGCAGATGCGCTCCAAGTACTGGTGAGTGAGTGAGTGAGTGAGTGAGCAAACTTTATTTAACCAGCGGATTGAGGCGTGGGCCTAAGCCGCACCAGGAGCGGTGGAGAGACCCTGTCTCTCAGCCGCCTCCCGTGCTCGCTGGATGGCCCATATTGGATCTGTCCGATCTGAGCTGATCAGCGCGGCTCTCCACCGCGCTCCAAGCTGTTCTGGGGAGACTGCATTGGCGTCCTGTATCTGTGTGCATTCCCATAACATATGCTCTAGGGAGGCGCGTATCATGCTACATAGTTTACACGAGTCATCTGGGTATAGTTCGGGGTAGATGCGATTTAGGTGCTTCGGGTTGGGAAATGTTCTAGTTTGAAGTCTCCTCCAGTCAACCTCCTGAGATCTGTCTATTGTGGAGCTAGGTGGTGCCCTGTTTTGTTTCTTTTGCTGGTATGCTCATTCTTGTAAAGCGAGAGTAGTCGCACACAACGTAAGTTTATTGGAGGAACATGTAAGCTGTGTTTTGTGTACAGTAATGCATAGCACACTACTACACCTTGCGCAACATCATCACACTATCACTTGTGTCACGCAATTAGCTGCCGTCTTGTAGCAACTCTGTCAAAAAAAGCTACAACAGTGGAACCATGGCACTCTCCCCACTTTGTTTGAAATAGCCACCGCCATTGATAACCCTACGTCATAACCGAGAGTACGTGCCATATATTTATGTGCCATTTATTTATTACTCATTACTAACTATTGGCATAGCTAGGAGGTTGTACACCGGACACTTGCTGCTCCCAAAATGTCTTTCTGCCTTCACACGCAGAGTACAAAGTGAGACGTGACCACACTTGACTGTCCTGCCCGTATTTCGGATCAAGGACATGCCCCCACCAAAAAAAATAGTTTAGCTGCATGCATTGCCGGTTCTGCGCAGCTCCATTTGTCCCTCTTCATTGAGCAACAGTGTCAGCTTATGCTGTTTGTTAAAACCAATGTTGTGTTCTCAAAAAGTTAACGCTTACACTTTTCTGCTGAATAATATGGAGTGGCACTGATTTTTTTTGTTTCTTTAAATCATTATGGTTCTCCCTCACATGGTAGTCTGGGTTAAATAGTGAGATTTTGAAACTCTTGTCACTTCCTGCTCAATCTGTGCTTTGCAGGCTCCAGTTCAAGTAGTTGGGATGCTGATCAAGCAGTAGTAGCTGCCCTTCACAAAAGAATAGCTACATTGGAAGAGTGCTTGAACAACATGAAGCGGAAAGTTGCTACACTGCAACAACAGAAAAGCAGAGCAAACCGTAGAAACCATGAACTCACGTGAAACATCAAAAAGTACCTTTCACCAGATCAACTGCAAAGCATGTGGACTTCCAGTATGCGAGGGAAGCAATGGTCTACAGAGACTATAGAGAAAGGCCTCCAGCTCCGTTTTGCATGTGGATCCAGAGGCTACAATGCGGTCAGGGAGCTTGCTGTACCCCTTCCGAGTGAAATAACTTTACAACGTCGTGTTGAAAACTACAAGTTCTCTCCAGGAATTCTACATGAGGTTCTAAAGTCCCTTGCTTTAAAGGTGAAAGGATGGTAAGCTGAATATATTTGTTACATTTATTCTCGTGAGCATCTCTTTCAGCAGTACACCTTGAAACCTTTTCCAGAGCCTTCCACTATGGCATGTCTCATGATCGTATCATGGTTTTCGCACGTAAACCCTAATATTTATTAAGCTTTCATGTGTTGCTAGTGCCAGTGTTAGTGCATGTCACTGCGCTCTTTGTCGTGCACGTTTTAGCGGCTATTCGTAAGGTATCCACAACATATTCTCACCTTTCCTTCACTTATGATTTCAGGTCCTCTAACTAGGCACAATTCCACATAAATTTCAATAGGTGATAATCTTCTTGCATGCAAACATCGAAATACAGCTTGCACTGTGCACTGCCTGTTTATTCTTGAAAAGCATTGTATTTTAAATGTCTTTATTAATGCCTTTGTTGCCTAATGCATGTTGCATATTCAAGATAACCACCATGAAGGAGCATGAGAGGCATGCAGTTCTGATGCTCGATGAAATTCAGTTGAGCTCAGGGCTTGCGTTTGACCAAACGACTGACACTGTTATTGGAAGGCCAACTTTACCTTTGGCCGACGATTCTCTGCCACATGCTGCAGTGGCAACGCATGGACTTGTTTTCATGCTGGGTGGGGTTACACAAAGATGGAAGCAGACAGTTTCTTATCGTCTTACTGGAAACTCGTTCAGCAGTACTGCAGTTCAAGAACAGTTGATTGAAATTATTCAGGAATGTGAAACAATCGGGGTTCGTATAGATGCAGTCGTTAGCGACATGGGTGGTGGAAATATGGCGCTCTGGAGAGAATTTGGCATAGTTGTGGGAAAGCATTCTCTGTCAAGAGTTTCTTGTTGTCATCCTGTTGACCAAAATCGCAAGCTTTATTTTATGGCAGACACCGCACATTTGCTAAATAACTTGAGGAACCACCTCACACGTGGTCAATCGATTTTACTTCCCGAAAATGTGGTCGAAAAGCACAAGCTGCCTTCGAATGAGGTTAACCTTGTGCCGATTCAGAAGCTGGTAGAAATAGACTCTGAACTGCAATTAAACACAGCACCGCACTTAAAACGATCCTTCTTGGACCCAGGACACTATGAGAAAATGAAAGTGGGGCCTGCATTTTCGTTGCTAAATCACGATACTACAGCTGCATTACGTTTCCTGCTCCAAAGGGGAGATTTACCCCAAGAAGCGTTGACAACAGCATGGTTCATAGAAACCATTTATAGGTGGTTCAAAGTACTGACATTACGTAGAACGAAGCTTGGCATCAGCAAGTTAAATGATCAGAAATATGAGGACTCACTGATTTTTTTAAAGGATATGGTAACTCTTTTTACAGATCTGAAGATAGGCTCTCCATCGAAACACGTGTGGAAGCCTGTGCAGACAGGCATAATTTTGGTGTGTAAAGTTGCATTGGAACTGCAGCATTATATTATCTTAATGAGAAGGGCTTCTTTTTTGTTTGGCTCAGCCGATTTGCCCAAGGTGCTCTTGAGAATTTGTTCTCCACTCTGAGGGCGAAGAATGCAGTACCAAAAGCTCTTCAATTTCGTAGTGCTATTCGAGCTGCTACTTTGGCACAGTTCTTTCGGCCCAGTAGAAGTGTAAGCTATGCTATCGACGATGCTCCTTCCCTAGTTGGCATCGAAAATTGCCACGCAAGAGCTCCTAACAGCAATGATACAGAAGCTGTTGAATATCCCAGTGATCTTCTCGACATAAACATGATGGAGCATGAGTCTTTTATTTACCTCGCTGGGTTTGTGGTAAAGAGTGTTGCAAAGCACACAGGGATTTGTGAGCAGCGCAAAACTGCCACAGTGTCGAACGAAGCTAGTGTGCTCACAAAGTTAAAATCCTACACTGATGACAGCAAGCTCGTATCACCAGGGCCAGCAGTACTTCATTTGCTCGAAACAGCTGAGAATATGTTTAGAGTGAATAGCAACAAGCTTCTGTGCAATGAAGTTACGATTGGTCAACTTGTGGCCACCACTAATGACAGTGTGCAAGCTGTCAATTGTTTCCCACCTTGCCACAACATTCAGGAGAGGTTGCTGAGAGCATTTTTTAAAACTAAAATTAACATTCTTCTGTGGAAAGAGAATATGCGTTTGGCAGCTGATGAAGCTAAAGATGCAAAAGCTGGTAGCCGTAGCATTGGAAAGCAGGCTGCTACAGCCAATGTAAAATAGTGTGTATGCCTCATTTCTTTCGTGTTTTCCTTCCGTTTTTCTATGATGCATATCTGGTATGGCCTCTTAACCTAGTCTGTAGGTACAGTACTCACGGATTGAAATGCAGGAATTATGATCTCAGTAACGCACATACTTTTGTTGACACTGCGTTAAGTTCGGGTCATATTGGCGTAATTTCGACTAGAACGTGTATATCAGAGCCAAAATAATTCTTAGAGACTATATCACGACATGACGTGGTTATATCGAGCAGGTGTGCATACCAGTTATCCCCGAAAAATTGGTGTTGCGTTTGAATCCCCAAGTACCGTACATGAGGAACTGCAGTGGTTTGTCCTATTGCGATTTTATTTCAACAGTAATTACTTATCTTTGATCCGTACAGTTCAGAGCAGATGTTTTCAGTTGCCGTCATAATGTCATTGAAATTTCTAACACGTTTGCCCTGTTTCAGTGTGTACATTTTGGTCCTTTATAAGCAGTTTCCTTTAAGTAGCTTGGGTGGTGTCTCGATCTCATTTACGTTGTAATTCTGTGTGACTAGAGTTTTTGATGAGAAGCTTTGTTAACTTAGCTAAGCCTATTTTTAATCCTCTGTGTCAAGTGTCCCTGTTTTTCATTATGTTTCTTGTCACTCGGGAAATTTCGCTTACTTTCTGCCTTGGTGGTTTACTGCCTTAAGTTCCTGCTCCAGATGTCAGTGTAGTAATGGTTTTGTTCATTGCCTCTGTGTCTGTTTTCTCGTTTTTCCTCTCTTTGCTTTGCATTTCTTGCCAAACGCAATTCTAAGCTGGTGTATTTTTATTTTGACTTCTGCTAGGTTGGCCTGTGGCTGATTTTCCTCTTGTTGTCTTCAGGCTGAAGCTATTGTTGCCCTATGATTTTACAGCTTTGCACTTGTTGTTGAGGGCAATTATAAGCTCGTGTGTTTTTATTCCAACTACATCTGGGTTGGCCTCTATTTTAGTGGCTAATTTTGCTCTTCTCCTCTTCAGATAGAGCTGTTGTTACCCTCACTAGTCTATGATTAGGTCCGTGGTTTTGCTGTGCCTATTACATCTGTTTTATTATGTCTTTTACGTGTATGTCCTGTTTCATGCCTACATGTCTGCATAATATGTTTTGCATATCCCCAGTAGGGGCTTTCCATGTATACTTCCTATTCCTGTGCTTTCAAAAGTTCAATATGTGTACTTCATTTCATTCGCTAAATTCCACATGTGGAGCACTAATCTTGATAAAGGTGTTTGGCACAAATTGCGTCCACTTGTCGCTAGTTGTGAGTGCACCACGAATGCCATCGCTTTTCTTTACTCTTGTCGTTGTGATGTGCACGTATAGCAACAAGTCACCGTTAACACATATTTCATGTTATTTATTGTGTACACTGCATAATTATCATGTATGATTGAGGCAGTCCTGCATTTTTATGAAATATTGAATAAATGTCATGTTTTGTGCCCTTCATTCAGTTTTTGCATAGAATCAACTGTACTTGAACTTTGGTGTTTATCAATAAAGTGACATTATGGAATGGGGTTTCTTAATGAATATCAGGCCCTTTTGTTCGCGCGACATATTGCATGCTATTATGATGGCATATGCATAAACATGTCATGCCATGAACATCCCAAGTATACGTGTGTACTCAATGCTGCCTTCCCAGACGCAGTCATTCTTATGTTTTCATGCCAGGGAAGACCGAGGTGTGATGGATGTTGAGTGGACTAGAGCCGGTATGTAAGTGTAAAACATTATTTTAAGAGAGATGTATTCTGCTTAAACAATGGGGACAATCATATGTGCAAAGAAGGAACTTCATGTAACACTGGACAGAAACGGTATGGACCTCACCAGAACACAGAGGAGAAACATTATGTACATTATCGCACTACCCCAACTTCTGTCCTTGTGAAATGCGAGCTGTTCGTACCTTATAATAATAACCAAGTGGCTTGAGGTGCGTTATTCTTTATGGAGCAAGCTATGCTTACTCATTTTTATTGATTGTATTTTAACACACCTATTAAAAGAATAAAGACATGGACGAGAACATAGGTAGAAAATTTCATTGGACACATGCTGGACTAACAGCTGCAAGTCTCCAATTGGAATATGTTTTACAGCAATCGCAAATGTTAGTATGGTCGGGCTGCATGCACCCCTTGTATGCAGATTTTTAGGTCCTGTCGAGGAGGTTACTCTCTCAAACACGTTGGCAGATAGAAGAGAAATGCAGGGAAAAAGGACAAAGTTCAGTCTTCATATATGTTTATTTGTTGGGTTGTGCATTCAGCTGCTAGAGAGAGATGCTAAAAAGCACTATGCATACGCGAACGCTACCTTTTTTGTATTCTTCAGATAGTATTTCGTTTGTTTACCGCCTGTCTTACGTAATACTTCTATGGGCTCTATTGCCTCCTCAGCTGCGCTTTCTTTTTTTTCCAATATGAGCGAACTCACCCAGTTTTACACTAGTTTACATATCAATATACGCTCTATGCGGACTGTAACAAGCCACGTCTGTCAATATACGCACACGATGTGCAGTAGTTGTTTAAATTACTGTACATCGAATGATGCGAGCAGCATATAACCTCACAGACCGAAGAAAGAATCAGCATGACCATGTGAAGTGATTTTGTCAGCACTTGCCAGTAGTATCACATGGCCTAACTCGCCCACGCAGTCGCTTCATGCAATTGACGGTGAACTCGAACTGGTCGGCCCCGCGCCGACAACGTATATCTGAGTCTTTCCTTCGGCTGCGCACGGCGCTGTACTAAATATTGCCGCGGCGACCTTTTAAATCTTTTGGTACCAACGGTCTAAGAAGAGCGTGCCAAAGTCATAGTTGCTTTCGTAGTTTTTTCTACAATAGAAAGGTTGGCTTCTTCGCACAAAACGCTTGCTTTGAAAACGTAGAACGATCCATTGCCTGTTTTGCGAGGGGTAGCTAGCTTTCTATTCCTTCGAATCGACCAACGAACGAACGAGTAAAGTGCCAACCACTGGCACGCGTACGCTCGCGTCTACGCGTCAAAAGCGTCAAATGCGCCTCTCGGCGTCGACGTCGGAGGGGCATACGCGAGCAGGCGCGAGGAATCAAGCCGGGCTTGATATTTCGCCTCGCGTACGCTACGTCACCACGCGTACAGCGGCGCCAACCAACCAGAGGCCGCATAATCCAACCGGGGCATAAATAGACGTAGCCACGAGCGCCGAGCCAATTCAGACATAGGGTATATTAACATGCAGGGTGGTAGGAACAGGCTGAAGTGAGAAGAGATAGAAGAACAGCTAAGGGAAGAGAGTCCGATGGTATACGGTTTTGTAAAAACACATCTCAGGGACATGGAACAACCTCCGAACAATCCGGACTACGCGTGGGAATAGTGTAATAGAACAGAAGGCAGCAGAAAGGGGGGTGGTATCGGGGCATTCATTCATAAAAGTACAGACTGGCAAAGGGTCAAGCAGGAGTGCAAGAAACATTTATGGCTAAAAGGAAAAGTGGCAGGTCAAATGACACTCCTTGGTTTCGTGTACTTGTGGACGGGAGCAAAGGCCAGAGAGGAAAACCAGGCAATGGTAGAGTGTATATCAAAGGACATTCAGGAGTTAGGAAGAGAG
The DNA here is from genome assembly GCF_043290135.1 of Rhipicephalus microplus. Lineage (NCBI taxonomy): Eukaryota > Metazoa > Arthropoda > Arachnida > Ixodida > Ixodidae > Rhipicephalus > Rhipicephalus microplus. The sequence goes on along the minus strand of NC_134702.1, from coordinate 270,601,015 downwards.
TGCGAGATAATTATACTAGGAGACATGAATGCGCACATAGAAGATATAGATGGGCATTCCGACCCGACAGGCAAAATGATCATGGATATGTGTGAAAGGCTTGATTTGATCATTTGCAACAGTACCGAGAAGTGTGAGGGGCAAATAACATGGGAGGTAGGAAGGCTTCAGTCGACAATAGATTATGCACTGATGTCTCATAGGATGTATGATGAGCTCAGGGGAATGCACATAGATGAAGGTGGCTCCAGAAGTCTGGGTAGCGATCACAAACGTATCAAGCTAAGTTTTGGAAGAGCAGTGAAAGTGGGAAGGAGACAAGATGAGCAACTACAGGAAAATTTTTATCCAGAAAGGCAAATTGAAATAGCCACTAAACAAATTGAGAAAGTAATCACGGAGGATAATAAGACAGTGTGGACATACACTAATCTAATTAGGCTCCTTGAGCTAGAGCTTGCTACGACGCGTGACAAGTCACCCCGGAAAAGAAGACACAAACCCAAAAGTGGGTGGGATGAGGAAGTTAAGAGAGCCATAGCAAAACGTCAGGAAGCCTCTGGGGAACACAGACATGCTAAGCAGCGGAGTGAACCAACAGATGATGTTGAAAGAAAATGGGACATCTTTCTAAGCTGTAGAAAAGAAGCATCCCTTCTGATCAATGAAAAAATTTGAAGAAAGGGGGCTCAGTGGCTGGCAGAAGTACATAAAAAAGATAGAAAGGCAGCTGCGAAATTTTGGAACCATCTTAACTCCCTAAGAAATGAGACGAGCCTAGAGCAGAGTTTTATAACTACAGCCTAAGGTGCTAGGCTAGAAGGGGACGAAGCTATTGGATATATAAGAACAAGGGTGACAGAAAAAGTTTAACAAAGAAGTACTTTATGCACCACAATAGACAAGGACGAATCAAGTGGTGCAATAGCTCCATTTTCACAACAAGACTGGGAAAGGGCTGAGAAAAGGGTTCCTAGTAGTACATCAACAGGCCCAGATGGCATTCCAATTAGGCTGATAAAGACATTAGGTCCGAAGTCTAAGCAGGCTTTGAGAGAGGCAGTGAGCACAATAATAATCGACGGTGAAGTCCCCGATGGATGGAAACTTAGGAGGATGAGCATGATCTATAAGGGAAAGGGGGACAAAGCTGACATAAACTACCGTCCTATAACAGTGACATCAGTGGTCTACAGGCTGGCGATGCAGATTATAAAGGAAAGACTGCAGGCGTGGGTAGAGGATGAGGGGGTGCTGGGGGAACTGCAGAATGGGTTACGAAAACACAGGAGGTTGGAAGACAATCTGTTCTCACCGACGAAGTGCATCGAAATAGCAGAAAAGGAACACAGGCCCCTGTGGCAAGCATTTTTGGATATCAAGGGAGCGTACGATAGCGTGGTTCAAGAGGAATTGTGGGGAATAATGGACACACTAGGTGTGGAAGATGTATTTACTGATCTTTTAAATGGTATCTATAAAGGTAACAAGGTAGTTATACAGTGGGAAAAACAGGTATCCAAGCCTGCAGAGGTAAAACGGGGGCTTAGGCAGGGGTGCCCCCTGTCACCCTTATTATTCATGATGTACCTACAAGGATTAGAGGCAAAATTAGAGGGAAGTGGACTGGGCTTCAACCTCTCTTTAGTCAAACAAGGAAAACTTATTGATCAGGCACTACCAGCATTAATGTACGCAGATGATATAGTGCTAATGGCCAACAACAAGGAAGATTTGCAGAGATTGATGGACATCTGCGGTAATGAGGGAGATAGGTTAGATTTTGGATTCAGTAAGGAAAAATCAGCAGTCATGATTTTCAATGACAACGAAGGTAGTGAGCTTAGAATACAGGAGGTCACGCTAGAGATAACAGATAAATACAAATATCTGGGCGTATGGATAAGCAATGGGACCGAGTCTCTGAGGGAACACGAAATATACGTGACGACTAAAGGTAACAGGAATGCAGCAGTCATGAAAAATAGGGCACTGTGGAATTACAATAGGTATGATGTTGTGAGAGGAATATGGATAGGGGTCATGGTTCCTGGGCTGACGTTCGGCAATGCGGTCTTGTGCATGAGATCAGAAGTTCAAGCAAGATTAGAAATTAAGAAACGTGGAATAGTAGGATTGCTTTAGGAGCTCACGGGAATACACCGAATCAGGGAGTACAAGGTGATATGGGATGGACATCATTTGAGGGCAGGGAAGCTAGCAGCAAGATAAAATTTGAGAAGCGGTTGAGAGAAATGGGGGAAGAGCGTTGGGCTAGGAAGGTTTTCAGCTACTTGTACATGAAGAATGTCGATACAAAATGGAGGAAGCGAACGAGGAAGTTGACTGGTAAATACTTAGAAAACAGCAGGTGGCCAAACCAAAAAGAACTATCGGTTAAGAAGAAAGTGAAGGAAACGGAGACTGACATGTGGAGAATGGGCATGAATAAGAAGTCCGCACTAGAGATCTATCGAACTTTTAAGCAGGAAATTGCCAAGGAAAGGATCTATGATAATACTCGGGGTAGTTCTCTACTGTCTGAGGCCAGGACGGGAGTACTGCGAACCAAGACATATCGGGCCAAATACGAAGGGGTAGACACAGTGTGCAGTGCGTGTGGAGAGGAAGAAGAAACTGCCGAACACTTGATCATGTTCTGTAAAGGGCTTCACCCTATAGTTCAGGATGATGGCGCAGAGTTTTTCAAAGCACTGGGGTTTAGGGACCGGGAGGGCAAAATAAACTTTAAGCGGGTAGTTTTAACTAGAAAGAGGTTATCTGATTGGTAGCTAAAGTCAAGGCACGAGTGAAAATTAAACTCTTCACTGCAAAGTACGAATCCTCAAAGTCACTTTTTAAGGAAAAAAAAATAAATATAATTTTTGGTTCATTAGGTATTACGGTTTGGTGGCGCTAGCCACCGCCCAATCTAAAGGGTTACAGCCATATTCAACCATCCATCTATTTATCCGCGTGCCAACCAACCAGAGGCCGCGATGACTCCGAAGCTGTGCCTAATGGCCGCCGCTTCGAAGGCACAGCCGAGTACTGGAAGCACAAGCAGGGATACTCGAAACGTTCCTGAATGACCGCTTCGTAATCTAGAACGACAACGAAACGACGAACGACTGCGAGTGCTACGAGCGTGACGTGGTTTCGTGCCGAGTTCGAGCGACGCCGACAAATCCAGCGAATGCCGGCCGGCTATGCTAGCGCCGGTCCCGTATGCGATCGTCGGCCGAGCGAAAGGAGCATGTCGGTGTTCTTGTGCTTTGATCTGTGACTTTCTGTGCTAAAAACGAGTGTAAACAGACTTCGGAGGTTCGAAGGTTTGAGCGTGAGCCCTCGCCTGCCGCGGAGGCAATTCAGATTGGTGTCATCTGCATCCAGCGCAGGCCTCTACCATCTAGTTCGTATGAACCAGCACATGCGAGTCACATCGGCTGAAAAAACTCTACGGTAGTTTCCGTCGCAACATAGACACCATATACGACGCCCGAAATATCGCGTACTTCATACGGAGGAGTTTTTATCTGCACTGTGTTTGTTTTCAACATCGGTATTCATAATCGCTGAAAGGGAACCTCGCACTAGCCAACACATTTCCGTGATGTGAAAACGTACGTACTTATATAAGTGTATTCGCGAATTGTATGACGCGGAAACATTTGTTGGCTTCAGTGCTAATCGTTTTCGTGTGTTGCCAAGCTAATAACAAGCGTGCGCTGGTTGGTAGCAGTGAGATGTGACTTCGTGTCGGGTACCAGCGACGCTGGCACATTCAGCTGTCAGCGGTCTCATTTCCATTCACGTACAAGACAGACACTCGAGCGTGCGTTGCTGTGGTGACCGAAAAAGAAAGTTGCATGATTAAGTGCTGCTGGTAATGCCTGCTATTTCACTTCTCGCTTCTTCTTCTCTGCCACGCTCAGTAGCACATACGTTGTTTGGAGGCATTCTAACACACACATTCTTAATTTATAGTTCATTCTAATACTCGTAGATATAGGCATACAATGGCGCTTCTCCGTCGTTTTACAGTTTACTATAACATAACGCGCGTTTTGTTTACAACTGGACAGATAACTGAAAACCTTGTGAGAAGCACCTGATTTGAAATCAGCTGCGTGATGACACGATTGTTGGAAGAGAAGATCACCACATGTATGCACAGAATGAATGAAGGTGCACTAGTATGGTACTGCACTTTGTATAGAAAAAAGACAAAAAGTACCTCATGTGACTTATGAGACCTTTCAGAGCTATGCATGTATTTATCTGTTCCTCCAGACTGTAATCAGCTGAAGATATTCGATGGTTCCGAACATTGAATATTTGTATGTGTTTCCGAGAAGTCCTTCATTTCTGTTCAGTTTTTTATTATATGCATTAACTTGGATTATATATATGCATGCACTTAAGCATATTCAGTTTAGTTCTGTTGGAAAACTTGCCAAAACTTCTGTACGGTGCTCTGGTGCAATCTTTTGATTGGTATCTGTCCCATCAAAAATTTTGGCATGCTTTATTGCATTATAGGGTATTTTGACAATTGATGACATGTGAAAGCCACAGTGCTTGGCTGTAATCTCAAAACCAATGTCTGTCTCATCAAGAAGTGTCAGATGCATTTTGTAGATGTTAAAGGATATTTAAACTACCAGCAAAGTGCTGAAGTCTTTAACACAGCACTGATCCGCAATCACCACCCAGCCTAGAAGTCATTTGTAGAGCTCTCTAACACGTTCAAATAAAGTTATCAAACACTGTTTATTTATTCATTTATTTATTCATGTTACCCTACAGGCCCCAGAAGAGCATTGAGTAGGGGGGTTACAGAAAAATCACAATAACATAAAGCATAAAAAGAAATTATATCGAAGAAAACAAAGAAAATTGCACAATGGAAGGGAGAAGAACAAACACTATAAGCAAAGGCAGCAAAAAAACAAAATGAAAAAAAAAATAAAGCATCGTTATACAAAATCAAGAGAACATATAAATTTGCAGTAGCTCACGAAATTTGACCGGATCTCTTACAGAAACAATTTCATCCGGAAGGCTATTCCAAACTGCGATGGCGCGTGGCAATGCAGAATTATTGAATGACTGAGTGTTGCCGAAGATGCGTCTGAAACTGAGATGATTATGAAGTCGACTAGATGTACGCGAAGGAATGTCAAGCGATAGACGACTGGTCCACGAGTTGTAGTAGTACTTATGGAGAAGGCATAGACGGGTGACAGAGCGGCGGGAATCCAAGTTAGTAAGGGCAATATCGCGTTTGATTTGGGTGATGCTGGAGTGGCGGTTATACATTGAAGTGATGAAGCGGGCTGCACGATTTTGGATGGATTCCACTTTATCTATTAGGTATTGTTGATGCGGAGACCAGATCGATGAAGCGTATTCCAGCTGAGGACGTACAAACGTTTGGTAGGCCTGCTGCCGAATGGTAGATGGGGAATGATGCAGATTCCGGCGCAAGAATCCCAGAGTTCTGTTTGCTTTCGCGCATATTTTGTCGATGTGAGTACACCAGGCAAGATTAGTACAAAGATGGAAACCAAGGTATTTGTATGTAGATGAACGGGGAATTACAGCTCAACAGATAGAGTAAGAAAAGTTAAAAACCGATTTCTTACGGGTGAAAGAAAGTACGCAGCACTTAGATGTGTTAAGCGTCATTTGCCAACGGTCACACCACTGATTTATTAAGTCGAGGTCCTTTTGTAAATGTACGTGGTCTTCTTCAGAGTTAATAGTTCTGTACACTTCGCAGTCATCCGCGAAAAGACGAATTGAGGAAGAAATGTTACAAGGCAAATCATTAATATAAATCAGAAAAAGAAGAGGGCCTAATACACTGCCCTGGGGCACACCTGATGAAACAAATGAAGTAGACGAGCTGAAGTTATTGACAAATGTAAACTGCTGTCGATTTGACAAAAAATTTCTAAGCCAAGATAGTGTTGATGAGTCGAGCTTAAGTGCAGACAGCTTAGCTATTAGGGGACAATGGGCAACTCTGTCAAATGCTTTCGCATAGTCTAAAAAGATGCAGTCAACAGTTTTATTACTATTCATGCCGTTATGTAAATCAGACGTAAATTCTAATAGCTGAGTATCACAAGATAACGCTTTACGAAAACCATGCTGATTTAGAAAGAAGAAGTTATTTGACTCAAGATGGCTGTATATATGAGAGGTGATGATGTGTTCAAGCAGCTTGCAACAGATGCATGTTAGCGAAATGGGGCGGTAGTTACCGGGCGTGTGTTTGTTACCATCCTTGAATATCGGAATAACCTTTGCTATCTTCCAGTCAGTGGGAAGTTGACCAGAAGATAAAGACTGTTGAAAAATGTGGCATAAAATTTGACTGGAGGAAGCGGATGTGTTTTTAAGTACCTTGGAATTAATATTGTCAACACCACACGATGTAGACAGCTTTAGACCGTGTATAAGTTTGGATATGCCTTCAACAGTAACAATGATAGGAGACATGAAGCAGTACTCACGATCGGGGACACAGGGAACCGAAGAAAAGTCTTCATTGGTAAAAACCGAGCAAAAAAACGAATTGAAGGTTGAAGCACACTCATATGCAGAGACAGGAACATTATCGGCGTTATGTAATGTAATAATGTCACTGCCACGGTCAGGCGAAATGGCACGCCAAAACTTTTTAGGGTTAGTCAGTAAAAGTGAAGACAGGTCGTCGGAAAAATATTTCTTTTTCGCTTCGCTAATCGCAAGACAATAAGATTTTAAACAGTTTTTATACATAGACCATGACTTAGAAGATGATAAACTGGATTGATCTACTTGATTTGATTGCTTATACCAGTGTGTCTGACTTTTTGGAGGCACTTGTATTATAATAATGTCCTATTTGTCTCATTTATTACAGGGGTGCACTCAAGGGTAGTGATATTTGTTTACCTTGGCACACTTAATCTGATATTACTGTTTAAATCCTTTCATTTTGTATATATGTACGCCACTTTTGCAGTAGCCTCACAGTGAGCAGCCGTATTTGAAAATAAATAAATATACCATCCAAAAGTGTTCTACGCTGTGCTCGGTTCCAATTTCGTCACCAATATCTGTTGCATCATGATGTGTTGGGTGTGTTTTATTGCATTGGAGAACATTTTGGCTGCCTTCCATGAAGGGTTCAGTTCCAGTATTATGACCGATACCTGTGACTTCATAAACAGTTGGGTGTCGCTTGTCATTTTAGAGAATACTTTGACTGAAGACAACGCCCAGAAGTCTTCCATTAAGGATTCAGTTCCAATATTATGACCGATATCTGTGACTTCATGAACAGTTGGGTGTCGTCTATCGTTTTAGAGAAAAATTTGACTTAAGACAACGTCCAGAAGTCTTCCACTAAGGATTCAGTTCTAATATTATTACCGATATCTGCGACTTCATGAACAGTTGGGTGTCGTCTGTCGTTTTAGAGAAAACTTTGGCTGAAGGCAACGTCCAGAAGTCTTGCATTAAGGTTTCAGTTCTAATATTATGACCGATATCTGTGACTTCATGAACAGTTGGGTGTCGTCTGTCATTTTAGAGAATACTTTGACTAAAGACAATGTCCAGAAGTCTTGCATTTAGGTTTCAGTTCCAATATTATGACCGCTATCTGTGACTTCATGAACAGTTGGGTGTCATTTGTCGTTTTAGAGAATACTTTGATTGAAGACAACGTCCAGAAGTCTTTCATTAAGGATTCAGTTCCAATATTATGACCGATATCTGTGACTTCACGAACAGTTGGGTGTGATCTGTCATTTTAGAGAAAACTTTGACTTAAGACAATGTCCAAAAGTCTTTCACTAAGGATTCAGTTCTAATATTATGACCGATATCTGTGACTTCATGAACAGTTGGGTGTCGTCTGTCGTTTTAGAGAAAACTTTGACTGAAGGCAACGTCCAGAAGTCTTGCATTAAGGTTTCAGTTCTAATATTATGACCGATATCTGTGACTTCATGAACAGTTGGGTGTCGTCTGTCATTTTAGAGAATACTTTGACTTAAGACAATGTCCAGAAGTCTTGCATTTAGGTTTCAGTTCCAATATTATGACCGCTATCTGTGACTTCATGAACAGTTGGGTGTCATTTGTCGTTTTAGAGAATACTTTGATTGAAGACAACGTCCAGAAGTCTTTCATTAAGGATTCAGTTCCAATATTATGACCGATATCTGTGACTTCACGAACAGTTGGGTGTGATCTGTCATTTTAGAGAAAACTTTGACTTAAGACAATGTCCAAAAGTCTTTCACTAAGGATTCAGTTCTAATATTATGACCGATATCTGTGACTTCATGAACAGTTGGGTGTCGTCTGTCGTTTTAGAGAAAACTTTGACTGAAGGCAACGTCCAGAAGTCTTGCATTAAGGTTTCAGTTCTAATATTATGACCGATATCTGTGACTTCATGAACAGTTGAGTGTCGTTTTAGAAAATACTTTGACTAAAGACAACGTCTAGAAGTCTTGCATTAAGGTTTCAGTTCCAATATTATGACCGATATCTGTCACATCATGAAGTGTCAGGCACAGTTAGTTGCATTAGAGCACATTTCGACTATGGAAAATGCCCGAAGGCATTCTATGCAGTATTTGGTTCCTATCTCAAGGCCAATATCAGTTGTATCAATAAGAACCAGGTGTGCTTTGTTGCATTGGAGGATATTTCGAACACACACATCAACCGAAAGCCTGCTATTCTGGCCTCAATTGTAGTCTTATGACTGACTTAAATCTGTCAGATCATGAAGTTGCAGGCGTGATTATAAGTCGACTGATATAAATATGTTGTGTAAATATACTGAAGGTACCAGCATATGCCAGATATTGTTAGTAACTTTGGTAGTGCAGGTACAGAAACCCGGTGGTTTGTAAACCTGATCAGGAGGGCAGCCACGCCTTATTCACCGCAGAGAGGAGGGGGGGAGAGCTCAATGTCAATTCCATATATTAACATAATAGGGAGGGGGTGCTAAGTCAGCCCTGGGAAGGGGCACTGGGACAAACTTTTGCCTCCCCCCCCCCTCCTTAAGGAGAACCCTGCACACGCCTATGATAAACGTACAGTATGCTAGACGCGAATGTTATTTCGCGGGAGCGGCGCACGCGCCGATGTTGATTTCTGGTTCATACCGCTGTAGTTACTTTGGGCACTGAAATGTCAATTACTTCTAAAATAGTCTAAACTGTGGTGGTTGAAGCACTATCAACTTGTTAACGTGTTCTCATATCCTCTAAAACATACATTCCCGCTCCAGTTGAGAACGTGCCGTTCTGTGCTGAACTTGGACAGTTCTAAGCCAAAAGATCAAGCAACATTGTGCATTGGCCTTGGACGCGTGGGTAGAGTGTACTAGAATAGGTTGAGTGGCGTGATCGCCGGGCGCCGCCTACGCTTCCTGGCGAAGCCCGAACTGCGGAAAGTTAGCGTGGGGGCGCTGCGATCGAAGCGGCTTGGAAATTTCCTCCGCGTCCGCCGCCGGGCCATTGCAATTTGCAGTGAAGGCGACGGGGACTGCGTGTTCTCATCAAACTGATGACCTCCAGATTCAAGTCCGAGGCTCTTTGGCCGCACTCAAGTGGTAGTTCTGCGGTCTCCAGTTTTCTAGACTACATTAACAAGTGGGAGCAGCATGTCGGCAAGGGCGTCGGGTTCCTTAGCAAGCAGACAGCTACTGGCCTGAGGGTTACGCTGTCCAGTGTGCTTTCTTTACTGGACTATGTTACCACAGAACTAAGCTACAGGTATTTGATGACGAGTAACCTAAGCCAAGATCCACTCGAGAACTTGTTTGGAGTTGTGCGGCAGTCGTCGGGCTGTAATGACCATCCGACCCCAGAGCAGTTCTTAAAATTGCTGTCAACTGCCTGAGCTACTATAGCCTAGCTAAGCCAGTGCACGGTGCGAGCGTTACACCATTGGTGCTTTCATCACTGCTCGACACTGGAGATGCACACTCGGCAGATGCAACAAGCTGCAGCAAACAATTGATGACTACATCGCTCAAGGAGATCTTGACGTGATAGAAAGCGCTGCCTGCCATGACAGTATTGCTGCCCCAACTGAGAATTACAGCCTTGTGGGAAAAAAAGTGACTCTCGCCTAGCATATTACATGGCTGGATATGTTGCTAGAAAGTGTGTGCAGAAGTCAGGATGCACTGCTTGTCGTACTTCACTGCTTGTTCCAGCTTCAGAAGGGAAGGAACATGAGTGTTCGGCCTTTACGAACTTTTGCGACAAAGGTGGTTTGTTGTACCCGTCTAAGGAGCTGTTTGACTTCGTTAGCTATTTAGAAGACACATTTACAGACTGCTTCAGCACTAATGAACTGCGCAGTGATAGCCTTTTAGATGTGCTGCATCTGGTCAGGGTTGAAGGGAGACCTCTTGGCTGTGCTCAACATGCAAAAGCAGTGAAGTTTCATGTGGTAAAATTTTATGTTGTCACTCGATTGCACTTTTTGGTTAAAGGAATCAATAGAGCTAAGGAAGAACGGCGCAGGAGACTGCAGCACCTAAAGCTCCGTAGGTGCGTGTAGGATTCCCGTACAGCTGAGTGCTCCACTCGTCCTGTTACATACCTGTAACAGTTTTCTTTGTACATAGTATTTACAGTGATTTTTTGTACTTTGAAGTTTATCTGTGTACATAGCCAGTGTAACAGTGATACTTCTTTGTATATATGTAAAGCAATAAGTTTTAAGCATCTTTATTTTTATTTTGTTTTCCTTTAAAATGTATATGCATAGTGTGTGTGACTGATATTTCTTTGTATATAGCAGCCAGTTTTAAACATCTTTATTTTTATTTTGTCGTGTCTGTAAACACATTTAGTATGCTGTTGACAGGTGGAAAAAACCGCGTTGGTTTATGCCTGGCTTTATCCTTTGGCTAAATTACAGCTGCTTGTTTCTACACATTGAACGATATTTGTATATTTGCTGCTGATCCAACAAAAAGCTAAGGGATGCAGACATCGCTGTTGTCCTTTTAATATGGCTGTAAGAAAAAGCAGTTTTCTATTAGCATCGTTATTTAAAGCATTCCTTCCCGTAGCCGAGGCGTTGTGACAAAAGCACACGTGTAGCTTTCGCTCACGATATTCATTCCAATTTGACCTGCTATTTACAGCTTCGCTTTACTGCGGCCATGCACAATGAGACGGACAGCACGCGGACTTGACAGTTTCTCTCAATTGGTAAAAAGACTAAAAAAGAACGGAATCGCGAAGAACCTACGCAAGGGGCGCATTCGCGCGTCACCGTAGCAGACGCTCAGAGCCGCGAAACCAGTGCAGCAAAATTTAGGGGCAATATTATGAGGCGAAAGCCTGATTATCGTGTGGAAACACCATTTTTAATGCTACTCTGACAGTATAAATCTATAGCCGTACACCGGTAAGAAACTGGCCGTCGCACGTGTCGCCAAAGGCGCAGAAGCCCGGCAACGCACGACCGCGCGAGCGATGCACGACCAAGCCGGATTGCTCGTAGCGCCCTCTATCGCAACCACGTACGGAGCTTCAGGAAAACAGCGGCGGTCGCGCCACTTGACCTATTCTAGTACACTCTAGCGTGGGCGTCAACGCGGTCGACCAACACCACCTAGATTTTTTTTCAAGGCCTCGGCAAGCCTCCGTCTGGTCAGCGTAACGTCACTGCTGTGAGATCTGTGAGAAAGCAACGCTCGACTGACTGAGGTCGGAATGGCTTGCGGATTCTGTTCGCCAATAGACAGACAATCTTTTTTGCTTCGAAACAAGTTTTCAGTAGGCAAACTGTAGAAAATCATTACCTACTGTCTAACAAAAAAAGCTTAGCAATATTCTATCTTTCAATTGATGTACTTATTTACTCAATTTATTCACGTTTTAAACATTTTTGTGCACAGCCGGGCGAAGTTGGCAGCGCATGACAGTGCGTCTGGCTACATTGATCTTACGTGCTCGCTCGCTCTGCTGGCTGTTGTGGTTGTAGGCTAGTTGCATTTTGTTACCGCTCACGCTGTTTTTTCTTTCTCTTGTGCTGTGTGAGCATGGTTGGGTAAACTACGCAATATGCCTGGATGCTGCTGTGCACCGGGGTGCAACTCTATGCTCATGGACCTAAAGCGCGCGTCTATCGGTTTCCGATGGACGCCGACCAAAGAACCGCATGGACGCGACTGGCACCTGTTGAAGTCCTTGACAAACCCCTATTTTCACTATTTATTCTCAATAAAACAGCCCCCTCCATCCGGATTTCGTGGGGGGGGGGAAGGGGGCCTCCTAACCCCTCCCCCCTAGCCACGGGCCTGCTTCTAGGTGTAAATCTCTGAGAAAAAAAATGCTACGAGTGCAACTGGGCCGCGGAACGACAAAACGCGAACGTGTGCCGGTCGTTTGAGTGAAGCCAGCTTCCAGACAGATCTCATACTGATGACGTCACGTAGGCTTGCGGAGGCCTGAAAAAAAGTCTAGGTGGTGTTGGGTCGACGCGTGCCAGTAGTTGCGCGCCCTTTTCCTCCACAGGCGCGACTAGACGCTTTTGACGCGTAGGTGCGTGCATACGCGTGCCAGTGGTTGGCACTTGTCACCACACTAACGATACAAAGAACTGTTCAGCGACGAATGAAATGCAAAGGTAGTGTACCGAATACGAAATACTGGCAACGCCGCACACACGCTGGGGCAGCGGTGAAGAATCTCGGAACGATGGCCGCCGTAGACTTTGCTTCTGTGAAGCGAGCGCGCACTCCCCGAACAGACGCCACCGGCGTACCCTTTCAGCATACCCGAGGCACGGCCGCTCGATGAAAAACGCACGGCGCAGCAGTGCCCGAGCTGCCCAAGCGTCTGGGCATAGCCTCCTATATAACTTTTTTATAGTTATAGAGGAGGCTATGGTCTGGCACATCCAGTGCGCCCGCGTGCTTTCGCATTCATAGTTTCCTGGTGGACACTCTAGAGGCGCTGCTGTGGCTGCTTGGAGAGGAGGTAGAGGCGAAGGGGTGCGGTTGGCGCTACTTTAGTTTATTTTTCAGGGACTTTATGCGCGGCGTGCTCTCCGCGCTGGTTCGCTTCTGCGTGGACTTTTGGTCCCGGCGTAAACTTAACGCGTATTGTATGGTTTATATGCAGTAAAATGTTCCGAGCACACCTTTTCCAGACTGTTCGTGCGTGGCAGGCCCGAGCGCGGCGTGCTGAAATACCTCGTGGAGTGTTTTTGTGCAGCATCACATAAAGTGCCGGTAGGTGTCGTAATAAAATCATTCAGCCCCTGCATCATCGTATTATAACTCACCTGGCAGTGACTTACGCGCTCTGCTCGCCGTATGGTCTTATTTTTTTCCTTTCTCGCAGCCAGATTTTCCGATCTACGGGCCGATTAGCAGTTACTTGCTCGTATATGGTGTCAGCGTGGCAATGTACGATTTTGAGAGCTTGCTTGGTAGCTATTCCGTGCAACGCCAGCCTAGTACTTGACGTACTTCATTCACATCCGTAAGAAGGCACCACTCTATTGTATACGTGATCGTGCACGTGAAGTGCGTAATTCCAGGGCGCGTGCGCCCAACTGACACGCAGCGAGCGCACACCGTACAATACATACCCATTTATTCCGATAACAAGAAAAGTTTATTGTCCTTCCGTATGAACGACGCAACTTCCAAAAACGTGACACGATGCCTACAACACTAAAAACGAAAGTCCGCATGTGTTCTAGATCAGTTGACGCAATGAGTAAGAACCAACGTACGGCTGAGAGCTCCGCATGCAAAGACCATGCATTATTGATGAACAGTGAAGCGAACATACGTGAAAAGTGCCACCAGGTACATCCGGTGGTGCACGTGATTCGCACCAAGTATACAGTACTGCTGGGCATCGCACAGCTTTCCTAAAAAACACGCAAAAGAAGCAGCACTGGTGAATTGACTCGCAGCCGGCAGAAAACACCTACCGCTTCGTGGCGCAGCTTCCAAGGCCGCCGCGGCGGCTGCTCGCCAGAAATCGCGAAGTGTTTATCTGCTTCTCCGCTAGGAGGTAGTGCGGATGTTTGCGAAAAATAGGGCCCTGTGGAACTACAATAGGTGTGACGTTGTGAGAGGGATTTGGAAAGGTGTCAAGGTCCCGGGTTTGACGTGCGGTAATGTGGTCTTGTGCATGAAACCAAAGGTTCAAGCAAGATTGGGAATTAAACAACGTTACATAAGTAGACTTACTTTTGGAGCACGCGGGAATAGCCCGAATCAGGGGCTACAGGGTGACATGGGATGGACATGGTTTGAGTGCAGGGAAGCTAGCGGCAAAATAGAATTTGAGGAGAGATTGAGAAAATTTGAAGAGGAGCGTTGGGCTAGGAAAATTTGCAGCTACTTGCACATGAAGAATGTTGGTACTAAATAGAGGAAGCGATATGAGTCGAGAGAAAGGCTTTTAGGTGGTAGAAATAAACAGAGAGGTGTATAGGTGGGGTGGTTTTCAACGAGACAGAAATACTTCGATGGGAGGCTAGGTCATGTGGTGGGTTGGCGGCTTGCAGGACGCGCAGTAGCTTTTTAGGGGGCACGTGAGGCCTTCGGGGTACAGGATAGCTAGTAACGAGGAAAACAACCAGGTGGACTCTTTGACAGGCGGTATAGACAGATACGATTCCAAAGTGGCACCAATATTAAGACACGTAGAGTCCGGGGCAGAAATCGACGTAGCCACGAGGGCCGAGCCAATTCAGATGTAGGGTATATTAACACGTGGGGTGGCAGGAACAGGCTGAAGTGCGAAGAGATAGAAGAACACCTAAGGGAGGAGAGGCCGATGGTATACGGTTTTGTAGAAACACATCTCAGGGACATGGAACGACCTCCTTACAATCCGGACTTCGCGTGGGAATATTGTAATAGTGTAACGGGGAGTATTTAATAAGTGAACGCCGGGTGGGCTAACACTGCACACAGTATGCAAGGATGCAGGACAAGAGGGCAGTTCAGACACGGCCCCACAACAACATCATCGTCTTCATTCTTTCTGCGTCGTTTCTGCACCTGTGCCTGAGGTACCTTTTTACACCCGTGATATTACCCCAAGCGGCAAAGCACCGTCCTGGTGCCTGCTGTTATCAGGCGGACACGTCACTGTGATGGGGCTTCAGGCGAGACACATGCACAATGTCACTTCTGGATGTACCAGTGAGGTTCGTAGTAGGAGAAATTTTATAGGTGACAGGTGTGACTTGGCGCAGAACTCGGTAAGGCCCATCGTATTGGGATAAAAGTTTCTCGCACAGGCCGACACGACGGGATGGCAGCCACAGTAGCACGAGGTCCGAAGTACGCAAGGTTGCAAAACTGGATATAAGAGAATGAAACTGGTGCCATATGACTACGCTGAATGACTGGGGTGGTCGTTTGTACCCTTCACGAGATTTGTAGTACAGGGCTGGGCAGTATCGCGATTCAATATAGTATTTCACAGATACCTTGAGTTCCTGTATCGAGATATATTTGAAAAACGTACTTGTATCACAGTGGTGAAATGCTTTTCCTTTGTACCGAATGTATTGATGCTGCAAAGACATGGTTATCTCGCTACTCTATTGTGGGAACGGAGCTGATGTGTATCTAATACCGAGAGAAAAGCTTGTATGCGTTTAGCTAATCAAAAGCAGCCCGCCAGTCGGCGACACATAGAGATCAGCGAAGAATTCCCCACGCGCACAGAATATTCTATGTGGTTAAGGGTTCGACGCAACTGACGGCAGAATCGAGGAGGCAGTGCTGACGATCTCGGAGCTTGCTCGAGGCCGGTGAAACATAGTCAATTTTATTTTCGGGGAAAATTTTTGGTATTTATAGCTATAACACGAAGTTGTGTTCACTTACAAGAATAGACAGCCTTTTCTATAACGCTAGTCTTGCCGATAGTTTGAGCACGAGAACAAAACGGCGACACAGAGACAAGAAGGACACGAAGGACACGAGCGCTAGCTTCCAACTGAGTTTATTGCGCAGAGCGCGAAAATATATATAGGAGACAGTAAACCATGTGACAAAAACTACACGGCACAAAGAGCAAAACATGAGTAAAGAAAAAAAAAACAAAGGCACAGAAAAAGGCGAAGCAAAGTCAATAAGGAAACGAAACAGAAAAGTAAAGGTAATATAACTACTTGTGCGCACCAAAACTTTCGAGGAACGATAGTTATAGCGCGAGAACAAAACGATGACACAGAGACAAGAAGGACACGAAGGACACGAGTGCTAACTTCCAACTGAGTTTGTTGCGCAGAGCGCAAAAATATATAGAGGAGACAACCGTGTGACAAAAACCATATGGCACAAAGAGCAAAACATAAGTAAGGGAAAAAAACAACAAAAAACAAAAGCACAGAAAAAGGAAAAGAAAAGTCTATAAGGAAACGAAACAGATGAGTAAAGTTAATATAGCTACTTGCGCGCACAGTAAAACCAGGTAAGTGAACACCTGGTTTGTACCTTACCTCTACTTTCATTCAATAGAATGATTGCATTTATCTGCAGAAAAAAACGTGTTTCAATCGGCTCATGCATAGCAACTCTACACAGTGATCTACTAGTGGAAAAAATGGACAATAAATTGCAGAAAAAGTTAGAGGGCTCGCATGTCGTCAAAGTATTCAGATACGTGGATAATTTTTTGGTTCTTCTAAACTGTAACCCTTCTATGTTCCACTCTATTGCGGCTCAAACGATTGGTGTGTTTGAAGATTGTTTAAAGCCTCTTCTGTTGACACATGAAACGCCCGAGAATTACTAATTACGCTTTTTGGATTTAGAACGTTTTTTAGCTCACAGCACATCTGTTGGTGTTATGCACCACGTGCGCAGAAACCTTTGCTTCCCTTTTCTTCCGCTCACAGCAAGTTAGTTAGGCGAGGCATAGGACGAACCTGTCTTGAGAATGCCTTAAATAGGTCGTGCGCTCTCAATATCTCTGCGAGCTTCAAAGCTCAAGTTTCCCGGCTTAAGGCTTCGGGTTTCCCCGAGGCGTTTATCGCTTCCATTGCTGAGACTGTCCTGCGGACTAATAAGGCAGAGCAGAGGCAGCGACAGGATCTGAGCAACACGGATACAGAACGTGAAAGGATAGCCGTAATTCCATACAAACACAAGATATCACACAGGCTCAACAAAATTGAAAAACGAGTTGGAGTTCGTGTTCTGTTCTCGGCACCATTCAAATTATTCAGCCTCACCAAATCTCCAAACCCCCTGAAAACGCAGTCATCAACGGAATGCAGAGTTCAGTCTAGAAACAGGTATGCGGCATGCTCCCGGGAAGTTGTCTATAGTACCCCCCCTTTCATGCGGTGCTTGTCATGTCGGAACGACCGGAATGTGTCTGAATGATCGACTGAGAGAACACGCTAACAATGTTAAAAATGGGAAAGATGGTTTTCTTGTTCAGCACTGCACTGAGTGCAACTGTGTGCCCCTTTTCAAGGACACAGCGACGCTGCACAAGCACAAGGATGAGCGCACCCGAGTCATCTTTGAGGCCGCGCAGATGGAACGCGAACAGGTGCCTTGCATTAGCAAGCGCCCCGTGTCTCTGTCCGAGAAGGAACTAAGGTTCCTCAAAGGTTTTGGTGTGCGCAAGTAGTTATATTACCTTTACCTTTCTGTTTAGTTTCCTTACAGACTTTGCTTTGTCTTTTTCTGTGTCTTTGTTTTTTTCCCCTTACTCATGTTTTGCTCTTTTGCCATATGGTTTTTTTCACATGGTTTACTGTCTCCTCTATATATTTTTGCACTCTGTGCAATAAACTCAGTTGGAAGCTAGCGCTCGTGTTCTTCGTGTACTTCGTGTCTCTGTGTCGTCGTCCTGTTCCCGCGCTATACCTATCGTCACGCCATACCAACTAGCCCAAGTCTATTTTGCCCTCCCTGTCCCAAGTGTTTGAAAAACTCTGCGCCTTACTCTGGACTATAGGGGGAAGCCCTTTACAGAACATTATCAAGTGTGCGGCAGTTTCCGCCTCCTCTCTACATGCACTGCATACCGTGTCTACCGCTTCATATTTGGCCCGATATGTCTTGGTTCGCAATACTACCGTCCTCACCTCAAATAGTAGAGTATTATCATAGATTGTTTTCCTTGGGAATTTCCTGCTTAAAAGTTTGATAGATCTCTAGTGCGGACTTCTTAATCATGCCGAATTTCCACATATCGGTCTCAGCTTCCTTCACCTCCTTCTCAATCGATAAGCCTTTTTGGATTGGCCCCCTGCTGTTTTCTAAGTATTATGAATTTTCTGGATAACTTCCTCCATTTTGTATCGACATTCGTCATGTACATCTAGCTGAAAACATTCCTAGCCCGACGCTCCTCCCCCATTTCTCTCAATCGTTTCTCAAATTTTATCTTGCTGCTAGCTTCCCTGCCCTCAAATGATGTCCATCCCATATCACCTTGTACTCCCTGATTTGGTGTATTCCTGTGAGCTCCTAAGTCACGCCTACCTATTCCACGTTGCTTAATGTCTAATCATGCTTGAACTTCTGATTTCATGCAAAAGATCACACTGCCGAACGTCAGACCAGAAACCATGACCCTTTACATATCCCTCTCACAGCATCATACATATCGTAATTTCACAGTGCCCTATTTTTCATCACCGCTGCATTCCTGTTACCTTTAGTCGTCACGTATATTTCGTGTTCCTTTAGGTACTCGGTCCTAATGCTTATCCATACGCCCAGATATTTGTATTGATCTGTTATCTCTATCGTGACCTTCTGCATTTTAAGCTCACTACCTTATTATCATTAAAAGTCATGACTGCAGATTTTTCCTTACTGAATCTGAAATCTAACCAGTCTCCCTCATTACCGCAGATGTCCATCTATCTTTGCAAGTCTTCCTTGTTGTCGGCCATTATCTCTATACCATCTGCGTACGTCAATGCTGGTAGTGCCTGTTCAATGAGTTTTGCTTGTTTGACGAAAGATAGGTTGAAGCCAAGGCCACTTCACTCTAATTTCGCCTCTAATCCTTGTAGGTACATCATGAATAACAAGGCTGACAGAGGACAACCCTGCCTAAGCCGCCGTTTTACCTTTGTGGGCTTGGATACATATTTTTTTCCACTTTATAAGTACTTTTTTACCTTTATAAATATTCTTTAAAAGATTAGTGACCCCATATTCCACACCTAGTGTGTCCATTATTCCCCACAAGTCCCCTTGAACCACGCTATCGTACGCTCCCTATATATTCAAAAATGCTAGCCTCAGGGACCTGTGGTCCTTTTCTGATATTTCGATGCATCGCATCAGTGAGAACAGATTGTCTTCCAACCTCCTGTGTTTTCGAAACCCATTCTGTAGTTACTCCAGCACCCCCTCATTCTCTATCCATGCCTGCGGTCTTTCCTTTATAATCTGCATCGCCAGCCTGTAGACCACTGATGTCACTGTTATAGGATGGTAGTCGCTTATGTCAGCGTTGTCCCCCTTTCCTTTATAGATCATGCTCATCCTGCTAAGTTTCAATCCATCGGGGACTTCACCATCGATGAATGTTTTGCTCACTGCCTCTCTCCAAATCTGTTTATACCTTCGACCCAATGTCTTTATCAGCATAATTGGAATGCCATCTGGGCCTGTTGATGTACTACTAGGAACCCTCTTCTCAGCATTTTCCCACTCTCGTTGTGAAAATGGAGCTATTGCGCCACGTGATTCATCCTTGTCTATTGTGGTGCATAAGGCACTTCTCTGTTGAAATTTTCTGTCACTTTTGTTCTTATATATTCAATAACTTCGCCCTCTTCTATCCTAGCACCTTGAGCTGTAGCTATAAACTTCTGTTCTAGGTTTGTCTCAATTCTCTAGGTTTCTCAATTTTCTAGGTTTCTCTAGGTTTGTCTCAATTCTCTAGGTTTGTCTCAATATGCAGTGCATGCGGAGAGGAGGAGGAAACTGCCGAACTTTTGATAATGTTCTGTAAAGGGCTTCACCCTATAGTTCAGCATGGTGGCGCAAAGTTTTTCAAAGCACTGGGGTTTAGAGACAGGGAGGGCGAAATAGACTTTCAGCGGGTAGAATTAACTAGAAGGAGGTTATCTGATTGGTGGCTAAAGTCAAAGCACGAGTCAAAATAAACCATTCACTGCAAAGTACATGTTCTATACTTCACTATTTAAAGAAAAAAAAAGATAATTCTAGTTGGTGGTTCACTAATTATTACGGCTAGGTGGCGTTAGCCACTGCCCGATCTAAAGGGTACAGCCACATCAGTCCATCCATCCATCCACGTTGTGCGCACGTTTCCGTAAGTTACGTCACGCGCTTTCGTTTTTTTTAATTGCAGTGGCACTGTGGCACCGATGCTAGTGTACGCACTCTCATGGCGCGAAAACAAAGTCATTGCTTTGTCCTCGGGTTCACTGCAGGCTACAAGTCAGCCAAAAAGAAGCATGCGTTGTTCGGCGTTCCAAAAGATGAAGCTCTGTTAGCGCAGTGGTGGAGAGCGATCCCGCGCGCTGACACGCTGCTTCAAAAAAACTCGGCTGCGAGCGAGTTGAAATTCGGCGAGAGGTACATCTCCCGGCACTTCGAGTACACTGTGACTGACGAATATCGTGGCATTGAAAGGGGTAGGCCCATAGGCGTGCTTGCCGTTAGGGGGATTGGGGGGGGGGGGGGGGCAAGGTTAATTGCAGGGCGCGTCCTCGTAATTAAATCAGTGTATGAGGTAGATTTTACGCCCCCCTTTTAGATGACTAAAAGTGTGCCCCACTGCCTAGTCAATGTATAGAACAAATTTAGCGTCCCCCTCCCAGGTGGCCAGCCCCGTTTTCTACCCTCGTGCGGACGCTTATGGGTAGGCCTTTTGGAGAAGGTCTTCGCATTTGTAGACGCCATTGAAATCACTTCTTCAAAGTGGTTTAGCTACAATGAGCTTTACAGTGACAGCTTGGAAGAGCTTGTTTCCTGCTTAGTAAAAAAAAAATGTTACACTTAGCAGCGCACACATGGTCCGAGCTTCACCAATCAGTGACCCAAGTTTTTTTGCTCACCTATTTGCCTTTTTACACAAAAGTACTCCACAAGGAGCGCGCATCTGCACGAGCGAAAATATATTATAAATGTTTTTATTTAAAGCATTTATAATAAATGTTTTATTTCAATTGTTTTTAAATGTTTTAAATCTTTTTTTTACTATGGGACAACAGCGCCGCCGCTGCTGTCACCCGCCGGAGAATCAGCCGAGATGCGGCGCGGCCGTCATGTTCATTCCACTGCACCCTTCTGGTACACTGTACTACGGCGTACTAAAAACTCATACGTGGCAAACGACCCACGTACCACAAGGCGCTTGCGTGATGCGTACGTAGCACCATTCCGTAGTACCAAAACTCTCTATTCTGTAGAGTGTGCGTGCGTGTGCGTGTGTGTGCGTGCAAGGGTGCATGTGTGTGCTTAGAGGCCAGCAGAAGGTGCGAAAGTTCTGTAGAAAAGTAAGTATCTGGCTTGAGTTCTGGCTCAGCACACGTTTGAAGAGTCACACTGTAATATGCATGAACGTGGCCACCATACCTTGGAACTACGTCTAGGTTTTACCAATAAAATGAACCTTTGCTTAGTGAAAACTATTGTAGTGGGTGACTCCGGCGAGATCTGCTCCAGCGGGTACAAGTATGAACACCGCTGGAACATTGATCCCGGCGCCGAGCCAACTTAGAACGCTCGCGGCTGAAACATTTGCCCAAATCTCACGGAGTGCCAAAGCGTTGACAAACACAGCGACACGTTTTTTTTTCGTGAGCAGCATTAGTCACTGTAAAAGCGCCCAGGAATGATATTGAGATAGCAGCACCGCTGAGTTTCTAAATCATGTCAGCGCGCAGCGATGGAAAAAAAAGGTGGGTAAATGGCAGGGGGGGGGGGGAGGTGTTGCGCGAAAATTTCAAGGGGAAAATGGCATATCCACGGCGTGAATGATGGAGAGCGGGGCGAAGCATCTTTCCGTCCATTCGTTCTTGCTTCCGTCCGTCCTTGCATCCGTCTTTGTGACCGTCCATGCGTCCATCCATCCGTCCGTGCAGCCATCCAAGCGTCCGTCCATACATCTGTCTGTGTGTCCGTTCGTCCATCTAGTCAACACTTCAAGTACCACTATCTCGCATATTTCCATCATATATTCCGCACATAGAAGCACCACCATCCAGCGGACATTCCAAGGACTAAACGAGAGGTGGCACACGCACACCTTCTTACGGCTTGCGCTTCGTGTCTACTTCCCACCTTTAACCACCTCGAGTTCATGGTATATACTAGTTCACTGTATTGACGGCACTGCGGCCAAACGCTTGCTAAACTTTTTTAAAACCAAGGAGGTTGCGCCCAGCGAGTATAATGTAGCAACCCTTTCTTGTGAGATAGCGCTCAATGACCATGCTAATGGCTGCTAATGGAGAAATGAGAGACAAGAGAGTTTGGCCTATAGTTAACACGCACGCTGCGAATTTTCATTTTTCAACAACGCACAGGAGAAATCTCCCACCGGCACCTCTTGCAGGTCAAAGCTTGAGATTGGTTACGCACTACTACGAGGGACGAGCGGGTGCCGCTTGAAGGAGCCTCGCGCCTAAAATTTGAACCGCTCTCCCCTCCCTTGGCTACGCCACTGGTTGTTTTAGTCACCGCGTTTTCGTCCATGTGGTCGTCCATGCCTTGGCCCAGCTGGAGACGCTGCAAGCTGTAGCGTCTCTTCACCTGCCCGGCTGTCACTGAGCATTTCCTTTGTCTTATGGTGGTGCGTATGTTTTCAACCTCATTTCCGTGACGAATACGTCACTGAAAAGGCGCGAAACAGTGTGGAAGGAAATTATCGGCTCCCGCTCTCAGCATCTGTTTCCGCCAGTTAATTAATGTGTGCCATTGAATGGATTACATCGATCGACGCATAACATCGAGGAGAACAAGGCTACATCAATTTTCAATGATGGGTGAGCTTTTTGTCATTTTACGAGACTTTTTGTGCCGATGACGCCATGCTTGAGGTAGGCCTACGCCGAGCCGGGTCAGTGCCACACAGACGCACGCCATGTGGCGTTAGTCGGGGGCGAGTGGCCGCACGTTCGACATGCAACTAATGATGAACTGGGAGAGCATATCTCCGGATGAGTGCACCGAAGAGTACGGGTGGCAAGCAGCAGTTTCCAAGCGAATGTTGACCAAATCCGCTGCTAGCGAGGACTCGGCTGGAGCTGGGCCTTACATAAACGCAGCGTTTAGAAGACTTGAGAACGGCAATTGGGTCAAGAAAAGGGTCGCCAGGGCCTCCCGCATGCCGTACATGCCTAAGGTTTACTTCAAGATCATCCTAAAACCACGTAGCGGCATAAATATTTGCAAGATGGGTTCCACCCATCTTGTATCCAGCCATCCAGCCATCATAAAAGTTGCAGGGCTGTGCTTGGACCAGAAGGCATCAGACATCATCTGCCTGAACTTCAGCCAGAGCATAACGGTGGCGAGTACACCGGAGCGGGAAAATGCTGAGAGAGACGTGAGAATAAGAACAATAGACCTGGGTGGTTGCAATTATGAGATCAACGCCTACGAGGCTGCACCAGACAATATGTGCAAAGGAGTGATGTGCCAACGGGCCGACTGAGCTTGAGAAAAATATTGTCAACCGAAGGAACCCCTTGGCGCTCGCGGCTACAAGAAATAAGAATACCGGCATTGTGGTCATCGCCTTTGACGGTCACAAGGTTCCAAATTTCATCAGGTAGGATCAGACCCTAGTGAAGTGTTCGCTCTACAAGAAAAAGATCGATATATGTTACGCTTGTGGCCAGCTCGGTCACAGATCTGACGTGTGCCCCACTCCGGAAGAGACCGTGTGTAGAGGATGTGGCGCAATAAACGTGAGTAAGGAACGCAGGTGTTAACCCAGATGTGAACTTCGAGGTGGTCCACACCCCACAATTGACAAGATGTGCAGACAGTACACAATTCCATACGTTGTCAGAAGAAAAAGAAGTGAAAGAGCAAGGACAGCCAATGCTAAAAAGGAGCAAGTCGACAATCCACTGAACCCAAGCTGCACTTCATGGCATCAGCTTCAATGGATGATTCGAAGCCACCAGCAGCATCTCGCAGCAGGTCCAGGTCTCGAAAGCGCTCCTGATCGAGAGTAAGGAGTGCATCCAGATCCAGAAGAAGGAGTGAGTTCAGGTCCAAATCCGTGGTGAGGTCTGGGAATCGGAGTCCAATAATCAACCCGGAATCCGAAGGAGGCATTGGTTCCACGTGGGCCGACAAAGTAAAAAGATCAGCAATGATGGACAAGACGTCAACTATCAGAGGACAATCTTCCGACAACAGACGACTTGCCTGGACTGATGGTGTGCGAACCGAACCGGTAAGTGTCGTGTTTTGCGACCCACCCCCAAAGCAAAGTAGTGAAATGGAGAGGGTCAAGAAAGAAAATGAAGAACTAATGGAGATTAACACGAATATGCTTACAGGATCAGCAGCAATTACAAAACTTTTGAGTGAAACCGAGCAGACCAAGAACAAAAACACGCAAAAGAAAACACCGATTCCCGTGCCAGTGGATGATGGGGCCATGTCGGCCAAGCGCAGAGCCGTCGAAAGTAAGCTCAAGAACAATGAAACACGCATTGAGGAAATGAAACAAACACCAGCCTCATTTGCAGATCAAATAAAAATGATCACGGACAGCATCTCACAGTTAAAAATGAGTGTGGGGCAAATGCAGAATATAATAAATGATCCCAGGGAAGGGCTTAGGGCATTTAGCGAAAGAGTGAAAACTCTTGAAATGATGTCCATGTCCGGTAACGACAGAGTGCAGTGTGGACCATCGTTCCTAACAGCCCCCATGGTTCCCCTGGCAGGGGATACGAATATCCGATATGGCTCACACTAAAATGAAATTTCGAGTGTGGCAATGGAATCGCAGGGGGTACAACAACAAACAATTCACAATCCAGCAATATCTCAGATCAAGACAATCTAAGCCAGATATAATTGCACTCCAAGAAACTGGGTGCGGATACGTCACGCTCACTGGGTATGGAGCTATAGAGCGCGAAACCTATGGTAGAGGCCTATATGTGTTTGTAAATAAACAGCTGACACACATCTCTGATGATCTGGGCATTCGGGACAAGCACTTAAAGTATCTAATGGTGGAGGTATTCGTGCCGGTCCCATACAAAAATCAAAGATGCAACAACTCTTTTGTCCTCAACATTTACAGTAACCCGAAGCACTACAAGCAACAGTTCAAGAAAATTTTCATGAAAGATACGAAACTCATGAAAGCTAGACCCCTAATCATATTAGGGGACTTCAACGCTGCTCATGAACTCTGGGGATATACTGCAACAAACCCCAAAGGCAGGAATCTATGGCATCATGTGGACGAGCAAGACCTGGTCTTGATTACAGATAAAGGGTGTCCCACAAGACTCGGCAATTTTGTCTGTAGTGGCACCACTACCGACTTAACCTTTGTCAAGAACGCAGAGCATCCCATATGGACAAATTCCGCTCATACCATCGGCAGTGATGACTGATGACTATGTTCTCGAGGTTAAGCTGGAAGTTGAGAAAAGGCCGCACTTGAGAATTTAAGGTTGTTGATTAGGATGTCTTTCGCAGTATTAGAACGCAAAGCGAACCAAATGCTCCCAAACCAAGCCTCAAAGAGTGGTGCAAATCCATCAAAAATGATATCAAGTCAGCCACCAGAAATCCTCTCACTGACGCTAACGTAGAGGCCATGGATTCTAAACTAGCCCACTTATTCAAGCAAAGCAAGCCATTACTAAAAATGGCGGACTGAAAGACTCAATCATAAACCAAGGAAGAAAACAGCAGAACTGAATAAACAAATTGAACTGCACTGCATCAACTTATGTAAGCAGCGGTGGGATGAATTTTGTGAAACGATTGATGGGCAGATCAGGAACGGCAAAGCATGGAAACTGATTAAGCACTTCCTAGACTGGCAAAGCACCAGGTCGAACCAGCTACACTGTCTAGCCCGGGCTATACGCACAGCCCTTCGAAATCAAGACATAGAAACAGTTACTAAACAACTCATAGACAAATACCTACCAGTCGCTAAGGAGCAAAAACAATTTCCACAATCGGAATACCGGGGAGCCCCTCAGCCGGAGCTGGATGGACCTTTTACTTTATCTGAAATCAGAAGGCTGTTAAGTGAGCCAAACAGAAAGTCTGCCCCTGTCCCGGATGGCGTGACCAACAAGTCACTCAGGAATTTCGACGAGCCCTCTATTGAATCACTGACTGATTTCATTAACGAAGCTTGGAATTTGGGGGAAGTTCCAGATGAATAGAAACTTTCTAAAGTCATACTAATACCAAAACCGGGTAAACCTCTAAATCTGAACTTGCGGCCAATATCGCTAACATCATGTGTAGGAAACGTTGCCGAGCATGCAATCCTCAACAGGCTTAAGGATTTCTTGGAGGACAACAACATATACACCTACAATATGTTAGGCTTCAGATCCTCACTCTCTTCTCAGGATGCTATGAAGCATATTAAACACCACATTCTGGACGGGTACTCTAGAGATATCAAAGCCATTCTCGGACTAGACATGGAGAAAGCATTCGACAACATCATCACAAATACATCCTTCAAACGATAGAGGAAATCGGACTTGGATCGAGAATGTGTAATTGCATAAAATCTTTCTTAGGGGCACGTACAGCGACGTTAACGGTAGGAAACACCAACTCAGATGTGGTTCAACTCGGTGATCGTGGAACCCCTTAAGGCTCGGTGATCTCTCCCGTCCTCTGCAACCTGAGCATGATAGGCCTGTCGAGGAAACTGAGCAATATCAGCAACATTCACCACACCATCTATGCTGATGACCTTGCCATATGGTGTACTGGTGGTAGTGAGGGACAGGTACAAGATGCACTTACAAAAGCGGTGCAGACAGTGTAGGAATACTTGAGACCCACTGGTCTGAGGTGCTCCCCACAGAACTCGGAGTTATTACTTTACAGAAAAGAGAAAAGAGGGAGACCTAAGGGCGGGAAGCCACTATCCGAAAGTGGCATACATATTGTCACGTGATCACAGAACGACCACAACGTCTGTTCACAGGAGCAGCACTGGACGTCGAGCCGAACCGAACGTTAGAGCACGAGCACACACCAACCGTCCTCTTCTTCTTTCACACCATGGCACATACTCGCATTGGCATGGCTTAACCTCGTTCCATGCCTGTGGCATTACCCCCCCCTTCGAAAAAAAAGTACCGCCCCGATGACCAATGCCGATTAAAAGTTAAAGTAGTCACGTACACGCACAAAGACGCGTGAAGAAGCAGTGTCAGGTGGCTCGGGGGTAGTGAGGCTTCATCCGTGACACATGAACAATGTCGGGCTGCTGGGAACATTGAGATCGCTGAGCTGTGTCTTCAAGCAGAATTTCGTAGTTGACATCTGTGAGAAGCCGTAGTACTCTATAGTGCCACGTTCCATTTCCCAAGTTTTTGTTATCGTCCCAAAACACCACACGATTCTCAGCGCAAACCGCGCCTGCAGTTTTCGAGAGTGTTCCGGACTGTAGTAGATCATTTCGATAAGATCACGCCCACTGTGCAGATTGTTCTGGAACGTACGCCGCCGCCGACGATAGCGCTAGAACATTCGACGGCGGGAGTATAAATGCCGACGCGCTTCGCCGCTTGTCAGTTGTTGATCGAAGGCCGACGCTCCGTTCGCCGCTATCAGTCTGAGACTGCTATCTGTGCGAGACTGCTGCTGTAATTAGACTTTCTGTTTACCGGGCACAGGTTCGCCCAAATAAACAGTTAAATTCCAACAAGAAGTCTCCTGTCTTCGGCCACGTCACGACCCCGTGACATTTGGTGGAGGTGCTGCTTCGTTCATGTACCGGACGCCCCCGTCAAGCCGTGAACCCAGCCCACGTCGCGGAGAAGACACCGACGCCAACAAGGAGCAGCGAACAAGCCGCCGACAGAAGGGCTACCACCGGAGTACGGGCTTCTACACGACAAGCCGCGGAAGACCAAGGCCATGACCGCGACTGCAGCGACAATGACAACCGCAGCGTCCCAGCCCACGATGGTCATGCATCAACCCAGGGAACCACCAATTTTCCATGGGTCATCGTTCGAAGACCCGGAGTCCTGGCTAGAGACATACGACCGTGTGGCCGCCCTCAACCACTGGGACCATTACGAAAAGCTGCGTCGTGTGTTCTTCTATTTAGAAGACACCGCAAGGACCTGGCTCGAAAATCGGGAGTCCACGCTCCGAACGTGGGATGTTTTCTGCGGCGCATTCCTGCAAACGTTCGCGAGCGTCGCTCGAAAAGAGAGGGCCGCTGCTTTATTAGAGACCCGGGTTCAGCTACCGAATGAAAATGTCGCCATTTTCACAGAAGAAATGACCCGACTATTCCGTCACGCTGACCCAGACATGCCTGAGGAGAAGAAAGTTCGTTTCCTCATGCGAGGGGTCAAGCAGGAGCTCTTCGCGGGGCTGATGAGAAACCCACCGAAAACCGTCCAAGAATTTGTAGCCGAAGCGACCACTATTGAAAAGACCCTGGACATGCGCACCAGACAGTATAATCGTCGCCTGACTGCAGACTGCGCTGCTGCTCAAGCCAGTAACTCCGGAGACCTGCGTGAAACGATCCGAGCGATCGTGCGGGAAGAGCTGCGCAAGCTGTTGCCTTCGGCGCAGCCTCAAGTGGATTCGATCGCCGACATTGTGCGAGAAGAAGTTCGGCAATCGCTTCAAATTCCCCACGCACCGCTGCCCGAGCCGGAAGCTATGAGCTACGCCGCTGCAATGCGCCACAACGCTCCTCCCCGTCCACGCCAAAACGCCGCCCCATCGCACTTCCGCCGACAGACGCCACCGCCGCCACCACCCCCACCGACGTCATACCGTTCGCCAGCGGCCCAGCGCAGTGCACCGAGGAAGACTGACGTCTGGCGCACCCCTGACCATCACCCGCTCTGCTACCACTGCGGCGAGGCCGGACACACATACCGCCGTTGCCAGAACCGACAGATGGGACTGCGTCGCTTCGCCGTCAATGCACCGCGTCCGCAGCCAGGAGATCGGCCACGTTACATCGCCGACTACCTGACAGGTACTCAATAGACACCACGAAGTCCTTCCCGTTCGCCGTCGACCAACCGCCGCATGTCACAGTTAAATTAAATGTCACAGCCAAATAAACAGTTAAATTCCAACAAGAAGTCTCCTGTCTTCGGCCACGTCACGACCCCGTGACAATAGGAACCGAAGTAGCGGTGAAGTAACTTTTCCGAGTGGCCCCTTTTGCGAACGGGGATCCACAGCCAGACCAGATCACCGGGTTGGTAAATGACATGGCGATGACGGAAGTTGTACCTCTGCGAGCCGATTCGTTGTTGTTTTCGGATCCGCTTGAGTGCAAGCTGGCGGGCCGCGTCGGCGAGCCGGAGAAAGTCGTTCGCATCAGTAGTAATATCGGTCGTTTCAGGCAACAGCATGGCATCAAGCATCGTAATTGCTTCTCGGCCGTGAAGCAACCGGAATGGAGTGAAACCCGTAGTCTCTTGAACCGCAGTGTTGTAAGCGAACGTTACGTATGGCAAAATTGCAATCCAGTTCTTGTGATTACGGTCGACGTACATAGATAGCATGTCAGCGAGCGTCTTGTTTAATCTCTCCGTCAGACCGTTGGTTTGTGGATGGTATGCGGTTGTTTTGCGATGAGCTGTTCCACTAAGTATCGTGACGTCTTGCATCAATTGGGCTGTAAAGGCTGTTCCACGATCAGTGATAAGAAATGTTGGCGCTCCATGGCGGAGGACGATGTTGTTGATAAAAAAATACGCAACATCATTGGCGGTGCCTCGTTGTAGGGCTTTCGTTTCGCAGTACCTCGTTAAATAGTCAGTAGCGACTACGATCCAGCGGTTGCCATCATGTGACTTCGGGAGGGGCCCAAGCAAGTCAATGCCGATTCGTTCAAACGGTTGTGACGGGGGTGCAACAGGCTGTAATAAACCAGCAGGGCGCACAGGTGGGGCTTTACGGCGCTGGCAATGATTGCATGTTTTAACGTAATGCTTGACATCCTGGGTGAGCTTTGGCCAGTAGCAGCGAGTCCGAATCCGGGCAAGGGTGCGTGCGAATCCTAGGTGGCCGGAGGAAGGCTCGTCGTGGCAGGCAGATAAAATGTCAGCACGTAGCCCTGGTGGAACGACGAGGAGGTACTCAGTCGCATAAGGTTCGAAGTTCTTTTTGTAGACGATGTCGTTGCGGAGACAAAATGACCCTGAACGTGCAAATGTCGATGGTGGACTCGAGCTGCGACCTTGAAGGTATTTGATAAGTTGTTGGATCTCTGAATCATTCCACTGTTGTTGGGCGAAGTCGGATTCACTGACTGCACAAAGAAAATGGCCATCGGTATCATCGTCCCTCGATGTCGTCGCGAGGGGTGCGCGCGAAAGGCAATCAGCATCAGTGTGCCTGCGGCCCGACTTGTAGACGACTGTAACCTCAAATTCTTGAAGGCGTAAGCTCCACCTCGCGAGGCGCCCTGAAGGGTCCTTGAGATTGGCCCGCCAACAGAGGGCATGATGGTCCGTAACTACTCTGAATGGACGGCCATACAGATACGGTCGGAACTTTGTTATCGCCCAAATAACAGCAAGACATTCCTTCTCCGTGGTCGAGTAGTTAGTTTCCGCAGATGACAAAATGCGGCTAGCATAAGCGATGGGACGTTCAGCGCCGTCTTGCCACTGGACGAGTACTGCACCAAGACCGATGTTGCTTGCGTCAGTGTGAAGTTCGGTGGTGGCATCTTCATCAAAGTGCCCTAGTAAGGGTTCACTCTGAAGGCACTGCTGAAGCTGGGAAAAAGCGGCTCTCTGCTCTGGACCCCACACAAAAGGAGTATCCTCCTTCGTTAAACGGGTAAGGGGTTCAGCGATGTTGGCAAAGCTCTGGACAAAGCGCCTGTAGTAGGCGCAGAGACCCAAAAACCGGCGCAAATCCCGTTTGTTCGAAGGTGGAGGAAATGGAGCAACAACCATGGTCTTTTCTGGGTCTGGTCTAATGCCATCGTGACTGATAAGGTGGCCGAGGAACTTTAGCTCTTCGTAGCCGAAATGACACTTCTCCGGTTTTAGAGATAGGCCTGCGGATCGAATAGCGACGAAGACGGACTGAAGTCGTTGTAAATGTTGCTCAAATGTTTTGGAAAAAACAATGACGTCGTCTAAATACACGAGGCAGGATTCCCACTTCAGACCGGACAGGACGGTGTCCATCATCCTTTGGAACGTTGCCGGTGCAGAGCACAATCCAAATGGTAACACTTTGAATTCGTAGAGGCCATCGGGAGTTATGAATGCTGTTTTTTCCCTGTCACGTTCATCGACCTCGATCTGCCAGTAGCCGCTGCGTAAATCCATTGAGGAAAAATATTGGGCATGTCGAAGTCGATCCAGTGAATCATCTATGTGTGGGAGAGGGTAGACGTCTCTCTTCGTCACTTTGTTGAGCTTCCGGTAATCGACGCAAAATCGAAGAGTGCCGTCTTTCTTTTTAACAAGTACGACGGGTGACGCCCATGGACTGTTCGAGGGTTGGATGACATCGTCGTCGAGCATCTGTTTCACTTGAAAACGTATTGCCTCTTGTTCTTTTCGCGACACGCGGTAGGCGTGCTGTCGTACAGGCCGTTCGGTAGGGTCCGTTATAATGCGGTGCTTCACGCTTGGGGTCTGCTTGATTTTGGAGGTGGACGCAAAGCAATCCCTATACGTACGTAAAATCATGCGTATCTGCTGTTGCTGCGCACAGGATAGCTGGCAATTCACGTCAACCGTACTGGCTATATCAGTGTTGTTAAGGCGTTTAATAGCCGGTCCACAGCGAGCAAGCACAATGGCGACAGTAACGGCCAAGCACGGGCTCTCAGTGCGAGCGGCGTCCTTGTTGGGTAGCCCCACTAGAAGGTACTCAAGAGTTCGACCCATTTCATAGTTCGGAGGCTTCGCTACAATTACCCCGGGGTCGAAGAGGGAGCCGCCTGGCGACCTAACAGCTTGTTATTATGAGCGGGTCATAATAAGCCTTCAGGCGCTCCACGTTGACGATGTCTCGCCCACGGCGGCGCATGTCCGAAGATTGTTCAACGGGTTCGATCAGATAGTTGACGGGTGAGGTGCGCTCGATGACACGGTAGGGGCCTTCGTATTTGGGACGTAGTTTGGAAGAGAGGCCAGCGGCAGAGGTCGGAATCGAGAGCCATACAAGCGCACCAGGAAGGAACGTGGGCTCAGAAGTGGTGCTGGCATCACGGATACTCTTCTGCCGCTCTTGCTCTTGCGTGGTAAAAGTCTTGGCAAGCTCGCGACACTCTTCAGCAAGCCTGGCTGTCTCGGAAATAGGTGTACACTCAGATGGATCCGGCGTGTACGGGAGTATCGTGTCCATGGTGTGCGACGGGTGCCTTCCGTACAGCAAGTAGAAAGGTGAAAAACCAGTCGTGCTCTGAGGGGCGGTGTTGTAGGCGTAGGTGACAAAGGGCAAAGGGCAGTATATTATCCCAATTAGTGTGGTTGGCAGCGACGTACATAGAAAGCATGTCGCCGAGGGTGCGGTTAAAGCGTTCGGTGAGGCCATTCGTCTGTGGGTGGTAAGCAGTAGTTTTGCGGTGGACAGAATGGCACTCCGTCAGAATGGCTTCGACGACTTCCGACAAGAAGACACGGCCTCGATCGCTGAGAAGCTCTTGGGGTGGTCCGTGGCGCAGTATAAATCGATGCAGCAGGAAGGACGCAACATCGCGCGCAGCAGCCGCAGGGAGAGCGGCGGTTTCGGCGTATCGCGTTAAATGGTCAACGGCAACGATGGCCCAGCGGTTACCAGCCGACGTCAGAGGAAGTGGTCCATACAAATCGATACCTACGCGCCCAAAGGGACGGTCAGGGCAAGGTAACGGTTGTAGACTGGCGTGCGACATGTGAGCTGACGGTTTACGGCGTTGGCAAGTGAGGCAAGAGCGAACGAACTGCTGCACATAGCGGTACACCCCGCGCCAGAAGTAGCGTTGTCAAATGCGATGGTAGGTTTTGAATACCCCAGATTGCGCGCATTGCGGATCAGAATGGAAGGATTCACATATCTCTGACCGCAGACTGCGGGGTATCACGAGTAACCACTGCCGGCCGTCGGCGTCGTAATTGCGTCGGTGTAGAAGGCCGTCACGAATGGCGAAATGGCGAGCTTGACGACGCAATGCACGTGTGGATGGCGTTGCGGATGGATCAGAGAGCAAGTCGATCAGCGGGCCGATCCAATTATCCTTTCGCTGTTCGGTAGTGATTATGTCAACGTCAATGGCAGAAACAGCAGCCGAGGATACTGAGCAGAGCACATCACCTTCAGGCAGAGGGGAGCGCGAGAGGGCGTCGGCATCAGCATGCTGGCGTCCATTGCGGTACAGCACGCGGATGTCGTAGTCTTGTAAACGAAGAGCCCAACGGGCGAGACGGCCTGAGGGATCCTTCAATGATGAAAGCCAGCATAGTGCATGATGATCGGTGACGACATCGAATGGGCGACCATACAAATACGGTCCAAACTTTGTAAGAGCCCAGACGATCGCCAGGCACTCTTTCTCCGTGACGGTGTAGTTTGTTTCAGCTCTCGTGAGCGTACGGCTTGCATATGCTACGACTTATTCAGGGAATCCGGGTTTGCGCTGCGCCAGGACAGCGCCGAGGCCTACACCGCTGGCGTCTGTGTGCACCTCCGTCGGGGCCGTAGGGTCGTAGTGGCGTAGAATGGGAGGAGATGTCAACACATGGCGGAGCTTCGCGAACGCGTCGTCGCACTCAGACGACCATGAATTGAGGGACCCGTTACTTCCAAGGAGCTTCGTCAGCGGTGATATGATCGTGGCAAAGTTTCGTATGAAGCGTCGAAAGTACGAGCACAGGCCCACGAAACTACGCAGTTCTTTGACGGACGCAGGTTTGGGGAATTCGGCCACGGCCCGAAGCTTGGCTGGGTCAGGAAGAATGGCATCCTTGGACACGACGTACCCAAGGATGGTGAGTTGCCGTGCTGCAAAGCGGCACTTCTTCAGATTTAGTTGCAAGCCGGCATTGCTGACACGTGCAAAAACTTCTTTCAGACGTTGGAGGTGCGTAGAGAAATCTGGAGCGAACACCACAACGTCATCGAGGTAACACAAGCACGTGTGCCATTTCAAGTTGCGCAGAACGGTGTCCATCATGGGCTCAAAGGTCGCAGGGGCATTACATAGACCAAACGGCATGACGTTGAATTCGTACAAGCCGTCGGGTGTGATGAACGCAGTCTTCGGTCGAGCGTCATCAGCCATGGGTACTTGCCAGTACCCCGAGCGCAGATCGAGAGAAGAAAAAAATTCGGCTCCGTGAAGGCTGTCAATTGCGTCATCGATGCGCGGCAGTGGGTAAACATCCTTGCGAGTGATTTTATTGAGCCGTCTGTAGTCTACACAGAACCGCGCAGAACCATCTTTCTTCGCAACAAGAACAACTGGAGACGCCCATGGACTGTCCGAGGGCCGAATAACGTCGCATCTGAGCATATCATCAACCTGCTCGTTAATTTCCCGACGTTCAGCAGGCGACACGCGGTAGGGACGTTGCCGTAATGGTGGATGGGCACCAGTGTCGATACGATGCGTAACAGCGGACGCACGACCGAGAGAGCTTCGCCCGACATCGAAAGAAGAACGATATTCTCGCAACAGGTTCAGAAGCTGGGAACGCTGTACCGACGTGAGGTTGTCATCAATGCAAGGGCCAAATACATCAGGAGATGACGAATCAGAAGTGGAAACAGCACTGATGGTACGCAAATTGGGAGAACGCGAGTCATCAGGTACGTCCAGGACTTGTGCGTTATCCACTGGTTCCACTCTGCCGAGACATTCCCCTCGAACCAAGGTAACAGTGTACGGGGATGGGTTGGTCACGAAAATAGAGGCGTTGCCCTGGGTGATTTGCACGGTCGCGAAAGGTACTAGCAACCCTTTCCTTCGGCAAGCACGGTCGGATGGCGAAACGAGTGCAATTGTGTCGGAGAGTCCAGCGCAGTAGACAGATACACCCATCGTGGAGCTTGGAGGCACTATGGTATCGTCTTTCACGAGAATCTTGCTCACTTTCGAAGAACTGTCTTCCGGCGTCAAATGCGAGAAGGGGGAGAGTTCAATTTCGGCGGCGGCACAATGGATGACGTCGTCGTTGCGGGAGAGAAAATCCCACCCCAGGATGACGTCATGAGAGCATGCGGGAATGATGATGAATTGGGCGACATACAGAACGTCCTGAACGACAACGCGAGCTGTGCACCCTGCTGTAGGATGGATACGATGCAAACCGGCAGTACGAAGGGACAATCCAGAAATTGGCGTCGTCACTTTACGAAGCAAGCGGCAAAATTTTTCGTCCATAACGGATACTGCAGCTCCTGTGTCAATAAGAGCAGATGCGTGAACACCGTCCACAAGCACGTCAATGACATTAGATGGGCGGTTCTGAGGGCTTTCACAATGCGATAGCATCGCAGTCCTTGCCTCGGGGACTGCGACGACTAGTTTTCCCGCTCGTGAGCAGCTGAACTTGGCCGCATGGGGGACGGGGAACGACGTCGTGGAGACGGTGACCTACGAGAAGATGAAGCTAGGCGAGTTGGCGGTGGCATAGACGGCGTTTCCTCGTGATAGGTACGCCTAATCTGGCCAGCAACAGGCGACGAGATATGGGGCGTCTGTACGCGAGTGCAATAACGTGCTACGTGGCCGGCGTAACCACAGGCAAAGCAAATGGGCCGGTTGTCCGATGTGCGCCATCGGTTCGCCGGGGTATGTCTTGTCCATGACGCAAGAGCCGATGGACGGAACGGTGGCTGGAAAGGCTGCAGGGGGTGCTGGAGCTGAGTCTGAGAGGTCACGTCAACATACGTAGCCGGCATACCCGCTGCAAAGGATGGAGGTCGTGCGGCATCTTCGGCGTAAGTCAGTGGGGCGGGCGCTTGAACGACTGGAGGCGGCCTGGCGACCACTTGGGCGTAAGTTGGGGGTACAGGAGCCGGAAGCTGTTGTGGGTGGTATGCAGGCATAACCTCCGCTATTTCCTGCTCAATCGCTCGGCGGATGGGGGGGGGAAAATGGTAGTGGCTGATTGTTGAGCAGCCGGTGGGTGGGCGAAGGGCAGGAGAGAGAACTGCCGTGCGATTTCCTCACGTATGAAGGACTTGAGGTCTGCCAGCAGTGCCACCTGGTCACAGCTCGCCTCCAAGCCTGCAAGCCCTGCATCTCGTGGTGTGGAGCGACGGGTCATCGAACGCTGCCGGCGGAGCTCCTCGTAGCTCTGGCACAGCGTGATGACCTCAGCTACTGTGCCTGGGTTTTTGGCCAGCAGCATCGTGAAGGCATCATCGGCAATGCCCTTCATGACGTTCCGGATCTTGTCTGATTCGGACATGCTGTCGTTGCATTTCTTGCATAGGTCCAAGACGTCTTCAATGTAGCTGGTGAATGATTCACCGGCCTGCTGAGCGCGTTCGCGTAAGCACTGCTCGGCTTGCAGCTTACGAACGGCAGGGCGGCCAAAAACGTTGGTGATAGCGGTCTTAAAATCGGGCCAGGTTGCGAAATCAGACGCGTGGTTGTTATACCACATGCCGGCCACACCCGCGAGGTAGAAAACCAGGTTGCCGAGTTTACCTGCCTCGTCCCAATGATTGGGGACGCTGACGCCTTCGTACATAACGAGCCAGTCCTCGACGTCGGTGCCATCCGCGCCGGTGAAGACAGGTGGGTCGCGGATGCGGGGGACACCGGAACATGGCGTCGGCGCAGGAGGAAGCGTTTGCTGGGCGGCGTCTTGTTGCATGGTTGAAGGCACGGTACGGGATCTAAGCTCCAAGGGCATCGATTGTGAACCGAAGATGTTTGAAGCGCACAGCACTCTCCACCAAAATGTTAAGGCGTTTAATAGCCGGTCCACAGCGAGCAAGCACAATGGCGACAGTAACGGCCAAGCACGGGCTCTCAGTGCGAGCGGCGTCCTTGTTGGGTAGCCCCACTAGAAGGTACTCAAGAGTTCGACCCATTTCATAGTTCGGAGGCTTCGCTACAGTGTTACCTTCGGCAGCAGTGGCAATCGGAGCGATAGTGGAACATTCTGCGTCATCGATGGCTTCAAAGTTCGCGATTGCTGTTCGCTTTGTTAAGTGTTGGTACTGGCCGCCGAAATTCGTGATCAGAAGCTGAGTCCTCCGATGTTTCAGTTTGACGATAGCACGTGCGACACAAATCTGCCGAGCCAAGAGCACCAAGAGGTTAGTTTCCGCGATGCCACTACTCTTGTTGTCACAGTCGCTCTCCACCGTTACCAACATACTGGCTCGCGGCGGCAGTGCGATGGTGTCGTCAGCAATTCGAAGTGTTGTGGTCGGCGCAACTGCATCCTTTCGTAGGGATGTATGGTCGTTAGATAACGTTATGAGCAGGTCGCGAAGGTTAATAATGGCTCCATGCTCGCGGAGAAAATCCATTCCGAGAATCAGGTTTTGGGAACATTCGCGCAATACAACGAAGGAAACAATGTACGTCGACTCACGAATTCGGAGGCGGGCAGTGCACATTCCTAGCGGTGTCAATAGGTGACCTCCCGCAGTCCGGAGGTTGGTTCCATGTCCCCAAGGTGTCGTTACCTTTCTTAGCTGTGCAGCGAGGTCAGCGCTTATAACAGAATTATCGGCACCCGTATCTACCAGAGCGGTCAGCGGGTGGTTGTCGAGAAGAACAGAGATACAAGCAGAGACCAGTTTGTCGTCGATAGCACACGTCGGTGAAAGAATGTCGTCGGATGTCGGCAGGCAAATCGGGGGAGGGTCTTGTAACGGTCGATCAACAGCGGCCTCACCCCCAGAGGTCGCTGTTCTTAGTTTCCCCGGCGCGGGATTGTGGATCTAGGTGATCTTCCTGAAAGGACGTCCGCAAAGGTTGATTGTTGGCCAGGTGACGTGGAACGCCGTGGAGATGGTGAGCGGGATTGGCGACGCGGAAGGTTTGAGTATCATTGGCTTGCCAAATATTCGGCGATAGCACGGGGCCGCTCACCATCTCTGGGTCGACGAGCATCCGGACGAAAGCCGGGAAGACCCATGTGCCTGTAGGCGCACTCACGGTAGATGTGACCTGGTTCACCACAGTGATAACATAGAGGCCGGTTGTCGGGAGCACGCCATACACTGGATTTCCGTGTAAGGGGTGGGTTGCTGTACTGCGGTGGTCCCGAGTAGAACGACGGTGCAGGGTGGACGGACGGGACGGATAGCCAACAGCTGGTGCAGGAGTACGCAGTGCTTCCGCGTACGTTAATAGCGGAGCTTCGGCTGGACGCGGGGCCGTCATGGGTTGGACTTCGGCTGCACGCGGAGTCGTCATGGGGTGCACCAGCTGCCGGACCTCTTCGCGAACGACATCCGTTAAAGCAGCAACATGGGGCGGAGAAGACACTACGTGCAGCTTTTGCAGCTCCTCGCGCACAATACTGCGCACGAGCTCCGTCAGGTCTTTTACAGTCGTGACGTCAGGTGTTTGTAGGGCCGACGACACTGACGAAAGACTGCCAGGACGTTCATACTGGTACGAACGCTGCCTTAGCATTCTCTCCATTGTCGTGGCTTCGCGAAGGAAATCCTCTACAGTGCTGGGAGGGTTCCGCACTAGTCCCGCGAACAGCTGCTCCTTCGCTCCCCGCATAAGAGGCGCACCTTCTTTTCTTCCGTCATTGAAGACTCGGCTCGCCTGAACAGCCGCGTCATGTCCTCAACGAACATGGCAACACTCTCGTTCGGACGCTGGTTTCGGGAATTGAGGAGCCGTTCCGCTTGCTCCTTTCGGTCAGAGCTTCGGAAAGTATTTCGCAACTGGTTGCAAAACTCTGGCCAGGTTGTCATAGTGGCTTTATGGTTTTCGAACCAAGTGCGCGCAGAGTCCTCGAGATAAAAGTGGACGTACCGAAGCTTTCGCTGCTCGTTCCACTCGTTGACGCTGCCGCAATGGTTGTAGTCGTCGAGCCAGTCGTCGAGCCAGTCGTCCTCATAAGGGTCACCGTGGAACGGCTTCGGAGTACGCGGGACGTTGAAGAACCATGGAGGAGGCAGCGTTGATGTTTCTTTGGTTTGCGTTCCCGCACTAGCCATAGTACTGTCGAGTTGAGGAAATGGTCCGAATTCAGGAGGTAGGCCTAGTTGTCGCCTGCTACGCCGTAGGTCAGCTGGTTCTTCCAAGTCGCGGCTAGTGTCGGGACCTTGCTGCTGATTGCAGTGCATACAACATTACCCCGCACCTCCACCAGAAAATGTCACGTGATCACAGAACGACCACAACGTCTGTTCACAGGAGCAGTACTGGACGTCGAGCCGAACCGAACGTTAGAGCACGAGCACACACCAACCGTCCTCTTCTTCTTTCACACCATGGCACATACTCGCATTGGCATGGCTAAACCTCGTTCCATGCCTGTGGCAATATATTGACCGAAAACGGGGTAAATATGCCCAGAGGTGACACAATGAAGGTACTCAGTTATTTTATAAATGCAAATGGCGGGAATCACGTGGCACTCAAGAAATTTTTTTTAAGGCAGAGAACGCATACCAGGTGATCAGACGACTTGCAGGGAGACAAAAAGGCTCAAAAAAGGACAATCTCATCAGGTTCATCAACTCTTTCGTGCTATGTCATATATCATATGTGGCTTCTATGTATAACTGGACACAGACCTAATTAAAGAAGCAAGACGCGGTGATCAAGAAAGTCGTCAAGAGTGCACTGGGTCTCCCGCTTCGCACCAGAACTAAAAATTTCTCAAGTTAGGGGTACAAAACATGACTAAAGAAATTGCGGAGGCTCAAGAAAGGTCACAACTAGCAAGACTCTCTACAACTTGCACGGGGAGATCTATCCTCGATAGAATCATGATCAACACTGTAAGCGACTAGGAGACGTACACCAAGATACCACAGGACTTTGCTGAGAGCGTCATCGTTGCCCCATTGCCAAGAAATATGCACAAACCTTCTTCGTCGCCAGAAGGGTAGCCCGGGCTAAGGTTTTAATGAAGAAGTTGGTTAAAGGAGACAGGGGGGCTTGCTTTGTCGACTAGCCTCATATAAAGACCGAAATAGGTTCGCCACGGTAGTAGCTCACCACCAGGGCAGTTGTACCAACTGTGCCACGGCTTACACTTCCAAATTAAAAATCGCTGAACTGGTTGCCATCGCGTTGTCCATGACAAATAATCGATACACCGAGATATACAGTGACTCAAAACCAGCCATCAGAGCCTTCAGCAGGGGCAGGATCACACCACAAGCGTTTAAATTATTAATACTAAACGTGTCATTGATACACATTACATATATTGGTTTCCAACGCACCTAGGATCACTCGATGACATTCCCGTGAATCCAAATGAATCGGCCAACAGCATTGCCCGCGAACGTAGAAACCAGGACGCTTTTACACATGGCTTTGATTCTGCTGGATTCGAAAAATCTACAACGGGATACGCCTATGACATATAAAGAAATTACTAAACATTACTACCTGGGGAGGAGAGAGTTTGCACTCCTTACAGTACACTAAACAGAGTACAAGCAGTCACGTAGACAATTAGAGACACAGTCTTATTACTCACCGGCAGAGGCAAAAGAATGGTGCGATATAAAAGATATGGATGTTGTTTGCAAGGCATACAAGAAAGAAGTATGCACGCGTGAGCATATGCTCTGGGAGTTTGGGTCACTTGGCCATGGCATTTCCCGGTAATGGTTTACAGGGATGATAGTCTCACGACTACATCCCCCAAGTCGTGGCTGTCCAGTACGCCCATGACAGGGCTAGAAGGCTTGACCTCCCAGTCCCAACGTGGGATTAGCCAGGCAAGTGGCTACACCCTGTACAGGACATATAAATAAAGTTACTTTCATCCACCTATCCATACGTCACTGGAGTCTTAGTGGACCCCTGCATAACTCACTTTCATGTTAAAAACTTTGAGGGCGCTTGAGATTATACGCTTAATTTACTATATACGCTTAATATACTACATAACGCGATAGCATAATCGGTATGCGAGTGCGTCGCCTTTTCAGTTGCTAGCCTGGCTTCTCTTATCGATGAGGGCCTCAACCGCGCAGTTAGAAAACTAACGCCAGTGCATGTACATTGGCCCTTTCAAGCTATCCTGGAATGCCTATTGAAACTAAGGATGTCCAGTCCGCCGCGGTAATGTAGCTGTTACGGTTTTCGACTGCTGACCCAAAGGTCGCGGGTTCAACTCTTACCGCGGCGGCCGAATTTGGATGGAGGTGAGACCACAGAGACTCGTGTACTGTGCAATGTGAGCGGGCGTTAAAGGACGCCAGATGACCGAAATTACCGGAGCCCTCCACTACAGCGACTTTCATTATCATATCGTGGTTTTAGAAGAAAATTATTTATGTCTAGAAGCGTGCGTTGGGTTCTTCTTGAGGAGGGGGGCGGTGGTTCGTCGCAGCGCCCTCCTTTCTATTAAGCCAATGTATACGGCAGACTGCACCCCTCCCAGATGACAAGGGGAGGAGGCTATCGCGTTAAAATTGTTACAGTGGCTCTTTCAGTCCGGGCAGTCAGTCCAAACTTTATTCATGAATTGACATGAGGAGCCGATTCCCCTACAAAAAAGTAGATGCATGTGAAGAAAACACCAATGTTCTCAACACATTCGCTAAACGAGTACCGCGGACACAATACAGCATGCGTCAGAGATCATTCAAACTGTTCCTTTATTTTAGCCGACCAAAGCGTGAGGGTGCCATTTACGTGAGTGCCCACCAGACTACAATGTGTTGCAAACAACTATGGTTTCTAGAGTTCTCTGGGTCAGGGAAGTGGTCCTACTTGATTAACTTCTTCGAAAAGCATCCTCTGGTTACTCTTGTTCTCACAATGAGGTGTCCATACAAAACGGTAAAAAAACTCAGTGCTCGTTAATATTGCATGCCCCATTTCCACGTACTTCGTTACTCTGAGCAGTGACACAGAATTTTTGACACGAGATGTGGCATTCGCTCAATTTATTTGAATGCATGAGTTTCCTTTAGCAAAGTATGAATGGTGTCCGTTACGTAAAAGGTGTTTTATTTCAAGTGCAAAGAGCGCCCAAAGGGTCAACGGCGTGTTCCTGGCCATGGCATGACAGTGTTTTGACATGTTTAGCGAGCTCCAAGGCCGTGCCTTAGGCACTGAATGACGATAAGCGAGCAGTGATGACGTCAACAATTTTAGTGTTTTCATCGCAGTGTCTGCATGTGGTACACTCAGGTGGAGACGCGTTGCTGCCTGGCAACGGCTTCACTTGCTTTGTTTTGCTTGGTTTGTGCCGCGGGTTCTTGTGAATCGTGCGTTTTTATTGTGCCCCTTCAGGTGATACGTCGTAGAGTAGTGAGCGTGAATGCGAATATTTGAAGCTACTGTGACTGTGAACAAGCAACGCGCACTCAACATTCGCAAGTTTTACCAGCCAGCGTGGCCCTAGCGTGCGTCTCATCGCTGCTCGGTCCGTCGTGGATTTCAGAATCTCTGCTCAGATGTAGACTGAACTGAAAATAATTCGCCGTGCCATTAATCTCCGTGATTCCATATTTCTTCCTGTTATCATCGTTGCTTGCGGACGCTGATGACGGTGGTGACGGCAATGGGGACGGCGAAGACATGTGTATACATGTGCGTGCCGAGAAGATGAAACGTCAACTGAAAACTCGCGTCTCCATTCATGTGGCCGCTTGATCAGATGGGGCGGGACCGCGTGATGTGACCGCTTGGCAGCGTTCGCAGCGCTGAAAATTGGCGGGCTTTGCACCCGTGTAAAATTAGATTCAATACTGGGGATTCTAATCGACATTACATGCATGTATTATTTCGTCCCTCTGTTGCACTATTAGTACCGAATCATTACTACATGATCGATAACTACGCCTTGACGCAAAAAACGCACCGTGAGTCACTTAGACGTCACTGAACTTTTCATATCTTGTTCGTGTACCTGTGCGCTGTGTGTGAGTGAGCAGGCGTGCGTATTTCACGTCGCAAGCAATAACACAACGTGCGTCATGAAGGACCTCCGCTTGAAGGTGTCTTGCTCAGAGGCTGAGGCCTTGACTGGTCTGCACCAAGATCACAGTGTACGTGATGATGGCGCCACCCATCTGCGGCAACAAAAAAGAAAGACACGATATATCTCTTCTAAGCAGACTTCTTGTTCTACTCTTCACATACAAAGGAAATCCTGTTTTGCAGCAAGGGCAAAGCAAGAAATACCCTAGCTCCAAACTGAGATATTGTGCTAAATAACACCAGTAGCTACCTGTTTTGGATCCGATTATATGCAGTTCTACAGAATGCATGTAAGGCGAATAATACCAGAAACGAAAACGGTTTTCGCGTTGTCCGTCGTCTCAACGCGTAGTAAGCACTGAGCCCTGTACTGGCGTATGCGCAGACAGCACACACTCCAGCTTTCGCAACCACGCTATTTAACCACCGTTCAAGGTTCAGGCAACGCAGCCTTGGTACCAATGGCGCCCATTCATGTCCTTTTTCTGACAAAAAAGGGACATGTTGAGAGCTTGCTGTTCAGCTAGTTTGTAGCTCGTCATGTTGAATGAAGTTGGCGCCA
The DNA here is from genome assembly GCF_043290135.1 of Rhipicephalus microplus. Classification (NCBI taxonomy): domain Eukaryota; kingdom Metazoa; phylum Arthropoda; class Arachnida; order Ixodida; family Ixodidae; genus Rhipicephalus; species Rhipicephalus microplus. The sequence goes on along the minus strand of NC_134702.1, from coordinate 270,557,131 downwards.
CTTGGCGTTCCCTTGTTCAGGCAGACACATACACGCAACTCTGACCATTGTTAGCGGGGTATGTTCTTGCGTGTAAACTAAGACATGCCTGTCAGCGCCAAGTCCCTTCTAAATGTAAGATGAGTGGTGTATTCCTTCTCTTCTTCGGGAGCCATCGACGGCAGGCATCGCTCGCGAAACGCTGAGGCCTTTCGTGCGACGGAGATAATCGGCTCATTTCACCTCTGCTCCCCCGTCTTTGCTCTCACCCGCGCGCTGTTATTAGCGCGGAGGACATACGATGCGTAAGGCTATTTTAATGATGTGGACTTTACAGGGAACATGACGACAGACAACAGTGACAGCTCGACACTTAAAGCGCTGCACAAGCAGAAAGAAAGACGCACGAAGCGAATGCACAAGTATACACAGGGGAAGCGCAAACAACTGTCACAACCTTTTTTCGTCGTTGTGAGCAGCGTCCTCGTTTCGGAATTTAGGCTGCGGTAGCGAGCGAAGTGACCTACATGCTTTCTAGAGTGATAATACACAACTTAAAAGGCTAAGAGGCGGGGAGGGTGAACCATTTATTAACAACAAACAAAAAAAAGTCCTGAAATCACGAGTCTAATGAACACGCACGCAGAAGAGACTACACAGGCGGCGACATTTAGAGCTGGCCGAACTCGCACTCGCAGCGCCATCTCACTACTGACGAAAACGCGTTGAAATTTCTAAGCTCTGAGCACCTATAAGGGGTACATGGCGTACACAAATAGCTTGCCGCTAGCGCTCGTGAAACATGCGCATTGTGGCGTAGTGGTTGGCACCGCGATCAATGGTTAGAGAGGTCACTGGTCCGACGACCCACCAGAGCCTTTGCATAAAATTTTAAATGCAAAGCATTTCTTAGCGAACTTCGGCGATTTTGAGCGCATCTATCTATCTATCTATCTATCTATCTATCTATCTATCTATCTATCTATCTATCTATCTATCTATCTATCTATCTATCTATCTATCTATCTATCTATCTATCTATCTATCTATCTATCTATCTATCTATCTATCTATCTATCTATCTATCTATCTATCTATCTATCTATCTATCTATCTATCTATCTATCTATCTATCTATCTATCTATATATCTATCTATCTATCTATCTATCTATCTATCTATCTATCTATCTATCTATCTATCTATCTATCTATCTATCTATCTATCTATCTATCTATCTATCTATCTATCTATCTATCTATCTATCTATCTATCTATCTATCTATCTATCTATCTATCTATCTATCTATCTATCTATCTATCTATCTGCACATGTGTGGACGCTTCCGTGATCAACCCCTTAACTTGGGGCAAACCAAAATTATTTTGTGAGGGTAACATGGTTTCACGAATATGATTAGCGGGTCATGACATGAATAATGCCAAAATAACGTCGCGTACTAGTCACTTGCAATTAAATCCTTCAATTAAATCCGGCGACGACTCGTCGGATGACGACTTCGAGACCGTGAGAAGCAGGAAGGCCAAAAGAAGAAGTATCAAGTCGTCTTCACCAGCAGGGACATTAACGTCTCAGTCAAAAGGAGAATGCTGGCCGCACACCATCCTCTTCATGCCCGAGGACTCCACCATCAGCCTTCGAGCAGTAAACAGGCAAGCTCTCTCTATGTACTTTGAGGGGGTAGCACCAAACGACATTAAGGATATCCGGGTGAACACGCGGAAGAATATTCTAGCTGTGGACACAATGACTGCCAGCGCCATAGACAAGCTTCGCAGAGTATCAGATTTGGGAGGCATCAAAGTTCGACCGGTTATTCCAATGGACGGTGCCTGCACGGATTTAATTAAATCCTTCAAGGACGACGACGAAGTGTCTCTTCATAGAACGCTTCTGCTTTCGGCTCCGAGCATTGTTATCAAGTTTTTCGCTTTTTACGGGAGACGCTGCTCCCTGCCCCAAGGCGACGGACGCGGAGTCATCCACTGGTCCGCCCAGCCAGAGGTCTGCTATGGCGAGCTCCTCGGTAAATCAGCGCGCCTGGCCCAGAACCAGTGAGGCCAACGGTGATAGTCACTGCATCATGGCTGTGGACGTGGAGCCTTCTGCGGCTCTGTCCGACCATAGACCACCTTTGGCAAGCTCGTCGCGGAAACGAAGCACCTGTTCGAGCACCAGCGAGGACACGGAACTGTACTCGGCCACTGGCGACGACTCGTCGGATGACGACTTCGAGACCGTGAGAAGCAGGAAGGCCAAAAGAAGAAGTATCAAGTCGTCTTCACCAGCAGGGACATTAACGTCTCAGTCAAAAGGAGAATGCTGGCCGCACACCATCCTCTTCCTGCCCGAGGACTCCACCATCAGCCTTCGAGCAGTAAACAGGCAAGCTCTCTCTATGTACTTTGAGGGGGTAGCACCAAACGGCATTAAGGATATCCGGGTGAACACGCGGAAGAATATTCTAGCTGTGGACACAATGACTGCCAGCGCCATAGACAAGCTTCGCAGAGTATCAGATTTGGGAGGCATCAAAGTTCGACCGGTTATTCCAATGGACGGTGCCTGCACGGCGGGAGTAATCTACGACATTGATTTGGCCATAGCAAATTCGGACCTCCCAACTCTCATAAAACCAGCGAACGAAGGAGTTCTCATCGCGAATGTACTTCGCCTCGGAAACACCCGATGTGTAAAGATAATGTTCAAAGGAGATTCCATTCCGTCGCATGTCAAAGTGGGACACTTCCGACATCCTGTTCGACCATTTGTCCCTAAACCACTCCAGTGCCATAACTGCATGAAAATTGGTCACATCAAGAGTGTATGTACAAACACCACAGCATGCCCCCGATGCGCTGAGCCGCACACTGCAGACGCATGTCGGGCAACAAGTCTGAAGTGCAGAAACTGTGATGGTCCGCATGATGCTGCATCCAAGGAATGCCCTCGGATTAAGAAGGAAATCGCCATTATCAAACAAATGGTTAGGGACAATTCAACCCACAGAGAGGCTGCTGAAAGGGTACGGCGGCGACGTAGTCGCCGACGGAGGCGTGTAGGACAGAGTGTTGCGCATAACCCATTTCCTCCGAGCACGAGTGAAGTAGTAAGCACGAAGCGAAATGAAGTGGAGAAGCTCACAGCTGCGGATGAGTGGCCTACGCTTCCGCGTACGCAGCCGGCAAAGGAGCCTCCTGCGAGGCCTCGCCGCCCTACACCTTCCACCGAGTCTACTTCCGTTGAGGATGTGTCAAGGGTCGATCGACAGATCATCCCGATGTTACGATCCCTCGTCGCTGTCATGGCAGACATACTAAGAAGCCTGGGAACTCCAACCGCTCGAAGCGGGTTACAGGTGTTGGACGCGCTGAGCCCAGTCCTCGCCTCCCTCGCGTAGAGTCATGGCAGGAGATCAACAATCGTTCCGCAAAGACGTCAGAGAAGCATCAGTCATCCAGTGGAACGCAAGAGGACTTAGATCACGGATTTCCGATTTTCGTCAGTACGTGTTTTCTAACCGTTTCCCAATCATCGTAATATGCGAACCGAAATTATCAAACCCGATCAGGCTATCCGGCTACGAATCAATCCCGTCCAAAACCCGAAACGAAAGCAGCAAGGTCATTGTGTATATTCGCCGGGAGCTTACCTACATCATTCAACCTGTGTCGCCTCATGATGAGAACCAATATATTTGCCTGACTGTGAAGCAGAAAACCCTCACCTTCACATTAATAGGTGTCTACTTATCTCCCTCAGCCCGTTTTGATTGCCAAAGACTGGATGACATTCTTTCGAGCGTCCCGGATCCGTGGATAATTATAGGGGACTTCAACGCCCACCACCCAATCTGGGGAAGTTCAAAAGTCAATATCACGGGCCGGAGGCTGGCTTCATTTGTATCGACTCATGAACTGTCTCTACTTAATGATGGGAACCCTACATTTCTGCGAGGATTAACGTACAGCAGCTGTTTGGACTTGACGTTCGTGTCACGTCGCTTCGCCACAAGCGTTAAGTGGTTTTTAGACATCGAGACACATGGTAGCGATCACATCCCCAGTTATCTCACCATCGAAGGCTTTGCTAGCAACCACCCGCCGAAAACCGTACGGAGGATCGATCTTTCAGCATTCACAACCAACATTGAACACGCTTGTGAAAAAGGCTTAACCTCTGGCATTGAGCAAGCGATCAAACAAGCAGCGCAGAGTGCGATGCGCACGCTGGCATATTCTTCAAGGCCCTCAGAAACGGACATGGAGTTAGAGCGACTCCGTGCGATTCGTCGGCGTGCGGAGCGTAGATATCGACGCACAAAATCCATTCAAGATCTACGGATGGCCAGGCGCATGCAAAAGAAGATCCAGCGTCGTATAGACAAACTGGAGTTTCAACGGTGGGCGAAATTTTGCGCGAGTCTAGACCCTCGCAAACCGCTTTCTCAAATATGGCGAACCGTGCGAGGCCTACGCATATTTCCCCAACAACGTTTTCCGTTTAAAGCCTTGGCCCTTTTCCAAAATAGAAGGGATATCGAGGTAGCGGAAGACTTTTGTAGGAAGATTGCGGGCCCGCCAAATTGCACAGAAGCCCTTACTGCTGATTACACGCCACATTCACTGGACCCGCACCTGGACCTGCCTTTTTCAATGGAAGAACTGAATGTGGCTCTTGCTTCATGCAATCGATCGTCATCGCCTGGGCCGGATGGCATATCATACCGCCTATTATGCAATCTCGGTGATCGAGCACGAAGTGCTTTGCTGGAAGTATTCAATGAGTCTTGGAGAGATGGAACGGTCCCCAGAGAGTGGAAAACAAGCCGGTTGGTTGCACTTCTCAAACCTGGAAAATCGCCTCTAGAGCTGACATCATACCGCCCAATAGCGCTGGCTAGTTGCGTAGGGAAGCTGATGGAGCGAATGATCCTTGCCAGACTCGAGTGGTTCCTAGAACGCCATAGAATATATCCAGACGCCATGGCCGGTTTTCGTCGTCTTCGGAGCTCCATTGACAATGTCATTGACCTGGTAACCTACGTACAACACCAGAAAATGAGCAGACGGTTATCTGTCGCACTATTTTTAGATGTCAAAGGAGCATATGACAATGTTTCTCACGAAGCCATACTTGACGCCCTCGAGTCAGTTGGTTTGGGTGGGCGAGTGTACCGCTGGATCCAATGCTACCTACATATGAGATCATTGTTTATGCAAACTGATGATGGGCCGACTTCTGAACATTATACACACCGTGGTGTTCCTCAAGGTGGTGTATTGAGCCCCACACTGTTCAACCTGGTTCTGATCGGTCTCGTTGAACGCATACCAGATTCCGTGCAGATATCTCTCTATGCAGATGATATTTGTGCCTGGACATCAGGTGTAACACGTCCTCAGGTACGTGCGAGACTCCAGAAAGCAGCGAATTCAATATCGGCGTACCTTAGAGAACAAGGCCTCGAGATTTCTCCTGAGAAATCGGCGCTGGTCGCGTTCACGCGGAAGGCAATGACGTCATATCCCATCGCCATCGATGGACACAGTGTCTGCTACGCCAGGACCCACAGGTTTTTGGGGGTCACGATCGATCGAAATCTCTGCTGGAGTCCCCATGTGGCCACTCTAAAGAAGCGCCTAACGGCCATCGCACAACTTTTCAAGATCCTCGGAGGCAAAACGTGGGGCACATCAGTGCACGCGATGTTGCATTTGTACAAAACGCTGTTTCTGGGGTACCTGCGGTATAGCTTGCCGGTTCTGACGAACGCTTGCAAAAGCAATATACGCACAATAGAAAACGCCCAGGGCCAGGCACTCAGAGTTTGTCTTGGATTACCACGCTGTACATCAACAGCGGAAACCATCGCAATCGCCAAAGATCATCCGGCCACAGTGCACATTACTTTGGAGGTGCTTAGAGCTCATATTAGACACCTTGCTCGCGCCCCTGCCCACCACCTAGCTTCGCTTCCAGAAGATCGACCGAGTGCCTCCTTCTGTAAGAGAGTATTGACTTTCCGTGAGTGCCTTCCAACAGTCTACACGCCTCCGGAACGGATACTAACACCTCCTTGGTGCTTGGACCGACCAAAACTGCGCTTGACAGTGCCGGGGATTCGCAAGAAGGCGGAGCTCTCGGCGCCAGCTTTAAAGCAGATGATTCTACTCATGCTACACGAAGAATACAAAGATCATGTCAAACTTTACACGGATGGCTCGACAACTGTTGGAGGATCTGCAGGAGCTGTGATCTTCCCAGCAAGAGCCGAAACCATCCAGTTCAGAACGTCACACAAGACGACATCGACAGCCGTGGAGCTCGCGGCACTCCGCAGCGCACTCCGCAGGATTGACCAAGAGACACCACAAAAATGGAGCATTTTTACTGATTCGAAACCAGCTCTCCAATGTCTACAAAATGCTCTACGTCGTGGACCTCAAGACCAATTGGCGCTCGAAATACGACAACTGTACCATCACCTAAAAGACGAAGGACATGACATATCTTTTCAGTGGTTACCAGGCCATTGCGGCATCATCGGTAACGAACATGCCGACAATGCAGCTAAGAATGCTCACGAAAATGGAGTGATGGAACCTATTCCACTATCAAGAAGCGACGCAGCAGCAAAGATTAATACGCTTGCGCAGGATGTCGCAAGGTCTATGCGGAATACGCCCGGTTTTCTCCACACCCGTCTTCACCGCCTGGACCCATACCTACGACTTACTATTCCATCTGGCCTACCCCGATCCGAGACGACCCTTCTCTGCCGTATGTGGCTTGGGGTGTCTTTCACGAACGCTTTTACCTGCCGCATCGGAATGAGAGACAGCGCTACATGCGACCATTGCGAAAATGACGAAACAATTGAACATATTTTATGTCAGTGCCCCCAGTACAGCTCTCAGCGACAGTCCCTCTCAGCAGTGTTTGCTCGCCTCGACGACCAGCCATTTTCTGAACAGTCAATCTTGGAATGTCGGAAAGATCGAGCTTCACGCCAGAAAGCAACGAAGGCGCTGATGAAGTTTCTGCGAGCGACCCGCCTCGTTGAACGATTGTGACACTACTGTGTGCGAGTGTGTGTGTGTGTGTTTGTGCTTCTCTTCCTCCCTTTCCCCTGTTTTTTGTCTCCCCTTACCCCTTCCCCAGTGCAGGGTAGCAAACCGGATATGTTTTCTGGTTAACCTCCCTGCCTTTCCGCATTAAATTTTCTCTCTCTCTCTCTCTCAAATCCTTCAACGCGCCTAAACCGACACTCTGAATATTGGCATGTGCCGAGACCGTGCACAAATTATGGCTTTCAGACATTGAGTTATTGCTGGCCGAATATACTAAATGAATTGGTAATTAATTATGAAAATGTTCCTATGCTCTCTAATATTTTTATTTTAAATATGCTTTATTAATTTGTGTGTAGTATTATTTTTTGCTTGATTACTTCTTTCGATGTACAGCATGTGCGTTTTTTGTTTAGTATAGTTTGTTTAAACTTTTTGTTCTGATGCAAAGCGTATGCATTGCTGGTTTAAGCTGTTTTGTGTTTAATTTGATTTTGCCGTTTTTGTTGCCACAGTTGCCATGGGGATATGGGGCTTTTGTCAAGCTGTTTTACACAGCTTTTTTCCTCTGTCCCAGCCACTTACTGTACAACTGTACGTGGTAAATAAACTAAACGCAAACTCAAACTAAACTCAAACCGTTACTAACTTTTTGCGACCCCTTTACTACCTACGTTAGTAAACAGTTAGTAACTGAAATGAAAGTGGTAATAACTGCAGCCGTTACTACCTTTCTTGCCCCGTTACTACCTCTTTGCGACCCGGCTTTTGACTGTCTATTCCAATATAGTGTGTGATTGCGATTCTGATAATTTATGAGAGGAATCGTCTGGACGTATAATCATTATACGGAAAATTGACGCAGAGGGTATCCATAGATCAAGAAAATACATTTTCTCTAAATTACGCAATCGAGATATGTAAACGTCATTCTGATATTATCGAAACGAAGAAGTACAAGTTAACGAACCATAAGCAAGCGCTACACGTATCGTAATAGACAATCACAACAAACTTAGTAAATTACAGCACATATTAACAAGACCGGCAAAGCAAAATAACTAGACGGTCACAATTAGCATCGAGGACAGTCGCAGGTAATCCACTGCGGCGTGTCTCAATATTCTCATTGTTTTGGCGCGTCAAACCTCCAAAACGATTATTACCTTTTAAACGCTGATATACTAGTCGTGTGAAGATCCAATGCGCTGAGAATGAGTCCGGTACAGTGCTCCGGCCTCTGTACATAATGCTTTTTTGTGGCCATTTTATAATAAATAAATATGAGATATAATTTTGCATAAATAAGGCTCTATAAAAGTCTCACCAAATACACGTAACCAGGTAGTATATTATAGTGCTGTAGGTCCAAATTTGTTATAATTCATCCTCAAACCTAAGTGCGCCTTGTGCAAGACATGCCCCGGCAAAGTAGGGGCTATATATACCCCACGCCTACTTCTTACTACATGTATACGTAAAAAATAGTGACCTTGTTTGGTCTATGCATTCGTCGCATTCATGGCACACCCCACTTCTTACCCGAATTTGTGTAGTTTTAAGACATTGATTAGCGAACATTAGCAGTGGAGAAATAATATGCCAAAATGAATGAACGACGTAGTATTGGTTACTGCTTTGTTTTTCTTGAAACATTTAAAAGTTACTACCAGTGAGTGGTAATGGCTAGGGTAGTAACAGTTACTAACGGCTGGTAGTAACAGCAGAGGTAGTAACTGTTACCACCGTCGCCGTTACTAACTGCGCTTACTGCCAGGGTTGTAACATATGTGACAAACCATTACTACTCCAAAGTTAGCAAGTACTACCACCTTTTTTCTAAGACTGATGCCAAATTTGGTACTATGTGACGTCAGTGGAAGACATGGGTATGTGATTGGTGAAAACGTGATAAGCATGAAGTGCGTGTCATGTGAGAACACGACTACATGCCACACTCATGGCGCCAATACGTTTCGGCGTTCGTTTCGTCGGGTCATGACGGCGTTGCCACGCCAGGCGCCGGTCCTGCCATATACTTGCAGGCGCGTGCCACGCTGCGTAGCTTTGACGAGTGCGCGTTTCAGCGCGTCCGGCGTCCCTCCATCACGAAAAAAGGCAGACGCAGTGCTGTATGTGGAACTCATCGGCGCGAAATGCAGCATGTCGCATTCCGCACGGGTTGCCATCGGACAGCGCTGACGGATGCTAGTCGCACCGGTCGCGCCTGCCGTCAGACTATGGAGTGCTCGCGTATTGCTAACGCATACGTCGCCGAGGTCACCGTTCGCACGCGTCAACGTTACGTTGTAGTATATTGGGCCCTTTATGATGCGCTCGCGGTCATTTAGATAGGTCCACATATACCAAATTTGGTGTTACGTGACGTGAATGGATGACAAAACAGCTCCACATATACTAAATTTGGTATCACGTGGCGTGAATAAATGACGAAGGTAAACGACACATCCAAACATGATATTGTCACGACGTCAAAACAGAGGTCTTGCTGTAAACACTGAGACACCAGAAGCAGGTCGATATTTTTCATTAGAACGCGCAAGCAAGTTCTTCTTCGTCCATTTCGTAGTGCTTCGTGGCACATGCACAACTGTCATCGTCTTTCTTGGGCAAGCACGTGAGATTTGCCTCCCTCCGAAAGAAGCATCGTCCCGGTGCGCAGCTTAGGTGCTCTACCAGGCGTATGAAGTGGTCGTACGAAAACGGTAACCGGGAGCTAATTAAATCGATAAATACGGTTTCATACGCACGACGTGCACGACTTCTGGCAAACGCTTTTGGCGCTTAGAACTGCAATTAGTGTCGGGAACGACTTCGTAGTTCACGTCGTTCAAGTGTCGCGTGACGCTGTATGAACCAAAGTACCGTCTTAGCAGTTTCTCAGGCAGTCCACGTCGACGTATCGGAATCCAGACCCACACTTTGTCGCCTGGTGAGTAGCTAACAAACTTGTGTCGGGTGTCGTAGTGTTGTGCATCTTGATGCTGCTGATGACAGATGCACACGCGCGCGAGCTGTCTGGCTTCTTCGGCGCGCTGAGTGAATTCTTCGGCGTCTACATGGATGTCGTCACACTCATGTGGCCCCATGGCGTCCAATGTTGTCGTGACTTCGCGACCATAGATCAGACTGAACGGTGTCATTCCAGTGGTTTCTTGTCGAGCGGTGTTATAAGCAAAGGTCACGTACGGCAACATCTGATCCCAGTTTTTATGTTCCGTGTCAACGTACATACTGATCATGTCTGTGAGGGTCCTATTGAAGCGCTCCGTCAGTCCGTTTGTCTGCGGATGGTATGCAGTTGTGCTCCGGTGAGCTGTACCGCTGAGTCTGAGAACGGACTCCAAAAGCCCTGCGGTGAAGGCAGGTCCTCGGTCTGTGATCACTGTTGTCAGAGCGGCATGCCGAAGGACGATGTTTTCGATGAAAAACTGAGCGGCTTCTGCTGCTGTGCCACGCTGCATAGCTTTAGTCTCTGCATAACGGGACAGGTAATCAGTGACCACAATAATCCATCTGTTCCCCGTTGTGGAAGTTGGAAAGGGACCCAGGAAATTCATTCCAATCAGGGTGAACGGCTTTTCTGGCGCTTCGACTGGATGTAAAAGACCGGCTGGCTTGCTGGTAGGCGCTTTGCATCTTTGGCAGTCGGTGCACGTTCGCACGTGATGGTTAACAGCAGCAGGTAACTTTGGCCAGTAGTACTTGCATCGTAAACGGCACAATGTTCGGGTGTAGCCTAGATGACCAGAAGTTGCTTCATTATGGCACGCTTCCATAATTTATTTTCGAAGAGAGGCAGGCACGACGAGCAAGTGCGGGTTACCGGTTGGTGAGAAGTTTTTCTTATAGAGAACATTGTGTCGCAAGCAAAAAGATGGCAGTCCTCTAGCAAATAACCGCGGCACGTCTTTACGTCGTCCTTCTAAATATTCAATGAGTGGTAACAGCTCAGGGTCACTGCGCTGCTCTCGTGCAATAGTGGCCGTGTTGACAACTCCCAAGAATGCCGCGTCGATGTTTTCGTCATCAGGAGCGACAGTTTTCACTGGCGACCGTGAGAGACAGTCGGCGTCGGTGTGCCTCTTCCCAGATTTGTAGACAATGGTCATGTCAAACTCTTGAAGTCTTAGGCTCCAACGCGCCAAACGACCAGATGGATCTTTAAGGTTGGTGAGCCAGCACAAAGAGTGATGGTCGCTAACAACCTTGAATGAGTGGCCGTACAAATACGGACGAAATTTGATGACTGCCCACACCACGGCGAGACACTCCTTCTCGGTGGTCCAGTAGTTCTCCTCCGTGCGAGAGAGAGAGTTCTGCTGGCGTAGGCTATTACTCTTTCACAGCCCTATTGCCACTGCACCAGAACGGCACCTAGACCTACATTGCTGGCGTCAGTGTGAAGTACTGTAGGGGCGTCCTGGTCGAAGTGCGCAAGGACTGGAGGTGTTTGCAAGCGTTGTCGCAGTTCGTTGAATGACATTTGCTCCTGTTCAGCCCAAAAGAAGGGGACGTCCTCACGTGTGAGTCGTGTCAATGGCGCCGCAATAGACGAAACGTCCTCAATAAATCGCCGGTGATAGGCGCACAACCCTAAGAAGCGTCTCACAGCCTTTTTGTCACGGGGTGCAGGAAATTGCGCTACGGCGTCTATTTTGGCCGGGTCAGGTCGAACACCCTCGTGACTGACGACGTGGCCTAGGAAGCTGAGTTCGTTGAAACCACAATGACATTTTTCTGATATTAAAGTCAGGCCGGCCGAGCGTATGGCTTGGAGTACGGTGGATAGACGGCTGAGATGTTCCTCGAATGATGCTGAGAATACAACAACATCGTCCAGATAGACCAAGCATGTTTGCCACTTCAGGCCTAATAGTACGGTGTCCATGAGACGCTGAAAAGTGGCTGGCGCCGAGCACAACCCAAAAGGAAGCACCTTAAATTCGTAAATGCCATCAGGCGTCACAAAGGCCGTTTTTTCACTATCTCTCTCGTCGACTTCTATCTGCCAGTAGCCGCTTCGGAGGTCCATTGAAGAGAAATAGCGCGCATGACGCAGCCGATCGAGTGAATCGTCTATGCGAGGCAGTGAATAGACGTCTTTCTTCGTGACTTGGTTCAACTTGCGATAATCAATACAGAAACGCAAGCTGTCGTCTTTTTTCTTGACCAAAACCACGGGGGACGCCCAAGGACTTTTCGAAGGTTGTATGACGTCATCCACGAGCATCTTCTGTACTTGCTTCTGAATCTCCTCGCGTTCTTTCGGAGCCACACGGTAGGGGTTCTGCCGAATCGGTCGCGTGTTGTCTTCGGTAATGATGCGGTGCTTGGTCAATGGTGTCCGCTGGACTTTTGACGTACGCGAAAAGCAGTCTTCGAATTGGTGTATAGGTCCAAGCAGACGCTTCGTATCACAGGGCGGTAGCGTGGAGCAGATGTCCACCGACAGAGTTGTCGAGGCAGGGACTGTCGCGTCATCTGGTTGCAAAGCACAGCAATCCCCGGCTTGGTCTATATCGTCGAAGTAGGCAATTGCGGTACCCTTCTGGATTTGACGGCGCTCGTTGCTGAAGTTTGCAAGGAGCACTTCTGCCTGTCCACCAGTAAGCGTTAGGATGCCTCTCGCGATGGAATTGCCTTGCGTGAGCAAAAGAGCGACTATGTGCTTCACTATCACCTCCTTATAGGAAGGCCACCCACTGGACACAGACACAAGGCAGCAGGATCTCGGTGGGAGCGTCACATCGTCGGCTATTCGCAAACTGCCGCGTAGTTCGTCGCTGCTGTCGTCGATATACGGATGTGCGCAAAACGTCACCATACGTTGAGGGATGTTGATAACAGCGCCATGATCTAGAAGAAAATCCATGCCCAAAATTAGCTCTTTACAGCAGTCTGGCAACAGGACGAAAGTGGCCACGAAGATAGAATCCCCAATGCGAAGCCGAGTGGTGCATTTAGCCATGGGAATCATCAGCTGACCACCAGCACTCTTTATGTGTGGCCCTGTCCATGGTGTCTTGACCTTTCTAAGGCGGTCGGCGAGTTGTTGTCGCATGATTGAGAAGTCGGCGCCAGTGTCGACCAGTGCTGTAACGTAATGTCCGTCAATGAAAACGCCAAGATCAGCACGTACAACTTCACCGGCATTAGTATTCGTCGTCGTATTCGTCGTCGTATTCGTCGTGGTTGTCTTCATATCTTCTTGCGATGATAGGGGGAACTTTTCGGTGTCTCGACAATTGGAAACCTTGCCCCCGAATGTCGCAGCAGTTAGTTTCCCTGGCGCGGGCTAGGCGAACGGCCTCTGGTGACGTCCGCGTAGCTCTGAGGGAAGTCACGGTGACGCGCAGGAGACGGAGATCGCCAGCGACGCGGGGTAGTTGCTTGGCCAGTCGACAATTGATCGGCATCGTGGGCACGACGGTCTTCAGAGCGGAAAGAAGCGGGACGAGAAAAGTTCCCGAAGCCGGAATCGCTATGACGGCAATAGCGAGCAATGTGACCTGATTCTCCGCAGCGGAAGCAAATAGGTCGACGGTCGGCCATGCGCCATAAGTCAGTTCGGCGAACTGGTGGTCGTCTCATGGAATCCCGTTGCCACCAAGGTACGGCCGCAGGTCGTGGCTGGAAGGGTGTCGTCACAAATGACGGTAGAGGATGACGGACCACATCAGCGTAGCTCGCTGGATGTGGCTCAGGACTTGGCGCCGGTGGTGTAATGGCTTGCCTCAACTCCTGGCGGACGATTTCGGCAACGGATGCGACGGGCGGTTGGGTAGGAGGGACGCAGAGGGCCCGAAGTCCCTCACGCAGTATTTCCCTAATCATTTGTCGCAGTGAACTTTCACACACGGCAGTGTTCTGAGCTGCAGCACTTACTGCCACGTGGTTCGGCAGGCGGTCAAAGTGTCGGTATCGTTGTCGCACTCCGCGCTCGATGACAGTCGCCTTTCTTATGAATTCATCTACTGTTGTAGGTGGATTTCGTACGAGGCCCGCAAACACTAGTTCTTTGACACCCTGCATTAGGTGACGCACCTTCTTCGCCTCGGGCATGTCAGGGTCAGCTCGTCGAAACATACGGATCATACCCTCTGCGTACATGGCGGCTGTTTCGTTGGGTTTTTGTGCGCGAGCCTCAATCAGTTGCTGTGCGCGATCCCGTTGGTCCGTGTTCAAAAATGTGGCAAGGAGCTTTCGACGGAAATCTTCCCAAGATTGGAAAGTAGCCTCGTGGTCCTCATACCACGTGCGAGCGCTATCTTCCAGCGCGAAATATGCACGGCCAAGTTTGTGCTGTTCGTTCCGGTGGTTAGATACAGCGACCCGTTCGAACTGTTCGAGCCAGTCCTCGACATCCTCGTACTCTTCCCCGTGGAAAACTTCAGGAACGCGAGGATGTTCAAGAGTCACCTGGGAAGGAAGAGTGGTCTGCGATGGAAGGGTAGCGGTGGATGTGGTAGGAGCTGCCATGCTGGTTAGCGGCGGAACAGATACGGACTCCAGACTTAGGCCTAGTAGGCGCCGACTGAATCGGTGCACCGGAGTCGTGACGAGGGGCTGGGTCTCTGGACTAGATGAACGGGTCCGAGCAAGACTGTCCTGCATCCGGTTGTAGGCTCCAGCACCTCCACCAGTGTCATGACGTCCAAACAGAGGTCTTGCCGTAAAGACTGAGACACCAGAAGCAGGTCGATCTTTTTAATTAGAACGCGCAGGCGAGTTCTTCTTCTTCGTTCATTTCGTAGTCCTTCATGGCACATGCACAACTGTCATCGTCTTTCTTGGGCAAGCACGTGACAATATTCATGACACAAAAATCTTGCACAGCATAATTTACCGCCACCTCGTAACGTTGTGCCAATTTTAAAGTGACATATCAACCTTCCTTATTCATGCTTCGCATATCATCGATTCCCACTGTACGTAGGATCTGCCATTTTTTTCCTTTGCAATCAGTTCGCATGCATTTTGAAACGCCGTATCCATGACATAAATACGTGACCGGAGCCGCAATAGACCCGGACATAAAACAGTTTAGTGCTAAAGTATTATGACGTTCTCCACTTTAGACGCGGAGTGCTCTTGTATAATTTTTATTACTAGGAGCTTCTAGCTGAAGGACCCTGTATATATACAAATAAAAAGAAGAAACACCGAAAAACAAAGTGGTTTCTTCTCGAGTCAGACGTAGGAGAGGCCAAGAATGAGAAGAGTTAGGGAGAAGTTACTGGAGAGTACCTTAGTAACTTGCGCTTCGCCGATAACATTGCATTCCTCAGTAACTCAGGGGACGCATTTTAACTAATGATTACTGAAAGAGACAAGGAGAGCAGAAAGGTAGGTCTTAAAATTAATCTGGAAAAATAAAGAAGTGTACAACAACCTCAGAAGAGAACTGCACTTCAAGATAGGTATTAGTGCACCTCAAGTTGTAAAAGACTTTGCTTAATGCAGGTAATAACCGTGAAGCGGAACCACGAGATTTAAGCAATTAGAAGAATAAAAAAAGGGGTGAAGCACATTTAGCTAGCACTCTTAAATCATGACTGGTGGGCTGCCGCTATCCCTCCAGGGGGAGGTATATAACAGCTTCATCTCGCCGGCACTTACCTATGGAGCAGAAACCTGGAGGCTTACAAAAAGGGTTCGGCTTAAATTGCGGATGACGCAGCGAGCGATAGAAAAGAATGTGATAGGTGTAACCTTAGACACAAAAAGAGAGCAGAGTGGTTCAGGGAACAAATCGGTGTTAAGGATATCATAGTTAAAATCAAGAAGTGGAAATGGACATGGGCCTGTCATGTAGCGCGTAGGCAGGATAACTGCTGGTCATTAAGGGCAATATACTGGATTCCCAGAAAAGGCAAGCGGGTTATGAGAGACAGAAGGTTAGGTGGGCAGATTAGATTAAGAAGTTTGCGCGTATAAATTAGCAGCAGCAAGCACAGGACCAAGCTGAATGGCGGAACATGGGAGAGGCCTTTGTCCTGCAGTGGACGTAGTCAGGCTGCTGCTGCTGCTGATGATGATGAATGCCATCCCTACCTGACGCAGTACTTCGCTTCATTTTAGCTAACGCCGCTTGAAGATTAGGAACTGTGAAGCGGCATCGAGTTCGATGTTGGGGAGCTGGGAGTAGACGTACTTGGGGCCGATGGGGTCATTCGTACGATAGATATATTGGTCGCAGAGTTCGTTCAGGAGAGGCTCGTTGAACCCTGGTAGGCAGAGTAAGCGCAGCGAAGCTGGCATCGGGTTTCCCTTCGGTTGTTGGAAGAATCCAGAAGGCTCTGAAATAGTCGTTACGTACTCTTTTAGCTCATCTGACCTGCAGCCTTCATGCGGCTATCGAGCCAATTTGCATCTGCAAGTGGGGCAGAGTAGGCAGCTGCCTCCGAGGCAAGCGCTTCAATGCGGTAGCGAAGCATACGATTTAGCTTGGATCGTTGCCACCAGCGGGTAAGGCTGTGGCGTGCGTTCCAAAGGTGGAGGAGGTCGGTATGCACTTCAGGGACTGATATGGAGGTGGGAATGTTTCTGGTGTATGATTGCTGTGTATGAAGGACGTATGATGCCCATGCCTGGTAGTCCTCGGTCACGGGGCAGGCTAGGCTAGGAAAGCGGGCATATGAAAGTTAGAATAAGAACAGGTGGCCTGGCATACACACAGGCGTTGGCTCTTTGTTCACTCTCGCTTTCATTGGCGCAGCCAACGAAGAAGTCTTACGTCTCGGCTTCGTCTTTCAGGACAATTACCATCTTGCAGGCGCGGTAAGCACAGTTTCAGTACGGCGTTCAGGCCTCCTCGGCAGCTGTTCGCCTGCCTCTACTGCCACCACAGTTCTGAACGGCGTCAAGGCCTCCTTGGTGGCTCCAGTCCACTTCACCGTTACCAGTTCACGTCAAGGAACGCCGTCCATGTGTCATTAGCCATGGATTCTGTCGTGAGCACCGAAATCACCACGTACTGCTCGAACACCACCCATGATCCATCGGTAACCTTAACTGACAGTGGGACTGAGTTCTGGAGGGCCCTCACGCAACTGTTTCAACAGCTTAGACGAACGTCGGTGAGTTCCGGGGTCCGGCCGGCCGCCTTACCATGTACTGCTTTTCTAGAAGTACCGGAGTTCCGGGCTTCCGGGGCTATGGGGGATAGCCGCCATGGTAGCTCAGTTGGTAGAGTATCGAATGTGTTATTGGAAGGTCGCAGGCTCGGTTCCTACCTGACAATGCAATGACAATGACTTTAATTTCTCATAAGTAAAATGAATGATACGACGGGGCAGGCGGAAAAAGCTGTCGTTTGGACAGCTTGACGAGGCCGCTGGCCCCCTCAATGGCACTTAACGGCAGTGATGCAACGACAAGAAACCAACATAAATGAGCAATATATAGTACAAGACATATATAAAAAAACAATAATGTCTAAGTTTACAAAATTGAAATCTTTTGCAGAGAAAAGGAAAAAGAAAAAAAGGAAAAGAAGAAGAAAAATACCGCAGTACAATAACGTTCTTCCTACGTGACCTTAATTATTCGTGCGCGCGAGATTGAGAAATGAGAGGCATCGGAAGAATGGTTTTCATGAATAATTTGTCTTGAGTTCAAAATAGCTGTGTATGGCTTTAAAAGACATGTTCTCTAACTGTAGCCCTTCGCAACGTATTCTGTTTATTAATGTTGGTAAGTTGTTTTCGAGTGTTTGTTTTCCATATATTGTTCGCACTGTCGTTATTTTCCAGTACTCCCTTTTACGTGTTGCATATACAGGGGTGTTTTCATGTAACCTGGAAAAGCACTTAAGAAAATCTGATCTGGTTTTCAACTCTTGTTTATGCGCCTTACACAAACGGTAATCATATAGTGTTGTGGCTGGAAGTATTTTATATTTTAAGAAATACTCACGTGTGTGGAAATGTCTTGGGACATTTTCAATTGTGCGCAAGAACTTTTTTTGTAGGACGCGTATTCTGTGTAGATTTACTTGTGTAGTGGTGCCCCAAGCTAAATGACAATAGTTCAGTCTGAATTAAAACAAACTGCTGAAAATTACCATCATAATGTTCTGTGACAGTGTATGGCGATTGCGATAAACAATACTAGTCACTTGAGAGAGCTTTGTTACTAGGCAATCGACATGTGCATCCCGGCGTAATGTTTCCTAAAAGACGACGCCTAACGCATTAAAACTGAATACGAGGGCGATAGGTGAGGAGTTTACTGTTAAAGCTTTATTAACTCCAATTTTTTAATTTATACTGCGAAATAACATAGCTTTTGTTTTATTTGTATTTAATTTGAAACTGTTTCGGGATGCCCATTCGTCTAACTTTTGTAAGGTTAGGTTGGCTTCACCTATTAATTCATCAGCTGAATTCCCTCTTAAAAAGATGCTAGTATCATCAGCGTAAATTATAAATTTTGCCTGAAAATTTATGGCAATAATATCATTATATAGAGATTAAAAAGGTATGGGCCTAAGATACTGCCTTGTCGCACACCTTAAGACATGGCAAGGGGACTAGAGAGGTCCTGGTTTATGTCGACTCGCTGAATACGATGTTGTATATAGGATTTTTTGAGTTCTGCCGCCTTGCCGTGGTAGCCGTAGCGTAACAGCTTCTCTAATAGAAGGGTATGATTTATAACATCGACTGCTTTAGTGAAGTCAACAAAAATTCCAAGGACTAATTTACTTTCGTTAAGTGCTGTTAATATTAAGTCTTTTTGAGGTAATAACGCCAGTTCAGTGCTGAGACCTTTGCGGAAACCAAATTAGAACGGTGTTATAAAGTTATGTTTTTCTTCAAATTCAGTAAATCGATTCAAAATTACTTTTTCAAGTACTTTTGAAAATACTGGAAGAATATATGTACGGCTATAGTTACCCATGTCATTTTTGTTACCCTTTTTAAATAACACCGTCACACGTGCAACTTGCATTCTGCAGGGAAAGACAGCCTAATTTAGACACAGGTTGAAAATGTAAGAAAGAGGAGGTGCTAATAGATCAATCGCATGCTTTAGTGGTTTAATCTGGAAGCCATCTATGTCTTTAGCTTTACTGGTATTTAGGTGATGAGTTATATAAATTACTCCAGGCTCAATAACTAGGTTCAAAAAATTGTGTTTGTAATGTAAGGAAGGCTATTTACATTGTATTGCCCAACGAGAATGTTTGCAACGCCAGCAAAATGCTTATTAAAAGCGTTTGCAAGTAGTGTACCGGAAAGCTCTTCACCATTTACCTCTAATTTCATAATCTTTTCAGGAGTGGTGTTTACTTTTAAGACAGTGTTTAGCCTTTTCCACATAAACTCAGAGCATCCAGCAGCGGTGGTGAAATGGTTTACAAAGTACTTACGCCTGGTTTTCTTTATATCCTTCTCCAAGCGATTACGACATGATTTGAATTGGTGAAACAACTCACAGTCTTTGGCTTGAATAAGTCTGTGGTATAATTTATTCTTTTCCTCGATTCTAGAAAGAAGCTCGGAGCTTATCCAGGGCTTTCGAATTTTCCGCCTTTACTTCATACAAATAGCCGGAAAACTAGTTTCACATATAGGTTTAAGAATACAAAAGATTTCAGACGCCCTATTTCGTCACAACACCTCAACACTTCCTCCCAAGAAGTATGTTTTATTTGACTACTAAATCGGTATAAATTTTCTTTTGTGATTCTCTGGACCAAATGTTTTAATTTCGGCATCTTACTACGTATATGTATGTTGCAAAAAAAATAGATAGGTGATCGCTTATATCATACGCGAAAACACCTGCTTTCACATTTGCATAGTTTATATTTGTGAAAAAGATATCGGTTAAAGATGAGGAATGTTGAGTTATTCTAGTGGGTAGATTAATTACATTAACTAGGCAATTTACCAAGAGTACAAAATTAAGCTTTTTCTTGAGAGAGTCATTCATCATATTAATAATGATGTCACCACCAAACACAACATCAAAATGATTTTCGTTAACGAACTCTGCAATTGATTGAGGATAACTAAAAAATGGAGCTATAGCACCACTGGGAGAACGGTAGCACACAGTTAATACCATGTTTTGCACTTCAATTGACAGCATTTCACAGTAATGTGTTTTTACAGAAAGTTCAGATAGTAATTCACAAGTAAATGCTTCCATAATCAAGATGCATATACCGCCACCCCGTGAATAGGAACGATTTAAAGAAAGTGTATTGTAGGATGGAAGGCGCAAAACATCAAGATCATTCGTACACCAAGTTTCTGTTAATACTATTGCATCAAATAAAAAACTGAGTTGTTCAAGGAACAAACAAAGATCGGGCTTCTTATTTATTGCAGAACGAATATTTAGGTGAAAGCACTTAAATGATTTGAGGAACGGTTTCCCGATGTATTGCTCACACACTTGGGGCAAAGCATAGGTCTCAACGTTTGTGTCTGCCATTGAGTTAGAAAATCACAGGGCTCTTAGCCTAGTTTATCCAGATTATCTTTGGTGGAAATCACCACTGCCTGTTCACCGTCCACTTCGGGACAAGTACCCGACCATTGTTGTGCCACACATACTTGTACATTGCCCTTTTGGCCCAGTTTTTTGCTTCAAACAGAAGAGCAAGTGTACGTTGACATGATCGCCGCCTATATTCGACCAGACCACAAGAACTGGGATGTAGTTCTACCATTCGTCACTTTTGCCTACAATACGGCCATTCAGCAGACAACCGGCTATTCACCATTTTACCTAGTTTATGGACGCTCCCCTACTTCTTTCCTGGACGTCTCTTTCTTTACCTGTCATGCGGTTCATCTCCATCCTCTTCAGAGGAATACGTTTTATGGCTCGCGGAGAGCCGCCAACGTGCTCGTATAAACACGGAAGCCCGACCGCAAGACAGAAAGCTGGTTTATGATGAATCGCATCGTGCTGTATTCTTTCAACCTGGAGATGAAGTGCTTCTTTTGACACCTATTCGCACATTTGGTTTGTGCGACAAATTCCAGCCACGGTTTATCGGGCCGTACACAGTTCTCGAAGAAACTTCATCAGTGAATTATCGCGTGACGCCACATGTAGGCTGAGCAGATCACCGTTATCAAACTACTGAGGTCGTCCATGTCTCCCGTATGAAGCCCTTCATGCGACGTTCTTTGTCCTCTTGACTTGCGGTAGCCAGGCTGGCCGCTTTCACGTGGGGAAAATTAGTGTGGGCATTTAGTACGCCAATCCTCTTCATCTGCACATTATCATTATTATCATGTGTTGCTCATGCATCCTCATCGTTGTCACGTAGCATCATCATCTTGGTTCGTTCATCTCAGCTGTCGGCTGCTGGTTCCTCAGGTTTAATAAAGGTCTTCTAAACCAAGGCTTCATAATATGCTGGAGATATGGCTAGAGACAATCTGAATTAAAATAAATGTAAATAAAAGTACCTTGTCGATACTCCAATTAGCTGATCCCATCCTAATTTCACTATGTTATAAACAAGAGCCCATACACAGGTTGAGTTGCTTAAATACCTGAGAGTAATTTATAACGACACACTCAATTGGACTCCCCACATATACAGCATTCCATCTAAACCACAAAGTGCCTTGGGCAGTCTCCGCTGACTGAGCAGCCGTCAAATATTGATTACGAAGGGCCAGACTGGTGATGATATACAAAATGTATATGCGACCAATACTAAACTTCGGGTGCGTAATGTTCTCAGGTGGCCCTGCTTAATAACTCAAGCCTCTGGTTATGCTGGAACAGGAAGCCTTTCGATTGTGTCTAGGACTCAATAGGTTCGTAAGTAGAAACGTTATGTATGAGGAAGCGCGATCGCCTGCATTAACTTGTCGTTTTCATATCCTAATGGTTCAGGCATTTTCAAAATTCTATAGCTATGCACTAAATTGATCTGAATATGCTTTTTAAATGATCGAGATTTCTTTTTTTCTTGCCCATAGACCACGGTTTCGAGCACCTCAGATTGTCTTTGTGCATAAACAACAAGTTGTAACCATGCGAGATGTGCCTGCTGCAAAGGTTTGAAATCAGAAGCTTAGAAAAATATACATTGTAAACACAAACTAGCCGGATTGCGCGTTTTAAGGGCGAGATATCATATTTATTCCCGCTTTTACACCCTGTTATGACCGGCATCACTATTGGAAACAGAACCTACACCATATGTATTTTCATTGACTTGAAGAAGGCCTTTGACACAGTCAAACATGATATCCTGATATCTAAGTTGAATGATTTTGGTGTAAGGCGCATGGCAGCTAAACTAATAAAAAGTTATCTTACCGAAAGAAAACAATATGTTAAGGTGGGTAACCTTGTTTTCCCAATGAAAACTTGTGAAAAATTGTTTACCGCAGGGTTCAATCCTTCGATCGTTACAGTTTTTAACATATAATAATGACCTGTGCGACATTCTACGATCCCCAAAATTAATTATTTACGCTGACGACACCAACATATTTTTTACAGGTAGAATACTCATGCACCTTGAAACTGAAGTAAATGATTACTTACTCAAATTGGAAAAATTGCTTAGTCAAAATAAGCTCATGCCTAATATATCTAAAAGTAAGTACATAGTATTCCAGCCTCACAACAAGCCCTACGAGGACGACATTAACATGTTTTTTCAAAAAGCAGAGGCTGTAGCAGGTTAAATCACAAAAATTCCTCGGAGTGTGGTTCCAAGAAAATTTGTGTTAGAATACCTATGTTGATAGTCTCGCATCCGAACTAAGTAAGACTGTTGGGTGTATATTTAAAATAAATCCACTTATACCAATTTGGCTAAAAGAAGATATACTACGCTTTTTTATTCGCGTTTGACTTATAGTATGCTATTATGGGGCACTACAAGTGAGAAGATTTTAAATAAACTAGAAATCTTACAGAAAAAAGTTCTCCGCCTATTCAATGATTATTATGGCCACCCAACGGAGATGCTTAGCGGTCCACTATTTTTAAAACATGGTATACTGAAGGCAGAACAGGTGTATGAATGCAAGCTATTACTTTACATTTATAAAAATAAACTCCACACTATTACGGCACAGGAAGGCGCACTCCAATACTCTCTCCGTAGGCAACAAATTCGCGTTCCTGCTACTAGGACTGGATATTGTAGAACCCTAATTGCATACCGCGCCCTACAGCTTATGAATCATTTAGCTGAGCAATTAAATCTAACCTCTCATTAACGCAATTCAAATATCACATAAAACATCTCCTCATTAATTGAGTGAAGTAAACATCATGTTTCTAATAAACTTCTGGCTAGGTTCCACATATACTCTCACTTTTAGGTACAAAACGCGTGTATATACAGTAGTATGTACGTACATACGGGCAGTTGTATGTATAAATATGAGTGTATTATATTAACATATCAATATGTAAGTATGTGTCTTTTTGGATATGTAATGAAAAGAGCCTCGATGTCTCATTCTGTGTGTCTGTGCAGCCTGTTTTTGTATTTATATGTCACCTATTTTTGCTTTTATGCTATTTCTGTGTTCTGTTTTCATGCTGCTCCTTGTACTGTTATAATTATTATTCAATGTAGCACTGTTTGCTGAACTTTTATCATTTCGCGTAGCGAAGCCACGTCAGGCCAAATGCCCTTTAGCTTCGCTTTGTTTTTCTGTATTTCACCGGAATTAAATACTGTTCATTCATTCATTCAGAGTCTTTCAGCCTACGTGAACTTCGTGAAAGTATTTAGACGCATTCCAAGCAAGGTTGTGTTCATACTCGTGCCTACACATACTCATTAGTACTCACTCACGTTCGTACTCACTTCTACTTACACTCGCAGCACTCACTCACATGCAAACTCACTTCTACTCACACTCCTGAGTAATAAGTTACGTTTATACTCACGTCTACTCACCCTCGGAGTACTCACTCACGTTTATACTCACTTCTACTCATCCTCAGAGTACACACTCACTTTCGTACTGATTTTACTCACATTCAGAGTGCTCACTCACTTTCCTACTCACACTCATGAGTATTCACGGACGTTCATACTCACTTTTACTGACCCTCGGAGTACTCACTCACGTTCATAATCCCTTCTACTCAGCCTCGGAGTACTCAATCACGTTTCTACTCACTTCTACTCACCCTCAGACAACTCACTCACGTTCGTACTCACTTCTACTCACACTCGGAGTACTCACACATGTTCAAACTCACTCTACTCCAATTTAGTGTACTCACTCACTTTCATACTGACTTCAACTCACACTCGTTGTAGTCACATTAATACCCACTCCTACTCACACTCATAAGTGCTCAGTCACACTCATACTCCTGCTCACTCTCATAAGTACTCAAACGTCTTCACACTCCTACTCACACTCGGTCTACTCACTCACAATTATACTCGCCTTTACTCACACTCGAAGTACTAACTCACGTTTATGTGCACTCCTACTCACACTCATGAGTAGGGGTGCACATGAACGCATGAACGTGACAGTAAGCTTTTGTCGCGCTGCAAGAGTATCACACCTAGGCTGTGACTACTAGCGTCGGTGTGAAGGATGGTGGGTGCGCTTGGATCTAAGCGGCACAGTATCAGATCCGACGTGACAGCTTGCTTCAATGCCGTGAAGGCGCTTTCGCAGTCTTTGGACCAAACGAAGGTGACGCTACTTGCGTGGAGTTGACGGAGCGGAGACGCAACTTCCGCGAAGCCACGTATGAAGCGCTGGAAGTAAGAAGCTAACCGAAGAAAGCTGCGCAGACTTTTTTGACATTGTGGACGAGTAAAATTGAAGACGACGGCAAGCTTCTCGGTTGTCGGGCGAATTCCTTCTTTGCTTACGAGGTAGCCGACAACCTTGATTGTCTTGTTAGCAAAGGTACATATCTTGGTGCTAAGTTGTAGACCGACTTTTGCAAGGCATGTGAGGACTTCGTAAAGACGTTCTAGATGCTGCGAGAGCGTGGATGAAAACCTTACTATGTCATCGAGATAGCACAGACACGTTTTCTATTGAAAACCACGCAATACGCCGTCTAGCATGCGTTTGAAGGTGGCGAGCGCATTACAGAGTCCAAAACACATCATTACAGAGTTTAAAAGGCATCATATAAAACTCCTAAAACCCATCTGGTGCTAAAAGGCGGTCTTCTCTTTATTAGACTCCGACATTGGTATTTACCAGTAGCCTGACTAAGTTTCGGCGGCATCGAACAAGTAAAATGGGGTGCTGCGCAACTTTTGTGGATTGTCTCGCCTGTTGAAATTGCTGACGAGGTCGTGGACTACGCAGGTGAATGTTGTTGGGCGAAGCGGGTGGTGGTGGCTGCAGTAGGACGGTGACGTTGAATGGGCCAGGTTTTCCTTGGACCGCATTGGCAGGGGGTTGTATGCGACGACCTGAGCGGAGCTCTGATGAAAATGGGCGAGAGGACTCGGGGGAACGAAAAGCACTGTCTACCACTTGTGAGGAACTAGTTTATTCGGCCAGGCTCGAGCTCAATCACACTGGTGATGATATTTACAGATGGTTAAGATGTACAGTTGATGATAATATTGATAGAAGTCATCATTAACGTCGACAAAGGCACCATAAAGGCGATGAAGATGACGATCGAACAAAAGCTCATGAGTGGTTGCCACTCCACCATTTTTGTTCAAGGACACTGTGTACTCCGTCTACAATCAGTAAATATATTTCTATCCTCTGCCTATCCTCACCCCGTGACATTTTGATGGTGGTGCCGGGTAACAAGACGGAACTACGCAGTGGCCGACGCTTGGTTTCTTCCACGATGGCAAAAGAGGGTCCGGCTCTAGCTCCCGTAGCGGCCACCGCAACGACGACAGTTGTTCTGCCCCTGCTGAAAGACCCTGGCATGTTCTGTGGAACCGGCAACGTTGACATTGAAGAATGGTTGCCGCTGTACGAGCGAACAAGCAGGAATTATCACTGGGACGAAACGCTGATGCTGGCGAATATCCTATTTTACCTGAAGGGGACAGCCAAACTGTGGTTTGAGAACCACGAAGCGAAAATTGGCAGCTGGGATGCGTGCAAAGAAAAGATGCGTGAACTGTTCGGCAAATCGACTGGCAGGAAGGCAGCGGCCAAGAAGGAGCTGGCATCTCGCGCTCAAACATAATCGGAGTCTCACCTCTCTTACATACAGGACGTGCTCGCCATTTGCCACAAAGCAGATGGCGGCATGAAAGAGTCCGAGAAGGTAGCTCATATATTAAAAAGAATTGCCAATGACATGTTCAGTTTGCTAATTTGCAAAGACTGTGACACAGTAGATGTCATTATCCGAGAGTGCCAGCGTTTTGAGGCCGCGAAAAGACGACGTATTTCCCATCAGTTCGCTCGACTTCCCAACACCGCAGCAACATGGTCATGCGAAGACATGCCTGTACCACAGGCACCGCTGACTGTAGAGCACGTCACGAAGATCATCCGTCGAAAACTTGAAGCTATGTCTCCCGCTTCAACTTTCTCTTGTGCCTGTGAGTCCAGCTTCCAAATGATGCCTTTAGTGCATGCCATCGCTCACCAAGAGCTTTCGAACGTTGGCCTGGAATCTGTGTGCACCACCGGCCCCTCTCGACCGACTGACCGTCGTCCGCCAGTTTTCTACGCCGAAGGTCAGAGGTTCCCAGCGCAACTCGCGCTGGGAACATCGGCGTCGCTATGCTTTCTGCCACACTTGTATGCGATGCCAAAATCATACTCTTGCAGGCGTAGAACCTAGCGGCCGAGGCGTCTCGACAAGTTTTTGAGTGTCGAAAGCCAACACAAAGCATGATGGTCGGGCACAATGATGAAATGGCGGCCATGCAGATAAGGACGAAATTTCTGCACTTACCAAACGATGGCGAGGCACTCCTGCTCGGTGATCGTGTAGTTCCTTTTGGCTGCGGAGAGGACACGGCTGGCGTACGCAACGACTCGCTCTCGCGAAGAGTTGTCGCGCTGCAGGAACACGGCTCCTAAACCGTGGCCGCTAGCGTCTGTATGCAGAAAGGTCGGTGCATCACCTTGAAATTGAGAAAGTACAGGGTCGGTCGTGAGGGCACTCTTAAACCTGTCGAAAGCCGATTCACATTCCTGAGACCACTGAAAGGGCGTACCAGAAGCAAGTAGCTTATGGAGTGGTGCGGCTACGGAGGCAAAGTTTTGTATGAATCGCCAAAAGTAAGAGGCGAGACCAAGGAAACTTCGCAAATCTTTCGGTTTGTCAGGGCAAAGGAAGCGAAGCACCGCAGCAGTTTTCTCAGGGTCCGGACGAATTCCATCCTTGCTCACAACATGACCGAGGACTTTGATAGATCTGCTGGCGAAATGGCACTTCTTGGTGTTAATTTGAAGACCAGCGCCCGCAACGAAAGTCAGGACATCATCCAAGCATTGCATATGTTGAGGAAACGTCGATGAAAAGACAACAATGTCATCGAGGTAACTTAGGAAAGTTTTCCATTTCAGGCCACGCAGCATGGTGTCAATCAAGCGCTCAAAAGTTGTGGGCGCATTGCTAGACCAAACGGCATAGCATTGAATTCGTATAGGTCGTCCGGGGTCACGAACGCAGTTTTTTTATCATCTTCATGCATGGGGATTAGCCAATAGCCGGAACGCAAGTCGAGGCTTGAAAAGAATTCAGCACCTTGTAAGGAATCAAGGGCGTCGTCGATACGTGGCATGGGGTATACGTCCTTACTAGTGATCTTATTGAGTGCTCAGTAATCGACGCAAAATTGTACGGAACCGTCTTTTTTACGCACCAGAACCACTGGAGACGACCAAGGACTGGTTGAGGTCGGAGTATCTCTCGTTGCAGCATATCGTCCACATTTTCTTCAATGATTTTTCGTTCAGCTAGAGAGACGCAGTTCGGACAGCGATGTACAAAGGATGTCCCGCCGGTCTGAATACGATGTGCTGTAGCAGTTGTCTGGCCCAGGCTGGATGAATGAACGTCAAAAGAGTTTGCATGATTTTGCAACAAATCAAGCAACTGCTGCTTCTGCGAGTCTGCCAAGACTTTGTTGATGGCTGCTGTAAAGACCGGGGAAGCAGCATGATCTACAGGACGGCCTTTAGAGGAGGCAGGGGTAAGTGGCACAACGCACACAGGCTCCAGGTCGGCAACGCAGGCGACAGTAGTGCCCTGCGGTAGTAAAATTTTATCTGGTGTGGTGTTCGTAGCAGCGAGGACAGCTGATCCATTGTTGATGCGAGCCACACCTGATGCGAGAGCTATGCTTTATTAAGGCAACGGGGCGATGTAGTGACCAAAATGTCACCAGAGTCGACGTCGTTAGACAAAACTGGGACTAATTTATGTTCGTGTGATGGTAACTCGATGTCTACAGCAGCGAGGAGTCGAAGTGGCCTGTAGGTTTCGTCACTGGGCAAGTGGTGTGTGTCAGTAAGATGGACGACACGTTGTGCACAACAAATAGCCGCGAAAGCAGAGGAAAGAAAATCCCAACCTAAAATGAGTTCGTGAGAGCACGGGGATAGCACAGCAAATTCTATATGACGAAGAATGTCGTCGATTATCACACGGGCAGTACAAAGAGCGGAAGGGCTAGTCACTGTTCCCTGGGCTGTAACCAGGGTTGGTCCATCATAAGGCGTCGTGACTTTTCGATGACGGGTACACAAATCAGCACGAATAATAGAAAACCACGAAAGCTTCAATGTCCACTCCCTCAACTGTGACTGCAATCATATTGTAAAGGCGCGCTGAAGGAATTGGAGTCCTGTGTTGGGATGCAGTTTGTCCTCAAAAACTGCATCGCTTAGTTTTTCGGACGCCGATCAGAAATGAGGGAAGCAGGTTGAAAAGGAGAAGAGGAGTGACGGTAGGGTGACAGTGAACGGCGTCGGGTTGATCGATGACTACTGCGCAGTTCACCGGATGCTGGCGGAAATGGAGACCGACGCGGCGGTGACGAATAACGACGGCCCTGGTACAAGGCTCCTGCGGTATGGTTCCGTTCACGTATGTCGTACCCTCGGCGCTCATCTTGCTGGCGCTTGCGGCAAAAGCGTGCAATGTGACCACGTTAGCCGCCATAATAGCACGTAGGGCGAGTCGATTGATAAGGAGGGTGGTAGCTTGCGTTAGATGCATCGGGTGAGAGAGCAGTGAGAGGGACAGACGATGGCTGAGGCAGTGGTTATGGAAAGCTCGTGGGAAAGCTTGTGGAAGATGCGGCAGCAACCGACGCGTACGTTCATGGCCGCAACATTGAGCTGACGGTGCCTGATGGTGCGGCGACGGCATGCGAGAACGATGAGAGAGTACGAGCGACAGTGGGCTGCAGGTAGGCCATGTGGGTCATGGACGTGAGCTCCTCCCTGATGACATCCCGCAATGACGTTGAAGAAGACTGAATGGGACACACTGAAGATAGTGTGAGTCCTATTGATTCTAATTCTTCACGTATAATCACCCTTATAGTGTCTCGTACGTTAGGATCCGCCGTAATACGGGCCGGGTCACTGTCCGGTTGTAGGCGCATAGACTCAAGTTCTTCGAGGCGCTGACAGGTTGTCGCTACGTCAGTGGCGGTAGTCGGATTCTGCATTGCAAGAGCATTGAATGTGACGGGTGCGATCCCCTTAAGAAGCTGGCGTACTTTGTCTGACTCTGCCATTGGGGTGTCAACCCGGAGGCAAAGTGAAAGGACATACTCGATGTAGGATGTATACGACTACCCTATGTGTTGTTTCCGAGTCGCGAGAGCTTTCTTTGCGAGAGCCGAACGAACAGCCGGTGTGCCAAAGACAAGGTGACGCTGATCTTTGAAGGCTGACCAGTGGGGGATGTCGATGAAGTGGGTGAGAAACCACGTCTTCACGACACCTGTGAGGTAGAATGAGACGTGAGCGAGTTTGTAGGTGTTATTCCACCGGTTAGCAGCGCCGACACGTTTGAAGTTGTTTAGCCATTCCTCCACATCTTCTCCGTGCATACAAGCAAAGGGATGGGGCTCACGCTGGAGGCTGTTAATGACTTGAGAAGGCGCGCACGTAGTGGCGGAGTAGGAGCGGCTGCAGTACCGACCTCTTCTTGGTGCGACATATTTCCGGACACCTGGCCCAAGCGGTGACATGAACGTAGCTCCAGGGGGTGGAGTGGTGAGAGGATGATGGGGGATCTAACAGCATGCTCCACCACGTATGAAGTCTTGGTTTGGAAGACCTTTGTTAGGCCCAAGGAACTGGCAGCCGACAGCTAAGATGAACGAACCAAGATGATGATGCTACGGGACAAAGATGAGGATGCATGAGCAACACATGATAATGTACAGATGAAGAGGATTGGTATACTAAATGCTCACAATATTTATGTATGTACGAAGTTTGTATCAGAGGCGAAGGCAACCAAACGAAAGGCATTTGTTCAGGTAATGCTCGCGCATATAAAGGGGCACCATGGCCGATACGCATGCGCAGTTGCAGTTGCACATGACACGCTCGATACACCTTGATTGCTTTAGGGCAAATTGTACTGTGTAGAAACTGAAGACACTTGCTGAAAATTATCGTCGTAGTACAGCCGACGGGGCTGATGTTTTGCACGTGCTGATCGCCTAGGAGCCGGCGCCGCCGTTGTCGTGCTGGACGTGCCGACTGTCCCCGGTGGCAGCGTATAAGCTGGACCGGTTGAGCAGTATGGCGAAAGCTAATTTTTCTCGGCTGCGTCCTCGTTGTCCGAGTCATTGCTTTCAGTTGTGCCAAGCAGGAAAGGCTCACGCGTCCTGAGCAGATGTTGCCTATTGCGCCGCAGCAGCTGGTTGTCTTCTGTGACTACTTGGTAGGACCGCGGTTCTAGCTTGCCAACGACCTGGGCCCCTCGGATCCACTGTTTGCCTCTAACCCGGACCCACTCTCCTTTCTTTAGCAGCGGCAAAGTTCTCCTCTGCGCGTCGGGTGGGTTGCGCTAGAATACTGGAGAGCAGGGTTCTTGGGGGACGTCTGGGAGAGGAGTGCGAAGTCTTCTTCCCTGTAGGAGTTCTCCTGGAGACCGACCATCATCAAGAGGAGCGGTGCGATAGGCCAGAAAACCCAGCCAGAGGTCGTCTCGGGTTTCCGACGTCTTCTTCACAATTCTTTTCACAATTTGCACCCTTTTCTCGGCAAGTCCATCGGAGCGGGGAAATCCGGGACACGATGTTATATGGTTGAACTCGTACCTGGATTCGAAAAGAAAGAAGTCATGAGAAGAAAACTGTGTCCCATTGTCAGTGCACACCTCTACTGGTATCCCATATCTTGCGAAAATCGCGCTCAGTTTGGAAATGACTGTCCTTGCCGTAGTGTCAATCAACTGTTTCACTTCTGGGAAATTCGTCAGGGCATCAAAGACGCACAAATAAGAATTTCCCGCGTACTGAAAAAAGTCCACGCCCACCCAGTACCACGCGTGAGGTGGCGTTGATCTTGAAATGATCGGTTCACTCGGTTGCGCGTACGCGTGCTTCCGGCATGCGCTGCAGCTTCGTACAATATTGTCAATAGCATTACTATGTCCGGACCAAAACGTAAGCTGCGAGCCCTTGCTTTGCTCTTGTTCAGGCCCTAATGCCCTTCGTGAATGCGTTTAAGCATTTTCGACCGCATGGATCTCGGGATTACTACTTTACATCCCTTCAGTAGCACTCCCTGCACTTTAGACAATTCAGAAGCGAACGGTTTCATCGGACCTTCAAGGCTATCGCCTCCTTGTCCTTCTACATAACGAGTAACGGCTTGCAGTGCTCGATCTTTTGCAGTCTCTACCACCAAGCGGTTGAGGAATTTAGTGCTCACCAAATCCAGCATAATAGCGACTGCGTGGACTTCAACGTCTTCTGTCGAGCCTGCGTATTCCCCGTTGCTTGGTCGTAACGATCTGAACAGCATGTCGGCAAGGACCAGTTGCTTCCCTGAAATGAATTGGAGTTCATAGTCATATGTCAGCAAACGAGGGAAGAAGCGTTGAAGTCGCGGTGGCATATCTCCTATACCCTTGGGTGCGATGGCTAGAAGAGGCTGGTGATCTGTTTCGATAATAACTTTGCGGCCATACATAAAGTGACGAAATTTTTTGCGTGAAAAGGTGATGGCCAGGGTTTCTTTTTCTATTTGTGAATACATTTGTTCGGCGTACGTCATGCCCCGCCGCGGTGGTCTAGTGGCTAAGGTACTCGGCTGCTGACCCGCAGGTCGCGGGTTCAAATCCTGGCTGCGGCGGCTGCATTTCCGATGGAGGCGGAAATGTCGAGGCCCGTGTGCTCAGATTTGGGTGCACGTTAAAGAACCCCAGGTGGTCAAAATTTCCGGAGCCCTCCACTACGGCGTCTCTCATAATCATATGGTGGTTTTGGGACGCTAAACCCCACAAATCAATCAATCAACTGGCGTACGTCATAACACGAGAAGCGTAGGCTATCGGTCTTCAGTAATCACCATACTGCTGAAGAAGAGTTGCACCCAGCCCACTTTTGATGCATCCGCTGTTATTTTATTTGCCCTAGCTGGGTCAAAGATAGCGAGAACTGGCGCCTGACTGAGCATGTGACATATCGCGTTTTACTCGCTAGCGTGGTTTTCAGTCCATTCAAACACCGTTTCTTTCTGATTAGACTGCGCAGAAGCTTTGTGTTTTCGGCCAGGTTCGGCAGGTATTTTCCGAAACAGTTCACGACGCCGAGCATTCTGTGGACTGCTGCCTTGTATGTTGGGAACGGCATTTCACTGAGGGACGCGCTCAGCGCCGCGTTCAGCCGGATGTTGTCGCACGTGAGGACGTCACCGAGAAAGTTAATTTCAGTCTGCCGAAACGTGCACTTTGCAGCGTTAAACGTCAGGTAGGCCTCGCAGGCCCATCGCAAAACAATCTGGAGGCGGGGATTGTGCTCTTCTGCTGTTGCTCCCCAGATTAGAATGTCGTCGATGTATACAGCTGTACCTGGGATACTGTCAAATAGCTCGCTCAGCGTTTTTTGGGAATACTTCTGGCGCGGACGCAATTCTGAACGAAAGCCTAAAAAGTCTGTACCAGCCAAATGGTGTTCCGAACGTGCAGATATTGGATTTGGCCTCATCTAGTGGAATCTGATGAAAGCCTGAGTTCGATTCGAGCCGTGAAAAATACCTGGCACCGACTAGATCTGCTTCGATATCTTCACGCATAGGCACCTGGTAATGCTCACGCTTTAAGCACTTGTTAATATTCCTAGGGTCCATGCACACACGCAGCCTTCCATCCTTTTTCCGAACGAGAACAAGGGGGCTTACCCAGTCTGTTGGTTTTTGGACCTTTTGTATGATTCCCGCTTGCTCTATGCGCCGCAACTCTTCTCGCAGAGGCTCTCTTAGCGCCAGGGGTACTCCTCGCGCCGGTTGGACCACTGGCGTGGCCCCTTCTTCCAACTTGATTTTGTACTTGCGAGCGACGCACCCAGTGCCGCGGAACAGCTGCGGGAACTCTGAAAATATCGTCCACACCAGTGGTGCTCACGACATCAACTGACCTGGACACTAGTCCTAGTGCCTCACTTGCTAGTAGTCCCAGTATGGCAGGGTTTACTTTTTTGACGATGAAGAAGTCAGTGTTTTTTGATCGGCCATTTATGACGACCCGCAAATTAGCCACTCCAATGTGCTTGATAACGTGCCAGCTATAGGCGCGAAGGACCGAGGTGCTTGGGCTCAAGGTTGCTTTTTCTTTGCATCTTTGATTGAAAAAGGCAACAAGT
Organism: Rhipicephalus microplus; assembly: GCF_043290135.1. Classification (NCBI taxonomy): domain Eukaryota; kingdom Metazoa; phylum Arthropoda; class Arachnida; order Ixodida; family Ixodidae; genus Rhipicephalus; species Rhipicephalus microplus. Next base: position 270,523,269 of record NC_134702.1, on the reverse strand, counting down.
TCGCCTGAGAGCCTGTGTCTTCTTTAAACAGGACAGCTTGACTGCCTACATGCGCCTCTATTAGCCATTCTGCCTTGCTCCTGATAGCATCGACACTGACGTCCACGATACTGAAATCGTCTTCATCTTCGCGCACATCGTGCACCTGGGGGATTCGTTTGCAACACACCGCAAAAATTTTCGTTGCCTTACACAAAAAGCACATCTTTCCAAATGCTGGGCATTTCCCACGTTCGTGCGCCCTGTTGCATCTGCTGCATTTGGACCCAGTTGAATAAGGCCGTCGCTTCACTGTCGCAACTTGGCCTTCTGGCTGTGCCCATGCCTCATTTCGAAGGGCTGGAACTTCTGCGGCTTTACAAAGTTGTTCTGCCTTGAGCACTGTCAATTCCTTCTCACCAATCATCTTCTCTCGCAATTTGAAGTTGTTGGTGCCAAAAACAATCTGGTCACGGATCATCAAGTCGACCTGTAGCCCAAAGTGACAGTTGTGGGCTTGCTTCCGCAAATCTCGCAAAAATTGCTCGAAGGGCTTTCCTTCTCCCTGAGTCCTTGACCGAAACAGGTATCGTTCATGCACCTCATTCTGCTGCTCTTGGCAGTACTCTTGGAATTTCTTGACAACTGTGGCATAGTCATCTGTGTCTTCGCTCTCCAGAAATGTAAATACCTCCAGTGCGTCATCACCTGCCGCACTCAGCAGCAGAGCTGTCTTTGCGCCTTCTGACCTCCGTTCCTATCGAGATTCCGTTGCCGTAAGAAACAAGTCAAACTTCTGTTTGAAACGGTCCCTGTTTTTTGAGATGTTGCCGGCTAGGAGCAGGGAATCCGGAGGCTTCACTAATTTTATCTCGTGGGCCCGCGTTGTGCAGACAAGTCAGGTTCCGCCCTCCAGGAAGCGAGCCACTTCTGACACCATGTATCAGAGGCGAAGGCAACCAAACGAAGGACATTTATTCAGGTAATGCTCGCGCATATAAAGGGGCACCATGGCTGATACGCATGCGCAGTTGCAGTTGCACATGGCACGCTCGATACGTATTTTTCATTCAAAGAGTATGTCGCTATCTGCCGCGAAGAAATACAATATCATCTGCATCTTAGGCCGGCTTACTTGCTCTGGACGACCCTCTTTCTTACGCGTTTATTCTCTCCTAACTTCTTTCAGTCTCACTCAACTGTGACGTTGTTCGCTTCAAAGTGTCCGCAATGTCGGAGTTTTGCTGGTTTCAATTTCCATCAACTTTTTCTGGTTCGCCTTTCTTGTCTTGCTCGTGGCGCATAAACACTGCCTAGTTGAAGCTCCAGCCCTTGCGTTGATCCTTGTCATTACAATATTGTTTCGTTTGCAAGAGACTGGTAGAGGTTGAAAGGGGCCGTTTATTAGGTCATGAGGGGCAGCTCAGAAGTGGCTGACTGGTTGATTGATATGTGGGGTTTAACGTCCCAAAACCACTATATGATTATGAGAGACGCGGTGGCTGACTGGTTAGAGATCCTCCTGATCCTCTTCTTTCTTTCTCGATCCGGGCGACATGTGCGTTCACCGTAAACGCTTCTTTGTCTTCACGCATGTGCGCAACATTCCTCTGCACGCAGACGAAGGCCGCCGGACGAGTCAGTCGAGTTGTCGTGGCTTGTACAGTTTCAGGCGGGCAACATGAACCACTTGAGTTTTGGCAGCTCGTCGACCACTCGCCGTGAGACGAGCTATCACATAGTTGAGCTCTGTAAGTCTGTCGACAATGACAAAAGGTCCATCGTAAGTGGCCAAAAACGTTTGGCATAACCTGCACTTGTGCATCGGAGTCCACAACCACACCAGATCACTACGGCGATAAATCACTGGTCGATGGTGAATGTCATAGCAGGCCTTCGCTTTGTCTTGCGTTGCCAATGGGCGTAGTTGAGCTATGCGACGCGCCTCTTCGGCGAGGCAGAGTGTCTTGGTGACAGTGACGTTGTCGTGATCACAGAAAGGTAATACTGTGTCGATTGTGTGCCGGGGCGAACGTGCATAAAGCAAAAGGAAAGGGCTATAACTTGTAATCTCATGCTTCGCGGTGTTTAACGCGTAGGTAATGAACAGGAGTACGTCATCCCAGTTCTTGCGGTCGCATGAGACATACATAGACAACATTTTGATAATGGTGTGGTTTGGTACGCTCCGCCAGCCCATTAATTTGGGGGTGGTGTGGTGTCGAGTGACGCAGGTGGGATTCACATAAACGAAGTAGCTCCTCCACGATTTTCGCTGTGAATTGTCGTCCACGATCGCTGATAATCAGGCGAGGTGGGCCGTGTCGGAGGATGACGTACTGTAACAAAAACGACGAGACTTCACTGGCAGTTCCGAAGGGGACGGCCGCCGTCTCGCAGTAGCGTGTGTGGAAGTCGACGCAAACAATTATCCATCGGTTGCCCTTAGCCAATTTTGGAAAGGGACCCAGAAAGCCAATCCTCACTTGTTCGAACGTTTGGAGTAGGCATCGGTTGTAGATGACCAGCTGGACCAGTTGATGGACGTTTGTGACGTTGACATTGCATGCAGCTTGCCACAAAACTCTCAACGGATTTCTGCATACCAGGCCAATAAAAGCGCTCCTTAGTCCGGTGAAGCGTCCGCGCCAAACCTAAATGTCCAGATGTAGGGTCATCGTGCGTGACACTCATAATAACTGTTCGCAGGCTTTCCGGGACCACTAGAAGGAAAAGCGCGCCACTGTTGGAGAGGTTCCTTTTGAACAACAGTCCATCACGCATATAGAAACGGCGTGCAATAGTGGAAGCAGATGCAGCGGCGAATAGTGGTGCTAGTTTAGCGTCCCTCCGCTGTTCTGCTCTGAAACTGGTGTAGTCCGGGAATGTAGGCGCCGCAGACGCTACAAGCTGGTCAAGGTCATCAGATTCACAGTCTGTTGTGCTAAGTGGCACACGTGAAAGACAGTCCGCGTCAGCATGTCGACGACCGCTCTTGTAAGCGACGGTAAAACTGTATTCTTGTAGCCGGAGTGCCCAGCGAGCAAGGCGGCCACAAGGGTCACGAAGGTCGACAAGCCAACACAACGAGTGGTGGTCGGTTACGACTGTGAATGGGCGTCCGTACAGGTAGACCTAAACCACTGAATTGCAATTATTACCGCCAGGCATTCTTGTTTCGTAACAGTGCAGTTTTTTTCCAGCCTGCTTAGGGAGAGACTTGCGTATGCGATGACGTGTTCGCGGTCACCGTAAAGTTGTACTAGGACAGCTCCAATACCTATGCCACTAGCATCCGTATGAAGCTCTGGAATAGCACACCGCAGGAATAGCACACCGGCCGAGGTCGAAACATTGGTCGCTCGTCGATGAATAGAGCGTAATCATTTGCTCTTGTGTGACAGATGTACTGATCGGGTACATCGTACCGAGACGTCGGGTGTCGAGGAGGCATGCGCTGAAAGCGTTGGTCATACCACGACGCGGGAAATCTGGTTGCCATCCTTTACTGTGGGGCTGGGCTGTACTCCACAGTTGCCGCGCTCATCATCAGTTGCCATGGGGTCAAAGGAGGCACATTTATAGCCTCACGTGGCAGACACAACTCGCGATGGTCAGCTGTTCAACACAACATTTCTCGGTCGGACAGTTTCTCACGAACAATCTGTCGAACGGTAGAAAAAAAGTTGAGGCCAGGATTCGTGTCCGTAACTGGCAACAATTGTAACGTTAGCCAGCCGACCAAACTTGGGCGCAGTTCGACGCATATTGAGCGTTTCTAACGTTCGGCACTGCTGAATGACGTTGGACACAGAACCGACACTTTCTTTTTCAGTTATAAAATTATACGCGTCCTCAGCACTCCCTTTGAGCAGATTCCCGACTTTTTCCTCTTCCGAAATGATAGCACAGACCACCTTGCACAGCCTTAACACTTCTTCTATGTAAGTGGTGCATGTCTCACCTGGTAGCTGTGCCCGTTGCGACAGTGTTTGCTTAGCCCGCTTCTTTCTAGCAACCGAGTCACCGAAACAAGCCATGAGCTCTTCAACAAAAAGATCCCACGAGGTGAGTGCGTCCTCGTGGTTTTCGTACCATACCAGTGCGGTGTCAGTCAGGGAGAACACTACGTTGGCTAGCATAGCGGCTGCATCCCAACCGTGGGACTTGCCCACATGTTTGTACTTGGCGAGCCAGGCGTCGGCATCTTTTTCGGCTTTTCCTCCGAAGGGCGGTGGAACTCGGTAAAATGGAAGCGGACCAGACGGTGCCGCCCTAGAAACGTCTGCTTTTTCGGGCATGTCGAAGTCACTCACGGCAGATGGTGGGAGACCGGCAAGTCGACGGCTTCGTCGAAGCTGTGGCAGTGATCGTTCCGTAGTTGAAGCGCTTACCCAGCACCTCCACCACTCTGTTACGTTTGAAAGAGACTGGTAGAGGTTGAAAGGGGCCGTTTATTAGGTCGTGAGGGGCAGCTCAGAAGCGGCCGACTGGTTAGAGATCCTTCTGATCCTCTTCTTCCTTTCTCGCTCCGGGCGAAATGTGCGTTAACCGTATACGCTTCTTTGTCTTCGTGCATGTACGCAACAATATATTGTTACCACTAGATATAGCACCTGGCACTATACAACCTATTTATTTAGGGCAAACCTCTGCTCGTAAACTCCAAAATAATGGTCAGCCAAAACGTCCCTTGCTCGCTGTCTCTTCAACTTCCACCTTCGGTCGAAAGTTGAAAACGGCGTAGAGGATGCCAAACATTTTGACTGACGGAGGAAGCTCCTCAGCCATAAAGTGAATGAGCACTGAGCGGGAGGTACGCCCCATGTCCCTTGCTTGGACTATTGGTAGAAGGGGATGCGCCTGACGTAATTCTTGAAGCGAGTCCTGAGGTGACTCACCATTCCAAGCGCGGTAGATGATCCCTGCCCGTGCCCCGTCCGGGAGAGCTATGTACGCGTGAAATCCCAGTTTTTTACCACGTAGCGTAAGTTCTCGTATTTTTGCATAGTTGGCAACTCGGTCAGCGCAAGATGTGGACACGGTGAAAATATTCTTGGCCAGATTGGTGCACACAAGATCTTCGTCGGCAACCACAGAGTGCAGTTCGCTTTTGGCGACTACAGCCGCTCGTAACTCTACGTCGTTGTATTGGGCCAGATCTACACCCGCACTCGCACGAAGGACAATATTGAAGTCATCGACTGGCAACCGTGGCAGTCGTTTGAAGTGAGGACGCGCCACAGCTGTGTTGTCGAGCTTTGAGGAAACGCTGGGCGGTGATTCCGTTTTGCGTGCTGGCGTTTCGGCAGCTGACGCCGCTTTACTTGACTGCGTTCCTTCAGTTTCTTTTGACTGTTGTCGAGGTGAGCGTTGTCGGGCATTCAGGACTACACTCAATTTTCTGGATTGAATTCTGTGGCAGGCAAATCCGTGCCACTCACCATGTATGTCATTACGTTGCCGAATGAACTTGTGCACGCGCGTTGAAGCGCGAGCCCGACGCCGGTGCTGGTGGCGTTCCCCCGCTCAGCAAGAGTTGATGTTTGCAAAGCTCCTCAAGAACAAAGAGGTTTGAAGCACTCACCAGCAGAGCCGGAAACTTGTTGAAGTACAAGAGAGACCACTGTTGGCACCAAAAAAAGCAGTCTTGGTTCGACAAAAACTTCGTAGAATACGGAGCCCGTGAGAGGCACACCAGCCTTGCTTGGCCCCCTTGCGGACTCTCCCTGTTTTGGCATCTTCATCAAAATGAGCGAGTATGGGACGTGAGTGCAAAAGCCGTCGTAACTCAGAGAAGGCGTCTTCTTGCTCTTTGTGCCAGATGAATGACACACCTTCCTTTGTAAGCTGTGTCAGTGGTTCCGCAATCTTGAAGAAGTTTTCAACGAAGCGCCTATACTAAGCACAAAGCCCCAGGAAACGTCGCATAGCTTTTTTGTCTCTTGGCCTCGGGAAATTTTCAACCGCAGTGATCTTATCCGGGTCTGGGCGGACACCGTGAGAACTGACAACGCGCCCGAGAACCGAAGCTCCCGGAATCCAAAGTGGCACTTTTCGGGTTTTATCGTAAGTGCAGCCATGCGAATAGCGCCCAGTACCATTCTCAATCTCTGTACGTGCTGCTCAAACGTAGTGGAAAAAATTACTACGCCATCAAGATAGACAAGGCACGACTGCCATTTGAGGCCGGAGAGCACAGTGTCCAACATTCTCTGGAAGGTAGCTGGAGCAGAACACAAACCAAATAGGACTACTTTGAACTCGTAGAGTCCGTCGGGGGTCACAAATGCCGTCTTCTCACGATCTCGTTCGTCGACTTCTATTTGCCAGTACCCGCTCTTTAGGTCCAACGATGAAAAAACTTAGCATTGCGCAGTTTATCTAACGTATCGTCGACTCGCGGAAGTACACGTCCCGCTTTGTGACGAGGTTGAGTTTCCTGTAGTCAACACAGAACCGCAGGGTGTTATGTTTTTTTTCACAAGTACTACCAGCGATGCCCATGGGCTGTATGACATCGTAGTCGAGCATCTCCTGTACTTGCTTCTTTATCGCCTCCCTTTATTTTGGAGCTACTCGGTATAAATGCTGACATAAACATGACCTTCGATTATAATGCGGTGCTTTGCTACGGGAGTACGTCCAACTTTCGATGAAGAAAAAAAAAATTGGCAGCATATCCACGGAGTGAATGATGGAGAGTGGGGCGGAGCATTCGTCCGTCCATTCGTTCTTGCTCCCGTCCGTCCATGCGTCAGTCTGTGTGACCGTCCATGCGTCCATCCGCCCGTCTGTGCGTGCGTCTGTTCGTGCGTCTGTTCGTGCGTCCGCTCTGGATTCTTCCATGAATCCACCCTGTGTCCGTTCATGCGTCCATCTATGCATCTGTCTGTTTGTCCGTTCGTCCATCTATTGAACGCTCCAAGTACCACTATCTCAGATCTTTTCATCATATATTCCCTATATAGAAGCACCGCTATCCAGCGGAGATTTCAAGGACTAAACAAGAGGTGGCACACGCACACTTTCTTACGGCTTGCGCTTCGGGTCTATTTCCCACCTTTAACCACCTCGAGTTCATGGTATATGTGTTTAGAAAAAGGTTATTCTACTTGCGGCATCCTTATTCATACGAGCACACACCGAAGGCAACGAGCATCGTCAACTGCAAACCTGTATCGCGATATGGTTTTGATTATAAAGCCATTGCTTTAGAAAACACCTGGCGTCTTTTGTTAAGCAGCTGGCGTCTTTTCGTTTTGCTTTAAAAACATCTGGCGCCTTTTCGTTTTGCTTTTAGAAAACATTTGGCGTCTTTCGTTGTTTTTTTTTCATCAATCAAGCGTAAGACTGGTTACATACTACGACGGGATGCGGGACGAATTGGTGCCGCTATAAGGAGCTTCGCCCCTAAAAAAACAATCTGCGAATTCTTTGATCGACTCCACAATCTGGTCTTTTTGGCGAGATGAAAGGTCTCGGTCAATATATATTTTCTGGATGACACTGTTCATTGTTGAGGAAGATGTTAGTGCTTTTTCTATGGTGCAAACATCTGGGACTTGTACGTAGTCATGAAGTGATGCTGTGACTGCTCCTTTCGCCACATGCCGTACCTCGTTCGTAAAGTTAGTCGATAGCGCATCAGTGTAACCGTTCCGCTGGTTCACTAGACCTCTCCACGCGTATCCCCTTTGCGAGTAGCAGTGTGATATTTCCATCAGTTAGTCTGGCATATTCACGAACAACGTCGCTTTTCACAGCAACTTTCACGCTGCTACGTGGCGGCACTGTCACACTTTTATCCACATTAAGAAGAGACGGAACAACTGGTTGCTCCGCATGAGACACGGCAACAGCATTTTCTGTAGAGAAAGAAACTTGGGATTTCTGCAAGTCGATGATGGCACTGTTTGCTTGCAAAATAGTCCATGCCCAGAATTGGTTCACTGGAACATTCGGGGAGAACAATAAAACTGCTGACGTAGACATGGGCTTTTATTTTCACTCTCGCTGTGCACAATCCTACGGGGCTGACTTGGTGCCCTGCAGTGGTGCGTGTCTGCGGTCCGGTCCCATGAGGGAGCACTTTCTTCAGCTTCTTTGCGAGCATAATACTCATTACTGAGTAGTCTGCACCAGTGTATATTAACGTTATGGTCTCGACGTCGCCGATTCTGACTTGTAGCTCGGATGTCACGTCGCCATTACTACACTTGTTCGTCTTACTTGTTCGTGTCAATGTCGTCGTCTGATCCAGTTAACAAGAGGGTTTTCAGTTTTCCGGAAATCAGCAGCCCAGGTCGCTGGTTGTAGTTTTCCCGTCGCGGGCTTGGTGAACGACGCCTTGGGAAAGTAGATGATGGGCGTGGACTCAGCGACCTATTGCATATTGGTGCAATCGACCGTGATTCCTGTCGCTCAGTGTTTGGAAAGGCATAACGCGAAGATAAAAAATCTTCAATTTAGTAAGGGTGCTGACCGTTAGCAGGGCAGGGTGCATTCACTGGGAAGCCACGTAGCCCGACTCGACGGTAGTGGCATGTCCGATAAAGAGGACTTGCCTCCCCACAGTGATAGCAGAGGGGCCGCTGGTCTGCAGTGCGCCATGCATCACTTTTACGGGGTCTCGCTTCTGGCATTGGCGGTGACGTACTGCAAGGAAAATTGATGACTTAACGGCAGCTTGTGCAAAGTTCGGGTGTCTGATGTCTTGCCGTACAACTTGTGCGTACGACAACTGTGGCTGTGGTTCCGGCTGCGTGCGATGGGGCACCTGAGGCTGTAGTTTAGGAATTGCTTGCCGGACTTCTTCACGTACAACGTCCATGATTGAGGGTTCGCTTGAGGACTTTGGGTGATTTGCAGTTTCTGGAGCTCCTCCTTAACGAAAGCCCTCACCACTTCCCAGAGGACGTCAACGTTGGTGGGGAGGGTTGCTGACTCCGCCCTAACCGAAGAGACGCCGAAGTCTCTGTTGTACAGTCGCACACGTTGCTGTAGTGTCCCTTCCATGGTCGTTGCCTCGGACCGGAATTCCGCCACAGTTCGCAGTGGATTACGCACCAGGCCTGCAAAACTCTCTTCTTTTACTCTACTCATTAGGTGCCGCAACTTCTTCTCCTCGGCCACGTTTTGGTTGGCTCGGTGGATGAGCCACGACATGTCTTCTGTGTACATGGCCACGCTCTCGTTATTCCGTTGGTTCCTCGCTGAAGTTCAGCCTCTGCCTTCTCTTTGGGTCCGTGTTCGGATAGGTTGCGATTAGTTCTCGTCGTAAGTCACCCCATGACAGCAAGGACGCTTCGTGGCTCTCAAAGCACGTACGTGTCGAATCTTGCAGGGTGACGTAAACGTAACGAAGTTTCCGGGCTTCGCCCAAACCATTCAAACGTGCAACGCGTTCGAAGCCTTCGAGCCAGTCCTCGGCATATTCAAAGGTGTCACCGTGGGAGACCTCTGGTGTACGCGGTGAACAAACGATGACGTGAAATGGAGATGAAATCGACTGGGTGGCCATTGACGCTTGTGCTTGAGGTCTCGACAGGTCTTGATGGATCAATTAGAGGGCCAAACACGGGCTGCCCACCACGTAGTCAGCGACTCGCGCGTTGGTGCACAGGTGTTAATTCTGCTGGCTCCCATATTCTCGGATCTGGGCTTCTCCCTCTTGCCTGTGGTGGGCTGGGAATCGTACCTAGCAGCTCCACCAGAATGTTACCAATAAAACAGCACCAAACACTATACAAACTATTTTTTTAGAGCAAGCCTGTGCCCGTAAACTCAAATATAATGGTCATCTAAAATGTCCCTTGCTCGCTGTCGCCAACTTCGTCAGTCTCTTCTTCTTCTTCACCTCGAGTCTCGTGCCGGTCCCGTGGCGTAGCAGTTTGGCGCATGCAGGACGGCGTTTCATGGTGCGGTAGCTTTAACGAACGCGAACGTCTGCGATGGTCGAACTGCATATATATATATATATAAATATATATATATATATATATATATACTTTTTCTTATAAACTTCTTAATCACATCTGCCCACCTAACCTCCTGTCGCCCCGTAACCCACTTGCCTTCTCCAGGAATCCAGTTTGTTACCCTTATTACCCAGCTGTTATCCTGTCTACGTGCTACATGCCCGGCCCTCGTCAACTTCCTCTTTTTGATTTCAACTATGATATCCTTAACCCCGGTTTGTTCCCTAATCCACCGTGCTCTCTTCTTGTCTCTGAAGGTCACATTCGGCATTTTTTCCTGTGCACGCTGTGTCATCCTCAATTTAAGCGCTGAACCTTCTTTGTAAATCTGCAGGTTTCTGCTCCGTAGCTAAGTACCGGCAAGATGCAGCTGTTAACGTATATATATATATATATATATATATATATATATATATATATATATATATATATATATATATATATATATATATATATATATATATATATATATATATATATATATATATATATATATATATTTATATATATATATACATATATATAAGGGAAAGAAGTGTATACCTAAGGGCTCGTTTTTCCGTGTTTTTAACACAATAATAATGAGATATAACAGACAGTAATGCCAAGGAATGTACAGGGGAAGTTATTAACAATAATGGAATGTAAATAAGAAGAAAGAAAAGTGGATGAAAAAATTACCAACTGTAAGCAGGAATCGAACCTACGACCTTCGAATTACGCGTTCCACTTTTCCATTCCACTTTTCTTTCTTCTTATTTACATTCCATTAATGTTAATAACTTCCCCTGTACATTCCTTGGCATTACTGTCTGTTATATCTCATTATATATATATATATATATATATATATATATATATATATATATATATATATATATATATATATATATATATATATAGGAACGCAGCGTATACTACACTAAAGGTCTTATTTGTGTGTGTTGTGACACAATAATAATGATATCGTGAGGAACCGGTTTATTAAACTAGGCCCGAGCTAAATCACACTGGTGATGATAATTGCAGATAATGAAGATGTACAGGTGATGGTATCTAAAGAGAATGAGAAGTCATTTGTTTGTCGCGCTCACACCAATTCACCCGCACGGTTTAAGGGGCTGCCTGGTCGCCTGACAGTATTATGAAATTCGTCGCGTGTAATGCTTCAAATGAGATGCATGCGCTATCTCTGTCCCTCGGCAACAATGATAGGGATTAGTGATAAGAGGAGAAACGCGTTAATTGACAGGAGATGTCTGTTCGACCACCGTGAATGGCCAAATGAAGCGACTGATGAATTCATCGCATATGCAGCAGCTTTCACTGTATTTCAAATGGGAATCACTCAATGCTTCAATCTAGCACCCCGGACATCATCTACTGCCACCGAGCTGACCGGCACCCGACAAGCTGCGTGCTACATTTTACAGCAGAGTCTATTGAAATGGACATTATTTTGCGACTCAAAGCGGGCCCCTCAGCTAATAAAACTACAAGAAACAAGACACAACATAGAGTCCTCTGGTGTGTGACATAATGAATATGTTGAATGAGGCATTTCAATCCGGACGTACCGTTGCGTTGCAATGGATTCGCAGCCATTGTGACATAGCTGGGAATGAACAAGCTGATGCAGAAGCGAAAATGGCGCACACTAGTGGCGAAGTAATATCGAATTACTTTTCCCGATACGACATCAACGCCTTGCTGTCTAAAGGTATGAAGACATCTATGCAGGGACTATAGATTGATCCGGATTATCGCCACAAGCGCATTTACAGGCTCGACTCTTCTCGTGTTTTTCGCCTTCCGTTCCGACTAAGGAGAGACCAAGAAACGTTACTTAATAAACTGCGGCTGTGAGTTGCATACACGCGACGATACTTATGCATGATAGGACAAGAGCAAAATTCTAACTGCAACTTGTGTAACACGCCAGAAGCTATTAATCACAGCCTGTGTATGTGCCCTTGATATGCAGTTGAAAGACAACCTCTTAAGTGTCTCACGGATGACCTAGACTGCCGACCCTTTTCGGAGGAGAAATATTTGGGTGCTTCGGAACGTGTGGATCACGCTCAACGCAGTTTAAAGGGCCTGCTTGCCTTTCTAAGCAAGACAGGTTTAGGTTCCCGTGTTTAGAGAATCTGATAATGTAGAGACTTTTGTACGTGTACTACACCGAACAAGACATTGTGTGCAGTGACTCATTGTGCTATACCACAATCACCCCTCTTCATACCCTCCTCTTTCTTTCTCTTTTCCACTTACCCCTGTGTGGAGCAAAAGGCCAGAAACCTCCTTTCAAGGCCAACCTCTCCCGTTTCTTCTCATTGAACTCCTTCTTCTTCTTTATGGCATAAGCCGGGGATGCACAGTGGAGTTCATACAAGAACTTCGTCACCAGGGGAAAAGGTCACAACATGGCGAGATGAGTCGTAGCGACACTTTCGAGTGTCTTGGGAGTGTCTTCTGGGCCTTAGTCAAGCTGCTTCATTACAGCTTTAACCCAGCAGAGAATCCGGAATGTAACGTTTTTGTTCTATTCTGGAAAATAAAGAGACAGAAAGAAAGAATAAAGAAAGAAAGAAGGAAAGAAAGAAAGGCTGGTGTTAACACGGGCCAGGTGACGGCAGTGTGCGAAAAGAGATAAAAATTCTTCAGAGAAAGGAGCCGTGAATGGAGCCGGCCGAAAAAAAGAGACGTCTAGAGTGAAACTCGGCGAGAGACCATGGACGATAACAAATAGAAAAAAATTCCGCCATATCCACGAAGTGAATGATGATGAGTGGGCGAAGCTCCGGAGGTAAACCTGGTAAACCATGAATCCTCTGTACATTTTGCCCACTCGATTTTATTACATCGCTCCCCCTAGCGTACGTCGCCGCACTAAATCGAACGATTGCCTTCAACCAATGACACGCGCCATATGTGACATCATTCCTATTTTATAAGATCTCGCATCTTTCATCAACTACAAGTACCGCTTTCTAGTTTATAACATCTTGCATCTTTTCATCATCAGCTACAAGTACCACCATCTAGTAAACACTACAAGAACTAAACGAGAGGTGGCTACATACAGGAGACGGTACCGCCATCTAGTGAACACTGCAAAAACTAAACTAGAGGTGGCTACATACAGGGGACGGTACCGCCATCTAGTGAACACTGCAAGAACTAAACTAGAGGTGGCTACATACAGGCTACAGGGGACGCACAGCCCACGCCCTAAGGAGCTTCGCCCCTAAAAAGTCTGTAGTGCGTTTATGAGCCGTATTATAAGCGAATGTCGCGAAGGGTAGATTTGCGTCCCAGTTTGTGTGGTTGAGGTGAATGTACTCGCGATCATGTTCGATAGGGCCCGATGAAAGCATTCAGTCAATCGTTGGTCTGCGGGTAGTAGCCAGAAGTGGTCTTGTGAACAGTGTTGGAGGCACGCAAAACTTGCTCGACAATAGAAGAGGGAAAGACTTTGCCACGATCGCTCAAGAGAACGCGTGGGGCTCCTGGCGCAAAAAAAAATGTGGCGAAGAAAGAAATCGGCGACCTCAGTTGCTGTCCCAGATAATATAGAAGCTGTTTTTGCGTCGCGGGTAAGGTGATCAATGGCCATGATAATACAACGATTACCATTAGATGGTATAGGAAGAGGACCATACAAGTCGATTCCGACTTCAAAATGTGAAGTCGGACAAGGAAGAGGTTGAATTAAGCTAGCCGGAGCAGTTGTGGGTTGTTTTCGCCTTTGACGATGTACACAGGAGGCGACGTACTTAGCGACGGCGGAAGAGAGGCCAGGCCAAAAACTACGACTTCGTATTTTGTCGTAAATCTTGTGATAGCCCAGATGAGCGGCGGTTGGATCACCATGAAAGGCTTTCAGAACTTCATGTTGCACAGAACGTGGGATGACGGGTACCCACTTGTTGCCATCGATGTGGTAAACGTAGCGGTATAAAGCACCCTCGACAAACTTAAACTGTTTAGGTTGTCGACGCAGTCTGGCGTTTGGAGGAGTAGTAGAGCCGGTCAAGTGGTCAACAATGCTTCGGTAGTATGGGTAGACACTTTGTTGGGAAGCAAGGACTCATATGGTGCCGGGTGTTGAACTTAGCGCTGCGATTGGAGAGGTGCTCTCGTTTTGAAGTATCGATGTTAAGTGGCCTACATGGACAAAGGAAAGTGCGATAGAGTATAAGCATCTTGATGCTTCTGCCCAGATCTGTAGGCGACATCGAAATCGTACTCCGGCAAGCGAATAACCCAGCGATCGAGGCGACCCGATAAGTTCTCAGCGATGGAAGCCAGCTTAGGGCGTTATGGTCGGTAACGACGGTAAAGTGACGGCCGTGAAGATGTGGTCGGAACCTTTGCACTGCCCAAACAAGCACAAGGCACTCCTGCTCGGTGATAGTGTAGTTCTTTTCTGCGGCGGTAAGAACACGACTTGCGTAAGCAACGGCGCGTTCGCGTGAGTTTTCGTCACGCTGCAAGAGTACCGCACCTAGGCAATGAATACTAGCGTCGGTGTGAAGGATGGCGGGTGTGCTTGGATATAAGTGGCACATTACCGGATCCGACGTGAGGGCTTGATTCAATGCCGTGAAAACTCTTTCACAGTCTTCAGACCAAACGAAGGTCACGCTACTTGCGAGGAGTTGATGGAGCGGAGACGCAAGTTCCGTGAAGCCACGTATGAAGCGCCAGAAGTAAGAAGCTAACCCAAGAAAGCTGCGCAGGTTTTTTGACGTAGTGGACGAGGAAAATCGAGGACGACGACAAGCTTGTCGGTGTCCGGGCGAATTCCTTCATCGCTTACGAGGTAGCCGATAACCTTCATTGTCTCGTTTGCCAAGGTATATTTCTTGGTATTAAGCTGTAGACCGGCTTTTGCAAGGCATGTGAGGACTTAGTCAAGACGTTCTACATGCTGCGAGAACGTAGATGAAAACTTCACAATGTCATCGAGATAGCACAGACACGTTTTCTATTTCAAACTATGCAATACGCTGTCTATCATGCGTTCGAAGGTGAAGGGCGCATTACAGAGTTTAAAAGGCATAACATAAAACTCCTAAAGCCTATCTGGCGCTAAAAAGGCGGTCTTATCTTTATCACACTCCGACATTTATCTACCAGTTGCCTGACCCAAGGTCGAGGCTAGAAAAATACTTGACTCCCTGTAATGAATCCAGTGCGCCATCAATCCGAGGGAGAGGATAAACGTCCTTTCGCGTTATTTTGTTTAGCGCACGGTAATCGACGCAGAAACGAACTGTCACAACTTTCTTTTGAACGAGAACAACTGGAGATGACCAGGGACTCGAGGAAGGATGTATGGCATTTCGTCGTAGCATGTGTGAGACGTTTTCTTCGATGATCTTGCGTTCGGCCTGAGACACGCGCTATGGCCGCTGATGTACAATACTAGAGCTGTCATTCTTCATTTCGTGAGTAGCAGTAATAGTCATGCTGAGGATGGGTGAGTTCACGTCAAATAGAGAACGGTGTCTATTCAAGAGGGTGAGTAAATCCTCAGTTTCAGCAGGTGTTAAGTCAGTGCTTATGGTAGCCGACAGAGGTGTGGAAGAGGCATTGAATGGCAGTGATGGGGACTTCGGGACATCGTTCTGGTTGTTGTTCGAAACAGTAACAATCGCAACAGGCTCACTGTCGACCACGCAAGATACTGTTGAGCCAGGAGCAGTACAGATTCGGGCATTTGATTTAAGGCATTTCGGTAGGCAGACTCATCAAAGAAGCGAATCAGCCCTGGTGTGATCACAATGCCCCTACGTAGGTTATGACCGTAAAGGAGAATTAGTACGTAACCATGCACAATGTCGGTGCAATTAACACTTATAAATTCTTCCATGTATAGCCGAAGTACATAATCTGACGTGGTGACAAGGCGGATGCATCCATCGCGTTCAAGTGGCGAAGAGTCAGCGTCATTTAGATGCAGGAGGTGCTGATGAAAAGATATGAAAGCGGACGCAGAAGACAAGAAATCCCGCCCCAGAATGAGAGCGTGGGCGCACTCACGAAATACCGTGAAAACGATGTGATGACAAATGCCTTCTATGCAGACAAGTATGGTACACTGCGCAAGTGAATAAATGAGAGCGTTGGTCACCGCATAGAGATGTGGGCCGCCATAATGCGTGGTGAATTTCTGAAGGCGGGAACAAAACTCAGCATGAATATTCGAAACGGCAGTACCAGTGTCTACAAGAGCCTCAATGCGTAGACCTTCTACAAACAATACTATAAAGTTTGATGGCCACTCTGGAGGAATGGCTGGCTGTCCAGTGGATGCAGTTTCCCCTCCTAAAACTGCATCAGGAAGTTTTCCGAGTGGGCGTTCGTGGAAAGGGAGGCGGGCCGCAGAGGTGACACTGAAGCAAAAAGAAAGTAACACACTGGCACCGATAGCCGCGAACAGAGCGTCGGCCCTCGATCAACTTATGAGCGGCGAACCATGTCGGGATTTACACATTTGCCATCGAATATTTTAGCATTATCGGCAGGGGTGACGTATGTTCCAGAATAATCTGTAATGTTTACAAAGTGGGCGTAATCTGAACAAAATGATCTTCTGCCATCCAGAAGTTTCTCGAACAGTGTAGGCGTGGTTTGCAGAAAAGAATATTGGCAGTGAAACGGTGCGATAACAAGACTTGAGGACGGAAAGAGGTATTACCCCCCTGTGAAAAATGCATTGTCCTGGAGCTTAAAAGAAATTGCGAGATCATGATGCATGCAAGAAATAGCAATAAAGCGAAAAAGTGCAACAAATAGGTATAAGCAATGAAGGACAATTATAGAGAAACAGCAAATAATACCATAATTATGTTCCCTAACACGCATGAAACGGTTTGAGGTGCACGTCATGGACGACTTCAGCTCGTGCACCGCGTCGTTGAGAGTTCGTGATGCCGTCGGGGAACGCTGAGTAGTCGAGTGAGCCGAGGCGTCGAACTGCCCTATACGGTCCGAAGTACCGTCGCAGAAGTTTTTTGCTCAGTCCTCGGCGGCGTATCGACGTCCATACCCAAACGCGGTCGCCGGGCTGCTATTTTACGTAGCTTCGTCGAAAATTGTAACGGTGGCTGTACGAGCTCTGCTGACTTTTGATGCGTGGGTGGGCGAGCTGTCGAGCTTCTTCGGCGCGCTGGAGGTAGAAAGTCACGTCGATGTTTTTTTCGTCGCTGACATTGCGTAACACGGCATCGAGCATCGTGGCTAGGTTCCTTGCGTACACCAGCTTTTAAGGCGTCATCTGCGTCGTTTCTTGGACAGCCGTGTTGTATGCGAAGGTCACGTACTGGAGGGTTGCATCCTACGTCTTGTGCTCGACGTCGACGTACATGACCAGCTTATCGGCTATGGTCTTATTGAGACGCTCGGTGAGGCCATTGGTTTGTGAATGGTAGGTGGTGGTCCAGCGGTGACTTCTCTGGCTGTAACTGAGGATTGGCTGAGTTAGGTCTACTGTAAAGGCCGTACGTCTGTCTGTGAAGAGGACCCCTGAAGCTCCGTTACGCAAGACGATGTTTTCGACGAAGAACTTTGCTACCTAGGTGGCATTGCCTTTGGGCAGAGCCCTTGTTTTGGCGTAGCAGATGAGGTAGTCAGTCGCTGCGATAATTCATTTATTTCCAGAATTTTACGTCGGGAACGGCCCCAGTAAGGCCATGCATATTAGCCTAAACGGCCGACAAGGTGGCTTGATGGGCTGGAGAAGTCTGGCTGGCCTACTAAGCGGTGTCTGTCGTTTTGACATTCTTAACATATTCGGACGTAACGAGTGGCGTCAGTGGCTAGTCGTGGCCAGTAATACTTCTCCTGCATTCACGCGAGTGTACGGGAGACACCGAGGGTCGTCGTGTAGAACATCCAAGACTTCTGGACGTAATGCTGAAGACACTACAAGGAGGCAGTTGACCCGACGTGGTGAAAAGTTTATTTGACGATGCCGTTTCGCAATAAACACGATGCCAGTCCTCACTTAAATACCTTTGGAACAACGGCAGCCTTACCCTCTAGGTATTCTACAAGGCCTTTGATTTCAGGGTTGGCGTGCTGTCGTTCTACAAAATCATCGATGCCTAAAGTTTCAGGGAAGCAGTCGCCGTCCTTGATTTCCTGCGACGGTGGTTCCATGGGGGCGCTAGACAGGCAGTCGGCGTCAGAGTGCCTTCGCTCGACTTGTAAACTACAGTCATGTCGAATTCATGAAGTCACAGACTCCACCGTGGGAGGCAACCTGAAGGGTCCTTCAAGCTAGCTAGCCAACAGTGGACATGGTGGTCGCTCACAACTTTGAAAAGCCTGTCACAGACATAAGGGCTAAGCATGGAGGTAGCCCAGATCATGGCGAGACACTCCTTTTCTGTTGTGGAATACTTAACTTCCACCTTAGATAGGGACCGCCTCGCATAGCTGATGACCCTTTCCAGTCCGCCAATCTTCTGCGCCAACATGGATTCAAGCCCTACACTGCTTGCGTCGGTGGGGATTTCTGTGTCGGCATTTTCGTCGGAATGACCAAGTATTGGCTGTGTCTGCAGGCGTCGTTTTATTTCTTGAAATTCTTCCTCCTGCGGGATTCCCACTTGAACTCGACGTCGGTCTTTGTAAGATTAGTGAGTGGCTTGGCGAGGCGGGCAAAATTTTTGACGAAACGCCTGTAACAGGTGCAGAGACGAGAAATCGACGCACAGCCTTCTTGTCGGCGATTGACGGTAATGCAGCGATGAATGTTGTCTTCTGCGGGTCGGGGCGTACTACATACTTGCTGACCACGTGTCACAAGAACAAGAGTTGCTCGTATGCAAAGTGGCACTTTTCTGGCTCCAGAGTGAGTCCCGAGGTCTTTATAGCTTGAAGTACAGTTTCAAGGTGCCTGAGATTGTTGTCGAAGCTTGAGAAAAACACGACGACACCGTTCAAGTACACGAGGCAAGTCTGATACTTCAATCCAGCGAGCACGGTGTTCATAATATGCTGGAACGTCGCAGGCACCAAGGAAAGACCAAAGGGCATGACCTTGAACTCGAAGAGGCCGACTGGTGTCATGAACGCAGTCTTTTCTCGGTCTCTCTCGTCTACTTTGATCTGCCAATAGCTTGTCTTGAGGTCCATCTGTGAGAAATATTTGGCGTGGGGGAGTCGGCCAACGGCGTCGTCTATTCGGGAGAGATGGTCTACGTCCTTCTTTGTTATCTTATTGAGTCGGCCATAGTCAACGCAGAAGCGTAGTGTTCCATCTTTTTCTTCACTAACACCACTGGTGACGCCCATGGGCTCTTTGAAGGCTGGATAATGTCGTCGCGGAGCATTTCGTCGACTTGTGTCTTTATTGCCTCGCGTTCTCGCGTCGAAACGCTGTACGGACTCTGACGGAGTGGCCTGGCATTTTCTTCTATTACAATTTGACGTTTTGCCACAGGGGTTTGTCGAATTCTCGATGACGACGAAAAGCAGTTCAGCAGCCGGTTTTTGAGATACTCTTGTTGATGTGCCAGAAGGCTCGGATTAACGTTGAAAGCTGGTTGAAAAGTTTCAGTCATCGAAGTAGATTCGGCGGAATGGACGAGTGAGAAAGCGTTGCTGGCTTCCAGTATCTCTTCAATGTGGGCAACCGTCACGCCATTACTCACGTGCTTGTATTCGGTGCTGAAGTTCGTGAGCATCACTGTTGCGTTCTCTCCTCGCAGCTCCGCTATTCGTCTGGTGACGCCAATTTCGTGGTTGATTAACTGGTGCTTGTAACCTTCAACAACACCTTGCATATCTGTTGATTCTTGAGTGCCGACAGAAATGCTGACGCTGGAGCGAGGAGGAATAGTGACTTGATCTTCCAGCACATTCAAGGCGTGCCTTCCTGACGCCGTAGGAAGCAAAAGTGCTTTATCTGTGGATAGTGTTATGGACATTGTTCTCAGGTCGAAGACGGCACCATGGAGGCTTAAGAAGTCCATACCAAGAATTACATCTCTCGAGCAATGCTGTAGTACGAGGAAGCTTGCGGGGTAAATCTTGTTATTAATGGTCACTCTGGCTGTACAGATTCCTGGCGGCGTAACTACGTGACCTCCAGCAGTATGAATTTCGGGGTCTTCCCAGACTGTCCTAACTTTCGTCAACTTCGCAGCGAACGTTTCACTGATGACAGAATAGTCGGCTCCGGTGTCGACGAGAGCGGTGATGCTGTGGCCGTCGATGAGGACGTCAAGGTCGCTAGTTCGTTGCTTTGCGTTGCAGTTTGGTCATGGCGTTGGATCAAGGCTACGACAATTTGTACCGCGTGTTCGACCTTGCGTCGTCAGGTATTCCACTGGTGGTTAAGTGTCGACGTTAGAGCTGCGTTAGGGAACCGGCACGTTCTTGGGACTTCGTCGCGTCGTCGTCGCAGCGGCGTCGTCGGAGAAGTAGGATCTTCAGCAATTCGTCGTACAGCAAACGCACCTCTATCGGTTCCTGCACTTAGTTGTCCAGATACGGGCTTAGAGACCAGCCCCTGTTTGAACCATTGTACTGCCGACGGTGCAGTGACATGTAGCAGCGTGGTGAGGGTGATAGAGATGATCCCCGGGGTGTCCTCTGCGCTCCGGCGAGGTAGTCGGCTATTTTACGAGGTCTTTCACCTCGCTGTGGACGCGGCGTGTCGATGGCGAAACCACGTAATTCTATCTGGTGGTACTGGAAGCGGCGGTACGTGTGCCCAGCTTCACCACAGTGGTAGCAGAGGGGGCGGTGGTTAGGGGCGTGCCGGACGTCAATCTTCCTCGAAGCGCAGCGCTGGCTGGAGTGCGGGCTGTATGGCATCGGTGGTGGTGGTGGCAGTGCGGGGCGGAAGAACGGCGGTGGGGCAGTGCCCTGACGAGGGCGTGGAGGAGCATTGCGGTGCACTACAGCGCCGTAGCTCACTGCTTCCTCTTCAGGCTGCGATACTTCGGGGATTTCAAGCGCTTGCTGGACTTTTTGACGAACAACGTGGGTGATCGAGTCCACTCTAAGCTGCGATTCCAGAAACATCTGACGCAGCTCTTCCCATATGACCGCTCAAATAGTATCATGTAGGTTGTTGGTGCTGAAGGCTTGAACTGCGACGTATTACGCAATCGGAGAGTTGTGGTTGTATGGCGTTGTTCTCACCTCGCTCGCCTTCTCTATCGTTGTAGCTTCAGTCGAAAATTTGTCGACATTCCTAGGCGGGTTGCGAATGAGTCCCGCAAAGAGCTCTTGCTGAACACCACGCATAAGGAACTGGATCGTCTTGCCTTAAGCCATGTCAGGGTCGACGTGACAGAACAAGCGGGTTATTTCTTCCATGTACATGCAACTTTTTCGTTTGGAAGCTGTACACGTCTCTCCAATAAGACTTCAGCTCGTTCTTTTCAGGCGGCGCTTGTGAAGGTACCCAGAAAGGCTGCACGAAAAATGTCCCACGTCAGAATTGTAGCTTCTCAATTATCGAACCATACCCGTGTTGAATCTTGTAGGGCGAAATAAACGTGCTGCAGCTTGTCATGTTCGGTCCAGGTAATGAAAAGGACGACGCAGTCAAACCTTTCCAGCAAGCTTTCTGGGTCTTTGAGTGAGGAACCACGGAAAGTTGGCGGCTTCTTGGATTGCAGGAGCAAGATTGGTGCAGGTTACACACGTGCTGTGATTGTTTTCGTGGTCAACGTTAAGGTCTTGGTCTTTTGTGTCGCGTCGGGTAGAAGCCCATACTCCGGTGGCATCTAGACCTTGTTGCCTACGGCTAACTCGCTGCTCGTGTCTGGCGTCGGTGTCTTCTCCGCGACGGGACTGGGCTCCCAGCTTAGCGGGGGTGTCTGGTACATGAACGAAGCAGCACCTCCACTAGATGTCGCCGGGTCGTGACGTGAACGAAGGGAGCAGACTTCAGGGCAAAGAAGAAACTGTTTATTCTAGCCAAACTTGTGTCCACGCAAAAGGAAACTATGTTACTGGCACTGATAACGGCGAACAGAGCGTCGGCCATCGATCAACTAACAAGCGGCGAATTATGTCGGCACTTATACATTAACATCATCATCATCAACATCAACCTCATAATCATCATCATCATCATCATCGTCATCATCATCATCATCATCATGACTACGTTTAATGCAGGACAAAGGCCTTTCCTATGTTCCGCCCGTTAACTCGGTCCTGTGCTTGCTGCTGCGCTTATACACTTGCCATCGAATATTTTTGAATTATCACTAGCAGCAACGTATGTTCCAGAATAATCTGTATTGTTAACGAAGTGGGCATATTCATAACAAAATGATCTACTGCCACCCCAAAGTTTCTCGAATAGTGTAGGTGTGGTTTGCACTGAGAATTATTGTCAGTGAAACGGTGCGATAGCAAGACTTAAGGACGGAACGTGGCAGTACTCACTTTTTCTCACACTTGAGTACTTACTCATTTTCATACTGACTCCTACTCACACTCATGAGTACTAACTCACGTTTATATTTACGTCTACGCTAGCTCAGAGTATTCACGCGCGTTGATACTTACTTCTACTCACTCATGAGTACTAATTCAGTTTCATACTCACTTCTACTTACAATCGCAGCACTCACTCACATTCATACTGCTACTCACACTCATCAGTACTCATTCACTTTCATACTCTCTTCTGCTCAAATGGTCACTCCACCTACAGAGATGTTACATGTCTTTTCTATATTATCTCAAAGCGAAGTAAGACGCGGACCACCCTTCACACTGCAAAATTGATGACAAGTCTACTTCTGTTCTGTTTGAAAACTGGCCATCTTTGAGACAGCCCGATTCACTTCGTGTGAGGGGCCTTTCTGAGGAAACCGGTGTGTCACAAGAATATCGTTTGATGGCTCCTGCACCATGCCTGCCACCATGGCGGTGACAATTGATAGATTGTGATGTGTCCTTTTTAGAGATTACAAAGCACGCACCCATTGTACATATCCGCACATACTTCCTAGAACTACAACAAAAGTACGCATACCCCGAGTTCTTTACAGATGCCTCAAAGTCCAGCACTTCTGTTTCATACGCAGCCAATTGCCCATCCTTTTCAGATACTGGCGTCCTGCATCCTGATGCAAGCATTTTCACAGGAGAAACCTACGCAATACTTGCAGCTCTTTAACACATTGCACATATAAACTACAAAAAGCGGTACTTTACATTCATTCTCTGAGTGTGGTGAAAGCCTTGAAAACACTTAAAAAGCAAAACCCAGTTCTTGATTCCCTTTATTCACTCTTATGCACAGTCCACTCATCCAAACAGCATGTTGTAGTCTGCTGGGTGCCGGGGCACAGTGAGATACAGGGAAACGTTTTGGCAGATCACTTGGCTGCATCCGCCAGCAAGGATGCCGCTAATGCATCAGTACCAATTCCTGCACATGACATGAAACCTTTTTTGAAACGAAAGCTCAGAGGTTATTGGCGAAACAAGTGGGATATACACACAAGTAATAAACTACATGTTATTAAGCCACAACTTGGTCATTGACCGCCACTATCAAAAATGCGCCACACAGAAGTAACACTTACAAGGCTAAGAACAGGGTATACATACTCTACACATTCATATATTTTGCCTGCTGGTGATCCACCATTGTGTGCGAGATGTGGAGAACCACTTACGGTTCTCCACATCTTCGTCCAGTGTAATGGGTTGGACGCTCTAAAAAAGCACTTTTTACTTCCCTACCGACAGCAGCTCCCACTACACCCTAGGATGCTATCGGTAGGGATCCGATGTTTAAAATTCACTCATTATTCATGTTTTGAATGGTGTACACAGTTTTCTATGCATATTTCAAGGTGATCTGTAGCAGGACCTGTGGTGACTGCATCTCCGCCATAGTCTTATTATGATGACCTTTCGACTTTCACTCTCACTGCACATATTTCACGCCACTGTCATGATTTTAATACGTTTTTACCCGTGTTAGCGCGAGGAATGCTAAGGCCCCTTTACAGTCACGCATCGTTCATATATGTAGTTTTGAAATGGCGCTCTTTGGCCATCAGTTGGTCCTTGCTCCATTAAAAACCACCCATGATCATCATTACCATCACTTTTACTCACCCTCAGAGTACTCTAGCACATTTTTACTCACTTCTACTCATCCTCACGGTACTCACTCACTTTCACACTCCTATTCACACTCGGAGTACTAATTCACATTATACTCACTCCTATTCACACTCATGAGTACTCACTTATGTTCATACTCACATCTGCTCACATTCGGCGTACTCAATCACATTAATAAGAATTGAGGGTGAAAAAGAGCAGACAGTGGTCATCCCGCATCTGCAAAATACTTCACATCGGTTAAAAAAGGTTGCATTAAGGTATGGCGTGCGGGTTGTCTTTTCAGCTGAAAACAAATTATCGAAGATTTCCCTAGCAGTAAAAGGCTAGCCAACAAGAAAGGAGTGGGAAGATAGTACAAATGTAGCATAAAACATGGCAGGAGGTACGTTGAGTGCAAAAAAAGATGTATAAGGAACTCCTTTCACATGTGAAAAAGAATACGTTGGTCAGACGGGTCGGTGCCTGAATGTGTGCCTTCGTGAACATGGAAGTTCACTAAATGGGGCCTCTTACACACACTTAGCAATGCACTGCAAGGAGTACACCTGCCAATCGAAATTTTCAGACACACGAATAATTGACAGGCGCAAGAAGTGGACGACGAGGCCTCGTCCGCAAAATGGAAGCGTACAGAATTAGGAAATGAGGTGACAGTTGCGTCAGTCAAGCGTCTGTTCTACGAACAGATGTGGAATTTGCTTTTTTGGACGTAACATAACCCTGTGCATTCTCTCTGTTTTACGTTTTATTTTTTTTCTCAGTTTTTGACACGTGTTTGTTTCTGGTTTTGTGCCATCGATTATGGGAGTGTATTTTGGTAGATTATTTTGGTATATCACGTTGTTGATGGTTACAGGGGGAAGCTCCGAATGACGTACATGCGCGTGATGTTCGATTCGAAATAAATTTTAAGTTGTTAGTAGGTGCTCGTCTGTGTCTGAGTGTGTGTAATTTTTAGCGCTTCTTTCATCAGGAACATCATTCTTCTGCAAGTCCGTAAGAGATCGGGCCACGTCCGCAAAATTGTTCACAAAAATTCGGAAATAAGAACATGGACCTAAAAAGCTGCGGACTTAGAGCTGTTTGGGATGGGGAAGTTTTGCACACCTCGAACTTTATCAGGATCAGTGCGTGCGCCTGAGCAGTCGACAAGATGGCCCTACATGGTTATTTGCTGGCGTCCGAAGTGGCACTTCGATGAGTTTAGTTGCAGTCCTGCGTTACGAAAAAAAGAAAGGCTGGAGTAAAGGAGGTTGATGTGTGTTTCAAAAGTTGAGGAAAATACAATGACGTCGTCAAAGTAACATAGACAAATTGACCACTTGAACCCGCGCAAGAGAGTGTCCATCATTCCTTCGAAGGTTGATGGAGCATTGTATAATCCGAACGGCATTATCTTAAACTGGCAAAGACCATAAGGGGTCACAAAATCAGTATTTTCGTGGTACATGTCGTCGACAGCCATTTGCCAGTACCCAAACTGAAGGTCGATGGAGGAAAAATACTTAGCGCCATGAAGGCAAGGCTGGACGTCGTCAATGTGCGGTAGCGGGTAGACGTCGTTTTTAGTGATCCGGTTCAGATGTCGGTAGTAGGCACAGAATCTCCCACTGTTGTCCTTTCTCTTTACAAGAACAACAGGGGAAGACTATGAACTAGAAGATAGTTGAAGTATGTCTTTGGCGAGCATCTTGTGAACTTCCTTTTCGAATGATCTGGCGCTCCACAGGAGAAACGTTGTACGGCCACTGATATACCGGAGATTCATCGCCAGTGTTAATGCGGTGCATCACAATGCTAGTTAGACCTAGCTGACGGTAACAGAAGTCGAATACGTCCAAGTACAATTCCAGGGAGTGATGGAGTGCGTCAGTTTGATGCAGCAAAAGGTACGCTGTGATCATTTTTTCCACATTAGAAGATGGACTGTGTCGAAGAACAGACTTGCGTGCACTTGCGGCGACGCAAACCATTG
Organism: Rhipicephalus microplus; assembly: GCF_043290135.1. Classification (NCBI taxonomy): domain Eukaryota; kingdom Metazoa; phylum Arthropoda; class Arachnida; order Ixodida; family Ixodidae; genus Rhipicephalus; species Rhipicephalus microplus. The sequence goes on along the minus strand of NC_134702.1, from coordinate 270,497,202 downwards.
GGGTACAAAGCTGAGATGGCGCAATCCTCAGAGGGGGTCAGTGTCGCGAGGGCTATCCCACACGGAAGCACTTGAGGACACAGCAAAGTTCAGCAAGAATGCAAGCACAATTTCCCCGTAACAGAATATTATTAGTGTGTGGAAATGTAACACTTTGAGTAAGAAGGACAGATGTAATGGGCGTGATCACGTAGTCTCTTTCAGGTACAGGTGGCGACGCTGTGACCGCAATGCAGGTAACTGTTTGCGGTGACAAACCAACATGTTCAGCTGAGCGGAGACGAAATAGGGGCAGACTGGGCGTATCAGTCAAGGGCAGGTCAAGTTACACCGTGCCAGCTGAACAGCCAATGTGGGCCGAATGGGCTGAGAAAATGTCCAGACCGCAGACAACATCATTGATGCAGTTGGTTAGAACAGGGAAGAGGACCGAGGTTTGATGTCCGGCTATTGCAACGCGTGCTGTGCAGATACCAACGATGGCAGCTGCAGCGCCGTCAGCAACACGAGCACTGCGTGAAGGGGCTGTAGTCAAGACTCTTTAAGCGGTCACGAATGTGCGAGCTCATAGCAGAAATTCGGGCGCCACTGTCGACTAAAACTTTAACAGATAAACCATCCACTTTTACATCAATCAAGTTCTGGTTGGTCGGGAGGATTAATAGAGGAATTGTAGGGCAAGTCGTAGCAGTAGCGTCACCTCCCTGCAGGAGCTGCACCAGTTAGTTCTCCGAAGAAAACCGTCAGGTGAATGACAGGAATGGGGAACGGGGTGGCGGAGAAGACTGCGAGAATCTACGTCGCGGCGAAGGCGAGTGGTTGTACTGGGCATTGGTCGTGGTGGTCATGTCGTAATGGGCTGAGTCATCACGGCATCGTTGTTATTGGCCAGAAGGGCCGGCTGATGCGTCGAAATTCATGAAGTTTTGTGGGCTTGTGCGTTAGAGTGAGATCCACGTGCTTCGGCAATGACGCGAAATGTGTCCCGCTCGTTCGCACCGGAAGCAAAGGTGCCTGCCTTCAGGCGTCTTCCATGCGTTAGGACCTCGGTTACGCGGAGAAGCATAGTGCTGACGGGTGCTCAATGTAGGCGGATGGACATCGCGTCAGTGCACAGAACAGATCGTCTAAAGGACCGCGTTGGCAAATTCTTGGCGCACAACGCTCTGTAATAGCGATATGGTAGGCTGAGCATCATTTGGCGTCAGGACCCTCAAGGGTGCAGGTGACATCGCTTTGATTCCGCGTTGAACGACCCTCGTAATGTCAGCAGAAGATGGATTTAGCTGGGTGTCAAAACGAAGCTCCTCACAAGTGGACGTTGCAGCGGTGTTAGGAAAACGGGTGAAGCGGTGGCCAATGTGACGGCTTTTAGCTTCTTGAAAGCGTCGAGACTCCTTAATCGCAACTTGAACGGTCGAACAGCCTTTAAATACATGGAGGCTAACGGCATCATCACCGACGCTCTTGAGTACACGCGCAACCTTGTCGGCTTCTGTCATAGTGGTGTCAACCTTACGGCAGAGGGTCAAGACATCTTGAATATACGCCAGGTAAGACTGCGTGGATATCTGTACACGGGTTGCAAGCTCTTTCTTAGCGGCCTGCTTGCACCCGGCAGATTGGCCGAACAACTCGAGCAACTTTGTCTTAAATGTGTCCCAGCTGGTGAGCTCTTCAACGTTGTTGTTGAAGCACGATTTGGCCGTAGCTTTCAAGTAAAAGATAAGGTTTGCTGGCATCATGGCTGGATTCCGCCTGTGGTTTTCACTCACGAGCTCGCAGAGTGGAAGCCACTTATCGATGTCTTCGCCGTCAGTGCCCGGAAAGTTGCCAGGATGACCACAGGTGAAGTGGGCGCCATTGATGCGTGAGGCATGTCTGTTGGCGCAGCATCTCTGTTGATTTGATTTATATGAGGAGTTTAACGCCCCGAAACCCCCATATGATTATGAGAGATGCCGTCGTGGAGGGTTCCGGAAATTTCGACCACCTGGCGTTCTTTAACGTGCATCCTAATCTGAGCACCCGGGCCTACAACATTTCCGCCTCCGTCGGAAATGCAGCCGCCCCAGGCGGGATTCAATCCCGCGACCTGCGAATCAGCAGCCGAGTACCATAGCCACTAGACCACCACGGCGGGGCCAGCATCTCTGTCGGTAAACATGTTAGAAGCGGCAACTTGGTGTCCACTGCGAAGCTCCGTCGTGCTTTTCTACCCAGAAACTTCCAACAAAATCTTACGGAAAGGCACACAGAGAAACGATGTGACAGTTGAGATATATTTCCACGACGCCAAGCCTAAGCAGACAAGGCAAGCGAGAGCGCGCACCACATCCCAGAATCACGTCGTCTACTCGCTGTCTGTCTTGATTCTTCAGCGTGATGTATTCTTGTTACAATATTCACTCCTACTCACACTAATAATGTACTCCCTCACGTTCATAGTCACTTCTACTCACACTCGGAGTACTCACTTACGTTTGTATTCACTTCGACTCACACTCAGAGTATTCACTCACATTCATACTCACTTTTACTCACACTCATGAGTTCTCCCTCTCATACTCACTTCTACCCACACTCGGAGTACTCACTCACATTCAAACTCACTCCTACTCACACTCATCTCACGTTCATACTCACTTCTACTCACACTCGGAGTACTTACCCACTTTCGTGCTCACTCCTACTCACACTCATGAGTACTGACGCACGCTCATACTCGTTTCTACGCAACCTTGGAGTACTCACTCACGTTCATGCTTGCTTATACTCACTCATGAGTACTCCCTAACGTTCATACTCACTTCTACTCACTCAAAAATACTCACTCACTTTCATACTTATCTCTACTCACAGATGAGTACTCACTCACTTTAATACTCACTTTTACTCACATTCGCAGCACTCCCTTCTACTCACTCTCGGAGTACTCACTCACTTTCATACTCACTTCTACTCACACTCGGAGTGCTCACTCAAATTCATACTCACTCCTACTCACACTCATCAGTACTCGCTCATGTTCATACTCACTCCTACTCACACTCATGAATACTGACTCATACTCATACTGAAGACGCTCAAATAAGTATGAATGAGTGTGATTGCATGTATTCATGAGTGAGTATGCCGAGGTATAGTCCCTGTCTTGGGGTTCTCGTAGTAGGTTTTGGTACGGCACCTCACTTGGGGTAAGTCGCCTACGCCAGTAGCCTGAGTTTAATGAATATCTAAAGTACTGGCGAGGAGCTGCAGCACGGTTGACATCTTACCGAAATGTGAAGCGTTGGGCGGTTATAGACTGCATCGGGGGAGCAGGTCCGGTTTGGCAACCAACGCATTCCTCTTCTCTGGCATGAAGGCGACGGCTTGGAATATGTGTTTTGATGCTGGTATGTGGGGCTTTATTGAACAATTTGATATGTATAAGACCATTTTGCAGATTATGTTTTTCTTCATTCTTATGACGCCAAAAACTGACCTTCAGGGAACCACTGCGCTGTTTTTGAGTGCAGTAACACTTACAGAATAAAGAAACTGCTGTCGGAAGTATAATGCAATATGCATCATCAGACGCGGAATTTTTGCGGCTGTGGACTCCAAGTTGCATAGTTTTTATGTTGACAAAGAGCAGCGGCTTCTATGGCTTGCAAACGTAAACAGAAAATACTTTGTACTTTCCCCAGTGTCTCGGGTATGTTCAGAGAACATTTCCTCAGGTGAATGAACCACAAAAATTTCAACGCCGATGCTCAGCCTTAGCTACAAAACACAACCTATACACCTATTTCATTGATGACGACCATTCCCGATAAACAGCCCCACATAACATTTCTCTCGGTCTCAGGTCAAAGTGCAACGGCACCGGGAGTTACTCAAATATCGCGATTCAAAAACACAGAGAATAAAAGGGGTATTCGCAGGCACTTCAGCGTCGCTCGATGTAAGAGCTGTATTCAAGTGCGCACCTGTAAAAACAAACGAGCGAGTAAGATACGGTCACTCTTTCAGAGTTCAGAAACAAGTGAGACAACAATTAATGCGCAGTTAACAACAACCGTCCGTGCTCTGAAATAAAGGCTAACCACTAATTTTCAAGGGACGGCTTCATGCAAGAGCGGTACCCGATGCGACGGCGTGGCGTAAATAACTCTTGTTAGAAAAGCGGATGACTACAGCTCAAGAAAAATATTCACCATGCTCTCGAAGAGTTGTTGCTCATTCTGCAAAAGAATGACCAGAAAAAACTGTGCATCCTTCGAGCAGAATGTCGGTGCTGTGAATACACTGCATCAAGAGAGGTGGGCTCGTTTGCGGCACTGTATAATAAAGCATGTGACTCTAAACGACTTGAACCTTGTCAGAACATCTCATAGACTCATTTTCTGAAGAACGTGCATTACATCAGTCGGAACCCAGCTCTCAAAAACTACAGAACGATAAAACATAACGCACGCTTATCTTTTATGTAAACAGTGAGCTTCCCGAATGCAGATGGGCTGCTAGATCACAAAAGGGCCACCCGGACACAAGATGGCGGCGCCCACGAAAAAAATGTGTATACCAAAAGTTACTGTCAGCGAAGTGCTTGCTGCAAACGGTCGATGAAGGCGCGGGGTGCTTTCACTGTCTGAGTTTGATTATCCACTTCTTTCGCAGCTTCGAGTCCTTAGGATAGTTGTGAAAGCTGTCATGCTTTTCACGGGCGGGTGATCCGATAGAGGCACAGAGAAGTACTCTACCAATGCGCAGAACTCGCCGTGGAGACGAGCGTCCGCTGTTTCAAGAAACAAACCGCTGTGCATTTAAAATGAGCGTTAACAGCAGCCTCTCACGCTTGTTCGAACAGCATCGGTAACCACCACACACAAGATAACCAATGAACCTGCTTCGTTGCCGAGTTTTACCACGACGGTGGTTGCATCCTCTCGAAAGCACGCGAATCTTCGAACTGACGTCATACAAGCATGGTTCCCTGCACCGCCATCCGTCACACACCAGGCCAATATATGTCTTGCATATGCAATTTTTTTATATTGATTGTTATATCGCCATTAGTAAAAATAAATCTGTTCTCTTAATTCGCACGAATTCTCCTGTGATGTTTAAAACCTTTGTACACTTAGAAGTTGTGCCTTTTCTGTAATAATCATTAATGAAATTGGCACCATTACTAAATAAATAAATAGACAACTACTAGAGGCAACGCCTTCTTTCTCGCAAGTCTGCGATGCTTTCTTTGCAAAGAACTTCAATCAGGTAGCCCGTCAATGAACTTTATTCATAAATGGCCATTCTCCTGATTGGCATGACCACCTCACTATAATTGTTAAAAGGTAAATTTATCTTTCCCGAGTACCGCAAAAATAATGTCTTTATTCATGATAAGGGAGCACTAAAGGTAAATAACAATTTGTCAGACGGAAACCTGTAAGTATAAAAACATCCAAAGCGGCCAAATTATCAATAATAGTGACCCTATTATCGACAAATTAAGGTAAATGTACGTACTACGTGTGCCAAGAGTGGGATCAAAGTGGATGATTGGGCCAGTTGGTCTATTATCATCAATGTATATTGCATGGTAGAAAACACGGACGAGGCGTTGTCTGCTTGTCATCCGTGTTTTCCACCGCGAAGTGTACATCGACCGTGATCATATGCAAGTAGTCCTCTTGACATGAGAGCGTCCGACTACAAATGATCAGTAGTAATCAAACTAGCTGCCATAACAATGAACCTACCTGCACCAAGAAACATAATAAAATGTTGCATGCCCGTTTAATTTTGATATATGCTAGTATAGAGTGGGCGGCCGTGCAGTAGATATTGAAAGGAAACAGCGTGAAAAACGAGCAACCAGACAAAGAAGGACACATGCAATATGTGTCGTTCTTTGTATGGTTTCTAGTGTTTCGTGCTTTTCTTTCCAATATGTCGTACCAACATGCCCAAGCGATCACTTTGGTGCGCAGCAAAGGCGGGAAACATTGGACCCGGCAAAACAGACGTCAAAAAGACCGCTTGCAGGCGTGTGACTCAAAGTGCGCCCATGCGATTTGGACGGCTGAAACGTTATTCTAAAATAACCAGTTCTTTGGCATAAACGTAGCACTACGAGGTTTCTGGAACCCAACTTCAACAACAAACGTCGTCTTAATGTTCGCCTTAAATGTCCCTTAAATATGATTGTGGCTACAAAGTAATTGTGAAGGCATCGAGCAAATATCGCATTTCTTGATTCCTCAGATATACTCACATACGAACACACACACACACATATAGGGATGCTCATCGAGTGTGTCCTTGAGTGGGCTGGGGTGTACTATGCTCTGGTAAAACAAGGTCTTGGCATGAAAAGGTCGATTCGAAATCACGATTAACTTGTGGCGAGGCTCGTTCAACAGTCTGGGTTGTCTTGCTTGGTAGCGTCAAGTTGCGTGTTTCTGAATGTGAAGGTTTTGTGGTGCGACAAGATTGTCATGTGCGCGGCGACACCACGCTGTTGTTGCGGAAGCTTCGTCAGGCACATCAGTTCCTCCCACACGGCGGGCGCGCTGTGGGCATAATAATGCTCGCAGTTGAACCTTTAAACAAGCTCGAGAATGGCGTCCCACTGAGAAGTGAGCAGAGGGAATTGACGGTGGTAAATCATCATTATCATCAGCATCATCATCGTCATTGCCGTCATCATCATCATCATCATCATCACCCTGACTCCGCCCAGTGCAGGACGAAGGCATTTCCCATGTTCCTCTGACCAAGCCGGTCCTGTGCTCTCTCCTGCAATGTTATGATTGCAAACTTCATTTCATCTGTACACCTACTTCTCCATCTCCCCCTCTCACGTTAGCCTTCTCTTGAAATTTGGTCACTTACCCTCAATGAGCCGTGGTTATCCAGCTTACGCGCTACTTGCCCGGCCCATAATAATTTCTTTTTATTATTCTGAACTATGATACCTTTACCCCGGTCAAATAACTGGGTAACGCCGGTGAGAAGAGCCAGTTTATTGATAGGAGCGCAGGACAAGGACAAAAAAAGGCACACTCGTGTGGAATATCTTCCGTTTTGCCTTTTCTCAGCCATTATCAGTTATCATGCTATACTAATAAACCCGAATTGTCACCCTCATCAAGATCTCTCAATGAGTTGCAGATAATGCGATTGTGCGTAGTTGTCATTTTCTGCTTCAGACTACCAGTGCGAGTAGATTGATGCTTACCGATACGAGGAGCGTCAGGTTGACCTTGAAGAAACCGCAGGCGCTCAAGCACATTTGATCCGAGTCCAGGCAGTCGTGAAGGAAGCGGACCTGGACAAAAACTTTGTGAATTGGGAGTTTGCTGTAGGCGTGTTAGCTTCTCGGTATATAATGCATTGCATTGAGGTAGTCAGCAGTCAAAAGACCGCAGAAAGGACCGTACAAAAAAAAACAAAAACAAATGAAGGCAAAAGAGAAGCTGGAGAACTCCTCCCGAAACATGCGTAACTGTGCTAATGATGATGCTGTCGCTCTGATCTGTGATCGGCGCTTTTGCTCTTGTTGGTTAAAAAATATCACGCCTGCAGGCAATCGAGCAAGTGTTTATGGGCACTATCAATCTAGCACCCATCACCGCTATCGTTCACTGCCTTTCAAGCGCCACCTCTTTTCAGCGCTGATTCACTCTCGCATCGTTCTTACACCACACTGCGCTCGCATCGCCGTCCCGTAAACAGACGTCGGCACCGGCGTCGCTGGTGCAAATCAATCGTGCACATTTACTTGTAGTTTGCTAGACAGCCCTAATTGGTCTTCGAGTTGACGTGAACCAGGCCCATTTCGGCCTAAAAACCAACCTTCAGGACTGTTTTCAATAATGTTACTTAATTAATCAATTCACTTTTTGTGCGTGCGTGTATTTAGTTAAGTACGGCTTCTGAACCAGAGATAGTAGGCTTGAAGCACGTCAATGTATTAGGTATGTGCTCCTTGTTTGGCTATAGAGAGTACACACACTGCATGAAACGCACTGAGAGACAGACACACTACGGAGAGACACGCTGGCTGAGTCACGCCTACGAGAAAAAAAATTTACGCATTTCTACGAAGTGACGAGTGAATGAAGCTAGGTCCTAAGGTCCTTATTGTATACGTTGAAGTCCTAAAAAGGAAAAGAAAAATGTATGGACGGACAGGTGAATGGGCGGACAGAAAGACGCATGGACAAATGGATGGATGGCTGAGGTGACTATGTTTTGTGCTGTTATATATTTGATTGATATGCGCATAAATTCGGTTTTTTACTCATGTGTTTTCGTTGTGTAGGTGTTCAGCTTCGGTTTTGAGGAGCATGCCAGACACGGACAACAAGGCTGTGCTCTGAAGAGCTTCGCTCTTAAAAGCAAACAAAAGTGTACCCGTAAAACAGAATAAAAATATGTTGCGGGGTCGTGATTCTGTTGGTAGTTTCGTAGCCTCGTTGCAACAAATAATCGAATTGACTGCGTGCACGAAGCGCGTGGGATTTTCCAATGCTCTCAGGAGGATCTAGTGAGTACGTGGTTAGCATGGTGTCGTACGCTACCAAAATTCACTCTGAAAGGGTGAATAGCTCCAGCGTACTCGAATTTTCGCGAAAACAGAATGGGCTTAATGTTGAACAATGATTACGAAAAATGAGGGTGGAATAACTCATTTGCAGGAAATCATAGGAATGAAACAAAAAAAAAGCGCCATTAGACTGCGAAGAACATAAAAAATAAGAGCTAGGCGGAATATGCGGGAAGCACAGCAAACGCTTGATCGTTATAAAAACCACTCAGAGTCATTGGAAAATGAAGTACCTGTTTTGAAAAGCTGTCAGGCAGCCCGAGAAAGTTCATCGATTGAAGCGTCCATTTCATCTTCGATGTCTGAAAACAGCAAAGCATTCAGGACGCTGTATTAGGCTACGCATCGTCGTCGTCGTCGTCGTCATCATCATCATCATCATCATCATCATCATAAACATCATCATTATCATCATCACCATCGTCATCATCATCTCCTGACTACGTCCACTGGAGGAGAAAGGCATCTCTCATGTTTAGCCAGTTAACTCGGTCTTGTGCTTGCTGCTGCCACTTTATAGCTGCAAACTTCCTAATCTTCTCTGCCCACCTACTTTCTGCCAGCCCCTAACCCTCTTGCCTTCTCTGGTAATCTCGTCAGTTATCCTTAATGACCAGCGGTTATCCTGCTTACGCGTAACATGCCCGGCCCATGTTCATTTCTACTTTATTTCTACAACAGTATCCTTAACCTCGGTTTGCTCTCTGGTCCGCTCTACTCTCTTCTTGTCCCTTAAGGTTACAGCTATCATTTTCTTCTCCATAGGTCGCTGCACTGTCCTCAATTTAAGCTGAACCCTCTTTGTAAGCGTCGAGATTTCTGCTCCGTAGACAAGAACAGGCAAGATGTAGCTACTATATGCCTTCCTCCTAAGGGATAGTCGCAATCCACCAGTCATGATTTGAGAGTGTTTGCCAAGCGGGCTTCACTCCATTCTTATTGTTCTAGTTACTTCAACTTCGTGGTTCGGCTCCGCGGTTATTACCTATCCTAAGTAGGCATATTACTTTACAACGTCTTCCAGCGTCTCTCGACATATCACAAAGTGCCGTTTACTGCTGAGATTGTTGCACATTACTTTAGTTTCGTGCATAATATTTTCAGATCTACTTTTCTGCTTTCCATGTCCAGTACTGTATTCAAGAGTTGCAATTCATCGCCTGAGTTACTTTGCAATGCATTGTCATCAGCGAAGCGCAGGTTATTAAGGTACTCTCGATTAACTCTTATTCCTAACTCTTCCCACTCTATAGGCATCGGAAAACCAACTTGAAGCACGGGCACGTGGCAATTAGCATTAGAGAGATGGTTTCCCCTAGTCTTAAATATTTTAGGGGCGAAGATCCTTTAAGCGGCACTTGTTCGTCCCTCGTAGTAGTAGTAGTAGTAGTAGTAGTAGTAGTAGTAGTAGTAGTAGTAGTAGTAGTAGTAGTAGTAGTATTAGTGTGTAGCCAGTCTTACATTTTGACCTCCAAGGTGGTGCTGGTGGGATATTTCTTCTGTGCGTTGTTAAACAATAAAAAAAATTGCAGCGTGCGCGTTCACTAAAAGCTGAATTCTCCTGTCTCTCATTACCCCTTAGCAGCCACTGGCATGTACATTGAGCACTATCTGACAAGAAAGGGTTGCTACGTTATACTCGCTGGGCGTAACCTCGTTGGTTTTACAAAGGTTTATCAAGCGTTGGGCCGCAGTGCCATTAATACAGCTAGTGAACTAGTGTATATCATGAACTCAAGGTGGTTAAAGGTGGGAAGTAGACCCGAAGCGCAAGCCGTAAGAAAGTGTGCGTGTGCCACCTCTCGTTTAGTCCTTGGAATGTCCGCTAGATGGCGGTGCTTCTATATGGAAAATATATGATGAAAAAATGCGAGATGGTGGTACTTGGAGTGTTGAATAGGTGGACGAACGGACACACAGACAGATGCATGGACGGACGCACGGGTGGCTGCACGGACGGATGGACGCATGGACGGGCACAGGGACGGATGCACAGATGGACGTGTGGACTCGCGAACAGACGCACGCACGGGCGGCCAGGCAGACGCACGCGTGGACGGACGGAAGCAAGAACGGATGGACGGACGGATGCTTCGCCCCACTCTCCATCATTCACTCTATGGATATACTGCCTTTTCTTATTGGTATTCTGCTGCTTTCTTCATGAAGAACTATGGTGACAGTTGATCCTCTGTAGATTTCTTCCAAAATGTTTATATATGCTTTGTCGACGCCCTGATTACACACTGTTTTCATGACTGCTGATATTTCTGCTGAATCAAGTGCCTTCTCGTAATCTATGAAGGCTATGTATAGTGGTTGGCTGTATTCGGAGCGATTCGTTCTTACCTGATTTATAGTATGAATGAGTTCCATTGTTGAGTAGCCTTTTCGAAGTCTTGCTTGTTCCTTTGGTTGATTGAATTCCTTAATTCTCTGCCTTAATTCTCTTAGCAAGTACCTTCACTGTACAACCTATTCGTCAGAGGTACGGCCGAGATCTACGCAATGCTCACGCATGCCTCTCAGTTGATGGGAAGAGGAAGGAAATGTTCGTGAATACCAACAGACTTAGTGCTGTTATTGTAGGTACAGAGACAATGTCCTTCTTCAGTGGGCCATATAGAAAAGTCCAGAATTTAGGTGCCCTGTTGAGTTATCTTCCAGCCGCAATGACACTACCTGGCCACTTTTTTTTTGGGCACGATGTGTTGACACAGAGCGTGGGTGCGTGTAGCTTAATACAATAGTTTATACATAGTTCCTCCTTAATCTTTTTACTGTGATATGAATACTCTTCACGGGTTTTCGCTATCGGCATCGCCCTCACGTATCATATTAAGTTCAAATTGATAACTGTCCCCCCCCCCCCCCCCCCACACACACACATCGTATGTTCTAGCCGTGAGTAAACGCACGCGAGCGGGGACTACGAACGCGGCTGAAGCACAGGTGAAGCAAGTCGACCCATCTCAGTCGCACGAAGGGTGCATGCGATAGCTACACCCGCGTGTAATGCATTTTGTTGATTTATGCTCAGGCAGAGAGAAAACGTCCTGCCCGTTCTGAAAAATGCCGGGGCCACGGTGTACTGGGCGGAAGCTGCCTTATCACCAAACGGGAAAATAGCCGCCAATTGGAAAATTCAAAACTTATTTTCTTTCTTAAAACAAAAATTGTGGCGATAAAAAATCGAATATGAAAAGAACTGCTTATTTTATTTCTATCGAAATATAAAGGACTTTGGCAGCGGCAGCGGCGGCTCACGGACGCAGGCTAACAGCGCTCGTCTGTTTTTCAGTTGGCGACCAGCATTTCGACGTTCCAAGGGAACACTTGTCGTGCTGCCTTGGGTTCAGGCCCGACTGCAATTACCAGCCTGGCGTGCATCGATGGTCTGACGACGTGCTTTGGCGCGACAGGCCCATTTCTGGAAGTCAAAGCATAGTCCTTCCCGCACACGGACGTCAGTGCTGCTCCCGCCATCTGTGAACAGCGGACGCAGTTCCCAAATCTTATCTTCGGTGGTTGGTGGACGTGGAGCTGTTCACTTTGGCAGTGGCGGTAGCGGCTCACGGATGCAGGCTAACAGCGCTGGTCTGTTTTTCAAGTTGGTGGGCACCTTTTGTTGCCTACCGTCGAGTGCCGATGCTGCCACTGCCATAGGTGATTGTGTGGTGTGCCTTTGTGAAGTGTTGCATTGTTTTGGGGTAACTTGCTCCAGAGCTGTAGCTCGGCTCTCTTTGCTATATGGCAGGCGCATTTACGGGTCGTAATAATGACGTAGGGAAGGCGCTTTGTGAGAAGGCTCCTACTAGTATCAAAGAGGTCGTTAAAGTCATCAGTGAATTGGCCACTAAGCTTGATGCCTTCGCAGTTCATATCATAGCTCAGGTTGGTAAGAGTGAAGACTCTAACTCCGAAATTAAAGTCGAGGTCAAGAAAATACGTGAATCTGTCGAATTCATGAATACCGCATTCGAAGAGTTTAAGAAAGATGTTGCGAACTTTCGAAGGGAACTAACAGAGGTGAGGACTCAAAACAAATATATTGTGAAACAAATCCAAGAGATGGCTAGACAACTGACTGACGCCAAAAAGGAGATTATGGAACTTAAGCAGCACGGAAGGAACATAAACGTGGAAATCATAGGCTGCAGATGAAAATCTAAAGGCGACAGAGGGTAAAATGGCCACTTGTTTGGGAATCGAGATGTCCGATGGAGACAACGATGTCGCGCATCGTGTCTCATACAAAGATAAAGATAAACCAAACGTTGTGGTAAGATTTGCAACTAGGACATCCCGAGACAAATTTTTGACCACAGCTAGGAAGACGAGGCTAATCACGAGTTACCTTTCTTTAGAGCATATTTATTCCATCTATGTCAATGAGCATCTCTGCCTAGGAAATAAGAATCTGTTCAGGAAAGCTCGAGAGGTGAAAGCAGAAAAAAAGTGGAAGTTTGCATGGGTATCTCAGGGCGGGATTCTAATGAGAAAAGCTTAGAACTCGGCGGTTGAACATATTCAATCTCAAGGTGACCTTGCCAAGATTGCATAGGTGCTCGTTTTCTCTCAAGTTCTGTGTTTATAAATGTCCTTAATCCTTCATATACGAAAAACCAAAATGTAGTAAGTTCTCGGTTTTCCACTGCAATGTTCGAAGTTTACGCCGGAATTTAAACAATCTGGTAACCTATATAGCACGGTTCGACTTTGGTTTCGATATTATTGCTTTGAATGAAACATGGTTGAAGGCTGATGAAACAATGAGTATGCAGGGATTCAGGCTACTATCGCAGCCACGCAACTCGCGTGCGCGAGGTGGTGGTGTTGCCTTGTTTATACTGGACAATATTGCGTGCAATGTCTTGCTTGATGCATCTGTTACGAACGCAACTATAGAAACTCTGTTTATCAAAAACGAAAGAGGGCCAGTTGTTGGCGTTGTATACCGCCCGCTCTGTTCTTCGATCAACGTTCCTGAAGGAATTATTTGAGTCTGTGCTTATGAGAGTTTTCTGCATGCACTACAACAATATTGTAGTTGTTGGAGACTTTAATATTGACCTGTCATCCGATACCTTGAATGAGTACACGCTCCTCTTGAAATCCTTTAACTTGTGTAATGTCATAAATGAGCCAATGCGTGTCACTGACACGTCATGTACTCTTACTGATCACGCCCTCTGCAACGTTGGCAATGATGTGCATGCTGGTGTGCTTCCTGTTCCGATTATTATTGCCGGTTATTGCCGATCACTTGCCTATTTTTGTTACCCTTACAAATGAGCCTCTCAATGCGAAAGCTTCTACGGGAAAATTAACTACAAAGATTGAGTATAAGTTACTACAAGAAAAAATAAGTCAAATCGATTATTGTGCGATGTATGACGAGGATGTAAATATAGAATAAAGTAATTTCATATGCTCTCTCAAAAACGCTGTGTCACTAAGGACAACCACAACTACTAGTAAGTACGCCAAGCCACTCTGCCCTTGGATGACACCTAGTATTCTAGAAATATTGAAACAAAAAGACCATTGGTATCACAAGTGGAAGCAGCAGAGAACCAATGCCTATTACTTAAATCAATTCAAATGCTATAGGAATGTCAGTCACCCTAATGAGGAAACGAAAAAAAGAATACTATGCTAAGCTAATTGAAGAGGCTGGAGGCAACACCAAGAGAACTTGGGAAATAGCAAAACCCGCAGTTGACCTTGGCTCAGATAAACGTGTACTGCCTGACGGTATAACTCAAGACACAGTGGACCGCTTTAACAAGCATTTTGCCGACGTCGGGCGTGCGTTGGCTGCTCAGTTTTCGGACACTTGTGGGGGTGCTGACACCCCCTGTAAAATTGTTTGCGCCGTGTGGCCCACGTATCTCGCCCAAAAGCAGCATTTCGGGTTACAACTACCGGGTGGTACGTGGCGTTGATTACCACTATCATCATCATGGTTGTGACAGTGGTGACCCCTGGCGGAAAGCAAGCCTTGGTGGGGGGCGAGTGTTGAGCAACTAGTCTTCTGCGCGTGGCGGCTGCCGCGAACGGTTGTCTCTAGCGTGGGTCCCTGCGCGTGGCACCGCGGGCCGGCGCGCCGGGGGAGGGGGGGGGGGGGGCACGGGGTAAGTCAAGCGTTGGCGACGCCGCCTTGGGTGTGTTATGGTGTCTGTCATGTTGTTGTGTTTGGTGTTTTACTGTGTTATGTTGTTTGTATGGTAACGTGTTAATTACAATGGATGTATGATTCGGTGGATGATATCTCATCTAAAATAGTTAAATAAATGTATGTTGTTTGGTTTGTACCGACCATGTCTGCTGTGTCCGTCCACTCCAAGAGCGCGTCTTGGCGAGTCGCTCGCCATCTCGAGACCCTCACACACTACAGATCACACGTGTCACATAAGACCATTTTCTGGTCCATATTTGAGATGGAAATGTCCCATATCATGTCAATAGTAAAAAAACTAGACGCCAATAAAGCAGCTGGGCTGAATGCTATTACAGTTAAATTAATAAAAAGTAACATATTCATTCTGGCAGATTATTTGCTGCACATGTTTCAACACTGGCAGGACTGTGGTATATACCCAAATGAGCTTAAGTTGGGCAAAGTCGTCTCTGTAATCAAAGATGGAGACCAATCAAGTGCCTCAAATTACAGACCGATATCTGTGTCAAGTGTAATTAATACAATGTTTGAAAAAATTCTATCCGCGCAGATAACATCATTTGCATCCAAACATAATGTAATTTGCTCAAACCAGCATGGTTTTCGAGCAAACAGATCAACATTCACTGCAGTTTTGGTATTAACCCAACAAGTTAACAAAGCCTTGAACAACAATGAGATAGCCGTTGTAGTTTTTCTTAGACATAAGAAAAGCTTTCGATTCCGTCAACCACAACATCATGTTAAGTAAGCTTCATGAATTCAGTTTTCGAAGCAAAATTCACCAGCTTCCTAAATCATACCTATCCGACCGACAGCAACGAGTAGTGATGGATGGTGTCGAGTCCTTTACTCAATCAGTAGTCTCTGGGGTACCACAAGGCTCAGTTATTGGACCCACTCTTTTTCCCTGTACGTTAACGATTTTCCATTCATCGTACTATATTCAGAAGATTTGATGTACGCAGACGATACGGCACTAATCTTTGTTGGTGACAGCTTAAGAGACATCGAATGTAAAATTAACGAAGAGTTACAGAGAGTACAAGTATGGTTTAAACGAAACCACCTAAATATCAACACAGAGAAAACTAAATACGTGGTCTTTCACTCTAGTAAAAAAAGAACTCGACTTTGCAGGTTTCAACTTGGTTTTAGATACAGCACTGCTCGTTTAAGTACTTAGGGGTCATGTTTGTCTCGGACATGAACTGGAAATCGCATATAGAAAACACATGCTCCAAGCTAGCATGTGGGTGTCACACGCTAGTAAAAGCCCGTGAATGTTTTGGCGCATCGATTTTACGCATCCTATATTTTGCATTCGTGCACAGTCACTTGAGCTACTGTATAGCATCGTGGGGCAGTACATATAAAACTCATTTGAAATGTATTAGCCGCCTGCAAAAGAGGGCAGTCCGGATTATCACATACTCAAACAGGACGGATACTGCAAAACAACTGTTTCAAATGATGCGTGTGCATCCACTGGACTCTGTTCACGTGTCCAGTGTTGCTGATATAGTGCATGAAACATTAAAACGTGATGACCCATTCCCATTAAGCACCTTTACGTTACCCGCGCGCTGTACAAGAGCTGCAGCGAATCACTGTTTTAATTTACCGGTAGCCAGAAATGCCTACGGTCGAAGACTCAGAGAATTTCACGGCGCTCTCACATGGAATGCGATACCGACTGATATGGAAGAGACCAGAAATTTTTCATTGGCCATAAACCATGCACTTCATGCGAACTTTCTAAGTAATACGACTGTATAGTCAATTAGTGTTATTAATATTATTATGATTATTCATGTGAACTTTCTAAGTGCCCCGCCGCGGTGGTCTAGTGGCTAAGGTACTCGGCTGCTAACCCGAAGGTCGCGGGATCAAATCCCGGCTGCGGCGGCTACATTTCCGATGGAGGCGGAAATGTTGTAGGCCCGTGTGCTCAGATTTGGGTGCACGTTAAAGAACCCCAGGTGGTCGAAATTTCTGGAGCCCTCCACTACAGCGTCTCTCATGATCATATGGTGGTTTTGGGACGTTAAACCCCACATATCAAAATCAACTTTCTAAGTAATACGACTGTATAGTCAATTAGTGTTATTAATATTATTGTGATTATTATTATTCTAGTGCTATTATTATTCTGTGCTATAAGTAGCTATGTTCTGCGCTATGTTTCTTTGTATAACTCAATCATGTGTTTTTTGTTTTTTTTTCTTTCTATTTTAAACATTGTATCCAGTTTGATGTCCTTTGTCGCTGTGTAACCGCTTGCGCAAGTATGTAGGTATGTCACACAATTAGTCCCTCTACTAGCCAGTTAGGCTATGAGACCAAACAAGTGTTTGTGAAGTTTTTTGTTACATGGATGTGAAAGTTACAATTAAAAAAAAGGTTATCTTTATTTAGACCAGCACGTGGTGCAAATTGCACCTCATTATGAACTGAAATGACGATTGGGGAAAATTTTTGATTTTCTTTCTCCTAAAGTTTGGCGACTTGAGTGATCTAAAGGTAATTTTGCCGCAAAATATACCTTCTAAGGAGTAGTTATTGATAGCTCAAATATTTATACAAAGAGCAGTATTGCAATAGAAACACTGCAAACATAACCCCTTTTGGCTAAATTCTTGGAGGCGTTGTGGCAGAAAAACTGCGCTAATAATAATCAGTTTGAAACACTTTGCACAGTCACGATTATTTATTATATAAACTAAATTTGGTATTGAAAGAAGGAGCTGTACTTTTTAAAAAATATTTTTTACAAACACCCGTCTTATGACATATTGAGAAATTTGGAAAGCACTCACGTGATCACAGATTCTTTTTCTCTCCGAAATATTCTAGCAATTCACAGCTTTCAATGCAATAAATCAGGAAGATTTTCCTCCGAAAAGATTTGAGACGGTCGCCAAAATTGCTGTGACATTTGGCGTAGAATAATCCGACTACGAATGGCACTGGCAGTGAGCAATGCTCCCGACTGTGAGCTAAAGCATCAGCGCCTTTGTGTAAGGAAAGAGCAGGATGAAAGGAGAGATGAAAAAATGGAAGAGAAGAATATGATCACTGGCGCCCTGCGTGCGCCTTGGAGAATGTGACGGCAAGGCTCACGTGCTGCCACCGCATGCTGACAATCTACCAAATATAAAGCCAAATTATTCAAAAATATGTAAACTTCGTTTACCAGAACATTCGCGCCTTTCTATAGAATTTCGGTGTATTCGTGCATTTTCATACTTTTTATTCATCATATCTTTCGCATCTAGTTAGCGTATCCGTCCGTCCGTCCGTCCGTCCGTCCGTCCATCCATCCATTCATCCATCCATCCATCCATCCATCCATCCATCCGTCCGTCCGTCCGTCCGTCCGTCCGTCCGTCCGTCCGTCCGTCCGTCCGTCCATCCATCCATCCATCCATCCATCCATCCATCCATCCATCCATCCATCCATCCATCCATCCATCCATCCGTACGTCCATCCGTCCGTCCGTCCATCCATCCATCCGTCCATCCATCCATCCATCCATCCATCCATCCATCCATCCATCCATCCATCCATCCATCCATCCATCCATCCATCCATCCATCCATCCATCCGCCCATCCGCCTATGACATTTAGCTCTCCTGGCTGTTTCGATAATGGCACCGATACCAAACTCGGTATGGCATAACATGACTGTATGAAGATTATATTTGACTAGTCATAACATGAAAATCATGACATGAGTGTCATAAATTTCAAGATTTACAATTTATGGTCCTGAAGCTCTTGCGGTGGTTTCGTTGACATAGCATGTTGCAAAACTGGTATGGTATGACATGATTGCATGGCGAACACAAGCGATGGACCCTAACATGAAATGATGACATGCATGTCATGTAACAACATGAATACATGCCACGCTCCTGATGCGCTCGCGGCTGTCTCGCTAGTGTCCCCTTTACCAAATTTCGTATTACGGGACGTGAATAGATGACGAAGGTATGATACTGGTGCAAACATGATAAACTTGTGATGCGTGTCATGTAACAACATGACTACACGGTTCGCTCATGATGCGCTCGCGGCCTTTTCGCTACCTTCACATGTATCAAACTCAATACTACGTGACGGGAACAGACGACATAGGTAATTGACACATCCAAACATGATAATCACGACATGCGTGTCATGTAACATGACTACATGCTTCATTCGTGATGTGCTCGCGGCCGTTTCGCTAGCTTCACATATGTCAAATTTGCAGTTACGTGATGTCAATGGATGGCGAAGGTATGTGACTAGTGCAAACATGATAATCATGAGATGCATGTCATGTGAGAACATGACTACATGCCAAAGCCAAGGCGCCAATACATTTCGACGTGATCTGGCGCGCGTCATCGCCGGCGTTCATTTCGTTGCGTCATGCCGGCGTTGCCACGCCTGGTGCCAGTCCAGACATATACTTGCAGGCGCGCACCACGCTGCGTTGCTCTGACACATGCGCGTTTTAGTGCATCCGGTGTCCCTCCGTCACAAAAAAAAAGGGAGACGCAGTGTTGTCTGTGTAACGTGGCATTGGCAGGAAATGCAGCATGTCGCATTTCGGGCCGGTTGCCGTCGGGCTCCACCAACAGACGCTGGTCGCGTCGGTTGTACCTGGCGGCGTCAGACTGCAGAGTGCTCGCGAAAGACTTTATTTTTGAGTGCTTACGTTTTGCTAAAGTAGCGTCGCTGTGCCCAGCGCGCGTGCGTCAACGCTACATTGGAGTATATTGGGCCCTTCATGATGCACTCGCGGCCATTTTGCTAGCTCCACATATACCAAGTTGGGTGTTACGTGATGTCAATGAATGGCAAAGTATATGACTTGTGCAAACATAATAATCCTGAAACGCGTGTCATGTAAGAACATGACAACATACCACGCTGATAGCGTGGTCGCGGCCATTTTGCTAGCTCCACATATACTAAATTTGGTATCACGCGACGTGAATAGATGACGAAGGTAAACGACACATAGAAACACAATAATCATAACACGGAAGCCACGTACGGCATCATTTACTTTCAACTCTTAACTTATTTTAAAAACGACATATCACCTTATTTATCAAAGTTATTTTAAAACGACGTATTAACCTTTCTCATTCGTGCTTCGCATATCATCGATTCCCACAATATGTGGATCTGCCAATTTTTTTTATCACGAACACATAGCAGACGCACTTGTTTGATATACCTAACCGATAATGTGGCACAGCTGTATTGTGAGCGGGTTGTTCTGTGAAAATAAGCATATAAACGTTGATGGTTTTATTTTCTCATTATTTATTTATTTATTTTATTTATTTATTTATTTAATATACCTCAAAGGCCACCCAACAGGGGGCTTTACATGAGGGTGTGGGCAAACAATATAGGGTTAATAAAACAATGATTCTATGGCATTTTTAAATCTATCCGTGTTGCTATGATGGATGACACTTGGGGGAAGATCGTTCCAGTCCCTGGCTGCTTGAGCGAAGAAGGAGTGATGGTGGGCTGTGGTACATGCAGGAGGTGGGTACACGGCCTTGTGGTGGCTTGTGCGGGCTGAAGTACGATGAGCTGATTGAATGGGACAGTTGTAATGAAACGTATGATACATTTTGTGATACAAGGATAGTCTGGAAACCTTACGGCGTAGGTCAAGGTTAGGTAGATCTGCTATTCTTTTAAGGGTGGTAACACTGGTATGATACGAGTAATCTGAGTAGATGAATCTAACTGCTCGGTTTTGAATTAGTTCGATGGACTTACTTAGGTTAATTTGGAATGGGTCCCAAATGGCGGATGCGTACTCTAGTTTTGGGCGAATTAGTGTTTTGTAGGCTAGTAATTTGACTGATGGAGGGGCAAGATGCAAGTTACGACGAAGGTAACCGAGAGCTCTGTTAGCATTGTTAACTATTTTACTTACGTGAAAAGACCAGTTTAGATTCTGTGAAATGTTAACACCGAGATATTTAATGGAACTTAGGGAAGAAACTATGGAGCCATTAATATTATAGTTAGTGGTGGGTAAGTTTTGGCGTCTGTGAAATGAAATAAGTGCAGTTTTATTAGTATTTAATACCATGAGCCATTTGCGACACCACTCGTCCAGCTTTAGTAGGTCCTGCTGGAGAGTAATTGTATCTGAAACGTTAGTAATAGGTCGGTAGATTACACAGTCGTCGGCAAAGAGGCGGATGTTAGATGAAATGTTATCGGGTAAATCATTGATGTAAATTAAGAAGAGGAGGGGTCCTAGAACTGTACCTTGTGGCACACCGGAGATTACGTTGGAAAGGGAAGAGGGCGTATCGTTAGCTTCAACAAATTGCTGACGGTTAGTGAGGAAGTCCTGAATCCAATTGTAGACAAGTTGGTTAAGGCTTAATTGGGAGAGTTTTAGTAGTAGGCGGTTGTGGGGAACTTTGTCAAAGGCTTTCTCAAAGTCAATAAAAAGGGCGTCAACTGGTATGTTAAGGTCTACACTAGCGCTTAAATCATGGATGAATAGTGCAAGCTGAGTATCGCATGAGAGTCCCCTTTGGAACCCATGTTGGTTAGGGTGAAAAAATTTAACTGAGGTAAGGAAGTTAGCGATTTGTGAATGAATTATATGTTCCATTATTTTTGAACAGACGCTGGTTAAGGAAATTGGCCGGTAACTAGATGAACCAGGCTTAGGAACCGGAACGATCTTACCCACTTTCCAGTCGTGAGGAACGATGCCGGATGAGAGTGATTGCTGAAAAATATAGGAAAGAATGACACTGGTGATTTCTTTGGTGTTTTTGAGCACCTTAGCATTTATACCATCGATGCCGCAGGATGATGTAAGTTTTAACGACTCGATAATTTTCTGGATGCCCTGAGGTGAAAAAATGACGTCCGGCATGGTAGGGTAGTTGTGGGGGGAGACATCAGGGAGGTTTTCAATCGGTTCTCTGGTGAAAACGGAAGAAAAGGTATGGTTTAGTTCTTCTGCTACTGCATTATTCGCGATAGGCTGTCCAGTTGGATCCATTATTGATATGCATTTGTTTTCGTTTCGCGGGTTAATCACTCTCCAAAATTGTTTTGGGTTAGTGCGGAGTAAGTTGGGCAAGGTGGTATTATTAAACAGCCGCTTCGCTTTATCGATGGCAGAGCAGAATAGTTTCGTGGTAGTCTGGTATTTTTGCCACGCCACAGGATTGTTGCTGTTTTTTGCGGCGCGAAATTGTCGTTTCTTTTTGTTTTTGAGCCTCTTGAGTTCAGGATTAAACCAGCGGGATGTGCTACGTTCACCAATCGTAATTGTTGGAATGTAAGTACTAATAAGCTCATGCATTTTAGATTTAAACATTAACCAATTTTCAGTGACAGATCGTTTGTTAAAATCTTTAACTACAAACTGACAGAATTTTGTTAGTTCTTTATTGAAATTATTATAATCACCCTTATCGTATAAGGTAAGCTTTTTCCTTGTTTTGTCTGGGCGCTTCAGCTTACATTGGAATGTGCCATGAATGACCTTATGGTCGCTGATTTCGTCGAGGTACGAAAGCGAAGTGATTCTATCAGGATGGGTTGTTAGTACTAGATCAAGTATATTGGCTGAGTGTTTAGATTGCCTCGTTGCTGCATTAACAATTTGAGTTAAAGCGAATGTTAAACATGTATCGACGAAGTTGCTTTCAATGTTTTGTTTCGATGTGACAAGGACGAGGTCAGACCAGTCTATGTTCGGAAAATTAAAGTCGCCGAGTAGGACAACTGGTGCATTAGGGAAATGAATCTTTAGTGATTGTAGCGCGTCATGAAACATTGGTATAAATGTACTGTCGGAATCAGGTGGGCGATAGCATGCACCTAAGACTACGTGGGGTTGAATGGCTTTACAGCACACAAACACCATTTCGAGTGAGGTTGGTATATTGATACGATAGCAGCCAAGGTCACGGTGAGTAGCAATGAGCACGCCACCACCTCGCCTGCCATCTCGGTCGGTACGAAAAATATTGAAATCTGGATAAGAAGGGAATATTTCACCGCTGATGACAGACGAGTTTAACCACGTTTCGGTTAGCACTATAACGTTGGAATCTGAAGAGTCAATTAAACAGGACAAGATATCCCGCTTTGGTAGTACGCTCCTGATATTAGTAAAAAGAAACGATAAATAGTCCTTGGGACCGTAAGGGCAACCACTAGCTAACTGCTACGGCGTGCGAAGAACGACTTGTTGATTAACCGGGTCATACACGTAGGTGTTCTTCCCTGCTACAAGTTTGTTATGACGAAGGCTGCTGGGAAAAGTTTGAGTTTTTTTGAACTCGACCAGTTTTTTACGGGCTAGGCGTGTGGCTGGTGAAAAATCTTGCACAATGTTAACATTGGGATGCTTGTGATCTCTACTAGCAGTTAGTACCTTTTCCTTATCTTTGAAATGGGTGAATTTTACTAGAACTGGTCTAGTTTTATTCGGCGAAAAGGTACCGAGTCTGTGTGCGCGTTCTATATCTTTCGGAGCAATAGTTAATTTGAGGTGCTCGCTTGAGAACCTGATAATCTTTTCCTCAGATTTTGTCCAACTTTCGTTAGACTCATCATCTATCCCGTAGAACACTAAGTTATTTCGCCGCGCTCTATCTTCGGCGTCATCAGTGCGTGCAGTCAGCTGCTCAATCTGATGCGCGTTTGCCTCTGCGAGTGCATGCACACTCTTCACGTCAGCTTTGATCGCCGTCAGCGATTGGCACTCCCCTTCAATTTTCGTAAGTCTCTCTTTTATGTCTTTCAGCATTTTATCGTTATCAGCCTGTTTATCTCGGATACCTTTGATTTCGCTAAGTAGTGCTGATTGGCCTGTTTTTAGTTCGCGCAAGGCTGCTAACACATCTGAATGGTCGTCACCGGCAGAGGCACGAGTGGCAGGCCCTGGGTTTAGTTCGACATCGCCAGACAGTTGCAGGAGACTCATGATGATATTCACACAGTCGCAAAGAATGGCAAACGCTGCATGTGGGCCCGGCAGCACTAAAAGACCACGGTAACGCGTGGGTTTAGTGAATAAGGAAAAGCGGTTTGTTACCTGCACAAAGGATAGAGGCGTGTGGTGAGTTGGTGTCATCGCGATCGTGCCGCCGGACCCACTGAAAGCAGCGATGATGTCACGGCGATTTATATAGGTGCAGTCACGTGTGGGAATGGCGAGAGCGCGTGGTCCCGGACGAAGCATGCGCAGCACCGTGGGGGGCCGCACAGGCAAGGCAGCGGGAGCCAGGCACCATTGTTGATGCACGGCGTCAGATGCAAGGCTGTGCCCTGCGGACGTGGTCATTGGGTGGCATAGCCGCTCACCAGCATAGTCGTCGAGCAGAGGCCGGGGGCCGGATGGAGGGTTCCAAGGACGAACACGCATGGAATCGCCGACAAGACGTGCCGACGAAGCCTTCCAGAAGGACGACGATGGACCAGCCGTGATGTTGCCGAAGCGGTGAGCTCGGGTAGCAGTCATTGCCGCGGAAGCATTGGTGATAGCACCGCAGGAGCAGCAGGCCATGACTAATAGCTGCACAAAGGATAGAGGCGTGTGGTGAGTTGGTGTCATCGCGATCGTGCCGCCGGACCCACTGAAAGCAGCGATGATGTCACGGCGATTTATATAGGTGCAGTCACGTGTGGGAATGGCGAGAGCGCGTGGTCCCGGACGAAGCATGCGCAGCACCGTGGGGGGCCGCACAGGCAAGGCAGCGGGAGCCAGGCACCATTGTTGATGCACGGCGTCAGATGCAAGGCTGTGCCCTGCGGACGTGGTCATTGGGTGGCATAGCCGCTCACCAGCATAGTCGTCGAGCAGAGGCCGGGGGCCGGATGGAGGGTTCCAAGGACGAACACGCATGGAATCGCCGACAAGACGTGCCGACGAAGCCTTCCAGAAGGACGACGATGGACCAGCCGTGATGTTGCCGAAGCGGTGAGCTCGGGTAGCAGTCATTGCCGCGGAAGCATTGGTGATAGCACCGCAGGAGCAGCAGGCCATGACTAATAGCTGCACAAAGGATAGAGGCGTGTGGTGAGTTGGTGTCATCGCGATCGTGCCGCCGGACCCACTGAAAGCAGCGATGATGTCACGGCGATTTATATAGGTGCAGTCACGTGTGGGAATGGCGAGAGCGCGTGGTCCCGGACGAAGCATGCGCAGCACCGTGGGGGGCCGCACAGGCAAGGCAGCGGGAGCCAGGCACCATTGTTGATGCACGGCGTCAGATGCAAGGCTGTGCCCTGCGGACGTGGTCATTGGGTGGCATAGCCGCTCACCAGCATAGTCGTCGAGCAGAGGCCGGGGGCCGGATGGAGGGTTCCAAGGACGAACACGCATGGAATCGCCGACAAGACGTGCCGACGAAGCCTTCCAGAAGGACGACGATGGACCAGCCGTGATGTTGCCGAAGCGGTGAGCTCGGGTAGCAGTCATTGCCGCGGAAGCATTGGTGATAGCACCGCAGGAGCAGCAGGCCATGACTAATAGCTGCACAAAGGATAGAGGCGTGTGGTGAGTTGGTGTCATCGCGATCGTGCCGCCGGACCCACACCGATATGTCGCTCAATATGTCGCTCGACATATTGTCGCTCACCGATATGTCGCTCACCGATATGTCGCTCGACATATCACCGATATGTCGCTCAAACGAGTATCGTTGTAATGATTGATTCTACATGTTGTAAAAGCTTGCGAGTATTTTTGAATTATTGCGATCCCTCTTATTCATATGCCATGTAAGCTAGCATTTCAGGGCTGTCAGACTGCGCGTAAAACAACGACAAAAAAGCCATATGCGTTGAAACTGATAGAACTGGTGCAGTAGTTTTTTTCTTGGGAAAAAAGTTTTTTTCTTTTTTATTCACCTCTCTATAGAAAAACGGTCGAAATTGTAGGCGAAAAAATTAGCGTATACCTGCTTAGCCCAAATGAATGCGTGTGTTCTTCTAGTAAGTCAAACAGTGCGTACGTACAATTTCATAGCATACTAATAATGTTTTGCATGCCACAGTTAACTAGAACAGCCTCAACATTTCTACTGTCTGTCTTTTTCTCAAGTACACAGGTTACTGTACCGCAACAGAGTGTTTAGCAAACACAACGAGCTCATACCGCAACTGCAAAGCATGGTTTCAATTTAGTTTCAACAAGAAACTCCTCAGAGCACTAAAACATTTCCGAATCTAGTATCACTTCATAAATTCTACCCGCAGTGCTATGCATGCCGTTGCCCCGGCTGTGGAAACTCACCCACGACCTTCCATGTCTCGATCGAGTGCACTGTGAACATCTTTCCTCCCTTACCTGCTTTCCTTCACCCTTTACGTAACGAAGAGCTGTGGGATGATGCTCTCCGCGATGGACCTCCGAACTCTGATACAGCGGGCCCAGCTCGTCGCTGCAGTCATCCTAGGGACCCCGGACTAGGGGCTCCTTCTCCATGCTTTTGTGAATAAAGACGTTTCTCTCCCTCTCTCTCCACAGAGCACGGGCCCACTTGTGACCCCACAACAGCGCCGCGCGAACCGATCCAGGCGGCCGTGTGCCGGCGAGCCGGCTCGCGATCACATCTCTCCGACATGGTCACGTGATGTATGTACGCGGCGCATGCAAGGTCGCGCATGCGCCCGCATGCGCGGCGCTCACCAGCCAACATGGCTGGAACATGGCTGGCGAGCTGTAAGTTCCGAACACGAAGTGTATGATGTAAGCGGGAGCTTCAAACAGTTGCTGAGGTAGGAGAGTTAGCGGAAGTGGCTTGATAGCAGGAACAGGGTTCAACTTAGGGTAGCCGAGCGCTGGGTCCGATGGCCGGGCAGGCGGTGTCTAAGGAGGCAAGAAAAACCACGGGCGAGAGTGAGCGGGTAGAGTGTGAACAATGCAGGCGCTGGTGTTACCTCGTCGAGACAGCCTTCACGAGTTTGGCCGACACAGAGAAGGCGAGTTTCATGTGCAGGCTGTGGGAGGCACTGAAGGTGCCAGTGCGGCGCATAGAGGCTAAAATTGAGGGGCTGCAGGGGGAGCTGAGGGTGGAACGGGAGCAGAGGATGGAACTCCAGAAACAGCTCGAAGCGCTGCTTGAGCGGGAGGAGCCTACCGCCAGCCTATTGGAGAAAATAAAGGGTGACCTTAGAAAAAAAAATGGCAAGGACGGACCGAACTCGAGCAGCGGGTAAAGGAAATGATTGCGCTCTCTTCCCCGTCACCGAGTGGTGTGAGATGGAAGGTGTGGGTAGTGGAGAAGGTGACAGGCGGAAAGAAACAGGCGAGAAAGGAGGTCAGGGGGCCGCAGTGCCTAGTCACAGCATGGAGGCTCCTAGAACATACAGCTCTGTGGCGCGGAAGTCTTCGAGCAGTGCAGGAACACAGGACATACGGCAGAGAGAGAAACAGGTGAAGCAAACAGGAAGACAGTGATTCGAGCGTAGAGGGATCCTAGTGGTGGGGGACTCTAACATGGCCATGGTCAGGGATGGCGTCTTCATGACAGTGAAGGAAGATGAGAGAGTGAGGGTGGAGACCCCGTTAGGAAAGTGCCAGGTGGATGCACTGGCCAAAGCTCAGGAGGTCGTAAAGGACAGCATAGAGGGCGAAAATCCTGTTAATATTCATGCTGGTCTTAATGATGTGCTGAAAGGAAAGACTCAGAACCTTCAGGGACCGTTAGAGGGTACGATGCATAAACTCCGAGGCTCCTCTGGGAGTGTGCGTGTGACATACGCACAGTCCCAGAGGTCTTGGGGTAGGCTCGTGGCATTGAAAGCAGGTTAGTGGACGCCAACTGTGTGATCAGGGGTTTGAGCCGGCAGCTCGAATACAGCGTAATGGAGGTGAACCAAGGCGTGTGCGAGCCCGGCGCACACCTCTTTGAACAGGATGGCATTCACTACAGTGGTGCGATGGGCAGGAGGGTTGGCAATTGGGTGGGTTGTGAAACCACAGCTTTTTTAGGGGGACACAGAGCCCTGAGACCAACAGTGTAGACAAAGATGATCCTAAAGGGACACCAATGTTCAAACCATTGGGGGTCATTGGAAGAAGAAATCGACGTGAGCACAAGAGCCGAGCTAAATCAACCATACGCTATATTAACATGCAGAGTGGCAGGAATAGGCTGAAGTGAGAAGAGATAGAAAAGCAGTTAAGGCCGGAGGAGCTTATGGTATATGGGGTTGTGGAGACACATCTTCAGGACATGAAGCAACCACCTTGCAATATGTACTACGTATGAGAATACTGCAATAGAACAGAAGGCAGCAAAGAGGGGGGTGGGGATGGAATTGGGGCATTTATACGGAAAAGTATGTGTTGGTGAAAAGTCAAGCAGGTATGCACCGAACATATATGGTTTAAAGGGAAAGTAGCTGGCAGATGACATCCTTTGTTTGTTGTACTTGTGGAGGGGAGAAAGGGCCAGAGAGGAAAATCAAGAAATGGTAGAGTGTATAACAAATGAAATTGATGAATTAGAAAGCGAGTGCGAGATATATACTAGGAGATAAGAATACCCACAATGAAGATATAGATGGGTACACTGGCCCAACAGGCAAAATTATCATGGATATATGTGAAAGGCATGATTTGGTCATTTGTAAGAGTACTGAAAAGTGTGAAGGGCAAATAACGCGCGAGGTAGGAAGGCAGCAGTCGACGATAGATTATGCACTGATGTCACATAGGATGTATGTTAGACTCAAGGAAATGCACATATATGAATGTGGCTCCAGAAGTCTGGGTTGTAATCACAAACGTATCAAACTACGTTTAGTTTTGAAAGAGCAGTGAAAGTTGTAAATAAACGAGATGAGCAACTACAAGGAAATTTTTATTCTCAAAGGCAAATATAATTGGCTAGTAAACGAATTGAGAAAGTCGGCACTGAGGATAGCAAAACAGTGTGGGCGTACACGATTATATTTAGAATGTTTGAGCTACAGCTTGCCAAAGCGATGACGAGTCAACCCGGAAAAGAAGAACACACCCAATAGTTGATCAGATGAGGAAGTTGAGAGAGCCACAGCCAAACGTCAGGAAGCGTCTACAGGACACTGACATGCCACGCAGCAGGGTGAACAAACAGAGAACGTCGAAAGAAAATGGGACATCTTTCTATACTGTAGTAGGGAAGCATCCCTTTTGAATTATGAAAATATTAGAAAAAAGGGGGCTCAGTGGCTGGAAGAAGTACATTAAAAGAGAGAAAGGCAGCTGCAAATTTTTTTGAACCATCTAGACTCTCTAAGAAATGAGGCAAGCCTAGAGCAGAGGTTTATATGTACAGCTAAAGGTGTTAGTCTAGAATGGGACGAAGCTATAGAATACACGAAAACAAGGGAGACAGAAAAGTTTCTACAAAGAAGTGCCTCATGCACTTTAATAGAGAAGGATAATTGAAGTGGCGCAGAGGCTCCATTTTCACAAGGAGAGTGGGAAAAGGCTGAGAAGAGGGTTCCTAGTAGTACATCAACAGGCCCTGATGGCGTCCGAATTATGCTGATAAAGGCATTGGATCCCAAGTCTAAGCATACTTTGAGAGAGGCAGTGAGCAAAACAATAATCGATGCTGAAGTCCCCGATGGATAGAAACTTAGCAGAATAGGCATGATAAATTGAGGAAAGGGGGCAAAGCTGACATAAACAAGTACCGTTCTAAACAGTGACTTCAGTGGTCTACAGGCTGGTGATGCAGATTATAAAGGAAAGACCGCACGCAGGGATAGGAAATGAGGGGGTGGTAGGGGAACTGCAGAATGAGTTTCTGAAACACAGGATGTTGGAAGATAATCTGTTGGAAGGCGCAGTGCATCAAAGTAGCAGAAAGGGAACACGGGCTCCTGAGGCTAGCAGATTTGGATAGTAAGGAAGCATACGATAGCATGGTTTAAGAGAACTTGTGGGGAACACTGCACATAACAGGCGTGAAAAATGGAGTCACTAACCTTTTAAAGGATATCTACAAAAGTAACAAGGTAGTCGTAAAATGGTAAAAACAGGTATTGAAGCCCACAGAGATAAAACGGGGGCGTAGGCAGGGGTGTCCTCTGTCACCCTTGTTATTCATGATACACCTACGATGGATGATTAGAGGCGAAATTGGAGGGGAGTGGACTTTGCTTCAACCTCTCGTTTGTCAACCAAGAAAAATTCATTTACCAGGCACTACAAGCAGTGATGTACGCAGATGGTATAGTGCTAATGGCTGGCAACAAGGAAGATTTGCAGAAATTTATGACCATCTGCGGCAAGGAGGGAGATAGGTTACATTTCAGATTCAGTAAGAAAAAATCAGCAGTTATGATTTTCATTGATAATGAAGGTAGATAATGAAGCTTAGGATACAGGAGGTCAAGCTAGAGATAACAGATAAATACAAAGAACAGGGCGTATGAATAAGCAATGGGACCAAGTACCTAAGGGAACATGAAATATTCGTAACGACTAAAGGTAATGGGAATGCAGCGGTCATAAAAAATAGGGCACTGTAGAATATACAATAGGTATGTTGTGAGAGGAATATGAAAAGGGGCCATGGTTCCGGGTCTGACGTTCGGCAATACCGTCTTGTGCTTGAGAATAGAACTTTAAGCATGATTAGAAATTAAGCAACGTGGAATAGGTAGGCTTGCCTTAGGAGCTCACGGGAATACACCAAATCAGGGAGTACAAGGTGATATGGGATGTACATCGTTTGAGGGCAGAGAAGCTAGCAGCAAGATAAAATTTGTAAAGCGATTGAGAGAAATGGGAGCAGACCGTTGGGCTAGGAAGGTTTTCAGCTACTTTTACATGAAGAATGTCGATACAAAATGAAGGAAGTGAAGGAGAAAATTGACGGGTAAATACTTAGAAAAGAGCAGGGGGCCAAACCAAAAAGAACTATCGGTGAAGAAAAAGGTGAAGGGAACGAAGACTGACATGGAGAAAATCGGCATGATTAAAAAGTCAGCACTATAGATCTATGGAACTTCTAAGCAGGAAATCGCCAAGGAAATTATGTATTATATTACCGGGGTAGTTCTCTACTGTTTGAAGCCAGGTCGGGAGTATTGCGAACCAAGACCTATCGGGCAAATGCAGTGCGTATGGACACTTATTGCGCCAAAACTGTATGCAGTGCGTGTGGATAGGAGGGGGAAGCTGCCACACACCTGATAATGTTGTGTAGAGGGCTTCGCCCTATAGTTGAGGATGACGGCGCAGAGTTTTTCAAAGCACAGGGGTTGAGGGACATGGAGGGAAAAATAGAAATTAAGTGGGTCGAAATAACTACAAGGAGGTTATCTGATTGGTTACTAAAATCAAGGCGCGAGTGAAAATTGAACCCTTCACGGCAAAGTACCAGTCTTAAACTTCATTATTTAAACAAAGAAAATTGGCCCCGTATCTGCATGTTACGCTGCAAATGTCGTCCAAAGAAGATAGTCCTGCGTCTGGAGAGAATGAACAAAACGTTTATTTGATGTTCTACGCAAGAAAATTGGTGAATGGTGTTCTGGAGGCACAGCGTTAGAGGGCCTCGAGCATGCAGCGGAGGCGAACGAGCGCATCAAGTCACGTCACACGTGAGACATGAGCGCTATCTGGCAGTTATCTTAAAAAACGAAGCGTGTGCGCCCTGCGCGCCCATCTCGTAGGTGGTAAGGTGTAGAACGCAAGGCGACGGGTAGGTGCCACCATCGTGCCGTCTTAGAAAAGCGTTGGAAACAATTGCCTCTTTGTGAAAGCATTGCATGGTTAGCTAAACGCGATGAACAGTACGGTCCTTAGAATTACTTATGTATGCCTTTGCTAGTAAGAGACACACATACAGAGTATTGACGTGTTGTTATGGTGCCTCAGATATGCGCAATAAGTGCTTTTTAATTTACAATCGCTCAAGTATGAACGCTGAATTTCTAGCATTATTGGTGGGCGCTGCGGATGGGGTCAGCCGTTTGGAGTATCGTTTGGCCACTTTGGTGCTGTTTAGGGTCCGTTAAGGGTGGACGACCAGACAAATGTGCAGACAGACAGACCAAAATTTTTGCGTCAAAGGTCCCCAAGAAGGACTATCGTCGTTAAACGATGAATCTAGTTTGTGGTTTACTAAGTATTACGGTAGGTGGCGTTAGCGGCCACCCGATCTTAAGGGTACAGCCATATCAATGCATTCATTCATCCGTCGACGCTTGTCACGGCGAAACGTCGCGGTCGAAGACTCGTTAGAAACGACGATGTGCAACGTCGATTGGCGACACCAAGGCGTGTATTCCTTGTGGTATTCTGATTGGCTAACCTGTGGTTGCGTGGATTCGGGAGATTGTCACCAGAAGATTGCGGAGGATGTCGGAGGAATGTCACCAGAAGATTCCGAAAGGGGTGGATAACTTCACTGCTTCGAGTCACTATTGTGTCGGAGCTTTCCCGCTAAGCTGACCTGCGCACCAGTTTTGTGGATTTTGCTATCAGGTAAGTCCTATTTTACGGCTTTCGTGAATTTTTTCCGCATTCCACCTGTTCGACTGCCAACAAAATGCTCATGCCTTGAATGTTTGTGCTGCGTCGAAGGCGTGCAGAAACTCTCTTGAAAGCGCTTTTTTTAGTGCGCGCGCGGTTCCGGCGTATTCCGAATGCTATAGAGCGGTGGCGCGCGCCCCTGACCGTAAAATTGGTTTGCAGGGGTTTAGCGGTAGTGGTGTGGCAACTGTTGTCACGTGTCGTGTTACAGTACGCATTGCGTTATAGCTGAAAAATTTGCTACGTCCCGGGTGAGTGGCCGACAAAACCGCGCATCGTCTCCCTTGCAGTTGCGTTATCAGACGACACGACTGAGGGTCACTTGGCGTGTTCCGTGTAGACAAACAAGCCACTTTGATTAGCAGGGGTGGGACAGCTGGGCTGTAGTTAGATTACATTAATGCACTTGTGGACATTAGCACTGGGTGTTCTGCCGGTAGCCGTTAATTTGTAGTTGGATTGCATTAATGCACTTGTGGACATTAGCACTGGGTGTTCTGCCGGTAGCCGTTAATTTACCGTTTGCAGGTCTTGTACCGGCAGTAGTTGCGTAAGTAACGTCCAGCTTGTCCTTATGGCTCTCGCTATTTTCGCAGTGTCCGTTAGTGAGTTTTTCTTGTGCATAGGGCGCCAGTAAGTTTTGCCGTGGTGCTTCGCGGCTGTCATTATTTGGCTATCAGAAAAAAAATAACAAAACGGGAACACCCTACGAAAGAGAGCGCGGGATTCGAACTAACTTCATATCAATTTTCAACTCCGAGAGAAGCACAGTGCCTTAGCACAGTGCGCCTCCCAAGCCTATAGGGCGAAAGCGACGAAAAAGCTGCATTCACTGGAATGGTTGGGCAAGAGTGCTGCGATATTAACTCCGAGCGGTAAAGTTCTCATTGCCGGGGCTATATCCACATCCTTGGATGTCCGCACCTCGTACCCGAAAGTATTTAAAAGGAGAGTAGCTCACTCGGTTTCTAAAAGAAGTGGTTTAAATTTTTCTTAGCGGCTGCCGGCTTCACCTGCCGGTCACTGGAAGACTGTCAAGGTCTCTGAGATATGCTGTTGTCGTTGCTCTAAATTTTTGCAGTGATATCACTAGAACAAGTGGGCACGGTGGAGGCACGATGGACGCACATTCATCAAACCCCTTTTTGTTCTTTGTACAGACCGTGCTTGCCATCACCTTGATCGCCTCGTCTGGCCACACACGTGTCAACCGCACTGGGCCGGATGCGACGGAACGTATCTTCGACTGGCACATCGATACACAGAGGGATAACGCAGCTGACCTGGACATGCGCATCTGTACTGCAGCATTCGGAAGACTACTGGCGCCACTCTCGTCGACATCATCGTGTGCATCTGGTATAAGAACAGTCGCCGTAGCTGACTGGGCCAGTGGGCACGGTGGAGGCACAATGGGCGCACATTCATCAAACCCCTTTTTGTTCTTTGTACAGGTGAGAGACAACCGTTCAGTCTTCTGCTACAAAAGCAATAACGTGTGTCTTTTGCTTCTACCGCGCCCATGGTCACTGCTTTCAAATATGCTTGCCGTATATCATTGTTTAGTTGACTTATTCACCTGTTGTGGTGACGTAGAGGAAAACCCGGCTCCTAACACGGAAGAAGTGCTCAGGTCGTTAATGAAGGATATGAAGGAAATTAAAGCGACCATCAGTACTAGTAGCCTGAGGTTGAACGAAACGACGCAAAAGCTGACATCAATTGAAACGAAACTGGACGGCCTTTCGTCCACTGTGTGCGATTACACATCTAGAGTTGGCGACCTGCAGAAGACGGTTGATCAACTAATTTTGATGGTAGACGATTTAGAGAATAGAAGTAGAAGGAACAACCTTATTATATATGGTATTACGGAGCCTCGGGGAGAACTCGAGTCGTTGGAAGAAGTTACTCAAAAAAT
The DNA here is from genome assembly GCF_043290135.1 of Rhipicephalus microplus. NCBI lineage: Eukaryota > Metazoa > Arthropoda > Arachnida > Ixodida > Ixodidae > Rhipicephalus > Rhipicephalus microplus. The sequence continues at coordinate 270,462,945 of NC_134702.1, read as the reverse complement.
ACTTCGTGATACCTTGCGTGTTCATGACGTTAAAATTGAACGTATCCACCGACTTGGGAAGCCAAATCCGGGTAAGGACCGTCCGGTAATTTTCAAGTTAGTGGACGGGAGAGACAAGCCGGGAATGCTGAAAAATTGCAGGAAACTTAAAGGTACCAACTATAGTATTTCCGAGGATTTTTTCTCTCGTATTCAGGCAATCCAGAAAAAACTATGGGAAGTTACGAAGGAAAATAGAGAGAGAGGTGAAAAGGTTGCTCTTTTGTTTGATAAAGTAAAAATCAACACAAAACTGTTCAGATGGGATGAAGGAAGCAACATGATGGTTCTATTGCACTCGGAATGACACGATTCTCCCCTGCGTAATGATCGGGCATCTCAAAAAAAAAAAAACGGCACAACGCCACTGCCACCATGCGCCACCCAGAATACGTTTTCTCTTATGAATATTAATGCAAGAAGCAGTTTACCTAAATCTGCTGATTTGGAGGGCCTTCTTCTAGCGTATAACCCAGACATGACGGTAATAACTGAGACGTGGCTTCACGATAACGTTTCTGATGAGGACATCGTGCCAAGGTCGCATGAGATTATTCGCCACGACCGGGGGGCAAGGGGCGGTGGCGTCGCAGTTGTGCTGAAGAAAAACATTGAGTACACAGTTATATCTCACAATACCAATGTAGAAATGTTATGGATTCGTGTTCGCCTGTGCCAATACAGTGTTTTCGTTGGTGCAGTTTACAGACCACCGGATGCAGATCTTTTAATTCTAGAAAAACTGCATGATTTCATGTATGAGCACTGTAAAAGCAATGCTAATGTCATCTTGTGCAGTGATCTTCATCTCGTGCGGTGATCTTAATGTCATCTTGTGCGGTGACCTTCCAAAAATTAACTGGGACCTACTGTGTGTTCCATCATCATGTCAGCATTATGAGTTGATGCTTGATATTGCTTTCTCGTTTCTTCTGAAACAGCTTGTGGATCAGCCTACGCGTGTATCAGCTACTTCTAGCACAGTTATTGATCTTTTTTTTTGTTTCAGAAAATATTAGTGCTGTAGGCTATGACATGTCGTATTTGCCTGGGCTATCCGATCACGACATCGTCCTTTTTGCTGGTCGTATGCGAGTCTCGAGGATAAAGGGCGAAAACGTCACTAAAAATCCCCTGATTTTAACTGTGCTCAAGATGAGAGTGTACTAGACCCTCTCGAAGAAGATTTTGATATTTTTCAGCATATTTATGCTACTGAAAATTCTACTGTCCAAGATTTGTGGAGTCATTTCAAGGCTGTTGTTAATAAATGCATTAGCAATTATGTCCCTACTAGACAAAAAAGCGTAGTCGGCGGAATCCCTGGGTCACTCGCGAAATATTACAGTTGAAACGCCGTGTCAAGCGATTACATCGCTCGGCTGGGAACAGAGGGGTGGTGTCCCTACAGTTACTCCGAGATGAATTGCGCACAAAGATAGATCTATCCAAGTTCAATTTCTTCAGCGTCAAAATGCATACTTTTTTGGCAAACGACCCAAGAAAGTTCTGGTTGCACCTAACGAATAAGAATGAGGCTATTAGCAAAATAAAACTTTATGACACTATCACCGATGAGAGTAACTCTATAGCCAATACATTTAATGACTACTTTTCGTCTGTGTTTTCTCGCGCCGCCGTTCAGCCCTCGTCATATCCGAAAACTAGTTATGCTATCCCGGATATAGAAATCAACGAAAGCGGCATTTTTCGGTGCTACTCGAATTAGACACTAAAAAATCTATCGGCCCGAATGGCATACCAAATATTTTCCTGCGCAGATACGCCGAATGGTGCGCGAAGTATCTGAACATAATCTTTGAAGAAAGTATACGGACAGCGGAAATACCTTTAGAATGGAAAACTGGAAAGGTGGTGCCTATTTATAAGACTGGTGACAAATTTAAAGTAATCAACTACAGACCAGTTTTGCTACTGTGCACTTGTAGCAAGGTTTCGGAACATGTCATATTTAAGCGTATTTGTTCTTTCTTAGAGGACAATAATTAGTTTTTAAGTAGTCAGCACGGTTTTCGGCGCAGTTTGTCCACTACGACGCAACTTATTCGCACTGTAAATGATCTAATTTTGATGCTTGACAAGGGCGGACAGATTGAGATGGTTTTTCTTGATTTTGAAAAAGCCTTCGACCATGTGTCACACCGACATTTAATGTTAAAGATCCGATGCTTTTTTGACAATCCTCGGATAGTACAGTGGCTCGACTCGTATCTTACAGGGCGTAGGCAGTTTGTTCACATAGACAATTCAGACTCAGAATTCGCATCTGTTCTTTCAGGCGTTCCTCAGGGTTCGGTGCTCGGCCCGTTACTCTTTTTAATCTATATTAATGATTTACAGATTACGTCACCAGTATGTTGCCGTTTATATGCAGACGACTGCGTTGCATACATGCACATTCAGTCAGTGAAAGATCAACAAATACTAAACAACTTCTTAGCAGCTGTTAGCAACTGGTGCTCAACATGGCAGATGCGCCTCAACGTTTCCAAGTGTATTCAGATGAGTGTTACACGCAAGGAGCCGCTGGTTTACACCTATAGCATCAATAATGTTCCATTAGCTTCAGTAGGCCAATTTAAATACTTGGGTTTGCATATCAGTTCTACGCTAAGCTGGAGTGGTCATGTGCAATTCACTGTTTCCAAGGCTTTGAGAAAACATTACATGCTAAGAAATCGCATGATGCATTGCACTCCTAAAACTAAGCTTGTGGCCTACACGGCATTAGTTATACCGCTATTAGAATATGCGGACGTAGTTGGGGACCCGCACACCAAATGTGACATCGATTGCATTGAACGCGTTCAAAAAAAAAAGCGCTAAGATTCATCTTCAACTCTTACGGCAGGCACGTGTCCATTACTAACCTTAGACATTTAAGCGAACTTCCAACGCTAGAATCACGCAGGAAACTGCATCGACTGCAAATGCTTTACAATATTGTAAACGGTAACATTAGAATGGGCTTCACTGATTACATGCAGTATAACAGCGCAAGGCCAACAAGATGGAAGCACAGTAAGACGATTGTAAGGCCACAAGCTAAAACGAAGGTGTATCAATTTTCGTTTTTTTCCTCGAACGATAGCAGAATGAAACGAGCTTCCATGTGACATAGTCGGCCTATCATCAGTTCATGCGTTCACAAATGCCATGCAAGATTATCTGTGATGTTATGCGCAGTTCTTGTCATTCTTTCTCTTTTACAGCTTGAATTGTATGCGGGTAACCATTTATTTCGCGGTATTCTTTTGTTGACGTAAGCTGTCCTTCGGTTCACATGCTCATTTGTTTCGTTGGCCGTTCACTCATGTTCTGAAATGTTGTATGCCTCTTTCGGGTGTTCAATCACTCGATCCTGTACGTGTTATTGCTACCTCTGTGTATTATTGCAAATGCTGTTGGGCTTGTTTTTTATGTTCGCGTCTTGAGTTCACATTCGGCCGCATGTGTTGTTAACATTAGACATATGTGCATTTGTTCTGTTTTTCTTTCTTTTTTTATTTCGGTTGTCGGCTGAAAAGATGCAATGTTTAACATTGTAATGTGATGTACCCACTCCTGCCATGGCTCCCAAAAGGCATCCGGCAGTATCTAATGAGTAAATAAAATCAATAAATAAATAACTACTTGGCATGCCCCGCCACGGTGGTCTAGTAGCTAAGGTACTTGTCTGCTGACCCCCAGATTGCGGGATCGAATCCTGGCTGCATTTCTGATAGAGGTGAAAATGCTGCAGGCCCGTGTGCTCCGATTTGGGTGCACGTTAAAAAACCCAGGTGGTTTGACTTTACGGAGGCCTCCACTAGGGCGTCTGTTATAATCATATGGGGGTTTTGGGACGTTACACCCCATATATCAATCACTACTTAGCATAACGTATTATGACTGTTGCTCGGAAACATATTGTAATATTTTATTCTAAAAATATTTTGTCTCTATATGAACACCCAGCATCGCAGAAAAAGTGTCATGCAGAAAAATAATCATAGAAATCAAACATGAAGCTCAAATATACTTGCATTTTTTAATTGTTATTCTTAGGTGCCTAGCATAGCTCACATGCGACAACTAAATGGCTTCGTTTGGTGCTGTCAATTGAACGTCTTGACAGCAGTGCTCTTTTAAATGGGTAAACCTAAATTTGGCCATATCAGTTTACTCTGTGGGTTACTTCAAGAAATTTTGGAAGCACGAGCAGACCAGCGCAAGTGAGTGTAATACGTTGTCGTTTTGCATTGGCTTAATGAAATTCAGCAGAGCCTTGCATATTTTTATAGATGGCGCAGAACATATACTGTAAAATACCAGGCGAGTGTCCCTGCCTTTTTTTGGAGGATTTCAAATATGCGGCCGCTTGTCGGTTGTAACCTTTTTTACTGTTTTATACTGTTTATGTGCCGAACGAAAACGAAAACAGTTAATGCACGTAAGTATAGCTTGTGAAGAAGAACGCTCACTTAACCCCCCCCCCCCCCTCTTTCCATCTCAAAAGGACGAAACACTGCGCCGTGACTGCTTTGTTTTTGTTTGAATGCCCAAGTTTTCTGCTGCATACTGTAGGTAGCGAACATAAGTGTTCTGACAAATTGTCCAGGGCTGACCACACAACCCAGAAGGTGTGTGAGCCAAGCATCCCATATGAGGTGCTTATTCAGGCCGCATAAATAAGCACCTCTGGTTAACTCAAAAGTAATGTACAAAGTTCCAATCAATGAAAAAGAGTATTATTTTGAGCTAGTCATGTCGAAGTGAAACTATCAGTCAAAAAACATAATTGTGTTGTGCAACTTTTGTTATCGCAGGAAGCACCTCCATGAAGCACTGCTATCAGGATGTGATCCACAAGTTCTTTTCAACGAACTGATCAGACGCCATGAAGTTGCAGGCCTACTGCTTCTGGCCTACACAGGCAGTGCAGCCACCATGGTAAAGTTCTTGGGAATGTGTGAGACATTTGTATGTTGCATAGCGTGAACACTTTTCTTGTCAGTTTTTATAGGTTATTGGGAATGTCTGCAAATGTACTTCTTCGCACAGTGTGTCTTACATTTTCAAAGAGCCATTAGGCAAGTTTTAATCTTTCTTTTTATCACCTCCCCGGCCATCTTGCTAATTCATACAGAGTGCTGCAGCAATCACATTGTGTGAATATCAGAGATGCTTCATTTCTAAAAAGAATTTCCGTGACCCCTTCATTACCTGACTAATACTTTGCGCTAGCGAAGTGATATGTTGCCCGTGAGCAACATTATGGTGAACTGACTGTCAGGTGGTTCTTTCTGCAATATGAAATGATGTTTTGGCCCTAAACTGATGCTGCAGGGATTGTGTAGTTGTCATGCGTGCTGCTTGTTTGTTTATCTCACCAATGCTTTGCACAGTGGTTTCTCACCGTGCCGCTCTGGCACAGCGGCACATCAACGAAGCCTCACTCGGCTGATGACTGCATGCTGATCGCACAATCGCTGACGTCCTGTTTTGTTGCCAAGTGACTGTAGTCATTATGATAGCGTATGCTTAAGCATCTTCACGGTCCGAACAATAGAGAAGCCGAATGGGAAACTGAGGAAAGCTATAATGTGCGTTTTATTGCCTGTGATCTCATTATTGCACCATTTGAACGTAAAAGTTTTGTGGCAACGTGTTCACAATGTACAACTTTCCAGTTATCACAAACTTTAGACGGGGTCATGAGGTTGTTTAGTAGCTTTTTAAATTTCAATTAGGAATGGTCAATTTATGGATTACATGAATTCGTTCATTTATATTTTGCAATGCTCATCTGTAAAATAGTATGCAGCTTCTGTGACTATGTTCATTATGAAAAACGTTGTGTATGTTCAGTATGTACTATCTACAGCAAATTTTTTGGGACGCGAATTGTGCGATTAAGTTAAATTTCCGCTTTGTCTGGGAATGTAATTTTGAAAGAAATGCTTCATACTGCACTTGAAACTCTGAGTTACATAGTCACAAGCTTGATTACAAGCATTAAGTACTGATGTAGCAAAGATTCGCATTTGTCCAACATCCTGCAATATTTTGCTGTTGATAGCACTTTCATGGAGTTTTCATGGCACTAGAGCCACATTCTTTTCCCCTTTTGCAGCCACATAGCTGGCAGTTTGTTGCTTTCCTGCTTTGTTTACCTAACACCTATTAAATCAGTGCATTTAAAACGGTGTTTCGAGTGTATTCGCATCAATAGGTGTTTATTAATGCACTCGTCGTGGAGTTTTTCTTCAGTGTTTTGGCATTAACTTATTGGGAACCTAACTGCTGTTTTCAGGGCGAGCTGTAGATGGGAATATTGAGTCTGCTAAGCTTTGGTTCAGAAAGGAAGGCTGAACAGTTTTCAAGATGCATGGCCTGCACCACAGCATTCTGGGTCATCAAAAAAAGAATCTAAGTCGGATAATGTGTCCCTTTTTGCCTGTTGCTTGTCTTGTTTCTACTTGGACTTCTTGTTGTGATCCTAAAATTTAACCTGCGTTGCTCACAGCTATGCTACCAAGTGAACAACCCCCGTACAGAATGATAATGGTCCTTAGGGCAGCAGTTGCACTTTTGAAGGAGACGAAAATGCTAGAGGCTAAAGTGCTTTTCAACTGACGCTCACATTCGGAACCGCAATATTATGGTTATCTTCAAGTGAACAAAATGGTAAATTTAGGTTAAGTACATATTTCAAATATCAGAGGTGAGCGGCTTTGCAAGTTGGTATTATGGTTAAAATGGCAGGGCATGCATACACGGACTCGAGGGAGTAGCCAAGGCACCGCAAACACCAACGGGAAATGTGGATATTCAGACAACGTTCCAGGGATTTAGACATGAAACAAGTCAGGTGGAGATATCGATCAATACGGCAGGTGTGTTGGGCTAGGTGAGATATAACTGCTAAGCCACTTCATTTATGCGCCGAGTTCATCGATGGTTTGCTCACACATGCACTAACACATATCGATATCCCATGCCTCAACCATAAGATGCATTTCTTCATTGCTGTACTTGCACAAAACTGCAATATTCGAATTTTGGCATGCATTTATGTTCTCGATGATTAAAGATAGGTTTAATGATGAGCGTCTGGTTAGCTGTCTCTTATCTTTGGTTAGTCTACGTTCTCATTGGTAGTTGGAATTCGAAGTGTTCTGACTAACTTATGGTCATGTTTGCATGCCCAGTCTCGTCCACACGTACGTATACAATGTGTAAGCAAAATAGGTTATTGAGCGAGTTATTTAGAAGGTAAATTCATGTGTAGTGTTAAATGTAGTTGCTGCTGTTTCCTCCAGTAATACTTCTTGCTTTCCGATGACTGGGCGTCATGTTGGAGCCCACTAATGCGGTATGAGGTATATATGCATAAAGAAACAGCAGTTGTTGGTATGCTTTTATACTGCTACATAATGGGGCCAAGAAAGTTAAGTTGGGTTACGTGGGCCATGCTAGAAAAACTGAAAATGTTTCTGATGTTCTTGTATTCTCAACAGACATTTTGCATAAACTGGCTCAAAGGCGCATGGATGGCAGTACAGATGGACAATTGGAAGCCATCGGGCTGCCTCGGAAGCTGTGAATGAGCATTAACCTGTAAGTATTTGCGTGGTCGTAGCCATATCATGTAGGTCTGTGACGTGGACTCTTGACCGTTTGAAATATTTTTTAAAACTGATGCTTTTATGTCTCAATGCGGGAAGAAGTTGTTCCAGCATTTTTTTGGGAAAAATTTTGTTATACAGCGGCCTTTCAAACTTTGCACTAAGAAATTGAGGTGTGGAAGGAAAATAACTGACACATGATTGTTGCTTCTTGTTGTTTACCAGAGTTTTTATTTCCTTGTCAGGAAAATTTCAAGGCTATGATATAGAAATTATTTTTGTTAGAATTTATGTTGTTTTAGGTTGTTAGGAAACATTGCGAAAGGTAGTGTTTTAGTATACTTCAGACAAGACTGATTCTTTCATTTAGAACAAATTCACAATTTTGTTGTTTCTAGTGCATTCACGAAGACCTTTAATGCTACGCACACTAAAACTGAAGATGTCATTAAACTGACACTTTTTACTGGGGGTTCTGTTGGACTATGTAGCAGTCCAAATAAAAATATTACCTGCACATCATAGCACAACTACCTTTTGTGATAATTCTTACAGGGTTTTTTAGTGTAAAGTTAGCTTCTAGCAGAACATAAAATTTTCAAATTTCACTTTCACTAATGTTTTCTCTAATTTTCTTGCTTCCTTAGTTTTATTAATTTACCTGCGTGTATATAGTATTCGTCATTTTTTCTGTGTACATTATTGTGAATTTCTAGAATATTATGTTTATGTGGTGCCCTGTTTATGAGAGAGCAGAACCGCTGCCCAGAGAATATTTCTTATAAAAGTGTTTACCTGTACTCGCTGGATCTCAGTTTATGAATGCATATTGTAAAGGAAGGTGACCTCGCTTCAAAATGTGAATCACTGCTTTCATCATATGCTTCCCTCTTGATTTAGTCTTTATCCTTTCGACAGTTACTGAGAGCTGTTGTTTCGTAATATTTGCTATCAAATATTCTCTATCTCTGTGAAACAGGGCCTAATGTTTTTCGCGCACAAGGTTTGATGCCTCCTCTGAGCAGCACAAAGTTTTGTTCTGGCGACTACCACTTGAATCAATATATCATGGGGTTTACTAGCATGATATTTTCTGACATTACAGAAGTTATTATGGAAACCACCTTGTATTTTCGATATAAACCACTTTATACCTTCTGTTTGTTTACTTGAGTCAAAATTTTCCAATTTTCTTATTTTTTATGCTTTGTATAGTGCGGGGCTCATGCCTGTATAACAGGAAATCCGCTCACACAAGACAAGGAAAGTTGTAGACCATTGCGAAGCCCTGCGTGCACAATGTACGTAAAAAGTGGCTGATAAGACAGTCATTAAAGAACAAAAGTAAATCATGAGCATTTAATTGAGAAGCAAGGCTTACTCTCCATATTTTTTGAAAATTTATCAAGCACTTCACGACAGTTGTACATCCTATTACGGAAGAAGTTAAGATGATGATAGAGGGCTTAAATGAGAGCCAAACCATCAAAAAAGCGTGTTGTTGGACCTAATTAAGAGTTTAGTGAGGTCGTTTTGAATATTTGAGCAAAAATAATTTGTATAAGTTGTGGCAGCAACCTTGATGCGGTTTGCTGTCCAGGTAAATAGAAGTCCTCTTGTCAAATCACTCGCTTCTAGCATCATGAACCATGTGTTATAAAAGGGTTGTGTAGCCAGACACCTGGTAAATAGCTAGTCCTGTGCAGCTCAAGTTTCACACCGACAATCATTGCAATAGTAGCATTTGATGAAGCTGAAGATTTGCAATGATTGTGATCAGATGCATACTTGTTAAAAAAGCCTTTGAAAGAATGTTAGAGGTTGTTATTTGACAAAAGTATTTTTCTTTACTAGAGCAGCAAACTGCATCGAGGTTTCTGTCACAACTCAGACAAATTGTCTTGTTCTAACATTGGATCCTACAACTCGCTTAATTCAGTGATATGACACTCATTCAAGCCCCCACCTTCATCCTAACTCCTGCCATTGTAGGATGTACAACTGAAATGTAGTGTTTTTTAAATTGTTTTTTATATTTTCATAAGCTATATGTCATGTAGGTTTTATTATATTTTCAAATATATGAACTGCAAGCTTCTCTTCTATTTTTAATTCTCACCTTTTATGTTGGTGCATTATTCATTGCCTTCATCAGCCTATTACCTCGACCATGATGGTATGATCAGGAAGGCGTTTATTGAGAACGAGCAGTGATGAAGCACTGGATAGGGTAAGGCTACGGAAATGCCATGAAAGTCCTGATCTACTTCTCTCAGAACTCCTTGTTTCTTGCTCCTAAGATGCCGCTACAATATGTTCACTGCCACACGTAGGCCTTTGCAGTGGTCTACAACATGCGTCTTGTGTAAGCAGATTCCATAATATACACACAAAAGTTTTTGTGTAGCCGACATAACTTTCCATAGTGTCAAGTAGTTAGAGAAAATGCAACTGCAACACCATGGTAATATTTGAAAAAATCTGTTATGCTATAGTGTATAGGTTTTTTTTGCATTTAGAATATATTGTGTTTAACCTTGTTTTCTCAAGTAGTATAGCAATGACTTCGTAGGATCCTGCGTCTTGTTCTGCATATGATGAGTTCTTGTCCAGAAATACCGTCTCTGCTTTTTTATTTTAAAAGTAGTGGTGTGAACAGAGTTGGTGTACGCAGACACCATAGTGGTGTTTGAACTCTGAACATTGTTGCTGCTACAATAGTTCTGTTTTTTTTACTTCCTTTTCAAATATATGGAAAGAATCCAGGTGGAGCTATCCATGGCCATGCACACAGTTTCATAAGCGGGCTTGCAGCAATTTTTACAACTATGTTCTTAATACATATGCGAAAGTGATAATCGATGAAGTGCGCAGTAGTGCATTTCATTATTTATTTCGCATGCAGCAGCAGGTATGACTCACACATTTGCAAGTTCATGCAGCACAGAGAATATACACATACTACTCCCACATCAATTCCGGAATCGTGGCTTGACTGCAAACTGTTTACTTTGATTTTGCACAACAATTATTATCAAAATGACGTGAAAGCTTTGCCATCTATGCAGATAGTATTCTCAGTATATGCTGGCAACAAATGAGCCAAGTTCAACCAGTCCACTAGTCACATATAAGCATGTAAACATTTATAAACAGGAGGCTCACATTTATAAACAGGAGGTTCTTCTTGCTCACCTCATGTGTTTTTTTGCATAGTTTTGTTCGACTAGACTCCTGTGAGCTAACCATAAGCCCCTGCTTTCATTCACAAAACCATCGTACATGTGCAATGTCAAACATATTTTTAGTACGTCGTAATCAACCAAAAAACTTTTTGTTCACTTGCCGACGAAGTTGTGCACAGACAAGAAATTTGCAGGATGTCCAGCCAACGAAACTCCATCAAACAGCAGAAATAACTGCATATTCACAGGCACACAGAACATAAATAAAACCTTTCATTATTATATTTTGTTAGCAGGGTGCATAGCACAGCTATGGTACAGAACTATTCTTTTACTATGAAGAAAATCTCCATATTGTATGACAAAATACCAGCAGACCATTGTGCGGGAAAATACAAATATTTTTTGTTTTAGTAGTGATAACATGTACAATACGTAAGAACGCGTTGTTTGAGGGAAATTGTTGTATTTCGGTCATGGAATAGCGTCTGTTACATGAATATAGTAACGGGTTGTTTTGTGTTAGCTGTGCTCACGCATGAATTCCGTGAGGAGTGTACGTCTTAGGGAATAGTTGTATTTGCGGTCACGGAAGTGCTCGGCAGCGCTATACCTTCAGCATTCCAGTGTTTGTAAATAGCTTGTATACGAAGGAGAGCAAGCTGATCGGCCTCTAATTCTTCAAGTCTTTTTTATCTCCTTTCTTTCATGTTAAAATGATGTTAGCATTCTTCCAAGATCCTGGTTCCCTACCCATCAGGAGACACTTCGTAAACAGGGTAGCTAGTTTTTATAACACAATATGTCCTCCATCTTTTAGCAGATGTGGTGTTACACGATCTTCACCAGCAGCTTTGCCTCTTTGAATTCCCTCCAAGGCTTTTCTGACTTCAATCGTCATTACTGTTGGGATGTTCTGAGTTACTGCTAGTTCTACATTATGGTGATGCTTGTCTCAGCTACTGTACTGATCTTTGTAAAACACTTATGATATTTATCTATTTGATCCGTATTGGTAGTTACTTTGCCTTCCTTGCCTCTTAGTGTATACATCTGGTTTTTGCCTATCCCAAGTATCCTCTTCACCGCTTTGACCTTCCATTGGAACCTCAACTTGGCAACATTTACCGCTAAAACCTTATTTAGTCAGACAAGTCTAGTTGTACTGTTCGGGGAGCTAGAGGGTGTATATGGGATGTTATAGGGCTCAGTGAGATTAGGAGAACAGATGATGCCTATACAGTGCTACAGAATGGGCACGTTTTTTGATATCGTGGCTTGGCTGACAGAAGAGAACTGAAAGTGGGGTTTCTTATTCACAGAAACATAGCTGGCAAACATAGAGAAATACAATAGAAATAATGAAAGGGTGGTAGGTATCATAATTAAACTCAATAAGACATACAAGATGAAGGTAGTACAGGCTTACGCGCCTACATCCAGCCACGATGACGCGTCAGTTAAAAGCTTCTATAAACACATGGAATCTTCAATGAGTAAGGTAAAAACACAGTATACTATACTGATGGGGAGTCTTCAATGCAAAGGTAGGGAAGAAGCAGGCTGGAGACTAGGCAGTAGGAGAATATGACATCGGCACTGGAAATGCCAAAGGGCAGTTAATATTAGAATTCACGGAACACAATAATTTACGGATCTTGAATACCTTCCACCGAAAAAGACGAAACCGTTAGTGGACATGGAGGAGACCTAACGGGAAAATAAAAACGAAATAGAGTTTATACTGAGTGCACACCCAGGCATCGTGCGGGATGTGCAAGTGCTTGAGAAGGTAGGATGCAGTGAGCATAGAATGATAAGGTCTTGAATTCGACTATATTTGATGAAGGAACGACAGAAACTGATACGCACGAAGTCAATAATCGAGCTAGTACTGAAAGGAAAGTACGGTAATTCAGAGTCTCGGCTCAGAACAAATACTCTGCTCTTACTGAAGAAACCCGCTTTAGCGTTGACACAATGAATGATGATCTGACGAGTATAATTACGGAGTACGCACTGAAATTTAGAGGTAAGGTAGTTAGACACGACACTGGCAAGCTGTTCCAAGAGACGAAGAATCTCATTATGGAACGTCATAGTATGAAAACCTCTAACACAACAGACAAAATAGATCTGGCAGTGCTATCGATGCTAATTAATAAGCGAAATGTATCCGATGTAAGAAGGTATATTATAAAGAGAATGGAACGCAGTCAAAAGACGCGTCATCGTATGACTTGTTAAAGCAATCTCTTCGCAGAAAGAACTTCGATTCTCTCGCCTGATTCGACTGTCTGTGTGAACTGAATAACGAGCTGATTGATTTCCTTAATTATTTTAATTTTGCATTCAATAGCAGCAGCAGTTGATGTCACTGGTCACCCCAATAAATACGCCGTACAACGAAAATGAATGACGACCTTGCATTTCCCGTATTTTTTGGGAATTCCCTGAGACATTGCTCGAAACACCCTGAATATGCAACCTTCCAGTGACTGTACACCGTGACTTACAGCGAAATAATTATGCCTGCATACGGTAGCCTTGAGCTGCCATCGCGACGCGATGAGAGATTAGCAGAGCTTTGCAGCTTTATCCCTAGATTGACGGGATAACATCCAGTATTTGCAGTTATAAACACGAAAGTGTTTTATGCCAGGGTCCACCAAAATTTTAGTGACGTACATTTGTCGCCTATATGATGCTGATATGGCGTTCACCTTCTATACGCATGTCACGAACACACTACACATGTTCCGATATTACACGTCTGCACTGCTATTGAAATGCATCACAGAGTGCGTCACACACATGCGTCACACGAATGCGTCCTAAAATCTTTCACAGACAAGGCAAGGAATGGCCCGTTGACGAATCTATGTTGAAATATAGGAATGCCTGGAGCTTCTTCTTTCAGCTACGTCATTTCATTTCTTCTACTAGTGGGTGCAGGCCGCTGCTGAAGTATTCATTATATAACAGTGTCACGTGGGTGATTTGGACGAAGGCAGCAGGCGGCGCGTCCAAGATGAAACTTTTTCTTTGGCAAAATTTTTGGCCTGGAAACTCAGAGCCAATGTAGAGCAATAAACACTGTATACACTTACTGTGGCGAACGTTCGCTTTCGAAATAACTGATGATCTTAGAGATACGCCGCTTTTTATGCATAATGTGCCAAACTTTGCAGCCTTATCGCAGGTTGTTGCGCAAGCTCTGGAATGAGCTTGAATGTTGGTGTCCCGCGCACAATTCTGAAGAATTTACGTACTACAATCGCGAAGCTTCTCGAACACGAAGGCGTGATTTGCACCGAGTATTGCTAACAGTCTCTGTGGGTGTAAATAAAATACAGCAAAGTATAAACGTGAAGCATGCGTGACAATCGTTAGAATAAAAAAAAATGAGGTGACATGGTTCATAACAGAAGCGATGACATTAAAAGTTGGGCTAGTTCGTAAGGCACAAGCAAGCTTGTATCCCTTCTAAACTCATCTGCCCTCGTCGTTCTGCCGCTGTATGCACACATGATGATCATAGGAGCTCAGCACATCCCTAAACTACTGAATAAATGCATCAGCGAGTCGTTTAATACCTTCTTTTTGAAGAAATAGCACATTCATATGGTTTTAGGTTTAAAATTCATTGGCCGTTATGAAAACGCAAGTAACGTGGTAATAAGTATTTCAGGAGGAGGTCCTGAAATAAACAATGTCAAGGGGAGGTCCTAGCAATATTGTATAGATTGAATACAAAGCAGGCAAGTAGCGAGCAATGAAGTTCAGACGTGCATTGTGTAATCTCGGGACATTTGTAGTGCGTTAGTGGAAGCTCCATGAAAGGTCATGCAAGTTTTGAAATAAATCAAAATCAGTGGTAAGCCTGTGATTGACGTGTCTCACCGAGCCTCTCGTTTGCCTGTGTCCGATTGCCACAGTTTTAGGCAAATCTGTTTATAAGCTCCACAACAAGAAAAGCGCATTGAAGCAAGTCTTGGTCTAATCAATTTAAGCTCCCCTCCTTGTGACGCTCTTACCTGCAGTTTTAGTGACTCGACGAGGAATCCGACGTCAACCATGTCGAGAGTGATGAGAGATCCATAGCAGAAGCAGAAGATGCGCAATGACCATGTCGACGTGGGATCAACGAGGCAATAGGCGATGCCGCACAACATAACCAGATTTCCACCGTAGGCCACCATGATGGCGATTCTCAGTATGCGGTTTGTGTATCGGATCATCCCCTGCAATAATACCACATGTGTTCTTAATCGCTGCAGGCCACAAACATATGCTGTGTTTGTGGGCTCTCGAAATAAAAACGCTGCTTTCGCAACACACGAACACAGCAGGCGTGGTTGGGCAAACCAAACTTCGTGTACATTTATTCAACTAATTTTACAAACGACGATGCTGCCAGCCGATAAAATACGTCACTTGTTATACGCTAAACAGCCTTATGGAATATTACAAAACACTCACTCAACATAATGCGGCGTCGCCGATGTTCCTCCACCACGAGGGATCCACAGGAAACGACTTATGGTTGCGATCTCCCGCGGATCCAGTGCAGGAGACGTCCACTCAATCGGCACCTCAATGCCAAAGAGAGCCCCCAACGTTTTCTGTGCGGTCAGCTAGCCTCGCCACCGGGCGACACTACTGGCGCGAACTATAAAAAAAAAAAACGTGCTTGAACCCTCTTTTGTGGAATTATTATAAGACAGAAGTTAAATGTGTCCTCGTAGAGGTAGTCGAGAATTCAATGTGCACCATTTTGCACTAAGGACGAAGGAATGAATGCTGCAGTAACAAATTGCCATGTCACGCGAACAACGCAAGCAGCTTTAAACTTGCAGCACGCACCTCAAAAAGAAAGCACGCACAAAAAGAGCGTACACAGGACGTCCGCGGAAAACAACTGCCACCAGGCTTACCTCGTGTGTGAGGAGCGCACTTCTTTCGTGAAAGCAGCCGTGGCAGCTGGCCAATTGACGTTCGTGCTATTTACATAAACTCGCGGTGGAAGCACACGAGGTAAAAAGCACCAGAATACCGAGATGAGCGCTCACGCCAGTGAGCCACTATGCTAGACAACATCTATACGCACTTGCACCACGCCATGTGGAGGCACGTACGTGCAGCAACACGTAGCAACGCGCGGGTTAGCACAACACGACGAACTTCAGTGCACACCCACCCAACGCGCACTCTGATCCTAAAACGTGCCACTATATACTAAAATCACTGCTGGTTACTAGAATCGCTACTCATTACTAAAACGCGCTGAAGTTTCTAAGCTCTGAGCACCGCCAGCGGTACATTGCGTTTATAAATGGCTCGCCGTTGACATGCTGGAGAAGGGTCACTCTGTCGTGTAGTGGTTAGCGTCGCACGCTGAAGAGCGTGAGGGTTCGACGCCTGGCTGAGAAACTATTCGTTTTCATTTCTTTCTCAGCAGTGCATTAGTAAATACTTTACAGCGTCCTATTCGTGACAGAATTACATCACCTAGCCATGGTGGACATCGGCATAAAACACTTTCGTGTTAATAATGATGATGAACGTGTACAGTATGCCACATGTCGCTCGGTGGCTGTTAAGACAAAATCTGGCCTACCTGCGAGGGTTGTGTGTGCTACGAGACGCAAACGACTTTATTGGGGCGATAGCATTTGCACATCTCCGAACCTCAACTTAAAACATAACTCGAAAAAAAGAAGTAAAAAACAGTCAGACAAGCTCTACGAAAGGAAACAACCCATGTCACTAAAGAATTTCTATGCACCACGACACTGCCGCTGGTCGACAACGCTGCACTGTCTAGTTCGAAGACTTAATCTCAGTTCTGGTCCCACATAGGGGTCATCGGCGCGAGAGTGTCACTGGCGCCGACACGCCTACTGGTTGCGACCAGCGCTAACGAGGGTGCCGGGCTGTGGGCAGTTGTGCAGGTTCAAGGCATGTCCATCGCCCAATGTGTCTCCACCGCATTACTGGCCAGTGACACTGATGATGTGCAGAAGACAGGCAGCCGTGCGTTACATCACTTCTGCTGACTCAAAACACTCGACAAATTGGTGCAGTAAGACAAAGAAAGGGAGCTTTGAGATCCTCGCCTACATGATACCATGTCAGAAAGGCCAGTAATCACATCGTCAGTGACCGAAACGCTTAACTAAAATATTACAAAGGTCACTTTTCTTAAGAAGTCCTTTGGTTTGGGCTAGTTGATTCATAGTGCTCACGTAAAAAGGAAACGCAAAAACTCGGAAAAAAACAAAAACAGTAGAGAGAGAGTGCTGACTAACAACTGAAATTTTATTGCCAGCACCTGTGCATATATATGTGCCTAAAATGTGAATAAGAGGAGGTTTAGAAGCAAGAAAAGAAGGCTGGTTTTAACCAGCGATAAAAACGGTAAACGATAAAATCAAAGGAATTCGCGCAGGTATGATGAGAGGAATGAATCAGGCCAAGATAAAGCAAATGACACGAAAAATCAAACAAAGCCTCCCAGATAACAAATTTTAGCGTCAGACAAGGATATGGGAGGCCTGCTCACGCACTTGTCACTTGCTTCATGAATGAAGAAATCCTCAACAATCTCGCGCTCAATCTTATCCCTCCCCATAAAAAAAAACCGAGTACTACGTAAGTCAGGAGAGCAGCCACAACGCCTGCAATGGTCAGCCAGAAAACCACTGATCGTTATTGCGTACATTATAGTCATGGTTTTCGTCCTTTCATTAAAACACCTGCCAGTTTGAGTAATGTACTCAAGTCCACAACTTAAAAGAAACCTATAAACTACATTAGAAATACAATCTGTGAACTTGTTCCTGTGTTTGGTTGTACACCCAGGGCGTGTTCCTCTGTAGGCCATGCCACATAACCTCGTGAGTGTGAAGGGCGCGGACAGTACAACCTGCACGTCATGCTTCGTTGAAATCTTATTCCCGTTATGCGAAAATTTGTGAATATAAGGGAGAACATGCACACGCTTCTTATTTTTGCTACCATCATTTTGTTTTGTTTGGTCGCGTTTCACGTTCCGTAGCAGGGTCTCACACACCGCAGAAATTAATTCAATAGGGTAACCCGCCTGCTTCAATGTGGTAAGCTGTGCATTCAAGCTAGATGAAATTACATGTACACACGACTTATTTAGGGCTGATTGCTGACAGTTCACTGCAATGTCTCGCTTAACAGGCATCGAATGGGCGCTGTCATGACGTAACAAGGGTTTCTTGGATCTAAGATTATACTTTCAACAGATGTGATTATCACCAAAAAGCAAGCCAATGTCAAGAAATTGCACCTCTCGCTTATCAGGCTTTTCATGCGTAAATATCACGCCTTGACTTTCACTCTGAAACACATACAAAACATCATGGATGGCTATGTGAAGGTTATCAACATCATTCAAAATAACTAGAAAATCATCCACATACCTAAAGATCTTGCCAACCTGTGGTATTCGCAATTTATCCTGAATGCGGCAACTAAAGACCGACAAGAAAAGATCACACAACACAGGAGCCACAGCTGAACTAATACTTATGCCCTTTCTTTGAACATAAAACTTCATAAAACTTATCATCAAAATTCACAACAGTAGAAGACAAATAGAACTCTAAGAGTCTAACAAAGTCATCAGCAGAAACACCTGCTTCACCTGAGAACTGAAGTTCACCATATTCCTGAACCCTATCTCGAAAAGCCTGCAGCAGTCCTCCATGTGGCACCGAATAATAAAGTTCTTCAATGGCGACCGAAAAACCATTAAAAGAGCCAGATTTAAAACCTTGCAGGCGCAGTATGAAGTCCTCAGACTTGCGGATGACAAAGGGATCATCCTTCACTAAAACTTGAAGGTGCCTTTGTAGGTAACGGCTGACGTGGCATTGCCAGGCAGCAATTTCAGAAACACTGGCACGAAACGGAACATCGGGTTTGTGACTTTTCACGGTAAAAAGACTTCAAGGAAGCCTTTTTTTCTTTCTTAGTCCTTGCCTTGAGGGTCTGTAGGTTCAATTCTTCTAGCACTTGAAGTGCACGCCGTATCTGTTTTGAAGCATCAAAGAGTACGTCCTTGAAGTTCTTTACCATTGTCGATTGCGACTTTTCACGAAACAGAGTGTTCGGTAGGATGGCGAAGCTTCCTTCCTTGTCAGTTTTCAGTAATGTTAACTGCAGTTCCTTTAGTGTCCTCAAAATCTTCTTAGGGGCTGAACCATACAACGACGGGAAGACGTGCATCGTGTCAACCTCTCAACCCCTTCGGAAATAACTCGATCTTTCTCATTTTCACCTGCAACAATCAGCAACTTGACGGACCAGGGAGAGGAGCCCCTGGGGTTTAAGACCGGGTTCAAAACTGAATTTTGGTCCTTTCTCCAGAACATGCTTACCGTCGTCAGGAACCACGGTATCACCAAGCACCAAAACGTTGCCTTGCTTAACACAAGAGGCCTTGCGCTCAGAAGTGAGGTTCACGAGAGCACGACGCCACAAGAACTCAGCAGACACAGTCGCTTGTTTCTTGAGAGCATACAGGCGACGCAATTCCTTGAAAGGGTCAGCCCTAGTTATCACAAGAACACGCAACAAGTCCTGAAACATCCTCACCTGTCGCCAATATTCTGATTTTAGAATCTTGCAAAGGCGCTTGCAATGGCCCCAGGAATGTTCGACAACACCGGAAAGACACTGTACTTCTTTGGGAACCTGCTTCCGCTTGATGCAGTAGGACAGAAACCTGGATTTGCAGAGGGTTTCCGCGATGAGGTTGGCACATACAATGGCAGGATCCGAACGAAAACTATTAGACAGGAAAGGGCCCAATGTAAAAGAAATATGCTCGAGAAGTACTTTCGTTTGGGCTAGTTGGTTCATAGTGCTCACATAAAATTGCTCACGTAGTGCTCACATACTGCTCACGTAGTGCTCACATACTGCTCACATAGTGCTCACATAGTGCTCACATAAATGGCAAGTACCACAGGTTGTCAAGATCTTTAGGTATGTGGATGATTTTCTAGTTATTTTGAATAATGTTGATGACCTTGACATAGCCATTCATGATGTTTTGCATGTGTTTCAGAGTGAAAGTCAAGGCCTGAAATTTACGCATGAAAAGCCTGATAAGCAAGAGTTGCAATTTCTTGACATTGGCTTGCTTTTTGGTGATAATCACGTCTGTTGAAAGTATAATCCTAGATCCAAGAAACCCTTGTTACGTCATGACAGTGCCCATTCGAAGCCCGTTAAGCGAGGCATTGCAGTGAACTGTCTGCAATCAGCCCTAAATAAGTCGTGTGTACATGTCATTTCATCTAGCTTGAATGCACAGCTTACCACATTGAAGCAGGCGGGTTACCCTATTGAATTAATTTCTGCGGTGTGTGAGACCTTGCTACGGAACGTGAAACGCGACCAAACAAAACAAAATGATGGTAGCAAAAATAAGAAGCGTGTGCAAGTTATCCCTTATACTCACAAATTCTCGCATAACTTTAAGAGAATCGCATCGAAGCATGACGTGCAAGTTGTACTGTCCACGCCCTCCAAACTCTCGAGGTTATGTCGCATGGCCTGCAGAGGAACACGCCCTGGGTGTACAACCAAACGCAGGAACAGGTTCACAGATTGTATTTCCAATGTAGTGTATAGGTTTCTTTTGAGTTGTGGACTTGAGTACATTGGTCAAATTGGCAGGTGTTTTAATGGAAGGGCGAAGAAGCATTACTATAATGTACGCAATAACGATCAGTGGTTTTCTGGCTGACCATTGCAGGCGTTGTGGCTGCTCTCCTGACTTACGTAGTACTCGGTTTTTTTTAAAATGGGGAGGGATAAGATTGAGTGCGAGATTGTTGAGGCTTTCTTTATTCATGAAGCAAGTGAGAAGTGCGTGAGCAGGTCTTCCATATCCTTGTCTGACGCTAAAATTAGTTATCGTAGAGGCTTTGTTTGATTTTTCGTGTCATTTGCTTTATCTTGGCCTGATGCATTCCTCTCATCACGCCTGCGCGAGTTGTTTTGACGATTTTATTGTTTACAGTTTTTATCGCTGGTTAAAACCAGCAATCTTTTCTTGTTTTCCTGCTTCTAAACTTCCTCTTATTCACATTTTAGGCACACTTATATGAGCAGGTGATGGCATTAATATTTGAGTTCCTAGTCAGCGCTCAGTCTCTACTGTACTTTTTTCGCAAGTTTTTGCGCTGCCTTTTTATGTAAGCACTTTTCTTATCACGCGAATCTCCAGATAAAGCGATGGAAGCAGAGTGGAACTCCTCAACACTACGATTCAACTAGTTGTGTCTCACGTACAATGGGCGGCTCCGGAGAGCCTTACACCTAATGAGTCACTGGACAACAAAGGGCATCTACGCAGCATAAGCGCCGAAGAGGCGACCATGAGGAGACACCAGCTCTGTAAGGTGACCCTGCTCACCTGCCGTACACAGTAGCGTAACCGGATGATAGGCCCCCAGTATCCCGGATGGTGTTACGCCCTGCCATCGAGGCACAATACAAGACAGCAAGGACGCCCTACTCCTAGAGCAGAAGAAAGGGAGGAAGCTCTAAACAGAAAACTCGAACCGCCTAAGAAGCTTCCGTACTCGCTCACTTCGGGCTGATCCACGTGTTCTAAGCGTGGCTCTCACCACGTCATAGACCTCATGGCTATTGTACAGACAACGCGGCGACGCTCTGAAAAAAATCTTGCGAACAGTAAATAAACAACTTTCAACATCCCGACAAGTTCAAACATGCTACAACAACTGATATTTTCGGAAAATGGAGCTATCACTGATCTGCAAGAGCACCGCGTCACGTTCTCAGCCCAGCGAGCAATCAACGTGCAGGTTGATGGAAGACGTGTCGACATACTTTGTATTTCTGAACAGAACATGATGCTTCCTTTACGAGCAAGTATTCTATTCGACGTAACATGCTGTGGTTTGAGCGATGGAAATGTGGTGGCTGAGACAAATTTTGAACACCTCCTGCAGTAAGGCAGCTGCGTAGCTAGAAGTGTAATACATCTTCGTGATGGCCGATCTGAATTGCTTGTTACGAACTTTAGTAACGAGCATCGGCACCTTTTCCGTGGCACTTCAATAGCGTTTGCCCACGAAGTAGCAAACGTCACCAACTGTCTCACGTCAGAACTAGTGGATACCGCAGACACGTCAAGGAGTAATATTGACATCAATCCTGATCAGTCCACTGATAACTAGACTACGCTGCGAGCGCTCTTGTTCGAGTTCACTTCTTGCTTCGCAAGTTGCTCAAAGATCCGGCAGACGTCCATCACTCAACACAGGATCATCACGTACAAGGACGCACGCCCAATACACCAGGACCCCTACAGCGTGTCTGCTAAAGAACGTGAAGCGATACGTACACAAGTCCGCGAGATTCTTGACCATGACGTTATGGAACCATCCAACAGCCCATGGTCATCTCCAGTCATGCTTGTCAAAACGAAGGACAGGTTGTTACGCTTCTGCGTCGACTACCGAAAGCTTAACAACGTGACCAAAAAGGATGCGTCCCCTCTGCCGCGTATCGACGATTCGCTGTATAGAGTTCGTCGTGCCCATTATTTCACTTCTGTCGATCTCAAAAGTGGGTACTGGCAAATCGAGGTAGATCGTCGAGACCGCGAGAAGATAGCCTTTGTGACTCCAGACATGGCGTATACCAATTTCGAGTACTCCCTTTCGGCTTGTGTTCAGCGCTGACAACTTCCCAGCGAATCATGGACACTGTCCTCGCAGGCCTAAAGTGGCAGACTTGTCTTGTTTACCTTGATGATGTGGTGGTCTTCTCTGCCACGTTCGAGCAGCACCTTCACCGCCTGCGCAACGTGCTGGAGGCTATCCGATCGGTGTACCTCACACTAAAGCCACAGAAGTGCCACTTCGGCTATGAAGAACTAAAATTTCTTGGTAATGTAGTTAGCGCCGAAGGAGTCCGGCCCGATTCGGACAAGCTTGCCGCTGTTGCCGAATTACCAGCTCCTGTCGATAAGAAAGCCGTCCGGCGCTTCCTTTGTTTGTGCGCATACTATCACTGGTTCATTCACGACTTTTTACAGATAGCAGAACCTCTGACTCGTCTCACAAGGGACGACACGCCATTTGTCCAGGAAAACGAGCAACAAGCACCTTTGGATGAACTGCGACACCGCATGCAATCAGCGCCCATTCTCGCTGATTTCGAGGATGATGCTGGCACGGAGGTCCATACTGACGCTAGTAACGATGAGCTCAGCGCAGTGCTCGCTCAGCGTCAAGAAGACATCGAAAGAGTGATAACCTACGCCAGCTGCCCTCTATCTCGTGTCGAGGTGAATTATTCCACTACGGAGAAAGGGTGCCTCGCAGTCGTGTGGGCAATCACCAAGTTTCACCTGTACCTTTACGGTCGTCCCATCAGGATAGTGACGGACCACCACACCCTCTGTTGATGGGCAAGCCTGCACGACCCTCCAGGACGGCTAGCACGGTGAAGCTTGCGGCTGCGGGAATCGGACGTCACGATCGTCCTTAAGTGCGGCCGTAAGCATGAAGACGCTGACACACTGTTACACGCACCCTTTCATGTCGTCAGTCAGGAAGCAGAGAAAAACGAAGGCTTCCTGGGCGCCATTAGCTCATCAGACTTGAGCAAAGGGCATCGAAATGACGCAGAGATTTGTCTGATCATCGATAATTTAGACGGCTAAGGCACAATCATACCACGTCATTTATCGCACTCGTTAATGTTGTTCTGCCTTCAAGACAGTGTGCTGTACAAGAAGAACACGCGTTCGAACAACCGTGCTTACCTCCTAGTGATTCCTCGAGACATCCGAGATGACGTCCTCTTCGCTTGCCATGACGAACCCATATCGGGTCATCTGGGCTACTCGCAGACGCTTGCCAGAGTGAGCGATAGGTACTATTGGCCAGGACTTTTAGCAAGCGTCAAGAAGTACGTCAAGAGCTGTCGGGAATGTCAGCGCCGAAAGGAACCGTCTGTTAAGCCAGCTGGTTTGCTTCAGCCCATTGAAGCACCTTGCACGCCGTTCAACGAAGTCGGCATGGACATTCTCGGCTATTTACCCTATCTGTGGACAGCAACAAATGAGTGAACATCGCGACCGACTGATTGACACGCTACGCTAAGAGTCAGGCAATCCCACGAGCCACAGCTTCTGAGGTAGCACAATTTTTAATGCGCAACATCGTGTTACGACACGGTGCTCCATCCAGTATAATAACGGACAGAGGGACGGCACTCACGGCGCAGCCTATGGACAAAGTTTTCAAACTTAGCCACACCAGACATCGAAAGACAACTGCGTACCACCCACAAACCAACGGACTTACCGAGCAAGTGTACAAGACCCTCGAAGACATAATCTCAATGTACATCGACGTACAGCACAAAAAAATGGACCGGATCTTACCTTACGCGACCTTCGCTTATAATACCGCTTTGCAGGAGACCACGCGATTCTCGCCATTTCGGCTTCTCTACGGCCGCGAAGTGGAGACCATGCTGGTCTCTATGCTACCGTGTCAAGAAGAATACGGGTTGGCAGCTGACGCCGAAGAATTCGCCGAGCGTGCTGAGGAAGCCCGCCAGCTCGCGCGACTGCACATCGGCCAGCTACAGCAGGTAGATGCACGGCGCTGAAACAACTGCCACGGAGAAGTGTTTGACAACCCCGGAGACCAAGTTTTGGTGTGGATGCCCGTCCGCCACCGTGGCCCTAGTCAAAAGTTACTGAGCCGGTACTTTGGCCCATATAAAGTGTTAGGCTGCGTCAGTGACCTGAACTACGAAGTGGTTCCAGACTCAACACCGCAGGCACGGAGCAGGACACGAGCGAGGCCAGACGTAGTTCATGTGTTGTGCATGAAACCAATTATTGCGCGTTGTTCGTAACTCTTTTGTTGTTGCACAGTGTTCTTTGTGTTATTTTGTTATTTTTGTGAACTTGCTTCTTCGTTCATTGATTTTTTTTTCTATATTGGCACGCTCTTTGATTTCTACTTTTACTTTATCTTAATTTCCAATTTCTTTTTTTACTTGTCTATGTTGTAACATCAGGGTTGTGCTATGTACTTTTCTTTCCCTCTTTTGGGACTTTTTTTTTGGAAATGGGGGATAATGCCACCCACGCGTAGTGGGTCGACTGCAAGAGCGGCTTTCCATCCGGAGGAAAAAAAAAAAGATCGCGTGCTTCTTCTCTGCTCGAGAGCCAGCCCCGACTGACGCATCGTCCTAGAGCTAGCTACTCGGTGGTTTAATAAACCCCCAGTACATGTGATTCATCGGGACAGTATCTAAGTGTCTTACCGAAACACTAGGCAGAGCTTACAAGGTCACAAGAAGGGCTGGCGGAGATCTTTACCTCAAAGTGAACAACAATTGAAAAAAGTTTGTGTAGCGTGAGGCGAAAAAACGGACACAGGAAGGAATAGACTAAGAGGACAGAGCGCTGAGAGGGCAGAGCGCTCTGTCCTCTCAGTCTATTCCTTCCTGTGCCCGTTTTTTCGCCTCGCGCTACACAAATTTTTTCAAATGCATCATCAACAAGCCCACATCGCCGCTCTTGGTGAACCACAACGCACAATTTGAAAAGCTGTCTAAAGTTTCTTCGATCGGAAACGCACCTGTTTTATTTACCCCACACCATTTTCTTAAGAGCTCGTGGGGAGTAACATCTGACCAAGACTTGCTCAACTTGTCATACAGTGAACTCCTTGAGGGCTGGAGTGAGCAGCATGTCATGAACGTACAACGCATCAAAATCAGGCGTGATAAATAATAAGAAAATCGCCACAAACCACGCAATCCTCACACTTGGTACTATAGCACGATTTTAGAATATGTAGAAACGGGGCATTTGAAGTCGAACGTCCAACCGTGTTGTCCGCACCCCCGGTGCTGCTTCAAGTGCCAGCGTTTCAGTCACGGCTCTCACAGCTACCGTGGCCACCAAACCTGTGCTAAGTGCCGTTCACATGACCACTCTGGAGACAGCTGTGATGAAACTCCCCAGTGTGCAAGCTGCGAGAGTGCGCACCCAGCCTACTCTTGCACACGTCCGGCATGGAAGAAAAAAAAAACATCGTAACACTGAAAGTAACCCAAGACATTTCATTTAAGGGGGCATGAAAACGTACCACTTTTCTGCAAGGTCCTTCATTTGCGGACGTGGCATGCATGGGGGCAGTGCGACAACG
The DNA here is from genome assembly GCF_043290135.1 of Rhipicephalus microplus. NCBI lineage: Eukaryota > Metazoa > Arthropoda > Arachnida > Ixodida > Ixodidae > Rhipicephalus > Rhipicephalus microplus. The sequence goes on along the minus strand of NC_134702.1, from coordinate 270,436,833 downwards.
GTTCGCTGCACCGGTATATACAGTGGATGAGCGGTAGTGCCATTCACCTCCTCAGCGGAAGCAGCAGCCAGTGCTGCTCCACCACCAAAGGATATGCAGGACTTTGGACCTGCATCCACGGTAACTTGTGTTGAAAGAGAAGGCCCCAAAACACAGACAGCTGCGCGCGGAATACGCTAGCGGACATTCAGCGCCTCTTTCGAGGCATTGGACACAGCGGCTAGCCCAACGTCGTACCAGACGCCGAAGGATAGGCACAACTCATTGGAACGCCAGGAAAGTGAAAACTACCGTCACGGGGCCTGACAAGGGCTCCTTCACTTGAAGTAAACGTCCTTCCGGTACACAAAGCACTACTTTACACACAACATGGAGAGACAAATCTACAATGAAACATCAGCGAACTGCTCAAAAACCTTGGTATTATCCAAAAATTTTTACACGAGCATTCACCAAAGGTGCTGTGTGTAAAAGAAACACGTCTACAATCCAAGAAACATGAACTTTCTACGCTAATTTTTCATATTTTGAAAGGACCGGGAAGATGCTGTTGCGTCATTTGGTGGTGTTGCCAATATTGTTAAACAAGGAATCGCATTCTCACACTTGATTGATATGTGGTGTTTAACGTCCTAAAACCCCCATATGATTATGAGAGACGCTGTAGTGGAGGGCTCCGGAAATTTTGACCACCTGGGGCTCTTTAACGTGCACCGAAATCTGAGCACACGGGCCTACAGCATTTCCGCCTCCATCGAAAATGCAGCCGCCGCAGCAGGGATTTGATCCCGCGACCTGCGGGTCAGCAGCCGAGTACCTTAGCCACTAGACCACCGCGGCGGGGCGCATGCTCACACTTACCACTTCAAATTTGCCTTGAGACAGCAGCTCTTCGAGCTGCCTTTTTCAATAAAGTCGTCACCATTTCCTTTCTTTACATACTCCCACACAATCAGCTCCGCAAACATGAATTCCAGGCCTCAATTGATCAACTTCCGGAACCTCATTTCGTCTAACCTTATTTCATCTAGGACCTTAATATGCATAGTAATTAATGGGGTGATTATTGCTGCGATGCGCGAGTACGTATAATCGAGGAGTACCTTTTCTAGTCCGGTGCATGTCTTTTGATTGAAAAACAACCAACCTATATAGTCTGGAGAACAATAGCTATTCTAGCTATTCATCCATAGATCTTCGAATCACATCCGCAACACTTCTACCCCTTCTCAAATGGAAAGACATTAACAATCCTTACGGAAGCGACCACTTTTTGATAATTCTGAGCACAGAAATAGATGAAAGTCTTTCACAGAATCCTAGATGGCACATAGACAAGGCTGACTTGGAGCTATTTTGAAAAATTACTCACAAAAGTAGGTCTGATATGCGTGACAGGTATAGAAGCAGCTGTAGAGTAACTTGCAGCTCTTATTATTGACGCTGCCACGAATACTATCTCACAAACTGGACTGTCCGCCAAACGACGTGTTCCTTGATAAAACAGTGATTGTAAGAATGCTAAAAAAACAAAAGAGAAACAAAATAAGGTGTTGCTTCAGAACTCATCGACTGCCGAGAACCTTGATAATTTCAAGAACATAAAGCTTCAAGGCGAAAGAGCGGCTATAGGAAACAGCGTTGTTGGAGCTAACTACTCGAAGTAGTTCTCCTCTACCCTATCAGCCCCCTCCAGGATGGCCTCCTGAATGTCAGGCCTCGAGCTGCGCAAGGGAGCCTCCCACTGCTCCTCAGTGGAAAATAGGCGTTACAGGAAAAAAGGAACAGGGTGCTTAGGGCAGCTCCACATGATGTGGTTCAAGTCTGCTGTGGAAGAGGTACAGAAGATATAAGAGGGGGAAGGGTAGCAGGATGGATGAATGCGGTGTAGGAGGTAAGGGGAAAGGAAGGTGCGAGTCTGCAGCTGTCACCACAGAACTTCGCACTTGCGTGAAGACTTGCGCGTGAGTTGCGGGAAGGTTAAACGCTCTCTTTGGTAGTGGACGCAAATATCATTGAATGAAATAAGGTGATCCCGCGCTGTAAACGGTGCCTCCTCCATAGCGAGTTGCGGCACATCCGATGCGTGTGCCTGGACTGTGAATCTTCGGGCACTCGCATGGGCCTCCTCGTTTCCAGCATCACCCGCATGCGTGAGAGTCAAGATTAGTGCAACAAGCCGGTCAAGGTGATGATGCAAAAGTAGGGAAAGGGCTGGTTTGTAAACCCTGCCCACTCCAAAAATATATACAGCTGTTCTGGATTCACTGATTATACCGAATCAACTAGGTATTGTGAGGGCCAGGGTTGTGGCCGCGTCTTCCGCTTGCTCCGAAGAAGAGACAGGAATGGAGGTGGCCGCAGCAACCTGGCCGTGAGAGTTGATTACCGATATTGCATAGTGATGCCTGTTACCGTAAACGGCCGCATGAACATAGAGGACATCATTGGAGGAGGAGAATTGTTTTAAATGCGAAGCATTTATTAGCGAACTTCGGTTACTTTGAGCGTATCTATCTATCTATCTATCTATCTATCTATCTATCTATCTATCTATCTATCTATCTATCTATCTATCTATCTATCTATCTATCTATCTATCTATCTATCTATCTATCTATCTATCTATCTATCTATCTATCTATCTATCTATCTATCTATCTATCTATCTATCTATCTATCTATCTATCTATCTATCTATCTATCTATCTATCTATCTATCTATCTATCTATCTATCTATCTATCTATCTATCTATCTATCTATCTATCTATCTATCTATCTATCTATCTATCTATCTATCTATCTATCTATCTATCTATCTATCTATCTATCTATCTATCTATCTATCTATCTATCTATCTATCTATCTATCTATCCACCTATGACTTTTAGCTCTCCTGGCCGTTTCGACAATGATATCGATACCAAACTTGGTATGGCGTAACATGATTGTATGAAGAAAATATCTGACTAGTCATAACATGAAAATCTTGCAAAGTATGTCGTGAATTTCATGATTTACATTTCATGGTCCTGCAGCTCTTGCGGTGGTTTCGCTGTCCCGCCGTGGTGGTCTAGTGGCTAAGGTACTCGGCTACTGACCCGCAGGACGCGGGTTCGAATCCCGGCTGCGGCGGCTGCATTTCCGATGGAGGCGGAAATGTTGTAGGCCCGTGTGCTCAGATTTAGGTGCACGTTAAAGAACCCCAGGTGGTCAAAATTTCCGGAGCCCTCCACTACGGCGTCTCTCATAATGATAAGGTGGTTTTGGGACGTTAAACCCCACAAATCAATCAATCATTCAGCGGTGGTTTCACTCACATGGCATGTTTCAAAACTGGTGTGGTATGGCAAGATTGCATGGCGAACACAAGCGACAGACCCTAACATGAAAATCGTGACATGCCTGTCATGTAACAACATGACAACATGCCAAACTCATGATGCTCTCGCAGCCGTTTCGCTAGCTTCAAGTATACCAAACTTGGTAATACGTGACGTCAATGGATGATGAAGGTATGCGAATGGTGTGAACATGATAATCGTGAGATGCACGTCATGTGAGAACATTACTACATGCCACAGTCAAGACACCAATAAATTTCCACGTGACGCAGTGTGCGTGCTTTCCGGCGTTCATTGCGTGGCGTCAGGCCGGCGTTGCCACGCCAGGTGCTGGTTCTGCCATATACTCGCAGGCGCGCCGCGCTGCATTGCTTTGGCGCATACGCGTTTCAGCGCGCCCGGCGTCGCTCTGTCACGAAAACAGAGAGACGCAGTGTTGTCTGGGTAATGCATCGGCGCGAAATGCAGCATGTCGCATTTCGCGTAACTAGCCGTCGGGCCGCGCCGACGGACGCTGGTCGCAGCGGTCGTGCCTGGCGTCAGACTACAGAGTGCTCGCGTTTTGCTGTGGCTGAGGTACTCGGCTGCTGACGCGCAGGTCCCGGGATCGAATCCCGGCTGTGGTGGCTGCATTTCCGATGCAGGCAGAAATGTTGTAGGCCCGTGTACTCAGATTTGGGTGCACGTTAAAGAACCCCAGGTGGTCGAAATTTCCGGTGTCCTCCACTACGGCGTCTCCCATAATCATATGGTGGTTTTAGGACGTTAAACCCCACATATTATTCAATCACGTTTTGCTAACGTAGCTTCGCTGTGCCCAGCTTAAGTGCGCATAAACGCTACAATGTATCATATTGGGCCGTCTATGATGCGCTCGCGGCCGTTTTGCTAGCTCCAGATACCAAATTTGGTGTTACGTGACGTCAATGGATGACAAAACCACATGACTGGTGCAAACATGATAATCCTGACAAACGTGCCATGTAAGAACATGACTACATACCTAGCTCATATCGTGCTCGCGGCGGTTTCTCAAGCTCCATATATACTAAATTTGGTATAACGTGACGTGAATAGATGATGAAAGTAAAGTACACATTCAAACATGATAATCATGACAAGCAAGTCATGTACGGCATCACTTACCTCAACCTCGTAAGAATGTGCTGATTTTAAAAAGACATATCAACCTTTCTCACTCTTGCTGCGCATATCATCGATTCCCACTGTACGTGGTACTTGCCAGTTTTTTTTTTTTTTTGAGAACCTTCGCACACTGTCTCCCGCGCTGTTTCTGGTGCTCAGGGTGCATGTTTTTGGAAAGTGGGTGAATGTATAGGATCTCGTGTACGTGGTGAGAAATGGTGTACTTGACCTTGATGATGGGTGCCGGAGTGATGTAGAGGGTTCGTAGAATGTGTGGACCCATCAGCGTGTTAGAAATTCTGTTACACTGAGATAAAATGTGGGCTTCTCTGAAGTCAGCGAGGGTGTTGAAGGTGCCGGAACGCGTGAGCCATTCAGTAGTGGTCCGTATAGGCGCCACTAAAGCAAACTTATACGTTTTGCGTAAAAGGATGTCAATCTGATCGGATTATGATTTAAGAAAGTGTAGGTAAGGCGTTGTAAATGTTATTTTACTGATAACAAAGGCCTGGACCAAGCGTAGGAGTTCGGCCTCCTGTAGTCCACCATGTTTATTACTGACCCGATCTAGAAGCCGCAAGGTGTGATCAACAGTAGTGCGAACTGTTTTTAGTGTGTATATGGTGAGCCGATTGCTTTGAATGTGCAACCCGAACACGCGGATCCTATCCACTCGAGTAACTGGGATGTCATCGAGAATTACCTGCATACTGAATATGTGTTTTTGCCCCCTCTGTGAGATGGTAGAAGTAGCTCAGATTTTTTAAGGGAACATGACAGATTCATAGATCCTGCAAGTGCCACGACCGTGTTCGCCGCGGCTTACAGGGTGTCTTGAATCTAACCACGGGCTTTTATTCCCTGGAAATAAACTATCTACTGCACCCTTACCAGTGCGGATTTCGGGAGGGTAGATCCACCGCTGATCGTCTGCTTCGCATCGAGATAGAAATTCACGACGCCTTTGTTCAAAAGCAATTTTTTCTTTCAGTATTCTTAGATATGGAAAAGGCGTATGACACGACATGGCAGTTTGGCATACTGCTAGACCATTCGCACTTAGGTACCCGAAGTAGCAGGCTAACCGTAATCGAAAGCTACTTGTCCGATCACACTTTCCGTGTACGGGCGGGGAATGCACTCTCTCGAACATTTGTCCAGGAGACTGGAGTGCCGCAAGGTGGTGTCCTGAGTTGCACAATTTTTATTGCAAAAATGAACACCTCAGTCGCATTCCTACGATCCACGCAAAATATCTTATTGTGCGCATGTCGATGACGTGCAGATCGGTTTTAAATCCTGCAATTTCGCAATGTGTGAGCGGCAGGCCCAACTTGGCTTAAACAAGGTTTCCAAATGGGCAGAGGAAAATTCGTTTTGACGGACTTTGCAGAAAAGCACGAGGGTCTTGTTCTCCAGAAAGAGAGGCATTCACGCTGACCGTGACATCTACCTACATGGTGAATGTTTGTAAAGCGCAAGCGTAATTTTCTGGGCGTAATATAAGATACTAAACTAACATTTGTACCTCACATACAATCCGTAAACAACAAGTGGTTTAAAACAGTGAATATCTTCAAAGTGATGTGGCGCACTGCATGGAGAAGCGACAAGAAGTGCCTTCTAAATCTTCATAAAAGCCTGATTCGAACATGCCTAGACTACGGGGCAGTTGTCGAACAATTTGTCTTGCAAAGCGCTTTGAAGATGCGGGACCTTGTGCACTACTTGGGTATTCGCCTTTTTACAGGCGCTTTTCGTACTAGCCCCGACGAAAGCCTATATGTTGACGCGAATGAGTAGTCGCTACATCTCCAGAGGTGCTACCTATATTTTGTGTACTTGTGAAAGTACAAATAAGTGAACAGCAAACACCTATTCGACAACTGCCCTGCCATGAGATAGCCCTATATACGCACTTCGTGTGAGGAGTCTAGCTAAAGAAACAGGCGTATCATTAGAACACCGTTTAGCTGCGCCTGCTTCTTATGTACCACCGTGGCAGTGGCAGCTCATAGACTGCAATCTATGATTCGTTGAAGGTACCAAGCAGGTACCTATCGAACATATTCGTACACAGTCCCTTGAAACCCAGCATAAATATTCATGTCCTGAATTCTTTACCGATGCCTCAAATACCCACAATTCAGTTCCTTACACAGCGGTAAGTCTATCCTTTACAGATGCCAACACTTTGCGTCAAAACACAAGCATCTTTTGAGCAGAAGCCTACGTGATACTAGCGGCCGTAAAACACATAAAAGAACTCCATTCACAAAGAAAAGTGATATACACCGACTTCCTGAGCGTTGTAAAAGCCCTCAAGCCATGAAAACACACAAAATTCTTGTCCTAAACTTGCTCTACTCACTCCTGTGCACAGTTTACACACTTAAGAACACGATGTGGGCTGGGTGCCCGGTACCGCGAAACAGAAGAAAACGTCTTAGCAGACCAGCTAGATGCAGGCGCCAAGAAAAAAGTCCAACAATACGTCCATGGCTCCCTGTGATTGACCTAAAAGTTTTCATTAAACAAAAGCTCAGAGCTTACTGGCAGAGCCCATGTGTTACACACACAACATAAACTACACGTTACGAAACCGCAACTAGGTAACTGGCTGCCAATATTAAAGTCACGTCTTACAGAAGCTACATATACAAGGATTAAAATCAGACGCACTTACAGCATATATTCATAATTTCTGTCCGGTGGTGACCCACCCATGTGCGAGAAATGGGGCGAACCACTGACCATGCTTCGTGTTTTATTTTAATGCACTGAACTAGACCATATCAGGAAAATGCATTTTCCTTTACTACACCGAGAGCAAATGCCTCCTCATTCCGCGATGTTTATCGGTAGAGATCAGTTTTTTAAACTCAATTTACTGTTGTCAGTTTTAAATGAGGCTCATTGGTATCCCGTCATCTACCATGCTGTTTCAATGCATGACCTCTGAACACAGTCGCTGTTGCGGTGGGTACATTACAGGAAGCACTGGCCTACCTGCCTTTAGCAACAAATGCTTTGAGTAGGCACGCGTCCATCCCTTCCTGATTTCATTTTCACAACCCTTTGCTGATTGTTTTCATTGGACACAATTCATTATCATGATTTAAATACCTGTATGTTTTACCCGCCTTTAGGACGAGGAATTTTAGGCCTTTATACAGGTGCTGAACATAACCTTTCTTCACACTCTTAATCATGCACTGGCGCCCTTTGGCTATCAAAACGCCTTTGCGCCAATAAACATCGCACAACAACGGCATATAGCACTAACTCGACCCCTTGCGGTCGGCACTGGCTGTTACTTGGTATTCATAGCTTGAAACGCTGCAATGCGTCCACAGGTTTCAGGGGCGAAGCTCCTTATGCCGTGGGTCGTGTGTCCGCACTATATATAGCAGTAGTAGTAGTAGTACTTTGTAGTCACCTCTCGTTTAGTCTTTGGAATGACCGGTGGATGGTGGAATTTGTATATGATGAATACAAGATGAAAGCATGCGAGATGGCGGTACTTGGAGTGTTCAGTAGATCAATAAACGGACGGATGGACCGACAGAAAAGACGGGCGGACGGACGCACGGACGCACGCATGGACGGACGGCCCGACAGACAGACAGGCAGACGCACGGACGGACGAACGTACAGGCAAGCAGACAGATGGACGCATGAACGAATGGATGGACGCATGCACGGACGCGGATGGACGCACGAACAGACGCACGGATTGACGGTCACACTGTCGTACGAACGGACGGAAGCAAGAACAAACAAATATACGGTGCACAGACGGACGGACGCACGGACGTATTGACGGGCGATTCACCCCACTCATCATCATTCACTCGTTGGATAAGCTGCGATTGCTTCTTGTGATTGCAACATTGGTTGCGTAGTAGTGGTTGTCGTACGCCTTGTGTATAATTTTCTGATCGCAGTTAAGCCAGGGGAAGGAAACTCCCTATAGCTCCCATGGAAGCGCTCTCGCATGAGGATATGCCGTGGCAGCGCTGCTTTTATCACTGGCGGCTGCCGGGCATCCAACTAGAAATAAGTGACGAACAGATCATTTCTCTCGCGGCAATACTGGCGAGGTCACCGAAATGTGATAAAGGGCGAAAAACCGAGAAAAGGAGGGCTGGCGTAGAAAGTGTCGTGTTGCGCCCTAGCGAAAGGCCATGCGCGTCCGGGCCGGCCGCAGGAGCTGAGAAAGGGACTGAGCCGCTTCCGATGCGCGCGAGATAACGTCCAAGCTTTATTCCATGCAACCAGCATACATATATAGCAAACACTCATGTGACCAATGACATCACGTACAAACGACACTTTACAATTGCGGGCGACAGCGCCAGATAACGCGGACACTTGACGCGCCTGGGGGCTATCACCACAGAAAGTGTCCTTTCCCACTCCGCATGCAAGCGGAATGCGTTCGTACCTTTTTCAGGTCCGCTGGCCACTTGAGGAGTGTTGCGATCATTCGTACATTTTTGTTCACTAATTTTTAATTGCGATAGAGATTATATGGACACTCTCGGCTGGATTTCGCTGCCGTCGTCAGCGACGACATTGGGGACCACCCTAAATCACTGTATATGTATACGTCTCTCTCTCTCTCTCTCTCTCTCTCTCTCTCTCTCTCTCTCTCTCTATATATATATATATATATATATATATATATATATATATATATATATATATATATATATATATATATATATATATATATATATATATATATATATATATATATATAAACGCATAACGAAATATTGGCAGATTCCACATACAGTGGTAGTCGATGATATGCGAAGCATGAATGAGGAAGGTTAATATGTCACTTTAAAATCAACACAACGTTGCCAGGTGGACGTAAACTATTCCGTACATGAATTCCATGTCATAATTATCATGTTTGAACATGTCATTTCCTGTCGTCGTCTGTTCACATCACGTGATACCGAATTTGATATATGTGGACCTAGTGAAATGGCCACGAGCACGCTGTGAGCTTAGCATGTAGTCATGGCTGGCATGGGACGCATGTCATGGTTATCATGTTTGGATGGGTCATTTACCTTTGCCATCTATTAACGTCACGTGATACCAAGTTTGGTATACGTGAAGCTACCGAAACGACCGCGAGCACGCCTTGTAGCGATGACTTACGTGACTGCTTGTCATGATTTCAACGTTAGCGTCGGTCACTTATGTTTGCCATGCGGTCACATCATGCCCCGCCGTGGTGGTCTAGTGGCTAATGTACTCGGCTGCGGACCCACAGGGCGCGGGTTCGAATCCCGGCTGCGGCGGCTGCATTTCCGATGGAGGCGGAAATGTTGTAGGCCCGTGTGCTCAGGTTTGGGTGCACGTTAAAGAACCCCAGGTGGTCTAAATTTCCGGAGGCCTCCACTACGGCGTCTCTCATTATCATATGGTGGTTTTGGGACGTTAAACCCCACATATCAATCAAATCAATCAAGCGGTCACATCATACCATACTAGTTTTGCACTATGTGATGTGAACGAAACCACTGCAGGAGCAGCAGGATCATGAAATGTAAATCATGACATTCATCTCATACATGTAATGATTTTCATGTGATGAGTAGTGATTTATGCTCGTCATACTGTGATGTTATTCTTTACCAATATGGTATCAATACCATTATTGAAACAGCCAGGAGAGCTGAAGTCATAGGTGGCTAGATACATATATAGTAAGATTTTATTTATTTATTTATTAGTTTATTTATTACATACTGCTTACCAGGGGCCGGATTCACAAAAGTCACTTACGAAAACATTTTTGCGCAAGAGAAATTTTGTTGCGTAAGTCGATTCACGAAACGAAAAAACGTCGTAAGAGGCCATCGTTGTCACATCAGCCGCTGCAAATAAAGCGCGCTTTGACTGCCCGGGAACATGTCAGCGATGGTGATGCAGTTGCTATATTTGCTTACGTCACCGAAAAGTGCTCGTAAGTGGATTCACGAAGCGAAATTGTGCGTAAAAACAGCATGGCTGAAAGAAAATCCTAAGAGTGGTCCGGACCACTCTTAGGAACAATGTGGCTACTTAGAACCTGCTGCCGCGGCGGTATACTTTGGTGCCCTGGCTGGTTTTGAGTTAATTCACGCCCATTAAGGGCTGCCTGATGACTGCTGGTGCGTTTTTATTTCTTTCGGCGCTTTGAGCTTCGCGTGTTGTTTCCCTTGTACGCAGTGGTTGGTGTTGACAACCACCATCATCCAATAAGTTCGAAGTCGCAGTAATTGAAGAATTCTATTGGGTGTCAATGGCATAAAACTACGCATGTGAAGATTCGTGGTTGGATGAAAACCAATGTGATACGTGAATGGTCGGTGCATTCGAACGCGGCATGGCATAGGATCAACCTTATTTGTTATGTTGTTGTGTTGCACCCCATCTCATCCAATTAAAAGTGCGACTCGAGATCCTTGCCTCATTGGTGGAAATTACCACCAAAGAGGTTAATGGGAGCACATTCTTTGCACGCTATTGGAAATAAAATTGGGAGGAAGTTTTTAGTGAGTGGTTCATAAAGTTTGTGCTCTAGTGTACTTTCATTGGCTCTAACTGTCCAATGGTTGCGATCTCTGAAATACAGCTGTCAATACACTTTGGGACGATCTGGAACAAAGCGTGCTTTGTAAACCAAAGCGTATTAGGGGTGCGCGTGATTACGCATGGAACTACAAACAAATTGAGCATCTTCACTTTCACTGTTCAGACACCGATATGGACCGTGATAATATGGCAAGCAATCGGAATGAAATGACCCTAGTAACTTTGTATGACACTGAAAATATGCAAACCCTCACGATTCTGGAGCAAACCTAGGCTGAATTCATCCCTGCGTCAATTACCAGCCATTTAACTTGGCGCACGAACATCATTCCAAGGTAGAGCGAGCCACTGACATGTATTTTGTGCGACGCAGCGACCACTTGACCTAAGAATAATAGCGTTGCGAAGGCGAATCCCCTGTCGCATGCTCTGATCGAAGCAGACGACAAACGCGAGCAGACGACGGCTTGGCCGACAGGCACATCTTGTGATTGGTTGTGAAGCAATACCCTCTACATCAGCTTACTCCGTGACGTTGCCAAAACACTTCTTTCATCTGGCACGCCTGTCCTGTTCGTCATATCACCCCCCTCGCACATAAGAGAAAATTTTGTCACGCCGTGAAAATAGTGCAAGTACTTTCTAAGAGCTTTCTTATGTGCTGCGCAGTTGTCGAAAACAACATGGCATCGTAAACAGCATATCGGTCGGTGCGACTTTCAGCAAACGCTTCTCGCACGAGTTACTTCAGCGTTTCACCGGATGTGTTGTGATTACAGCAGCTCTTCCGGTGCGTGTAAGCAGTGCGGAAAGCTGTGGCAGTGCAATGGTGTACGGTGAAGCGCAGCGAAGCCTGTGCGTCGGTGTGGTTATCAAGCGGGGATCGGCGTCCATGTATCGACGGCAACTAGCACTCGAGACGCCTGCAATGTGTGTTTGTGTGCCTGTAACAGTTCGTTCGCTTGACTTTCCAGTCTCTCAGTTGGGTGCTGTGCGACATATCGGATTGACAGCGTTTTGACGCGTTACTTGAGTGACCCCAAGTACGTACGGAAATGTATGAACTACGCGCTCGGCTCTTGCTTCGCCACTGATTAGCCCATACGCTTCTGTTTACTTGAGAGCAATGTACTGTTCGGCAGTGAAACGATGTTCGTTGTGAACAGTGGTGCTGTGTTGACGTTCCAAGACTTGTGAACAAGCTGTGCTCGTGTGACCGAAAATTGAAAGACAGCGTTGATAACTGTTTTGCCCTGCGAAGTTGTGGTGGGGCAGCTTGGCGCTTTTGTTTGTTAAGTCGTCACTTCTCCTTTTTGTAATAACCATAGTCGTAGCGCTGTGATGTGATCAACCAAAACTGCGAGATGCTACATTTTGTTGTGGATCGTGTTACTTTGGAAGCGCGCCTAGACTGTTCTTCGGTAACAGCTTGAGAGTTCTATGTGGCAGTGAGAGCCCGTGAACGTCAAGGTTCCCTCCGGCCCCCAGAAAAAGCAAAGATTTCACCGGTGCCTTGCTTTGGATGAAGCTGTAGGCCAATATCATCTAACTACAGGTTTCCGAGTTTGTCTGGTCATCGTTTTGCACGGCACTAGAGCCTTGACAACAGCCGGTCATGGCCAGTTCTTACACTTTATCAATGGACGTGCACGCCTTGTCAGCCCTTCATTGCTGTCATTGGCAGCTTCCAGTCTGCAGATGCCCTTTGCTTGTTGGCCGTACTTGGTTCCTCATGACACCGACGGCTACTAAATGCTGCCATCGGTGAGTTCACTTTGCAGAACTAAATTTCTCCGGTATTATAATTCACGCAGTTCTATAACGTGTGCAAGTTTTTAAGCCCATCAGATGTAATGTTTCTCTATTGTAAGTTGAAGCATGAAAAATTTACTACTACTGTTATATACATACATATATTATGGAGCAAATACATAAAAAGTTTTTTGTGATTTGATACAAGTGAGCTCTTGTTTGATTATGAGGTTGGGCCTGTCGATTGACCACGTTTGATAGTTGGAAAGTTATTGTGAATTTATTTTTCAGGAGCCAGATTGCACTTAAAAAATTTATGTTATTTTGGAAAATTTGTTCTATAGACGATTACCACTGTGGTAGTACTATACTTCAGTAGGACATATATATTGCGGTACGTAAATTTTACATAAGGCTTCAGTTTATTTCAAAGTAATTATGACAGAGTTTGATCACTTTAACGAAGTGATAGCTTTCTCAAATAAGTATTAGAAGTGAGTGCTTTTAATGATTGTTTTTAAATATCTCGTTTTTGGCTCTTCACAGATCCCAGAGATTGGTTTGTTAAGGTCCTGTGATGCATCGGTTGCACATTCTGGCACATCAATCCTCATCATTACTTGGAGCACCTGTACAAAAATAGGAAGGACACGTTCTTCCTAACTGTGCAAGCCTATGTCACTACTGGGACTGTTATCATTCAGCGGATGTGGCGTGGAAGCATGCATGACAGCCTCATCTGGAAGGACTGTGATCTGCTTGGGAGCTTCGAGGGCACAAAACTGCCTAACGGCTGGCTGCAAGGTTAGTTTTTCTTTAATACATACGATTACGTGAACACCACTTACTGTGCACAAATTGAAAACCCAAGCATGGTTGCTTGCAGTGGATACCTGTAATATTCTTACACATAATTCTTATTCAACATCTATAGAACTAAATTGCAAGATAATTGAGAATGTTGAAAGCTGAAAGCCTGCAGCTTATGAATGAAACTCCAATAATCTGAGACTGAAAAGCTTGTGCTTTGAAACGAGCACAAATACTTTGATTCCTTATTGAGCTCTCGAGCTTGTGACTCCCTCTGTAGATCAAGTGCTCTGGAAGGAAATAGCAAGTGGGTGAAAATTGCCTGGCTGTTCATAACTTGCAAGGAGAAAGAGCTATCGAAGAAGCCTCAGATGACATAGGGCCAGTAACTGCATCTTTTAGCTAATGTAGCTTTTTCTCTCTCAGTGCTGTTGCTTGCGTTTCAGCCGAACATGTTCACCACGATTGCATAGTGATATATATTTTTCTACAAATTGTACCTGACCTAAGTATGCATTGTTGATCTCTAAAGGTGACGTTCAGTGTGTTTCAAAGCCATTGCTTCTCATTTCTCTGTCTGTGGTTAACCTATTTCAGCAGCAGAGTGACGCAGCTAGCACACATGCAATCCAAGTCATGGAGCGCTCCTTTGGTGTTCTGTGCAGGACGCAGCATATCCATTTGGCAAGACACTGGTATCAACAATAATGGTGAGTGTTGGTGGCTCCTGTAGGAGCCCGTTGTGTTTGTTGCGTATGATTATTTTCCCTGATGAAGTGCATTTCTGAAAGGTTTTCTTCATTTAATATAATAATAGATGTCAGCAACAAGCACACTCATGATACACAAGGTCTTTGTGTCTTCTAGACTGCCCATTTGCTACTATATGTGGTATGGTGAGCTGGCTATGTTAGACAGCCTTAAAGTTATGAACATTGGCTGTTGTGTTATAATGCAGTCTAACTTGTGTTTCTTGGTGAACTTATTTGTGGTCTACTTCTCGCACCTAGTGTAAAGTCGAAATAGAAGACACTCTATTGGCTTTTTATGCCTGTCAGAAGTTTCATGCCTTCATCTATAACATTGTAGTTTTGCTCTTGTATCATATTAAATATATTTTCAGTTTTCACTGTTTGTGTGTGTGTGTGTGTTGAGGCTTGTCATTGGCTTCTGAAAATACAATATCTGTAAATATGAGCACATAATTGACAACTATACACTCTTGCATGTAGCATGGTTGTAACAATGATCTGTATTTTTCTAAGTTCCAGCAGTAACAAGGGGTTCGGTGCTCCACGGTCATGTACAGTGTATCAAGAACAGAGCACAGAAGACCAACAAGTATAAAGGGACTGCCAGTGATTGTACTCCTGCTCAAAGTTTACAACAGCAGAAAGAGCACATTGTGATGTCAGGAGCAGCTGCTGCTTAACTTCTTAGCAGTGCATTATTCAGCAGTTAGTTTGCTTGCATTCGAAATTATTTAAATTTTGCATGGAAGATACCAAACTATGACACTTATTTAAAGGCTGCTGTAGTGTTAGTGGGCAAATATTTTTGAGCTGAAGTTTTTAACATGTGTGTTAAGTGCCTGCGTGCCTCTACTTACACATGCCAGAAATCACAGCATCCATGGTCGCCAATGGTAACTGTGTTTGCATTCTTTGTAGTACAAGAAGTAAAGTCATGAATGCAGTAATTATGTACTTAGTCGATGTAATCCTTCAGTGTACACTCATTTGTATATCACCAATGATGCCATGAGTGTATAATCTCTGGGAAGTGAATCTATGTGGATTATTTTATTTGGAAGGAAGAGGATCATCACTACTCCTAGTATATCTTTACAGTAGATTTTAGTGCTTGGGTATTATCCCACTGCCTGTCCGTCCTTCAACAGTCTACTTATCTACTGTGTAAGTGTAACTTTTTAAATGTATACTTTGCTCGGATAGGTTTGTTCATAATGTAATGCAAGTGACTTATCATCTATGCAGCTCTACTCAGACTGGAAATAAAAGTATTTATTTTTATATGTAGCTATAGCATGCATTCACTTGTGTTTTTCTAGGTGCCTGTACAATTATTTAGCCCTAAAAAGTGCTGGTATACTCTAATATTGAATCTGGCATCTTAAAATGGTTTGTTAGTGGAAGTAAGAATGTGTTTACAACCAATATTACTATCCACAGATGAACTGTGAAAACTCTGTGGAAATTTATTTACATTTATTGAAATTTGTGAAGGCAAATGTTATGTTCTTTTATTGTGGTCCCTATTTCATGCAAATGACACATAATTACTTTGCAGTGGCATAGTATTAGTCGTTATTTTACACATATGTGCTGAGCAACATCGCAGTTGAGGCCAGCAGCAAGACATACATGCAGTGCACTGGAGCATCACCTCATATAGTGTACAGTCTTTGCCCACCAGTAAACTCAATATTTTTGAAGCAGACTAATAGACAGCTGTATGGGAACTGTGTTGATGTGCAAACTTTGAAGTCTTCTTGAGGAGTGTGTTTCATCATTTTTGTCCAAGTGAAGTAGCTACCCAAGGCCACAACCGGTGGGAATGTGGTGGTTTCCTCTCTCTAAAAGCACTCCTACCAGCTGCCTCAATGTTAGCATGGGGTCAATTCACAAACTGGAAAAATAATTGCTCTTTGTTTTCTTGGACGGAAGAGTCAATTCCACCGTTGAGCCACCACGACGCGCAAGAATAGAAACTTTTAGCTAAATAAAGTTGATTCTACTTTTGAGAAGTGTTTTGGGGAAACAAAATGGCACTTATAGCTGTCAACATAAACACTGTTTGGACCAAGGAGCTTAGTAGCTTATAATTGTATTATTCATGTATTGTCTAGAATTTATTCGCGCTGTGCCAACTTTCAGCCCAAGTGTCCTAACATGCTTTGTTAGTGGGTTGTGAATGAGCCAAGCTATGTAAATAAATAGAGTGATATTGCAGACATGTACAAAATATTGATGCACAGCCCTTTCCTTTAGCATGACATTGTCAAGGGCTTTATTCTTGCGTTTTTTATAAAAACTGCTTGTCACTGGGCAGCAGCGGAAAACTACGCATGAAGCTTTTGCGAGATGGTTCGAGAAACACCGTGTTCAGACATAACAGTGCCGGTGGATTTCTCTCGTAAGTTACTTTGTGTAGTATATTCAAAATGAGTGTATTAGAATTGTTGTTATATAGCCATTCATTTTAATATTTACACCTGAGTGTATGTATGTATGTATGGGTGTATATATGTATATGTTTGTGTGCGTATATGTATGTAATGTATCTTTTAAATGAGAATCCGTTTATCATTGGTGAGTAAGTTTGGTAATGACTTGGCTGAATTTGTTTCTAGTTATTTTTCTTTTGAGCCATTATACATTTCAATTTGTTTTGTACTGCATAAAAATAAATGTAACCTTACACAGAATATGTGTGTTCGAAGAAGTTGTTCCATTTACCAACCTACAGTCATGGGCAAGAAATTGGGTAAAATGGAACGAACCTGCGAAGATTAGTTTAGAGCGTAGCTACTCTACATGGCATATCTCGTACACGTTGCGTTGGTTGAATATGTCGATTTCCACCTTTCAATTTTAATCAGAATAAGCAAGCTATCACCCTTGGTTGTATATGTGTGTGATATTTATGCATACTTTGATACCGGTTGGCAATTACAATTAAGGTCACAAACCTAGTCAAGCTGAATACACGAATTTTGTCCATGCACCTTTCATCTGTACTGGAACTGTTGTTAAAAAAAATAAACTTCAGTTTAGAAATTTATTCTACTAACCAAAAGCAGGGTATCTCTTTATCACACAAATCAAATTGCCATTGTTCTGTTCCATTCTGGACAATAGGGGACCCTCTCAGCAGAACTAGATTAACTGCTATAGTTCATTTTGACCATTGATGAAGCGTGCAGCATGAAAAATAGCGGGAGAGTAGACCAAAACTAATCACTCTGTTTGCGTCAGCTCTAACTGTCCGTGCTCTTTGGTCTTGCTGCATGTGATGATGCCCACCAAATTAGCACGAAAGCGTGTCCCTACAAAGGCAGTCAACTTGGCTGCAAGCAGTTAGCTTACTGCATGTGTAGATTTTCTTCAAAACACCGTGAAGACTGATTGCTGGTCGAATATCCAAACACGTGAAAAGTAATATACCAGGTATGATATTGGTATTTCAGCACTGGACACTTTTGCGATAAGAGAGGATGGAGGAGAAAATTATGAACCCTGAATTGTTTAATTTTTGAAGGAGCACAGTACAGCGCTTTTGGGTCAAAAGGAGAGTGAAAGAAGCAAGTGCGAAAGCCTACTTCTCAAAAAATTAGTACCCTCTATCACGCATAATGTTAGGCCGGGCAACCTCTTGAAAAAAAAAAAAACTGCTCAGTGATTCTGCGAATCGAACCAAGTACCTCCTAGATTGTAGTTGAGCGCTGTAACCGCTCGTCCACTGCAGCAGTGCTTGCATTCGCCCTATTGCTGATATATCGTCATTCCTTCGAATGAAGCCAAATGCAAAAACGTCCGGTGAAACTTTGTCAAAAATAGAAAAAGTAGTTAGAATGCGTTTGCCCAAGGTTACTAGAACGTAGAAACCGCCACGTGTGACTGTATAACCGTGCGCTATTTATTCTTGTACATTACTGTCATTACGTTGGGATAGCCGGCTCTAACGTAGGCTACCTTCTCATAGTTTGCCAAATATAAATAAGAAAATAAAAATATATATCGGCCTGTGACAACGCTAATCAGCTATTATGAGATTACTGTCACTAGTGTCACTTTCACTAGATGAATGCTCAGTTTGCTTCCATTATCGTTATTTAGGAAAGTTTTGGCTCATTAACTCAACTCTCCTAATTAGCATTGATTCTCACATATAAGGACAGTCACACTTCATCTCGCTTTCTGAGTGGCTGTCACTCCCATATAACGCGTACTCCACTTTTTATGCTCTCCGAGCATCTGACGCTGCTTTGCGAAGACTTTCCCTGACGTCTGCTGGGCCAGAAAATTGTCTTTATTATCTATCAATTTCAAGCTTTCGCGAAGCCGAAACGAGAGTCTCTCTCTCTCTCTTTTCATCCTTTTCGCACGTGTGATAACGTCTCTCGGCCTCAAGACTCGTATACACGTCCCTTGCTTTGTTTGCGCACTCAAACAACGCTGGACGAAATATTTGCACTGTGTTTTGTGAAAAGCATTAGTACTGAGACACCTCCCGACGAGGCTCCTTCATTTTACGTAGACATATACCTAAGCGTAAGCGTATGCACGGTCTCGCGTTCCGCTTTATAAAAATGCTGCGGTGCATGGAACCAGCGAAATTCCGCTCACAATTTCATTTGATTACTGCTGTTATCTATTTCCGCACAATACGTCTGCAGGCACCAAAGTCGGTCATGTGTCTTGTAATAAGAATATTGTAACAAAGGCTACCTTTGACTATAGGTACAAAACACCCTTACGTTCACCACTATACCGTGCTAGATTGCACCGAATTAGTTAAGTAGCAGCGCAGCTTCAATGAAATGTAAGGTAACTGGTCACGTTAAATAGGGGAAGACATTCGAGGCACATTTTCAAACATCTCATGCATCAATTTATGTGTGGTTTCATTCATGTGGTGCACCTGGAGTGTTGTTTACTTGTACTTGGTGAGATAGTGCATGGATTGCTCGGTGGCTTAAGGCCATCGAGCAATTATTTTTTTTTAGCTACAGTCGTTGATTAAAGGCGAGTGCTTGGCTTTGCACAGTCCACCAAAATGTCTATTACAACGTACGCGGCATCCCGTAAGCGCCGTAGCAGACGCTCGCAGAACTGAAATTTAGATGCAGCAAATCATTGGCTATCAACGTATACTCTCGATGCAAGACGCTTTGCGTGCTACCTTGATATTATCGGCACACACGTCTTTCTTTCCTTGTCATTTCATAGGCTATCGTGTGTCCTCCTTGCCCTCTTAAGTGCTGAATAAGTTAAATTTATACCCGAGCTATAGTAATCCCTCCAGATAAGAGAATTTTTGGCTAAGAAAATGCGTAGTCAAAGAGAAAGCTTTGTGAATTCGGCCCCAGTTTTCCAGGTACTAAACGACAATAGGTATAGAGAACTACTTACAGAAAAAGCATAATTAACACCATACAATATAATGATTATGGTAGAAATTGTAAAAAGAAAAATGAAAAAGCATAGTATTCCACACTTTTTTTAAATTTGCGAAAAACAAAAAAAGAACACACCAACAAATTCCACAGTCTTGCTCACTGAAACATTCTAATTGAAAGAAAGCATTGCGTAACTCTGGGGTGCACGATTATGCAGAAAAAACAATTTGTTAATGGTTTTTGAGATCATGTAGAAATAAATCAACTGTTGGACACTCTAGTATAAAGGGTGATAGGCAATTCCACTCAAGGGCAGTTCTTGGAAAAAGGAATACCTGAATGTATCTGCGCAGCACAGCGGTAAAAAGCTTGAGCCTCGTGCTGTGTGCCTCCTCTTTGCTTTGTGTCTGTGTTTACCCCCTCGCTCCCAGTTCGCTGAACCATCATGAATTACCAACTAGCCCACCGTTCCATCCTATTGCTCTCCATTCTTCCCACAAACTTACAAATATATATATATATATATATATATATATATATATATATATATATATATATATATGGTAAAATATAGAGGCTGAAGCTTTTGTATTACGTCATGTCCAACGTGAATGACGTTCAAAAAATCTGGTATATATATATTTGGAGGTCACAGGTTCGGTTCCTGCTCCCGGCAAGTTATCTTTCCACCCACTTTTCTTTCTTCACATTTGCATTACAATTGGGTCCAATAACTTCCCCAATACATTCTTGGCATTATTGCCTGTTGGATCTCATTATTATTGCGTCAAAACACGGAAAAACGAGCCCTTACACATACACTTCTTTCCCTTATTTAATAACGAGGGTCTCGTACTGACAGACTTGGTGCCGTTAGGCTGTATACGAGGGACTATTGGTCAGCTTCCAGCTCGTATTAAGTTCACGTGCTACGTGATGCCAAACAAGCTCATAAAGAGTGTGCCATACTATCCGCCATGGCTACAAGTGGCGCTGACTGACACTCCCACACTTAATTTCACATATAAACCCATTATAGTGGCTGGGGGATAGCCGCTGTAGTAGCTCCGTGGCAGAGCATCGAACGTGTAATTCGAAGGTCGCAGGTTTGGTTGCTGCTCGCGGCAAGTTATCTTTTCACCCACTTTTATTTCTTCACACTTACATTAAATTGGGTCTAGTAACTTCCCCTATACAATCCTTGGCTATATTGTCTGTTATATCTAATTAATTTTGCTTCAAAACACGGAAAAACGAGCCGTTAAATATACGCTTGTTTCCCATATATATATATATATATATATATATATATATATATATATATATATATATATATATATATATATATATATATATATATATATATATATATATATATATATATATATGAATAGGAATAGATAGTATCAGATAAATAGATACGCCTATAGTCCCCAATGTTTGCAAAGAAATGCATTTAAAAATAAAAAAAATAATAAATACAGCATGTTCACGGAGTGAATGATGATGAGTGGGATGAAGCGTTCATCTATCAGCCTGTGCAGTCCGCGCTTCTGTCCGTCCATCCGTGCGTTTGTCTGCTTGTCCGTACGCTCTTGCTTCTGTACGTCCGCCTCTTCATCCGTCCTTACTTCCATCCGCCCGTTCTTCCGTCTGTCCGTCCGTTCATCCATCCTAGCTTCCGTCCATCCGTTCATTCTAGTTTCCATCCATCCGTCCGTCCATGTGTGCGTCCTTTCTTGCTTCCGTGCTTTCGTCCGTCCGTTCGTTCTTGCTCTCGGGCATCCGTGCGTCTGTACGTCCGTGCGTCTGTCTAAGCGTGCGTCCATCTTTGTGTCTGTCTATCTGTCTGTCTGTCCACCCATCTGTACCTGCTGAGTGAGTAATCGAACTAGGTGGTCACGTACCTCGACAAACTAGAAAGGCAAACCCACGGCTTAAAAAGCCACTCACCAGGCCCCATAACAATTTTTAGTTAAACCGTGGAAGTCGTGTGTCCGATGAGGAGCACTATGCCACAAAAATCTTTTAATCAGTATATTATGAGTTGGAGGACGGTGCAAGTGCCGACGAGTTCAGATGCGCTTCACGTTGGCTCCTGCTTTCATGAACGAGTTTGCAGTGAAAATTACCACGAACATTTCTCGAAGTGATATCGAAAGATTCGACTCGTGATCCAGATTCTCAGAACACCAAAGACAAGGTAGGCCATCTCTTTTTAGCCTTTTTACGACCATTTCTCGTTGCAAACCAGATGAGACGCTCTTAAGCCCAGCGAAAAAGACCTGTTTCCTTTAGGGGCCCATGCTGCAAACCCGAAGGGATCCACCGCGTTGGCAGGTGACGTGTGAGACACTGACGCTGATTCGAGGACGCTGTATGTAGAACACGATCGTGATGAATCACCAGCCACTACCGAGAGTGAAGAAGGCTGGCACACCTTACTATATGGAAGTCGTTGAAAGCCCGGAGACGGATCGGCTGTGGACGCTAGTCGCTGCCATGGCACTAACAACGAGGTAGAACCAGGTTTTGGTAACACGCAAGCCGGAACGCAAGAAAGACGGATGAACCACATTAAAAAATAAGCAGAATGCCCAAGCTACCGGTGGGAGACTACAAAATTGTCATCCGACCCAGAGGAGGGCTGCGCGTAGCCACACTTGGCCTAACGGGTATAATCAGAGACATACATCAAGCAGTGGCTACATCACCAGAAGTTTGGAACTTCAACGTAATATGCCGCAACAAGACGCAAAACATCATGATAGCTATTAAGCACCCCAGACCCCGACTGAGCAGAGCAGTACAGAAAAATCAAGAAAATATTTATGCGAGGCCAAAAATAAGAAGTGGCAGTATATGAAACAGCACCAGAAGGGACAGCCAAAGGTATTTCAAGGATTCACATTGGAAGAAACGTATAGCATTGGGGCGGCTCTTGTCGCTGAAAGAAACCACAGCATCATCATGGCTAAACGACTGGGGAATACTACGATGGTCATTGTGCTCTTCAGTGGGAACAATGTGCCCTCTGGTGTATGCTATGATGTAGTAGTAGTAACGTGCATACTACACCGCAAGTAAATTGACTGCTGCAAAAAGTGTAACAGACAGGGACACAGAAATGACATGAGCCCCGACCCACAAGATAAACCTAATGCTGGTCGCGGCATTGAAAACCCTAAAAACGACCACAGATACGACCCCCAATGTCAAATCTGAGGAAACGACCACGCTACCGCCAATAAAAGCTGCACTTCCAAGTTCAAAAAATCTTATGTAGTAAAACAGAGACAATGGGCCAGGCTACGAGAACATCAAACGCAAGGCTTATCCCCACCAAGAGGACGTCTACGAGGGCACTCGACATAGACACCTGGAAAACTACATCAAACAAGATCCCGGTCCGCTTTAAGGAGCCCAAGCCTTGCAAGCTCCTAACGCAGTTCTAGGTCAAGATCGGCGTCTGAGTAACCAACAAACAAGGTAAGCTGAGTAGATAAAACACGTGGCTTGTGACCAGAGAGAACTATGGAGGTTAAAAATAACAACGCCAGCAATAACAGTAACAGCTAGAGAGCTAGAACGGCTTAAAGATGAAAATAGACGAATTAAAGAAATCATAGAAACGATGCAAGCGAACGTAGAACTCCTCACTATGGTGCGCGAATTGTCAAAACGCAGAAGCCCTCATATCACTAATACTGTAATGCAGGAGAAAACACTCAAAGACGACGATCGCATGGAAGTAACTACCCCTCCGTTAAAACGAAAGGCCAAAACGCAGAAAACTACAGATTCTCCAATCAGTAAACAAGAAAGCCTATCGCAACAGACAACGTTGGATAACATTGAGAAAAAAAGTAGACCAGTTATTAACCGCGTTTCAATCTACCACAGATAGGACCACTAAAACGTCTGTTGATCTGACAGCACTATCAGCCTGGGTAGAAAGGCTAGAAGAAGGAGACAGCGTCAAACAGCCCAAGACCTTGAGGGCGCTGTCGCGAACCTTCACCAAACCCCACAGGCACCATATACCCGTCAGACAACTACCACAACTCCAAACCATTTTATCCACCCAGCTATTTTCACGCCCCCCACACAAATAACCGACGGCGATGGTGAGGAGTGGAAAAGGGCAACTTCGCAAACGACAATGGAACTGTAGAGGATTCAGGGCTAAGTAATCTGTCATCCAACAGCACATCTTACAAGATAACAAGCCAGATGTGGTTTTACTTGAAGAAATGCATGGCCTCGGTACACTACCTAGATACCAGTCAGTAAGTCCTGAGCACTAAGAAAAAAAAAATGAAGCTCTCGCGACACTGGTACGAAGGGAGATTATGGTCAGAACCTATAACTTTAAATGCAGATACAACCATATAATGACAAATATTCTCTTTAGGAAAGCAAAGGGGGGCAGCAAATTTATTCTTGACGTATATATGATGATGATGTTTGGTGTTTTGTGGCGCAAGAGCCACTTTATGGCCAAAGAGCGCTAGTTCATGGGACTATAGTTGTGGACAATGATTGTGATAAGTGGCTGTATAAGTGGAAGTGTGTGTACTTGTCTTCCTGCTACACTACCAAACATGTTATAGACTTTAGCCTCTTTTGTGTATGAATTGATCCCTGACAAAAGCTTCTGCCAGCTTTTTCTTCTAACCTGCCAACGCGTTCTCCTGCCTTGAGACTTTATTTTCTTAAAGCTGTCAAAACTTTCGGCTCTCCGTGAGTTCTGAAGCAACCTTCATGCTCTGTTTTGCTGTTTGCGCGCGTTTCGGCATTCAGAGTTCCACCACGGCACACGTCATTTTCCTGGATGTCCATTTGTTTGTGGGATGCATTTTGTTGCAGCATCAATAAAAATTGCAGCATATCCATGGAGTGAATGGGGGAGAGTGGGGCGAAGCATTCGTCCGTCCATTCGTTCTTGCTTCGGTCCGTCCATGCGTCTGTCTGTGTGACCGTCCATGCATCCATCCGCCCGTCCGTGCGTGCGTCTGTTTGTGCATCCGCCCCTGCGTCCGTTCATGCATCCGCCCCTGCGTCCGTTCATGCATCCATCCATGCATCTCTCTTTGTGTCCGTTCCTCCATCTATTCAACACTCCAAGTACCACCATCTCGCATCTTTTCATCATATATTCCCCATATAAAAGCACCGCCATGCAGCGGACATTCCAAGAACTAAACAAGAGGTGGCAAACGCACACTTTCTTACGGCTTGCGCTTCGGGTCTACTTCCGACCTTTAATCACCGCGAGTTCATAGTATATACTAGTTCATTGTATTCATGGCACTCTGGCTCAACGCTCGCTAAACCTTTCTAAAACTAAGGAGGTTACACCCAGCGAGTATAACGTAGCAACCCTTTCTCGTCAGATAGTGCTCAATGTACATGCCAATGGCTGCTAATAGGGTCGCAGCGTGCGCGTTAAGTAAAAGCCGAATCTCCTGTCTTTCATTCCCCATTAGCAGCCATTGGCATGTACATTGAGCACTATCTTTTATTGTTCAACAACGCACTGAAGAAATCTCTCACCGGCACCACCTTGGAGGTCGAAATGTTATACTTGTTACACACTACAATGGCTACGAGGGATGAACGGGTGCCGCTATAAGGAGCTTCGCCCCAGAAATGCCGTGAAGTAGTTAACAGCAGCATCAATGCTAGAGTTACATATGTCACTCCAACCTGAACGAGCGATGGTATAAAACCGATCCCAGTCGGCTCTGTGTATGAGCCATTTGGGAACCCAAGGTGAACAATCAGTTGGTGTAGTTGCGCTCAAAACTACGGGGAAGTGGTCAATTCCGTAAGGATTACTGATGGCTTTCCACTGGAGTAGACGCACAAAAGATGGAGATACTATGCTTAGGTCTATGAAGAAGTAGGTATTATTAGCGAGATTATAATAGCTTTGTACTTTTAGATTCAGAAGACACGCGCTCGACGAGAGAAGAAACTGTTTAAACAGTCGACCTCGCGCTTCGCAACGAGAGTCACCCCATAGCCTGCTATGCGCATTCAAGTCCCCAAGGAGAACATAACGCTCCGCAAGTTGGTCCATTTAAGGACTGAAAGTCATGCTTCTGTAGGTGATAGCTAGGAAGTACGTAAAAAGTACAAATTGTGATGAGTTTGTTGTAATGCACAGCTCCAACAGCCACTGCCTCGAGAGATGATTGGAGTTATAAGTGTGTCCATGCAACCTCTTGATTCACTATAATGGCAACACCTCAAGATGTTGTCATGGCATCATTACTAGTCCTTTCGGAAACTAACATATTTACGGAGAAAGTTGGTGTGTTTTGAATTTAAGGATGTTTTGTACACACAGCACTTTTGTTGAGTGCTTGTGTAAAAGTTCTTCGACGTCGTGAAGGTTTCTCAGAAGACCTCTGACTTTTCAATGTATAACTTCAGTGTTCATGTACAATGTAAAGTAGTGCAGTGTGTACAAAAAACAGTGGCTGTTTAGGTGAGAGTTTGAATTCAAGTAACAGGGCCGTCATGAGGCCCTGTTATCTGCTTTATTTTTTTTTGGCGCGCTCCAAAGAGCCACGCGCCCCGATTACGTCGGTACCAAGGGTACCGATGTATTCATTGCCTCCTCAGAGGCACTGGATGTCCGCACGTGTGAGCTGGTAGTTCGTATTCTGGGCCTCGCCTGGTGAGGCTAGGTCTTGAAACCCTAGGACCCTGGAGTCTCTGGTTAAATGAAATGTTCTCCTTCGCCCTCAATGTAATTATTTCTTTTTTTTTCTTCCAGTATGCGCAGGAGCGTCAATATGCGGCATGGTTTCTTTCACAGATTACACTGTGTGGTGGTTGGTTTCAGTTCTCAGACACGTTTACTGGGACTCCACTGTGTGCACAAGTCTGGCGACCACGACAGCATTAGAGCCATGGCCATACCTCTGGCATCCGAAGCAACGACGAGGGTTTGGTATGTACGGCCTGATAGATGTCTTCTTTTACCCTGTTTGAATGGATTCAGGCAGAGTACTGAAAGCAAAAGTGAGTATTAAGTGTTTCATTGGTGTTTCTTTGTGATCTCTTGTGATGATAATTCTTTGTGCATTAGTGATATTGTTACGTTTAGAAATGTGTTTATTACGCTGTGGCGTACCGGTAGACTTGAAAGTGTCGTGCACTGGAGGCCTATCTCGCTAGCCGAACGCCCTCTTCTCTAATGTGCCTGTTCCCTGCTACCCAGAGGCTTATACCAAAATCACATATGCAGTAACATTTCCCTCCGCGCAGACGAAGACCACCTGGCGAGTTAAAAATTCTCTCTGGGAATATAGAGCTTCGAACGTGCTATATGGACAAGTCCAGTTTTTGCAGACCATCGGCCATTTGGATGAAGACGTGCTACGCGGTAAGTAAAATCGCTTATACGGTCTAGAACTCCATAGGGTCTCACATTGTGCGCCAGAAAGTTTTCACACAACCCACGTTTGCTATTTGGCACCCACAGCAACACGAGGTCACCGCGATTATACGTCACGTGTCGACGTTGACGGTCGAAACGTCTCTTCGAGCGATCTTGCGAAGCGAGGGTGCGCAGGTAAGCAAGACGTCGGGCTTCTTCTGCACGGCAGACGACCTCGGATATACCGGAATAAGGGTGGTCGGAAAATGGGAAGACTGTATCCAGTGTATGAATATGTGGCCGAGCATACAGAAGAAAGAACGGACTGTAGCTTGTAGTTTCGAGCTGTGCGGTGTTAAATGTGAAAGCGATGAAAGGTGGCACACCGTCCCACTTCTTACATAGAAAGCATGTTCGTGAGAGTCCTGTTAGTTCACTCCGTCAGGCCGTTTGTTTGGGGATGATATGGCATAGAGTACCGAAAGCTTGAAGCGCATATACGAAGCATTTCTTCCACCACGTCTGCAGTGAATTGTCGCCCACGATCACTGATAACGATTTTATGAGGTCCATGTCGTAGAAACACAAAACGCAGCATGAATAAGCACACGCCAGTTGCAGTTGCCCACGGTATAGCAGCTGTCTCGCAGTACCGTGTTATGTGATCGGTACATACGAATATCCAGCGATTGCCATGAGAAGACCTAGGAAGATGCTCTAGAGGGCCAATCCCAACTTGCTCGAATGGAGTTCTAGGGGGTGTAATAGGATGTAGTCACTTTGGAGGTGCACTGGTAGGGCACTTGCAGCGATGGCACTCGTTGCAACTGGAGACGTACTGTTCCGTCGTCCGGTGCATTTTAGGCTAGTAAAATCCTTCTTGAAGCCGGCAAAGAGTTTTCGCTGTGCCTAGATGGCCGGACGTTGGGGCATCCTGCATATCCTGCAAGACGGGAACGTGAAGACTCTTCGGAACCACGAGAAGATATTGTAAGCTGGTCGTAGTATAGTTCTTTTTGTACACAAGCCCGTCGCGCATGCGGAAGCGAGTCGCCGATGGTCTTGACTCTGTAGGAAGGAGCTCCTGTATGGTGCGGTCGCATTGCTGCTCAATCTTAAAGGCATTGGTATCAGGAAATGTCAGGTCCAATGGCGCGATGTAGGCGTCAAAGTTGCCCGCGTCACAGTCTGTCGATGGAAGCGGTAGTCGCGAAAGACAATCTGTGTCAGCCTGAGGATGACCAGTTTTATTGGAAACCGTAAAGTCGTATTCCTGAAGACGGAGTGCCCAATGCGCTAGTCGAACAGATGGGTCCCGCATATTGACCAACCCGCAGAACGAAGTAGGATCTCTCATGATCGTAAAGGGGCGTCCGTACAGGTAGGACCGGAAGCGCTGCACTACAAAGACTACTGCGAGGCATTCTTGCTCTGGGACGATGTAGTTACGCTCGGACTTGCTTAGTGAGCGACTTGCATACGCAACGAGATGTTCTCTGGTATCCAAGCGTTGAACCAACACGACGCCTACACCGACATCTCTGGCGTCTGTGTGAAGTTCCGTGGGAGCCAGAGGATCGAAGTGTCGAACGATCGGATGTGATGTCAAAAGGAACTTCAACTCAGAAAAAGCGGGCGCCTTTCTGAAGCAAACACGTTATTTGGTGCGCGATATTGGCAAATCCAGGGATGAATCAACGGAAGTATGAGCAGAGGCGCTAAATTCTGCTTAGTTCTTACACTGAGTGAGCTTGGTTGAATGGTTTCACGGCAGCCTTCTTCGCGGCATTCAGCCGTATGCCTTCTTTGTTGACCAAGTGTCCAAGGACGAGTGTTTGGTGCTCTCCAAAACGACATTTATTTGAGTTGAGCACCAAGCGTGCTTTGCTGAGGCACTTCAGCAAGAGGTCGAGGCGTGTGTTGTGCTCACAGAAAGTGCGCCCAAAATCACAACATCGTCCAGAAAACACATGCATACTCCCCACTTGAAACCACGCAGAATACTGTCTATGAAGCGCTCAAAAGTTGCAGGTGCATTGCATAGTCCACATGGCATCACATTACATTCAAAAAGTCTATCTGGTGTAACAAATGCCGTTTTCTCTTTGTATTTCTTGTGCATGGAAATTTGCCAATACCCTGACCTCAAATCAACAGACAAAGAGTAGGAGGCTGATGAAAGACAGTCTATAGCATCATCATCAAGAGAGGGCACGGCAACTCTGCCGGCAACAGCATGCTGAAACCGCTGCTGTTTGTTTTGCAGGCATTGCCATGGGTTACGCCTACAACTTCAGCGACAAGCACCAAAAACGAAGTGATAGCGTCCGTGCTCATTCATCAATGCGGCGTCGTCGAATCACCGTTCGCCGGCCGGCTACCGATAGGGGTGACGTTATCGACAGAAAATGCACTTAAGAAGCGGACTGACATGAACTTCTTCAGAGGGCACGGCAACTCTGCCGGCAACAGCATGCTGAAACCGCTGCTGTTTGTTTTGCAGGCTTTGTCGTGGGTTACGCCTACAACTTCAGCGACAAGCACCAAAAACGAAGTGATAGCGTCCGTGCTCATTCATCGATGCGGCGTCATGGTATCACCGTTCGCTGGCCGGCTACCGACAGGGGTGACGTCATCGACAGAAAATGCACTTAAGAAGCGGACTGACATGTACTTCTTCAGAGGGCACGGCAACTCTGCCGGCAACAGCATGCTGAAACCGCTGCTGTTTGTTTTGCAGGTTAGTTCCCGGTATGGCATTGTTACTTACCGTAGTGACAATCGATTTTTGTTGGTTCTGCCGTGCCCTCGAACGTGCTGTGCTATTGTAGTCGATTGTTGGTTTGTAATTTTGTGCCTGTTGATGTCGGGTGACATAGAGGAAAACCCGGGACATGATACTAAAGACATGCTGAAGGAAATCCTAAAAGATCAAAAGGTAGCCAGCGACACGACCAAAACAATTAAGGCAGATATAGCGGCTCTAAATGCTAAGACCGACAAACTTACACAATCTCTTGAGCTAATTCAAGAACTAAACGCACGAATTGAATACCTAGAATCTGTCGTGCAGCGGCAGGCAGAAAAACTTCTTGATTATGAAAACCGAAGTCAAAGAAATAACCTCCTAGTTTTCGGCATTCCTGAGCAAAAATCTGAAACTGAGGCGGACTTAATGGCGTCTGTTGTAGAAAACGTGTTTCGTAAAATACTCGGGGTCCACGCCACAACAATAGAGAAAATACATCGAATTGGCAGAGAACAAACTGGAAAAATTAGGCCGGTCATAATGAAATTTTATGATTTCAAAGAGAAGGAATGCGTAATGAAGAACTGTGGCAAACTGAAAGGCCGTTCGATTAGCGTGAGCAACGATTATGCCCAAGAAACTGTACAAGTACGGAAGAAACTGTGGGACAGTGCGGCATCAGATAGGGCTCAAGGAAAAAAAGCAACGCTGGTTCACGATAAACTTAAAATAGATAGCAGGCTTTATGGCTGGGACCATAAACTGCAAAAACGTTTCCCTTTGCAGAGCAAGTGGGGAAAGGGCGAACAAGATAACACACAAGAGGCATCAAATGAATCTAACGCCTTCCAGAGCCTTCTTGGTGTAAGCCCGTCATCATCATAGCTAACTGTCATCCTGTTAAATGCTCGTAGCATTGCAAACAAAGTAACATACCTAGCGTGTCTGATATTATCACGGTCTCCTCACATAATAACTATAACAGAAACATGGCTCAGCAGCCCTGTATCAAGCGACTGCATTGTTCCCGTGGGATACACCATGTTCAGGTGGGACCGAGATTCCCGAGGGGGTGGCGTTGCGATTGTCGTGAAATCTTCAATTCGGGCAGCACTAATTGATTGCAAGTTACAGGAGTTCATATGGTGTAAGATAACTTACGAAAACCTGGTATACTTAGTCGGAGCCGTTTATAGACCCCCCTGTACATCGCCTGAATTTTTAGGTGATCTAAATACTTTTCTTTGCAACAATATAAACGATAGCACACGGATGATAATGGCTGGTGATTTTAACCTTCCCCATATTAACTGGGAAACCCTGATGCCTGATAATATCGAAATTGCAAGCGGAGACAAACTATTAAAGATATTGTTTTCACACAATCTTACACCAATCGTGAGGGAAGCCACTAGAATAACCACGGAAACGAAGTCATTGCTCGACCTTGTGTTCGTAACAAGCCAGTTGGATGGCTACATGGTGTCAGTGGAAGCGGGCATATCAGACCACCGGCTAGTTGTTGTCAACATTGCCACAAAGGAAAGCGATCGTCCAAAGCCTGTTTCGCGTGTAAAAGTTAAAAATTTTGCAGAGGCGGACGACACTTATATTTTAGATTTTTTTGAAGTCACCTTCGACAAATTTCAGTCTGCCTCAGAAAACCCCAGGTGGTCTAAATTTCCGGAGCCCTCCACTACGGCGTTTCTCATAATCATATAGTGGTTTTGGGACGTTAAACCCCACATATCAATCAATCAGTCTGCCTCAGAATACGAGTCCGTTGAGACATTGTTGAATCAATTTAAGGCAATCGTGGACACCTGTGTACAGAGATTCATCCCATCTCGTCTTAAAAAGGTAAAACAACGCAGCCCATGGATAACCAGGAATATAGTTCACATGAAAAGAAAAATTGAAAGACTACGGAAAAAAGGGAGGAACACTAATGAATTATTTCAAGCTCGTAAAACCTTCAAAGAAGCCTTGTCCGAATCAAAGAGTAAGTTTTTCAAACATACCCTCGCAGAATTTCTGAAGAGTGCACCTCAGAAGTTCTGGCTTTATATGAGCGGCAGAAAAGAAAAAAAAATTGAACAGATCACTGCCGGATCCAGAACAGTGACGCAAAAGACTGAGATAGCAGACGAGTTTAACAGGTTTTTCCAGTCCGTGTTCACGATGCCGTCAGATGTGCGCGGTGAAAGCAACTTGCGTCATTCATGCGTATGTCCTATGGAACCCTTATCGTTTGATCAAGAAGGTGTATTTTATCGGTTGCTAAATCTGGATGCAAAGAAGGCTAGTGGCCCGGACAAGATACCAACTGCTTTTCTGAAAAGATACGCAGAATGGGCATCGTTCTTCCTTGTTATTATCTTCAAAAAATCTTTAGAAACTCTCTATTCCACAGGACTGGCTCTGCGCAATTATCATACCTTTGTTTAAAGCCGGCAACCGAATAATTATTAGCAACTATCGTCCTGTGCCACTGATGTCTGTTTGCTGCAAAGTCATAGAGCATATAATAGCAAAGCATATCATGGTTCACTTGAAGGTTAATCAATTATTTAATGACTGTCAGCATGGATTTGGAAGTGCAAGTCCACAGTGACGCAATTGATTCAAACAATTCATGATTTCAGCTCGGCTATAGACAATCGCAAACAAGTTGATGTAATTTGTATTGATTTTACTAAAGCCTTTGATGTTGTAAACCACACTAAACTGCTTTTTAAACTGAGTAAAATGGGATTCAGTGATGAAATTTTAAATTGAATTGGCGCCTACCTGAGTAAACGCAAGCAAGCAGTGAGGATTTATGGTTCTTTTTCAGCTACGCTAGATGTGTTTTCAGGTGTGCTCAAGGGTCCGTGCTTGGCCCGCTGTTGTTTTTGTTTTACATAAATTATATAAGTACTATTGTAAAGCCACCAGTTAAGATGAAACTTTATGCTGATGATTGTTTGATTTATATGCTTGTAAGCTGTACTGATGATCAACTCGAGTTGAATAAGTGCCTTGAAGATTTGGAATGGTGGTGTTGCGAATGGGATATGCATATTAACTTGAAAAAAACAACAGATGTACACATTACCAATAAGAAAAATGTTCTCAATTTCCAGTACAACATCGGGAGCAACAAACCCAGTAAAACGCCCCATTTTAAATACTTAGGGGTGACAATTACGAACAACCTAACTTGGCACCATCA
Organism: Rhipicephalus microplus; assembly: GCF_043290135.1. Lineage (NCBI taxonomy): Eukaryota > Metazoa > Arthropoda > Arachnida > Ixodida > Ixodidae > Rhipicephalus > Rhipicephalus microplus. The sequence goes on along the minus strand of NC_134702.1, from coordinate 270,403,680 downwards.
CATTGAATCGGTTTGTTCTGAGTCATTTAAAAAACTGTGTTTTCTACAAGCAAATATACATAAACACCGAAACACGTAAAGCAGCTTGCATACCACACATATATTAGACCTAGACTGGAATACGCCTCAGTGGTTTGGAGCTCTCACCAGAAACACTTCGTCACCAAGTTAGAACGTATTCAGAGGCGTGCAGCTCGGTTTGTGTGCTCTAGATATAGAAGGCGGGATTCAGTAACTGATATGCTAAATTCATGCAATTTAGAATCACTGGAAATTCGAAGATGGAAACAAAAACTTAAAACATTATTTCGTATAAACCAAGGGACATTAAAAATACCTAAAGACGAGTACATACGCCTTCCCGGAAAACGTAGCACTAGATTGAATCATGATGCTCCAATTGAACCTTTCAGCGCTCGCACTGACATCTTTCGGTTGTCATTTTTCCCGGATGCTATAGAACAATAGAATTATTTAAGCCAACATGTTATTAATAGTACCGATGTGCAAACTTTTGAGAGAGAAATTGATGCTTATTTTGGTAATGATGGAAGTACTGCCCATTCTGTTTTCCTGTGTTTATTGCTTAGTGGCTTTTTTAGGTGTTCTGTTTGTACTCGTATTGTACTCCCTCCCTGTTATGACCCTCAAGCGAGGGTTGACAGTATTATTAAATAAATAAATAAATAAATAAAACATAAGAAATAAGTGGTAGTGGGTATACGTCCTTCCTTGTAATGGCGTTGAGACGGCGGTAGTCAATGCGAAATCACCATGTTCCATATTTCTTCTTGACCAATATTACGGGAGTGGCCCATTGACTGCATAATTCCTTAATCACATTTTTCTTTAGCATTTCGCCAACCTATTCATTTATCACTGCGCGTTCCGAAGACGATACCCTGGATGGCTTTTGTCGGAGAGGTCCTTGGCATGCCGTATCTATACGGTGCTTTACACAAGAAACAGGGAATGACAGTGGAGCCGGTAGCTGGGCAAAATCGAGAAGACCAGCATGTTTGCGCATAACACTCGCCAGGTCATTACGCTCGTTGGTGCTAAGAGACTGCTCAATCATTGCCATTATGGAGGTTTCCCTGGCGTGCAAATTATTGGAATCGGGCTTATCCGGAGAATTACTGCTCTCTGCAAGGACGGCAAGAGAGAACACCTGATGTTGACGGATCTTAGCAAGTTGTAGACCCTCTGGCAGTACCGAAGGTTCATTGGAGCCATTGATCACTCACAAGCCAGTATGCCCTTGCACAACCAACAACGTATAATAGAGTATTAGAACATTTTTCTTTATGCAGCTGAGGGGAATGGGCGCTACGGTGGCATCAAATGTCGTCTCGGTTGCAGGAAATCTGACGACAGGAACACACTTGGCCGACAAGGGTGGTACAGTTGTGTCTATGGACACGCAAAAGGTGCTTTTCATACAGGGCGGGCTTTCCATAAACGCTACTGAAACATATAAATCTACTGTAATCTCTCCTGTGCGGCAATCGACAGTGGCGCCGCGAAGATTCAGGAAATCGAGTACTAGAATTACATCACGCTTTGAATGAAGGAGAACAGCAAAATCAGCAATAAAATTCTGGTAATCCAAACTTACAGTCACTGTGCAGACACCAATAGGTTGTAAGACATCTCCGCTAACTCCACGAAATATATCAGCAAGGTCCCAACGGAACATAACCTTTCGTCCATGAAGCAGTTTGAACGCTGGACTCATCACTGATATAGTTGTACTTGTGTCCACTAAGGCCATTGTTGAGACAACGTCGATTAGCACGTGAACCTTCTTTCTAAACATGCAAATTAAAGGAGGCATTTCTGTGGAAATCGAAGACTGTCCAGCGACCTCACCTCCAACGGTCGCGCCGACTAGTTTTCCGGAGGTGGCGAAGGATGGTGGCGCCTAGTAGACGGTGACCGATTGGAGCGAGGGGCTGGTGGAGGTGTCAGACTGCGGTCAGAGGCCGGAGAACGGTTTCGAAGCGGCCTTGTTACCTCGTGAGATGCGCTTCCAGGAAATGTTGGTGCTCGTGCAAAGAAGACAGGTGGGATCTCGGTGAATGGTCGTACCTCGACAGCTGCCGGTAGTTGCAGTACCTGGCAATGAGCCCTTCGACGCCACAGTTGTAGCAGACGGGTAGGGGTCGTTCACCGAACCACTGCTTTGAGTGCTCTACTGTGTAAGGTCACCTACCCGAACGAAGTGGAGCAGCTTGCTGAACGGGAACTGCCAGCCTCTGTGGAGCGGGGCTGGTATGAAGGCGTCGGTCACACCGCTGGTCAGGCACGAATGAGCTTCGGCGTGGCCAGGAAGTTCCAGCTTCCTCAAAGTCCGTTACACATACCGATGGTGACAGAGGAGCGAACGGCGCCGGCTAGTATGATGAAAAGACTGGCGGATAATGGATGGTGTCATCGACCAGTGTGTCTTGTCGCTGTAGCCCTTCGCGCACTATTGCCCTGATAGTAGCGGCAAGGTCGGCAGGTGGACTCACGTCGACACTGGCGAGCGTTGTTACATTTGTCAGCCTACCAAAATTCGGGGCAATACGACTGGTATTCAGCTTCTCAAAAGTACGGCAGTGACGTTGGACGATGGAGACGGAAGTGAGGTCTTCCCTGCCTATCAAAACATTGTAGACGTCCTCTGCTATACCCTTCAGAAGGTGTCCGAGCATGTCCTATTCAGACATATGTGGGTCTATGATCATGCAGAGCATCAGAACCTCCTCTATGTAGGTGATATACGTTTCTCCAGGAATCTCGGCTTTTTGAGCCAACTTGCGCTCCGCACTTTTCTTTTTTGAATCAGAGTCGCTAAAGCATTTTTGAGTTCTTCAGCGAAACGATCCTATGTTGTTAAGGAATATTTGTGTTTTTCATACCACATCAAAGCGGTTTCCGTGAGAAACAGTGCGACATTTCCCCATTAGTCGGTGGGATCCCAGCAGTTGTACCGGCTCACCCTTTTGTAATGTGTCAGCCACGCATCCACATCTTCCCCTGCTCTTCCCGTGAACGGGCGGGGTTGCATATAGTGGTACCGAGGTGCAGCCGGCACTGACCTTTGCGTGGTTGAGAAGCAGTGACCTTCGCTCTCGGCCATGACGGTTGCTGTCGGTGGCAGACCGGCAAGACAACGGCTCCGGCGAAGTTCAAACAGCTGTGGCTCCGTGGTTCACCGACGTGCTCTACCCGGTACCTCCACCATTCTGTTATGTTTAGGAATGTGCTTATTACGCTGTGGCGTACCTGTAGACTTAAAGGTGTCATGCACTGAAGGCCTATCTCACTAGCCAAACACCCTCTTCTCTAATCTGCGTGTTCCCCGCTACCTAAAGGCTCATATCCATATCACCTATGCAGTAACAATATTTTGCTTCTCCCACCCCTCCAAAAGTCAAGTGTTCGTAAGTTCAAGTTAGTCTCCATCAGATACCACCCTGCGAGTTATTTTCATTGATATCTGTAGTGTTACGGTGATCGGTACATCAATGATAGTTGAAAAGCAGTCTGGCTTTTTAAATTGTTCTTTTTTCCGAATTTCGGGGAGGAAGTCTCCGCTAGCTAACTTGGTTACCTTGTATCCGGCCTCGAAAGTTTCGGTAGGACACCTGACAACAACGAAAAGAAATACGCTCCTGGCTCGCTTTCTAGTTTTATTACAGTGAATGACGTGGAAGTGAGGAAATGTTTGTATTGGCTGGTTGAAAAAAATTAGTGTCATCGGTGGGCACCCGCTTTAAGCCGGTACGATCAGTAAGTAGGGGGAATGCTCTATGCATGCCGGTCTTATTTTTATACAGCAGCGTTGTCGGCCACCCACCACGGTGCCCAACAAGGAACGCTGCAAGTTCGCGGATGCTGAAAGCTTGCAGTCGTCAGCCATACAACGCTGCCATAACCCGATGTACCTAGATCGAGATAGGCTATTTGCACAGGGTTAACCCTAGCCGCCACGAAACTTGGAAGTAAACAGAAGAGAGAAGTAGACAGGACCGATTAAATGTGAGATATAAAGACCAAGTTGTAGGGGAGAGAAATAGGAAAAGGCGACTGCCAATTTCTCCACGGTGGGTAAGCCCAGGGGTGCGGTTTACGTGAAGTCGAGGCCAAAGAAGTGTGTTTCCTCTGCCGGGGAGCTTTAAAGGTCCGATCACCCAGCGTCGACTCAACCCCTAGGATCCCTTTTCCCCGGACACGGTTCAGCCACGCACGGTTAGGCGTGGGAGAGGTCGAAGCCCCCCGCTAGCTTGGGTACGTGGTGTCGCTACACACCAAACGCCTGCTTGCGCAGACGCCCCTGCGGGGTCTTGACGTACATAGCAGTCCGTGAAATCGCAGACAGTAATTTCAATTTCTGTTTAGGCAGGCCATTATATTAGCCGCCAGCGCCACGCTCATGATAGCAGGGTACTTCAACGCCCCACGCAAGGCACGGGGTAATTGTTTCACCACCCCCAAAGTGTAGCGATTTTGGCGGAGCATAGAAGATGAACAGCTTACTGTAATAACGTACCCGCATACACATACACGCGTAGGCACAAGCACCCTGTGATACGCAACACCAGATCTTACATTAACCAAGAATGCGCGGGGGTTACATGGCCCTACACATTCGATGATTTAAGCAGAGAGCATCGAATCCTCTTAACCCACGTACCATTCAACAATAGTGACACAATTACGGCCATGCGTAACACGAGATGTCTACTTCACGGTGATGAATTCCGGGAGATTAAAAAAAGCGATTACCGAACACCCTGGCGACATTCAGCAGTGGTTCGAGAGCATAAAAGATACCGTCAGGAAAGCCACACAGGAAATAGAAACAGATATCACAGCGGAGCGCATCGACAACAGATTATTTCACCAGGGGTGAACTACAGAAGTGTTACAACACAAATAGCGGATGCAAAGACACAGTAGAAGAATTCGGAAAAAGATAGCACATCTCAACAAATACATTGAAAGTGACTGCAAGCAGCTGTGTGAGCAACAATGGGGAGAGATTTGTAAGGACATAGGCATTCATATTGGAACATCACGACACTATTGCAAAAACCAGCGCTACTCGGTACCAGCCTCCAGCGCCATGCCTGATTAAGGGCCTAGTATGGCGCTGGTACCAGCGCTTCCCAGCGCAGGTACTGGGACGCTGGAGTGGCAGCGTCTCAGTACTCTGCGCAAAATGGCTTCCCAGGGGTAAAATGGGGGCGCCCATTCGGCATAAATAAATGAATATAGAAGGAAAATAACGCATATTCACAATAAAAAGTAAAAAATAAAAATTGAAAAAAAAATAAAACACCACTTTACGGGATTTCAACTCCCTACCTCCTGATCTCTAACCGAGTACGCTGCCCACTAAGCCACAACGAAACGTGCCTTTGTGGTTGTAAAACGACTATTTATCCGAAGAACGCGCCGTTCAACTTCATGTTTACAAGTTGCACAGTCAAGATTGACACGATATTCCTTTACAAATAACAATTGCTTCTTGATTCGACAGTGACGAATGGCATCCAGGCACCGAATGACGTGCAGCTATTAGTAAGAGTGCAAAGTTTTCTGAAGCATCTACATCTTAACTCTGAAAAATATAATATTGACTGGAGGAGCAGCCACAGAGTGTCAGCTGTTGCTGCCGATAATCTTTTTTTTTTCGATAGTCGTTTCTAGCACTTGCTACTGGTCAACAAGTGCAGATAAATTACATGTCTTGTTTGGTAGATATCCACGCACACGAGTGAACATTGAGTATTTTTCTTTCGCGCAAGCGACGATCTAGCCCTAACATCTTTCGTGCCAGATTACATATTTGCATTTATATCGATACCTGCAACTAAGAAACCACCGAAGAAATGACCAATGCAATCCACTGAAAAAGTTTTACTATGTTAGTTCACTAACGCGTACCAAATTGCCAATTCAAAATTGCGTGCTCTTACGTACGAGTCAGAGAAGTACCTGTTCCTGCGCTTAGAAGGAAGCATTTTGCGGCAGCCTACATTGCTGAAAGCACGACACGTCGATCGTCAACGCTCCTTGTACGGGCACCGCACACGCAAACAAATGGTCGATGTAGGCTCAGGGATGTCTAAACTGTACTTTATAGTCATTATTACACTATAGAATTGTGCCTCCTTAATGTAAAAAGCACCGGCAGCAAGTACACCGACGCGGGCGGCAGGATTCGCCTCGCTGAGACAGGGCACTGGGTAAGGCTGCTTTCGAAGCAGCCGAGTTGCGTTGCTTGAAGTTTTTGCATTTGAGCTACGCAATATTTCTAACTGTTATTTGAACTGTACCTGAAGTAAGTGGAAGGTCAATGAATGCCAGATATGCATTTACAGAGGGGCGATGGCGAGCGACAGCCGTTTTTCTGGCCTCCGCTGGTAGTAAACAGCGGGCGTGCCAGTGTACAGATATATGCAGGTATATGAATACCGACAATTATAAAAAACACCCATATGAATACTGATGCAATCCACTGAAAACGTATGCCAGGAGGTCAGTTGACGAAGGCGTACTAAGTTACCATCTGAAAGCGGCGTGTTGTTACATTTCACTCGGAGAAGTACCGGCTAAGAGCGACCGGCAGCTTTCGGTGACAGCCTGCGTAGCTGAAAGCGCGACGTTCGATCGTCAGCGCTCCTTGTACGAACATCGACACAAGACAAAATGGTTTATTTAGGTTCATGGATGTTTTAACTATACTTTAATATTATTATCACGCTTTAAAGTTGTGCGTTCACGAAGCAAGAAGCACCGGTAACATATATACCAACGCGGCTGGCATGACAGGTTTAATGCTCGCTGGGCCAGGCACTGGGTAAGACCGCTTACGTATGCTCGGTATCTGTTAAAGAAATTATGTATGCTCGGTATCTGTCAGGGTAGCATCTCTCCCTGCTGTCGAATTAAGCGTTTTATATTGTCACAGGTGATGGGTATGAGCCATCAACTGTAGGTGGAATCCCTTGGAAGTGAAGAAACAAGAGGTATTTCGCTTCCTGGTCTGAGGGAAAGCAAGACGTCGATTCGCCCCTGTCGGTTATTACGTTCGCGGCACTGCTGGAGGTGCTGGGTAAATGCGCCTCGGCTGCAGATTTTCAGCTGACACACTGAGCTACTTGGAGACAGCTACAGCTCCCACGGCAAGAAGTAGTCGCCGCCTGCGAGAACTATCTCCCGAATACGGTCCACTCTCTCAAGACGAGATGGCAACTTCAACTACCGACCAGGCGAGTCAAACAAACGACGCCTATTCTTTTCTCCCGCATGTTTTTCATGCGCCACAAACACCACGCTTATTTCATGAAGACATTTATGAAGATGTCGATGACTGGCTTGACCATTTCGATCGAGTTGCCAACAACAACAAATGGGATGAAGCTCGCAAGCTGCGGAGAGTTTACTTTGCGTTAGAAGACTCTGCCAAAACGTGGTGTGAGAATCACGAGGGTTACTTTGCGACGTGGCATAAGTTCAGCCGACAGTTTTGTGACGCGTACCGCAGCACTGAAAGATAAGAGAGAGAGGAGCAGGCTATCTCGCCTCGGAACCAACGACCCAACGAGAAAGTTTCGATGTTTGTCGAGGACATGCTTCGACTCTTCAAGCGTGCTGACGCTGCAATGTCCGAGGAAAAGAAGGTGCGGCATTTAATCCGTGGGGTAAAAGAGCTGCTCTTCACCGGACTCGTGCGCAATCCACCGACGACTGTGGCAGAGTTCATAAATGAGACAACCACAATGGAGCGTACTCTCCAGTATCGGTCATCACAGTATGAACGCCACGACGTGACCCCTGCTGCATGCTCTATAGGGGCTGACAGCGAGAAGCATGCCCTCGGAGAGCTCATAAGAAGCGTCGTGTGGGACGAGATGCGCCACCTCCAAGCAGCGGGACCCCAACCAGCCGTAAGTGCTCTCGCAGACTTAATACGAAATAAGATCCGACAGGTGGTCACCCCACTCGTGCCAACAAGGCCTGAGGCCCCTGTGCTGACTTATGGGGCGGCTCTGCGATCCCCTGCACCACATGGCCCTGATCCCACTATGGGGACAATGAATCAGGCTAACCATCGATTCCAGGGCACATCTTCGACTCTGCCACCCGCCTCAAGATTCCCCAGTGCACCAACTTATCGTCCGTCTGGATCGCGACAGAACGCCACAAAGGCCAGCGTGTGGCGTACGTCAGATAACCGTCAACTCTGCTACCACTGTGGCGAAGCGGGTCACGTTTACCGTAATGGCCAGTACCGCCATCTTGGTCTCCGTGGCTTTCACTCTGATGCTCGGTGCCCGCGTTATGGTGAGCGTCCCCACGACATTCAAGCGTACCTTACGGGCCAGCAAGCTGCTCGCCTTGGTCAACGCCCCATCTCAAGATCACCATCACCTTGCCACTCCACGTTACCAAGCATTCCCTCGTCATCTTATACTCCTTGCAGAGGCCGGTCACCGGGTCCCCACAGGCGAAACTAGAAACCGCGTCTCCTGGGAGTGAAGCCGCTTTCCAACAAACTGTCAAAGAGCCTCCCTCGACGCAAAGACCCGACGAAGACCATTCTGACTTTCCAGTCCTTTCCAAAAGTCATAAGACTGTTTCTGCTGACATAACCGTACACGTCGATAATCACGTCGTCACTGCCTTCGTCGACACTGGCGCCGATTATTTGGTTATGAGCAGCGCCCTGGCATCCCAACTGAGAAAGGTTGGGATGCCAGGGCGCTGCTCATAACCCCTTGGCAATGACCGCCATTGCGCACGGCAGGAGGCCACCTCGTCACGCTGACTGGAATGTGCACAGCCCGTGTTCGAGTCTGTGACGTTCACAGGGTCTTTCTTCGTATTACCTGTGTGCTCCCGTCCACTCATTCTGGGGCTGGACTTTCTTCGTGAACACGGCGCAATTATTCACCTACGATACTTGCAGGTGTCGTTCGAGGACCCGTTTCATCCTGAACCGGAAAACGCCCGCTCATCGAGACTGCCCAACGTGTATCTTCCGAATCTGTTACTCTGCCTCCCCGCAGCAGCCGTTTTATCGACGTTGAATGTGACCAAGACGTCCCCGATGCTGTAATCGCATAAGGAAATTTGTCCCTACTTTTTGCACAACGAATCCTCGTTGCCCGAGGTATTGTTCAGCCCAGTAGAAAGCAGGCTTGCCCATTGGTCACGAATTTCAGCGAGGAGTATCGCCATCTTATTAAATACACTGCGATCGCATACCTTGAGGATATTGCCGACGTCCCTGGTCCATCAACATTATCTGCTCTTTCGTCGTGCGACGATTCTCCCATGACATTCGCAAGCACTCTCGACGTAAACCAGGGTCAACCGTCCGCTCAACGAGAACGACTTTTGAAGCTACTCGGCTCATTTCGGGACTGCTTCGCTACGACTTCGAAAGTTAACCAAACACCGCTTGCCAAGCATCGTATCATCGGCAAACCTACTGAGAGACCCATTCGACAGCATGCCTACAGAGTCTCGCAAAAAGAACAAGATCTTATACGCCGACAGGTTCAGCAGATGCTCAAGGACGATGTCATCCAGCCATCGGTTAGTCTCTGGGCGTCCCCTGTTATGTTAGTAAAGAAAAAAGATGGTACCTTGCGATTTTGCGTCGACTACCGAAAGTTGAATAAGATCACGAAGAAAGACGTGTATCCTTTACCACGAATAGACGACTCGCTGGACCGCATTCGCAATGCTCGTTACTTTTCTTCCATGGATTTACGCAGCGGCTATTGGCAAATATCTGTTGATGAGCGTGACCGCGAAAAGACCGCCTTCATTACTCCTGAAGGACTCTACGAGTTCAAGGTACTTCCCTTCGGCTTATGCTCGGCGCCAGCTACATTTCAAGGAATGCTTGACACGGTTCTTTCTGGGCTAAAATGGCAATCGTGTCTTGTCTACCTTGACGATGTGGTCGTCATCTCGGACACGTTTGAGCAGCACGTTCAGCGCTTACAGGAAGTTCTTCAGGCGATTCGAACAGCTGGACTTTCTCTCAAACCTGAGAATTGCCACTTTGAATTCGAGGAACTGAAGTTTCTTGGTCACGTTGTCAGCCACGCCGGTGTACACCCAGACCCTGAGAAAACGAAAGCCGTTGCCGCATTTCCTGTCCAACGGACAAGTGCGACCTCCGCCGATTTCTGGGACTCTGCGCATATTACAGGCGCTTCGTCAAAGGCTTTTCTAAAATCAATGAACCACTAAATGAACTTACGAAAGATGGCGTACCATTTGTTTGGTGTCATGATCAGCACCACGCCTTTGACACGCTACGAAACCAGCTCCAAGCCCCACCTGTACTCAGTCACTTTGACGATAACGCTGCCACAGAGCTACACACGGATGCCAGCAACGTCGGACTTGGAGCTGTACTGGTTCAATGGCAAAATGGCGTAGAGCGCGTGATTGCCTATGCAAGTCGAGCACTATCATCTGCAGAGTAAAACTACTCTGCAACAAAAAAAGAATGCTTAGCTCTTGTTTGGGCTATAACAGTTTCGCCCTTATTTATACGGTCGGCCATTCAGGGTAGTTAGCGACCACCATTTTTTATGCTGGCTAGCCAACCTCAAAGACCCTTCCGGTCGTCTAGCACGCTGGAGCCTTCGGCTGCAAGAATTTGACGTTACAGTCATTCAGAAGTCATAACGCAAGAACACTGATGCTGACTGTCTCTCACGTGCGCCAATTGGGAATACGAACGTGGACGGTGAAGAGGAAGATACATTCCTTTCCTCTGTATCAGCAACCGACTTGTCTCAACAACAACGCGACGACATGGAGCTAAGTCTACTCATTGATTACCTCGAAGGTCGAAAAAGCTATCTTCCTTGAAACTTCGCACGTTCGCTGGCCTCGTTCTGCATCAGGGATGGAGTCCTCTATAAGAAAAATTTCGACCATACCCAGACTACTTACCTACTGGTTGCGCCGACCTCGCTTTGGGACGATATTTTACATGCTTGTCACGACAAACCAACATCAGGGCACCTTGGCTACACGCGCACATTGGAAAGAATTCGCCGCTCATACTACTGCCCCGCCTCGCGAAGACAGTCAAGCAGTACGTCTGCACATGCCGCGACTGCCAACGCCGTAAGACTCCACCTGTCCGACCAGCAGGACTACTACAGCTTATCGCCACGCCGAAGACACCATTCCATCATATTGGCATTGACTTGCTCGGCTCATTTCCCACCTCTCCGTCTGGAAACCAGTGGATTGTGGTTGCCACCGATTATTTATTGCGTTACAGCGAAACAAAGGCCCTGCCCAAAGCTACCGCAGCTGAAATTGCACAGTTTTTCGTCACCAGCATCGTACTTCGTCACGGAGCGCCAGCTGTGATAATTACAGATCGTGGTACAACTTTCACCACAGAGATGCTTCAAGAAGTGCTGAGACTATGTGGTGCAGAACATCGTAAAACCATGGATTATTACCCCTAAATAAACGGACTCACTTACCGGTTGAGCAAGACCATTGCAGATATGCTGTCAGTGTATGTGGCCATTGATCACAAGAACTGGGATGATATACTTCCTTACGCAACTTTTGCTTACAATACAGCAGTCCAAGAGAGTGCAGGGTTCACCCCATTTCGCTTAGTTTATGGTCGAGAGGTCACTACAATGCTCGACGCAGTGCTACTTCCCAACAACTTGAGCATGTTCAACGCGGACGCTGCATTATGCGCTCAACGCGCCGAGGATGCCCGTCAACTGGCCCGACGCCATATTCAGGCTCGCCAAACTGCCGACGCACCGCTACAACCTTAAACACCGTGAGGTTACCTTCCATCCAGGCGATGAAGTTTGGGTGCTGACTCCCATTCGACAACGTGGTCACCCTGAAAAGTTGCTTCGGCGCTACTTCGGCCCTTACAAAATTCTGCGCCGACTCAGTGACGTTACGCATGAAGTTCTCCCTGAGGGCACCTCAACACGTTCCCGTCGGTTTCCACAAAGTAATGTGGTGCATGTGCTAAGGCTCAAGCCATATTTCTCGCGCAATCCATCGAACGTGGACTAACTTACCATGCAATGACTTTTTTTGTCACTTTCGTTTTTTTCTGATTCTCTTGTGTCCTAACTCCTTTCTTTATTGAGTACGTCTATGAAAACAGCCCATTTTTTCCCTTACGACGGAGTTGTAGGATTCTATGGTAGCATTTTTTTCCCATTTTTTTTCTCAATGCTCATTACCAGCATCAAGCCGATGCTTTTCGAGGAGAGGGAATGTCACAGGTAATGGGTATGAGCCATCAACTGTAGGTGGAATCCCTTGGAAGTGAAGAAAGAAGAGCGCTTTTCGTCCGATTTTTGAATTCGGATGTGTACTGTTCTCTGGTGGACCAGCATACAAAATAAACCCCCTCATTCTCTTAGAGCGGGAAGCCCTACGTAGTTGTTTAGGTGTGCCAAAATTCACAGCTACACAGCTAACAATGTTTTGTATCAAGAAGCTCGGATACCCACCCTTGCTTGAGGATTTCGTATTTTAACAGTAAACACCTATTTAAAATTTTCTGAATCCACTTTTAGAATGCGACAATTTGTATTCTTTGCCGAGCCTGGTGTCTTCTTCAATGAGCATTGGTCCCGTGTATATAAATCCTAAGTGCTATTTGTTCCAACACTTCTAGATGCTTTAAATGTTAATATTTTCGAGATAACACCATCTGTCAAACCAATCGGCCAAGTGCAAATAGAATTTGACGATATCTTCCCCAGGAACGCTAAACACTTGCCCTCTAAATATTTGATTGGTTTATTAGAACAACACCTGTCTCAATTAGGTACTAATACAGTAATTGCAACGGATGCATCTGTGAGTGGCGAGAAGGCAAGTATGGGTATTTTTTCTCTCTCATTATTCTGGTCATTTTCATTACGCCTCCCAGATTATACACACATATTTGAAGCGGAATTAACGGCCGTTTTACTAGCTATTCGTAAACTTCCTGCGACTCATTCGACAGCTGTGATAGTGACTGACTCGTATTCCGTGTGTTCATTCTTATCATCGTCGTCGACATCAGCAGCACTAGAGACTTTTAAATCATTAATTCCAGCAAACATTGGTCTAATGCGAATGATATGGGTGCCAGCCCATCGTAGTATATTTATAAACGAGATGGCTGACAAACTTGCGGGAACATCTCTTGATCTTCCGATTGTGCCAATCAAGCCTCCTACAGCTTATGTAACAGCAGCGAGGTTTAGAAAACTTTCCCTTCTTGAAGAATCATCAAAAACCATGATACCGAATCCAGATTTCTCGCACCTGGACTTCACATGGAATAATAAATGGTGTCCCACGCGTAAATTGGAAGTCTTGGTATCAAAATTACGTTGCCGTGTACCACCTCTTAATTTCTACTTAAACAGGTCCGGTCTGGTGCCATCCCCTCTGTACTCAAGCTGTAACGAACCTGAACATATCGACCATTTTCTTATCACACGTCACCGATTCAAAAATCAAAGAAAAAACTGCTTCGAAATTTTATTCAGAAAATTAGGAATATCACTTACTACTCCCAATATTTTGTCTTTTGGGGCCATTTCATTGGGACATGGCGACAGGAACATCTGCGGGGCTCTCTGCGAATTCATATATAACACATGAAGATTACCTTGCTGAGTCAGCCATCAGCTCTCGAATTACTAGTCACACTACCACTTATTATTTAGCTGATACACTGCAATGATTCAACTTTCAGGAGAATTTCTTATAACGATTCCACCACAGATATTCAACAAATTCTATTATTTCTCCCCCCCCCTTTTTTTACCATTGCACCAAATTAATTTCACAGTCAAAACACAGTAATCATATTCCCCTAATCTTGAAAATCTATAGGTATTTACTTGCATTAACCACCGGCTTCTTGGCCAATCCCCCTTAGTGGGTGAAAGCCACAAAAGAAAGGAACAAGCAAGCAAGCAAGCAAGCAAGCAAGCAAGACGTCGATTCGTCGCTGTCTGTTATTACGTTCGCGGCAATATTCAACGACACCGAAACGAACCACGGCACATGCTACAATAAAAAGTATGCTGCAGCTGCGCTGGTAGAAACAGTGCGTGCTCCAGTAATCACGAGCGCCTGCCAGTGAAAATTCCAGTGGTTCTAGTGCTTCGCAGTGCGCACCAGCATCACAGCGGTTGAGCCAGCGCCCCTACCAGTGCGACACAGCTTTTTCGCAGTGCGCCCAGCGAAGGGTCAGTGATTACTAGCGCGCACCAGCGTCTCCAGCGTGTACCAGTGCCAAAAAAACGTACTGGCATCACGCTGTTTTTGCATTAGGGAAACGTGCAAGACTGTGGAAGTTGTTGAAGCTTCTCTGACATCCCATCATTACCAAAACTGAAAAGAGATACACTAGTCGTCGTCTCACACGCGAACAGAAAAGAAACAAGCAACAGCTAATGACAGATCTACAAAACATCTTTATGCCGAAGCCAGTGCCACTACAACAAAACAACTATACAGGTGAAGCAAACCCCAAATTAAACTAAAACTTTGAGGCAGCAGGAATTAGAGCGGTGCTCCACAAATCAAATGTAATAATATCAGCACCGAGACCTAGTGGAGTGACCAACTGAATATAAAATAACCAAGAAACTGAATTCATAGAATTTCTAACCGGATATATTAACCAATGTTGGACAGTAGGGGAAACATCCGACGCGTGGAAAGAAGCTAGGACAATCGTACCAAAACCGAGAAAGTCAATCAACAAACTAAATCTTCGACCCTTCTTATTTTTGTCATGCTTAGCAAAACATATAGAGCATGCATTCCTAAATCGAACCAACAACTATCTTGAGGATGGTGAATACATTCCACACACGATGATAGGCTTCTGTCGTCACCCAGCCACCCAAGACACAATGCTACAGAATAAACACCAAATCATAGACTGCCCCACAAGATCCATACGAGCCAGCCACACTCGGTCTTAACTAATGCAGCTAATGAAACCATTATCGGCCGCATATTGAGCTTAAAAATCGGTGAGCGAGCCTATAATTACGTCAGAAACGTCTTAACGAACAACTAAACAAAACTCAGTTGAGGAGCCTTTACGTCTGATCTCAAAGAATTGGGCTGCAGAGGCAATCCACAAGGCTCTGTTATATTGCAAATGCTCTATATTCTAATCATAATTGAACTACCAAAGGCGCTAGTTTAAATTACAGGAATATACCTCAATATTTACGCGGATAACATCACAATATACGTCAATGACGACAGCGACGGCTACATAGAACAGAGACTCCAAGAAACAATAGGAACAGTTGAGCGATACCTAGAAGGTACAGGACTCATATGCTCCCCGGAGAAATCTGAACTTCTTTACAGGCCAGCAATCAGAAGCAAACCACCCAAGTCAGAGTAAAACAAGCGGCAATACGAGAAATCTAGGATTCATACGCTGGAGGGCAAGGCTATACCGATAGTCCAGAAAATACGGGTACTGGGATTATTTAGCGCGGCTAACAGCACCACCGGTGAGACTATACGCAGAATAAATGCCAAAGTCACGAATGCGATGAGACTCTTTCACAGGCTCACGAATAAAAACCGAGGCATCAAAGAAGTCCACGTAATTTCTCTAATTTAGGCCTTCGTCAAAAGCCACATAACGTATGTAGCAGCATACCACAACTGGCAAAAAGCTTAAAGTAACAAAATAACTGCATTTATCCAGAAGGCCTACAAAAAACGATAGGAATACCTGAATATGCTAGCACTGGTCTACTTCTTCCCCTAGGACTACACAATACGCTTGAAGAGATAAAAACTCAGGACATGTCCAAGCTTGAACGGCTCAATACAACTAAAACGGGAAGAAATATAGTGAGTGGAGTAAGAATCATGTGCTATACCTGTCCAAGATGGTATGAAACATGACATCCCCAATACAATCGCAGCTAAGATTGTCTCTAACCTGATACCGAGAAACATGACACCCATTAATAACACGGACCGCAGAAAACACAGAGCAAAAGCACTGCTCAAGCCACACGGCATGAACAGTAAATCTTCTTGAAGATGCTAGCCCATACCCTGAATGAAAGGCTCACACTGCTGTCGTAAACGACACGTCCGGCCTTTGTAACAATGTGCGCTCTATCATTACAAGTGTGAAGAAAAAGATGTGCCTTTAGCGAGCAGCGTCGCCAACGCCTGGCTCTCTCGGCTCGTGCTTCGGTTCCCTGTGTGCCGGTCTCTACAGAACAGTTCTTCACGCTGCTTCGCCGCTGTCCTTAACGACTAATAAACTCCTTCACATTTGTTGCAGGGTGCTGTTTGTCCCCGTCGCCACACCCTAAAGATGCGAAGCCGCACGCTACTGCCCGTCATGAGTAACAACGCCAACCCATCGGCGTCTTCATCCCAGTTCGTCAACTGCCTTGGCCATCCTAGGCTACTGTACCCGAAGGTCTTCAGCGTTGCGGATGGGACCGACGTGGAAGACTGGCTCGAGCTCTACGAGCTGTTGAGCGCCAATAATAAGTGGGAAGAAGCCGACAAGCTGGGCCACGTCATATTTTATCTCAGTGGCATCGTCTAAATGTGGTTTATTAACCACAAACACATCATCTCCACATGAAGCGTGTTCAAGATGTCATGTGCTGAAGTGTCGGTCAACCGGCTTTCCGCAAGCAGCAGGTAGAACAGCACTTGCGCGTACGCTCTCAGCAGACTGGCGAAAATTTTACCAGCTATATTGAGGACGTCTACGACCTTTGTCGACGCGCGATTGACACCATGCTTAAGTCTGAGAACGTTACACATCCTGAAGGGCATCGACGATGGCGCATTTGAAATGCTCTTGGCTAGGAATCCGAGCGCAGTTTTGGAAGTCGTCAGCTTGTGTCAGAGCTACGACGAGTTGAAGAAGCAACACACTCTGGCTCGGCAGCCTCAGCGTGGTGGTGAGTCATGGTCTAGTTACGACATCATGTCTCACAATTCACTACTGCTTCAGCAAATCCGAGCCTTCATCCGTGAGGAAGTCGCCCGCCATCTTTTCCTAGTGCCCTTTACTCACGAGACCACCACCCGTCTACCGGCCCCGCTTCGCACTGCTATTTCGGAAGAGGTTGCCCAAGCTGTTCCCCTTGCGCACCACGAGCCGCCTCTATCAAGCCGTGTTCACTGTCTGCGTGTCGCTCAGCCAGTAGGCGCTCCTGTCGCCTAACCGCCACCCATGTAGCGCCGGCCGTGCAGCAGCGTCGACCTCAGACGTTCGGTGACTATGCCCGGTCATCGCAACTCGGCAGCCAACCCTTCGCCCTATACGGGCCGGTCTCGTCACCTCGCTGTGCCCCTACTGACCACCTTGACTTCCAGCCGCAGCGCGCAGCTTCTCCTCATCGGCGTTTGTTCTCCCCCATGCATCGCCGGCCCGGACCCTCCGACCAGGAAAACTAAGCACCGCAATTCAAGAGGCAAGAACTGCGCCATTTTCGAACGGTCTAAGCCCTCACTTCTCTCCTGCTAACGTGGTTGCAGTAACTGTTGACGGTTATTGTACTTTCGCCCTTTTAGACAACGTCACCACTGTTTTCGTTATTGCTGCTAATCTCTGCTGTTTATTACGCAAAGTCACGACGTCACTTTCGGGACTGTCGCACCACACCGCAAGCGCACAGCAAGTTACGCGCCTGGCATGTTTGAAGGACTCATGGATAATGTGCTACGTGGCCTCAAGTGAAATATGTGCCTCTGTTACCTGGACGACGTCATGGCTTTCTCCCATGACTTTCCTACGCATCTCCTTCGCCTCAGGCACGTTTTGGCTTGTCTGACCAACGCTGGCCTGCAGCTTAACCTAAAAAAAATGCCGCTTCGCTGCACGCGAGCTCGTCATCTTCGGCCCATCGTTTTCAAGCACGACGTATTACCTAACCCAGCAAAACTTCGAGTAGTCGCAGAATTTCTCAAGCCAATGACCATGAAAGAAATTCGCAGTTTTGTCGGCCTACGCTTCTATTTCCAGCGATTTGGTCGGAATTTTTATCCATTATGTCACCATTAACCCAGCTTCTTCACGGTGACGTGAACCTCTCCTCATGGTCTCCTGCATGTGACGTTGCCTTCACTACTCTGCGCCGTCTGCTCCCCTCCCCACCTATTCTTCGCCAGTTCAACCCGACGGCTTCTACCGAAGGTCACACCGACGCCAGCGGCGTCTTGCTAGGCTTGCTAGGCGCGGTCCTTGCTCAACGTAAGCCCGGCTATTCAGAATACGTTGTAGCCTACGCTAGCCACATTCTGACGAAATCCGAAACTTATTACACGGTGACAAAAAAAAGAAGTGTTTGGCTCTGGAGTGGGCGCTTGGAAAGTTCCGGCCGTACTTATACGGCCGCCCGTTAGATTTAGTAATTGATGACCACGCTCTTTGCTGGCTCTCTGCGTTGAAAGACCCTTCTGGCCGCCTTGTGCGATGTGCATTCCGCATCCAGGAGTACGACATTTGCGTCGTATACCGCAGCGTACGCATACACTCTGATGCTGATGTCCTATCCCGCTCACCTTTACCACTAGATTCGACGTGCGGAAACACTTGCCTCCAGACCTTGTCACCGCTAAATCTCGACTCGATTGCCACCGAACAACATCGAGAAATACAGATCGTATCTCTTCTTGAATATCTATCTGGCATGCCCAACCTTCCAGTGTTTCGATCCCTCCGACGTTAAGCTTTCCATTTCGCCATCCGCGATCAACTTCCTCGTCGACGAAACTACGCTCCCGATGGAATGCCTCCTACAGCTTATGTAACAGCAGCGAGGTTTAGAAAACTTTCCCTTCTTGAAGACTCATCAAAAATTATGATACTGAATCCAGATTTCTCGCACCTGCACTTCACATGAAATAATAAATGGTGTCCCACGCGTAAATTGAAAGTCTTGATAACAAAATTACGTTGCTGTGTACCACCTCTTAATTTCTACTTAAGCAGGTCTGGTCTGGTGCCATACCCTCTGTGCTCAAGCTGTAACGAACCTGAACATATCGACCATTTTCTTTTCACATGTCACCGCTTCAAAAATCAAAGAAAAAAATGCTTCAAAATTATAGTCAGAAAACTAGGAATATTTATTTATTTATTTATTTATTTCGACATACTGCCAATCCCATCAGGGATTTTAGCAGGAAGGGCGTGAACATAAAAATTTGAATAGGTACACATTAAAGACATACATCGCGATAAAGTACAGAATGAAACTGACAGAATCGGATCATTTAACAATTTCAGATCAAAGAAGGCATAAAACATTAGTGTAAAGAAAAGTTGTCAGAAGAAAATAAATGCAGCGACTTGGTTGACACATTGGTTGACATATTGGCATATGCATCAAGAAACACAACAAGAAATTACAGCAATAAGAAACTACCCTACAATATGGCGAAGTATTTCAAGGAAGGGCAAATTTATACACACTGAAAAACAGAAACATGTTCAAGAATCAACAGAGCGATTTCTCTTCACCTGGATTCAGTACTAAAAATTGCTTAAAGAAAAAATATGATGACATGATACTTCGCTCGTACAATGTTCACACGAACACACATATTAAAATCAACCAGGTGATTTCGTTTGCATAATACAAAGTTCATTTTCGACAAGGGTTAGAAATTTTGCTAATTCGGTAGTGCTGGAGATACTCGGATTCAGTTTATTCCATTCATTAGTGGCTAACAGAAAGAATGAGTACTTAAAGCAGTTTGTGTTGAAGGAGTATTTGTTAAGTCTCATTGGGTGTTTTTGGCGTGTTGTTCTAGTTTGATCAAACGTAAGATACGTGGATACATCAATGTTTAAATGACCATGTATTAATTCATGTATGAATTTTGCACGTGCTAACCTTGTTCTATTCATTAGAGTAAGTAATTAAGATTTTTTCATTAGTTTAGTCGGATAATCTGTATGTCTCTGCTTGTTGTAAATGAACCTCATAGCTTTCCTTTCTATTCCTTCCAGTTTCGTGATTTGCTGTTTTGTGAATGGTGACCAAATAATATTAAAAATATCACTTAATCTTCCCAATATTTTGTCTTATGGGGCCACTTCATTGGGACACAGCGACAGGAACATCTGCGGGACTCTCTGCGAATTCATATATAACACAAGAAGATTACCTTGCTGAGTCAGCGCTCAGCTCTCAAATTTTACTAGCCACACTACCACTTAATATTTAGCTGATACACTGCATTGATTCAACTTTCAGGAGATTTTGATATAACGTTCCACCTCAGTTATTCAAAAATTCTATGATTTCTCTCTCCCCCTTTTTTTTTCGATGCGCCAAATTATTTTCACTGTCAAAACACAGTAATATATTTCCCCTAGTCTAGAAAATCTATAGGTATTGGCTTGCATTAACCACCGGCTTCTTGGCCAATCCCCCTTGGTGGGTGAGAGCCACAAAAAAAAAAAAAAAGGAACAAGCAAGCAAGCAAGGCTGCCGGTGGCTACTGGTCATTACACGCAGTTTACGATCGCAAGTATGCGCCTTTCTTCACGACGATCCTCAATGTGGCTGCGCCGGGGAGTTCAAAGCATATGAACGCCTTCGTCACTATTACAGGTGTGGCAAGTACAAATTTGTACGCAAATTTGTCCAGTGCTGTCCTCACTGCCAGCGACGCAAATCATCATCGCTACGTGCGACTGGCGCATTGCAGCCACTTTCATGCACTGCCAAGCCATTTGATCGCGTCGGCGTTGACCTCTACGGCCCTCTTCCATTGAGACCAGATGTCAATCGGTGAAATATAGTGGAGGTTGACGACTGACACGCTACACCGAAACAGCCGCTTTGCCTAGCGCTACCACTCAGGTTGTCGCCTTTTTCATATTACGTCGCTTTATCCTTCGACATGACACACCTCGAGAGCTCCTTAGTCACAGAAGCCACGCTTTCCTCTCCGAGCGCGTGGAAACTCTGCTTCCGGAATGCCACGTTATTTATCAGAAAACGACAGCATAGCACCCGCAGGCTGACGGCCTAATGGAACGGTTTAACCGCACGCTAGGTGATATGCACTCAATGTACGTGACATCTGATCGTAGCAACTGGACCGTGTTCTCCCATACGTCACGTCCGCATATACCAGTGCAATACAAACAACTACGAGATTTTCACCTTTCTTTCTAATTTACGGACGTGAGCCTTCCTATACAATTGATACACTACTTCATTACCGTCCTGATGCTTCCGAGTGCCCACCTATTTCCGATACTGTTCGACAGGCTCAAGAGTGCCGCCAGCTAAGCCGTACGTTCACCTCGGACGAGCAGCAACACCAGAAAGAACACCGTAAACCACCCTTACAGATCTCAGCTGTGCCCCAGAACCTCTGGTGTGGCTCGGCATCTCATACCAAACTCCGGGACTCTCGTCGAGACTTGTCTCCTGGTACGAGGGGCCTTACACCGTTTTGGAGAAATTCTCTCCAGTTAATTTCCTAATTGAGCCAGGTTCCCGATCGGACGACATGTGCCGGCGTGCACGTGACATCGTCCACGCTTTCCGCATGAAACCGTAACATGAGCCTCTGCGTGAAACTTCTTAGATTGCCAGAATGACTCCTTTTTCAGCGGGGTTGATTGTGAAGCAGATGTGCCTGCAGCGAGCAGCATCGCCAACGCCTGGCTCTCTCGGCTCGTGCTTAGGTTCGCTGCTGTGCCGGTCTCTGCCGAACGGTTCTTCACGCTGCCTCGCCGCTGCCCTTAGCGACTACTAAACCTCTTCACACAAGCAATATTGCCATGTTCCTTTCCTCAAGTTTTCCTACCTCCCTGTTACGCTACGTTCAGCGCAAACCACGCTGACGATGTTCGAGAGGCTTCGAGGCTGTGGTGGATCGTTTTGTTCACATTATGCCCACTTCGTGAACAATACAGATTATTCGAGAACCTGCGTCGCCACTAGCGATCACGCTAGAATATTAGATGGAAAGAGTATATATGCCGACACGCTTCGCCACATGTCAGTTGATCGACGGCCGACGCTCTGCTCGCCGCTACCAGTGCCAGTATCTCACTGTAATCTAACTTTCCTTTTACGTGGCCACAAGTTCAGCCCAAGTAAACAGGTTATTATTCAACTTCCAGTCTGCTGCCTTCATCCACGTCACGACCCCGTGACATCTGGGGGAGGTGCTTCCCGTCGAAGTACCGAACGCCCCCCTCCAGTCGAGAGCCAAGCCCCAACCGTGAACCAAACGTCCCCACCAACCAGGACCTTCGAGCAAGCCGGCGGTAACAAGGGCTACCGCCGGAGTACGGGGCTCTACCCGATAACAGTCGCAAGCTCAAGGCCACCACCACTACAGCATCAACTATTAGAGCCCCTGTACCAATACCCACTATGGTCGTAATGGTCCAGCCGAAGCTGCTACCCATCTTCCACGGATCTTCATTTGAAGAACCGGAGACCTGGCACGAGACGTATGACCGAGTAGCAGCTTTGAACCAGTAGGGCCCCGAAGAATAGCTGTGCCGCGTCTACTTCTACCTGAATTCGCGGCGAGGACCTGAATCGAGAATCGGGAGTCTGAACTTTGCTCCTGAGATGTCGTTCACGGCCCATTCCTGGAAACTTCCTTGAGCGTCACCCGCAAAGAAAGGGCCGCTGCTTGCTGGAGACCCGGTTGCAGTAGCCAAACGAAAATATCACCATCTTCACAGAAGAGATGAAACTCATTCGGAAGGCCAATCATGCCATGGCTAAGGACAAGAAGCTCCGCTTCCTCATGCGGGGTGCGAAGCAAGAGTTGTTTGCGGGACTTGTTCGCAACGCACCCAAGACTCTTGACGAATTCCTTACCGAGGCCACAAAGCCCATGCCCTCAGCACGGACGACGGGCGTGAAACGATCCAACAAATCGTGCGGGAGGATTTCATGAGCGTGTTGCCTTCGTCGCACTCTCAAGTGAATTGAATGACCGATACTGTCCACAAAAAAGTTCGGCAATCACCTGGAGTTTCCGAAGCTTCGCAGCTTCAGTCAGAAGTGATGAGTTACGCTGCTGCAACCCGAAGCTACGCTCCTCCTTCACGCCCACCTCAAGAGCCCGCACCATCGCAGTTCCGCCGCAAGCGACCGCTGCCGTCGACGCCATACCACTCACCCGCAAGCCAGTGCTACGCTTCTGGGGAAACCAACGTGTGGCATGCCCCCGACGTCTCTACTACCACTGAGGAGAAGCAGATCACACCTACCGCCAGTGACACTACCGTCAAATGAGACTGCGTGGTTTCGCCGTAGATGCGCCGCTTCCACAGCGGAGGGAAAGTCCTCGCGACTTCGCCGACTACCTCGCAGCAGCGCAGTGGACAACCCGAGGAACTTTCCGTTCGCCATCACCCGGCCGCTACATGTTGCCTCACTGCCGGCCATATACTGGCCCGACCCGGTCTTGTCTCCTAACCCTTATTTGGGAAACTAAGGGCAGCAACCACTGGAGGTATGGTCGCTGTGTACGAACTACCAAAGATCCTCTGACGACGACACCACGATGGTACTATTTGTACACCGCGCGAACCAGGCAAAACCCTGACGACGAAACCTTCTGTACTGTTTACGACCTAAAGACGCAACATGGAAGCAGCAGAACAAGCCGACGCAGCCATGACCCGACGCTATGACCTAACTGCAACACGAGACGACGAACTAGAAACTTCGACGTTCTTATCGACGGCCACACTATAACAGCGCTCGTCAACTCGGTAGCCGACTATTTAGTCATGAGTGGAGCGTTTGCTACGAAGATAAAGAAAGCCAAGCACGGCCGAGAAGGCCCTGAAATAAAAGGAGCTGGAGGCCACCTACTAACGCTGAAAGGAATCTGCACTGCGAGAGTTTGCTTTAACAACCGGATTCACCCCGCAAGCTTCGTAGTACTACACCGGTGCTCGAGAGCCTGTACAAAATCACGAATACGAGTATCTTCTCCCACGAACAGACGACACTTATGATCGACCCCACAACGCGAGGAATTTTCGTCAATGAACCTCAAGACAGGCCATTGGCTAATTGAAGTTGACGAGAGAGACCGTAAAAAGACGACTTTTTAGCACTAGACGGCCTCTTTGAATTTAAGGTGAAGCCATTTGGTCTTTGCTCAGCCCCGGCAACTTTCCAACGCGTTATGGATACCGTACTGGCTGGACCAAAGTGGCAGACTTGCTCGTTAACTTGAACTATGCTATTGTGTTTTCCTCAAGCATGGACGATTATCTCCACAGGTCTTGATTGCTTGAAGTACAACTTCAAGGCGCCGGACTCACCCTCAAGCTAAAGAAGTACAGCTTTGCGTACGCGGAACTTAAGCTCTTGGGCCGCGTGATAAGCAAGTCTGATGTACGCCCCGACCAATAGAAGACAAGAATCATTGCTGCATTCCCTCTACCCGCCGCCAAGAAAGCCGACCATTGATTTCTCGGCCTCTGCGCTTATTACAGGCGGTTCATAAAAAATTCACTCAGATCGCCGAGCCACTCACTAACCTTACTAGGTGCGACGTGCAATTCAAGTGGAAAGCGCCGCAGCAAGAATCATTTTAAGTAATAAAGCGACGCCTGCTGACGCCTCCATTGCTTGCGAATTTCCAGAAATTCACCAAAACAGAAATACATACCGATGCAAGCAGTCTAGGACTCGGCGCCGTTCTTGTGCAGAGGACTGACGGGCAGGAAAGGGTCATCGGTTATGGCAGCCGCTCGCTATCTAATGTGAAGGCCAACTATTCTTCAGCAGAAAAGGAGTGCTTTGTCATCATTTGAGCTACTTTTGTGTTTCGTCCCTACCTTTACGGCAGGCCCTTCAATGTTGTAAGCGACACTACGCCTTTTGTTGGCTGGCAAACTTAAAAGACTTTCGGGTCGGCTTGCAAGATGGAGCCTGAGACTGCAAGAATTCGACATTTCCGTCGTTTACGAGTCCGCAAGAAAGCACTGCGATGCCGACTGCTTGTCTCGTGCCCCCGTCGATGCACCCCCGTAGGATGGCCAGGATGATGACAGCTTCTTAGGGACCGTAAGTGCCGATGACTTCGCTGAACGACGAGCCGATTCGGAACTCAAGGGCCTTGTTGAATACCTCGAGGGCAGTGCTGCCATTGTCCGAAGGTATTTAAGCGAAGGGTGACGTCGTTTATCGTACAAAACGGTGTTACCCGAAAGAAGAACTTCTCGGCACGTCGAGCCAAGTATCTTGGCTCGACGTGCCGAGATTGTCAGTGAGTCTTGCCGAGGTTGTCAGTGATGGAAGACACTACCGACTAGGCGATCTGGACTTCTACAGCCCATCGAGCCACCACGCTTCCCATTCCAGCAAATCGGCATGGACCTGCTAGGGCCATTTCCCACTTCGACTTCAGGAAACAAAAAGAGCATCAACGCTACCACCTACTTCAAACGCTATGTAGAGACAGGGGTCAGACCTAGGGGCACTGTCTGAGGTAGCCAAGTTTTCAGTTGAAAATAAAATTCTACTTAACGGCGCGCCGGAGGTCATCATCACTGACAGAGGTACGGTCTTTACGGCGGGGACATAACGCAGGTGACTCTGAGGTAAAGCCAGACAAATCATCGCCGCACCACCGCCTACCATCAACAGATCATTGCCGACATGCTGGCTATGTACGTCGACATCGAACACAAAACGTGGGACGCCATCCTTCCGTACGTGACGTTCGCATACAACACTGCAGTACAAGAGATGGCGCAGATGTCGCCATACAAATCGGTCTACGGAAGAAACCCGGCAACGACGCTCGATGCCATGATGCCAAACGTCGCTGATGAAAAAAATATCGACGTCACTGTCTACCTTTAGCGCGCGGAAGAAGCGCGTCAACTCGCCCGCCTGCGCACCAAGAATCAGCAGGCGGCGGACAGCCGCCACTACAATCTTCGATGGAGCTTCGTGGAGTACCAGCTCGGTGACCGTGTCTGGGTATGGATGGCGATAAGCCGACGTGAACAGAGTGAAAAACTTCAGCGACGGTACTTCGAACCGAACACAGTAGCTCAACGTCTCGGCCCACTCGTCTACGAGGTTGTCCCTGACGGCGTTATTAACTCTCAATGACGCCGTGCTCGACCTGAAGTCGTCCACGTAGTGCGCCTCAAGCCATTTCATGCGCGAACCTGAGGACTGTAATTTCTTGCTGTTACGTGTGTTGATTGTCTTTATTATTGTACATTCGTCTTTTTTTAAAGCATTGGGAGGATGCCTTTTTCAGAGCGGGGGGAGGCGATGCCACGTTCCTTTCCTAAAGTTTTGTTATCCCCCCGTTACACTACGTTCAGCGCGAAGCGCGCCTAAGATGTTCGAGAGGCTTCGAGGCTGTAGTAGATTGTTTTGTTATGATTACGCCCATTTCGAGAATAATACAGATTATTCGAGAACCTAAGTAGCCGCAAGCGATAATGCTAGAATATTTGATAGAAAAGGTATAAATGCCGACACGCTTCACCGATTCTCAGTTGATCGATGGCCGACGCTCTGCTCGCCGCTACCAGTGCCAGTATCTCGCTGTAATCTAACTTTTCGCTCACATGGCCACTAGTTCGACGCGAATAAACAGTTTGTTACTCGACCTGCAGTCTACTCTCTTAATCCACATCATGACCTCGTGACAATATTGAGGAGGCTGAGGAGGTAGCCATAGCCATCACTTTCAACAAACAAACATTCAAATGAGCGGTTTGCAACTAGCTATCAGATATTTCGAGCAAGGACGAAGTTCACAACAAGCCCCCAGAATTCTTGTTAATAGCCGAGAACTGCACAAAGTGGATGAACCCTAATGCCTAGCATGTTTTCCGGCGCACACAGAAACTGATACATCTAATCCGAACGAGCTGGCTCTTGAGTTGTCGGAAGAATTAACCCGCCGCGCAACCCGACCACACCGCTTGGTGATCATCCTTGGTGCCACCGCCGTACCACACAAAGACCAATTTACAAGCTACACAGAATAAATGCAGCACTACAGAGAAGCAAACTCGAAAGAATATAAAAAAGTGTAGCTCGTTACATATGTAACTCATATGGGCGTTTCTCAATTACTGAACTCATTGAACGATCGGGGTTGCCCTCAGTTAGCACTGCAGGTAGAATTTGCCAACTAAAGTGATTTTACCAAATATTCAGATGACGTTAACGCATAGCCTCCTTTCCCATTATCAATAATTTTTCAGGGTTACGCAACCAGGCAAAGACATTCTTTCACGATAACACCTTCATTTGTACAAAATAACTGCTTCGAATACTCTTTTTTCCCGAGAACTATTGTTGACTGGAATAACGTGCCTGAAATAAATGTAACACAAGCCTCGATTTCTTTGTTTGAAAATTAATGGCAGTAGTTCGTTAACACCGTTGAATATACTTCTCTTTTATTGTTTGCTCCAAATAATTCCGTAAGTTTGTTCAGTCGGACAAGGTTTCTCCTTGAAATTTTGTTCTTTTTGTGTTTATTCAGCTCGTACTTGTACTCTTCCATTTTACCGTTGCTATTAGCTGTTAAATTACGTAACATTTTGTGCAATTTCTAAGCCTAATTGTATTACCTGCATGTATTGTATTTTCCAGTTCACTTAGTTTCTTTGTGTATAGTTGTGCCTTTTTTAGAATATGAGGCATCAATGTTTCACACCTGCTATAGTCACTGCTTGAGACCACAGTATCAATAAATAAATAAATAAATAAATAAATAAATAAATAAATAAATAAATAAATAAATAAATAAATAAATAAATAGGTTCATTTAAATAAATTCATTTAAATAAATAAAACATTCATGCTCTGGCCCGCTCGAGCCAGGCCCGGTGTTTTTGAATACGGCCCGTACACGGCCCAGGCCCGAAAGTTTCGGGCCCACCGCAGCCCATTTCAGCCAGTTATGCCTTGCTCATAAACAAAACACTGTCCACTCTTCGGTTATATCATTGAGACCTTCCTCACACAAGATGTATCTGAAACTTGTTTAGCGTCCCGACTGTGACTAATATACTTTGTACATTCTTGGGCAAAACACTCCCAACATTCTTGCGAAATAACTACACAGTAATTGATACCTGATTTTAGTCATAGATGGCTGTCTCCTGTACCCAGTGCTACTAACACAGTCTTATTTTCGCCTTTAAAGAGCGACTACAAAATGTACTACCATCAAAAATAGAAAAAATTGCACACATCTATAGCATTTATTTATTTATTAATTTATTTATTTATTTAAGGAATACTGCAGACAGTTTTTCACCATCCTAGCAGGAGAGGGTTACATAAGGTTCCTAACATAGAGGTCAAAACTAGAAGAAGTCGGAGCGTGCACGCAGTCGGAAGGCAGTGAATTCCAGTCTTCAATGGTTCTTACAAAAAGGAGTACTTGAATGTGTTATTTTTACGAGCATATGGTCTGACAGTTTTGAATGATTTAACCTTGCTGAGCGCTGAGGAGGTGGCAGAATGTACAATTCTTTATTTAAACCAGATTTATTGTTGTATAGTTTATAACAGAAGACTAACATTGCAATTCTTCGCCTACATTCCAGTGGTTCCAGCTCACATTTATTTAACACTTCAGAAACGGAGGAGAGGCGCCTAAGGTCTGAAAAAATGAACCGTGCACTTAGCCGCTGAATCTTTTCCACTTTATCTATGTCTTTCTTTAAATATGGGTCCCACGCAAGAGATGCGTATTCTAGCATTGGTCGAACTAGGGTTTTATAGGCTGCAAGTTTAACTTTCCAATCACATGACCTCAGCTTCCTTCTTAAGAAGCATAGCTTCTTTTAGGCCTTGACGCAAACGTTGTCGATGTGAGCGTCCCAGCTGTTTCGTAATAATGGTCAATCCCAAATATTTTACGGTATTAACAAATTCAATTCTTTCGTTACGGACATGGTATTTATAATTAAGAGGAGTTTTCTTGTGTGTTACTGTAAGAGCGCAAGTTTTTGAGTAGTTAACAATCATCTGCCACCTCTCACACCAGTCAGCAATTTTGCACAAGTTTTCGTTAAGCAATGATTGATGCAAGGGGCTACTGACAGTTGTATAAATAACACAGTCGTCTGCAAACATTTTCACAGTCACTCCCGCATCAATATCATCGCAAATATCATTCTCATAGATCAAGAACAAGAGTGGTCCCAAGAGCGATTCCTGGGGCACTCCTGACAATACATCAAGGTTTTGTGATTGGCAGCCGCTAATTTCTACAAACAGCATTCTGTTTTTCAGATACGCAGAACTCCAGTCCACGAGGCGGGGAGCAATTCCTACACGCTGCATTTTTCGTATCAGTAAAGAGTGCGGTACCCTATCAAAGGCTTTTGATAGGTCCAAAAATATTGCATCTATTTGTTTTCTGTCATTGATAGCATCAGCGAAGTCGGGTATGACTGATACGAGCTGGGTCGTCGTTGATAACTTTTTTTCTAAACCCGTACTGGAAGCTGCCTAATATGTTTTTTGATTCTAAGAACGACGTTAGCTGGCTGCAGAGGATGTGCTCAAGTAGTTTACAGCAACTACTGATTAATGATATTGGCCTGAAGTTCGAAGCGAGCAGTTTGCTTCCATTCTTGTGGACTGGGACAATTTTTCCACACAACCAATCAGAAGGTAGGCATCCGTCATCCAAAGATTTATTGAACAAAATATATAAGTAATGTGAAATAATGTCCGCATAACGCTTCAAAAAGGCATTAGGGATACCGTGAGGGCCAGAAGACTTCTTGGTATCAAGTTTTAGAAGAAGAAGGCGAATACCATTTACATTTAAATCTATATCCGGCATTACGTTGGGCGAAAGAGGAGATGGTTCCGTCGGATTATTGGTTAAACTCTGTTGACGGAACACACTGTGGAATGCTCTGTTTAGCTCATTAGCAATTGCGTAAGGATCAGTAACTACGCAGCCGCCAACGCAAAGCTGTTCAACAGATTTTTTGTTTCCGGACAAGTATCCCCAAAACTTTTGCGGAGCGTTTTCCTTGAAGTTAACAAGTGTCATTCAAAAAAAAAAATAATCTCGAAGGGTTTGTATTTTGTGCTTCAGTGTTACTGAGAGGGAAGATATGGCCTGGTTATCTTTACGCGCTGCTTTACGTTTTCTTGATATTGTTCTTTTCAATTGTATTATATCACGTTATCCAGGGGTTGCACCGTTAATTTTCCTGAAATTTCGGTACGAATTTATCAAAACACGGTGCAGTAACGTTTTTAAACCTATTCCACAGACTTAATACGTCTCCTCCTGCCTCAAAGTCACCGAAGCACAAATTAAGTTTATCTATAATAGCTTCGTCCTCCGCAGCAGAAAAAATTTCAGATGCATCTTGTGTGAGGAAGGTATCAATGATATAACCGAAGAGTGGACAGTGTTTTGTTTATGAGCAAGGCATAACTGGCTGAAATGGGCTGCGGTGGGCCCGAACCTTTCGGGCTGGGCCGTGTACGGGCCGTATTCAAAAACACCGGGCCTGGCTCGAGCGACCCAGAGCATGAATGTTTCGGGCCGGGTCAGGCTTGGCATGGAAAAATAGGTTCATGCAGTGCTCTAATGCCAATTAGTACAACCTATGCCACAGGGGAGTTAAGCACCAGCCAGGTGATTAAGTATGAATCTGGACACCAACACGGCCCGCGGCCTGTTGGTGTCCTGACAACTTCTTCTGAGGCACGTGTTTTATAGCCCCATTTTTGTTTTGTTTTCTTCTGTTTCACTTGCCAGGTCATGCGACAGAACTGGTGTATATGTACCTACCTTTCTTTCGAATAAACTTTAGTTGTGATTAGACGCTCTTGGTCTGTCCAATTTCCTGTTGTAGTGGCCTTCTCCGAGTGCATGTTTTTATTCATTAAAAAGATGAACTTCTTTCCTGTCTGGGCTCGGGTGAGATGAGAGAAAGATGCGCCTTGAATATTTATTTATTTATTTATTTATTGATACTGTGGTCTCAAGCAGTGACTATAGCAGGTATGAAACATTGATGCCTCATATTCTAAAAAAGGCACAACTATACACAAAGAAACTAAATGAAGTGGAAAATACAATACATGCAGGTAATACAATTAGGCTTACAAAATGAACAAAATGTTACGTAATTTAACAGCTAATAGCAACGGCAAAACGCAAGAGTACAAATACGAGCTGAATAAACACAAAAAGAATAAAATTTCAAGGAGAAACTTTGTCCGACTGAACAAACTTACGCAATTAATTGGAGCAAACAAAAAAGAGAAGTATATTCAACGGTGTTAACGAACTACTGCCATTAATTTTCAAACAAAGAAATCGAGGCTTGTGTTACATTTATTTCAGGCACGTTATTCCAGTCAACAATAGTTCTCGGGAAAAAAGAGTATTCGAAGCAGTTATTTTTTACAAATGAAGGTGTTATCGTGGAAGAATGTCTTTGGTTGCGTAACCCTGAAAAATTATTGATAATGGGAAAGGAGGCTATGCGTTAACGCCATTTGAATATTTGGTAAAATCACTTTAGTTGGCAAATTCTACCTGCAGTGCTAACTGAGGGCAACCCCGATCGTTCAATGAGTTCAGTAATTGAGAAACGCCCATATGAGTTACATATGTAACGAGCTACACTTTTTTATATTCTTTCGAGTTTGCTTCTCTGTAGTGCTGCATTTATTCTGTGTAGCTTGTAAATTGGTCTTTGTGTGGTACGGCGGTGGCACCAAGGATGATCACCAAGCGGTGTGGTCGGGTTGCGCGGCGGGTTAATTCTTCCGACAACTCAAGAGCCAGCTCGTTCGGATTAGATGTATCAGTTTCTGTGTGCGCCGGAAAACATGCTAGGCATTAGGGTTCATCCACTTTGTGCAGTTCTCGGCTATTAACAAGAATTCTGGGGGCTTGTTGTGAACTTCGTCCTTGCGCGAAATATCTGATAGCTAGTTGCAAACCGCTCATTTGAATGTTTGTTTGTGAGAAGTGATAGCCATGGCTATGGCTACCTCCTCAGCCTCCTCAATATTGTCACGAGGTCATGATGTGGATTAAGAGAGTACACTGCAGGTCGAGTAACAAACTGTTTATTCGCGTCGAACTAGTGGCCATGTGAGCGAAAAGTTAGATTACAGCGAGATACTGGCACTGGTAGCGGCGAGCAGAGCGTCGGCCATCGATCAACTGAGAATCGGTGAAGCGTGTCGGCATTTATACCTATTCCATCAAATATTCTAGCATTATCGCTTGCGGCTACTTAGGTTCTCGAATAATCTGTATTATACTCGAAATGGGCGTAATCTTAACAAAACAATCTACTACAGCCTCGAAGCCTCTCGAACATCGTAGGCGCGCTTCGCGCTGAACGTAGTGTAACGGGGGGATAACAAAACTTTAGGAAAGGAACGTGGCATCGCCTCCCCCCGCTCTGAAAAAGGCATCCTCCCAATGCTTTAAAAAAAGACGAATGTACAATAATAAAGACAATCAACACACGTAACAGCAAAAAATTACAGTCCTCCGGTTTGCGCATGAAATGGTTTGAGGCGCACAACGTGGACGACTTCAGGTCGAGCACGGCGTCATTGAGAGTTAATAACAGCCGTCAGGGACAACCTTGTAGACGAGTGGGCCGAGACGTTGAGCTACTGTGTTCGCTTCGAAGTACCGTCACTGAAGTTTTTCACTCGGTTCACGTCGGCTTATCGCCATCCATACCCAGACACGGTCACCGAGCTGGTACTCCACGAAGCTCCATCGAAGATTGTAGTGGCGGCTGTCCGCCGCCTGCTGATTCTTGGTGCGCAGGCGGGCGAGTTGACGCGCTTCTTCCGCGCGCTAAAGGTAGACAGTGACGTCGATATTTTTTTCATCAGCGACGTTTTGCATCACGGCATCGAGCGTCGTTGCCGGGTTTCTTCCGTAGACCGATTTGTATGGCGACATCTGCGCCATCTCTTGTACTGCAGTGTTGTATGCGAACGTCACGTACGGAAGGATGGCGTCCCACGTTTTGTGTTCGATGTCGACGTACATAGCCAGCATGTCGGCAATGATCTGTTGATGGTAGGCGGTGGTGCGGCGATGATTTGTCTGGCTTTACCTCAGAGTCACCTGCGTTATGTCCCCGCCGTAAAGACCGTACCTCTGTCAGTGATGATGACCGCCGGCGCGCCGTGAAGTAGAATCTTGTTTTCAACAGAAAACTTGGCTACCTCAGACAGTGCCCCTAGGTCTCACCCATGTCTCAACATGCCGTATGAGGTAGGTGGTAGCGTTGATGCTCTTTTTGTTTCCTGAAGTCGAAGTGGGAAATGGCCCTAGCAGGTCCATGCCGATTTGCTGGAATGGGAAGCGTGGTGGCTCGATGGGCTGTAGAAGTCCAGCTGGCCTAGTCGGTAGCGTCTTCCATCACTGACAATCTCGGCACGTCGAGCCAAGATACTTGGCTCGACGTGCCGAGAAGTTCTTCTTTCGGGTAACACCGTTTTGTACGATAAACGACGTCACCCTTCGCTTAAATACCTTCGGACAATGGCAGCACTGCCCTCGAGGTATTCCACAAGGCCTTTGAGTTCCGAATCGGCTCGTCGTTCAGCGAACTCATCGGCACTTACGGTCCCTAAGAAGCTGTCATCATCCTGGTCATCTTATGGTGGTGCATCGACGGGGGCACGAGACAAGCAGTCGGCATCGTAGTGCTTTCTTGCGGACTCGCAAACGACGGAAATGTCGAATTCTTGCTGTCTCAGGCTCCATCTTGCAAGACAACCCGAAAGTCTTTCAAGTTTGCCAGCCAACAAAAGGCGTGGTGTCGCTCACAACATTGAAGGGCCTGCCGTAAAGGTAGGGGCGAAACACAAAAGTAGCTCAAATGATGACAAATCACTCCTTTTCTGCTGCAGAATAGTTGGCCTTCACCTTAGATAGCGAGCGGCTGCCATAACTGATGACCCTTTCCTGCCCGTCAGTCCTCTGCACAAGAACGGCGCCGAGTCCTAGACTGCTTGCATCGGTATGTATTTCTGTTTCGGTGAATTTGTCGAAATGCGCAGCAATGTAGGCATCAGCAGGCGTCGCTTTAATACTTAAAATGATTCTTGCTGCGGCGTTTTCCACTTGAATTGCACGTCGCACCTAGCAAGGTTAGTGAGTGGCTCGGCGATCTGAGTGAATTTTTCATGAACCGCCTGTAATAAGCGCCGAGGCCGAGAAATCAATGGTCGGCTTTCTTGGCGGCGGGTGGAGGGAATGCAGCAATGATTCTTGTCTTCTGCGGGTCGAGGCGTACATCGGACTTGCTTATCACGCGGCCCAAGAGCATAAGTTCCGCGTACGCGAAGCGGTACTTCTTTAGCTTGAGGGTGAGTCCGGCGCCTTGAAGTAGTACTTCAAGCAATCAAGACCTGTGGAGATAATCGTCCATGCTTGAGGAAAGCACAATACCGTCGTTCAAGGAAACAAGCCAAGTCGGCCACTTTGGTCCAGCCAGTACGGTATCCATAACGCGTTGGAAAGTTGCCGGGGCTGAGCAAAGACCAAATGGCTTCACCTTAAATTCAAAGAGGCCGTCTAGTGCTAAAAAGTCGTCTTTTTACGGTCTCTCTCGTCAACTTCAATTTGCCAATGGCCTGTGTTGAGGTTCATTGACGAAAATTCTTCGCGTTGTGGAGTCGATCATAAGTGTCGTCTGTTCGTGTGAGAGGATACTCGTATTCGTGATTTTGTACAGGTTCTCGAGCACCGGTGTAGTACTACGAAGCTTGCGGGGTGAATCCGGTTGTTAAAGCAAACTCTCGCAGTGCAGATTCCTTTCAGCGTTAGTAGGTGGCCTCCAGCTCCTTTTATTTCAGGGCCTTCTCGGCCGTGCTTGGCTTTCTTTATCTTCGTAGCGAAAGCTCCACTTATGACTAAATAGTCGGCTACCGCGTTGACGAGCGCTGTTATAGTGTGGCCGTCAATAAGAACGTCGAAGTTTCTAGTTCGTCGTCTGGTGTTGCAGTTAGGTCATAGCTTCGGGTCATGGCTGCGTCGGCTTGTTCTGCTGCTTCCATGTTGCGTCTTTAGGTCGTAATCAGTACACGAGGTTTCGTCGTCAGGGTTTTGCCCTGTCCGCGCGGTGTTCAAATAGTACCATCGCTGCGTCGTCGTCGGAGGATCTTTGGTAGTTCGTCGCACAGCAACCATACCTCTAGTGGTTGTTGCCCTTAGTTTCCCAAATAAGGGTTAGGAGACAGGCCCGGGTCGGGTCAGTATACGGCCGGCAGTGAGGCAACATGTAGCGGCCGGGTGATGGCGAACGGAAAGTTCCTCGGGGTGTCCACTGCGCTGCTGCGAGGTAGTCGGCGATGTCGCGAGGGCTTTCCCTCCGCTGTGGAAGCGGCGCATCTACGGCGAAACCACGCAGTCCCATTTGACGGTAGTGTCACTGGCGGTAGGTGTGACCTGCTTTTCCTCAGTGGTAGTAGAGACGTCGGGGGCACGCCACACATTGGTTTCCTTCGAAGCGTAGCACTGGCTTGCGGGTGAGTGGTATGGCGTCGACGGTAGCGGTCCCTGGCGGCGGAACTGCGATGGTGCGGGCTCTTGAGGTGGGCGTGAAGGAGGAGCGTAGCTTCGGGTTGCAGCAGCGTAACTCTTCACTTCTGAGTGAACCTGCGAAGCTTCGGAAACTCCAAGTGATTGCCGAACTTCTTTGTGGACAGTGTCGGTCATTCAATTCACTTGAGAGTGTGACGAAGGCAACAGGCTCATAAGATCCTCCCGCACGATTTGTTGGATCGTTTCACGCCCGTCGTCCGTGCTGAGGGCATGGGCTTTGTGGCCTTGGTAAGGAATTCGTCAAGAGTCTTGGGTGCGTTGCGAACAAGTCCCGCAAACAATTCTTGCTTCGCACCCCGCATGAGGAAGCGGAGCTTCTTGTCCTTAGCCATGGCATGATTGGCCTTCCGAATGAGTTTCATCTATTCCGTGAAGATGGTGATATTTTCGTTTGGCTACTGCACCCGGGTCTCCAGCAAGCAGCGGCCCTTTCTTTGTGGGTGACGCTCATGGAAGTTTCCAGGAATGGGCCGTGAACGACATCTCAGGAGCAAAGTGCAGACTCCAGATTCTCGATTTAGGTCCTCGCTGCGTATTCTGGTAGAAGTAGACGCGGCACAGCTATTCTTCCGGGCCCCACTGTTTCAAAGCTGCTACTCGGTCGTACGTCTCGAGCCAGGTCTCCGGTTCTTCAAATGAAGATCCATGGAAGATGGGTGGCTGCTTCGGCTGCACCATTACGACCATGGGGGGCATTGGTACAGGGGCTCAAATAGTTGATGCTGTAGTGGTGGTGGCCATGAGCTTGCGACTGTTATCGGGTAGAGCCCTGTACTCCGGCGGTAGCCCTTGTTACCACCGGCTCGCTGGCAGGTCCTGGTTGGTGGGGACGTTTGGTTCACGGTTAGGGCTTGGCTCTCGGCTGGAGGGGGGCGTTCGGTACTTCGACGGGAAGCACCTCCCCCAGATGTCACGGGGTCGTGACGTGGATGAAGGCAGCAGACTGGAAGTCGAATAATAACCTGTTTAGTTGGGCTGAAGTTCTTGCCACGTAAAAGGAAAGTTAGATTACAGTGAGATACTGGCACTGGTAGCGGCGAGCAGAGCGTCGGCCGTCGATCAACTGACAAGTGGCGAAGCGTGTCGGCATATATACTCTTTCCATCCAATATTCTAGCGTGATCGCTAGTGGCGACGCAGGTTCTCGAATAATCTGTATTGTTCACGAAGTGGGCATAATGTGAACAAAACGATCCACCACAGCCTCGAAGCCTTTTGAACATCGTCAGCGTGGTTTGCGCTGAACGTAGCGTAACGGGGAGGTAGGAAAACTTGAGGAAAGGAACATGGCAATATTGCTTGTGTGAAGATGTTTAGTAGTCGCTAAGGGCAGCGGCGAGGCAGGGTGAAAAACCGTTCGGCAGAGACCGGCACAGCAGCGAACCTAAGCACGAACCGAGAGAGCCGGGCGTTGGCGATGCTGCTCGCTGCAGGCACATCTGCTTCACAATCAGCCCCGCTGAAAAAGGAGTCATCCTGGTAACCTAAGAAGTTTCACGCAGAGGCTCATGTTACGGTTTCATGCGGAAAGCGTGCACGATGTCACGTGTACGCCGGCACATGTCGTCCGATCGGGAACCTGGCTCAATTAGGAAATTAACTGGAGAGAATATTTCCAAAACGGTGTAAGGCCCCTCGTACCAGGAGACAAGTCTCGACGAGAGTCCCGGAGTTTGGTATGGGATGGCGCGCCACACCAGAGGTTCTGGGGCACAGCTGGGATCTCTAAGGGTGGTTCTACGGTGTTCTTTCTGGCGTTGCTGCTCGTCCGAGGTGAACGTACGGCTTAGCTGGCGGCACTCTTCAGCCTGTCGAACAATATCGGAAATAGGTGGGCACTCGGAAGCATCAGGACGGTAATGAAGTAGTGTATCGATTGTATGGGAAGGCTCGCGTTCGTAAATAAGAAAGAAAGTTGAAAATCTCGTAGTTGTTTGTATTGCACTGTTATGTGCGGACGTGACGTATGGGAGAACACGGTCCAGTTGCTACGATCAGATGTCACGTACATTGAGGGCATATCCCCCAGCGTGCGGTTAAACTGTTCCATTAGCCCGTCAGTCTGCGGGTGCTATGCTGTCGTTTTCTGATGAATAACGTGGCATTCCGGCAGCAGAGTTTTCACGCGCTCGGAGAGGAAAGCGGCGCCTCTGTGTATAAGGAGCTCTCGAGGTGTGTCATGTCGAAGGATAAAGCGACGTAATATGAAAAAGGCGACAACCTGAGCGGTAGCGCTAGGCAAAGCGGCTGTTTCGGTGTAGCGTGTCAGTCGTCAACCTCCACTATATTTCACCGATTGACATCTGGTCTCAATGGAAGAGGGCCGTAGAGGTCAACGCCGACGCGATCAAATGGCTTGGCAGGGCATGGAAGTGGCTGCAATGCGCCAGTCGCACGTAGCGATGATGATTTGCGTCGCTGGCAGTCAGGACAGCACTGCACAAATTTGCGTACAAATTTGTACATGGCGCACCTGTAATAGCGACGAAGGCGTTCATATGCTTTGAACACCCCGGCGCAGCCACATTGCGGATCGTCGTGAAGAAAGGCACATACATGCGATCGTAAAGTGCGTGGAATGACCAGTAGCCACCGGCAGCCTCGCTTGCTTGCTTGTTCCTTTTTTTTGTGGCTCTCACCCACCAAGAGGGATTGGCCAAGAAGCTGGTGGTTAATGCAAGCCAATACCTATAGATTTTCTAGACTAGGGGAATATGATTACTGTGTTTTGACATTGAAATTAATTTGGCGCAATGAAAAAAAGGGGTAGAGAAATAACAGAATTTTTGAATATCTGAGGTGGAACGTTATATCAAAATCTCCTGAAAGTTGAATCATTGCAGTGTATCAGCTAAATATTAAGTGGTAGTGTGGCTAGTAAAATTCGATAGCTGAGCGCTGACTCACCAAGGTAATCTTCTTGTGTTATATATGAATTCGCAGAGAGCCCTGCAGGTGTTCCTCTCGCTGTGTCCCAATGAAGTGGCCCCAAAAGACAAAATATTGGGAATATTAGGTGATATTCCTAGTTTTGTGAATATAATTTTGAAGCAGTTTTTTCTTTGATTTTTGAAACGGTGACATGTGAAAAGAAAATGGTCGATATGTTCAGGTTCGTTACAGCTTGAGCACAGAGGGTATGGCACCAGACCAGACCTGCTTAAGTAAAAATTAGGAGGTGGTACACAGCAACGTAATTTTGTTATCAAGACTTCCAATTTACGCGTGGGACAACATTTATTATTCCATGTGAAGTGCAGGTGTGAGAAATCTGGATTCAGTGTCATAATTTTTGATGAGTCTTCAAGAAGGGAAAGTTTTCTAAACCTCGCTGCTGTTACATAAGCTGTAGGAGGCATTCCATCGGGAGCGTAGTTTCGTCGACGAAGAAGTTGATCGCGGATGGCGAAATGGAAAGCTTGACGTCGGAGGGATCGAAACACTGGAAGGTTGGGCGTGCCAGATAGATATTCCAGAAGAGATGCGATCTGTATTTCTCGATGTTGTTCGGTGGCAATCGAGTCGAGATTTAGCGGTGACAAGGTCTGGAGGCAAGTGTTTCCGCACGTCGGATCTGGTGGTAAAGGTGAGCGGGATAGGACATCAGCATCACAGTGTTTGCGTACGCTGCGGTATACGACGCAAATGTCGTACTCCTGGATGCGGAATGCACATCGCACAAGGCGGCCAGAAGGGTCTTTCAACGCAGAGAGCCAGCAAAGAGCGTGGTCATCAATTACTAAATCTAACGGGCGGCTGTAGAAGTACGGCCGGAACTTTCCAAGCGCCCACTCCAGAGCCAACCACTTCTTTTTTTTTTGTCACCGTGAAATAAGTTTCGGATTTCGTCAGAATGTGGCTAGCGTAGGCTACAAGGTATTCTGAATAGCCGGGCTTACGTTGAGCGAGGACCGCGCCTAGCAAGCCTAGCAAGACGCCGCGGGCGTCCGTGTGACCTTCGGTAGAAGCCGTCGGGTTGAACTGGCAAAGAATAGGTCGGGAGGGGATCAGACGGCGCAGAGTAGTGAAGGCAACGTCACATGCAGGAGACCATGAGGAGAGGTTCACGTCACCGTGAAGAAGCTGGGTTAATGGTGACATAATGGATGAAAATTGCGACCAAAGCGCTGGAAATAGGAGCGTTGGCCTACAAAACTGCGAATTTTCTTGATGGTCATTGGCTTGAGAAATTCTGAGACTACTCGAAGTTTTGCTGTGTCAGGTAATACGTCGTTCTTGGACACGATGGGCCGAAGATGACGAGCTCGCGATCAGCGAAGCGGCATTTTTTCAGGTTAAGCTGCAGGCCAGCGTTGCTCAGACAAGTCAAAACGTGCCTGAGGCGAAGGATATGCGTAGGAAAGTCATGGGAGAAAGCCATGACGTCGTCGAGGTAAGAGAGGCACATATTTCACTTGAGGCCACGTAGCGCATTATCCATGAGTCCTTCAAACATGCCAGGCGCGTAACTTGCTGTGCGCTTGCGGTGTGGTGTGACAGTCCCGAAAGCGACGTCGTGACTTTGCGTAATAAACAGCAGATTAGCGGCAATAACTAAAACAGCGGTGACGTTGTCCAAAAGGGCAAAAGTGCAATAACCATCAACAGTTACTGCAACCACGTTAGCAGGAGAGAAGTGAGGACTTGGACCGTTTGAAAATGGCGCAGTTCTTGCCTCTTGAATTGCGGTGCTTAGTTTTTCTGGTCGGAGGGTCCGGGCCGGCGATGCATGGGGGAGAGCAATCGCCGATGAGGAGAAGCTGCGCGCTGCTGCTGGAAATCAAGGTGGTCAGTAGGGGCACAGCGAGGTGACGAGACTCGCCCGTATAGAGCGAAGGGTTGGCTGCCGAGTTGCGATGACCCGGCATAGTCACTGAACGTCTGAGGTCGACGCTGCTGCACGGCCGGCGCTACATGGGTGGCGGTTAAGTGGCAGGAGCGCCTATCGGCTGAGCGACGCGCGGACAGTGAAAACGGCTTGATAGAGGCGGCTCGTGGTGCGCAAGGGGAACAGCTTGGGCAACCTCTTCCGAAATAGCAGTGCGAAGCGGGGCCGGTAGACGGGTGGTGGTCTCGTGAGTAAAGGGCACTAGGCAAAGATGGCGGGCGACTTCCT
Organism: Rhipicephalus microplus; assembly: GCF_043290135.1. NCBI lineage: Eukaryota > Metazoa > Arthropoda > Arachnida > Ixodida > Ixodidae > Rhipicephalus > Rhipicephalus microplus. Next base: position 270,362,885 of record NC_134702.1, on the reverse strand, counting down.
CACGGATGAAGGCTTGGACTTGCTGAAGCAATAGTGAATTGTGAGACATGATGTCGTAACTAGACCATGACTCACCACCACGCTGAGGCTGCCGAGCCAGAGTGTGTTGCTTCTTCAACTCGTTGTAGCTCTGACACAAGCTGACGACTTCGAAAACTGCGCTCGGATTCCTAGCCAGGAGCATTTCAAATGCGCCATCGCCGATGCCCTTCAGGATGTGTAACCTTCTCAGACTTAAGCATGGTGTCAATCGCGTGTCGACAAAGGTCGTAGACGTCCTAAATATAGCTGGTAAAATTTTCGCCAGCCTGCTGAGAGCGTACGCGCAAATGCTGTTCTACCTGCTGCTTGCGGAAAGCCAGTTGACCGACACTTCAGCACATGACGTCTTGAACACGCTTCATGTGGAGATGATGAGTTTGTGGTTATTAAACCACAATTAGACGACGCCACTGAGATAAAATATGACGTAACCTAGCTTGTCGGCTTCTTCCCACATATTATTGGCGCTCAACAGCTCGTAGAGCTAAGGCCAGTCTTCCACGTCGGTCCCATCCGCAATGCTGAAGACCTTCGGGTACAGTAGCCTAGGATGGCCAAGGCAGTTGACGAACTGGGATGAAGACGCCGATGGGTTGGCGTTGTTACTCATGACGGGCAGTATCGTGTGGCTTCGCATCTCCAGGGTGTGGCGACGGGGACAAACAGCACCCTCCAACAAATGTGAAGGGGTTTATTAGTCGTTAAGGACAGCGGCGAAGCAGTTTGAAGAACTGTTCTGCAGAGACCGGCACAGCAGGGAACCGAAGCACGAGCCGAGAGAGCCAGGCGTTGGTGACGTTGCTCGCTAAAGGAACATCTTTTTCTTCACACTTGTAATGATAGAGCGCACATTATTACAAAGGCCGGACGTGTCGTTTACGACAGCAGTGTGAGCCTTTCATTCAGGGTATGGGCTAGCATCTTCAAGAAGATTTACTGTTCATGCCGTGTGGCTTGAGCAGGGCTTTTGCTCTGTGTTTGCTGCGGTCCGTGTTATTAATGGGTGTCATGTTTCTTGGTATCAGGTTAGAGACAATCTTAGCTGCGATTGTATTGGGGATGTCATGTTGCATACCATCTTGGACAGGTATAGCACATGATTCTTACTCCACTCACTATATTTCTTCCCGTTTTAGTTGTAGTGAGCCGTTCAAGCTTGGACATGTCCTGAGTTTTTATAATCTCTTCAAGCGTATTGTGTAGTCCTAGGTGAAGAAGTAGACCAGTGCTAGCATATTCAGGTATTCCTATCGTTTTTTGTAGGCCTTCTGGATAAGTGCAGTTATTTTGTTAGTTTAAGCTTTTTGCCAGTTGTGTTATGCTGCTACATACGTTATGTGGCTTTTGACGAAGGCCTAAATAGAGAAATTACGTGGGCTTTTTTGATGCCTCGGTATTTATTCGTGACCCTGAGAAAGAGTCTCATCGCATTCGTGACTTTGGCACTTATTCTGCGTATAGTCTCACCAGTGGTGCCGTTAGGCGCACTAAATAATCCCAGTACCCCTATTTTCTGGACTATCGGTATAGCCTTGCCCTCCAGCGTATGAATCCCAATTTTCTCATATTGCCGCTTGTTTTACTCTGTCTTGGGTGGTTTGTTTCTGATTGCTGGCTTGTAGAGAAGTTCAGATTTCTCCGTAGAGCATGTGAGTCCTGTACCTTCTAGGTATCGCTCAACTGTTCCTATTGTTTCTTGGAGTCTCTGTTCTATGTAGCCGTCGCTGTCGTCATTGACGTATATTGTGATGTCATCCGCGTAAGTATTGAGGTATATTCCTGTAATTTTAACTAGCGCCTTCGGTAGTCCAATTATGATTAGATTATTGAGCATTGGCGATATAACAGAGCCCTGTGGATTGCCTCTGCAGCCCAATTCCTGGAGATCAGACGTAATGGCTCCTAAACTGAGTTTTGTTTAGTTGTTCGTTAAGACGTTTCTGACGTATTTATAGGCTCGCTCACCGATGTTTAGGCTCAATATGCGGCCGATAATGGTTTCATTAGCTGCATTGTTTAAGACCGAGTGTGGCTGGCTCGTATGGATCTTGTGGGGCAGTCTAAGATTTGGTGTTTATTCTGTAGCATGGTGTCTTGGGTGGCTAGGTTACGACGGAAGCCTATCATCGTGTGTGGGTAGTATTCATCATCCTTAAGATAGTTGTTGGTTCGATTTAGGAATGCATGCTCTATATGTTTTGCTAAGCATGACAATAATAAGAAGGGTCGAAGATTTAGTTTGTCGATTGACTTTCTAGGTTTTGGTACAACGATTGTCCTAGCTTCTTTCCACGCGTCGGATGTTTCCCCTACTGTTCAACATTGGTTAAAAAATCCAGTTAGTAAATCTATAAATTCAGTTTCTTGGTTATCTTATATTCAGTTGGTCACTCCACTAGGTCTCGGTGCTGATATTACATTTGATTTGTGGAGCACCGCTCTTATCCCTGCTGCCTCAAAGTTTTGGTTTAATTTATGGTTTGCTTCACCTGTATAGTTGATGTGTTGTAGTGACGCTGGCTTCGGCATAAAGATGTTTTGTAGATCTGTCATTAGCTGTTGCTTGTTTCTTTTCTGTTCGCGTGTGAGACGACGACTAGTGTATCTCTTTTCAGTTTTGGTAATGGTGGGATGTCAGAGAAGCTTCAACAACTTCCACAATCTTGCACGTTTCCCTAATGCAAAAACAGCGTGATGCCAGTACGTTTTTTTTGGCACTGGTACACGCTGGAGACGCTGGTGCGCGCTAGTAATCACTGACTCTTCGCTGGGCGCACTGCAAAAAAGCTGTGTCGCACTGGTAGGGGCGCTGGCTCAACCGCTTTGATGCTGGGGCGCACTGCGAAGCACTAGAAATACTGGAATTTTCACTGGCAAGCGCTCGTGAATACTGGAGCACGCACTGTTTCTACCAGCGCAGCTGCAGCGTACTGCAGCGAAACAAACCACGGCATGTGCCGTGGTTTGTTTCGGTGTCGTTGAATATTGCCGCGAACGTAATAACAGACAGCGACGAATCGACGTCTTGCTTGCCCTCAGACCAGGAAGCAAACGCGCTCTTCTTTCTTCACTTCCAAGGGATTCCACCTACAGTTAATGGCTCATACCCATTACCTGTGACATTATTCCCTCTCCTCGAAAAGCATCGACTCGATGCTCGTAATGAGCATTGAGAAAAAAATGGGAAAAAAAAGATGCTACCATGGAATCCTACAACTCCGTCGTAAGAAAAAAAATGGGCTGGTGTAATAGACGTACTCAATAAAGAAAGGAGTTAGGACACAAGAGAATCAGAAAGAAACGAAAGTGACAAAAAGTGCCGCCATATCCACGAAGCGAATGATGATGAGTGGGTGAAGCTCTGGAGGAAAACCTGGTAAACCATGAATCTTCCGTACATTTTGCCTACTCGATTTTATTACAATGCTTACCCTAGCATACGTCGCCGCACTAAATCGAACGATTGCCTTCCACCAATGACGCGTGCCATATGTGACATCATTCCTATTTTATAAGATCTCGCGTCTTTCATCAACTACAAGTACCACTTTCTAGTTTATAACATCTTGCATCTTTTCATCATCAGCTACAAGTACCACCATCTAGTAAACACTACAAGAACTAAACGAGAGGTGGCTACATACAGGAGACGGTACCGCAATCTAGTGAACACTGCAAGAACTAAACTAGAGGTGGCTACATACAGGGGACGGTACCGCCATCTAGTGAACACTGCAAGAACTAAACTAGAGGTGGCTACATACAGGCTACAGGTGACGCACAGCCCACGCCCTATGGAGCTTCGCCCCTAAAAAAGTCATTGCATGGTAAGTTAGTCCATGTTCGATCGATTGCGCGAGAAATATGGCTTCAGCCTTAGCACGTGCACCACATCACTTTGTGGAAACCGACGGGAACGTGTTGAGGTGCCCTCAGGGAGAACTTCATGCGTAACGTCACTGAGTCGGCGCAGAATTTTGTAAGGGCCGAAGTAGCGCCGAAGCAACTTTTCAGGGTGACCGCGTTGTCGGATGGGAGTCCGCACCCAAACTTTATCGCCTGGATGGAAGGTAACCTCTCGGTGTTTAAGGTTGTAGCGGTGTGCGTCGGCAGTTTGGCGAGCCTGAATATGGCGTCGGGCGAGTTGACGGGCATCCTTGGCGCGTTGAGCGAATAATGCAGCGTCCGCGTTGAACATGCTGAAGTTGTTGGGAAGTAGCATTGCGTCGAGCATTGTAGTGACCTCTCGATCATAAACTAAGCGAAATGGGGTGAAACCTGTACTCTCTTGGACTGCTGTATTGTAAGAAAAAGTTGCGTAAGGAAGTATATCATCCCAGTATTTGTGATCAATGGCCACATACATTGACAGCATATCTGTAATGGTCTTGCTCAACCGTTAAGTGAGTCCGTTTGTTTAGGGGTAATAATCCATGGTTTTACGATGTTCTGCACCACATAGTCTCAGCACTTCTTGAAGCATCTCTGTGGTGAAAGTTGTACCACGATTTGTAGTTACCACAGCTGGCGCTCCGTGACGAAGTACGATGCTGGTGACGAAAAACTGTGCAATTTCAGCTGCGGTAGCTTTGGGCAGGGCCTTTGTTTCGCTGTAACGCATTAAATAATCGGTGGCAACCACAATCCACTGGTTTTCAGACGAAGAGGTGGGAAATGAGCCGAACAAGTCAATGCCAATTTGATGGAATGGTGTCTTCGGCGTGGCGATAGGCTGTAGTAGTCCTGCTGGTCGAACAGGTGGAGTCTTACGGCGTTGGGAGTCGCGGCATGTGCAGACGTACTGCTTGACTGTCTTCGCGAGGCGGGGCAGTAGTATGAGCGGCGAATTCTTCCCAATGTGCGCGTGTAGCCAAGGTGTCCGGATGTTGGTTCGTCGTGACAAGCATGTAAAATATCGTCCCAAAGTGAGGTCGGCGCAACCAGTAGGTAAGTAGTCTGAGTATGGTAGAAATTTTTCTTATAGAGGACTCCATCTCAACTGTTATAGCCCAAACAAAAGCTAAGCATTCTTTTTCTGTTGCAGAGTAGTTTATCTCTGCAGACGATAGTGCTCGACTTGCATAGGCAATCACGCACTCTACGCCATTTTGCCATTGAACCAGTACAGCTCCAAGTCCGACGTTGCTGGCATCCGTGTGCAGCTCTGTGGCAGCGTTATCGTCAAAGTGACTGAGTACAGGTGGGGCTTGGAGCTGGATTCGTAGCGTGTCAAAGGCATGTTGCTGATCATGACACCAAACAAATGGTACGCCATCTTTCGTAAGTTCATTTAGTGGTTCATCGATTTTAGAAAAGCCTTTGACGAAGCACCTGTAATATGCGCAGAGTTCCAGAAATCGGCGAAGGTCGCACTTGTTCGTTGGGACAGGAAATTCGGTAACAGCTTTCGTTTTCTCAGGGTCTGGGTGTACCCCGGCGTGGCTGACAACGTGACCAAGAAATTTCAGTTCCTCGAATTCAAAGTGGCAGTTCGCAGGTTTGAGAGAAAGTGCAGCTGTTCGAATCGCCTGGAGAACTTCCTGTAAGCGCTGGACGTGCTGCTCAAACGTGTCCGAGAAGACGACCACATCGTCAAGGTAGACACGATTGCCATTTTAGCCCAGAAAGAACTGTGTCCATCATTCTTTGAAATGTAGCTGGCGCCGAGCATAAGCCGAAGGGAAGGACCTTGAACTCGTAGAGTCCTTCAGAGTAATGAAGGCGGTCTTTTCGCGGTCACGCACATCAACAGATATTTGCCAATAGCCGCTGCGCAAATCCATGAAAAAAAAGTAACGAGCATTGCGAGTGCGGTCCAGCGAGTCGTCTATTCATGGTAAAGGATACACGTCTTTCTTCGTGATCTTATTCAACTTTCGGTAGTCGACGCAAAATCGCAAGGTACCATCTTTTTTCTTTACTAACACAACAGGGGACGCCCAGAGACTAACCGATGGCTGGATGACATCGTCCTTGAGCATCTGCTGGACCTGTCGGCGTATAAGACCTTGTTCTTTTTGCGAGACTCTGTAGGCATGCTGTCGAATGGGTCTCTCGGTAGGTTTGGCGATGATACGATGCTTGGCAAGCGGTGTTTTGTTAACTTTCGAAGTCGTAGCGAAGCAGTCCCGAAATGATCCGAGTAGCTTCAAAAGTCGTTCCCGTTGTGCGGACGGTTGACCCTGGTTTACGTCGAGAGTGCTTGCGAATGTCATGGCGGAATCGTCGCACGACGAAAGAGCAGATAATGTTGATGGACCAGGGGCGTCGGCAATATCCTCAAGGTATGCGATCGCAGTGTGTTTAGTAAGATGGCGATACTCCTGGCTGAAAGTCGTGGCTAATAGGCAAGCCTGCTTTCTACTGGGCTGAACAATACCTCGGGCAACGAGGATTCGTTGTGCAAAAAATAGGGACAAATTTCCTTCTGCGATTACAGCATTGGAGACGTCTTGGTCACATTGAACGTTGATAAAAAGGCTGCTCGGGGAGGCAGAGTAACAGATTCGGAAGATACACGTAGGGCAGCCTTCGATGAGCGGGCGTTTTCCTGTTCAGGATGAAACGGGTCCTCGAACGACACCTGCAAGTCTCGTAGGTGAATAATTGCGCCGTGTTCACGAAGAAAGTCTAGCCACAGAATGAGTGAACGGGAGCACACAGGTAATACGAAGAAAGACCCTGTGAATGTCGAAGCACGGACTCGAACACGGGCTGTGCACATTCTAGTCGGCGTGACGAGGTGGCCTCCTGCCGTGCGCAATGGCGGTCCTTGCCAAGGGGTAGTTACCTTCCTCAGTTGGGATGTCAGGGCGCTGCTCATAACCGAATAATCAGCGCCGGTGTCGACGAAGGCAGTGACGACGTGATTATCGACGTGTACGGTTATGTCAGCGGAAACAGTCTTATGACTTTTGGAAAGGACTGGAAAGTCAGAATGGTCTTTGTCGGGTCTTTGCGTCGAGGGAGGCTCTTTGACAGTTTGTTGGAAAGCGGCTTCACCCCCAGGAGACGCGGTTTCCAGTTTCGCCTGTGGGGACTCGGTGACCGGCCTCTGAAAGGAGTATAAGATGACGAGGGAATGCTAGGTGACGTAAGGTGGTGAGGTGATGGTACTTGTGATTGTAGGCGTTGACCAAGGCGAGGAGCTTGCTGGCCCGTAAGGTACGCTTGAATGTCGTGGGGACGCTCACCATAACGCGGGCACCGAGCATCAGAGTGAAAGCCACGGAGACCAAGATGGCGGTACTGGCCATTACGGTAAACGTGACCCGCTTCGCCACAGTGGTAGCAGAGTTGACGGTTATCTGACATACGCCACACGCTGGCCTTTGTGGCGTTCTGCCGCGATCCAGACGGACGATAAGTTGGTGCACTGGGAAACCTTGAGGCGGGTGGCGGAGTCAAAGATGTGCCCTGGAATCGATGGCTTGCCTGATTCATTGTCCCCATAGTGGGATCAGGGCCATGTGGTGCAGGAGATCGCAGAGCCGCCCCACAAGTCAGCACAGGGGCCTCAGGCCTTGTTGGCGCGAGTGGGGTGACCACCTGTCGGATCTCATTTCAGATTAAGTCTGCGAGAGCACTTACGGGTGGTTGGGGTCCCGCTGCGTGGAGTTGGCGCAGCTCGTCCCACACGACGCTTCTTATGAGCTCTCCGAGGGCATGCCTCTCGCTGTCAGCCCCTATAGAGCATGCAGCAGGGGTCACGTCGTGGCGTTCATACTGTGATGACCGATACTGGAGAGTACGCTACATTGTGGTTGCCTCATTTATGAACTCCGCTACAGTCGTCGGTGGATTGCGCACGAGTCCGGCGAAGAGCAGCGCTTTTACCCCACGCATTAAATGCCGCACCTTCTTTTCCTCGGACATTGCAGGGTCAGCACGCTTGAAGAGTCTTAGCATGTCTTCGACAAACATCGAAACTCTCTTTGGGTCGTTGGTTCCGAGGTGAGATAGCCTGCTCCTCTCTCTCTTATCTTTCAGTTTTCGCGGTACGCATCACAAAACTGTCGGCTGAACTTATGCCATCTCGCAAAGTAACCCTCGTGATTCTCATACCACGTTTTGGCAGAGTCTTCTAACGCAAAGTAAACTCTCCGCAGCTTGCGAGCTTCTTCCCATTTGTTGTTGTTGGCAACTCGATCAAAGTGGTCTAGCCAGTCATCAACATCTTCATAAATGTCTTCATGAAATAAGCGTGGTGTTTGCGGCGCATTAAAAACATGCGGGAGAAAAGAATAGGCGTCGTTGGTTTGACTCGCCTGGTCGGTAGTTGAAGTTGCCATCTCGTCTTGAGAGAGTGGACCGTATTCGGGAGATAGTCCTCGCAGGCGGCGACTGCTTCTTGCCGTGGGAGCTGTAGCTGTCTCCAAGTAGCTCAGTGTGTCGGCTGAAAATCTGCAGCCGAGGCGCATTTACCCAGCACCTCCAGCAGTGCCGCGAACGTAATAACCGACAGGGGCGAATCGACGTCTTGCTTTCCCTCAGACCAGGAAGCGAAATACCTCTTGTTTCTTCACTTCCAAGGGATTCCACCTAAAGTTGATGGCTCATACCCATTACCTGTGACAATATAAAACGCTTAATTCGACAGCAGTGAGAGATGCTACCCTGACAGATACCGAGCATACATAATTTCTTTAACAGATACCGAGCATACGTAAGCGGTCTTTCCCAGTGCCTGGCCAAGCGAGCATTAAACCTGTCATGCCAGCCGCGTTGGTATATATGTTACCGGTGCTTCTTGCTTCGTGAACGCACAACTTTAAAGCGTGATAATAACTCTAAAGTATAGTTAAGACATCCATGAACCTAAATAAACCATTTTGTCTTGTGTCGATGTTCGTACAAGGAGCGCTGACGATCGAACGTCGCGCTTTCAGCTACGCAGGCTGTCACCGAAAGCTGCCGGTCGCTCTTAGCCGGTACTTCTCCGAGTGATATGTAACAACACGCAGCTTTCAGATGGTAATTTAGTACGCCTTCGTCAATTGACCTCCTGGCGTACATTTTCAGTGGATTGCATCAGTATTTCTATGGGTGTTTTTTTTAATTGTCGGTATTCATATACCTGCATATATCTGTACTATGGCACGCCCGCTGTTTACTACCAGCGGAGGCCAGAAAAACGGCTGTCGCTCGCCATCGCCCCTCTGTAAATGCATATCTGGCATTCATTGACCTTCCACTTACTTCAGGTACAGTTTAAATAACAGTTAGAAATATTGCGTAGCTCAAATGCAAAAACTTCAAGCATCGCAACTCGGCTGCTTCGAAAGCAGCCTTACCCAGTGCCCTGTCTCAGCGAGGCCAATCCTGCCGCCCGCGTCGGTGTACTTGCTGCCGGTGCTTATTACATTAAGTAGGCACAATTCTATAGTGTAATAATGACTATAAAGTACAGTTTAGACATCCCTGAGCCCACATCGACCATTTGTTTGCGTGTGCGGTACCCGCACAAGGAGCGTTGACGATCGACGTGTCGTGCTTTCAGCAATGTAGGCTGCCGCACAAAGCTTCCTTCTGAGCGCAGGAACCGGTACTTCTCTGACTCGTACGTAAGATAACGCAATTTTGAGTTGGCAATTTTGTACGCGTCAGTGAACTAACATAGTGAAACTTTTTCAGCGGATTGCATTAGTCATTTCTTCGGCGGTTTCTTAGTTGCAGGTATCGATATAAATGCAAATGTGTAATCTGGCACGAAAGATGTTAGGGCTAGATCGTCGCTTGCGCGAAAGAAAAATACTCAATGTTCACTCGTGTGCGTGGATATCTACCAAACAAGACATGTAATTTATCTGCACTTGTTGACCAGTAGCAAGTGCTAGAAACGACTATCAAAGGAAAAAAGATTATCGGCAGCAACAGCTGACACTCTGTGGCTGCTCCTTCAGTCAATATTATATTTTTCAGAGTTAATATGTAGATGCTTCAAAAAACTTTGCGCTCTTACTAATAACTGCACGTCATTCGGTGCCTGGATGCCGTTCGTCACTGTCAAATCAAGAAGCAATTGTTGTTTGTAAAGGAATATCGTGTCAATCTTGACTGTGCAACTAGTAAACATGAAGTTGAACAGCGCGTTCTTCGGATAAATAGTTGTTTTACAACCACAAAGGCACGTTTCGTTGTGGCTTAGTGGGCAGCGTACTCGGTTAGAGATCAGAAGGTAGGGAGTTGAAATCCCGTAAAGTGGTGTTTTCTTTTTTTCAATTTTTATTTTTTAATTTTTATTGTGAATGTGCGTTATTTTTCTTCTATATTCATTTATTTATGCCGAATGGGCGCCCCCATTTTACCCCTGGGAAGCCATTTTGCGCAGAGAACTGGGACGCTGCCACTCCAGCGTCCCAGTACCTGCGCTAGGAAGAGGTGGTACCAGCGCCATACTGGGCCCTTAATCAGGCATGGCGCTGGAGGCTGGTACCCAGTGGCGCTGGTTTTTGCAATAGTGTCGTGATGTTCCAATATGAATGCATATGTCCTTACAAATCTCTGCCCATTGTTGCTCACACAGCTGCTTGCAGTCACTTTCAATGTATTTGTTGAGATGTGCTATCTTTTTCCGAATTCTTCTACTGTGTCTTTGCATCCGCCATTTGTGCTGTAACACTTCTGTAGTTCACCCCTGGTGAAATAATCTGTTGTCGATGCGCTCCGCAGTGATATCGGTTTCCATTTCCTGTGTGGCTTTCCTGACGATATCTGTTATGCTCTCGAACCACTGCTGAATATTGCGAGGGTGTTCGGTAATTGCTTTTTTAATCTACCGGAATTCATCACCGTGAAGTAGACATCTCGTCTTACGCATGGCCGTAATTGTGTCGCTATTGTTGAATGGTACGTGGGTTAAGAGGATTCGATGCTCTCTGCTTAAATCATCGAATGTGTTGGGCCATGTAGCCCCCGCGGCATTCTTGGTTATTGTAAGATCCGGTGTTGCGTATCACAGGGTGCTTGTGCCTACGCGTGTATGTGTATGCGGGTATGTTATTACAGTAAGCTGTTCATCTTCTATGCTCCGCCTAAACCGCTACACTTTGGGGGTGGTGAAACAATTACCCCGTGCCTTGCGTGGGGCGTTGAAGTACCCTGCTATCATGAGCGTGGCGCTGGCGGCTAATATCACGGCCTGCCTAAATAGAAATCGAAATTACTGTCTGCGTTTTCACGGACTGCTATATACGTCAAGACCCCGCAGGGGCATCTGCGCAAGCAGGCGTTTGGTGTGTAGCGACACCACGGACCCGAGCTAGCGGGGGGGCTTCGACCTCTTCCACGCCTAACCGTGCGTGGCTGAACCGTGTCCGGGAAAAAGGGATTCTAGGAGTTGAGTCGACGCTGGGTGATCGGACCTTTAAAGCTCCCCGGCAGAGGAAACACACTTCTTTGGCCTCGTCTTCACGTAAACCGCACCACTGAGCTGACCCACCGTGGAGAAATTGGCAGTCGCCTTTTCCTATTTCTCTCCCCTACAACTTGGTCTTTATCTCTCTCATTTAGTCTGTCCTGTCTACTTCTCTCTTCTGTTTACTTCCAATTTTCGTGGCGGCTAGGGTTAACCCTGTGCAAATAGCCTATCTCGATCTAGGCGCATCGGTTTATGGCAGCGTTGTATGGCTGACGTCTGCAAGCTTTCAGCATCCGCGAACTTGCAGCGTTCCTTGTTGGGCACCGTGGTGGGTGGCCGACAACGCTGCTGTATAAAAATAAGACCGGCATGCATAGAGCATTCCCCCTACTTCCTGATCGTACCAGCTTAAAGCGGGTGCCCACCGATGACACTAATTTTTTTTCAACCAGCCAATACAAACATTTCCTCACTTCCACGTCATTCACTCTAATAAAACTAGAAAGCAAGCCAGGAGCGTATTTCTTTTCGTTGTTGTTAGGTGTCCAACCGAAACTTTCGAGGCCTTATACAAGGTAACCAAATTAGCTAGCGGAGACCTTCTCCCCGAAATTCGGTACAAAGAACAATTTGAAAAGCCAGACTGCTTTCAACTATCATCGATGTACTGATCACCGTAACACTACAGATATCAATGAAAATAACTCGCAGGGTGGTATCTGATGGAGACTAATTTGACCTTACCAACACTTGACTTTTGGAGGGGTGGGAGAGGCAAAATATTGTTACTGCATAGGTGATTTGGATATGAGCCTTTAGGTAGCGGGGAACACGCAGATTAGAGAAGAGGGTGTTTGGATAGTGAGATAGGCCTTCAGTGCATGACACCTTTAAGTCTACCGGTACGCCACAGCGTAATAAGCACATTCTTAAACATAACAGAATGGTGGAGGTACCGGGTAAGGCACGTCGGCGAATCACGGAGCCACAGCTGTTTGAACTTCGCCGAAGCCGTTGTCTTGCCGGTCTGCCACCGACAACAACCGTCATGACCGACAGCGAAGGTCACTGCTTCTCAACCACGCAAAGGTCAGTGCCGGCTGCACCTCGGTAGCACTACATGCGACCCCGCCGGTTCACGGTAAGAGTAGGGGAAGTAGGATGCGTAACTGACACATTACAAAAGGGTGAGCCGGTACAACTGCTGGGATCCCACCGACCAACTGGGAAATGTCGCACCGTTTCTCACGGAAACCGCTTTGATGTGGTATGAAAAACACAAAGATTTCTTAACAACATAGGATCGTTTCGCTGAAGAACTCAAGAAATGCTTTAGCGACTCTGATTCGAAAAAGAAAAGTGCGGAGCGCAAGTTGGCTCAAAGAGCTCATATTCCTGGAGAAACGTGTACCACCTACATAGAGGAGGTTCTTATGCTCTGCATGATCATAGACCCACATATGTCTGAATAGGACATGCTCGGACACCTTCTGAAGGGTATAGCAGAGGACGTCTACAATGTTTTGATAGGCAGGGAAGACCTCACTTCCGTCTCCACCGTCCAACGTCACTGCCGTACTTTTGAGAAGCTGAATACCAGTCGTATTGCCCCGAAATTTGGTAGGCTGACAAATGTAACAACGCTCGCCAGTGTCGACGTGAGTCCACCTGCCGACCTTGCCGCTACAATCAGGGCAATAGTGCGTGAAGGGCTACAGCGACAAGACACATTGGTCGACGACACTATCCATTATCCGCCAGTCTTTTCACCATACTAGCCGGCGCCATTCGCTCCTCTGTCACCATCGGTATGTGTAACGGACTTTGATGAAGCTGGAACTTCCTAGCCACGCCGAAGCTCATTCGCGCCTGACCAGCGGTGTGAGCGACGCCTTCATACCGGCCCCGCTCCACAGAGGCGGGAAGTTCCCGTTCAGCAAGCTGCTCCACTTCGTTCGGGTAGGTGACCTTACACAGTAGAGCACTCAAAGCAGTGGTTCGGTGAACGACCCCTACCCGTCTGCTACAACTGTGGCGTCGAAGGGCACATTGCCAGGTACTGCAACTACCGGCAGCTGTCGAGGTATGACCACACACCGAGATCCCACCTGTCTTCTTTGCACGTGCACCAACATTCCCTGGAAGCGCATCTCACGAGATAACAAGGCCGCTGCGAAACCGTTCTCCGGCCTCTGACCGCAGTCTGACACCTCCGCCAGCCCCTCGCTCCATTCGGTCACCGTCTACTAGGCGCCACCATCCTTCGCCACCTCCGGAAAACTAGTCGGCGCGACCGTTGGAGGTGAGGTCGCTGGACAGTCTTCAATTTCCACAGAAATGCCTCCTTTAATTTGCATGTTTAGAAATAAGGTTCATGTGCTAATCGACGTTGTCTCAACAATGGCCTTAGTGGACACAGGTACAACTATATCAGTGATGAGTCTAGCGTTCAAACTGCTTCATGGACGAAAGGTTATGTTCCGTTGGGACCTTGCTGATACATTTCGTGGAGTGAGCGGAGATGTCTTACAACCTATTGGTGTCTGCACAGTGACTGTTAGTTTGGATGACCAGAATATTATTGCTGATTTTGCTGTTCTCCTTCATTCAACGCGTGATGTATTTCTAGTACTCGATTTCCTGAATCTTCGCGGCGCCACTGTCGATTGCCGCACAGGAGAGATTACAGTAGATTTATATGTTTCAGTAGCGTTTATGGAAAACCCGCCCTGTATGGAAAGCACCTTTTGCGTGTCCATAGACACAACTGTACCACCCTTGTCGGCCAAGTGTGTTCCTGTCGTCAGATTTCCTGCAACCGAGACGACATTTGATGCCACCGTAGCGCCCATTCCCCTCAGCTGCATAAAGAAAAATGTTCTAATACTCTAATGTACGTTGTTGGCTGTGCAAGGGCATACTGGTTTGTGAGTGATCAATGGCTCCAATGAACCTTCCGTACTGCCAGAGGGTCTACAACTTGCTAAGATCCGTCAACATCAGGTGTTTTCTCTTGCCGTCCTTGCAGAGAGCAAGGACGGCAAGGAGCTCGGCAAGGATGGCCGAGCTGACGTCACTTCGCGTGGAAGGAGGTTGCTCACGCGCAGAAAAAATGCGCGAAATTTGCTTGCACGTTTCAGAGCCTATTCACTGGCCCTTTAAGCTGTTACGCTACGTGGATCAGAATGCGTCTTTGACGATGAATGACATCACGGTGGAGTTTTCGCATGTCATATTTTACAGGTAAGTTTTTGTTTCACCTTGCACGTATTTTTCATATGCATGCATATTCATCCCCTGTCACGTGTGACTAACTGCTTTTACAATTCTATTGTGCAGCCGTGAACACACGCCGTGCAGAAGGCTGTGGCTCTGTGCGCTAACGTCTGCAAGGCCTGTCATCTATCGCTTCCGTCGGAGGAGCTTCACAAGGACTGCACAAGATGTGACAAGGTTGGGCTTGTACATTTCACGATGAATTCGCTTGAAGAATTGATAAACGTTATGCGTATATAGATAAATAAAAGATTTCAATGTCTCACTTTTTTTGTTGTTGCAGTGACTGCGAAACCAGTGACACACAGATAGCTAAATTATTTTTTGCGTGTACTTTTCCGCACCATTTATTGGTCACTGCGCAAAAACAAAAACAGGCGGAAAAATTATTAGGACTGGCAGACTCAAATAGAAGAACAATATTTGAACAGGGGAGAAAAAATTGATCTGATTCGAGTTTTTGAGTGGACCAACCGTTCGTCCGGCAAGGTGCAACTTTGAGGACTAATGGTTGCCCGGTAGGTTGTACATGTGGAAACTAGTAGTTACCCGATAAGGTGTAAACGTGAGGACTAAATGTCGGTCCTTTAAGGTAATTTCTGGGACTAACGATTACCCGCTAATGTGTATATGTGAGGACTAAATGATAGTCTCTTGAGTTAGTCTGTGGGAACTAACTGTCTGACCCCGTGCCGATATTTTTAAAGAAATTCATGATTGTGGCAGCCCCGTTATTCCCCAAAATAATGAACCACACACCCTTTAATACCCTTTTGCCATAGAGCGTAGCTTTCATGCTACACATTCACACGTGTTCAGTATATATGCTTAGCAACGCAACAAGAAATATTGCAGAAATAATGCGTAGTCAAGCGTCCATAGCCAACGGGCGTCAGATAATATGATTTTCAAAATGTCTCCGTGGTTAAAAGGTGGTACCCCACTACAAAAGGCACACACGCCACTGTGCCTATTCCCTTTAGGCCACGTAGTAGGGGCATAGCGAATTCGAAAAGGTTTTATGCACTAAGTGTTTGAAGTACGCACTAGGAACAGGATGTCGCTATCGCCTTCAACTCCTAAAAGCGAAGCTTTAGAGTCCCCTAATTTCTTTTCTCCTCTCTGTTTCCTCCAGATGAGCAGCCACATCGAGGCGTGCCATAGTATACCCTTTGGGTGTATACGCGCCTTGCAAAACCATGTCAAGTGTTGTATTAAAACTAGTTCGCTAAAACTTGGTTTGTTAAAGCTTTGTTAAAGTGTTTTGTCTGTCAGCATTGGTAAGTCTATCTTATCAAACTCCTTTACCGAAGGCCTCAGAAGCTCTGGTCCTTGCCTCCAAAGCGTCTTCTTCAAATAAGTACTTTCCCAAAATGTGAAGGCATGTTGTCAAGTGCACCACTCTCCACCCTGCCTACTCCGCCCCGAAAAAAATTCTTTGCTACAGACAGGTGAAATTGTAACCAGAAATACACAAAGTTCACGAAGTTTGGCAAAGCCACAACGCTTGGGTGAATGCGAAAAAACTTGTATAGCCCTCTAATCATCTACTGTTTCACATGACATCGACCATCAGAATGAAAGAGGTATGAGGAAATCTTGTGTAGACCTTCTTTTCCGCCAGTGTGTGCCGTACGTTTTAATTTATTAGTCGGAGTTTGTAGCGTCCTGACCTTTCTGTATTGTCCTTGTTTGCACAGCCAGTCTCTTCAACAAGCAATGTTATTGTTTATACATGCTTATCAGTGTAAGTTAAAGATGTGTTACTGAGTACTTCAGCTTGCGTCGAGCACACAAAATTTCTCAAGCTGCAATTTAGATACCTGTATGTAGTTGACGTCCAGGCGGCAGGCTTCCAGCATGGTGGTGGCCGTAGAGCCGGTGACGTGGCGTGCCGTCTTGAGCGTGTATACAGCCTTCTGCATGTAGGCAAGGAAGATCTCTACCAGGGCCTTGAGTACGGTGCTGTAGGCGCCATCGTAAACCACCAGCAGCACGCTGGCCGAACCAAGCACCAGGTTGAGCCCGATCAGAAGTGGTATGCTCCGTATGTCCACCATGTACATCATGTCCATGTTTCGGATAATCACAAACACAAGGATAAGTATTCCTTGCCCCCAGATGCGCAGGGTGCTCTTGCTGATGAACCGCTTCTCTTGAGGCAGAGGCCGGAAGTTGCGTGACGTCTCGAAGCGACGGGCCTTGCCCATGAGTTTCTTGAACTTCTTGGCATTGAGAGAGAGCGAGAGGACGCTGAGGAAAGTCTTGGTCACTACGGTACAGTGAAGAACGACATAGAGCGTGTTCAAGAACATCTTCCGCATGCCAAAACTGAAGAGGAGCGTCCAAAAGATGAGGCCCGACTCGATGATGAACAAGATTGACAGGCAGAGAGCTGAATACCAGGTGTAAGGACGAGTCAGTGTTCTTTTCAAAGGCACTCGTGGGGGGGAGCTCGTTGCACTTTGGATAAACCAAGCGCCAGACCACCGGAGGATGCGTGTCGAGCGTTGAAACCTTTCTTCAGCGAAACTCATAGTCGAGAGCTGGCCAAAAGGAAGTAACCCCTAGGACGAGAGTGCTATTCACTGCCAGAAATGAATCCTTCTTTTTTACAAAGCGCTCGTTCAGCTCTGTGCGTCACTAGTCAGTCTGAGGAAAATCGACAAGTTTATCAACGTAAATAGTGAATATTCAGATGCTAGGAATGCTAGGCAGCTGGCAGTGGCACTGAGCTTCGAATAACGACTGGAAGATATGCCTAAAAGCGCAAGAACTGCGAATGTGCGTCAAGGCCGCCCCTATGTTTTTCGATATTTGCATGTACTATCAACAGTGATACCTCATTGATGGGAAAAATAGCCGCGCTAAACAGAAGTGCGATGTGAGCTAACGCCGTCACATATATCAGTCTTGCAGATAACATCTAGTCATTCAGTGTTTGATTTGTTCTTAGTTCGACCGCACGTGCAAAGAAGCATCTATGAATATACTTAAGATGAGCTTGTGAAGCTGTTGACCAACAGGCGGGAAAATATTGTTTGATTGATTCATATGTGCGGTTTAGCGTCTCAACACTACCATATGTTTATGAAAGACTCCGTAGTGGAGGGCTCCGTAAATTTCGACCACGGGCGGGAAAATATTTATTGCCTGGTGATAAGATCATAATTGCTTTGAAGGGCACGGGTGCTTTCGTCCGACACGCCAACGCTGATTAATGACAGCTATTTTCTCTCTTTCTCTATTACAAATAATTCGGCACCGTATCTATAATGTTCGCCAATGCGCAAATGTCCACGCTTATGACACGAACTATGCTCGTGGGTAGACCTCATCAGTGCTATTTCTGTACAGAGAGAGGCGCGCTGTGTTGTTGCAGCAAAGAATTCGTCACTGTGATTCCCAGATATGACGAGCACTGATTTGTTCAAGCAGCGTGGATTTACATATTCAGTTCCACGTCAAGCCGCACCATGGGCAACTTCGACGGCAGCATTTACATGATAGAACGTACGACCATAACATCTACATATTCTAAGCTTGCGCCAGATGCTGCACATAGTCCACCTGCTCTTGAAAAGAGTCAGCCTGCCCGGGTAGAGGTGCCTTGGCTGCCACGACGAACATATGCGGTCCCTGGGCCAATCTAGTAATATGCGGTGTTCAGTTTTATTGTTGTTTTTTTTGACGTGAAGCTTCCGTTATCCATGCTTTACCTACGAACAGCACACAGCAAGCCCGATACCCACCGCTGACGCCCAACGGGGGGCGCCAGATGAAGTGTTCACGTCGTCTTGCTGCCAAGGAAATGATGTCGGCCGGTTGAACTCCAAAAAGGAACCTTTAATAATCTTAAGAGACCTGCGCAAAAGCTACACGATACAACATTGCAGGCATACGCACTGCCCCTAACCTTCACCCTGCCGGGACACACCTTTCCTGCGCACACAGTGGTTTGTTGCCGACTCCCTTTGCCGCGCCACGACTGCCCCTCTTAAAGTTAGCGAGTTGGACGCGCGCAGCGCGTGTTGCACAAGTCGCACGATGGGCGTGATTCTCACATGCTGCGTAGTTTAGGGCCTCGGACAAAATCTGTATATTTGCACCTCATCCTGCTAATAAACAGTTGGTATTAACACAATGCAGTCTTGCATAGACAGTACGCCAAAAGAAGTCGTTTTGCGGGTTTTTCTCTATTGTAGGCTACTTTCTCTCCTAGTTCGAATTGCGTTCTTCAAAAAGAGCGTAAATGTAGTGATTCCACGCGTAGCCACTTATCACTAGATCTAAGTGTTCTCTATTTTTGTAAGCAATTCGGTATGTGTTAGTGAAGGTAATGTTTACTGTAAGGCTCTTAGATGTGAGATTACAGAGCATAACGACAGGCGTTACTGAATATATACATTCTCACAACTACAAAGCTATTCACTGTTTTATTTTTATTAGCTTTGGCGTTTTGCTGGGCCAAGTGGAGGTGATAACACTCTGAACTACCAGGTCATCGTAAGTTGAGTACGGGGGTGTGTTAAAATTTCGTCATCTTATGTGCTCAGAAGTACGCGCTTGCCAACACGTACATTTCGAGTGACTTTGAAAAATGAACACCAATTTTGTTTTGTAGTGTTTAGGAAACGCATTTCATTCTTTCAGACATAAACGACTTCAAGACTGAGCGACCTTGATAGAGAGTGAGTAACGAAAGGATAAGTTGGTGTGGGTTCATCAGGAAAATGATGAGACGCAAAAAGACGAAAAAAAAGTTCGTCATTTTTTCAGCCTTCCTGGTGCATAAGAGCGAAAATAGTGACCAAATTTTTTCATGAAGTGGGAAGCTGACAAAAAGCACATTAGAGGGCTGTAAGCCAATGACTAGAGGTTTTTCGTAATAAAGGAGATAGCTGGGCGAATTGGTATGTATCTTTATTTTACCTTTTTTAGCGCAAAAAATACAGAACAAGAAAAAGATAGACCAGGGCTAACTCTCAACAACTTTATTTTGGAAATGAACAAAACATATAAGTACCCGGGAATCAACATAGCACATGTGCAAGTCATGTGACTGGAAAACATAAAAAGATATGGCTAAACAAAATGAAAAAACCACACTACTTATCTGTAACAGCCACCAAAGGTTCACTAATGCATTTGGTCGTACACCTATTTATGTGGAAGGCTTCCGTAAGTTCGCTTATTAGTTTATGTCTATTTGAAAATAAGATATCTGTATAGTGAAACACGGGATCTAATAGCATGAACTACATTGATCTAACAAGTGAGAAAAAGTTTCTTTTCTGAGTGAGCTAGCATGGTATTTTAGTCGTGTATTGACGCAGCGGCCACTCTGTTCAATATACACAATTTCACACCTTAGTTGTGTCAGATAGAACACCACTACTCGGCATTTTATGAATTTTGATTCTTCTTTTAGGCGACAGTTACATTTTTCTTCCTGTTTTTAACTTTTTGCCAACGGTCTGACAAAATCATAGTGCCTTAATAGGGGCGCTGAAAACAACTATATTGCCATATAACATGCTGGCAGCTTTTTTTTTACTCCGTGAGAAAAGTTTTGAGTGTATGGCAGATCGGCGCATTGCCTTTTATCGTTACTGAAGCGGTTTTTCGAAACTGAAGGCACCATGTCTTTTACTATTCTTATAACTTTGTCAACTGCTCTCGTGATATTCTGTTCTGGGAAACCTACCCAGAGTAGCCGTGCTACGTGTTCTTAAAAGCTTTCTTTCATTGCACGAGAGCATAGGCCCTTGAAGGCAAGACACAGCCATTAAATGTCTAACAGTTTCGAAACTACCTGACCTGTACCGGAGCAGGGGTTTGTTCGATCGACAGCGGTACATCGAGCACAAAAGGTTAAAAAAAAAACGCGTTATACAGGTTTAAAAGCTGTAGCAGGTTGTTTGTCTTTTGCTATCTCGTAGGTAAACCTGAGTCCCAGACACAGCATTGGATCCATAGTAAGTCACATAATATATAATAAAAAATCAACTTTAAAGCAAAAAATTCTTCTAGTAATGCCTAGAACGGCATGTTGAATTTTTTGGACCACTCTCGCTAGAATATATTGCTGAGTAAAGAGGATACCCTAGAACCTCTAAATATGCCATATTTTTGCACGTACATTGCTTGATAACACCTGACATAAGTAGAATGTAGATGAGAAAGTAGTATTTCCTTGAAACTTGCATTTCCAAGTTCACGGTAATGAATTTCCGCATTTATTTATAAACTTATTTTCATCATTCTCTTCACAAATGCACTACTTTACACTTATTAACATCTCTGAATTCAGAATGGAGTAAAATAAATCTTGTACGTCAATAATGAAGGCTCCACATCTCTCTGGGTTTTATTGTCTCAAGTATTAGACAAATTCCTAGAAATTACTGATTTCCAGTGAGTGATAAACTTTCGTTGTGGAAAGCTGTTTCTGGATAAAACATGCTACCTGCTTCTGCCACGCGTTCCCTTCAGTGACAATGGCTCGGAACGGCACGCCAGGCTTTTGCGTTTTACAATAAAAAAGTACACGTATAATGACGGCTCCTCGCTTTTTTGACAGAGTTGCAAAGCGTTTCCGAATTAAGGAAAGAAAACAGCTCGATGACAAGCTTTTTTGTAGGCTTTACGTTAATCTTTTTTGAAGTTCTTTTGAATGGCCTCACAGAAATTTAGACCAAACATCTCATCAGCCGGAATAATGAACCAACATTCTTCATCAGTGGTTAGAACACGCAACCTCATAGATACTAAGTCTTTTGTTACACAGTTGAGTATATCAGAATTATTCGGACTTGCTCGTGCTCTTTTTACTTTTGCATAATGTATACACACTAGGAAACGCACTTTGCTCCTTCTCCTGCGGGAAAAAGGTCGGAAAAGTTTCTCAATGCTGCAGGTTCCATAGGTTCAACTTCAGTTTCTGCAACTTCAGTTTCCAAGTGAACTTGGGTCCATGCAGAAGATGGTAGTCTGCCTCAGGAATGAAGTATTCCCTAAGGCTTACCACCATTCCTTTATGGATTGGCGCTTTCTTGGCAGTTGGGAGGACAGGCCTTACCGTGTTCCAAATAAACTCTGTAATCCTGTTCGCGGTATATCACCAATCCAGAAATAGGCGTCAGCTAAATACACCACACTGTGTGTTGCACGCTGCACGCAGGCAGTCCTTGTAGCAATGCACTTGTCGGCAAGATTCCATGTCGATAATGCCGCATATTCTTCTGCTTTGTCCCATTGGCGGTTTAATGAAGAATCATAGTCTTTCCCTGTCAGGAAGGCACGTAAAATGTCAAACATGCCACAAAGTCACACGAGCTCTGCACACGCTCAGTGCAATAAACGAAACTATGATTTCTGGTTACCAGGAGGACAATCAGGACACGCGTAAAAGCCAACGGCACTAGAAAGGTAAAACAGTAAAACAGATAGCTGGGCGTGTTGGTGTACAATAGTACTAAACATTTTTTGGCGAACACAAAAACAGAACAAGAAATTGACAGACAATTGCTAACTCTCAACTAAGTTATTTTTGAAAGCAACAAAACGTACAAGTACCTGGGAACCAGAATAGAATAAGTGTAAAAGAATTGTAAGAACCGCTAATAAGTGTACGACAGTGCACTTTTGAAGGGAATGATGAAATCAAGTTTAGAAATTAATGTGGAATCCTGCTGGAAGTTTCACCGAAATTCTGCTGTGTCATTTAAATTCTACTTATGTCGGGTGGAATGAAGCAATGTATATGCAATAATGTGGCATATGTGTAGGTTTTGGGGTATCGCCTTTACTCTTTAATATTTTTCAAGAAAGAGTGTACCAGACCATTCAATTTGCCATTCAAGGCATTAATTACTAAAATTATTTTCTGGTTTGATGATAATTTTTTTGTTATATTTGATAGGGCTGACCATGGGTCCAATGCTGTGAATGTACTGAAAGTGTTTCGTGAATGTGGCCTGGGACGAAAGTTTACCCGTGAGATATCAAAGGACAACTTGACGTAGTTTTTAGACCAATCAACAGGATTTTTGCCTAACCATACGTGCTCCATGTATAGCCCCAGATAAAAAGAACCCTGCTCCAGTACTGGTCAGGTCATCCCGAAATTGTTAAAAATGGAGTATTGATGTTTTGACTTAGAGGGTCTGTGGTAAAGACTTGCTATCATGAAATGAAAGAAAGCTTTTCAAGAAAAGTAGCACGGCTATTCTGGGTACGTTTTGCAGAACAGGATATCACCAGAACTGTTAAAAAAGTTATAAGGTTAATGAGAGACGTGCAGCTTTCACCTTTAGGGAACCACTTCAGTAAAGATGAAAGGCAATGTGCGGTTATGCCACACATTCGTAACTTTTCTCACGGATTGAAAACTAAGTTGCCGGGAGGTAAGGCATTGATGGTTTCAGCGCCCCTATTAAGGCGCAATATTTGTGTCAGACCATTAGCAAAAAGCTCAAAACAGGAGAAAGAAAATGCAGCTGTCGCTTAAAGAAAGAATCAGAATTCATAAAATGTCAAGAAGGGGCGGTATATCTGATACAACTAACCTGTAGAAATGTGTACGCTGAGCAGACTGGCCACTGCATCAATACAAGGCTAAAAGAGCATGCTAACTCACTGGAAAAAGAAGCTTTTTCACACTTGTCAGATCATTGCATGTCATGCTATTGTGATCCCGTGTTTCGTGATACATATATCTTATTTTCGCATAGAGATAAACTAACAAGGGAACTTACGGAAGCCTTCCACATAAATGCGTGTACAAACACATAAATTACTCAACCTTTGGTGGCTATGACAGATAGGGAGTACAGTTTTTTTGTTCTGTTTTGCCATATATTTTTATGTTTTCCTGTCACATGATGTGAACTCGCGCTATGCGGATTTTGAGGTACTTAGTTATTTTGTTCCTTTCAAAACTAAAATAGCTGAGAGTTAGAACACGTGCTATGTGAATTCCTAGGTACTCAGATGTTTTGTTTCTTTAAAAATTAAGCAGCTGAGAGTTAGCGCTCGTCTGTCTCTTTTTTGTTCCGTATTATAGGTGTGCTAAAACGTTGCAATTTAGAGTTCTTGTATTTTTACTGCACATCACGCAATGCTAGTTTCAAATGTTCAAAAGTAGAAATTGATTGACACCTTGCAAACTGCCTTCTGTAGCGCGTCTCCTTCCTCCTTTCCCTTCCATTCATTATCCTCCCCTTCCTATACTATCCTATGCATGTCTATTCTATGCTGCTAGGCACCAACCCATTTTTCGCACGTCATGTGAGCCACCTTAGTGAACAGCTGAAAGAGCTCAAATGTGCACGTCGAGCTTCGTTTGGCCCGGTCGCTGCGCTGGGCAGTATCGAAGATACATGTATCTTACATACTCTTTTTTGCTATCTTCTATCTGTATCACGATACCTCTCGCAAAACGAGTATCTGTATATGTATGTCCGATACATTCAATAATGTGTCGTGTGTCGTAAGACAGAAGATACTGCTGTAGAAACCCCCCCGCATGAAACAATCAAGGTCGACCAAAATTCTGTTTATCAAGCTCATGTAGCGGCCACTAAGCTATCTGCACAACTCTAACAACAGTGAAGTTCTTGTATACTTTCACCAGGGTGCTTAAGTGAGCCCAGATGATGTTTACGGGTCGCTGTTGGTGAAGCAGAGTCACGTGATTGGTGCTCCAGCCCTATCAACAAAAAACATGGCTTATCCCCCTGACACAATAGTCTGTATAACACAAAAGTAAAACGTGTTCAGAGAACTAGCAAAGGATTTATTGTGCATTGTATTGTCACGATGGCGAAGGAATGACTGCTATAGCGACCAACACAAACGAGAACCAACGAAACTAACGAACAGCTAGAGATGGTTTTCCGCATTTGGTTTGTTCATTCAAAACTAGACGACGACGCAACACATGGCCATCTCCCTTCGGCCGTGCCGTTCTGCAGCAGTGCTCAACATCCACGTCACGGCGTCTGCGGGAAGCAGACGCATGGCGACGCCAAGTTATGGTGGCTAGATGGAGAGTTGTCAGCATCGGCGCGCCGGACAGCCAGCGAGAATCCATCCGGATGCGTGATGCGGCGGGGCAGCAGTCGCCTTCGAGATGCCCCTCCTCGCGCCCGCGAGCTCGTAGCATTCGTTTTTCGTTGGAAATAATTCACGCTACCCTGCTGATTATAACGAAGTCTACCAGGCACGATTCTGGCGGCGCGCTGCAAAGCGTGTATTAGCACTGAAAACTATTGTTTTAAATTCACTTCGTTGTATGTCAGCTACGAAGCTTACAAGATAATCAAGTGACTTGCCATAAGCTTGACACCAAAACAAAGTCCGTACAGTTTTCACTTTGATACCGCAGTGTTCTCCGTGATGTCTCAATGCAGGTGAAAGTATCCGCAACCGTCATTTTTATGGCTTGCGTAATCAAGGTCTAATTTTAGAAGCAAGGCATTTATTTTCGCGAAAGCGAAAGACAACATAAAAAATGAACACAACATATGCATTAAGGTTGGAGAGAACTGCAAGCTATACGAAACTCAGCTAATGTATGTGAATAAAGCAACTAAAAAAACAGTAAATATACGATGATACAACGGACATACACACACACATGACTTTGAGATATGATTGGCAAACATGAATACAGCCACAAAATATAGTTCGAGAAAAATTGATTTTTGCATATGTGAAACCCAGCCGGACAGCGACGTCACATTTCTTAATGGAAGATTTGTAACAATGTCAGCAAGGCAATAGTAAAATCATAAGGAACAACACAGTGTGAGTAATGCACAATAACATAAAATAGAACCTCGTTAGCTGTGTTAACATTATGACAGTTAAGTCATACATCTCAACTTCAAGAACTTCATTTTTTTCTCTATCTCTTTTTTTAGTTGGATGCATTTTGTCCATTAACGAGAAAATGTCTCCAGCAACGAGAAAACGCATTCTCTTCAATGTAAAGTATCTAATTATCTGATTTGTCACTTCCAGTTTGTGGTGCTCACAGCCTAACATATTTAACCTCTTCACCGACAGGGAAGAGATAAGGTCTGTTATGTTGTAACTTTTCAACTTGTTGAAGCTGAAGCAATAGGTGAATGCATCTTCCGTAGCTTTGACCAGGTCTGTTAAGGACTCGGACAGGTACAGAAGGCCACCTCTGTCTATAAAATGCGTGAAGCATGAGTTTTCCGGACGTAAGCGGTAATTCTCAGAGTGAAGCAACAATTTCCTACTTTCGTTGCACTGTGTCTTTTTCTCCAATTTCCGGGCCACACAGCCATTGACGTACAAAGTGACCCAGCAGTGACTTTTGCGTCTAGTGAGATCAGTGTCGTCAGGGATGGCTTCCCGAACAACAGTAATTTCATGAACCTTATTGAGGCGCCCCACATCTAGCAGCTCATGCAGCTTACTCTGCAGTTTTATTGAATTATTGTGGACGCCTGGACATAAAAGGCAGTTCAGTACTTCAAAAGGTACGTTTCGACCGGAGGTTGACTTTGCCAAACTGTAAAAACTGAGGCAATACACAGAGATCAAAAACCGTGTCGGCGTATGGTGATCATTAGAGCCAGACATTTGCCTCAGATTACCAAAAAGATTTGGAAGCGCATCCTGGCAGAGGCGAGACGTCATCAATATTCATAGCCCAAGGATTTTGTAGCATGGACCAGGATGGAAAGGGTGCTGGTTAGAATGACACGGAGTCCTTCGGCAGTTTACTCCCTCAGGAACCCACCCTCCAAGGTTAGCTTTTTCCCAAGTTGCCAAGAACTCCAAAAAGCATTTGATGTTTGCTACTTCTCTACTGTCTGGTGTT
Source organism: Rhipicephalus microplus (assembly GCF_043290135.1). Classification (NCBI taxonomy): domain Eukaryota; kingdom Metazoa; phylum Arthropoda; class Arachnida; order Ixodida; family Ixodidae; genus Rhipicephalus; species Rhipicephalus microplus. The sequence goes on along the minus strand of NC_134702.1, from coordinate 270,336,348 downwards.
AAACCTCTCTTGGGTGTCTTGATGTCATGGTATCGATGAGGTCTTTCATCATAGCTACAAATGCAGAAGTAGCCTTGGTAGAGCCAGTGTCATAGCAGTGTTCCACTTGGCTGTTGTAGACATACAGGCCCTTGAAAACTTCATCACTGAAGAAGGTTAATGTCAAGTTGAACCACATTTCCTCAAAGTTGACAGACAGCCATAGTGACCTGCGGCATGGCCCTGAGTGTCACTGAGCTTGAATCGTCGTATTTGAAGGCCTTCTTTACACATTCGTTGCTAACTCTACCATCTGGTGTCAAAATCTCTTTAGAACAAACTGCGTTACAAACGAAATTCACAAGGTGTGGGAAATCTGATAAAAATGCATATATAAGCTCGTATCCACTAAATGCTTTACTTTGAACACTGTCTTTTCGAGCTTTCCACTTACAGCGAAAATATTTCACATGCTACGGTTCCACACAAACCCGTCGCACTTTAGAAAATTGACAAAGAGCCCTGACTTCTCGGCACAGATTCCAGCATCGACGATGACTTTGGCCAGAACGTCTGTCTTTACGTTTCTTCGCACACCACATCCACCAAGAAGTTGCTGCCATTTGCCTTTGAATGGCTGAAACGAAATTACAAGCCCAAGGTCACATTGAACACTTTCTTGTCCTGCAGGTTGGCTGTAATTTTCAAGGTCAACGAAACCATAAGCTTTCCTGTGCTATTTACAGACAAGCTTTCGTAAAAGTTTATTTCATCAACAAGTATGCCACCGTGCCGTGGATATGAATAATAGTTTGTGCTTTTTCTGCAATAGCCGTGAGCACTTCTTCGTTAAAGCCAAAACCACTTTTATAATTATAGACATAAGTACGCAGGCACGAAGGGCCCGGGAGAACCATATTCTTGTGCTTACGAATGTACTCTCAAAGACGCGGACTCTTTTGTGCATCACAATGCACTCAAGGATCCATGCTTGCTTAAATTTCATCCCATTTTCCTTTCGTCTCTTCGACGCTTCAAAGCATTTGCGTACCTGCACTTGCTGCTTTTTTGATAGTCTTTGCAACTTTTCTTCAAAACTAGAGCTGCTGATAGCTTCATTGTCCTGTTTCATAATTTCTAAAGTATCGCTCAGCTTTCCTATCCTGTGCTTTTGCCGTCACTGCTGCCAATTCTCTCGCGTCAGCTTCTATGCGAGGCTAGCGCTCTCCTGTCTCGCTTTTGTGCGCTTATAATACGCCTGATTTATCAAGTGCTTACGAAGGTGCTTGCACTGCAAGCATTAGTTTCTATTTTGGGCTTTTCCACAACACTTCAGGCTATGCAGTTTCCCTCCATGGAGCCTGTGTTTGGTTTTTATTTGCGCGCTTTGCGTTCCTCTTTCCATCTCAAAACTCTCGCTAGGACTCATGCCGTCTATATATTTCAAACCAGAGGCCCTTAAAATCACTAATACTGTCTACATTCACAGTTCTTTACAAGAACACCCTGTACGTAAGCCGTGCAACGAAAAGTGAAGGCATTACCCCAACACAAAAGCAAATTTTCAAAGCGGAGAGTTCCACCACTTGACGCTCACACTGGGAATGCTATAGCATCCGTGTCGTTCGGGATGAGGTGTTTCACCCAGTATTTACTTGGAAGGTCATCTTGCACCATGTTCCCTAAAGATATTGCACACGCCATTGCAGATCGAACTTCATGGAACGTTTGTTTCGGCACTCTGTAGTTCCTCGTGAATGGAGTCAAGCTTTATTCGCTTGGAAGTCGCACCTCCCTTGGACGGCATCGTCTTTTGTTTTTGCAGGCAAATTCTTCGAAAAGTAAGCCGGCGCATTCGGAAATATTGTGGGAATCGCGTTCGCAGTCACAGTAGAATGATCACGGGGAATTTTCACAAGCTTACCGTTGATAACATGCTTGTAACTACAGACGATGAATCTTTCGTCAAAATGAGCCTCACGCACAACGCAGTTCTTTTGCAGTGGTTTGTCAGCACGAGGAATCGCACTTTTCCAGGCCCTGCGTCCTTCGTCGTCAACGGGAGCTGAAAAGAGAGATGTTTTCTTGCTTTCTTTGCGGGCCGAAACGTATACCGCATTGCATCCAGGTGCAGAGCAGTGTATTTGATGTTTACTCATCACTGTGGCATGGTCGCATTGGTACGTATTGATTCTGAACAAGTTCAAATAGGCACAGCACAGACGTCACGACTTGCGAGTACAGGAGCAAGCAACTAAAGTTGCCACTCCAGCGGCTGGCGAGCACTCTCCACCGACCACAATGGCGACTTGCGTGCCGCGCCGCGGCGAAATGAAATACAAGCACGCCTTCTTGCAAGGCGCTGCCGGGACGCGCATATTGAGATTCTAGTCGATGCAGAGCTAGCCACCGCAACTGCAGGCGGATTGGCTTTTTCAGCAGAAGACGCTCTGATGTCATACCATAGCAACGGGAGGTGAATGACATCTCAAGCGCACCACTGTTTCGTGCTCCTCTTTTTTTAAAAGACAATAGTCTTTCTTGGGGCTGCGTCTGCTGCCCCCAAATGGCAGGAGCGTTTTCAGGCGCAAAACATTTCATTACCCCATATAGCCGCTTAAAATTGACTTGACTTGGCTTGAAGTGTATAAGTAGGTAGCGTCAGAAATGCTTGGCTTTTAAGGGGTTTAGGTAGCGTGGTTACGACTGGCTACCACGAAGTTTCTCACTAACTTCTGCGAAGCTTTATGCCCGTAGTTGTAACATTTTATTCTAAATTTCTACAGTAAGCATGCTGTGGTGATTTAGTTCCATGATGGGTGTTGGTTTGGACAATAAGCTATGTTCAATAGCGAGAACCACCTCTGCCTTTGGGTTCGTTTTCCCGCTGCGTAAGAGTGTATGAAAGTGTGATAGAAAGTGGTTCACGTGCAAGTCGCTGCCGCTTTTATTAGTGCCTGCGCTGATGGGCGAAAGGAACTTCCGCGGTGCTCAGTAGATAACACAAAATCTCCCGAAGTGTTTTCCGGAAAATCAATGAGCAATGATAATGAGCTGTGCCAGCGTAAATCAAAGACTATGTGCTATGTGATTTGTGAATATCTGTTTCATGCACAACTATTGTAGCGTACGTACGTCGTGCACGTGTGGCGCTTGTGTTGCTAGTGGTCGATCGGTGTCAGTTGGACTGTCATTTGGGTGAATCACTTGGACCAGCACTTTTCAAACTTTATATAAGCTTCGCCTTGCGTAAGTGCACGAGGAAGGTACGGTACGCGCAAGGTCGTAGCGACGGGATGTGACAAGTCGTTGAGTGCTCGACGTTATTGTCCCCGAACAATTATGCTGTGACCGGTAATGACAATCGGTTTTCTAAGCAGTGTCTATTTAGGTGAGTGTATACGAGTAAAAAAGAAAATAAAACGAATCAATATTGCTCACAGCAATGTCTAGCTGAACCGATCCCCAAGCATCTTTTCTAAAATTGGTTAACATTAACGCAATGCAGTCTTGTTGTGCGGCGAATTACATGCAGCAGTGTACTGACGTAGAGCGTGAATATGCGCGCGCGTGTGTGTGTAAAATGAAAATGTAGCACTGTGATTAGGCCTAGTGTGTGTGCCCTTTTATACATGCGCCATCTCCTGTCTCATTAATTGTGATGCGATAGACAACATAGCCACCGACTTCAGCATCTGTAACGAGCCCAAATCAATTTACCCTGGAAAACACATTTTGTGACAAGCAGTTCGCAAGGTAATACATTGCTAGATTGTTGCACGATTAGTTTAAGATTGTTGCATGGCATCTCTAAAGAAGTGCTAGATACCTATGAGAAACTTTAGAGGCACTCCACATTTGCTGCCATCGCATATATGCTCCAAATAGAAAATGATTATTAGGCAAATATACACTCAAGCTAAGTACATGAGATGACCTTCCATGTTTCATAAACTTAATTTCTTTCAAATGTAGTAGCTCGTGGTTTGCTTTATGACGTCCTTTCCAGTAATCAATGAATATAGCCACTGAAGAATGGTCGAAAATTGTATGTGCAGTTTATCAATGAAGCAGGCTGATCTTCGCAAGACATTGATTTTTGAAAACCACATTGTGCCAGAACTAAAAGCAAGCTGGTTTCAGCAAACTTATGCTGACCCGAGGTGATAGTACATGTTCATGCATGTTACAGAAGCTGCTTATTAGCGCGACGGGGCAGAAATTAGGCAAGCGTCCGCCATCAGGTGTCGAGACGCATTGCATTCCTGGTCAACAAGTCTTCAAACGATTGCTATGAATGACTAAGCTCAAATTTTCTTGGCAGCATTAGCACCCAGCAGTGCCTATTTAAGCCACCATAAAGTAGGGTTACAACTAAGGCTTGCAGCTTCCTTAAATTAGCTGGTCACTTTTTGAAACATTTTGTAAATCAATATTTATTGGCTTCACGGCAAGCTGGGAATGAGGTAGAATTTTGCAAACGGCAGGATTAGAAGTTTCTTTTTAGGGGCACCACATTTTTAAGTTCTTAAGGCTTCAGAACTTGTATTCAGAACTTCAGTAGTTTTAGTCCTGATAAAAGTAAACTGATTGTCATCTTCAGCCTGCCATCATGCACGGGCTTTAACATATGGCCTGTTGTCATCTTGTGTCAATGATGCCGCATACATTCCAATAGTTTTACAAAGATTTTAAATTGTAAATTGGCAAGATGGTGCAGCTTCAGGGAGGGAATGAAGTGCAGAACTGAGATTCACATAACGCAAAAAACATTGGACATGTTTAACTCCCGTTTGTCTGTATTTGGGGCTTTGCCAGCAGGTATGTAAGTAAATAGACACACGCATAATATGGCACAATACAATTTTACAGTCAGTTATCATAAAATATCACAAAAAATGCTTAAGAAAAGTTTCTGCTTTTGTAAGTTTCAACGAATGTGACGCCAACACACACACACGCCTGGAATCTTTATCTCATATTGGACCTCAACTGACATGCTCGGCTACTCGCGCAGCAATGAGCCCGATTTTCCCGCCCACTCTGAACAGCCTGTAAGTTCACTCCTTACAACTCATTTCCAACTTACCAGAGATCATAGGCCAGATATGAGTCATTATATTAATCATGTACCTGCACAATTATAGTTGTGAAACATGAACATATGTGAAACATACATTCGCTTTGAATGAAGGCGTTGTTCAAATATTTTGCGGTCATGACACAGAAGTCTTTTCTAGAAAAAATATGAAGCAACATCGAGGTTTATATCCAGCAGGAAAATTTCAACCCATCTTATATTGTAAAGATGTGCAAATATTCACTGATTTAGCATTTCGAATTGAATATTGCTAAATTCTACTCAGTATAGACTAATCGTAAACCTGAATATTTTTTAGTTCACTGAGGTTTCAAAATCTTGAGAGCTGTGAAATAAGCACAAAACTTATTTAACAGTATGATACATTGTACCCCAGCTGGCACATTATCGGAAAAGACATGAGAGTATATTTAGTGCGCAGCTGACTACTTTACTCTAGCAAAAGGACTTTCCCAGCTGTACAATAATCACTTACCATTCCTTAGGAGTCTTTAGATTTTAAATAGCCTCATTATTTTTTACAAATGCTGTACTTCTGCTTTTAAAATTTCTAGTATTCCATTCCCGAGTCTGACCACCGACTTAAAGTACTTGTTTTTTTATTGCAATGCAAATCATACAAGCAACAGGGAAAAGGCAATGAAACATTTTATATCTGGATTTGTTGCCGATGGAGTCTTATACTAGCATCACATTCTGAAACAGCAGCTGCTAACCAATCGGTGTATTGGCCCCACATTCTGCCATGTCTAAGCACGTGCACGAAACACCTGAGAGGCACCGTATGTATGCATCGCGGTTAAATGAAGTTTTAAGTTTTTGTGAAGGAAGGGCCGCTTCTCAGTGACAACTATTACTGCGCAGTAACCAAAGGAGAGAATGGCGATGCAACTGTGTATACCAACCATAATTTCAAGCCTGATTAATGGTTGTCTGTGTGGCAGCAGGCAAGATACAACAATAAAATGACTTCAAAACTCAGTTCGAAGGCCTCCGCCCCAGGTGACCTCACATTGTATTTGCTATGATTTTCAGACTATATTTAAAAAACACAGCAAATAAAACTTTATTTAATCATCCTGAAGTTTCTGCGATCCACCCACCTCGTCGCACGCTTGTGACATTTTAGTTTGTGTGCTTTCGCTTCCTTCCCACTCACTTTCTCTCGTTTCTTTTTTCTTACTTTTCTGTCTCCCATTTCTTCTTGCCCCGTGCAGGGTAGCAAACTAGACACTTGCTTTCTGGTTAACATCCTGCTTCTCCTTAGAGCAACTCTCTGTCTCTCTCTCTAAAACTCTATTTAAAAATACACATCCTACTAAAATCATGAAAAGACGCACAATTTTATCACTATATTTCAGGGCCTGTGAAAATCGGACAGGTATACGTTACAGAAAACAAATAACCAATAGCTATTACAATTTCTTTAAATTCTAACTGATTGAAGGCGTCATACCTCATCAAAATATATAAGCACTTACAGAAATGTGCTCAATTACTTTAACCTTACTTTCATTCAAGAGGTTTTATACTATCAAGTGCTGTTGTGCTGCACCATCAACAACGCCAACTTGTCACTTATCTGCACAATAATATTAAACCTTCTTCACGTGTGATTTTTATTGTAACCCATCGTACTCCTGAGTGATTTCAATCTTCCAAACAAAACATGAAACGATCGTCCTTCTTTGCTCACTATTTTCAATCATAAGTTTCTGCTGAGTTGACATGGCGGATAACCAGCACTTTGATGCGTGCATGTGGCGACAAAAACAGTGGTTAGACTATTGGTTTCGTTACCTGGGGTGATGAAATGAAAAAAAAAAGCTGCGAGGCTTGTGCGGAACGCACAGCACAGTCACAGCTAAAGCTGGAAGAGCGACTTTTCAGAGCCTTTTTTTAAGCACTCTTTGGGTATCTTCTACAAGCGCACTTGCACTGCACCCATTGAGCTATTATTCATGATAATTTCCGAATATAGTAGGGAGGCATTCACCATGCTATCCTTTGTCATTTTTTGAAGAATGGTCGTATCTGCTGCACACTTGTAAGGAATATTGTGCAACTTTTGATGCTGTAGCTGAGAACGATGAAGAATTATATTGTCTAAAGTTCGTGCAATTATTCGGAGCATTTCATGACCCACTCGTTGTGCAATTTGCATTGTGTGACACCTGGTTGTTCTTTGCTGTTGTAAAACGCTTTATGACCGTTATGACCCATATAACACGTCGTTTTATTTGTTGTGTTTCAATGCCAGAAGTATAGTGAAAAAAACGGTCAAACTAGAGGAGATCTTGCTGGCTTTTGTACCTGATATTTCGGTGATTACCGAGACGTGGCTTCATCCCAGTAACCATGATTCAGAAATAATTTCAGAAGGCTATCTATAGCCTACTTCGCAAGGACCGTGACAGCCGCGGAAGTGGAGTGGCTATCGCTATAAAAGATGGTTTAGCGTTCTAGGAAGAACGCGGTATACCGAACCACGAGAGTTTGTGGTGCACTGTAACATTTCAAACCATACCTCTACTAATAGGTGAAGTATACAGACGACCTGGGGTACCTGAATCTTACCTTACGGAACTGCACAACTATCTCCTCTCAAAAATGCACAATCGGACGAAGCTAGTACTTGTTGGCGACTTCAACTTGGCAGGAATATACTGGGAATACCTAACCACCAGCAATGGAGAGGCGTATAGCTGCGAGCAACTTCTGGATACTATGCTAAGTTTCTCGTTATCTCAATGCATAACGCAAGCGACACGCATTCAAGGGCTTTCTTCCAACGTCTGGGATCTCGCTTCAATATTTAGCTCAATAAATGCTCAAGTGATTGTGCAATATGGAATCTCCGATCATAAAATAGTTTTAATTAAATTTTCCAATCTTAGCCCGGCAATAAGGGACAATGAAAATTCACATATATTTATTAAAGATTATTCCAGAGCGGCCAATGAAAGTATTATTGATTACCTAGAAATGCAGTTAGAAGATTTTTACCCTGAACCTTTCGATGAAGTTGAGAAGTTGTAAAATTTAGAGGCAGCAATTTGTCCTGGTGACAAAACCTAGATTCCTACGAAACGTAAGAGGACAAAACGAAGGACTCCTTGGATAACGCGAGAAATAAATCATATGAAGCGGAAGTTAAAAAGAATACGGAAGTGTAAATGCGATCTGACTGTAATAAGTCAGTGCTACCAGGAATTGAAAAGCCTGTTGCGCGAAGCAAGGGCCTATTGTTTTTCACACGCCCTAACCGATTTTTTTATGGCAGCACAACCGAGGAAATTTTGGCGTTACCTAGCTAAGCCGGACAGTTCAATCCGTAAGATGGAAATCAACGGCATTGTTACTGAAAATACGCACGCAGTAGTTAACTCGTTCAATTCCTTTTTCCAATCGATGCCCAGTCCAAGGGCCGCTTTTGAACGTGACTCGGTCATGCCGGAAATCGAGATAACCAAACAAGGTATCTTCAACCTGCTTTTACAACTTGATGGGAAAAAATCACCAGGCCAGATACAATCCCAAATGTGTTTCTTAGGCGTTATGCAGAACAGCTTGCTCCTTTTTTGTTTAAAATATTTGTTTTCACTTAAAACTGCTGCACTTCCGAGAGACTGGCTACGCACAAGAATAATTCCGATCCATAATGGTGGTAACACATTTCTGGTGGACCCGTATCGACCCATGTCGCTGACTACTTACTGTTGTAAATTAATGGAGCACATCCTAAACAAAGCTATTATATATTACTTAGAATCTAACAATATGCTGCACCCGAAGCAACACAGATTTCGTAGGGGTCTCTCCACGGTAACGCAACTTGCAGAAATAGCGAATGACTTCGCTGGCATAATTGACTCCAAACTTCAGGCTGACGCAATATTGATAGACTTTGCGAAAGCGTTCGACCGTGTGCCTCATTCCAAATAATTAACCAAGCTTGAATTACTTAAATTAATAGAAAAGTAATTGCATGGATCTCGACCTACTTATCCAATCGCTCCCAGTATGTAACTTTAAACAACGTAGATTCTGACTGCCTGAGTGTTTTGTCCGGTGTACCCCAAATGTCTGTTTTGGGGCCAATATTATTTCTTGTTCACGTTAATGACAAATCTTCTTGCGTGAAACCAGGTGTAACATTGCGACTGTTCGCAGATGACTGCGTCAATTACACTACAATACGCGGTATTGATGACCAATTAAAGCTCACTTCTTTGCAAAACTATTCCCAATGGTGCGAGATGTGGGGAATCAAAATAAATGTGTCTAAAACCTAGTTCATAAGCCTAACCAAGAAAGAATGGCCTGTGTCATTTGTGTACAATCCTAATGGTTCCAATATTAGTAAAGTTGACAAAGTAAAATATCTGGGCGTCACAGTCTCGCAAGACTTAAAATGGGAACAGCACATTACCAATACATGCGCCAAGGCATTTAAACAACTCGGATTTCTGCGTAGAAAGTTGAGCAAAGCACCTTCAGCAGTTAAACTAACCGCCTACAAAACAGTCGTCAGGCCCATTCTAGAATACGGAAGTATAGTGTGGGACCCTCATCAAAACTACCTTCGCGAAAAGCTTGAAAAATAGCACAAGGGCCATGAGGTTTATATACTCAAAATACTCTTGGCGTGACAATGCAATGGACATACGCCACCAAGCGCACCTAGCAACTCTATTTTGCTGGCGTCATGTTGCTCCCATGAAGTTTTTATCTTCATTTTCACGGTCACCTTATAATCTGTAAAGACGACTATATTCATCCGCCTGGCCGCCGTTCTAGTAGGACGAACCGTGATGAATGCATACGTCCCTTCAGTGCCCACAGCAATGTGTTTAAATATTCTTTTTTCCCTCGCACTGTCAACACTTGGAACGCGCTACCAGGTGAAGCTGTTAATATTACAAATATAGATCAATTTTGTTCTTTTGTGGAGCAGGTAATAGAGCCAGTATAGTTATATTTAGTTATTGCTCTTGTTGTGGCGATAGGGAAAAACGTGTTTTGCAGTGGTGCATTGTACCATTTTGTACATATATATTGTTTTTCATGCGTAGTACGCGGTTTTTATTATTATTTTTTCATCTTCTTCTCGTGTATGGAAAGAACATCAATGTAGTGTTGTTGTACTCGCTACTGTAAGTGTTCCGCTGTTGCGCGTATCGTCCGTCAAAATGTTGTATTTCCTCAACTTTGTATACAATTATTTACCTGTGATGTATGCCCGCTTTCTCTATGGGTCTGCAGAAGATCTACAGTGTTGTTAGATAAATAAAATAAATTAACGTGATCCTTGTATCGACATCAAGCCTGTCTACGGCCACTTTGCAACGGAGGTTCAAGCACTGGCGTCATGATTTAGTGGTATAATACTGGGCTGGTATTTACTTGGATTTTTTCTCATTTTGCGGAATATTGGTTACAAACACTGGCGGTGGCGGACTACTGCACACGCGACTCATGTTGTGATCTCATAGCAACTTTCACTGTAAAAGTCTGCGGAAATATATTTAAGAACATTTGCCACATTAGTTGTGAGAGGCCATCGGGAGAAGACACAGCTTAGGTTTTAGAGGAAAAAGAATATATTTAGGAGTGGGCGGGTTCACAGCAGCGCTGGCAGAATGCTGAACCGTTTTCTGCTTTTTACGCAGTGCTTGGCCTGCCTTACCGATCCTGTCACCGACTTGTCCGAATTTCTTCACGTGGGAAGCAATACCATGAACTTGGTTCTTCGACCAAGTTTTTCCACGTGCTGAACTCTGGTCCCTTGAAGTGGACGCCCTTATCAGCCTCGCTAGAGATAGTCCTGGCCTGTTCGTTGCCTCGTCAGCTGGTGTTCTACGTGCCATCATCTATGATAACGACATCCTGGTTCCTTCAATCGTTGGCCAGGCTGGCTCGGTGACATCACTGGCAAGGCATAAAAGGACATAGTCGACGCCTGCCTTCTTCAGTGGGTGAGTTCACAGCAGCGCTGGCAGAATGCTGAACCGTTTTCTGCCTTTTACTCAGTGTTTGGCCTGCCTCACCGATCCTGCCACCGACTCGTTCGAATTTCTTCGCCTGGGAAGCAATACCATGAACTACCGTTCTTCGACCGAGTTTCGCCACGTGCGCAACTCTGGTCCTGGTGGCGTGGAGCCTCGCTAGAGATAGTCCTGGTCTGTTCGTTGCCTCGTCAGCTGGTGTTCTACGTGCCATCATCTATGATGACGACATCCTGGTTTCTTCAATCGTTGGCCAGCCTGGCTCGGTGACATCACCGGCAAGGCATAAAAGGACATCATCGACGCCTGCCTTCTTCAGTGGGTGAGTTCACAGCAGCGCTGGCAGAATGCTGAACCGTTTTCTGCCTTTTACTCAGTGTTTGGCCTGCCTCACCGATCCTGCCACCGACTCGTTCGAATTTCTTCGCCTGGGAAGCAATACCATGAACTACCGTTCTTCGACCGAGTTTCGCCACGTGCGCAACTCTGGTCCTGGTGGCGTGGAGCCTCGCTAGAGATAGTCCTGGTCTGTTCGTTGCCTCGTCAGCTGGTGTTCTACGTGCCATCATCTATGATGACGACATCCTGGTTTCTTCAATCGTTGGCCAGCCTGGCTCGGTGACATCACCGGCAAGGCATAAAAGGACATCGTCGACGCCTGCCTTCTTCAGTGGGCGAGTTCACACCAGCACTGGCAGAATGCTGAACCGTTTTCTGCTTTTTACGCCGGCACGTTACTTTAAGAATGACAAGTGCATTCGTTCAGATAATCGCTTTCTGCACCTGTTGTCTCGCCCACACAGTTTGACATGTACCTCTGATATTTTGTAATTAGGATCTGGCCTTATTGTCTGCGTTAACAGAATTATTTTATGTGGTGATGTAGAATTGAACCCGGAGCTCCTAAGTTAAACAAGGCTAACACTCGTTTACGTGGTTCGTCCTTTGCTGATGAGACGGGTGAGTTTGATGCAGCGGATGCTGACTTGTCTTCAGTGACTCAAATGCTTACCGAAATAATTAGGGGCAGCAACGTATATCGCAGGATATAGCTGATGTGAAGAAGTATCATGAAGTAGTCACTTCTATGTTTGAAGCTTTGGAGACTCGTGTCTCTGCATTGGAATCTCTTCCCGTCATGTCTTCTACTGCTGCCGGTAACAAAGTGAACAGCGATATTCAGCAGCTACAAATAAAAATCAAGCAACTCGCTATGCGGAACGATGATCTAGAAAACCAATCTCGTCGCAATAATTTGCTGCTGCATGGCCTCGCTGAGACACCAGATGAATCCTCTGACCTTCTTCTGTCTAACCTTTCTGAATGGTTCAAAGGAAACCTGCATATTTATTTTCCTAGTATCGAAAGGTGTCACAGGATTGGACGTAGGCAAGCCGATCGTCCACGTCTCATTATCATAAAGCTGCTCAACTATCGCAAAAAAAAACATCTGTCCTTAAAAACGGCTACAAACTTAAAAGGGTTTAACTTTCGCGTTTCTGAAGACCATTCATTGCGCGTACGGACAATCAGAAAGAGGTTATGGGAAGCATCACAACCCTTTTGGGATAAGGGCTCCATTGTACGTTTAAGTTTTGATCATGTATTTATAGATCAAGTTAGGTACGACTGCAACGATGAAACTAACACCCTCATTAGGATTCATTCTCGCCCAGCAAAAGCTTCTTCTAATGTCACCACTAAAGCTTCTTGACGCCTCAGGAATTATACTAACGAGCCCCTGCGCAGCTTAAATGTTAATGCCAGAAGGCTAGTCAACAAGTTCCCAAATTTTTTTTCACTTATCATGGTCTATTCACCGCATATAGCCGGCGTAACGGAAACTTGGTTAAATGAACATATATACGATAGCAAAGTAACACCGCCAGGTTTTACAATAATCAAAACTGACAGACGTCATGGTAGGGGAGGAGTATCACACTATTTTTATGGTCTGATCTTAAATTTTCCGTTATCCCCAGTGCACCTGATATCAAATCTGTTTGGTGTAAGGTCTTTTTTGGAAGCATTTCCATAGTTTCTGGCGTAATCTACCACTCGTCATCATCGAACATAGATCAGCTGCTCGTTTTAACAACTTTTATGCAAGAGCGTTTCTTATCTACTTCCAACTTGATCTGCCTGGGTGAGTTCAACATTCCAGGTATTTTGTGACTATCCCTATCGCTCACAGGCTATGACGTAGAAATCTTCAAAGTTCTGTTAGACTTCTCGCTCTGTTTTTGTTTAAAACAGATTGTTGAAACTAACACACGAGGGGATGGAGATTTAGTTTTTGTTCGTCGTTTCCTCTTAGACCATGGTTATGAATGTGAAGTTGCTGATGGTATTTCAGACCACAAGGTCATTCTAGTATCCATTTCTGTTCCTGTACTTACCAACCATTTTGTTTATTCTTCAGTTCCCGATTTTTCGCGAGCCGATGACGCGTCTGTTTTTTATCTTTTGTCAGATTCTTTTGATGATTTCGAATGCCTCAGCGATTGTAATGATAGGAATTCCTTGGTGGCTTCTTTTGGAAAGACTGTGGCAACTTGTATTGAGCGCTACGTCCCAATAAAAGCGAAAAACAAAAACCCCCACCTTCCCTGAATATCGCGTTATATACTTCACCTGGCACGTCGGGTTGCCAGACTGAGACGTTCAAGAAGAAATGGTGACCCCCTTAAAATAAAGGAATTTAACCTCGCCAAAGAAGAACTTCGGATCAAAATTAATTCGTCGAAGGACTTCTATTTCAAAGTTACGTTGCAAGATTTATTGAAAAGCAACCCTAAAAAAGTTTGTGCTTCTACTTTACCCACCTCAGCTGCCACAAATACAGTTGTTATAAATAACGTCCCCAGCAGTGACCCCTCAACCATTTCTAACGCGTTCGACGAATACTTCCAATCGGTAATCACAACTGACAACTTAGACATCCCTAGCTTTCACCATGGTTCAAATAACTCAATCAGTGACGTTTTCGTATCTCTTGACGGTGTTATGAACCTAATTTTGCACCTGGGAAATAAGAAATCTCTTGATTTTGATGGCATTCATAATATTTTTCTTCTTAGACATTGTGAGTGGACCAGCCGCTACTTGACTATAATTTTTTCAAAAGTCCTTAAGCACTTCAACTGTTCCTTCAGCTTGGAATTTAGCGAAAATTCTTCCTAGGCATAAATCTGGCCGCAAGCAGTCACCTTTAAATTATCGCCCAATTTCATTAACGTCTCAATCAAGTAAATTTTTAGAAAACAAAATCTTCAAGCATATCATGGGGTTTCTTGAAAGTAATAACATCCTAAGTAATGCCCAGCATGGTTTTCGCCAAGGTTTTAGTACAACAACCCTGCTTGTAGAATTTTCTCACGACATTTTGAACGTTCTAGACTCTGGTTACCAAATTGATGCAATTTTCATCGACTTTGCAAAAGCATTCGACACTGTTACACAATCTAAACTTCCGCACAAACTTCACGCTGTTCTTAACAATTATTCCTTAGTTTACTGGATTGCTAGCCTTTTAAACAACCGTTCTCAGTTTGTTTCTCTTAATTCCTCAAACTCGCCTGTTGTGAATGTTTCATCCGGAGTCCCCCAGGGTTCAGTACTGGGACCACTTTTGTTCCTATTGTACATAAATGATTTGCCCAATTATGTGTCTGAGAAAATCTGCCTTTACGCTGATGACTGTGTCCTTTATAATGTAATTAATACCAATGATGACCACAACTTACTTAATGATTGTTTTGCACAATTTTTCAGATGGTGTGACACATGGCAAATGAACATGAACTTTACTAAAACAGTTGCTCTTTCCTTCTGTAAACACAGCTCCATTGCATTGTTCGATTACTCCTTCAATGGCTTCTCTCTGTCACGTGTGTCCGAATATAAGTACCTAGGCCTCATCTTCACACCCATTATGTCTTGGTCTAAACATATCGAATACTCTTGCAATGAAGCTTTAAAGAAACTGGGCTACCTAAATTGTACTATAAAAGATGCTCCACCCGAAACAAAGTTGCGAACGTATAAATTGCTCATCCGTCTCATCCTCGAATATGCATGCCCCGTATGGAATCCTCATAAAAAATCGGACATCAGCGCACTAGAATCCGTTCAGAAGAAAGCCATCCGTTTCATTTTCCGCCGTTACGACTGGAATTTCTCACCCTCCTCTCAACTTGCTACGTTAGGTCTGCAAACCCTGTCCGACCGACGCGAACTCGAATGCCTAAAGTTGCTACATATTCTTGTTAACACCCCACGCTACGCATTAACTAACAATTATCTGTCTCCTGATAAACTGAAACCCACAAAGAATAGCCACAAACTCAACCTGACACCATTCCATCCACGTGCTAACCTGTTTAAATTCAGCTTTTTTCCGCTCACTATAGGAAAGTGGAATGTATTGCTTGGGTCAACTAGATCATTGCCTTTAGAAGATTTCTTGCATGAATGTATTGATTCGGAATTTGTTTATTAAGAGTTTTATTCCTGTTTGTTAAGAGTTGTATTCTTGTGTGTGCTGATGTATGGCAAACCCACTCCTGCGATAGCCTAATTCGGACTGCAGTATGTAAAAATAATATAAATAAAAATAAAAATATTTGTTTGAGCACAGTCTGAGCCATTGGCAATAGACATACACTCAAAGCTTATTATAACAAAGTTGCGCCTTACACAAAAATAAGTTCGTTATATCCAAAAATTCGTTATATAGGCATATTTCTGACACTATATTTATTGCAAAATTTTTTTGTTTAATTTATTACAAGCAATATTTTGTTAAATCTATACTCGTTATATCGAGGTCAGGGTTAGTTTTACCTAACTAACAACTTTGTCGATGTGATCGCAGTTCTCGTGGTAGTGGAGTGGCTTTCATTATATAGCATAGCAGTGATATATCCATTGCTGAGAATCTTCCAATTAGAGGAAAGTCTCCTTTTAAAGCTGTCATTTTTTGACATCAGTTTTTCGCTGTGCGGTATATTGATGTCTCAGTGTTGAGGTATATTTTTTGAGTGCCTTGAATGATGAACTGCTATGTCTACGCAGAAAAAAATATTGTTTTAATGGGTAACGTCAACCTTTCTTTCAAGCCAATAATTTGGATAATAAAAATTATGCTACTTCTTCATCGGACACACTTCTAGACATTGAGAAAGGCTTTGAGAAATTGTTAAAGACATCCCACGAGGGGGAGTCCGATACTTGATTTGCTATTTACAATGGAACTGTTTACCAGAACCACTATCGCTGTTAAAACCGGTATTTCTGATCATAGTATATAATTTGCTTGGGATGGGTATGGTAAATATAAATCAGTGAAAACGTCAGTAGAAAGTGCACTAAAAGATTTAAGTCGAGAAGACGATGTTGCAGTAATTGATTATTTAAAACACATCTCACCACCTCTTATAGTGACGTTGATAGCGCCTGGCAACAGGTCTATGGTATTGTAGACTTCATCACAACAAAACGTTGTTCCTCTTAAGAAAATATGCGAGCGTTCACATCACCCATGCACAGACCGTGAAGTTATACAAATTAAAAAATACAAGACCAGTACACAGCATTTTTTATACTCAAAGAAAAATTGTTTGAATGTGCTAACAATGCTAGCCATCAATTTTTTAACGACACATTACCTGAGTCCATCAAGTGAGATCCAGATAAATTTTCGCAATACCTTAAACAAAGTAATCAAGAAGTGTATAAAATACTAGTGGAGCAGGTCATAATAACAGCTCTGGCACTAATTGCTGATCGTGTTAATAAATACTTTCGCAGTGTTTTTTGAACCACAGTATTACGAACTGTGTCGCCCGTTACCTGCAATTCTAGATGATGTCCTGATAACTCATGAAAGTGGTTGACAAATGTTACGTAAGGTTAATCGTCAGGGACTGACGGCATTTGTAACTCATTTCTACAATGCAATGCTGCACAAATTACTGACTTACTTTCTGCCTTTTTCAATGCATCAATCGAATGTGGTGAGATACCCGTTCATCGGCAATAGCTCGTATTGTGCGGATATTTAAAAAAGATGTTCGCCATTCCTTGTCAAACTATCATCCCGTTTCTATCACTAGTAGGTGCTGTTAGAGCATGTTGTTGCCAACTATGTCTACACTTTTTATGAGAAAAAATATTTTGTCATCATATCAACATCGTTTCTGAGGAAATATGTCTACTAACTCAGCTAGTAACTCAGCTTGGTGCCTGAAGTGCCTCAATTCACACAGGGTTTAAAAATTGACTCATTCCTTTTAAATTTTGACATATTCCTTCTAGATTTTGGTAAGGTTTTTTACAAGATACCTAATGAAGAACTATATAGCTAGCTTGTTTAAGAGAAAAAATTGCGCTTTTTTAGGTATTGTTTGGTGGATTCATGCGTATTGAAAAGAAACATTAGGCAAATTTGTTGAGGCCAGGGGTTTTGCTTCTCTACGTGTTTCTTCCAGTATGCCACAAGGTAATGTGTTTGGCCCCTAATATTTTTAATATTAATAATGATTTAGTTAATGTCATACATAAGGACATATCTATTCGTTTTTTCGTAGACGATTGTGTCGCTTTCGAATCAAATATGTTGTGTAAATCAGCAGACGTTACTTTATGGATCTCTCACAAGTGTAGACAAATGGTGCTAGAACTAGGGTGGCACCTTAACTTAATGGTGACAAAACATTCTTCATGAAAATGATAAGAACGCAAACTCTCAGCTTTTATACTTACTGTATTTGGATTAACCTACTGAAAAAAAGATTTGGAAAATACATATTCCTAGGAGACACTGACGAAAACACTTGCGCGGTCAGATAACATTACAAGCGTATACACGAATCAACTTAGAAAACATTGGTTTCTTAAAAGAAAGCCTATATCCTCCACGATGAAGAACAGATTATTAGCATACAATACCGGTATTAATTAGATCAATACCTATACAGTAAAACCTCCTAAATTTGATTTCACAGGGGCCGCGAAAAGTCTTTGAATTGAGTAGGTCTTCGAATCAACGTACAAATAGGTTGGATGCAAGGAACTTGGAATTATTCTAAGCAGGGCTAATTGTTTGCTCTGCAGGCTAGCTTGCGGCTTCAAGTGTTATATTTTCCAGCAATACCTAGTCTGTATTTTGTCTTAAACACGGAAGAACGGCGGGCCTAACGGCTGCCACTGATAAAATAAGAAGAGGACGCTGTTCTGATCAAAGGAAGTGCGTGCCTGCGGAAAACAAGACATCTTCACTGAAACACGATAGTGACGCGCTGGTGGCATGTCGCGAGCTTCTCGCTGCGTCAGCACGTCATCATGCGACCATTCTTTCTATAGAATAAAGAAGTCAATATTGGCCAGGGTCACGAAAATTGCGATGCATTTTGGCTGAAAAACATAATCCTTGAGGCTTTCAAGCTTGGTTTTTAAAGTAGGCGTAGCAGGCAAGAACTCCGCTAGCAGAGCAAGTGCGCAAATTGCTGGGGAAACCGGCCATCGTAGGTTGGCATACATCGCGAATTATGTCATACTTTCTTTCAATATTTTTTTACAATCCCAGAAATAATGGGTAAATCATGACGCTCCGACGTGCCGAGAGACATGGAATGTGATGCCCGTGCGTCAGCACTGTGTTGTAGTGAAGCACACTGTCTTTTCCGCAGACACACAATTTAATTGACCATGAGACCGGCTGTTTTATTTTTTGCTCTAGAAGTAGCGTGGCTAGATTGCCTTAGCTGCCAATTATTAGTATCATTTCACTGCATTGCCTTGTGGCTCTTAAGGGGAGATGCTACTTGAGGACACTTTCTTTAAATATTCATACCAGAGCAATGAAACTTGAGCTGTTTATGGAACTTTTTATGCTGATTTCAAATATATAATTAGTTTTCTTGGAAGTTGCATACTTTCAGTTCTGCGACATGACGAAGTGATAATATTAACTATTTTGCCCCCCCCCCTCTTTTCATAGTGGAACATCCGTAGTTTTTTACCATAAATAATTCATAATGTTTGAAATAAAGTGTAGAATGCAAAACACTAATTAGGAATCTCATACAAAATAAGTAATAGGCGTGAAAAATAATGGATGTAAAAATCTATATTTCATCTACCCTACTAAAGGTTTACATGCATTTTCAGTATACAATGAAATATTGAAATTCAAACTAGATAATTGCATTTGTCATAGTTTAGGAAAAAATTGGCCATAACTTCATGCAGTTCCGAGCACTAGAAGTGCCCGAAAAAAGAGGGTCACATTGAAAAAAAAACGAAAAACTTGTGTGTGGAGAGAAACGAGTTTCAAAGATAAATGTATTCTAAGAGAACTTGTTGTTGGGCTAGTTGGTAGAGCATTTCGAAAAGTTAATTCGAGCGCGAAACTTGACACGATCACTCACACACGCACACACCCATGCATCAAACACACAGCGCTCACTTCCCAACTGATTTATTCATAGCTCAAAGGCTTCATTATATACAGGACACATTGTGCGCACACACACCAAAGAAGGCCAACAGCATACATTACCAAAACGTACAGCTAATCAATATCATAGCCTTAGAGCGATAAACTGAAGTTCGCTTGGTAACAACAAAATTGAAGGGGCGCTTACACAGTGATCTTTATTTTTTTTCAATGAAAAAGATCTGTAACACTTCACGTGCAGTTTTATTTGCGCTTCTGCCCAGAATCTTCGTCTCGGAAAATCGTGCGTCACAACCACACGAGATGACATGCACAACCAGGTGCGCATACTTGTCATCTCTTTTCGTTAATTTTTGGGCGTGTTCCCTTAATCGGTCATTAATACACCGTTCGGTTTGGCCAATGTTTTATTTTCCGCAGGATAAGGGTATGCAGTACACCACCCCCATGGAACACTTAACGAAGGCCCTCTTATGTTTCTTGTGACAGCCGCGCTTCTTTCTATCGCACACACGTTGGCTAAGTCTTCCAATTTTTTCTGGTGCGGAAAACACCATCGGTACGCCGTGCCTCGCCGCGACTTTCTTAAGGTTGTGCGAGACCTTATGGATATATGGCACAACTTATGGTCTAATCCTTAAGGGCTGGGTAGCAGTCATTGCTTCCCGTGTTCCACGTTTAAACTTCTGCAAAAGTGATTCAGCAGCGGCCGTAATGACCGATCGAGGGAACCCAGCAGCCTCTAGTCGGCTCACCTGATTAAAGAAACTAAGTTTCATGCTGTGTGGGCACGACCTTTTTAGCGCTGATTCTAAGCAAAGAGACGCAACGCCCCTCTTCACAATCTTTGAGTGGGCAGAATCTTACGGCAACAGCTGCTTCTCAACACGAGGATGATAATACCAGCAAAGATGCTCATCGTTCCACGTGAGGCTTAAGTCTAAAAACTGCAGACAAGCTTCTTGGGGCAATTCAACAGTAAAGGAAAGCCTTCGTCCTAGTCTTATAAAAACGTTTAAAATAAAATCAGGGGATGTAAGGTCACCCTGTTTATCTAAAAGAATTAAAAAATCATCAACGTACCTAAAAACCATTAAAACCTCCCCCCCTTTAAATCATTGTCCAAGTCCCTATCTACATCCGCTAAAAAAATATCGCAAAGGACCTTTCGCAAAGGACCTTTCCGAACAAAGGGCTCAAGTGATGTGTGTGACTTTTTGCGGTCTCGCGTTACCACAGGCAACGCCTTTTCAGTGGATGTTGTAGATCTGTATTATTCCGTGCCGCATGACAAGCTTCTAGCCTCTGTAGAATCTTGTATAGAAGAAAATGGTGACGTCGATTTTATCAATGACGCGGGCGTTAATGTAGACAATTTTTTATCGCCTTTAGCTTTTTATCTCAATGCAACTTTTATTATGTTTGACGAAAAGTCCTTTCTTCAGCGGCAAGGAATCTGCATTGGTTCCTGTGTCGCACCGGTCCTTTGCGATATTTTTTTAGCGGATGTAGGTAGGGACTTGGACAATGCTTTTAAAAGGGGGGGGGGTTAAAGGTTTTAGGTACGTTGACGATTTTTTAATTCTTTTAGATAAGTAGGGTGACCCTACATCCCCTGATTTTATTTTAAACGTTTTTATAAGACTAGCACGAGGGCTTCTCTTTACTGTTGAACTGCCTCAAGAAGCTTGTCTGCAGTTTTTAGAATTAAGCCTCACGTGGAACGATGAGCATCTTTGCTGGTATTATCATCCTCGTGTTGAGAAGCAGCTGTTGCCGTACGATTCTGCCCACTCAAAGATTGTGAAGAGGGGCGTTGTGTCTTTTTGCTTAGTATCAGCGCTAAAAAGGTCGTGCCCACACAGCATGAAACTTAGTTTCCTTAATCAGGTGAGCCGACTACAGGCTGCTGGGTTCCCTCGATCGGTCATTACGGCCGTTGCTGAATCACTTCTCCTGAAGTTTAAACGCGGAACACGGGAAGCGATGACTGCTACCCAGCCCTTAAGGATTAGGCCACAAGTTGTGCCATATATCCATAAGGTCTCGCACAACCTTAAGAAAGTCGCGGCAAGGCACGGCGTACCGATGGTGTTTTCCGCACCAGAAAAAATTGGAAGACTGTGCCAACGTGTGTGCGACAGAAAGAAGCGCGGCTGTCACAAAAAAACATAAGAGGGCCTTCGTTAAGTGTTCCATGGGGGTTGTGTACTCCATACCCTTATCCTGCGGGAAAGTGAACATTGGCCAAACCGAACGGTGTATTAATGACCGATTAAGGGAACACGCCCAAAAATTAACGAAAAGAGATGGCAAGTATGCGCACCTGGTTGCGCATGTCATCTCGTGTGGTTGTAACGCACGATTTTTCGAGACGAAGATTCTGGGCAGAAGCGCAAGTAAAACTGCACGTGAAGTGTTACAGATCTTTTTCATTGAAAAAAAAATAAAGATCACTGTGTAAGCGCCCCTTCAATTTTGTTGTTACCAAGCGAACTTCAGTTTATCGCTCTAAGGCTATGATATTGATTAGCTGTACGTTTTGGTAATGTATGCTGTTGGCCTTCTTTGGTGTGTGTGCGCACAATGTGTCCTGTATATATTAAAGCCTTCGAGCTATGAATAAATCAGTTGGAAGTGAGCGCTGTGTGTTTGATGGATGGGTGTGTGCGTGTGTCAGTGATCGTGTCAAGTTTCGCGCTCGAATTAACTTTTCAAAGATAAAATTCTGTTTTTATTTATGAAAGATATCACTAAATCTGATGAAATTTGGCAACCAAAAAGAACAATCCTTCTTGTAGTGGCCACTGCCACTAAAATACGCCAGCACCATAAGTTTGTCCCTCACGGCTTTTCCGAGCCGAATCCTCACAGACATTTCGCTCACATACAGGGCCATGAAACACTTCCCAAACTTCCGCTCTATTTGGAGGAGCCATGCCAACTGCAAGCTAGGACAGGACTGCAAAATCCAAACTAAGTGTAGTGTCACGCCATTTTGTGGCCATGGTTGTGCCACTTACCGCCGCACATAATGGCAATGTCACCCCTGCTAAGTTCCCTCACTGCGAGCTCTTTGGACCTCACAAGATTGGCGCTGATGTCGTCTATTGCCACGTCACGAAGTTTCCGGTAGACGGGTATGAATGACTTATGATACATTGATGCATTATTTTGCAAGCCAACAACTGCCGCAAATAAGACTAGCTGCTCGTAGCCTATTCCTACAGAGCGCGCCGCACAACGGCTTTCACTTGCGAACAATGACTTTTTTTCATTCATTACGAAGATAATTACACGAAAAAAAGCATTGTTCAGCTGCGCTGCTCGACAAGACATGAACCCCGCAAACAGGCTTCACAGTACATACAGGCGCACAGCGTCCAATGGCTGTGCCCCGATCCGTATCACATGTTAAGAAACGTGCTTCTTTTTATCATTTCTTGCGCTGCATCAGCGAGGGAATCTGTTGTTATTTGAAGAGTGAGGCTCCACTGTTCGGCTCATGCCATCAACGATGGCGAGTGGCCGTGCATTATTGGCAGCAAGCTGCTCAAAAACTGCACACTTTGGACCTTTTAACAGCCACCTTGTTTTCTTTAGATGCAATTTTAAAGCATTTCCAGTCAAGTCTCGACCTGTATTTTTTCCATACCAGTAGAGGTACTAACCTTATCATAATAAGGAAAAATGAAAAATCGGTTATTTTGAAAAAAAAATTGCGTTTTTGGACACGCATCTCCCCGTAAGGGCAGTCGGTTTCGTGAATTTGCGCCGAAATCAGAATCAGGAACGGACACTCAACACCGAAAGTTTTCGAGCCGGACTGGTCATGACCGCCGCTTCAAATTATTCGCTCAGGCTTACATTTCAAAATACGGGACCGCGGAAATATTTTGAAGTAAGCTGTATTTTGAATTAATCAAGTTCGAAATAAAAAGATTTAACTATATATATATATATATATATATATATATATATATATATATATATATATATATATATATATATATATGTATGTAGTCCAGTAGATCCTCCGTGAGCGGTCACAACGTGGTTTATTTCGACGTTTCGGCCTAGAGTCTGGCCTTCATCAGGATTAAAGGTACAGTTTGTTGGTGCTCAGCTTTATACAATCTCAAATCAGAGAGAAAGGAAAGAGGAAAAAGACAGAAAAAAAGAAAAAAAGAAGAAAAGGTAAAGAAGAGAAAAAAGAAAAAAAGAGAAAAAGAATATAAGGTGGACTCCCCTCGGGCGCCCCCCTTCCACTCTTCCTTCCACTTCCCCCTTCATCTCTCTCCCGATTGATTGATATGTGGGGTTTAACGTCCCAAAACCACTATATGATTATGAGAGACGCCGTAGTGGAGGGCTCCGCTTCATCTCTCTCCCCTTTCTCCCCTTCACCTTTCTGATATCAGTGGTCTGTGTATGCTTCCTTTTACTAACGCATTCTTCTCGACCAGACGGCGCCTCCTGGCTCTGGCGGCTCGGTGTGGGGCAAAAGAGAGCTTTTTCAGAAGTTTAAGCCTTTAACTACTCAGCGCGCCGTCGACATTTCGTCGTAGAAAGAGGGGTGCCGCGTATTGGCGCAGAGGCTGGTAAGCGGGCTTTTTAGAATGTTTTAAGCCTTTAACTACTCGGCGCCCCGTTAACATTTCGTCGTAGAAAGAGGGGTGCCTTCTATTGCGGCAGAGGCTGCTAAGCGGGCGCAATGTGAATTCCTTGCCGTAGGGGCCTCGAATTCCTTGCCGTAGATGCCCAACAGAAACCCTGTGCACAGCCGGGAGGCCCCTACGGCAAGAAATTCGCATTGCGCCCGCTTACCAGCCTCTGCCGCAATACGCGGCACCCCTTTTTCTACGACGAAATGTTGACGGGTTCCGAGTAGTTAAAGGCTTACAACTTCCTAAAAAACCTCTTTTTTGCCCCACACCGAACCGCCAGAGCCAGGAGGCGCCGTCTGGTCTGGAAGAATGCGTTAGTGAAAGGAAGCATACACAGACCGCTGACATCAGAAAGGGTAGAGGAGAAAGAGGAGAGAGATGAAGGGGGAAGTGGAAGGAAGAGAGGAAGGGGGCGCCTGAGGCGAGTCCACCTTATATTCTTTTTCTCTTTTTTTCTGTTTTCTCTTCTTTACCTTTTCTTCTTTTTTTCTTTTTTTCTGTCTTTTTCCTCTTTCCTTTCTCTCTGATTTGAGATTGTATAAAGCTGAGCACCAACAAACTGTACCTTTAATCCTGATGAAGGCCAGACTCTAGGCTGAAACGTTGAAATAAACTACCTTGTGACCACTCACGGAGGATCTACTGGACTATATGCAACGGTACAGCCACTCAACCACATATATATTGTAAATTGGTGGAGAGCGCTACAATTCCTTCGATTGGAACTACAATCACATTGGAACTACAATCACACACCCTGCAATTTACCATGTCCCACGACGCCTCTAGGCAAACGCCTCCTCCCATGCCACCCGCCTGTCCCAGTGTGCCCGGGATCCGCGATCCACCTATCTTCACGGGCGACGGTAACACTGACGTGGAGGACTGGCTCGCCATTTACGAGCGCGTGAGCATCCCCAACAAATGGAACGAAGACGGCAAGTTGACAAACTTGTTGTTCTACCTTGCGGGCGTTGCAAGTTTGCGGTACAACAACCACGCGTCCAACTTTGCAACCTGGTTCGATTTTAAGACCGCTATCACCAACGTTTTTGGCCGACCTGCCGTTCGTAAGCTGCAAGCCGAGCAGCGCTTACGCGAACGCGCTCAGCAGGCCGGTGAATATTCACCAACTACATAGAAAATGTCTTGTATTTGTGCAAGAAATCCAAGGACAGCACGTCCGAATCGTACGAGATCCCGAACGTCATGAAAGGCATTGACGATGATGCCTTCACGATGCTGCTTGCCAAAAACCCTGGCACAGTGGCTGAGGTCATCACGCTGCGCCAGAGTTACGAGAAACTCCGCCAGCAGCGTTCGATGACCCGTCGCTCCACACCACGAGATGCAGGGCTGGCTGGCTTGGAGGCGAGATGTGATCAAGTGGCGCTGTTGGCAGACCTCCAGTCTCTCATACGGGAAGAAATCACGTGCCAGTTCTCTCTCCTTCCCTTCGCCCACCCACCCGCTGTTCAACAATCGGCAACTATCATTTTTCCACCCATACGCCGAGCGATGGAGCCGGAAATAGCGGAGGTCATGCCTGTGTACCACCCACAACAACTTCCGGCCCCTGCGCCCCCAAGTTACGCCCAAGTGGTCACCAGGCCGCCTCCAGTCGTTCAAGCGCCCGCCCCACTGACTTACGCCTAAGCTGCCGCATGACCTTCGTCATTACATGGTAATAAGGGCTGCAGCGTGAGCACGAAGGTGCTAGGAGAAACGTGTAACGAAGGGCGAGGCAAGGAAAGCAAACACGGGCGCTGTGTTGTCCTCTTTGCTTTCCTTGCCTCGCCTTTCGTTTCACGTTTCTGCAAACACCTTTGTGCTCGCACTGCAGCCCTTATTACCATGAATTCCAACCAACTAGCCCAAATAGCCGTTCTTCTCCGTCTTTTGCAGCGGGTATGCTGGCTGCGTATGTTGGCGCAACCCCTCAGCCTCATTTTCAGCCCACCATGCAGCCTTTCCAGCCACCGTTCCGGGCGAGACCCACCCCAAAAAACCAATGGCGCAAACCCGACAACTGGTTCATGCTTGCGGTTACGCCGGTAAAGTAGCCCGTTATTGCCATCTCGTACAGCCGGCTCCAATTTCTTCACCTGTTCCTGGCTAGCTCAGCCGTCCGTATAACGACGAACTGTCATCTATGCCACTGTAGTCTCGCCCAGGTCTGTCTCCACGAAGGTCGCCGTTTCCTCGACGTCGTTTCCTGTCCCCCATGCGGCACATTTCGGCTGCTCATGAGCAGGCAAACTAGCCATCACAGTCCCAGAGGAGAGAACTGCGACGCTATCGCATTGCGAAAGCCCTCAGAGCCGCCCATATAATGTCATTGACGTGCTTGTGGACGGTGTTCATTCATCTGCTCTTATTGACTCTGGATCTGCCGTAGCAGTTATGAATAAAAACCTTTGCCGCTTGCTTCGAAAAGTGACAACGCCAATTTCTGGGTTGTCCCTTCATACCGCTGTTCACATCGTATTCATCCTACAGCAGGGTGCACAGCTCGCGTTGTCATTCAGGACGTTCTGCGCGTCGCCCAAGTCATCATCATTCCTGCATGCTCTCATGACGTCGTCGAGGGATGGGATTTTCTCTCCCGCAACGACGCCATCATTCATTGTGCCGCCGCCGAAATCGATCTCTCACCCTTCTCGCATTTGACGCCAGAAGACAGTCCCTCGACACTGAGAAAGATTCTCGTGAAAGACGACACCATAGTGCATCCAAGCTCAACGATGGGTGTATCGGTCTACTGCACCAGTCTCTCCGGCACAATTGCACTCATTTCACCATCCGACCGTGCCTCCAGATGGAAAGGGTTGCTAGTACCTTTCGCGACCGTACAAATCACCCAGGGCAATGCTACTATTTTTGTGAACAACCCATTCCTGTACACTGTTACCTTGCTTCAAGGGGAATGTCTCGGCAGAATGGAACCAGTCGACGACGCACAAGTCCTGGGTGTACCCGATGACTCGCGTTGTCCCAATTCGCGTACCGTCAGTGCTGTTTCCACTTATGATTCATCATCTCCTGATGTATTTGGCCCCTACATTGATGACAATCTTACGTTGATACAGCGTTCCCAGCTTCTGGACCTGCTGCGAGAATACCGTTCTTCTTTCGATGTCGGGCGAAGTTCCCTCGGTCGCGCGTCCACTGTTACGCATCGTATCGACACTGGTGCCCATCCACGATTACGGCAACGTCCATACCGCGTGTCGCCTGCTGAACGCCGGGAAATTAACGAGAAGGTAGATGATATACTCCAACGCGACGTAATTCGACCCTCGGAGAGTCCATGGGCATCGCTTGTTGTTCTTGTTGCGAAGAAAGATGGTTCTGTGCGGTTCTGTGTGGACTACAGGCGGCTCAATAAGATCACTCGCAATAAGGTCTACCCACTGCTGCGCATAAATGACGCAATCGACAGCCTTCACGGAGCGCGATTTTGTTCTTCTCTTGATCTGCGCTCGCGGTACTGGCAAGTACTCATTGCTGATGACGCGCTACGGAAGACTGCCTTCATCACACCCGACGGCTTGTACGAATTCAACGTCAGGCCGGTTGGTCTGTGTAATGCTCTTGCGACCTTTGAGCGCATGATGGACACCGCTCTGCGCAACTTGAAATGGCACACGTGCTTGTGTTGCCTCGATGACGTTGTTGTCTTCGCTCCAGATTTCTCCACGCATCTCCAACGTCTGAAAGATGTTTTCGCATGTGTGAGCAATGCCGGCTTGCAACTAAATCTGAAGAAGTGCCGCTTTACAGCACGGCAACTCACCATCCTAGGGTACGTCGTGTCAAAGGATGGCATTCTTTATGACCTAGCCAAGCATCGGGCCGTGGCCGAACTCCCCATACCTGCTCCGTCAAAGAACTGCGTAATTTCATTGGTCTGTGCTCATACATCCGACGCTTCATACGAAACTTTGCCACGGACATATCACCGCTGACGAAGCTCCTTGGAAGTAACGGGCCCCTCAATTCGTGGTCGTCCGAGTGCCACGACGCGTTCGTGAAGCTCCGCGATTTGTTGACGTCTTCTCCCATTCTACGCGACTACGGCCCTATGACCCCAACGGAGGTGCACATGCACGCCAGCGGTGTAGCCCTCGTCGCTGTTCTGGCGCAGCGCAAACCTGGATTCCCTGAATATGTCGTGGCATATGCAAGTCGTACGCTCACGAGAGCCGAGACAAACTACACCGTCACGGAGAAAGAGTGCCTGGCGATCGTCTGGGCCCTTACAATGTTTCGACTTTATGTGTATGGCCGCCCATTCGATGTCGTCACCGACCATCATGCACTATGCTGGGTGTTATCATTGAAGGATCCCTCAGGCCGTCTTGCCCGTTGGGCTCTTCGCTTACAAGACTACGACATCCGCGTACTGTACCGCAACGGACGCCAGCATGCTGACGCCGACGCCCTCTCGCGCTCCCCTCTGCCTAAAGATGACGTGCTCTGCTCAGTATCCTCGGTTGCTGTATCTGCCATTGATGTTGACATCGTCGCTACCGAACTGCGAAAGGATAATTGGAACTCCCCGCTAATCGACTTGTCCTCTGATCAGTCCACAATGCCATCCACGCGTGCCTTGCGTCATCGAGCTCACCATTTCGCCATTCATGATGGCTTCTACACCGGCGCAATTACGACGCCGACGGCCGGCAGTGGTTACTCGTGATTCCCCGCAGTCTGCGGTGGGGGATGCGTAAATCCTTCCATTCTGATCCGCAACGCATGCATTCTGGGGTACTTAAAACCTACCATCGCAATCGACAACGCTACTTCTGGCACGGAATGTACCGCTACGTGTAGCAGTTCGTTCTCTCCTGCCTCGCTTTGCAACGCTGCAAACCGTCAGCACACATGTCACCAGCCGGTCTGCAACCGTTAGCTTGCCCTGACTGTCTGTTTGGGCACATAGGTAACGATTTTTATGGACCACTTCCTCTGACGTCCGCTGGCAACCATTTGGCCGTCGTCCTCGTAAATCATTTAACGCGATACGCCGAAACGGCCGCTCTCCCTGCGGCTACTGCGCGTGATGTTGCGTCCTGCCTACTGCATTGATTCATACTGCGCCATGGTCCACCCCAAAAGCTTCTCAGCGATCGAGGCCATGTCTTCTTGTCAGAAGTCGTCGATGCCATTCTCGCTGAGTGCCATTCTGTCCACCGCAAAACTACTGCTTACCACCCGCAGACGAATGGTCTCACCAAACGCTTTAACCGCGCCGTCGGCGACATGATTTCGGTGTACGTCACCGCCAACTACACGAATTTGGATACTATACTTCCCTTCGTCACCTAAGCCTTCAACACAGCCCCTCAGAGCACGACCGGTTTTTCACCTTTCTTTTTGCTGTACGGAAGGCACCCGTCACACACCATCGACACAGTACTCCCGGACACGCCAAATTCATCTGAGTGTACACCTATTTCTGAGACAGCCAGGCTTGCTGAAGAGTGTAACGAGCTTGCCAAGACGTTTACGAAGTAGAAGCAAGATCAGCAGAAGAGTATTCGTGACTGCTCCACCACTTCTTAGCCCACGTTCCTTCCTGGTTCTCTTGTAAGGCTCTCAATCCCGACCTCTGTAGCTGTCCTTTCTTCCAAACTACTCCCGAAATACGAAGGTTCCCACCGTGTGATCAAGTGCACATCTCCTGTCAACTATCTTATCGAACCAATTGAACAACCTTCGGACATTCGCCATCGCCGGCGCGATATAGTCAACGTGGAGCGCCTGAAGGCTTACTATGACCCGCTCATAGTGACAAGCTGTTAGGTCGCCAGGCGGCTCCCTCTTCGACGCCGGTGCAATTGTAGAGAAGCCTCCGAACACTGAAATGGGTCGAACTCTCGAGTGCTTTCTAGTGGGTCTACCCAAAAAGGACACCGCTGGCACTGAGAGTCCGTGTTTGGCCGTTATGTCGCCATTGTGTATGGTTGCTGTGTGCCGGGTAATAAACGCCATAACAATATATATATATATATATATATATATATACATATATATATATTGTAATGAATTAATGAATCTGAATAACGGACGCTCTGCTGGCAACGAAGAAGACGATGATCAACGGTGGCTGTTGTAGTAGCTCGCGCACGCCGCTCGCCATTAGCCAGACTTGCCTGATAAAGCACATTTTGCCAAGCTGCGTCTGAACCTTTTTTGACGTGCAACACCTCTATTTTAAGTGGTGGAGGAGCCGGGGTTCCCATCAACCTGGAACTTCGCAATCGGACGCTACCCTCACCGTTCACCATGACTGCTCCTGGCCCTTCTCAAGCTGCCTTACCAACGACAGTCTACTGTACTGGCGTGCCTCGGCAACGCGACCCACCAATTTTTCGCGGCAACGACGAACAAGACGTCAAGGACTGGCTCGTCGAGTACGAAATCATAAGCGCTTGCAACAAGTGGAACGCCTGCGACCAGCTCACAAATGTGCGCTTTTACCTCGCTGATGTGGCCAGCCTCTGGTTCAAGAACCACGAAGGCGAAATCACCAACTGGTCCGCCTTCAAGACCCCCATCGCCGCGGTCTTCGGTCGTCCCGCCGTGCGCCGGCTTCACGCGGAACAGCGTCTTCGTAGTCGAGTCCAACGCAGGGACGAGACCTTTAGAAGTTACATTGAAGATGTCTTGTCTCTTTGCAAGCGCGTCGATGAATCTCTAACCGAACGCGACAAAATCAAGCACATCATCAAAGGAGTAGACGACAATACCTTCCAGATGCTCGTCGCTAGAAATCCACAGACCGTCACCGATGTTGTCCAGAGCTGTCAGGAGTACGACGAGTTGCGTAAGCAGCGCGTCTCGACGCGCAGGGCCACTGAAGATACGGCTGAAGTTTCCGCCCCCGTGCACGACGCCGCTGCCGATCACACCGTCTTACTGCCCCCCATCAAACAATTCATTCGTGAAGAAGTTGCGCGTCAGCTTTCTCTTGTGGCCGAAGCATCCGCGCCAGTGACCTCGTTAGACCCACGTCTACGCCGGGTCATTGAGACACAGGTCACGCAGGCACTGCCTCCATCACCATCTGTCCCTAGCCGCTGACCTACGCTGCCGTCGTTGCTAGACCCCCCGCCCCACCTGTCTCTGGCGTATACCGGGCCACCGGGTCCTCCTACCCTACGACGCTGCCTACATACACGGCACCCCATCCCGTTTCGCCCCGAGCACCTTCTGTCGTTAACCCATGGCGCACCTTGGATAACCGACTCATCTGTTTCGCATGCGGTTTCGTGGGACATATAGCACGCTACTGTCGCCGTCGCAACTTCCAGCCTGCAAACTATGGGAATTCTGCAAATTACCAGCCTGCCCAGAATCCCCAGCGACCATCTTCTCCTATCACCGACTCATTGTCCCCACGACGCCCTGTCGATTCTCGCCAGTCATTACCACCCCGTCGCCGATCTGTCTCCCCGATGCTGCGGCGCACGAGCCCCGCTCGAGAAGAAAACTGACAGCCGTAGTTCCGGAGGCAAGAACTGCGTCGTCGTCGAAATTTATAAGACCTCCTTTTTGTCCGACCAACGAAATTGATGTGCTAGTAGAAGGTGTTGCTGTACGTGCACTTGTCGACACAGGCGCCGTCGTTTCTGTAATTAGTGAAAAACTATGTGACGATTTGAGAAAAGTTACAACGCCGCTTACGAATCTTGCTCTGCGTACAGCCACCTCCCATTTCATCGTGCCGACAGCTCAGTGCACAGCACGCGTTTTTATTCAAGATGTTTGGTACGCCGTCAACTTTGTTGTTCTCCCACGTTCATCTTATGACTTTATACTAGGATGGGATTTCCTGTCTACCCATCAGGCCCTCGTCGAATGCGCTCGTGCTGAACTCACGTTGATGAATCCGTGCCTTGATATCGACCACCACAGTCCCCCGAAAGCGTTTGCCGCCGCTGACGTCCGCATCGTGCCGTTGTCCGCCATCCTAGTGCCTGTGTTTTCCCCTGCTGCCACGAACTCGACACTCCTGTTCCAACCAACTATAGCTAGTGTGGAACACCGAACCATCGTCCTCCCGTTTGCTGTCATCAACTTTTCCAATGGTTCGGTGGTACTTTATGCGTGCAACGTTTCTGCTTGCCCGTACATCCTGCTACGCGGCGAGTGTCTGGGAAGCCTCGAGACCTTAAATTGTATTTGCGAAGACCCGATCTATCCAGACAAGCCATTTTTACCGACTTGTGCCATTACACCCGCAACTGACGCTAATGAACCTATAGATGTATTCCGCGAGTCCATTGGTTGCAGCCTCACGCCTGGGCAGCAGGAACAGCTGATCAAGCTCCTACAGCGTTTTCGAGCCTCGTTTGTCCACAATCAGCCTTCCTTAGGTCGAGCGTCATCTGTTGTTCACCGTATAGATACCGGTCAAGAGACGCCATTACGGCAGCGTCCCTATCGTGTGTCAACTAGCGAACGCCGTGCCATCAATGAACAGGTTGACGACATGCTGACACGTGGCATAATTGAACCGTCAAGCGGTCCCTGGGCCTCTCCAGTTGTGTTGGTGAAGAAGAAGGACGGATCTATCAGGTTTTGCGTGGACTACCGACGTCTCAACCGAATCACGCGCAAGGATGTCTATCCGCTGCCACGCATTGATGATGGCTTGGACTGCCTACAGGCAGCTGAATTTTCCTCTTCTTTAGATCTGCGCTCTGGATACTGGCAGGTACCCATGGCAGAGGTCGATCGCGAGAAAACAGCTTTCATCACGCCCGACGGGCATTACGAATTCACAGTCATGCCCTTCGGCCTCTGCAACGCACCAGCTCCTTTCGAGCAAATGATGGACTCTATTCTTCGAGGCCTCAAATGGAACGTTTGCCTTTGTTATTTAGATGACATTGTCGTCTTTTTAACAGATTTCGCAACCCATTTAACCCGCCTCGAGAAAGTCCTCGCGTGTATTTCTGCCGCGGGGCTGCAACTGAATCTGAAGAAGTGCCATTTCGCTGCTCGAAAGCTTACGATCCTTGGCCACGTGGTTTCAAAAGACGGCATTCTTCTTGACCCTGCCAAACTTACAGCCGTTTCAGCGTTTCCCAAACCGATCACCATGAAAGAGCTCCGAAGCTTCATAGGCCTGTGCTCTTACTTCCTGCTCTTCGTCCGCAATATCGCGACGATCATCGCTCCTTTGACCAAGCTCCTTGTCGGCTCTAGAGACCTTTAAGCCTGGTCTGCCACCTTTGACGATTCTTTCAATGAACTGCGCCGCCTCCTCACGTCGCCACCTATTCTGCGACACTACGACCCATCGGCACCCACAGAGATCCACACCGACGCTAGTGGTGTCGGGCTAGGCGCTATTCTTGCACAGAAGAAAGACGGCTTCCAAGAGAACGTGGTTGCCTACGCAAGCCGAACTCTTAGCAGAGCTGAAATCAACTATTCCGTCACTGAAAATGAATGCCTAGCCATTATTTGGGCGATAGAGAAATTTCAACCTTACTTGTACGGGTGCACTTTTGACGTCGTAACTGACCACCATGCCCTCTGCTGGTTGTCGTCACTGAAGGATCCAAGCGGTCGCCTCGCCCGATGGGCA
Source organism: Rhipicephalus microplus (assembly GCF_043290135.1). Taxonomy (NCBI): domain Eukaryota; kingdom Metazoa; phylum Arthropoda; class Arachnida; order Ixodida; family Ixodidae; genus Rhipicephalus; species Rhipicephalus microplus. Next base: position 270,302,528 of record NC_134702.1, on the reverse strand, counting down.
TTACGCCTCCAAGAATATAATATTCGCGTGGTCTATCGCTCGGGCCGGAAACATTCGGACGCGGACGCTCTATCCCGTTCGCCCCTACCCCCTGACCCGGACTGCTGCGAAAGTCTAACCTGTGATGCCACCGCCGTCACCATCGCCGACATGCCATATGAGCAACGCAAAGACCCTTGGGTTACTTCGATTCTAAACATCCTGGCTAAGCGGATGGCTTCCCCCATTCTCGCACGTTGCGTCGGCAAGTCGAGCACTTCGCCACTCGTGACGACGCGCTGTACCGACGCAACTACGCACCCGGTGGACGTCAGTGGCTACTCGTGATTCCACGTCATCTGCGATCCGAAATTTGTTCCACGTTTCATGACGACCCCCAATGTGGCCACGCAGGTTTTCTGAAGACTTATTTTCGCATACGTCTCCGATATTACTGGCGTGGCATGTACCGTTTTATAGGACAATACGTTCGGGCCTGCTCGACGTGCCAGAGACGAAAAACTCTCCCTTATCACGCCAGCGGTACCTTGTTACCCTTACCATGCCCATCCCGACCATTCGACCGCGTCGGCATCAATATCTATGGTCCCCTTCCGAACACTGCTGACAGTAACCGCTGCATCATAGTTGCCGTCGACCATCTCACGCGGTATGCCGAGACTTCATTCCTTCCCTCGTCTACAGCAAAAGACGTTGCGAATTTGGTACTTCACAACATCGTATTACGTCATGGAGCACCTCGAGAGTTACTGAGCGATCGTGGTCGCGTATTCTCGTCAGACGTCATCACAGCATTGCTGCGTGAGTGCCACGTCGCTCACCGCACTACAAGCGCCTATCATCCCCAGACCAATGGAATGACTGAGCACTTCAACCGCACCCTTGGTGACATGCTGTCTATGTATATCTCGTCAGACCACTCCAATTGGGACCAAGTGCTCCCGTTTATCACGTTCGCCTATAATACCGCCATTCAAAGCACTACTGGGTTCTCTCCTTTTTTCCTCCTTTACGGACGCGAACCTTCTTGCACTATGGACACCATTCTTTCGTACAAACCTGACTCCTCAGAGTCCACGACTTTGTCTCAAGCCACTACATACGCTGAAGAATGCCGCCAACTGGCAAGATCATTTACAACCCAAGACCAAGGACGCCAAAAGCACCACCATGACGCATCAAATAACACTACTTCCTACGATCCAGGTTCAATCGTCTGGCTGCAAGTCCCTTCTGCTACACCTGGCCTTTCTACCAAGTTGGTCCCCAAGTATCACGGCCCATATCGTGTGCTACAAAAAACGTCACCAGTGAATTACCTCATTGAGCCACTGGAACCATCTTCTGAACAACGTCATCGTGGCCAGGAAATCGCCCACGTCTCGAGACTTCAGCCCTGCTACGACCCTCCCGTGTTTACTTGTCCCTAGGTCGCCAGGATGATTCCTCATTTCGCGGGGAGTAATTGTAATGAATTAATGAATCGGAATAACGGAAACTCTGCTGGCAACGAAGAAGACGATGATGATCGGTGGCTGTTGTAGTAGCTCGTGCACGCCACTCGCCATTAGCCAGACCTGCCTGATAAAGCACATTTCTGAACCTTTTTCGACGTACAACACCTCTATTTTATTATATATATATATATATATATATATATATATATATATATATATATATATATATATATATATATATATATATATATATATATGCCTCCGAACACTGAAATGGGTCGAACTCTCGAGTGCTTTTTTGTGGGTCTACCCAAAAAGGACACCGCTGGCACTGAGAGTCCGTGCTTGGGAGTTACTGTCGCCATGGTGTATGTTTGCTGTGGGCCGGTTAATAAACGCCTCAACAATATATATATATATATATATATATATATATATATATATATATATATATATATATATAATGAGGAAGAGCTTTATTCGAGGTGCGCTCAAGCTGGCACACACTGACGATGATATCTAGAGATGAGGAAATTATACAAATGATGATGACACGTCCAATTGAGAAAGAAGAGTCGGTGACTGCGCTCACACTAATTCCCCATCCTGCTGGAAGCGGCCTCCTGGTCACGTGAGAGACAATATTAGGAATTGCGTCGGGTGTACAGTTTCAGCCGAGAAACGTGCACAATTTCTGTCCCACGGCAACGGTGGTCGGAGGGAGCGTTAAGTGTCGAGATACGGTAGTTAACGGGAGATGTTTGTTCAATCACCATAAAGGCCCTATAAAACGACTGAGGAATTTTTCACATAAGCCGGGCACACGCACGGTAGTCCACAGAAGAACTTCGTCTCCTGGAGAAAACGTTACAGCATGGTGTGTTGAGTCGTAGCGAGACTTGCGAGCTTCCTGAGAGATGCCGGTGTTGATTCGTGCCAGATGACGGCAGTGCTCGAGGCGAGACAAAAATTGTGTGGATAAAGGGCTTGCTGAGGTAGCAGGAGCCGAAAGGAAAAAGACGCCCAGAGTTACACTTGGAGAGCGGCATGGACCAGAAAATAGGGAGAAAAGCGGGTGGTGCGTTGCGTAGCTGTATTGTAGGCGAACGTTACGAATGGCAAAGTGGCGTCCCAGTTCGTGTGGTCAGGGTTAACGTACATGGCAATCATGTCCGAGAGGGTACAATGAAAGCGTTCCGTCAAGCCATTTGTTTGAGGATGATAAGTAGAAGTTGTTTTGTGGATGGTGTTGGCGGCGCGTAGAACCTCAGCAACAATAGAGGAAAGAAAGACCTCGCCGCGGTCACTGAGCAGAACACGTGGAGCTCCGTGGCGTAAAAATATGTTACGCCGAAAAAAATCAGCTACTTCAGTGGCTGTACCTGCATGCAGTGAGGTGGTTTCCGCGTAACGAGTGAGGTGGTCAACAGCCGTTACAATCCAACGATTTCCATTGGAGGTCATGGGAAGGGGGCCGTACAAGTCTATCCCGACGACTTCGAATTGCAAAGCGGGACAAGGAAGGGGTTGGAGAAAGCCAGAAGGAGCAGTAGTGGGTCGTTTCCGCCATTGACATAAGGCACACTAAGAAACATATTTGGCAATCGCGGATGAGAGGCCAGGCCAGGTTAACCGACTGCGTATTTTGTCGTACGTTTTGTGATAGCCGAGATGCCCAGCAGCAGGATCATCGTGGAATGTCTCAAGAACCTGACGTTATAGACAACGTGGTATAACGGGGACCCGTTTGTTTCCTTCAACGTGGTAAATATAGCGATGTAAAACACCATCGTGAAGCTTAAATTGTTTCAGTTGTCGGTGAAGTCGGTCGTTCGGAGGAGTGGATGTACCTTTTAAGCGTGCTATTATGGAGCGGCCGTAAGGGTTGACGCGTTGATGCGACACAATGGTAGAAGGGCGGCCGGATCTCAGCCAACTGAGACCTGCGATGGGTAATGCTGTGGTGGAAATTGGTGACGGTGGGCTATTACGGTTGGGTAGAGGGCTGCGAGAGAGAGCATCAGCATCTTGGTGCTTCTTACCAGACCTGTAGACGACATCAATGTTGTGCTCTTGTAAACGAAGCACCCAGCGGCCAAGACGACCCGATAAGTTCTTTAGCGACGAAAGCCAGCACAATGCGTTGTGGACGGTGACGACTGTGAAGTGGCGGCCGCGGAGGTATGGACGAAATTTTCGTACCGCCCATACGACAGCAAGACACTCTTGTTCGGTTATTGTATCATTTTTCTCGGCAGCAGTCAAAGCACGACTGGCGTGAGCGATGACACGTTCGCGTGCGGTGTTGTCACGCTGCAGTAGAATGGCACCGAGACCATGACCACTGGCGTCAGTGTAAAGAATCGTGGGTGCACCTGGATCGAAATGACATATTACCGGGTCGGATGTCAGGGCTTGCTTCAACGCCAGGAAAGCCGTTTCACAGTCTTCAGACAAGACGAATGCCGTGTTACTTGCGAGCAGTTGATGGAGTGGACAGGCAAGCTTTGCGAAATTGCGTATGAAGCGCCGAAAGTAGGATGTCAAGCCGGGAAAACTGCGCAGGTCTTTTTGACGCAATGGACGGGGAAACTCGAGGATGGCGGCAAGCTTTTCAGGATCCGGTCGAATACCGTCTTTGCTGACTAAGTGCCCTAGAACCTTGATCGTCTTGCTTGCGAAGGTGCATTTTTTTCGTATTCAGCTGTAAACCAGCTTTTGCAAGGCAACCTAGGTCTTCTTCGAGACGTTGTAGATGTTGCGAAAAGGTAGACAAAAACACTATGATGTCATCTAGATTATATATATATATATATATATATATATATATATATATATATATATATATATATATATATATATATATATATATATATATATATATATATATATATATATATATATATATATATATATATATATATATATATATTATTTCAGGCCCACCATTACCTCTGTCTCAAATCGCATCTGATAGCCTGCATCACTCCCTGCTCAGATATACTCCTTTTTTCGATTTTTGGCTTTTCTTTCTATATAATTTTTGAGCCCAAAATAACGTTGCGTTTGAAAAACCATAAGCCTTTTAGTTGAGATCCTGCCACCCGGCTCTTGGCCGATCCCCTTTGTGGGTGTGCGCCAGAGTATCAAGGATCATCATCAGCAGCAGCATAAGCAGGTTTTCCACTTCAGGCCACGCAGTACGCTGTCGATCATACGTTCGAAGTCAGCAGGCGTGTTACAAAGTCCGAAATGCATTACGTTAAATTCATATAGCGCATTTGGGTGATGAAAGCCGTCTGATCTTTGTCAGATTCGAACACCGCTATTTGCCAGTAGCCCAATTGCAGATCAAGGCTCGAAAAATACTCTGCGCCATGCAATGAATCTAGTGTGTCATCACTTCGTGGAAGAGGGTAAACATCTTTGCACGTTATTTTGTTCAGTGCCCCGTAATCAACGCAAAAATGCACCGTTCCGTCTTTCTTTTGCACCAACACAACTGGCGAAGACCACGGAGTCGAGGAAGGATGTATGATATTTCGTCGAAGCATGTCTGATACGTTTTTCTCGATTATCTTCCTTTCTGCGAGATACACGCGGTATGGGTGCCGGTGAATTATTCTGGAGCCGTCAGTCTGAATTCAGTGAGTCGCAGAAGTTGTCATACCAAGGACAGCGGAATGAACGTCAAAACAAAGGCCAAGTCTGTTCAATAAATTCTGCAACTCTGGACTCTGGGCTGCTGTCAAATCAGGGCTTATCGTCACCGATAGAGGAGTGGGAGAGTTGAGTGGCAGCGTGCTTGGCTCTGGTAGGTCTTCTTGATTTGGAAGGGAACAATTGCAACGGGATGCGGGTCAATAGCGCATGTGACTGTTGATTCACAAGGCAACAATAAGGGTTCGGGGGTCTGATTTAACGCAGTAATAAAAGCTGACCCTTCAGAAAAACGAACAAGGCCTGGAATGATCAGAATGCCCCGATGTACCGTGTGGCTATAAAGTAGTAGAAGCACATCACCATCCACAATGCTGCTGCAATCAACACTAAGTACTTCTCGGGATAGCCAAAGAACATGATCTGAAGTGGTGACGAGACGAATATGCTGTTCGGGTTCCGATACAGAACAGTCGGTGGGATTGAGGTGGATGAGACGCTGACGACAAGATATAGAAGCGCGTGCAGACGACAGAAAATCCCACGCCAAAATGAGTTCGTGGGTGCACTCACGGAGAACTGCAACAGCAATATGATGACGAATACCGTCTATTAAAACGCGAACTGTACACTGGGCGAGTGGACGACAAATGGCGTTCGTCGCAGCACGGAGACACGGGCCCGAGTAAGGTGTTGTTACTTTGCGGAGACGGGAGCAAACGTGAGAGCGAATAATGGAAATAGCAGTGCCAGTATCCACTAGAGCTTCGACGCGTATACCTTCGACTAACACTGTTAACAAGTTCGATGATCTGTCTGGAGGAATGGCTGGCTGTCCGGTGGATGCAGTTTCCCCTCCTAAAACTGCATTGGGGAGTATTCCCAGTGGGCATTCAGAACACTGGAGGCGAGTCGCAGAGGCGACACGGAATGGCGATTGGGAGATGGTGAGCAGCGGCGAGACTCACGGGAGTTCACAGGCAGACCACTACTGTAAGGTGGAGAGGGCGAACGCTGAAAAGAAGACCGGTAAGGCGTGTGCTCGTAGTTCGTGAGTGGACTGAAGCGTCCGCGTTCGTCTGGAGCGTAGCCACGTTGCTCGTCCTGTTGACGCCTTCGGCAAAAACGAGATATATGACCTCTATAGCCGCAATAATAACAGATTGGGCGTTGAGGACGCGGCAGGGCGTAATACGACTGTGGGCGCATCGGTGGTGACACTGACGCCACAGGTACATGGCCACCTGTTGTAGCCGCTGGGATAGTGGTGGGTGCTGAGAGCGCCGCGACTTCTGCGTACGTTGGTACCTGACGAGGTCTGGATTTGGCGGAACAAGGTGAATGTGAAGCAGAAGCAATCTCTTGCCTAATGATGTCCCTAAAGTTGGTTGAAGCTGAGGCTAAATAGACGATGGGGCGCAGAAACAGCAGCGCCCATGAAGCTCCTCACGAACGATGTCACGGACGAGGGCACGGATGTCGAGGGCCGCAGAAAAACGAATGTCCGAGGCATCATGGCAAAGACGAAGAGACTGAAGTTCTTCGAGTCTCTGGCAAATGGTGACGACATCTTGAGTTGTGGTAGGGTTTTGCGACGCAAGGGCGTTGAATGCGATGGTATTTATGCCTTTGATAATATGGCGTATTTGTTCGCTTTGAGCAGAGCTCAATTTACACGCTTGCACAAGGCAAGAACATCCTCGATGTACGAGGTGTATGATTCACCCGCCAGCTGAATGCGTTCAGCAAGCTTCTTTGCTGCTGCTTCGGCGCGAACACGGGGGGAACCGGAAATCAGAGGGAGCTGCCGTGCGAATGTGTCCCTGTCGGGAAGATCTTGGAGGTGGCTCCAAAACCAGGTTTTGGCAACATCTGTTAGGTAGAAAGGGACCGTACGTAACTTGTGTAGAGTATCCCACCTGCTACACTCGCTGACGAGGTTGTAGGTGTGTAGCTATTCTTCAACGTCATCCCCTTTGAAATCCGAGAATACTGGCGGATCACGCTGGTGGTTGTGAATGGCCGGGGTTGACGGCGGAGGCTGCACTGGGCTGGTGGTGTTGGATGGACCAGGATTGTCTTGCACTGCCATGGCAGGTGGTAGTAGACGACGACCCGAGCGGAGCTCCAGTGGTAACGTGCGAGAGGACTTGGGGATCGAGAAGCACCGTTCACCACTAATGAGGAAGAGCATTATTCGAGGCGAGCTCGAGCTGGCACAGACTGATGATGATCTCTACAGATGAGGAAATTATACAAATGATGATGACACGTCCAATTGATAAAGAAGAGCCGGTGACTGCGCTCACATTATATATATATATATATATATATATATATATATATATATATATATATATATATATATATATATATATATATATATATATATATATTGTACCAGAGCATAGTGGAGCCACTTCTGCACCGGCGTGAAAGAAGACATTGACGTCCGTGTGTGGCTCGTGCTTGCCGGGTTCCTGCCTGTACCAGCTTGTTGCGGCTAACGCTTCTTGAATAATAACCTGTGTTTTTACGTGACCTCGCTTGTTGCATTTGGTGTAGGTGCTGGGTAACATTCTGGAGCTCCGCAGCCGTAAGCTACTTTCAGATTCCGCGATTACCGAGCACGTTTATCCCCCACAAGCCTCTTCCACGCTGCCGCATGTCAGGTGCCCAGATGTACTTTGTCTGCGTGGCCCACCAGTACACAACGGCACTGAAGATCATGATGTCGAGGAATGGCTGGCAGAGTACGAGCGTGCCAGCGCAATTAACAAGTGGGATGACCCTGCGAAGCTGACACACGTCTTCTACTCGACAGATTTGGCCAACCTATGGTTCACCAACCACCAAGCCGACATCCCCATCTGGTCGGTTTGCAAAGAGGCCGTGATCTCGTTTTTTTGTCGTCCAGCCATTCGCAAGCTTCGCGCTGAACTTGGCCTACGGGGACGATTTCAGTGATATGGTGAGAGGTTCAGAAGCTACATTGAGGATGTCATCAGCCTCTGTAGGCGAGTTGATGCGAAAATGACAGAGGCTGACAGAATAAAGAATACATTGAAAGGCATTGATGATGACGCTTTTCATACGCTTGTGGCCAAAGACCCACAGACTCTCACGGCCGTGATTCATCTATGTCAATGTATCGATGAGCTGCACAAGCAGCAAATTTCTACACATCGCGCTAATACGCAAACAGCGAATATTTCGACTTCGAAGTGCAAAAGCAGTGGCCCTGACTACAACCTCTTAAGGACTCGAATTCAACAGTACATCCGGGAAGAAGCTACTCGACAGCTCTCTCTTGTGGCCACCATCAACGAGACCCCCCACAGCACTGAATCACTGACTTCGCCGTGCTAATCAGACGCAAGTTGCTGAGGCTCTCCCTTCGCCCGCGTCCCCAATATCAGTTGCTGCACCGCTGACTTACGCAGAAGCCGTCCGCCGACCTCCTGCCCAACCGCCGCTTCTTTCATACAGTCTAGCCACCAACTACTACAGGTCACCAGTTTGAGTTTATCCGGTAAATTGTCCCTTTCCACCACCTCGAGCACCTGTAAACTCTTGGCGTACTCCTGATAACCGGCCCGTCTGCTACAACTGTGGTATTCCAGGACCTGTCGTGCACTGCTGTCGTCGCCGTGGATTCTATTTTAATGATGCTCAGCATTCCGCCAACATTCCTCGGCAATCGGAATCGCATGTGACACCTGATGCACATGACCACGGCTCACGTCGACCAGACTTCAGCCGACGTCGATCTCCTTCACCCCGTCTTTGGTATCCTTCCCCCTTGCTTCGCCTTTCCAACCACGCCCAGGAGGAAAACTAATAGTCGCAGTTCCTGTGGCAACAGCTGCCACCTCGCCCTCACTTCCTGACGAATACGTTCTGTTGCACAGTGTAGACACAAGCCTTACGCAAAACCAGCGCAACCAGCTCATTCAACTACTTGACCATTTCCGCGCCTCCTTCGACATGGACAACCTTCCTTGGAACGCACTTCAGTTGTCGCTTACCATATCGACACCGGTCATCATAATCCATTTCGTCAGCGCCCCTACCGCGCCTTGCAGGCTGATTGTGACGTCATCACTCAACACGTTAACGAGATGCTTCAACGTGGTGTTATTCAACACTTATACAGTCTTTCGGCTTCGCCAGAGGTCTTCATGCGAAAAAAAGATGACTCCATCAGGTTTTGCGTGGATTATCGTCGACTAAACAAGATCACACGCAAGGATGTTTATCCCCTGCCACGCATTGATGACGCCTTAGATTGCCTTCAAGGTGCGGAGTTTTTTTCTTCACACAGTCTGCGCTCTGGATATTGGCAAGTGCCAATGGCCGAACCAGACCACCCAAAAAACGGCGTTTGTGACTCCTGACGGCGTATATGAATTTAATGTAATGCCCTTTGGTATTTGCAATGCGCCAGCTAATTTTAAAGGGTTGATGGACAGTGTCCTCAGGGGACTTAAATTGCACATCTATTTTTGCTATTTAGACGACATAATTGTATTCTCGGCCATAGCCTCCTTTATTTTCTGTGCCCGCGCAGTCAGTCCGCCGGGCCCGTTCGGCCGCCTCCCGCATCCTCCTCTCTTTTTGCGTCTGCTGTCCGCCAGGGGCGCTCGCATCCCAGAATCGAGTCGGCGCATTCAGCCGCGGCGACGCATCTCCAGGAAACCTTTGTTCGTGTCGCATACGTTTGCAACACCAATTATTTACGACCAAAACAGTACGTAGTACTTTCAGCAAATATAATTGTAACTGTTGCGTCATTGTGTTGCGTGAGCAGATGACACGCGGCATCAACTGAGTGCGTATAAACAAACAACGTCGTTTGTACCCCGTGTTTGCACGGCCGTTGTCAAGCGCGGCTATCATTTTTCGCGCTTCTTTCTGGCAATACTTTTCCGCGCACCTATCTTCGCAGCGTAGTACTTTCAGCAAGTATGATATTTAACTGTTGCTTCATTGTGTTGCGTGAACAGATGACACGCGGCAATAAGTGAGTGCGTGTAAACAAACAACGTCGTTTGCACCTCGTGTTTGCAGGGCCGGTTTCATGCTTTGCTATCATTTTTCGCGCTTCTTTCTCGTGAGGCTTTTCCGCGCACCTATCAGCGAATTTCGCTAAGTAATCAGGAATGTTAGTTTACGGTTTCTCTCGTTTCTGTCTCGTGCAGCGGCCTACGCACACAAGTCTCCGTGGTTCATTCGGCTGTGATAACACGCGTCAGGTGCGATGGCGTACTGTTGCGTGCCCGGTTGCAAGTCTTCAAGCAAAAAGAAGGAAGTGGGAATTTCATTCCACGAAATTCCAAGCGACGAGTAGTTGCGGCAAAAGTTGATAAAAGTCATTTCACGAGACAATTGGACGCCGAACACCACTTCCTGCTACTCAACCGTGTGCAGTCATCATTTCGCTGCTTCTGATTTTAAGCAAGGATGTAAAACACGAAGGCTTATGAAAGGTGTGGTGCTTAGAGTATTCGAAGAATATCCGCGCTACTTGCAGCCTTCGACAAAAGCCCCGAGAAGTGACGCGGCGATCAGAAAAAAAAATGTGATTGCTGCTTGTGAACAGTGTCAACGAGGGTACTAAAGCTCGTCAGACTGTGTGCGTGTGAGGAACGTTTCGATTGACGCCCTCTTGTTCGTTCCCGAGGGTTGCGAATGAATTAATACGCAATAAACAAGTTTCTCTACCGTTTCCTTGAAGGTATGGTGTTCTGTTCAATGTGCTATCTTGCGTACTTATTCTTTCTGTCTTGCATATGTTCTCTCCTAAATATTTAAGTGGCACACGGGAGTGGTATCACACTTTTGTTTTTTAAGCTTGCCCCGCTTAAAAACGCGCAACGAAGGACCCACCCGTCAGTGCCGGCGGTAGCACCGGAGTCAGTGAACAGGCTCTGCCGGTTCTGGGAAGGCAGCGCCGCCTGGTGGTGATTGCGGGAACTCAGCCTGACGGTCGGCTCCCTTTGATCCCGGCGGCAAAGCGCAGGCACAGAAAATAAAGGAGGCTATGTCTCGGCGAATTGTGAAACTCAACTTTCCCGTCTGGAACAAGTTCTCCAATGCCTTACGGCAGCCGGGTTGCAACTAAACTTCAAGAAATGTCGTTTTGGTGCCCGCAAACTCGCAATTCTCAGCCACGTCGTTTCAAAAGAAGGAATATTGCCAGACCCTGCGAAACTGCGAGCCGTTGCCGAGTACCCGAAGCCTACTACACTCCCTACTGAAAAGTTCCGTGTGAAATCTTACGGAAAATATATGGACTCCGTAACGTTTCCTTATGCTACATACGGAAGACATATGGAGTTTTATGGAAATATACGGAAGTTGTATGGCATTTACGGAAAGCTTCTTATGGAGTATATGGAAGGATAAGGAAATTGTATGGCGTACACGGAAAGCTTTTTATGGAGTATACAGAAAGCTAAGGAAAATGTATGGCATATACGGAAAGCTATTTATGGAGTATATGGAAAGATAGGGAAGTTTTATGGCGTGGATGGAGTGAGTTTTATGGAAAATATGGAAAGATAAGGAAACTTATGGAGCATACGGAGATAATGGAAGATATAGGAGGATAAGGAAAGTGTATGGAGTGTACAGAAGCTTTCATAAGGAAAATGCAGAATGTAAGGTCTTACGGAAATATACAAATTTTGTAAGGTGCTTACGAAAATGTGCAATAGTGTATGAAAGGATTGGGGATTGTTGCAAAAATGTGGAAACTGTACAGTTGTTGTCACATTTTCAGCAGGAAATCCGAGCTCTATAAAGTTATAAATGAATGCACAGTGACATATATAGTACAAAAGAATAACGCAGGCTAGTCTGTGTTGTCAGTCACCACTGTTCGCCCTATTCCAGAATGAATACAACTTCTGCAGATTACCAGGGGCAAAAGTCTGTCACATGGAAAATGTGTCATTCACAAGGAGTGACAATAACTGTCATTTTACTTGCATGCTGTCACACGAAAACAAATCAAGCAAGAAAAGCATAACTTCAAGGGCTCGTTTTTTGGTAGAAACAACAATAATGAGAACTAAATTCTATGTCAATGAACTTGTCAATATTAATGAAACTGTTCTCATTAACATTGGCAAAGAGAAATGTCATTTTAAAATATCGACCATGAGCTTAGCTCTCCTGAGCACCGACAAAAGAAATGAAAATCTATGAAAACTAATTGCATGTAGCCTAAAAATAATTTTTTATTGATAGTATATGTGCTCCTACAATATAAATACAGCTCTACACAACTTGCCACAGCTTCACGACAGAAACGAGGTAGGGGGCAGAGGGAGTGGTCAGAAAAATAATTAGGTATGAGAGCACAACTGATATGTACGGACACATAATGGTGCTTATCATTGATGCACGGATGGTCGTGTATAGAGCTGGGTCGTTTTGAGATCTTCAAAAGCATTGTTTCAGACCACCATGCACCATGGGACTTCGTGCCCGCAATTCTTGGTTTGGCTCGATCACAATTGTGCAGCCCTTATTTTGGAGGAATCAAAAAACATCAACCAAAATATATTTTGGAACTGCTTCTCGGTGATATTGCCTTCCCTTAACTGCCACAGCTTGAGATGAGTCATATAGCAAGTCTCGCGCATACCTAGGGCCTACCCTTGAAGAAACTGGTCTGGCTGTGAAATGCTCAGTTTTTTCTCAAATAAACTTTTTGGTTTGAGTTTTCTCAGTTCTCGAGTCCCTTCACAATCAAGCAGACCCAATGTTCCCCTTAGTCCTTATTTTGTTATATTATGAAATAAATAAAAAAATGAATAATGAAAATAAAAATACTAATAACTGTTGCGCAAAAAACACAGTTCCACATACGTACTTGAACGCAATATTGCTTTTATTTTGTTTTATTACCTAAGGCATTAGAAAAAATAGCAGTACAACAAAAACGTTGAAAAAAACACAAAAAAATTTAGATTTAGCGGGACTCGAAACTGCGCCACTTAGTTGTGCTCGCGCACGTGAACTGAGTGCGTTAGCTTGCTAAGCTATTTGCGCTGAAGAGGGCACTTCTGTTTAAGTTATGTATATAAATTTGCTTTTCACACGCTATGTGTTGGCATATTTATGTACAATATGCGATCGTATCTATTGTTGTGTGCATATGTTTTGTGATTGTATATACGTCACATGCTTTTCGCATGTCTTTCAACTATAGATTGCTGCCCCGCCGCGGATGAAAACAAGTATTTTTACACCCACACACAAGCTTGAGCAGTTGAAGGTTGTTTCCTGGGGCTCTCTTGCGATTGAGTCGGCCACCACAGGGAATTAGAGTGATACGCCATTAATCCCTGCATCTAGCTGTATTCCACTTAGTAGTTTTATCGCTTGATGACAAATCGAGCGCGGGGCGCGACGTTATTGCGCACGACCATGCCTCGCGTAGTGGCGACATCAGCTGATTGCGCCGGCCCGCTTGCTTCGATTTGCTTCAGAGCAAAGAAATGTCATACCTTGAAAGATTGCGTACTGCACTATGTCAAAATGTTACTGCTTTGTAGCCATCCTATTATTCATTGAGAATTGATAACTCTGAGATCACTACTGTAGAGCTTTGCGTCGGCGACACGCACCGAACGTGAAACCGCACTACGTCTGTCGTAGAAGCAGTAGGAGGCTGTCGTCTGCTAGAATAAAAACAAAACAAAAACCTGCGAAAATATTCATAAGTTGTAACTTGTTTTTTGAATAACTGTTTATCACTTTTAAAGTTATTTTGCCAGATAACCTACAATTTTTTTTCAGTGTATAGCAGCGACAGATGTTTTTTTTTTCCTCACACAGATATCCAAGCCAAATCCATTCACAGCTAAAGCCACATGTTGTTTGTCTTTGTCTCCGTGGGCATGCTATCTCCTGTGTTCGCGCTGCTTCACACAAGAGCACGAAATGTTAAATTTACGCTAGGAAGCGCCGTTCCTCGTTCGTGTGATGTGCTAAGATTGCGCCCTATTCCCGTGGTTGTTCGGAGGACGCTCTAGGTGCCGACCAGTGCGGACGCGTGAAGATCGGCTCCTGCTTTCAAGAATGCTTTCCTGTGGTATTCACGAATTTGTCGCCGAGTTTTTACTCTCATCGTGTGCCTAAGTTCTTAAGAAATCAGCAGATACCACCTTTGTGCCGGTGAGTGGACTTTTAAACCGTTTTTTGGGACATTTTTACACTGCAACGCCACCGGGGGATTTAGGCCTAACCAAGGAGGCGATTGTCGTCGATGCGCCGGCCCGGCGCCAACGCGAGTCAACGCTCTGCGCGTTCCAGTATCTGCAACTGGGAATGGAATACCAAGTAGATGGAGAGGACATCTCTCCAGAGGATTGCACGGAAGAAATGGGTTGGAAGGAGGCCGAAACGAGACGCTCAAGGAATAAGCAAGCCGCGGTTAGCGTTCCTGCTGCCAAGGGTTCGACCGATGCCGGCGTTGCGGGAGACGCTCGAGCCAGACGTAGTAGGTATGACACCAAGCATACAATCGTGCGAGCTGGACGCATGCCGCCACTACCTAAGGACTTCAGCAAAATTGTGCTACGACCACGTGGAGGATTGAATATCTCGAGAATTGGCACTGGAGCCGTCGCAGACGCGATAGTACTGGCGGCCGGCGTCAAAGAGGAAGAGGCCATGCAGGACATCATCTGTTCCAACTTGCAGCAGAACATTATGGTGGCAAGCACTCCGGACCAAGACAGAGCTTCAAGATACCTCAAGGTCAAGCAAATTGACATTGGAGGCAAAGTTTTCGAGGTTAGCGCGTACGCCGCGGCACCCCACGACACTTCTCAGTTGCAGATACTGACACTTGTAAAGGAGTGATTCGCGGGATCCCCGTAAGCGATACTCAGGACATTTTGACCCGAAAGATTGTAAACGCGAACAACCCACTCGCGCTGCAGGCCAAGAGAATCAAGAACACCGCGACAATCATCATAGCGTTCGAAGGACACAAGGTGCCCAGATTCGTGAGATATGGACCTTCACTTTTGCAGCGCTCCCTTTACCGCAGGAACATCGATATTTGTTACGTCTGCGGAAAGCTGGGACATCGGTCTGACGTCTGTCCGAACCCAGCTGAAAAAATCTGCAGAGGCTGCGAAATTAAGAACCCAGATAGCCTGCACCAGTGCATTCCAAGATGCAGGCTGTGCGACGGTCCCCATCCCACTGCAGACAAGGAGTGCAAGAACAGGTTCTTAGTGCCGTACGTCGTCAGACGCAGACGTTGGGAAAGATCGCGAGCAGCCGCAGAAGGCCGGGACGCATCAATCACATCGAGTCCAGACATCAATGACAAGCAGCTTATTCCAGCCTACGGGACCCAGAGCATCCAGACTACACAAGAACAGGAAAGGCGGCCCCACTCCAGGGGGAGGTCGCGTTCCAGAAGGGGTTCTAGACCCAAGGCCCGCTCCCAATCATGAGGGCGCTCGAGTTCTCAAGGTCACCATCAGGGTCGGGATCAGCCTGGGCGGCACCCGAATGGCCAGCTACCTGGCGTTCAGTTCGAGATCACGGCTTCACACCCGGGGAGGACGCCTGCAGTTACTTGGAAAGGCAGCTGGGCTGAGCGAGTGCGCAACGGCAGGGCAGAGGTGATGACAGGTAAGCTGCCAGAGCATGATAGAATCGCACAGCTAGAGCAAGAAAACGCGAGACTTACAAAATCGAATGAGAGGCTATCAGCTGAGTTAAAGGAAATAAAAATTCTTCTCACTAAGCTAACCAGTGCGCAATCTTCACAGCCAAAGCCTCAGCCAGTTGATGTCCCTGTGGCTGAAAACGTGGGGGACTCGAGAACCGCGAAAAAGAGGGCAGTCATGGCAGAACACGTGGAAGCCAACCAAACGACCATGTCAGGTATGAAAGAGGTGCTTGACACGCTCAGCAAAGTAGTAGCCAATCTCAGCGAGCAGATGGGTAAGCTACAATCAAGCGTGGCCGCACTGGAAGAGCATATGACTTTGCGCATTACAAAGGTCGAAGCATATCTGCACAACACAGCAAGGCCTCCTCATGCACCAAACTCACCCCTTCGGCGACCAATACTAGTGGTACCAAACCTGTCGACAGGTGCAGCATCAGGCTCTGGCCACCCATGTATTAACCATGATGGCAGCGCTACGTGAAGCATTTCGTATCTGGCAACGGAACTGTAGAGGTTACCTTAAAAAGAAGGCAACCCTGCAGCAGTATATCAGGAGCAGCCAAGAAAAGCCTCATATTATATTATTACAAGAGACCCTTTCACCGCAAGCAACGTTGCCTGGATTCCGGCCTGTAATAGGGGATACTGAATGGAGGGGAGTCTGCACCTTCGTATGCAACAAACTAACGCATGTAACCCATGACCTCAAGACAGAAGCAGGCCGATTGGAACACGTCTTCGTAGAGATCGTGCCGGGTACCAGCAACCGTCAGAGCATTTTCATTCTTAATATATACAGCAGTCCAAAGGAACAAAAGCAAGGGTTCAAGACGGTTCTAAAAAAAGCTGTTAATATCGCCGGGGAATGTCCACTCGTCATAGCAGGTGATTTCAACGCCCCTCATCATACATGGGGTTAGAAGTACAACACTGGGAAAGGAAATCGACTTTGGCAAAGTGCCAGTGAACTTGATCTCACCCTAATCACAGACCCCAGCCTACCAACAAGGCTTGGTACATCTTGCTGCAGGGATTCCACCCCGGACCTTACATTTGTAAGGAACATCAAGACGGCCCAGTGGATGAACCTTGCTGTAGACCTAGGGAGTGACCACTGCATTCTTGCCACTACCTTCTCCGTGGAGCGTAAAAAGCAAAGAGAATTCCACTTCACAGACTGGGATAAGTTCAGGAAGATAAGGATGGAAAGGGAACAAGATGGCCACAGACAAGGCTTGGAGCAGTGGGTCAAACAGATTAAAGATGACATCAAATCCGTCTCCTCCCCCATTACCACAGATCTTCCGGTTGAAAGAATGGATAGCCGGCTTGCTCATCTTCTTGAGGCAAAGCAAGCACTACTGAACCGTTGGAAGGGTCAGCGCCTGAACCGAAGACTGAGGAAGAAGATAGCTGAGGTAAACAGATCAGTCGAGGAACATTGTCGCGCACTATCGAGGCAGCAATGGGATGAAATCTGCAACTCCGTCGATGGTCAGATGCGCAATGGCAAGACATGGAATGTGTTAAAGCATCTCCTCAACGAAAACACCACCAAAACAAATCAAAAGCATGTTATCGCTCGAATTTTGCATAAAGAGATAGGGCGCACTACAGAACAGCAAGTTGTCCAGCAGCTCGTGCATAAGTACCTCCCAATCAAAAGAGGATTGGCACCACCAAGTAGACAGTACCAGGGCACGCCAAATCCAGGTCTTGAGGGCGACTTTAACATCGAGGAGATCAGAAGAGCCTTGCATGATCTCAACGGCAGGTCGGCCCCTGGCCCGGACGGTATATCAAACAAGGCCCTGCGTAACCTTGATGACGATTCAATTGGTGTACTAGAGCCGTGTTCCCGGAAACCTTGCCAGCGCAGAGAATGGGTTGCTCTGGAATCGTCGTCCACGATTGGTTGTTATGCGCAGTGGGCAGCCATAGCTTGAAACCAATGTGGCCACAAACGTCTGTGCGACGGTCCCGGCTGCGATGTCCAGAATCAGCGTCGCCTCGGGCCACCGTGAGTATCGGTCGACACAAGTGAGCAGGCATCTGTAACCCTGGGAAAGACGAAGAGGTCCCATCAAGTCCAAACGCACGTGGTCGAAACGACACTCTGGTGGCCGAAATGCATGGAGTGCTGTGCGCATGTGATGAGTCACCTTGGCTGCTTGACATGTTCGGCGCGTCTTCGCCCAGCGTCAAACGTTGGCGTTAATTCCGGGTCACACAAAGCGGTCAGTGACGAGCCTCTGCGTCGCGCGGATTCCTGCGTGGCTGAGGTCGTGAAGGCTGTTAAACACTGCACGCCGAAACTGGACGGGGACGAAAGGTCTTGGAGATTTCTGCGATGTGTTGCATGTGACCATAGTCGTTGCGTATGGTGGCGGGATCTCTTCGAGCACCAGTGACAGTGAATTCTGCCTCATCTTGGATAGCTCTGGGTCTTCCCGCTGGGCGGTGGCAAGTGTCTCAAAGTCGACGGACACTGAAACGGTGTCGATACGGGAGAGTGCGTCGGCTGCTTGGTTTTCGCTCCCCGCTATGCGACGGATGTCCGTGGAAAATTCGGAAATGAAAGAAATTTGGCGCAGTTCTCTTTCCGAATATGAGGACATGTTGTTCTTGAACGCATACGTCAGCGGCTTGTGGTCCGTTAAAATGTGGAAAATGCAGCCTTCTAGGAAGAAACGGAAATGCTTTACGGAGGAATAAATGGCCAGCATCTCTCTTCCAAAGGTGCTGTAGCGCAGTTCCGCCTGTTTCAGACATTTAGAAACGAAATCTATCGGTTTCCAGTCCTTGCCGTTATATTGTTGCAACACTGCTCCCACTGCCGTTATTGAGGCGTCAACCGTGAGCCGCGTTGGCGCGTCGGAAAGCGTGTGCATCAGAAGTGTTGTGGAGGCAAGCTAAGTTTTCGCGTCCTGGAAGGCTTTTTCGTGCTCCGCTGACCAGTGAAACTCGGGCGTTTTCTTGCCGTCCCGGCGCAGCAAGTCAGTTAGCGGCTGTAGAATGTGTGCACAGACTGAGATAAAGCGCCTATATAAGTTAATTAGCCTGAAAAACTCGCGCAACTTGGGGAAAGAGGTAGGCGTGGGGAATTCCCTGACAGCTTGCACCCGTGATTTGAGTGGCAAGATACCTTGCGGGCTGTTTCTATGACCTATGAAATCTAGTGCTTCAACACCAAAAGTGCACTTTTGGGTCTTCACAACCAGACCGTGCTCGTCAAGACGCTTGAAGAGAAGGCACAGGGGATTTTCATGCCCCTCTGGCGTTTTGCTGGCGACCAAAATGTTGTCTAAGTAGTTAAAAACAAGGAGCAGTCTGCGCGTTACCTCATTCATGAAACGCTGGAAAGTTCGTGCCGTGTTCTTCAGTCCGTACGGCATACGAACAAGTTCAAAAAAGCGGAAAGGTGTTGTTAAGGCCGTGTTTGGGATGTAGCTTGGTTCTCCTGGAATCTGGTGATAAGCGGCCGTCACATACAGCTTAGTGAAGATGGTCGTTCCCGTGAGGCGAGCGCTGAAATCATGGATTTGGGGTAGAGGATATTGGTCTGCCTTTGTCACAGCAATGAGTTCCCGATAAACACCACAAGGCCCCCAGTCACCAGACTCTTCTTTTGGCACTATGGGCAGCGCGGAAGACCAGTTGCTGGTAAAAGGTCGAATAATGCCGAGTTGGAGCATGTGGTCGAACTCATGGCAGGCAACTTCGTGTCTTTGTCCAGCGAGTCTCCTAGGTCTAGTGGTGACTGGCCGTCCGGTGGTGACAATGTGATGTGTCACGTTGTGTTTTATTGGCAGTTCGGTGTTTCGTGGTCTGGTGATTTCAGGGAATTCAGCCAGAATCTTATGAAAGTATGTCTCTCGGTTGAAAGTGCAAAAGCCGCATGAGGACAGGTCAGACTTCAGTCCAATAACAGTGAGCGATGTGACGTTAGCCTTCAGACGACGATCGCAAACGCTGACGTCAAGATTGAAGTGGCTCAGAAAGTCCGCTCCCAGGATGGCAATTTTGACGTCGGCCACAACGAAGAACCATCGATATGTACGCCTGAGTCCTATGTCTATCGTCATTGACTGGACTACATATGATGCAATAGCAGTACTATTGACTGCAATTAGGCTCAAAATGGACTGGCCGCCCCGGCGATGTTGAGC
Organism: Rhipicephalus microplus; assembly: GCF_043290135.1. NCBI lineage: Eukaryota > Metazoa > Arthropoda > Arachnida > Ixodida > Ixodidae > Rhipicephalus > Rhipicephalus microplus. The sequence goes on along the minus strand of NC_134702.1, from coordinate 270,282,534 downwards.
TGCTGCTAGTAGGGTAGAGAGCAATGCTATGGTATCGACAAGGAGGCGTCTGCCGGTGATGCAGTCGACAACGAAGAAGAGGCAACTTGAACGATGGCCCGTGTCGCTTTCCGCCGTTAGCGACTGGCCGGTGCGTTTCCCGTCCACGAGCATGGATGGGTGCAGCGAGTTGCTTGCTCTCAAAAACGACGGTGGTACCAGCAGATCTTCTGCTCTGCCTCGCTTGAGTGTCCGCGGTGCTGCGGACTTTGAGCGCGGGATGACGAACGAAGCCGTACAGGCCGGTTTCGTTGGACAGGCGAGGTTTTCCACTGCTGCAGATAGTCCATCAACTCTGTCCTCTAAGTGACCTAACCAGTCTGCATGTTCGGGCCTTCCCGTTGCAGCAATAGGCATTTTTCGTCGCTCAGTGCAGTCGGTGATGCGGTGGGCGAGTTGAGCCAGACGTTCAAGAGTCGCGTCATCCGAGCCAGCGAGTATCATCCGTGTTGACTGTGGCAGTCTCTGCAAAAACAACTCGCGGAGCAAAGGATGTTGACGCTCCTCTGACGCTTGTTGTCCCAGCAGCTGACGTATTCGGTGGAGTAGTTGTGAGGGATGCTGTTCACCGAGCTCTTCATGAGACAGGAGTTGTAGCCTGCTCTGTTCGGACACCTCAAGACGTTTCACGACGGTGCTTTTAGTTCGTCGCAGGGCTTCTCCGATTGAGTGGAGGCGAGCACATCGTCTACAGCGTCAGCGATGTCAGGTGGCAGTGCTGAAACGACGTGGAAGTATTTCGACTGCTGCGATGTGATGCGTCGAAGCTAGAAGCGGGCCTCGATTTGGCTGAACCACAACCTGGGGTTTTTGGGCCAGAACTGAGGAAGCTTTAACTCCGCGGCGTTGGTTGTGGGTGAGCTTAAAGTGCCTTCCTCGTCTGACAAGGCTACTGTTTTGCCAAACGTCCGGGTCACCACTTTGTAGAATACTCGCCCCACGGAGGCATGAAAAGAAGGCACCTACACTCCTTAAAGTTTGGGACAAGACTAGTTTATTTTCCAAGAAAAACAGGCTTCGAAAACGACAACCAAAAGGGGCGTGGCAGTGTATCTTCCGCGGCCCTCCGGAGATAACGTGAGGCATGTTGGCTGCGTCAGCGCCGTGCGCCTCGGCATACGAATTGGTATGCGCACACAAATAAAATTATCGTGATCACCGGCGTCATCGTGCGCTACAGACTCACTGGAAAGCAGCTGCTGACGTCAGGTGACATCGTTCTCGCCGCAGACTCTCATCAAGAAAGACTACTTACCAAAGTATACTTGAAGCAAAGCCCTTTTTGGTGAAATATACATCGTTAGCAACGCCGAAGACAAACACGTGCACTGCGAACACTACACCCGAAAAGGAGACTGTAGAGGAAGCTTGGTCATCACTTCCACGAACAATGACTGTGGATAAAGTGCAAAGCACACCGGTGGTACCACGCTACGCAACTTGCCCAGATGAGCCCAGAGAGTGTAACCGTGAAGCTTTGACGATGATCAAGTCTCTTATCAGTGATATGCTTACCCATGTAGGTAATATCAACACACCAACAGCACGATGCACAGTGAAAGTATTAGATGCCGTGAGTCCAGTACTTGCCAACCTTGCGTAGACACAATGGCTCGTACGCTGTCTTCATTTCGCGAAGAAGTTCTTAGTGCGACGGTTTTCCAGTTCTGTGGAATGCCACAGAACTGAAATCATGGATTTCCCGTTTTCCCCGGTATGTTTTCTGCAATAGATTTCCTATATTAGTGATACGCGAACCAAACCAATCAAAACCGATCAAGCTCTCTGGCTACTAATCCTTCAATTTATCGACTTGTGGTGAACCCCAGCAAAGTATTTGTATATATTCAACACTATCGAAATTTGAGCTTGTTGGTGCATTGTGACGACAGAAAATAGCGCAAAGAAACGGGGACACAAGATGAGGATACACGGCACATTTGTATATATTCACTCACATCTAACTTACATTCCGCAGTTTGTGCAACCCCACAACGGAAATCAGTGCGTGTGCCTTCGTGTCACAAAACAGAAGGTAGCCTTTACGCTTATCCGTGCTTACATTTCTCCAACTGTTCAGTTCTATGGTGAAAGACTGCATGACATCTTGACGGCTACACGTGGTCACGACATTACATTCCAGCACCGTTCCAGCCAGGTGACTGCAGCGCGACGGCTAGCCTTGGCGCGTACTAATAAGAGTAGCCTCCCGCTAGGTGCTTTTCTCACGACCACGTGCGGCCTAGGTACCAAATCGCTTTAACATCTCTAGGCACTTTAGTCCCTAGCGGTGTAGTGTTCTAGAATATGAGGTAGTGTGTTCAGGCACCCTCTCTCGCCATGCATTGCGTGAAGCGGCGCCCGTGGACAAAAGCCGGTATTCAAGGCGGCGCTGCTGTAGCATGGGCTGGCAGGATTGTCAGCTCCACACCACTCTGCCTTATCGGGTGCTGTTCAGTGACCTGGTGCTTGTGTTCGCGCCCGCTTAACGAATGTTTTTCTGGAAATGTTTCTGCTGGCCAAGTGACGGAGAAGCGATGCCGAGTCATCGGTGGCAACGACTCTGCTTTGCACCTAGGTGCGAAACAGGGTATACCATTGGAAAAAAGATGAGCTGCCGTCGCTTTTCGCTGCACCCAAAGACGTAGCACGGAGGAAGGTTTGGGAACAGAATTTGCATCGAAAGGATGGGAATTTGAACGAAAGCTGCTCTGTATGTGAGCTACACTTCAAGTCTTCATGTGTTCTCGGAGACTACGTCCACGTTATACACAGCGAAGAAGTTCACGTACTACGTAGGAGAGCAGAGCTAATGCCGGACGCCGTGCCGATGCTACTGCCTAACGCTCCAAGCTACTTATCGAAGAAAGCGCTGCATCAAAGGCCTTCGAGAAAGTGGAAGAACTCGGTGGTCGAATCTACCATCTCCAAGAACACTGCAACACCCTGTGTTGACGGTGAGGCCACTGATTGAGGTTCATCGATGGACCTTCCTGCTGACTACGAACCCGAGGTGGCGAACGCTACAAAGACTGCAGCTTCGCAGGAACGCTTAGTCAAGCTTTGCTTGCCTTAAATATATATCAGTGCGATCGCACCGCATCTCTTGTCAAGGAGAGTGGTAAATTACGTGCTGTCACGACTTTATTTTTTTGTGAAGTGTATCAAGCTGTCTCGAGAGGCAAAACGAAAAGAAAAAGCTGCACGCGAAAATCAGTCGGTGTTCATAAAGGTGCCACCGTGATGAAGTGATCGTGAACTGATAATTCCACGGAATGGCGACGAATTGAATCGGTGTTACTGCTCACTGCAGTATGCGCGCTCGTAAAGAAAAGGTTTATTCCTGCTGTCTGACAGTGGTGCCAAGCGATGTTTTTTTTTACTCTACAGCGCAATATCCCGGCCACAGCAGCAGTATTTCAGCAGCGCGCAATCGTGTGAAGACCCAAGATTGTCAAAATTATTCCCAAGTCTTCAGGTACGGCGTGCTTCTTAATCAAATGGTAATTTTGTCTCATTATCTACATAATTAAAATTGAATGATGCAACTATCGACAAGAACGGTGCCGCGCGCGTAACGAAGGAAGTCGAACCTGTCGCAGTGTGCAGACTACGACTCGATATAGCAGTAATATAACAAGAAACTTTCGGGTTGATAGATGCTCCTTCGATAACTAAATCTTCCAAATTTTTTATTCGTTCACCATCCAAGCTTGATAAACTGCCGGCAGTTTACCTAGGGATGGCTGCTTTGACGTCGTTTGTTGATACCTGCATTTAGACCGTGGCTTGTGGCTTTGACATTTAGTTTTGTTTTGAATGCAGTACAAACAAACCCATTCGAAAGCTTTTCGTGGCCGTGTCAGCAATTATGTATGCAAGCACATATCACGGGATCGAATCCCGACCATGGCGGCTGCATTTTCGGCTGATTTTAGTGCACGCTAGAGCACCCCAGGTGGTCAAATTTCCGGAGCACTCCTCTACGGCGTCTCTCATATACGTATGGTAGTTTTGGGACTTTAAACCCCTGCTATTACTAATATCAAATCACAGAAGTGCGTAAAAGGCATAGCGTGAGGTGACAGCCCATGCTAAGGTAGCGCCATTTCGCAGCTGTGGATACCAACTGCGTCAACCACGGCTTCTCCCTGAACACACTACCCGATAATCTAGTACACTATACTAGCGGTGCGCCCGCGCTGCCTGGATCGGTGCAGGTATGTAAAGGCGTCGCTGGCTGTGCTATGTGTGTGTCAGCGCTTCCTCATTTTTCGGTGTTGTGCGGTGGTGTGTATAATTGCGATATTATTCCTTGCGAATATGGTGATAGTGCTGACTGTTCAGTCTGAACGTTAGTTCTGAATGCGTGGTGCGCTCTGACGCGCTTTAGTAAACGCTGTCACACGGGTACTTGCTGCGTGTGGTCGCGCTGCACTGTATTTGATCCGGACCGTGTAGCGGTGACTAATACCGGTTTTCCTCAAGAAATTTTGATCGCGCGCTACTAATTTGTCGCTTTTGCGCTGTAAAGCATCTAGTGTGGCGCAGATGCCTTGACCACCATCACAAATGTCTGTGTGACACCAGCGGTATGAATATCGCATTATTTTACTACTCGCACAGGTAGTCCAAGTAGCATTGAAAAAAAAAAGCTGTAACTGTGATATCCCCTGTCAGTGATCACACGTGACTGCTTATACCAAGTTAAACCGTTCAGTTCTGTACACTTTTGTGTCCGCTACTTCTTTCGCTGCTGCTTACATGACAATGCAAGAAAAAGCAGTCTATTAAATACAACAAAATTACGCAGAAACGGTGCGTCATATTTAGGCAAATCTCTAGAAAAGATAAAACGTCTGTAAAGAAGCCCACGTACATGTTCGGTCTTGCAAACAAGCTATTGCTCACGCTTTTTTTTGTTAGGGTCTGCTGACAAGAGCCGCAGTGGACCACCGCATTATACATATAATATATGATTGGTGCGTCAAGTGGTCACCTGTATATGACGATCTGCATAAAAAGCGAGTGCTTTGCCTTTAGTGCAACTTTGGCATGCTCACATTTTGCTTAACACCTAAATCTAAACCTCGTCGGACATTGAAGGTGTCATCATCATTAGCCTGACTACGCCCACTGCAGGGCAAAGGCATCTCCCATGATCTGCCAATCGACCTGGTCTTGTGCTCTTTTATTGCCATGTTATAGCTGCAAACCTTTTATTATCATTGAGCCACCTAACTTTCTGTTTCTCTTTCATGCATTTGCCTTCTCTGGGAATCCAGTCAGCTACCCTTAATGACCAGCGGTTATCCTGCCTACGTGCAATGTGCCCGGCCCATGTCCATTTCTTCTTGATTACAACTATAATATCCTGAACCCTGGTTTGTTCGCTGACCCACTCTGCTCTATTCTTGTCTTTTAAAGTTACACCTATCATTTTCTTTTTCTTCACTGACTGGATCATCCTCAATATAAGCTCAACCTTCTTTGTAAGCCCCCAGGTTTCTGCTCCGTAGGTAAATACTGGCAAGATGCAGTTATATACCTTCCTCTTGAGTGTTAGTGGCAGATTACCATTCATGATTAGAGAATGCTTTGAATGTGGTCAACAACCCCCTCTTTATTCTTCTAGTTATTGCACTCTCATGGTTCGGCTTCGCGATTACTACCGCTCCTAAGTATACATATTCCTTTACAGCTTTTAGCGTCACTCAACCTATCGAAAAGTGCTGTTTTCTGCCGAGACTGTAGCACATTACTTTAGTTTTGTGCACATTCATTTTCAGACCTACTTTTCTGCTTTCCATATTCAGTTCTGTATTCGTGAGCTGTAATTCATCTCCTAAGTTACTCATTCAGGCAATGTCATCAGCGAATCCCAGGTTACAAAAATACCGTCCATTAACTCTTAGTCCTAACTCTTCCCAAGCTAGGGTTCTGAAAACCTCATGTAAACACGAGATGAATAGCACTGGAGAGCTGGTATCTCCCTGCCTTACACCCTTCTTTATAAGGACTCTGCCGCATTCTTTATGGTGGCTCTGCATTCACTGTAGATTTCTTCCAGTATGTTTATGTAGCGTTCTTCGATGCCCTGATTCAGTAGTGCCTGCATTACTGCTGATGTCTTGACTGAGTCAAACACATTCTCGTGTTCTATGAAGGCTATGAATAGGTGTTGATTGCATGCGAAGGTGTTGTTTGATATGTTTATTGCGCGTATTAACGTTGACATTATGGTACATTCCACAGTGCAGTTAAGTGCGGCGTATTTCGGTCGGTGCATCTTCTTTTCATGATCTAGCAGTAAGTTATTTTGGGCAAAAATATCAGTTATGGTCTTGTTGCTCTTTTCCACTTCATAATGCAAATTATTTACTAAAAGATCATATCTCATACAGTATTAAAAGGACCAGGGCAGTAGAGGGTCTTGACACTTTGATCATGCACTAGCATATGGCAATTTTCAACGGCAACTCAAAGGCAACTGCTTGGCATATTTAATGCATAAGAAATTCTATTGTTGCAACATTTGTCTTTGTAAACTTTTCGTTGTGAAAACATGCTCAGATAATTGACATTAGCTTGTTTATTAGTTTTTAAAAAGCACCCGAATGGTACTCCATGCCTACTGATTATAGCACAGCGTAATAGTATTTGTCTAAAATATGTGGTCAATAGGTATGAAGCAACAGCTGTGGCCTTTTAAGCAAGTTATTTGCAGTTATATAAAACCTGAGAGAACTTCATCACAGCACCATTGGGAGTCTGTCATTATGTACAGATCTTTTGTACTTGCATAAGTTTCTGTGCTTGCAGGCTCATGCACAGCAGAGCAGAAGGAACCTACGTTGCTCTCCATTAAAAGCCTAATCGAAAAATTCTATTTACCTCGTGCAGCCATACATTTCAACTAGGAAACATGTCTGGTTAGAGTTATTCGAGGAGGTAAAAGTACTTATGATGTTTAGATGCCATAACACCTCCTGAGGAGGCTTTGGTGGTCAAAAAGGAAATGCTTTCTTAGCAGAAAAACCAAGTCAAGGCTCCTCTTGATTGTGATTAGAAAGTCTTTGTTAGTCTTTGGCAATAGAGTTTTAATGCCCTTTGCTAACACCAAGGAGAGTCCTCTGTTTTTCTAGGTATTAAGCTCTTTTGCTGGCGTCCAAACAATGTTATACTAAGCTCTATTTTTAGTTTTTATATAGCTCATTTCCTATCCATTTATAACAAACTGCTAATACCTGAACATTAAATGTCTAGAAATTCAAATACTTGTGAAGTCGAGATTGTCACAATTTATTCAGATTTTCTTTAGCATGTCAGGATGGTGTCAGGATGGATATTGAACTTCACTGTAATGAATAGAGTATTTTTGCTTTGGTTGGATATGTTCTGTTTCAATTGTCGTGCATTTGCACAGATTTTCAAACACAACACAAATGATCTAATTACAAAGGACTCAACTCAGTAAAGAGAAAATTGCATAGCTCAAATGTGGAGCTTTATTGCATCTCATGAAGAGCGTAATATCATTCAGTAAAAACATTGCTGATGATCTCCATAGTCATACAACTTAGTGAATTCAAGTAATTAGTATTGAGGTTCCAATTTGTTGCATGTACATATAGTAGCACCATATTTATCATCTTATTTTTGCCTGTGCATTTCAGTATTGACATTTGAACAACCCGGAAGTTGTATTAATATTGCCTGTATTTGTTTTATTTAACTCCGGCTTAGCATAGTGTTTGATGCTAGATGCCAAAACAGATTAATATGTCACATCTTCCATTCACTACGAAGAGTTTTCTTTTTAAGCTATTGTTTAAGGCGGTGACGTTATTCAGCATTCTGCTGTAGAGCAAATGAGCAATACTGTTTATTTGTACAGAACGCTATACCATCGGTCGCATATAGATGCTTTTTTGGTCTACACATGTAGCTTCAAAAATCATCAGTGTTAACGCGACTGTCTTTATTTAAGTATGAGGTAGTGCATTAAAAGAAAGAAAGTCTGTATCTTTACTCTGATCCTAACCTAAAGGAAAATGGTGCCGTGCAGTCAGGAGTGGATCCAGCCAATCATTTTAGGGGGAGGGGGGTTGCTTAAAGTAACACCAGAGAGAGGGGCGTGGTCATTACTTTTTTGTTTTTTACTAGCTTAAAAACTCTATTTTAGCATAAATAGTACTAATGTTTGCTTAAATAAATCCCACTCATTTGTGGACGGCAAGCACTGAAGAGAGGGAGAGGGGGTACTGACAGGCTTTGGGGGAGGGGCATCGCCTCTAGCGCCCCTCTTCTGGATCCGCCACTGCCTGCAGTTCTGCACGAGATCACAGGATTGATTGCGAACCTGAGGAGTCGCGTTATACTAGTTGTAATATCTTCTAGTGCCCTAGTTTCATGCACTCAAAGATATTATGAGGTCAAAATAATTAGGCTTTCACTTGAAACAGTGCATCTCATAACCAGATTTTAGTTCTGCGACATGAAACTGTCGAACTTAAGTTTATTATTTCTTCTTTAAGCCAGCACAGATGTACACTGCTTGCAAAGTTCTGCTCTCAGTTTTTTTTAATGTGAATGTGTTGCTCATCACAGAATTAATGGCAATATTTAGCCGCGCCAATTTTCAAGGCCTTGTCTATTGCCATGACCTTTTTTTCACATTTGTTCGAACCAGAAGACGATTTCACCAGGGAACATTTACTGCATGGGAGGATGTGTGAAACGTTTGGTTATGTGTTCAAGTTGGCCCATACACACAGCTTTTTCAAATCAACAAAATTTCTTCATTTTCATTAGGCAAATATAATTTTATATAATTGTGCAGCAGTCATGCAGCTATACTTTCAAAGAAATAATGTTCTTGACAAATACAAATGTTTAGTAAAAGTTACTGACAAGGAAATGTAACGTTAGGCGTGTCTCTCATAACCATATGGTGTTCTTGGGCCGTTAAATCACACATATCACCAAAAATGATGAGTTAACCTTACCTGAAAAAGTTGTTTGTTATTCTCTACACGCCTGAAGGATCAATATGAACTCTCTGCTATTATAGACAAGTGAAAATCTAGAAAAAAGCGCATTTTAAACCAAACGAGGTATCAGATAAACTTTAATACCACTGAGCACTTTTACTAAGTATCCTATCCTATACTGAAGCAAAACAATCACCTGAAAATATGTGCGCTAGTAGTAACAACTGAATGCTCAGCTTGAGGTTTTTGATGCAAGAAAAATAAAGCAATTATGAAAACGATCACATGTTGGATGATGAAGCTAAGACAATGCTTTATTAGCAGTTTCCAAAATGCTTAACTTTGGTTCGTTTCAATAATTTCCCTGACTCAGCTCGTTGTGCACTTGGCTGGAGTGCAGATTCATTTCCACCACTGTCACTTATCCTCCTTTGAGGTCCTTGGCAGCAAGTACACCTACCTGCACCAGACATGAGAAATTAACCCAGCTCCTCCTTTATTTACCTGTAAAATTCAAGCAGCAACCTATCTTTCCACTCCCAAATAAAGGTGGCGGTGAAAAAGTTGTGCATGCGTGAACTTCACTGCATGACTACAATTCAAAGCATAAACTCTCATAAGTAGCTGTGATGAGTGTCCACTTTGTGCAGACTGCAGATATTTAAGCAAAATTGGTTGAAACACAAAAATATAAAAATAGGTGTGCATTTTTTACTGTAAAGTATCGCACAGTAAAAATAGTGGGAAGAGAACACTCGCACATAGAGCAGCTGAATTGGTGGCAAGCGTTCCTTGGTTGTACGGACGACAGAAAATAGCGCAAAGAAACGGGGACACAAGACGAGGACACACGGCACAGGCGCTAACTTCCAACATAATGTTTATTACCACCGCACACTCACCTATATCACCAAGAAAAATAACATCAGATGACATGAATGATGCGCACAAAATTTAATTTTTTAGAAAATACAATTCTTTATCACTGAGCGTAAGAGAGGGAGTGCTGACGCACTTAGACCCCAGTGAAGCGATAGCCTCAGCCTCAATAATCTCTCTAGTAAGCTTGTCAAACATTCTCTTGATAACTGTGCATGCATTGAATATCGGCGCGCAGCCGCAGGATTTACAATGTATGGCCAACCAACTTCCCTGGCCGTTTTTCACATTATTACAATGTTCTCTTAACCGATAATTAAGACAACGGCCCGTCTGTCCAATATACTCTTACCACAAGAAAGCGGGATACGATAAACAACGCATATGATACAGGGAACATAAACAGTTCGATGCTTCTTACTACAACCTTTGGGTTTTCCGTCACGGTCATGAAGGCCACACAGGCTGACCAACTTCTTGGGAAACTCTAACTTCAGAGCGCTTAGCTAATTTCTTTGGGTTGTGCGATATATTGTGATACTATGGTATGACGACTAGGTGCTTAGGTTTCTCGGAATCACGACTCGCTGTACATCCTGGGTTGCGAAGCGTACGAAGCAAGCCTTCTGCAACTGAAGTTTGGACGTGCATAGGATAACCTGCTTTCAACAAACGGGTGACTGATTATGAAAACTATTGGCGATTTCGTGCTCACAAGATTTGCTTAAAGCATGACGAAAACAATGACTGATGATGCCTCTTTTCACTAGTTTGGAGTGAGCATATTGGTAAGGAAGGACCGGTTTGTTCATACGTGGTTGGTAAGCCCAACATGTGCGGTTAGGATGAAAGGTGAAGAGGACATCGAGGAAGTTTATGGAATTGCTTTCAGGCAGTTCGTGTGTGAGATTCAAGGGTTTAAAACACTCAGAAAAATGTGAAATTATTTTTGCCAAACCTGCCTCATCCGCTACCGTGTCGTTAGATAATAAAACAAAGTAGTCATCGACATACCGGAATACTTTTTTTATCTTCACATTTCGACAGTGTTGGTTGTACGGGTAATCACATTCATTGGGCCTCTTGCGCAGCCTTGGCCATGCTATAAAAAAAGCACATGCTAGTGCCTCTACTACAACTTCAATCGCGAGTGGGCACTGTAAAATACAGAGCAAGTGCCCTTTTTACTGTACAGGAGATCTTGAATATGTGCCAATGAACGAGCAAGCACCCCCTCCCCTTCCACGATCATTTTTCAACCTGTTTTCCACTATGAAATTCCGCAGCAGCAGTTATTTGGAACCAAAGGTCTGAGAGTCCTTATATATGTGCAAGATTTGTTTAGCACTTTTACAGTGTGATGCCTCGAGGCTGCATTCTGAGTTGTCACATATTGTCTGAACATTTGTAGAACATCTTTCCTGCCTTGTCATAACACTTTAAATTTCACACAAGGATTCTCCTCGGGTCTGTAAAACAGTAAATGCATGTGTATTCAATACAGCATTTTATTTGAAACACAGGTGTGCATTTTTAAAGGCACTTCTATACTGAATTTGTGTCCGAGACAAAGGAAGAGACCCCTCCAGATTATCTTTCAGCGTCGAGGGGGTGATTTCTCGGGATTTTACAGTAGTATGAAGTTGGAGGTAATGCTTGGACCAGTGTGAATTGCTCACTTTGAAGTACTAAGAACCTAGACAGCTTGTACCCTTACGCAAAGAGATGAAACACAGCATACCAAATACGTTTGCACTGTTTCAAGTTTTAGTTCACCATGGTGAAACTCACATGTCCATCAAACAAGTTTTGTAAATGAGGGCAATCTTCAGCCATGTGTAGCCTTTGAGCTTGTGAGGATGCACTTCCCACGTTACCAGTCATAGTCAGCATGGTTATACACTGTCGTCCTTTATGAAAGGGAAAACGTGAGCACGTGGCCAGCGCTCAGTGCCGACTGGCTGCATTCTCATAAACTTAGAGCTGAAGAAAGCGTGCTCGCTGCTGTTTTTATCAGCATCTATGTAACGGCCATAACTAGGCCTTTTGTTTGCTAATAGATGCCTTCAAAAGGTGATGCGCTTTGTTTAGCGGTTGTTTTGGTTGTTCCAATTCAGTTAGTAAATAATGGTAAGAGAATACCGACACAAAAACTGGATGTGTCATTTCTTTTGTTGCAATGAGTGTCTAATCACCCTGTTATCTTGACTGCAAACCTTTTTTGATGGAGCGCACAACAATTAAATTGTTTAAAGACATTTTCATAGTGCTCTGCTCGGGCGTATGAACGTTGCCTCACAAGGTACCACAATGCTGAAGACTTGTAAGACTGAATATTTTTTTTGCTTGTTTGAGAAAAGCAGTGCACGCCCTCACTTAAATGTATATGTAATGTGTGTCTCTTGCAGTATATTCTCCTCTGTGTCACGCTTCCTATCCTCTATCCTCCTAGGATTATACGCATTGAGATGTGGTACACCTAACATTTCTCTTTGGGCCAGGTGGATGAGCTGGTCAGCTACTCTACATCTATCTTGTAAGTTTTTTCTTTGGGTGTTGAAGGGACACTAAAAAGCGAAATAATTTTTCGCATACTATTGAAGTATGATTTCACAGCACCAATCTTACCACTACACAATGCTTGCTAAGTGAGAAACCGCGCAAAGAAAATGTCTGACGAAAGACCATGACATTATTAATTTTGATGACATTTACTGGGTTTTACGTAGCTTATATTCATTAAAAATGAAGGACATTGTCATCCGTGGGTGTCATAGACCTTGAATACGAAGTTTCAGAAAATATCACCGAGCCAATCGCAAAATTATGAAAAATACATTTAAAAACTTTTGACGTCACGCATGGACATTTAGGCACAACTTTCAATAGTGAAACTTCAACCCTAATTTTCTCCGCTAATAATGAACTTGGGATAGTGAAACATATGGCATTGGCATTAGAGTTCTCAGAGTGCAGTTTGTCTATCTAAACACGGTCACTGTTTCTCTTCAGTATCCTTGTAACGCTTTTGTAAAATACACACAAGATGCTTGTGAATCAAGTGCAAAGCTGTACAGAAAACTGGTGTTGAGAGTACGGAGTTTGTACAATGTGATTTCACACATGTCGCATTGCTGCAGTGAATGCAACCAAACTGCTCGAGACTACAACAGCAGATGCGTATAAAGCCCCTCAGAGTTTAATCCACAGTTTCAACCACAAGGGTTGAATAGTGGCAAAACGTGACATTTATTCCACTTGTTGTTTACAAATCTACCATAAACAGAAAATAACACATGCATTTTCTTGGTTTAAATGTTGTTTTCTGATCTTTTAGTGGATAAGTTGTCTTGAGGTAACACTGATAATATTGAAAATAGAATCATTTTGAACAATGAATTCAATAGCTCTGCTGCTAGCCTCCTTTCTGACATGCATTCATGACAATTGCATTATTTGCCAATTGTAAGAAGTTTCACCCTAGTAGTAAATTTACACTGCACCATCCTTTCTGCAAAATTAATTTTCTAGATCTGATGGTATATATTGAAACATTCTTTAATGTGAGGTATGAAAAAAAAGATAAATCCTGTGCCCGCAGCATAAACATATAGCAGGCAATGCCAGTTACAAACGAAAAATGAACAGGGCAGAGCCAAGTGAAATTTTAAGGAGGAAGGTTGTGCAGGAAAAGTGGACTCCACCCCCAGTCGAACTGGACAAAAAGAAAGAAAAAAGATCTTGCCTCGGTTTACAATGTTGTTCTTGCTGCTAACATGTTTGGACAAATTCAATCTTCAGTGGTGAAGTCTTGAGATGCGCATCTTATTGGGGCTGTCTTGGAGTTCTTTCTTTTACAGAGAAATCAAAGATTACGCTCTACATATTGCCAACGAATAGCCAACTATAATACATAGACTACACAAGCTATAATCTATGACATGGCAAAGAAGAAATATTCGTCAGACAGGCATAGCGTTTAAGAAGCGTCTGTAGTGACAACGATCACTATGCTCACCAAATAAGCAAGCCAAAGTAGACATTTTGCGAAACGACCTGCCCAACACTCTGAACAAAATTCAAGATGAAGCTTGAAAATGAGGAAATAATCCCTAGCTAAACACGTCCCATAGCACAGCCTAACGAGCCACTAGACTTTGTAATCAGATACCGAAACGCACTTCCAAACTTAAATAATATCTTTCGCAAGTATTACCTAACATTAACTAACAAAGAGCCGCTTCAAAAAGCGTTCCCCGACATGTTAGTGCATGCAAAAGTAAAGCCACATTTTTTGTACACATAATACCTGGTTGTCATTCAAAATTTAAGCCCTGCAAACACCGTCAACATCATGTTAGAATTAAAAGCACTAGAAGCGATTTATGGATAGTATGAAATCTACACTATTTTCCGCTCACTTTAATTCAAGTGTCAGTCTAAATATTCTCCAGGCCATTGAAATAGTCTTAACACCAAGCTATTTTATCCATGAGCCAAGCATTTGAATCAAGCGCAAACTCAATGAGGCCGCGTGCCAGTGAGTTTAATCCAAGTGCCACCGTGTTTTATACAATTGCAAATGGCTTTGATTCAGGTGCCAGACAGTTTATTTCATGCACCAGAAACACATAGTTTGCCACTTTATATAGTATAAATATCAGAATAATGTTAACATGAAGTCACGGGAAAAACTTTTCCCTCACCTATACATGCTAGCGCTTAGGAAATATAGTGCGCAGTGCCATTTACCCCTTACTTTTTGTTCTATAGCTTCAAAATAAAAAAACAGTGTGGATCGATTGCATTTACGAGTACACAAATGTATGACGGCATTTGGCTACTAAAAGCAGATGGAATTTGGCTACTTGTTCACTGAGGTACTCACAGTTGTCTGCTCAGCCCGGTGTGAAGGACGGTGACCAACAGATGATATTTAACTGTTCTTGGAATCAGAAATAACCATTTAAAACTTAATTCGCATTTACTTAGGTTCATGTAAAATTAAGTCTTTTATGAAATATCAAAGGAGATACTCCTGTTTTCATGTAAAAGATGACGCTATACAGTTGCTAAAGCATGTTTGCTTGAAACACGCGTTCATCGAATACACGTAATTTTCTTGGAATAAAAAGATAACAGCTAAATTGAATGTAAATTACGACTTCCGCTTTCCACATCAGGAGCATGACTTCATGTCTTAAGTGCATTGCAGAACAAAAACCTCTTAAGAGGTTTTCGTCCTGCAGTGCCCATAAGGCATATTTAGAATTCTAATTGACTACTGTTAGGGTCCCTTAAGTTATTCAGAATGCACCTGCATTTACTCATCGCTTCCCATGGACTGGTTTTTCATATATTGGTATGCATTCCGGCACTCCGATAACCATATTCTGTCTTTCCCATTGCATGACCCGGCCTGGTCATGAAATCCAATTATGAGCGTTGTTGACGAACACAAAATACTCGTTGACATGTTTATGCTTTTAGGGCGCAGCTCCTTATGACGTGACTTGTGCGTTCCTCGTAATGCTTAACCACCAGTGGCACATACCCGAAAGAGCAGTCCTTAGAATGTCCGCTGGATGGTGGCACTTGTATATGAAGAATAGATGATGAAAAAATGTGAGATCGCTGTACTTGGAGTGCTCACCTAAATAGACGGATGGGAGAAGGGAGGGACATTCAGATGGACGGACGGACTGATGGACGCACGGACAGACAGACAGACAGACAGACAGACAGACAGACAGACAGACAGACAGACAGACAGACAGACAGGCAGACAGAAGGGTGGACGCGCGGATACATGAACGGACAGGCAGAGAGACGGCAGCACGAACAAACGGACGGATGGACAGACAGGCAGACGAACGAACAGACAGATGGAAAAACGGACGGACACATGGACGGACTGAGGAACGTTTTGCCCCACCAATTATCATTCACTCCGTGAATATGCTGTGATTTTTTTGTTGTCATTAAAATGACTTCCCCGGGCCAAGCAGTCATCTACAAACTTGTACATAGCAAAATATAAACACTCCAATCACGGCTCCGAAAACCGCAGTAATTTTTTTTCACATATACAAGCGAAAAATACCAATAATAATGATTTATTCTACCTTCCGACTATTGTCTCTTATGTTGTATGAGCTGCATTTGAATTGCACTGCAGGTAATATGCCCTGTATTCTGCTTTTGGTGCTTGGATTAAGCTTTCTGGCACCTGAATTAAAGTCATTGGCAATTGGATCAAACACGGTGGTACAAGGCCTCGTTGAGTTGGCGCTTGGAATAAATATGTTGGCGCTTAAATTAAATGTTTGGTATATAGATTAAATAACTCGGCGCTCAGATTATTTCAATGGCGTGCAGACTATTTAAGCTGGTACTTGGATTAAAGTGAGCAGGAAAACCTGTAGTTTTACCTGCACTACTTCAAACATTATCAACACGATTAAATATAAATATTGTCACAAACAGGACATCATTTTATCTCGGTGTATTGGCACAACATCGACGTGGACACAGAGTACAAGAAAACACGACACTCGCTTTTCTTGTTCTCTGTGTTCCCGTCGAAGTTGCGGTACTACACCATATATTATTAATTTTCACCAACTTGCCCAGCTCTCAACCCCACTGAACAAACAAGACAGCCTGTAAACGTTTCATTAAATAGGCATCAAGCAAGCATGGCAAATAAATGGAAGCAATGGCGCAGCAATTTATAGTGGCGGGACATATTTTCAATGATCTTAAACCTTAAATAGAGTAAACAGCTTTTCGAAAAAAACTGCCGCATCTTATTCACAATGTAGAGAAGCCGCCGAACACTGAAGTGGGTCAAACTCTCAGGTGTTCTCTAGTGGGTCTACCCAAAAAGGACGTCGCTCGCGCTGAGAGTCCGTGCTTGGCCGTTACTGTCGCCATTGTGTATACTCGTTGTGTGCCTGCTAATAAACGCCATAACAAATTGGTGGGGAGTGATACGATCCCCTTCGATGTCCTTAGAACTGCGCTCACGTACCCTGCAATCTACCATGTCCCACGACGCCTCTCAGCAAACGCCTCCTCCCATGCCACCCCCTTGTCCGGGTGTCCCCAGGATTTACGAGCGCGTGAGCGTCCCCAACAAATGGGACGAAGACGGCAAGTTGACAAACTTGTTGTTCTACCTTGCGGGCGTTGCAAGTTTGTGGTACAACAACCGCGCGTCCAGCTTTGCAACCTGGTTCGATTTCAAGACCG
Source organism: Rhipicephalus microplus (assembly GCF_043290135.1). Taxonomy (NCBI): domain Eukaryota; kingdom Metazoa; phylum Arthropoda; class Arachnida; order Ixodida; family Ixodidae; genus Rhipicephalus; species Rhipicephalus microplus. The sequence continues at coordinate 270,265,369 of NC_134702.1, read as the reverse complement.
CTATCACCACCGTTTTTGGCGGACCTGCCGTTCGTAAGCTGCAAGCCGAGCAGTGCTTACGCGAACGCGCTCAGCAGGCCGGTGAATATTTACCAACTACATAGAAGATGTCTTGTATTTGTGCAAGAAATCCAAGGACAGCACGTCCGAATCGTACGAGATCCGGAACGTCATGAAAGGCATTGACGATGGTGCCTTCACGATGCTGCTTGCCAAAAACCCAGGCACAGTGGCTGAGGTCATCACGCTGCGCCAGAGTTACGAGAAACTCCGCCAGCAGCGTTCGATGACCCGTCGCTCCACACCACGAGATGCAGGGCTTGCTGGCTTGGAGGCGAGATGTGATCAAGTGGCGCTGTTGGCAGACCTCCAGTCTTTCATACGGGAAGAAATCACGTGCCAGTTCTCTCTCCTGCCCTTTGCCCACCTACCGGCTGCTCAACAATCGGCCACTACCATTCTTCCACCCATCCAAAGAGCAATTGAGCAGGAAATAGCGGAGGTCATGCCTGCGTACCAACCACAACAGCTTCCGGCCCCTGCGCCCCCAAGTTACGCACAAGTGGTCGCCAGGCCACCTCCAGTCGTTCAAATGCCCGCCCCACTGACTTACGCCGAAGCTGCCGCATGACCTTCATCCTTTGCAGCGGGTATGCCGGCTACGTATGTTGACGTGACCTCTCAGAGTCAGCTCCAGCACCCCCTGCAGCCTTACCAGCCACCGTTCACTCCATCGACTCTTGCGTCATGGACAAGACCTACCCTAGCGAACCGATGGCGCACACCCGACAACCGGCCCATCTGTTTTGCCTGCGGTTACGCCGGTCACGCAGCCCGTTATTGCCACCGCGTACAGCCAGCTCCATTTTCTTCGCCTGTTGCTGGCCACTTCAGCCGCCCTATCACGACGAACCACCACCTATGCCACCACCGTCTCGCCCAGGTCCATCTCCTCGAAGGTCGCCGTCTCCACGACGTCGTTCCCTGTCCCCATGAGGCGAAGTTCTCTTACTCATGAGCGGGAAAACTAGTCGTCGCAGTCCCCGAGGCAAGGACTGCGATGCTATTGCAATGTGAAAGCCCTCAGAGCCGCCCATCTAATGTAATAGACGTGCTTGTGGACGATGTTCATGCATCTGCTCTTATTGACACTGGAGCTGCAGTATCCGTTATGGACGAAAACTTTTGCCGCTTGCTTCGAAAAGTGACGATGCCGATTTCTGGGTTGTCCCTTCGTACTGCCGGTTCGCATCGTATCCATCCTTCTGCAGAGTGCACAGCTCGCGTTGTTGTTCAGGACGTTCTGTATGTCGGCCAATTCATCATCATTCCTGCATGCTCTCATTACTTCATCCTGGGGTGGGATTTTCTCTCCCGCAACGACGCCGTCATCCATTGTGCCGCTGCCGAAATTGAACTCTCACCCTTCGCGCATTTGACGCCGGAAGACAGTCCCTCGAAACTGAGCAAGATTCTCGTGAAAGACGATACCATAGTGCCTACAAGCTCGGCGATGGGTGTATCTGTCTACTGCGCTGGACTCTCCGACACAATTGCACTCGTTTCGCCATCCGACCGTGCTTACCGAAGGAAAGGGTTGCTAGTACCTTTCGCGACCGTGCAAATCACCCAGAGCAACGCCGCTATTTTTGTGACCAATCCATCTCCGTACACTGTTACCTTGGTTCGAGGGGAATGTCTCGGCAGAGTGGAACCAGTGGATAACGCACAAGTCGTGGACGTACCTGATGACTCGCGCTGTCCCAATTCGCGTACCGTCAGTGCTGTTTTCACTTATGATTCATCATCTCCTGATGTATTTGGCCCCTACATTGATGACAATCTTACGTCGGTACAGTGTTCCCAGCTTCTGGACCTGCTGCGAGAATATCATTCTTCTTTCGATGTCGGGCGAAGTTCTCTCGGTCGCGCGTCTGCTGTTACACATCGTATCGACACTGGTGTCCATCCACCATTACGGCAACGTCCCTACCACGTGTCGCCTGCTGAACGTTGGGCAAATAACGAGCAGGTTGATGATATGCTCAGACGCGACGTTATTCGGCCCTCGGACAGTTCATGGGCGTCTCCTGTTGATCTTGTTGCGAAGAAAGATGGTTCTGTGCGGTTCTGTGTGGACTACAGACCGCTCAATGAAATCACTCGCAAGGATGTTTACCCACTGCCGCGCATCGATGACGCAATTGACAGCCTTCACGGAGCCAAATTTTTTTCTTCTCTCGATCTGCGCTCGGGGTACTGGCAAGTACCCGTGGCTGATGACGCTCGACCGAAGACTGAGTTCGTCACACCCGATGGCTTGCACGAATTCAACGTCATGCCGTTTGGTCTATGTAATGCACCTGCGACCTTTGAGCGCATGATGGACACCGTTCTGCGCAACTTGAAATGGCACACGTGCTTGTGTTACCTCGATGACACTGTTGTGTTCGCCCCCGATTTCTCCACGCATCTCCAACGTCTGAAAGATGTTTTCGCATGTGTGAGCAATGCCGGCTTGCAACTAAATCTGAAGAAGTGCCACTTTGCAGCACGGCAACTCACCATCCTAGGGTACGTCGTGTCTAAGGATGGTATTCTTCTTGACCCAGCCAAGCTTCGGGCCGTGGCTGAATTCCCCAAACCTGAGCCCGTCAAAGAACTGCGTAGTTTCGTGGGCCTGTGCTAATACTTCCGACGCTTCATGCTAAACTTTGCTATGAGTATATCACCGCTGACGAAGCTCCTTGGAAGTAACGGGCCCCTCAATTCGTTGTCGTCTGAGTGCGACGACGCGTTCGCGAAGCTCCACCATTTGCTGACGTCTTCTCTCATTCTACGCCACTACGACCCTACGGCCCCGACGGAGGTGCACACAGACGCCAGCGGTGTAGGCCTCGGCGCTGTCCTGGTGCACCACAAACCTGGATTCTCTGAATATGTCGTAGCATATGCAAGCCGTACGCTCACGAGAGCCGAGGCAAACTACACCGTCACGGAGAAAGAGTGCCTGGCGATCTTCTGCGCCCTTACAAAGTTTCTACCTTATTTGTATGGTCGCCCATTCGATGTCGTCACCGAATATCATGCACTATGCTGGCTTTCATCATTGAAGGATCCCTCAGGCCGTCTCGCCCGTTGGGCTTTTCGCTTACAAGACTACGACATCCGCGTGCTGTACCGCAACGGACGCCAGCATGCTGACGCCGACGCCCTTTCGCGCTCCCCTCTGCCTGAAGGTGATGTGCTCTGCTCAGTATCCTCGGCTGCTGTTTCTGCCATTGATGTTGACATCATCGCTACCGAACAGCAAAAGGATAATTGGAACGGCTCGCTCATCGACTTGCTCTCAAATCCATCCGCAACGCGATCCACGCGTGCCTTGCGTCGTCAAGCTCGCCATTTCGCCATCGGTGATGGCCTTCTACACCAACGCAATTACGACGCCGATGACTAGCAGTGGTTACTCGTGATACCCCGCAGTCTGCGGTCAGAGATATGTGAATCCTTCCATTCTGATCCGCAATGCGCGCACTCTGGGGTATTCAAAACCTACCATTGCATTCGACAACGCTACTTCTGGCGCGCAGCAGTTCGTTCGCTCCTGCCTCGCTTGCCAACGCCGCAAACCGTCAGCACACATGTGGTCAGCCAGTCTGCAACCATTACCTTGCCCTGAGGGTCCGTTTGGGCGCATAGGTATCGATTTGTATGGACCACTTCCCCTGACGTCGGCTGGTAACCGCTGGGCCATCGACGCCGTAGATTATTTAACGCGATACGCCGAAACCACCGCTATCCCTGCGGCTACTGCGCGTGATGTTGCGTCCTTGCTACTGCATCAATTCATACTGCGCCACGGTCCACCTCAGGAGCTTCTCAGCGATCGAGGCCGTGTCTTCTTGTCAGAAGTCGTCGAAGCCATTCTCACGGAGTGCCATTCTGTCCACCGCTAAATAACTGCTTACCACCCGCAGACGAATGGTCTGACCGAACGCTTTAACCACACCCTCGGCGACATGCTTTCGATGTCCGTCGCCGCCAACCACACGAATTGGGATACTATACTGCCCTTCGTCACATACGCCCACAACACCACCCCTCAGAGCACGACCGGTTTTCCACCTTTCTTCTTGCTGTACGGAAGGCACCCGTCACACACCATCGACACGATACTCCCGTACACGCCGGATTAATCTGAGTGTGCACCTATTTCTGAGACAGCCAAGCCAGGCTTGCTGAAGAGTGGCGCGAGGTGGCCAAGACATTTACGACGCATGAGGAAGAGCAGTAGAAAAGTATTCGTGATGGCTCCACCACTTCTGAACCCACGTTCCTTCCTGGTTCCCTTGTATGGCTCTCAATCCCGACCTCTGTAGCTGGCCTTTCTTCCAAACCCGAATTATGAAGGTTCCTACCGTGTGATCGAGCGCACATCTCCAGTCAACTATCTTGTCGAGATAATTGAACAATCTTCGAACATGCGCCATCGCGGGGGCGACATAGTCAACGTGGAGCGCCTGAAGGCTTACTATGATCCGCTCGTAGTGACAAGCTGTTAGGTTGCCAGGCGGCTCCCTCTTTGACCCCGGGGTAATGTAGAGAAGCTGCCGAACACTGAAGTGGGTCAAACTCTCAAGTGTTCTCTAGTGGGTCTACCCAAAAAGGACGCCGCTCGCGCTGAGAGTCCGTGCTTGGCCGTTACTGTCGCCATTGTGTATACTCGCTGTGTGCCTGCTAATAAATGCCATAACAACAAGTTTAATACATTCCAGCCAAGAAGTGTAAATGTTGCAAAGGGTGCACTTGAACTAATTTCGCATGGCACATACACAGCGAAAACCTATAAAAAATAAGCCATTCTTCAATGAATTTCTAAGGCTAATTATTTCCATTGTCAGGTGGTGCTTCCTCGGGGCAAAGATAATTCAGCAAAATATCTTCTCCTTTTCTACTCATCCATATAAACCCTTGCTCTCTCCTGCCCCTCATTTCTTTCTGGTTCATGGGCTTTCGTCCCGCCGCGGTGGTCTAGTGGCTAAGGTACTCGGCTGCTGACCCGCAGGTCGCGGGTTCAAATCCCGGCTGCGGCGGCTGCATTTCCGATGGACGGAAATGTTGTAAGCCCGTGTGCTCGGATTTGGGTGCACGTTAAAGAACCCCAGGTGGTCGAAATTTCCGGAGCCCTCCACTACGGCGTCTCTCATAATCATATGGTGGTTTTGGGATGTTAAACCCCACATATCAATCAATTCATGGGCTTTCGATTGATTGCCCCTTTTATCCTGCCGCAACCCATTACGAAAGATTGGCTTTCAACTCACCCAATTCAGCATAACAGCTCCTCGTTTTCATCTCCACGTCTTCGCATGTGGCCTTCCCTGCTTTGTTTGAGTTGGAGGAGAGGGTATGAATAATACACAAAATGCACTAAGGTAGGCAAGGGAAGACTTCTTGCCTTGTTGGTATAACATATGTGAAATGTTTTGTGTTCATTTGCTGATTCTTAGCACCAGTGTACGTGGATTCCTTTCATCTTGATAAATCTGCTCTACACAATTCAGATAGGTCGGCAGTTGCAGTTTTATTGTATTTATTTACAAATACTGCTGTCTCACAGTTCGAGACATTGCACGAGTGGGTCCATAACAGTGAATACACACTAAACTAACAAAACACATGGTTTGGTAGTTCATTCAAAAAACTATTGGTAGGCAACTTTCGGAGAGAAACATCCAGATTATTCCACAATTCCACTGTGAAAGGAAAAAATGAAAACTTAAAACAATCTAGAAATGGCATGAAGGGTGTGATGTTAATGAGGTTTGACCTGCGAGTGTTTGCAACGGAGGTGGCAAAGGAAAAGGGCATGCCAATGATGATTATCTTGTTCACGATTTTATGTAAAGTGCCGATACGCTCGCAAGTACATCTGTGTTCAAGTGATTTGGGTGATAGACGTACAGCGTGTGACGAAGGCGAAAAATTGTGATCATAACGGTGATATATGAATCTTATTGCTTTTTTTAACACCTTCCAAGTGTGCTATGTCGCATGCGCAGTGAGGTGACCAGACAACGGAGGCGTATTCAAGAACAGGCCGTATCAGGGATTTGTATGCTGTTAGTTTGCATTCGTGAGTTGCATCTTTTAACGTTCGCTTCAAGAAGCCCAATTTTCGGAGCGCTTTCGAGCAGATTAGGTTTATATGTTTATGCCATTTTAAGTTCGGTGAGAATGTTACGCCAAGATACTTGTATTCGTTGACATGCTTCATGTTCTGGCCATAGGAAAAACGTAGGGGTTCCTTCTTGTTTGTGAATGTCATGCTTACCGTTTTGTTAAGGTTTAGTGCCATTTGCCACGTTGAGCTCCAGGTACGGAAAGAAGAAAAAACATTATTTAACTGTATTTGGTCACGGGAGGTACTAATACAAGAATAGAGGACACAGTCGTCGGCGTATAGACGGAGTTTGACCTTTGTATTTTTTGTTATTTCGACAACATCGTTGAGATAAATTAGAAAAAGAAGAGGCCCAAGGACTGAGCCCTGCGGCACACCTGATGTGACAGGGAGGGATGACGAATGCGAATTGTTAAACACGACAAACTGCTGCCTTAAATTTGGGTAATCTGAAAGCCAAGATAACAAGCGAATGCCGTGAGTGCCGCGCAGAAAGCTTTTAATTTGAGGAGGAGATTATTGTGGCAAACAGTGTCAAACGCTTTCGAGAAGTCAATAAAAATGGCGTCTGCCAATGGCGTCTGCCATAAAAAGAAGTCTGCCTGTTGAGACGATGAATATAGCGACAACCCGTGCTCACAAATGTTTAATCTCTTTCAGCTTGTCTTCCTCTCAACTTTTGTGTTCTTTGGTTTCATAACATGACACTTCTGATTAAAAAATATTAAAATCGGTACTGCCTTGGGGGGTTAAAATGAAGATCCCGTGTTCAACATATCTAGTAAGGTGGCAGAAGACATTTACTACAGCTCACAAATAAGCCACCTAACAGAGAAAAAAACCAAAGTTCAACAAAACACTTCAACTCTATGAGTAAATACAAACAAAGTTAGAAACATAAAATCAGAAGCCTAACCAGGAACGAATCTCCTTGGATACCCTACCCTGAGAGAGTGGAATAGAGCCCTACAAAACATCAGCAACGCAAAATCATGCAGCGAAATTGTTGACCCGATCAAAGATACAGATCTCGTGTTCAACAAGCTTGCGATACTTTCTGCACAATGCCTCACGTACTGGTGAATCAAATGTACAGCCGAACTGTCGAATACCAAACATTAAAAAAAGGAGATGAAAGATTTAAAGAATTATACACAGATCAACAGATGTCCTACAGTGGATCATAATCATGCGCTGTCAAACTGAAAAGTCTACAAAACGGCACACATCCATTTACTTAGCTTGCAGAGACTAATAAAAGGCATTCGACTGTATAGAGATACCAGCAGTCTTAGAGTAGCTAGTGCAGAATGCATGCATGCATGAATACCATAGCCACATAAACAGAGAGTCCACAGCAAACAGACAGACAATGAACTTTACTAAGGTTTTGAGGGCTGACTATAAAAGTCTCTTCATTGGGCAGGAGCTGTCGCAGAGCAGAAAATGTTTATTCGTGAAGTGGGTCTGGCAAGGAGACAAAATCTGAGCAATATTTACAGCATGCTTAGCAGAAGTATGTGAGCCACCATGTTGATAACAAACAGAAACAAACATTGACAAAGAATATCTCGGTACTTTCACTTTGCAAATTACATTTTGCCTTTCAGCAGTGGTGCCGTTGAACTACAATGAAGTGGGGGTCTAAACCGAGAAAGTGTTCAAGTAGGGTTACAGATAGATGAGTAAAAGACAAGGATCTAATGTTAGAAGGCCAAACAAGAAAGCAATAATTCGCAACGCCACATTTGAATCCTTACAATATAAATGCAATTAAGTCAGATATTCACAGGACACACTATTAATGAAAAGGAAATTCACCAAACAATATAGATGGGCTAAAGCTTTAATGGCAGACATTCCCATATCATAAAAGACAATTTACAACTGTCCCTAAAGCAGAAAGCCTTCAACTATTGTATGTTGCGAGTACTGACATGTGGTGCAGAAGCTTGAATGAAAGTAAAAAAAGAAAAGAAATAAAAGTCTAGAACAGACCAAGAACTATGCAAAATAGAAACAGAAAATGGTTAGCATAACATAGAGATATTAAAAGAGCAGAGCTCGATGGAGAACGAAAAGGCTAGATGATATTTTAGCTGACAATAATAAAAAAAGGTGGACTTGGGCAAGTCAAGCAATGTGAGGGAGAGACAAGTGACCAGTTAGAGAGATTGTGCGGTAACAAAAAGATGAAAAAAATTGCTGAGAAAGAAAGAGAGCGAGATGGGATGATGAATTGAAACATTTGCACGCATAAGATCGAATAAGCTTGCACAGGTATGGGAAAATTGTAGGTAACTGGGGGAAGCCTTTGTAAAGCATTGGATATAAAAAAAGGCTGATAAACAAGAAGGGAATGTGTTATTGAACTGTTGCACATCACAGGTTGGTTTCAATACCAACAGGTAATTCAACTCACATCGCAGTGCTACTGCTAACGTACTGTATTGTACTACTAACTGCTTTTCGACACGTTTCTAGCAACGTTGAAACACATCTGGAACATTTAGCAGAACCATGTACAGCCATGTCCCCGACTCTGTATTGTGCATCTGCAGCCAGGCTTAATCCGTCGTACCTTGCGGAAGATGTGGGCTCCAACGTGGTGCGCCCAGGAGCACGCATGACCAAGTAGACATGTGAGCTGCTTTGCACAAGATTGACCATGTCGAAAGGTGTGCCTGTTTAACCGTAGATGCATGGTTCCTCAGGGCGCTTTCAGCACTTGAATTTTCAGAGATGACGCGTTTCGACCAATAACACATGCCTTAACAGGCACTTGCTTTTGTACTTGGTCAAGTATGATACAGTTGGCACCGCAAAACTTCTTTAGCACCAACCACTCCAGTTCCAAACTAAAGCTCACTGCATGAAGAGGTAAAAAAATAGGCACGCCATCCACCACAATTCGGATATTAAAATTTTATACTTGCTAACACAACCAAATGAAGGCATGGCTTCCCCAAAAGGCCATATGTTATACAAGAAGTGAGTGCTCTTTTTGGGGAAGTCGCACCTTCATTCGGTTATGTTACGAAAGTATGTGAAATCATAATATGTGGCAGCAGGTGTGCTTTCTTTACCTGCTTCGCGCACTTTGCTTCTGTTTGGACTTGGAGTGGCTGGCACTGAAGAAGTTTCGCGATGCGAAGCGTTCAGCAGCCCACATCACTGAGGCAAACTGGAATCTAAAGGTGAGGCATGCGCGCTATTTCATACTGAAGAAGCCTGCTCGCACGACTTGGGAAGGCAACACTGGGCTGGAAAATGTTCACATTGCGGAAAGTGTACGCTACGTACTCAACAAAGGCCCAAAATTTAGCCACGAACCTCTGTTGCTGGCCGACTAAGTACTGGCATTGCGCCGATGAGTTGCAGCAAAAGTCGATGTCGCAGTTAGGGACTATTGCTTGCCAGACAATGTCTGAACTCTAGCAAGAACAAAGAAAAAACCTTCTTCGTCAGGAGGATATGCTGGTGGGTGTTGTCATTCCTCAAGTGCAACAATTTGTGCCCATTTCAAGAGGACAAAAGTAGTGGCTCCGTAGCAATGGATGTGCGTTTGTGTAACTTCAAGGCAAGACATGTAGTCTACATGAACTTCGTAAAGGTAAAAGTCATAAAAACAAGAGTTTTGAAAGCAAGGCAGGGGCTCGGAGTAAGGGCTTGTCGCCTCAGTAACTTGCACAACTAGCAGAGTCAATTGCATACTGCAGCTAGCAAAAACAACACCCTTTCTGTGTTTTTTGCGACCAACAAGCACAAGCTGGGTGTATCATTCAAAACAATTGTGAGTGATTGAGGTATCTGGTAGAACGTGACTAGTCAGTTTTTAATGAAGCGGCTAGATTTGGTTATCATCAGAGACCCATTTTAAACTGAGTATTTCCAAGGCATCATCCACTTCCTTCAAAGAACTTTCAATGGGTACTTATTCTTCGTTGATGTTGATTACCTATTTTATTCTGTCCTGCACGGTGAACTGTATTTCTACATAAGAAGTTGCACAGATGAGAGTGGTGTGGTTGCCTTCATGAATGCCGCGGGCATGGCAATATAAGCTTTTATGGCCCTTCTGAAGTTTTATGTTAAAGTCAACTTCATTAGCAATTTTTAATTCAAAGACAAGGCATTTTCGTAGGCTCGTATGTTGATCCTGTGTTGTGCATGTTCTTAACCGCTTTTATTACGTTTCACCAAGGCATTTTCGTAGGCTCGTATGTTGATCCTGTGTTGTGCATGTTCTTAACCGCTTTTATTACGTTTCACCAGCATTTTATTTATTGGGAGGTTTTGGAAGTTCTTACATATAATGATAATTTTTTTATTATTTGAAAGCAACTAACCGCTGTCACATATTAGGCCATTGTTAACAATGTTCTAACAGGCTCTCGCAGACTGAAAAAGGATTGGTGTTTACACATCACTTGAAGGCTTGTGGCTTTTTGCAGTTTTTGTCTTAGCGCGTTACCGTGCAGAGTAGTCACGGCTGTTGGCTTTTTTGTCTAGGTGTGCTGAAAAAATGATTCCATACGAGTTGACGCATTTCAAAACTGTGAAAAGGGACATAGCTAAACAATGCCCAGAGTATGCACGTGCACGGTCGCGCTCACACGTTATGCAGAGGACTTTTCAAAACCAATTGGACAGGTGGTCTGTGGTTGGTTTTCTTCGCATGCTCCTTAAGGCTGTAGCTGAGTTGCTCCAACAGACTATCAAGAGAGAACACCACGGTACTGGGGTTGAGCAATAGCGCAGAACAGCGAGACCTGATGTTGTACCTTGTATGCACCGAGCTGCACACGACCTAAAAATGGTTACAAACAGAGATGGCATGCCGATTCTTTTTTCTGCGCCACGAAAATTACCTCAGCTTTCTCGTGTATACTATATACTATCTGATGGAAGCAACAAGTTGGTTACGGCAAGAGGCAGGCCAATCATACACAAAACTATGTCAACGTGGTCGTTTATGAATTTTCACTATTCTACGGCAAAAGGAATGTTAGCCAGGCAAGAATGTGCGTGAATGAGCATGCACAGAAACACGGGCTTTTGTTCAAAGATAAAAATGGGGCACATTTGCTGACGCATTGCGATTTTCATAAGTGTGAGCCGTACCTGGATAAAGTTTGGATTCTATGCAGAAGCAGCGACACAACCACTCGAGAATGCATGGATGCATTCTGTATAAAATCACGAAGTTCAGTAGGTATCAGTGATACTTTGTCTTTCTGGTAGGTAGAGAACAAGTTCACAGATTGTGGTTAGTATACTCACAATGTGAGCCTAGCTTACTACAGACTTGTGTGCCTATAATTTTCGATGCAGGATATGATGAATAAAGTGTCGAAACTTTGAGATCTCCTAGACCCCTTTTCTCATTATTTCGTCATGAAAAACAGTTATATATTTGTGGCTTCTACAAGAACATGGAACGATTAGAATAGCAAAGAGTACTTCTGGCCTGATCTTTGTGTCTTAAAAGTCCGTAGGGGCAAATTCAATATAAAAGAGGGACACCTCGTCTGGGTGATGCAGACCAGGGAGACATGAGGTTATGAGAAGTTACAGATATGCAGTGACGAGGAGAATGAATGCAGTGATTGTGTGAGCATTACAAACTAGAAAAAAGACTAGGAGTGATCAGTGCCTTCTGTCCCATAAGCCATGAAATAACAAAAGCAACCACCGTCACCTTCGCCACCATCTGGAACGTAAAAACACTACCACAGGCTGCATCCATTCTTCTTCTGCACAGGCTTACGACATGCAGCTTCATAAAAGTAAAGCGAGGGCACATAAATGCTTCAATGTGGTAGTGTCATAGCGCATGCTCGAATCTGTTGCGGCAAAATTATAAAAAATTACAGCTTTTTTACCTAGTCATTTTCAAAAAACTTTATACTGGTCTGAAGAGAACGTTACATTCTACAGATTTTTGCTGGTGAATGGAACTTTTTCGTAAGATTAGAAACTTCATAAGACAATTTTGCTAGATAGAGTTTTATTAGTATGTATTAGTAAAAGTTACACAATGGGAAGTCATGAAATATTTGTAAACGGGGCGTGGGGGCTGGAGACAACGTTTTGACAAGTGGATTTGGCTTTTACAAGGCTCAACAAATGTTTGAGAAATTTCATTCAATACAAGAACCATATTACTTTATCATTGTGCGTATCCCAAGATATAAAGTTATTTACATATAGAGGAGCCGAGAAATGTAACTTGATGCTATTTAATATTGCGCACACGGAGCAACGAAGACCAAAAGCTTCTATCGTGCACTAACTTGTAAGAAGGGGACAAATGTGCTAATCTGGTAGTTAAGTGAACATCATATCCTTTTGATGAAAAAAATAACACGCAGGAAAACTAGTAATAAGACCCAAATTGACAATGTACTTCCTAATGAATGAAAAGTCCTTCAGTTTTCCATGTGATACTTGATTTCGCAAAACCGAACACATACATGAGGTGGAACATATTGTAACACAGGGCAGGACTACACGGACACTAGAGAAGGGACAAATAGCTCTTGTGCCCGCATAGTCGTGCGCTGTGTTAAATATGTTAAGGTACCGTCACAAACTGGTCCAGCTTTCAATCCTTCTGTGTACATGTGCTTATTTGCGGATGTCCCACCCATTATTACAGACCTAGCTGCCCAGTATGATGACCTTCCCTGCATAATTTTGATAGAACAGCTTTGTATATGTAGTAAACTGTTTTTCTTGCATGTTCGTCCACTGACGCAACCAGCAGCCAAGAAGCTAGAGACCACATGAGCGCACAGAAAGGGTTTGAGCATTCGCACGTGCAATCATACCGGTGTCACACGGGCACTTTTGATTTTAATCAGCTAGGGCGTCTGCGCCAAACTCAATCCAGTGCAGCAGCGACAGACCTGTCGATCTTAATCAAAAGTATTCGAGTGACACCAGTATTAGTCACCGCTAACTGCCCAAACTAATCGGATCAAATACGCTGCAGCTGTCATCTCACTGCAATATAAAAGGGTACGACATAGCAAACAACTCTTGTGACAGTGGTGTTGTTAGTACAGTGTGTCAGACCCTAAATCTCATTCCGTAGTATGTCTGCACAAACATAATCACGCCTACGCGGGAGTAATTCAACGCTACGGCTCGCATGAACCATTCAACACTAACGCATCATCAAATGTGCAGGGAACTAAATTTGTCGAACAAACCACCACACAGCACACACAAGGCAGCCAGCACTGGAGCATATCACATCGACGCGGGATGTTGGTCATTCAACGCTACCGCGTGCACGAAACAACCACGGCGCTCAATCTCCCCCCTTTGAAGAATCGGTTGGCCGAGAATCACTGCCACATCACCAGATTTGCAAGGAATAATACCGCAATTCATGCACATCGCTGCACAACACTAAAATAAACCTTGACCAAACTAGAGGAAGCGCTCACAGTCGACGTCGACGCACCGCTAGGGACTAAAGCGCTTAAGGATGTTCGCGCGCTTTGGGTGTCTAGGCAGCGCGCGGTCACCAGAAAAGCACCTAGGGCGCGGCCACTCGTATTAGTTCGCACCATGACTCGCCATGGCGCTGCATTCACCAGCTGCAATGGTGCTGGAATATAATGTCGCCACCTGGTCCCTGGATTATCACTGGGGACTTTAATGCTCATCACTTCTGTTGAGGTAGCACAAAATCGATTCCAGTGGCCGCAAACTCGCTCGCTTCCCCTCACGCTACGAACTTCACAGTATGAATGATGGCAGTCCAACTTATATACGTGGTTTTAGCTACAGCAGTTGTTTGGATTTGGCGCTGATGTCATGGCAACTCACCCTAAAGGCGCGATGGTTCACTGATATTGAGACTCATGGCAGTGACCATATTCCAACGTACATGAAGGTCACAGGTTTCGCAAATTCCTCTTCTTCAGTTTACAGAAAAGTTTTTTGTCAATGTATAAGACGAAGGCGGATGAAGCATGAGAAGGTGTGACGTCTGGCCTGGAAGAGTAATCGGAAATAGAAGTGGTTCAGAGGACCATCATGCACACATGAAAAGCGCCAAAGTTTGATGTTGAACTTGAGTGATTACATGCAGTTAGGAGGCGGGCTGAGAGGAGCGGTACAAAAGCACTGATTCAATTCATGACCTCAGAGATGCTCGACGTTTAAAAAAGAAAATGCAACGTCGAATGGACAAGCTGGACGGCCAACGGTGGCGGAAGTTTTGCGAATCACTCGATCCTCTCAAACCGATGTCTCTTATATGGCGAACAGTACGTGACCTTGGGTCTAATCTGCCACAATGACATCTATTTTGCACACTGGCTCTCCAACAAGCTCGCCTGCAAGTTGATATTGCCGAAGATTTCTGCATGAGGATTGCGGGTGATGTGGTCACCACAAGTGATGAGGTTCTCGGCGATGCTCCTGTAGCATGTGTCCTTGAACTCAATGTGCTTTTCTCACTTGAGAAACTGGACGTGGCTCTATAGCTACTTGCAGGCATTCATCATCCCTTGGGTCGAATGGCATCACGTATGCTGCGTTATATGCTATCTTGGAGGACGGGGCCAGGACGTGCTATATTCTAGATTGTTACAACCAGTCATGGACTGACGGTGTCATTCCTGATATGTGGAAATCCAGCTGCTTGGTACCAATCCTCTAGCCTAGAAAATCGCCGTTTGACCTCGCATCATACCGACCAATTGCGCTGTCTTACTGCGTGGGAAAAGTAACGGAAAGAATGGTCTTTACACGCCTAGCTCGAATGATACCTAGAGTGCTACAATATATATCCAGATGCTACGGCTGATTTTCGACGAGGCCATTATTTTATAGACAATGTCATCCATTTTGTGACCTTTCTGCAACAACGGAAGTCTCTCAGGCGCACATACATTGCTATGTTTCTCGACGTAAAGAGGCCTATGACAACGTAATGTACGACGCCATTCTCGATGCCTTGGAAAATATTGGAACTGGTGGAGAAATGTTTAAATGGCTTCGGAGCTACTTATTGAAGAGATCCTTTTTCATGCACACTGGAGAAGGCCACATCATTGGCCATTACACATCTCGTGGCATCCCACAGGGTGGGGTTCTCAGCCCTACTTTGTTTAACTTAATGGTTATTGGACTTGTCCTAGTTCTGCCTCGATTAGTCAACCATTCTGTGTACGCCGATGACATCTAGTTGCATCCGGGCTTCGGCAATGACGCGATTACAGGTACGAGCAAGGCTCCTAAAAGCAGTGACAACAACGTTGAAGTATCTCTGTGCTCGAGGCTAAGAATTTCGTCCGAGAAATGCGGCTTAGTTTCTCTCACTTGCAAGGCGATGTCCTGGTATCCTTCCATCAAGAATATCAGAATTTTTTTATACGAGACGTCATCGATTCCTGGGAATCATTATTGACAGAGATTTTTCGTGGAACGCATCGCGCACTTCAAGAAGATGCTCTGCTCTATCGCCCATCTAATAAAATTCCTCGCCGGTAAAACTTGGGGAACTTCCGTGTAAGCCATGCTTGAGTAGAGAGTACTCTTCTTGGAGTATTTTCGGTATAGCACACCCACGCTTTCAAAAGCCGGAAACACCAACATCTGGCTCCTGCAAAGCATTCAAGGCGAAGTTCTTTGCACATGCTTGGGATTGCCTAGGTGTGCTAAGACGGTCGTAACTATTGCCATTGCCAAAGACCACCCAAATACGATCCTACATAACAGTCGACACAATCCGGACGCACATTCGCCATACATCCAGACTGCAACCACCACATTGCTAGCCTGCCAATGAAAAGACTGAAGGCAGAGTTCGCCAGAGTGGTGACGGCTAAGCAGCACTCCATTTCCTGGATATTCCACCCACGACCATACCGCTTTGCCCGGAGTGGTACCCGCAAAGACCCCCTGTACACCTTGAAGTCCCGGGGATAACCAAAAAGGCTAGCCTGTCATCTGCAACCCTCAAGCAGATCTCATTGGACCTTTCGCGCATATAATATAAAAACTGAACTCATATCTATACAGATGGTTCAGTCTCGGGAAGTGAATCAGTGTTTTTTTTTGCATAGTTCGCAACAATGCTATGTTCTTACATCTGATAATACCCTATTCAGCAACATATTTCTCTTTTCAAAGTGACAACTGAAGACCATCTGCAAATTTACAAAATGTAATCCAACCAGCCATTTTTGAGGCTTGAGGTTTATTTCTTTTTCCTGTAGAAAGGAAAAAAAAACGAAACAAAAGCAAAAGACTGTAATGCCTGATGGTGGCTTTTGCTCCGAAATTTTGTCTGTTACACAACTTAGACGCGCATAAACAACTTCTTTTACACAAAGACTAACAATCAGCAAATTAAAATCAGACAAAAAAACGCTACATTGTAAAAAAGAACAGAACCACAAGCATAACAAAAGAGAAAAATAACTATAAAGAAAAACATCATCATCGCAAAATGTGCAATCGGTGAGATCAAAAGCACATTTGCCGACATATACCTTTAAAAAGCAAACAGCATTGAAGCTGTGCAGTTAACAGTTGATACACATAAATTAATAACTATTCGAAACAATATATAAACATATATTCAATGTAATTATAAAGAAGAGTTTCCTTAAATGAATTTTTAGAATATTTTTTTATTTAGGTCAACAACATTTTCAAGTTTGTTGAGGAGACTGGGTATTTCATAGTATGTTGGTGACACAGGTGGTCTTAGTTCTTGGTGTTCTTATGCCAGCTGTGCGGAGACAGTACTCAACACACCGAGAAAAATCACACATGGGGCATATATTGTTATCTTTATGTACACAAGTAATTTGTAGTAATAAATTTGGTTTGCTTGTAATAAGAATAATTTAGAAAATAATGAACGTGTGCTGAAATTTTGTGGGCGACAGTATTGTCCTTCTGCTACTCGTAGTACTCCTTGCTGTAACGTGAGTAACGATTTATAGTTCTGTGCTGTCGTTGTGCCCAAACACAAGACACAATAACTTAGCCCGGAGTAGAGCAGTGTATATTATAACGCTTTCTTTACCAAAAGGGGTAATATTGAAATAGTCTGTTCATACATCCGACACTTCTGCTTAGGTCTGCTACTAGTTTATTTATGTGTTAATTTCAAGAAAGATCTTCCTGGAACCACACGCCTAAGAGTTTTTGTACCCTTTCTTGTTCTAAACGCTGACCCTCAAAGGAGACGTTTAGACTTAAGTTCCGTGGCCTGCTGAAAGGCGCAAACAACACAAATTTAGTTTTACTTGCATTTAGTCGCAACTTCTTTAGTTTAAGCCAGCGAGACAACTTATTTAGGTATGTGTTCACAGTATTTTGATGTTCAGGGATTGAGTAACCAGCAAAGAAAGTATTTGTGTCGTCAGCATACATGATTAACTTTGGAGAACCCGGAATATCACACGGGTCGTTAACATTAACTATAAACAAGAGACGGCCAAGTATCGATCCTTGTGGTACACCGTTGTTAACATCGGCACTCGGAGATATCCCTTGATTGATAGCAACATACTGATAGCGCTCTGGTAAGTATTTTCGTATAAATTTATTAGCAACCCCACGCACACCGTCGTTAATGCGTTTTTTTCTAAAAGAACACTATGGTGCAAGGTGTCGAATGCTTCACGAAAATTGAGAAGTCCGAGAGTATATAGTTTTTCCTCAAAATTGCTTAGTAT
Organism: Rhipicephalus microplus; assembly: GCF_043290135.1. Taxonomy (NCBI): domain Eukaryota; kingdom Metazoa; phylum Arthropoda; class Arachnida; order Ixodida; family Ixodidae; genus Rhipicephalus; species Rhipicephalus microplus. The sequence goes on along the minus strand of NC_134702.1, from coordinate 270,247,471 downwards.
CTGATTTTTAAAAGCGGTAATGCAAGCTCAGTAGATTAGCATTTTTGAAAGCGAAATTGGGCATCACTTATGACATTGTACTTCACAAAAAAGTTCAATATATAATAATACCACTCTCAAAAACTTTTGACAGAACTGGTACTACCCATATGGGTTGATAATGTACAATTTCATGGTAACTGCCAATCTTGAAGACCGGGCAAACGTGATCTATTTTTAATTCATCAGGAAACACGCCAGGAGCGAAAGTTATAAAATTGTGTCAACACAAGAAATATAACATCGGTAACGTATTTTATTGGTATAGCTTTATTGTCAATATAACCTGCTGCACAATTGTTTTTAATCTTTGTTATTATTTATTTATTTATTTATACAAGTACCTCACGGGTTCCACGAGGGAACATTGCGTGAGGGGGGGGTACATTTTGATTTTCAAAGAGCGATGAAAATATATACATATGCAAAAGTCTGGCTGCGTAAAAATAGAAAAGAACGAAAGAAGCAGCAAACAATAACATTATATAATTCGGAACGATAATACGCAAGTATACAATACAAAATTGTGAAATATTTTTCTATAAAAGCCAAAAAGCACTTGGCTGCGCAAAAAAGATACAGATGAGAGAAATAGCAAACAATAACGTTATACAATTCCAAACGATACAACATAACTATATAATACAAGAAGCGTTACAGTGTTAGAGGCGACCGCGTTAAGAATCAGAAACTAGCAGGAGTACTATAGGTAAGGCGCACACAACTAGAGTTCAAGAGGCAGTTTTTCAAGCAAGCCTCTAAAGATCTCGGTTTCTTTCACGTTTGCTATATTTTCAGGAAGATTGTTCCAGAGTACAATGGCACGTGGTAATGAAGATGAATTATAGGCGTTAGTGTGCCCGTATAGACGCTGAAAACTGAGGTTATGCTGCAAACGACGGGAATATCGATGAGGTTTGAGAAGTGGCAAGAAAAAACTGTGCTTGCTGTTGATGATTCTGTGCAACAGACATAAAAGAGAAATGTTTCTGCGGGAGGCGAGAGAGGAAAGAGAGAGCGACTGCTTGATTTTAGTTACACTAGAATGCCTGCTGTAGTTACCGGTGATAAAGCGAGCAGCGCGGTTTTGAACCGATTCCAGGCTTCGGGATAGATAATCTTGGTCAGGTGACCATATAGAAGAAGCGTATTCGAGTTTAGGGCGCACGAGTGTTTGGTAAGCGAGCTTGCGTGTGGTAGGAGGTGCATCACGAAGGTTGCGTTTTAGGTAACCAAGCGTTCGTGACGCGTCAGCAGTAATCTTGTTGATATGACTAGCCCAAGAAAGGTTCGATGCCAGATGGATGCCTAGATACTTATAAGATGAAGTAGGTCTTAGAGGGCTACCATCAAGGAAATACTGAAATGTTGAGAGTGAGCGCTTTCGAGTGAAGGTCATTTGATTGCACTTATCAACGTTTAATGACATTTGCCAATCTGAGCACCATGTGGTTACACGATCAAGGTCTTGCTGCAGAGCTGTATGATCTGATGGTGAAGTGATTTTGCGATAGATTATGCAGTCGTCCGCGAAGAGGCGAATTGATGACGTGATTTCTGAGGGAAGATCATTGATAAAAATTAAAAATAACAAAGGGCCAATAACGCTCCCCTGAGGGACACCAGATGTCACCTCCGAGAGAGGGGAAGACATGTTATCAATTACAGTACACTGTTTGCGAAAACACAGGAAGTTCCTAATCCAAGAGACTGTAAGTGAATCTAAGTTCAGAGATGATACTTTAGCTATTAAACGACAATGTGCAACGCGGTCAAATGCCTTAGAAAAGTCGATGAATATGCTGTCTGTTGGTAAATTTTCATCCATATTGTTAAAGATCTCATGCGTGAATTCGATAAGCTGTGTATCACAGGAAAGTCCTTTGCGGAAGCCGTGCTGATTTTTAAAAAAGTATTGGTTTTGTTCTAAGTGTGATGCAACATGTGAAGAAATAATGTGCTCAAGTAGCTTACATGGGATGCTCGTTAAGGATATGGGACGATAATTACTGGGCAGGCATTTGTCCCCGGATTTGAAGACCGGAATGACCTTAGCGATTTTCCAGTCATATGGAATCTCGCCAGTTTGTAACGATTGCTGAAAGATGTGACCGAGAATGGTACTAGACGGAACAACGGTATGCTTTAAGATTTTAGAGTTTATGCCGTCGACACCTGAACATGTGGACGTCTTGAGATTTGTAATTAGGGAAGAGATACCTGCAGGATTAATCTCTATAGGATCCATAAAACGATACTGAAATGTAGGTGGCAGAGGCATGTTAGTGTAATTTTCTTTCGTAAAAACTGAAGTGAAGTAATTATTAAACACCACTGGGCAAGATTCAGGAGAGACCGTAACACCGGCACTGTTCAAAATCGTGATACGAGTGTTAGAGCGTGTGGGGGCGATTGATTTCCAGAATTTCTTAGGGTCGTTTTTTAAAAGTGACTGTAGGTCATGTGAAAAGAACTTGTGTTTCGCCTGACGCACAGCATGACAATAAACCTTATCAGAATCACGATGCTTCGCCCATGCTACCGAAGATTGCAATAACTTTGCCTTACTGAAAAGACGCTTCTTTTTATTTCGAAGGGTGCGAAGTGTACGGGTAAACCATGGTTTAGATGTATTTACGCGAATTGTCAAGCGAGGGATATGTTCATGCACCAGGCTCAACAATTTTTCTTTATAAAGGCACCAATTTTCGTTGACTGAGCGGTTGAAGAAAGAGGCCATAAATGAGTGAGAGAAGTCAACTAAACTCTGATTTATGGATTGATAATCACCTCTTTTATAATCAAGTATTGGCCTTGGAGAGACATAAGGCTTGGATGCAGGTAAGCTAATAGATACCTGAATGAGACGGTGGTCACTGAGACCATCTAGATATAAGGTTGATGTAGCTTTTTCAGGAGCTGACGATAGAAGCAGGTCAAGAATGTTGTGTTGGCGCGTGGGTTGGTCAATTAATTGAACAAAAGAGAAGTCAAGGGTTAGATCGAGGAACTCTCTGGAATTGCGTGAGAGGGAAGTTAGATTGGACCAGTCAATTTCAGGGTAGTTGAAATCGCCCAAGAGGAAAACGTCAGCTTTAGGAAACTTAGAGCGCAAATTTGTCAAGTTGTCGTGCAAATCTGTAACAAAACTTTCCGAGCAATCTGGCGGCCTGTAACATACTCCGAAAATTGTTTTGGATGCATGTGATGAGGAGCACACCCAAACAATTTCCAACCGTGACGGAATGTCAATCACAAAAGATGTGATATGACTTTTTATGGCAATAAGTACCCCCCCACCAGCTCTACCTATCCTATCTTTTCTGAAAATATGGAAATCAGATGAGTCAAGCAAAACTTCACTATCTGAGATATTAGGGTTTAGCCAAGTTTCCGTAAGCAGCAAGATATCGCAGTTGCTGTTTTCAAGATAAGAGCACAACTCAGTACGCTTTGAAATAATACTGCGTATGTTGGTGTATGATAAAGTGAAGTTCTTGTACGGAATGGGATCAGCATGTGGCAGGAAATTGTTTGCAAGTGTGTGCGTAGCCGACCTACGCGCGAGCTATTGCGATGCAGGTGTTATTTTGTCATTGATTGCGTCGTACACGTAAGTAACGTTATCGATTCGCAGTTTATCGACTGAAAGCTTGAAAGGCACGTTTTTAGCTTTTCCAAATTCTAACAACTTTTTCCTAGCAAACCGTGTTTGCGGAGCAAAATCCTCACGGATGGCAAAGAGCGTGCCCTTCAGTTTGTGGCCCATTTCCATGATGCTGTGCTTGTCTTTAAAGAAAGCGAACTTTGTGATGATCGGTCTGCACTTATCAGAGTTGTATCTTCCAAGCCTGTGGGCTCTTTCAACTTGCGAGGATTGAAGTGTTATGCCAAGGTGCTCCGAACATAATTGAATAACTTTCTGTTCGGATGAGAACCAGGACTCAGACGGTTCGTCAGGTAGGCCAAAGAAAAGCAGGTTAGAACGTCGTAACCTGTTCTCGGCATCTTCACATCGCGATTCAATAGCCTTTATTTTTTCGCATATGTTGACGCCGGAAATTTGTGACAAGGAAGTCGATGAACCATCATTTTGCTTTAAAGCCATAACGTCCACCTCCACGGCATGCATCCGGGAGGATATCTGCTTTAGTTCGTCATCAACAGATGTCTGCCAAAGTTTCAGGGCGCGCAGATCATTCAGTATTTCTTCTTGTCTGGAATCTATCCTCTGGACAGTGGCCAGGACGGTAGTTAGAACTTCGTTTGTGTTAGGACCGGGATTAGATTCAACGTCACCGGATAGCAATAAAAGCAGGCTATTGGTATACATGCGAGACCAATTCTTACAGCGTTCAAACATAAGGAACAGTTCACTTGGGCACGACACCATAAGAAAGCAACGATTGCTGCTGCGGGGACAGCAAGAGCGGTCTAAATAACTAACCTGTAAGAGCAGACAGGGTAAGCGCTCCATTCCGGAACCGGTGTCGTGCCCCAAGCAAGCCTCTTCGGGAAAATGCTTATATGCGGTGCCTCCCCCGAAGATAGTGGCGTTGATTATCGTAGTCGATGACCATGGTTGCTGGTGTAGGAACTGATGATTATCCACTCCTGGCGGTATCGTCGAATGCACTGGTATTTCCACGGAGCATGAAGTGACGCCGCACAGAAAGGCGGCATCAGGCAGCACGTCTGGAGTAGAAATCAGCAGGAAAGCCTGTAAGAGCAGACAGGGTAAGCGCTCCATTCCGGAACCGGTGTCGTGCCCCAAGCAAGCCTCTTCGGGAAAATGCTTATATGCGGTGCCTCCCCCGAAGATAGTGGCGTTGATTATCGTAGTCGATGACCATGGTTGCTGGTGTAGGAACTGATGATTATCCACTCCTGGCGGTATCGTCGAATGCACTGGTATTTCCACGGAGCATGAAGTGACGCCGCACAGAAAGGCGGCATCAGGCAGCACGTCTGGAGTAGAAATCAGCAGGAAAGCCTGTAAGAGCAGACAGGGTAAGCGCTCCATTCCGGAACCGGTGTCGTGCCCCAAGCAAGCCTCTTCGGGAAAATGCTTATATGCGGTGCCTCCCCCGAAGATAGTGGCGTTGATTATCGTAGTCGATGACCATGGTTGCTGGTGTAGGAACTGATGATTATCCACTCCTGGCGGTATCGTCGAATGCACTGGTATTTCCACGGAGCATGAAGTGACGCCGCACAGAAAGGCGGCATCAGGCAGCACGTCTGGAGTAGAAATCAGCAGGAAAGCCTGTAAGAGCAGACAGGGTAAGCGCTCCATTCCGGAACCGGTGTCGTGCCCCCCTTCGGATTAGTTCTTCGGTTTCATGACATGAGATAGTGTGCAGGTCTATGGAGTTAGATAAGCTGCGGACATTTATGGGCAGTTGTGGAACCTCATCATGCACGACTTTATCGAAATGACAACTTTTTAAGAAGTATTCATTCATTGCTAATGCAACCTCTCTGTTACCAAGAACACTAGAGTTTACCTGAAGCCTTAGGATGTGGCTCTGTTCTATTCGAACAGAAAGATTGCGAGCCTTATTCCAAATTTTGCTGGGATTATCACTCATTCTACTAATTATGTTCTCATAATAATTGAGTGTAGCGTGCCTCAGTTCACAATTTAGCCGGTTTCTGAATTGTTTGAAGTCACTAATTTCCTATAAGACCAACTACATTCTGTTTGCGCCCGTGAATAAACGAAGAAATTTTAATATGACTATTACCTACCAGGGACATATATTAGAGCAAGTTAGCAGCACATATTAACACATGTTAGTTAGTTCCTTGGTGTCTGGTTTCAAGAAGACCTATCTTGGATTGAGCACATAGCAAAGTTAAAGTCAGAACTAAGTAAAAGTATTGGCTGCTTATACAGGTTAAATTCTCTCATACCACTGTGGCTAAAAAACATCCCTTATTGTACTCTCGTCTACTCACCACTTTCTTAGTGCACTCTTGTGTGGGGGACTACAACACTAACAAACTATTTTTAATTGGTTATTCTACAAAAGAGGGTTCTGAGAATCTTTGAAGACTTTCGTGGCCCTATACGTGACTTGCGGACAGAACCGCTATTTTACCTATTGATACATGTTGTTCTTATTTGCAATTTTTTAAATAAAACAGTGCTTATTTAGGGTTTTTAATTTTTCGGCGTTTTGCGTTCTTCACGGAAAGCGGAAAAGCTTTATCATAACATTTATTATCCCATCGTAACGTCCTAAGTTGAATAATGAATAGCTTGTATGCCGAGTTAGCATGTCTTTCCTCTAACACGTAGTTCCAGTCTATTGCAATAACACTACACCGAAATAGTTCAAGTGTCTTAGCATTATACTGACGAGACCGCACTTTATCACTGCTTTTGCAAACACTGTTGTAAGAAGGAATGGTACGAAATATCGATAGATGATCGCTAACATCTACTGCCAGCAAACCAGTGATGCAAGATGGTGGGTGTGTGTTCGTGAAACATATGTCTAATAGTGTCGCTGTCTGTTCGGTTAGCTGGGTCGCCTTTGAAATTTCGTTATTACAGGCAAAAGAACTTACCAGTGCAATTAACTGGCGTGAAGTTGCATCTTGGGACAGCATGTCTATGTTTACATCGCCTATTATAATGAATGGAAAGCCAGTAGGACACAAGTATTCCAAAACTTTTATGAATTTGATGAACTTTCCTTTGCATTCTGAGGGTGGCCTGTAGACGACTACAGTGAATGCTTTTTCTAAACACATCATAAGGCACTCTACAACTTCATTAACTGCAGAAAATTGGGAGATAACATCATGCTTGAAGGATTGTTTAACGTAAATAACCACTCCACCTCCTCTACCAATGGCAGCACTAAGCCATTGTAAGTGAAGTTTTCACAATATGGCGGATCTGCTCCTACAGTTAGCCAGGTTTCGGTGAACAGCAATAAATCAAAGCTGAATGTAAGGGAGCCAAATATATTTAGGATGTTATCTCCTTTGTTGCGTATGTAGCGTGTGTTTAAGTGAAAACCTTAATGCACCTACGCGCAACTCCAAGCAGATCATTCACAGAACTGCTATTATAATAATCATCAGTAGGTGTCGCTTTATCAGTGCTCATCTTAAACGAAGGTCTAACTGCTTATGCGTGTTGAAAAAAAAACACTATGCGGCGATTTCGCCCCCTTCGACGGTCATCTTGGCCAGTTCGTCTGCGTTGCTTATCTTTAGTAAAGGCGAAGACTCGTTTCTGTGAGCAAATATCTTGCCCCCCGATGTCCAGACAAACTTCCAACACATTTCCTTCTTTCTCTAAATAGCCTATCCAAGAAGCTGTTTCCTGTGTTTCGTCAAGTGCTCATTGACATATACTGCAGAAGACGTCTGGCTGCCCAAATCCTTGCCGTGAATTCTAACTTTCCCGGCCGTGCTTTGTATGGCCTTCCCCTCAGTGTGCCCGCCCCTTATGTAATGTCTCACATTGGAACCTTTGTGGTATCATGAATGAATAGGTGCATAAAGAAACCGAAATGCAGGTAGCAAGGTGAAGGTTGGATGTATACATCCAACATTGATACAGCGTTGGTTGTTATACTACCTTTGATAATGAAAACGGCCTTTGTACTTAGCTTACGACTAGAGCAAGAAAGGGAAGTAGGTTAATCATCCTCGGTTATGTTTGGAAGATTGAAATAATCCAAGAGTAGAATGGGTTACAAAAGAAATCTCATTTGAGCATTGTTCAATACTATCATATATCTCATTCGAAAATGTGGGCGTTGTGAAAAGGTGAACAATACCAGAGCATATATCATAAAATTTTTATGACTACGGCATACATATACACGAACATGAATATACATAGACATGAATATGCTAAACGAATACAAGAAGTACAGATATCAACTTAATAATGAGTTGAAACAGGCCAAAATAAACTATTACGCAGATGTTTTCAGCAGAATAAGCAATCACCAAAGGAAAATCTGGGATGAGGTCAAACCTGCTGGGTCACAAACCACGCAGCAATGTAACTTCCATAGCGACAAAAGTGGGTGTCCTTAGTGATGTTAATGCAGCAACAGCATTCAACAATTGTTTCGTAACATGCTGTGACACCCAAGATGACACTGATAGTGAGGTCCTACATCTGTTGTCAAATAGTTATAGTATTTCTAATACAATTGTGTTAACCCCTGTCACATGCACCGAAGTTAAAAAAAGCATTACGAAAATAAAAAAACAAATGTGCAGCAGGGTACGACGAAATAAAACCTGTGCCGATAAAATACGTGGCCAATGTAATATCTGCTCCCTTAGCGTATAATATCAATCTTTCTTTCTCCACGGGAATTTTCCCAGATAAGCTGAAAATTGCTCGCGCATGTCCGATCTTTAAAGGCAGCAATCCGTAACACATGACCAGCTATCGGCGCATATCAGTGCTACCTGTTCTTTGGAAAGTTTACGAAAGTACATGGAACAAGCGGCTCCAGGATTTTTTTGATAAATACACTGTTATAAATAATGCGCAATTTGGCTTCTAAAAAATTAGTCTGCAGAGCTTGCATTACTTCAAATAAAAGATCACATAGTAGAGAATTTCGAGAAAAAACTATATATAGTTGGGCTATTCATAGATCTGCGCAAAGCTTTTGATACCGTATGTCATGACATCCTCTTGCATAAATTAAACTCATGTGGTATACGAGGAATTGCACACGACCTATTGAAAAGCTATTTAGCAAATCGACACCAATTTGCGAGAATAAATAACGTGCAATTAGACTACATTGTGGTCGAGAAAGGAGTGCCGCAGAGATCCATTCTGGCTCCCCTCCTATTTATAACTTACACATTCCAGATTGCCCCAAACTAGTAATGTACGCGGACGACACAAACATTTTGTTCGAGGGTTCTTCACTTGTCGACCTTGAAGAGAACGTGAATGTTTTTTTGAATTGACTCTCGTCGTGGTTAAAACTTAATAAGTTGTGCTTAAACGCAAATAAGACCAACTACATTCTGTTTGCGCCCGTGGATAAACGAAGAAATTTTAATATGACTATTACCTACCAGGGACACATATTAGAGCAAGTTAGCAGCCAAAAGTTCCTAGGTGTCTGGTTTCAAGAAGACCTATCTTGGATTGAGCACATAGCAAAGTTAAAGTCAGAACTAAGTAAAAGTATTGGCTGCTTATACAGGTTAAATTCTCTCATACCACTGTGGCTAAAAAACATCCCTTATTGTACTCTCGTCTACTCACGACTTTCTTAGTGCGCTCTTGTGTGGGGGACTACAACACTAACAAACTATTTTTAATTGTTTATTCTACAAAAGAGGGTTCTGAGAATCTTTGAAGACTTTCGTGGCCCTATACGTGACTTGCGGACAGAACCGCTATTTTTGAAATATCGCATGCTCAAAGCAAGCCAGATTTACTATTTTAAGTTATTTCAGTACGAAAAACTGTACATAAAACGCAATAGACTCTATCATTCACAGGATTCTCGTGGTTCTCTGTACGATTTTCGTACTTACGCTAGAAGGACTCCAAAGACTCGAACCATCTATGGACGACAACACTCATCTTTTCAGATAACCACGTTCTTAAACAAAATCGACAGCTTCCTAGATATAAATTGTACAGTTTCGAAGCATACGATCAGGATGGTACTGATCGAGAACAGCATTGAATTTTCTTGACTATCGTTCTATGTGTCCTTTTTGTCAAAGTTGTATCTGATGCTTTTTATGCATGTGTTCTTTTCCTATGCTTCCCTGTCTATATTGTTATTTTTGTATATCTCTTGCAATAGCGATGAGAAATCGCAACTTATATCCATCGGTATTTAAAATAATTAAGATGGTTATGGATATTTCTGTTTACTATAACTAACACTTTATTACTGTTGTATGTGTTACAGTATTTGCACATGTACCTTATGTATTTTTGTATATTTTTGTATTTTTTCTGTATCCTGCAAAATTCCTATGTCAGCCTGTCTGCCTTACTCTATTTAGAGCAAAGGCCCTTTGTCAGGCTTTCAGCCTTTTGCCTTCGCTTCATTTTCTGTACTGGCACAAAAAGAAACAAATAAAGAAAGAAAAAAGAAAGAAAAAAGAAAGAAAGAAAGAAAGAAAGATATGCCCAGACAGTCTATGCTTCCTTGAATAGATAATAAAATATGTAGCGTCATTTGAGATTGCCAATAGGCTGCCACTTGCTCTGAGTACAGTACTATTGTAGCAAGAAACAGAAAAGTATGCAGTCTTCATCACTTGTCTTTCATCTGGCCTGGTTCTTGTAGCCAGGTCACCAGATAGCAGTAGTTGCATGTATATTATGTATGTATTTACTTTTTAATTTTTGTGTGCAGTGTTAGGTACCGCGCTTGGGCCGAAAATGAGAGCGAAATTCCGGGTACTACGAACGAGCCGCTCAAGGGCTTTTTGCCTGCGGAAAGCCATTCCAGCCCGGGCAATGTCAGTCCGCCATGTATTGCCCAAGTGAGGCATCGTGCTGCCACGACGGCGTAGGCAGTCTCGTGAGTGGAGGACGAGTGTTTACGTGGGGGCGACATCTTCCTTGGAAGGGTTAGTGGTGGCAGCCGCGAATCGCCCTGTTAATCGAACGAGCAGTGGGGTGGACGCTTTGAGCTTAGTTTTGGTGGCTCTTTTGATGTATTCTGCCCTGAGCTCAAGACCCCTCGCACAGCGGCACACACACGACGAGGCAATGTCACTGCACTGCAATGTGGTGACACATTGCAGTGCAGTGACATCGCCTCAATATTGGACGTTCACGTGGGCCGTGCATGCTCGTCCCCTTCGCCGGTTGCGTGTGATCTGTGATTGGACAGTGTAATTTGGCGCCTTTTCGCCCATCAAAAAATGTTGAAATTGGACAGTACAATTTGCTGCCCTTTTCACTTCAGAGGGTCGAGGAAACGGTACTCGTGGGCTGCTTCTTATGCTTTTCATGTTAGTGCCTTCTCGTTGTAGAGCTTTCGACGAGATCGTCACGATGTAGGACGACATCTTCATCTAGATGATCATCATGTGGCGAGAAACACTCGCTTGTAAATAACGTAAAGTTAACTCTGTAAATATATCCCCAAGAGAGCACCTTTCTCCCTGCAAGATGGGATTAACAGGTCCGGTGGTGGCGGCCAGCTTCCGACGACGAGACCCGCCGGACTCGAGCCGCAACGCCTGGCAGCACAGGTGGAATGCCATCAGAAGCTCAGTTATAACAATGCCCGTATTCATAGGCGTTATTATTCATAAAAATTCCATGCCATCAGCTTGTAAATATGTATATAGCTTCATCATAAAATCTGATGTACATTTATACTTTTATTTCCATGAACTTATGCTCAGCTGCAGACCCAAATCTCGCAGGTTCGATGCGGGACGCAGCGGAAGAATTTCGGAAGATGTGTTATGTATATAGAGTGCATACTTGCGCCTGTTATTTGTGCAAATTGTCACTTGCAGAAATTATGGTAAGCTTGCGTTGTCCGTAGCACCATATGTTTCGGACATTCCGAAGACACGGACATTTCCGTGGTACTGTTGCCTGTGTACAGGGCTTACTCGTTGTGTGTTCATTCATTACTGTCCTTATTGTGCAGACACCATGTCCAATTGTCTCTTACGTTACGTCGAAATTGTTTCCTAAGTACACCGAAAATTCCGCGTCGAAGTATCCCAATAAAAACTATCGTCTTCAAAAAAAACGAAAAAAACATTCGCATATTAGAGGTGACTTCCAGTTAGCATGCACTGCCCTAATGGCCGCGCCACGGTGGTCTAGTGGCTTAGGTACTGGGCTGCTGACCCGGAGGTCGCGGGGTCGACTACCGGCTGCTGCACCTGCATTTTTGATTGAGAGGAAAATTCTGTAGGCCCGTGTGCTCAGATTTGGGTTCACGTTAAAGAACCCCAGGTGGTCGAAATTTCCGGAGCCCCCAACATTGACGTCGCTCATAATCTAATGGTGGTTTTAGGATGTTAAACCACACATATTAAAGCACTGCAGTAATGATGGCTCAACCACGATTACTATTAAAATATGGTCTACACGTCAGTATTATAGCTGAAGTGATATTTTGTAAGAGTATAATGATGTACGTGTCAAACTATCTCCAATGGTACAAGTGCAAAACAGCTTTAGCATGACGTCGGTGTGATTATAAAACCTCAACTATTCTTCTCTTGCTCGTTGAAATTGAGTAACCATGTGATTCGTGCTCATCGGACAATGTTTTTTGTCACCAAAAATACCAGTTGTCGATTTGGTACAGGGCTTTCTGCAGTTTTCTGCACGCACAAATGTGGGATCAGCAATCGAAAACTCGGATGCTGTCGGAACATGAAGTCTACAAAACAGGGAAGCTTTGAAAGGCGTTAAGGAACTGCGCGGAGAAATACTGTTGTTCTTCGTGGTGTAGAGTTAGCAAAATTGATATGCAATTCACTCGCCATAAGCCGAAATAAGGCAGTCTTACGTATGCTTCTCGCAAAACCGAAATATCTGAAATGGTCGTGAAACAAATAGATCTGGCACGTAAGCACATATGAGTTACGAATATTCAAGAATACTATCAAAAAAGTCCCGCCGCAAATGTCATTTATGTATGCCTGCGCACAAATAGTATATTACTCACAGCGCATATGAAGAGCCAGAACGCCGTTTTTTCAAAAGATGTAAATTGTAATGCCTAAATTTATACGTAATTGGAACAAGAGAGGATACTTCGCCGACACTCATGGTGCAGCCTATACTGAAAAAATAATTGTCAATCACCTGGTCTTCTTAATTCTCGTTTTAGGGGCACACCTCATTTGAACGACTCGATGCTTGTAGGCGAAGGTGTGACAATATTGTTACGTAAAAATGACACGAGGCGGGTCTATTTAGAATCTGTACTGAAACTGAGGCGTATAGCATCGACTAAGATGAAGGACAGCACGCACAACTCCCAGAACACTTCCTCGTTGTCATTCTTTGACCGCTGATATGTCAGCTACGTAGCATTACCCCCCCCCCTTGGCGGTAAAAACGCCGTCTCGGTGCGCATTAATTACTGCAGACAGGCTTGTGGTCTAAGATGCAGAAATGATCTCATAGGTGACGTCGGTTACGTGGCGGATGATATGGTAAGGACCCATGTAGCGAAACAACAACTTCTCTGATAAGCCAACTCGAAGAACGGGGCACCACAGGAGAGCAAGAGAACCGGGTGAAAAGTGAACGTCAACATGCCGGCTGTCGTAGATGGCTTTCTGGGTGGCTTGCGGAGCCGAAAGTCTAGAGCGGGTGATCTGACGTGCATGGTCGGCACGAGCAATAGCGTCGCGTGCATATTCGGTCGATGGTGTCGTAGTGGTCGGAAGTAGGGTGTCGAGCGGTAAGGTCGGATCACGGCTATAGAGCAAATAAAAGGGTGAATAACCAGGGGTGTCATAGCGCGAAGAATCGTACGTGAAGGTCACATGAGGTAGCGCCAAGTCCCAGTAATGGTGGTTGGGGGACACATACAGCTCGAGCATGTCCGTGAGGGTGCGATTTCGGCGTTCAGTAAGACCATTTGTTTGGGGATGGTAAGAAATGGTCAACCTGTGCTGCGTCGAAGAAGAGCGCGGAACATCATCGATTACTCGGCACAAAAATGCGCGGCCGTGATCCGTCAGTAATTGGCGAGGAGTGCCATGGTGTAGGATGACATTGTGGAGCGAAAAGTCCGCAACGTCAGTAGCGGTGCTGGTGGGGAGCGCTCGAGTGAGGGCAGACCTAGTCGCGTAGTCCATAGCAACGGCGAGCCACTTGTTGCACGATTTCCACCAAGGAAAATGACCGAGAAGGTCTATACAGACACGATAGAAAGGTTTGGTTGGGATGGAGACGGTTGAAGAAGTCCAGCCAGGGGCGCAGTAGGTCGCTTCCTACATTGGCATCTATCGCAGGAGGATACGTAACTGCGAACGGACCTGGCGAGACCGCACCAAAAGAAGCGGTGACGCGCGCGGTCGTACGTCCGAGATACACTCACATGACCAGCCGTTGCTCAGCAGAAGCTTGATCAGCACGGTCAAACGCAAATGTTTCAGCATGACAAGAAGGAGCTCAAAGCCATCTGGCTGGAACCTACGACGGTACAGCGTGCCATTCAGGAAGACGTACATGCGAAGCGACGCGTCATTCGTAGCAAACTCGAGACGTTCATTAGGTTGTTGCAGGGAAGCATCACGACGTTGTTCATCACCAATCTGGAGAAACTGGCACATTGACATGACACTGAGGCTAGGCTCGGTGTCTGATTTGTTGGGCTGATCAACAGGGTAGCGGGATAAGCAATCAGCGTCCAGATGGAGACGTCCAGACTTATAAGCAACCGAGTAGGAATAATCCTGTAGGCGTAATGCCCAACGGCGAAGTCGTCCAGTGGGGTCCTTTAGAGAAGAAAGCCAACACAGCGCGTGATGATCTGTGATGACACGGAAAGGGTGGTCATACAAGTAAGGACGCAATTTCGAAACCGCCCAGACAAAGACGAGACATTCGCGTTCTGTTACAGAGTAATTGCGGTCAGACTTTGAAAGCAGACGGCTTGAGTACGCGATTACACGGTCATTGCCCCGCTGAATTTGCACCAAAACTGCACCGATTTCATGACCACTCGCGTCTGTCCACACTTCTGTAGGAGCATCAGGGTTGAAATTTGCAAGAATAGATGTCGTTAGAGCGGTGATTAGCTGAAAGAAGACGTCAGCTTGAAGAGGACCCCAATAAAACGGGACGCCTTGATTGAGAAGCTCGTTGAGTGGTCGTGCGAGTGCCGCAAAGCTTTTCACGAACCGGCGAAAGTAGGAGCAGGGGCCCACGAAACTGCGAACATCATGGACGGAGCGTGAGACTGGGAAGTTTGCTACAGCGCGTACTTTCACCGGGTGTAGTCGTACGCCGGCTGCGTCAACAAAGTGACCCAACATGGTAATCTGACGAAGACCGAAGTGTCACTTGGAGGAATCGAGCTACAAGCCGGCCCGTCGAAATAGAATGGTCAAAAGGCGTTCAAGGTAGATTGCGAAGGTAGGTGAGAAAATGATCACGTCATCCAGGTAACACAAACATGTCGACCATTTAAATCCCTGTAGGAGCGTGTCCATCATTCTCTCGATGATCCTTGGAGTGTTTCAGAGACGGAAGGGCATGACCTTGAATTGGTAAAGACCGTCAGGGGTAACGAAGGCGGTATTTTCTCGTTCCATGTCATATACAGCAATTTGCCAGTAGCCAGATCGGAGGTCGAGAGATGAAAAGAAGGTGGCGCCTAGAAGGCAATCGAGAGCATCGTCAATGCGTAGTAGAGGCTACACATCTTTTTTGATGATTTTGTTGAGGTGGCGATAATCAGGACAGAAACGCCATGAGCCGTCTTTTTCTTTACTAATACCACGGGAGATGCCCAAGGGCTCGAAGATGCTTTGATTACGTTTTTCGTAAGCATTTTCGCCACTTCTTTAATCACTTCTCGCTCGGACGCTGACACACGGTACGGATGATGGTGGATGGGCGCAGAGTCGCCAGTGTTGATTCGGCGAGTGGCAATTTTAGTCTGGCCCAAGGGACGATCGTCGGTGTTGAAAATGTCACTGTATGAGGTCAAAACCTGGCGGAGGGCATCGGTCTGGTGAGGCGAAAGCTCCGATCCAATCATGTTTCGAAAAATAGCATCGTCTCAATAGGGTTACCGTAAGACTGTGCTTCGGTCAGGAGCAGATACAGTGACAACACTGACATCGTCCGCTGTTATGGCAGTTAGCTGGGCTAGAGACATCTGGCAGGGCAACACTTGAGGGGTGAAGCCAAAGTTAAGGAGCGGAAGAAACACAGAGTTATCCACTATGGTAGCGATGGTATGGAACATAGTAACACTGCGCGTTAGCCGAACGTCAGTAATCGGCGTAACGATATAATCACCGTCAGGAATGGGAGGGGCCGATGACAAAGACACGTACGTGACGGCTGGAGGTGGCAGTAGAACGAAAGTGGTTGGGCTCAAGTGGCTGGTGGCCTTTGCAGAGTAGTCGGCAAAGACTGGAAGATCGAGGCTGAGAGTACCAGACGAACAGTCAATTAAAGCCGGGTGTGCTGAAAGGAAATCGAGGCCAAGTATGAGGTCGTGAGGACTGTGATGTTATCTTTGGGTTCAGGAATCGCTCCAGAAAGAATGATGCAGCACGAAAGTGGACAAAAACACGTAGGACATCTTTACACACACGACAGGACTCAACGAATCGTAAAAGTTACATTTGACATAAGGGGTGCTACGCGAAATAGTCAAGCAGTAGCGTACAGTTTTTTTTGTCGGAGTCGATGAGGTCGCCGAGTCGAAGACGTCGTGCGTAAACCGTCTGTCCGATGCCGTAGCTCGGTTCTTGGTCTGGCCGCGTGAAGTCCCGGAGGTCCACTCCGCGGCAGTTGATGCCGGGACGCTGCGCCCAAGGGACCCGCTCCACGGTGGACGCCCTCGGCCTGTGTGCAGACGGGCATCAGGGTTCGGCTCGTGGGCCGAACCCTGAGTGTGCCCGTCTGCACACAGCGTCAAGACCTTGGCCCGGCCTCGTGCATGTTCTCTGGTCCAATCTCCTCGTAGCGGAACATGCGGGAGCGCTCTAAGTCGAGGCAGCAGGAGGTAGGGCTCCGGGTTCTCCCATGAACCGGACGCCCAGCGAAGGATAGCCCAGCCTTGGAATTCCGACCCTCGCGCACGGCCCACGCTGATGCTGATGCTGATGACCTCTGATGGATGGCGCTTACCCACAAAGGGGGATGGGCTATGAACCGGGCGGCAGGATACTTAAATGAAACTAAAATGAAAATGAAGCCAATCTGAAAAAGTAGCTTAAAATAATGCTACCAAAAAACAAAAATGTTTGTTGAGCAAGCGGTCAAACCATCTTTTGTTTTTGAAAGACATAACTACGAACTATAAACTTAAGATCTGAAAAGGTAGGGGTTCACTAGCATGGTAATCTTTTAGTGGCGTTGATGTAATCAAACACAGCGGAGCATACATCCCTGTGGCAGTAACCAGCCCACGCACTGGTCACGCTGTCTCGAGGCACGCTGCGCAAACGATCGCCGTCCTCTTCGCCACTGCACGGCACATACGCGATTCTCCCCCGCACGGCGCACCCATTCAAAAGGATCGACACCAAGTCGCCACCGCACGGCGCACTGTTTTGTTTTTTGTATATTTTAACCATGCGCGCCATATTATATGACAATACCCCCTTTTTCAAGAAAGTTGTTTACAACTATTCTAAGAAAGACGCGCGGGAAGAAATAGTTAATGCACAGCACACTTTCCAGTTTGTGCGGTTCACTTCATCTTGTTCTTCGGTGGTGTTTTCGTTAACCTCTGTAACAACTGCCACCTGTTGGGGCTCGCTAGGCTCCCGTTCTTCGTACCTCTTGAGCATATTTATATGAAATATCTTGTTTTTCCCGAAGACATCAATGACGTAATCAACGTCATTTCTTCGCTCAATTACTGGGAATGGTCCTTTCCACTGCATTAGAAGTTTATTGGACACAGTAGGCAACAATATGAGAACTTTGTCGCCTGAACACAATTTCCTAGGACGACTCTTCTTGTCGTAGGATGTTCTTTGGTTGGCGCGAGCTTTCTCCAATTGTTCGGGCGCAATCTTGCACGTCTCCTCCAGCCGATTCCGCAAGTCAAAGACATACGTGTATGTTGTCCGTGTTTCTCCGTCGAGTTCCTCGTTCGTCCACAGCTCTCTTAATACTGTCAGCGTTCCTCGGACATGACGACCATAGATAAGCTGAAAGAGAGAGTACCCGAGGCTTGCCTGTGGTACTTCTCGGTACTCAAAAAGCAGTGGGGTGACGTACTTGTCCCATGTTCGTGGTCTCTCTTGGCACATTCTCCTTAACATCATCTTCAGGGTGCCATTGAATTTCTAGACTAGGCCATTCGCCATGGCATGGTATGGCGTCGTCTTGAGAAGCTTCACAGAGAGGAGCCGAATAACCTCTTTCATTAGGTCGGAGGTAAAGCTTGCTCCCTGGTCGGTCACTATTTCTTTGGGCAAACCAATGCGAGAAAACATTTCTATAAGCACTTCGGCAACATGAACGGCATCAATTGCAGGAAGTGCTACAGCATCCAGATACCTAGTTGCGAAATCAACTAAGGTCAGAACGTATCGGTTTCCTCGGTCTGCCATTGGTGAAAAGGGGCCGATCAGATCCACTGCGACTCTTTCGAAAGGTGTGCGGATCAGAGGCATGTTGCCCAATGGAGCGACTCCTATTTTTCCTTTAGGTGTTGTTCGCTGGCATATGTCACATGACTTCACGAAGCGTTTTACGTCTCCGTGTAAATCAGGCCAGTAGAATTCTTGCAAAATACGATCGGTTGCTCTTTTGATTCCCTGATGCCCAGCCATGATGTTTTCTTGGGCAACTTCTAAAATACTTCGTCCAAACGTCTTTCGAACTACCACCTGCTTAAATGTTCTACCTGTCGCAAGGCGATAACGACAGTAGAGTAATCCATTTTCTTCAGTGAAATCATAGCTGTGGCCTTTTCCAGATTTAAATTCTTTGTTCACTTTATTAAAAAGCGATTTTAACTTCGGGTCATTCTGCTGTCCTTCAATGAGTTGCGCTTTTGTAATGTCATTCGACACAACTTCCGGGACCTACAAGGGACGCATCTTGCTTTTTTTGTTGTGGAGCTTTGGATTTAGCCACGCTTGAAGCCTGTGGCGGGTTCCTGGTCACGTTCGTTTCGTTCCACTCTTCCACAGCTGCATCTGCTCGCTCACAGTCCGAATCAGGATCGTATGGTCCTCTGACGCCTTGAAGGTTTCCTAAAACCCCATCGTACAGTGGGTGGTTCATACAAGCCACTTTTATACTGCCTGAAAAGTAAGGCGTTTTCACTTGTACGATGGCTTCGGGGAGGCGACTACTGGAGCCATCAAGCAAAACGACATTGCTTGTTTTGCCCGTCAAGCACTCTTCAGGAATCAACTCTCACCTGACAATTGCTGTATTGCAGCCTGTGTCCCGAAGCACGCGAACCTTTCGTCCTAGCAATCGCCCTTCAACTACTGGCATCCCGTCGCTTAGGAAATGTACAGCGGCTTTCCTGCTCTCGTCGTCGTTCCTTGAGCGGCTAGCTTGCTTTCGTGGGCACTTTGATGTTTTGATCTGACGAGGTCCAGTCGGTTGTGCTTCTGTGAATGCATAGGACGAAATCAGTTTGTTATCTTCGCGGTGACCTCTGCAATTTTCAGCTGTGTGTCCCGGTTTGCCGCACAAGTTGCACTTTACCATTTGTTTAGGTTGGCTGCGACAGTCGGGAGCTGAATGGCCGAATCAATTGCAGAGCATGCACTTCACTTGCGGTTTCCGGGGTGCTTCATTAAGTTTCTCACTGAAACCCTGCCCGGTACCGGGATCTTTTCCAAAGTTTGGCAAATTCTGTGCTTCGAGGAAGCGATCAGTTAGCAAGCTCGTCAAGCGATTTGCCCTCTCGCTCTTTTGAGAAGATAACTAGTTTCAGTTGGCAACAGCGTAGGAATTGCTCGGAGATTATATGATCACGTAGCCCTTCGTACGTTTTCGACACGCTGGCCATGTCGATCCAGTGATCAAAATAGCTCGCAATTCTCACGGCTAACTGCGTTCCAGTTTCGCCGTCCGCAGCTCTTGCCTTGCGAAACTTGTCTTGGTAGCCCTGCGCCGTAAATTGGAACCTCTGCAGCAAGGCTTTCTTCACCTTCTGGTAGTCCAATGAATCGGCGGCAGTCATCCTACCGATCACAGTTAAGGCGTCACCCGTGAGGCACATGCTCACAGCCAGGGCCCATTTATCTTGCGGCCAATCCTGACCGGTTACTACTCTCTCAAATCTCTGCAAGTACGCGTGCAGGTCATCGCGTTTTTCGTCAAAGAGGGGAAGTAGCTTCTGTGAGTTAAGTGGTGATGAAGTGCTGGGTAGAGGCAGAACGTCATGAGCTATGAACGGTACATTCCGAGCTCCTTCCTGAAGCTGTAGCTTTAGCTGGAGGATCTCACGCTGCCTCTCATCAGCTAAGCGCGCTATCTCCACAGCCTCTTTCAGTGCCTCTCGTTCCGCAGCTCTATCATCCCTTTGTTTTGCCTGCTGAGCATCGATCCACCTTCTCAGTTCTGCGCCTGTCAGCCCGAGTTGAATCCCTACAGCGGTAAGCTTTTCTACGTCCATTTTGGAATCGAACTTGTGCTGTTACACGCGCGAAACTGCTTTTTTTCACTGTTACTGAGTGAATCCTGGCAAGCTCGGCAGTTTGTGATGTTATGTTTGGGTTCAGGATTCGCTCCAGAAAGAATGATGCAGCACGCAAGTGGACAAACACACGTAGGACATTTTTACACACACGACAAGACTCAACGAATAGTAAAAGTTACATTTGACATAAGGGGTGCTACGCGAAATAGTCAGACAGTAGCGTACAGTTTTTTTGTCGGAGTCGATGAGGTCGCCGAGTCGAAAACGTCGTGCGTAGACCATCTGTCCGATGCCGTAGCTCGGTTCTTGGTCTGGTCGAGTGAAGTCACGGAGGTCCACTCCGCGGCGGCTGATGCCGGGACGCTGCGCCCAAAGGACCCGCTCCATGGTGGACGCCCTCGGCCTGTGCGTGCTCGTGGGCCGAGCCCTGAGTGTGTCCGTCTGCACACAGCGTCAATACCTTGGCCCGACCTCGTGCACGTTCCCTGGCCCCTATCTCCTCGTAGCGGAACAGGCGGGAGCGCTCTAAGTCGAGGCACCAGGAGGTAGGGTTCCGGGTTCTCCCATGGACCGGACGCCCAGCGAAGGATAGCCCAGCTTTGGAATTCTGACCCTCGCGCACGGCCCACGCACTGGTCACGCTGTCTCGAGGCACGCCGCGCACACGATTGCCGTCCTCTTCGCCACCGCACGGCACATACGCGATTCGCCCCTGCACGGCGCACACATTCAAAAGGATTGACACACAAGTCGCCACTGCACGGCGCACTGTTTCGTTTTTTTGTATATTTTAACCCCGCGCGCCATATATTATGACAAGGACAACAGGCTAGCACAGTAAAAAGGACCACGGCGTGACGACCTGCAATGCTGACACAAGCAGTGCACATTCCGATTACTTGCACAGCACTGCCATCGGCAACACGCATTGCCTGCGTCGTAGATGGCGTCATAATCTCTTGGAAGCGGCGGCGTAACGAAGCGCTCATAATAGACAGGTGCGCACCTGTGTCAATGAGGGCAGTCACTGGAAATGGTCGGCATGTACTTCAAGCAGGCTGTGGTGCGTGGGAAGCGTCAGTAGAGGATTTTCAGCCGTCATTGGTATTGCAGCTTCACCTCTATAAGCTTCAATATCTAGTTTTCCTGCTGTGATTGTCCAGAGAAGTTCGGTGAGGAAAAGTGCTGAGGTGGCAGAGAGCGGGATTGGCAACGTAGCGGTAACGAGTAGTGAGAGCTAAGTGTGACCGGGCAAAGGGGCGTCAGTGGAAGGCTCGTAAGATGACGACGAATAGAAATTGAAGGGTGTGGCTAGTCAACGTCGAGGGGTCATCGGCTGCATCTGCGCAGAGGTAGAGAATGTCAGACGTGGTTGGTTTGACCAATGATTACGGCAATAGCAAGAAACGTGCCAAGGCTGGTGAAAGGAAAATCAAATAGGCCGGTCATCGGCTGTTCGCCATTCTGAAGGGTTGTGGAAGGGCATTGTTTGAGGTAAACGGCGAGCTTGTCCTGAAGAGTAAGACGGGACTTCTGAGCGAGTCAAGGGACATGGTGATGGAAGGCCGAGGTTCGCAAACTCCTGCCTGACCACAGCTTGTATTAACGCCACTGACGACTATCGTTGGTCAGAGGCAAGCGTTGCGAAAACGGGCGAAGAGGAGCCGGACAGGCGACTTCGATTTCTTGATGAACAATGCACGTGACATTGTCATACGTGGAAGACTGGCGGGTGGCTTCACACAATGAGGTTGCGGTCGTGTTGGGCAGCCGGGTGAATCGTTGTGTATTATGGCGGCTCTTGGCTTCTTCGAGCCGCCGGCACTCTTTAATGATGGCGTCGACAGTGGCGATGTTGTTATATACTAGAAGAATAAAGGCGTAGTCTGCTATGCCTTTCAGCACAAGGACCACTTTCTCAGACTCACTAATGTGCTCGTCAATCTGGCGGCATAGGGCGATGACGTTGTGAATGTACGCGACGTACGACTTTGTCGATGTCTGCGCACGAGCCGCCAGTTGATTTCGTGCTGCGATCTGCCGCCCAACGGTGTCGCCAAAAAGGTTATGGATATTCTTTTTAAAGGAGTCCCGGCTCGTGATCTCTGCTTCGTGCGTTTCGAACTACACCTGTGGTGGGCCATCGAAATAAAAAATTACATTGGCAAGCATAAGATTCGGGTCCCATTTATAGCTTGCGCTGACCCGTTCGTAACGGTTTATCCGTTATTCGACGTCAACACCATCGTGACCACAAAATACACCGGGATCACAAGCAGGAGGTAGAACGACGTAAATAGAAGTCACGGAAGGGGTAGGTGGTGAAGGCGATGGTTGTTCAACCTGTGACATGGTTGGACCTAATGGTGGGGCCGTTGCGGAGCTTCGTGATGAAGACAGACCCAGCATGCCCACCACAAAGATGTTACGTAAAAATGACTAAGATGGAGGACAGCACCCACAACCTCCAGACCACATCCTCATTGTCATCCTCTGACCACATATATCACTGGTGCAGGTAATTAGGAAGGCAATCGCCGGGCTTATTCTAAGAACAGACGTGCCACCCCCCTCCCCCCGAAACGCACCACGGAAGCGCGAACAATTTAGAATTGGTCCCCTTTAGTGCCTCAGCGAACACTAGCTGTAGTTGAAAAAACGAGACAGAGTCGAGAGTTAATAACAAAACAAAAATATATTCTCAATTACGGCAGAACAAGCAACACACGTACATGCACACTTGGCAACAGACGTCAGACTCTGCCCAGGCGGCGCTGCGGAAAAAGGCTGCCACCAGTGCCCCCACCCCCGCGTAGGCTATGAGTCGTGGCAGAGAGCCGTCCGCAAGCGAACGTGCATAGACCCTTCTTTTTAGTTGGTATTTAGGTGCTGATTCCTGAAAATCAAGAACCTGAAAAACTTCTTCCTTCAATCCAAGCTAGCTCAATAACTGTAGGAAGCTCATTTTAATGAATTGCGGGCACGATTCAAAAATGTTTCATTTATTTTGGAGTGCTGCAACTGGCAAGTTAAATGCAAGCGAGCATCGCATGACATGCAGTTCGAGGCAAGCACTCCAACGTGTGTTCTAAATTTACACCCTAAATAACGTTCTGGTTGAATGCTGGCTATATCTAGGAAACTATAGACAAAAAATGTCCTGTTTCGTAATTATATCTAGCACTTTAATCGGGACCTGATTAAGGGTGCAGCGCCTAATTGAGTTTAACTTGGGCACACACACGATGCCATTGCGATCAAGTGCATACACGAGCAATCTATGCGAGCAGTGGTACGACGACCGCTTCATCCGGCACGAATGGCCCTGGTGATTTTCGCTTTGCAGTTGCATTCTCCCTCGACGTGTCGCTTCCTTTGCATCAAATTGTTCCATTACGCATGCTCGAATGCTCTGTTTACAGTTTTCTGTTTGTATATTCTGCAAATGAGATCACATGCTTGTCCACTTTCTCAGTGTTCAACGAATGGCAATACCGATGCTTCCGAGATAGCTCCGGTAAGCGCGGAGACCAAGGGCAAAAAAAAACTAATTGTTGTTAGATCATTTTCCGACTTAGCTCTATGGCGCACGTGTTCGCACTTCCTAGTTATAGTCGGGACTTAGAGCCTTCAAAGGCCTATGTGCGTGATGCTGTGTGGTGGTGAGAACTTCAGATTATTGGTGGTCGCGGCATGCGCGATGTTTATTGAGGGCGTTACCTGTCGACTGTTGCACGTCGCGTACCATTGTCAGAGGGCCTGTTGAGCTTCATAAAGTTACCACAGTTCTCCATCAAGTATACTCAAAACAATAACACGAGACGTACATGAGACCTACTTTGTCGCACTTACTGAACCGAATGGCTTTGGAGAACGCGAGTATTATCGCTTATCCAACACGTTGCAATGACCTGTATTTAGCGCTCCCACCATTCTGCTTTGCGAAAGCTGCAGAAATCAGTAAAACTGGAATCATTTACGTTCGTGGCAATTCAGTACGCAACAGCAGCGCATACCGGGGCCTTTTTCGTAGAGCGCGGAACTTTTGCGTCTGTTCTTGTTTTCGCCGTCGTTCAGGCGAGGGAACCGGCAAGAAATTCACGGCGGCTCAAACTGTAAACCAAATTACACCCTTATAGGTGTAATATAGTGTCTAAAACTCACACCCTTACACCCCACAAAATCGGTGTAACATTTAGGGCTACACCTATAAAATGGGTGTATTTCCTGATTTACACCCTAGGGTACAAACATTTTGGGGTGTAAAAGCAAATGTACATACAAATGGCCTTAGAGAGTTAAGGTGCAAAAATGATATACACCCAAGTAATCATGAGGGCGTGAAGGTGTAATCTTGCTATTACACCCTAACACCTTTAAACAACACAAGTAGTGTAGGGGTGTTTTCAACCAAATAGCTTGAAGGGTGTGGGGGTGCTTATACCGAATTACGCCTCAGCACTCATGCGAAAAAATACCATAATTCCAGTGTTACCCCTTCCAGTAGGCCCCCATGGAAGCACTTTAAAGCTTACCCTTTAGCTATACCTTTCAGGTGCAGATGTCCTACTGTAGTGGCTCCTGCCATAGTGTGAAAATTCTGGCCCTAGCACTGCTTTTATGGTGCATGTATAAAGCACGGCATATAAGGCCCTCGCATATAACATGTAATCCTAGATGAATGCGAAGGCATCACTAAAAATGAGCTGTCACAGATAACACAACATTCACAAAGTCATCCTAAAGTGCAAAGTGAAATCAAGCTTCATTTTATTAGACACAGAGTACATACATGCTTCAGAGACAAATTGTAGCTTAATCAAAAACCTTTTTCAAGTGTGCAGAGCAGAATTCCATTTTCTACAAAAGAAGACCGGAAATCAGACGTCAATAGTAAGGCATGGAGCTCTAACGACCAAGGCATGCATATCAAAGTACCACACAAGAGCCTTTATTTGCACTTAAACATGAAGAACTAATTTTACCATGCTTCAATGCAGCACAGAAGTACGCTGCAGTGAAGCATACAAACGGCAGGAAGAGTGCAATGCAGCATGCCTTATTTATTCATTATACTTAAACAATATATCGAAGCACACTGCAATTGCCACAGTTTTGCTTGTGTTGTGACATGCCTTATGCATAATATTCAAGGCAAGTGGTATTTTACAAAATATAATGACAAAACAATTTTAAAATGACATTTTCATTTCACAAAAACCCTTATGTGTTCAGAAATTCAGAATACTGGAGAAACAATAATACAGGAGTGAAAACGATAGGCAAATTTACATTGAATGAACTACAAATTACAATTACTATGAATTAACAGTGACCCTACATACTAATCATGCAGAACAGTTTATGTAAAGGTGTAAAGTATTAAACGCATCACGTAATAGCATGTTGCCCTAAAACAATGCAACATCAAAGACCATAAAATGGGCACAGAAATTGGGGTGAAAAAATAATCACTTACAGCTACCAGAGGTGGAACAGCAAAGATAAGATCTGGAGAAATATTTTGGAGCATCATATCTTCTTTTTCCAGGCAAAAAAATTAAATTTTGAGCAGGTTTCAGAAAAAACAAACGCAACATTTTCTAGCCTGAAATTCTAAATTTACAGTATTGATTTATATATGGAGTTTAACGACACTAAATAAGCATATGGTTGTGAAAATGCCGTAGTGTAGGGCTCCGGAAATTTTGACCACCTGGGGTTTTTTAACATGCACCCAAATCTGAGAACATGGGCCAATCACATTTCTGCATTCATCGGAAATGCAGCCGCCGCAGCTCGGATTCAATCCTGCGACCTGCGGGTCAGCAGCCGAGTACCTTAGCCACTAGACCCCCGCGGCAGGGCTTCAAATTTTACAGTAGTACAACAAATGAGACTGAATCACACAAAAGAAAAAGTACATGTAGAAAATATTTACCATTTGCTAATTCATTCAAAATACACGAAAACGCAGCTATTTCAATAAGCGGTCTCTTGAACTGCCGCAGAGTGCAAACAATGCTAAAACTCACAATAGTATTTGCCGAGCTTGTCAAACTGTTTGACAGGCGACCTAGAAATTCGAGAGATTCGTAAAGAAGTAGTTCAAGCTGGTGGTGAAAAGAAAAAAAAAGTGGCGTAAGATTTTATTCATCGTTTCCTAAGGCCGCAAAAACCTCATAAATTACTCTGCAAGACAGGCAGCACTCATACTAGTACTCGTTATTGTATGGCATCTGCATGCGTGAGTAATAAAGGGCAAAAGTACTTCTTGTCCTGTGACAGCGAGTACTAGTAGCCACTTCCAAATCATAAAGCACTTCTCCGCAGAGCAAGAGTGTACTATGGCAAAAGCGACAAAAAAGTGTTATGCATCTGTGAGAAAGGGGTGCGAAACTTTGTCTAAGCTGCTCTACTTTTGGCTTTTCTTTTGCCGTGAGGTTAGCCTATGGTCAATTAAAAGTTATGATTACTGTTCGCGCATTTTTGTTAGAATAAATGATGATGGCCCCGCCGCAGTGGTCTTGTGGCTAACCTACTCGGCTGCATTTTTGATGGAGGTGAAAGTGCTGTTGGTCTGTTTGCTCAGATTTGGGTGCACAAGAACTCCAGGTGCTCGAAATTTCCGGAGCCCCCCACTAAGGCGTCTCATAATCAAATGGTGGTTTTAGGATGTTAAACTGCACACATCAATCAATTGGATGGTGATGCAAAAAGTTACGGTGATTACTGAATTCTATATTTGTTGATAAATTTAACAATACTGAGTAAATACTTACGCTGGTGGGACATTTTATAACGGTTTTGTGCAAAAATAAGAAATTGTATCCAATTGAACCAATTGGCGCAGCTGTTGTACTGTTGAACAAGCAAATATGAATACGAAAATAGCATGCAATATTATGATACGGACATTAAACATGTGCTGTAAATACTTATGAATGCCTGAATTAAATAGTCGATTTCGCGACAAAACCACTAACCACACAAACGAAAAAAACACATGTATAGGACGGGTGCTCACTAGAAGCAGTTTGTACCATGTATTCATAAGGTTACACACAACCTTAAAAAGGTGGTGAGTCGGCATGAAGTACTGCTGGAGTTCGCCGCCCCTAACTAGCAAAGTTGCGCCAGTGCATCATTAGAAATCACGGTCAGCAGCTCAGAGTCTGTAAAAAGAAGTATGCGTCGCCGTTTACGAAGTGTGATACTCAAGTAGTTTGCAAAATACCCATATCATGCGTAAAGGGACATGTTAGCCAGACGATGGATCGCTGCGTGAATGATCGAGCGAAGGAAAATGCTCTTACGGTGAAGAATAACGACGGTGCCTATTCAAGCGTGCATGTCACTTCATGTGTATTCACGCCAAGATAAATTTCGGAGGCCTTTTTCAAAAGAAACGGGGTATCAATTGCTTTAGCAAAACTTCACTAATCCTCTATGAGTCGGAAGCACAATATCTAGCGATCATATGTCCTACTGCGTGATTAGGTAAGTGACGGCTCGAGTACGTTGCACATTCGTTGATGAAAACTGGGTTTATATCAGCCTGTTTACTCATAGAATAAACGGATGTGTTGTAAAAGTTCTTGTGTAAGGTGTGTGAAGCTGAGTAATATTAGTGCAAAATCAATGGCAGATATGCCTCTAGGAATTTATCCAAAATGCTTTATGTTTGCAATTTATCTATTGCAATACTGCACTTTGTATGAATATCTGAGTAGTGAACACTTACTCCAAACAAGGTATATTTTGAAAGAAGAAACATTTGATACCTCTCAAGCTGCTAAACATCACAAGAAAAAAATCATAAATTACACAAAATTGTGATTTAGGTTCATATAGAGATGCGATTTGCACAATGTGGTAGTCTAACTAAAAGTGCCTTTATACTTAATTGAAAGCAAATAAACAGTTCTTCTCATTAGCGAATCTCATCATTAAATTTATTTGTTTCTAGGAAAATAATAATTTTCGAATTTCGCCATGGCGCCTTTCTTCCGATTTGGTCGGTCTTACGACAGCTGCCGCCTCAAATTTTTCTATTCCCATCACTGGGAAACTTCAAAAATTATTTCCTTCCGTAAAACTGAAAAAGTGATAACATTTCGCTTATGAAAATAACTGTTTGTTTTTCTTTCGATTTAGCCTTGAAGATGATTTTTAATTGGACCCCACGACGGTGCAAATCGCGTCTCAATATAGACAAAAATGATGATTCTACGAAATTTGTGATATTTTTCTCGTAATGTTCAGCAGCTTGAAAGGTCCCAAAACATACATTTGTGTAGTAAGTATTCACTACTCAGATATTCAAACGACGTGCAGTATTGCAATAGAAAACATTAAAACACATTTTGGCTAAGTTCTTGGAGGCGTGGTAGACGAAAAAAGTGCCTAACAGCGCAAAAGACAACCAAAGCTTATTGCAAACCAACTGTAATATATAGGAAACAGAATCTACGCATAACCGCGCAACACAAGCTGAATCGCACATGAATGAGCCACATGGCATACCTTATCATCAACTGGACATATCAGTGGATCCCACAAACTATCTTCACAGCCGTGAAGAAAAATTGAGGTTACGCTAACACAAGAAGCACAAACTTGCTGATTTAGGAAGGCTTCAGTAATCTCGTGCTCACGCCGATTTTTAAATCGCCCCATGATAAAACACTTGCCAAGAATTGGCTGACCACAAGACTTATTACAATGGTCCACCAAGTGAATGGGAAGGCAGCCTTTTAGAGGCTCCAGTTAGCGTGCTTTCTGAACCGATCAATCATGCATTGCCCTGTTTGGTCAATGTAACCAAGCCCACAAGTAAATATTATTTTTTAGAGAGTCGCTGAAACACACTAATTATGACACATGGCGTGTTTGTCAGTGCATGATTCTTTCTTAGGTACTTTGCTTTTGACCTTGTGATATAGCCCAGTGAGCTTGTCTCTTAGAGCTGTTTTGCCAGCGACCTTCTTTGGCCTATGGGAAACTTCATGAACGTAGGGTATAACAGCCTTAATAGAATGAAGCTTGCTCAGTTAGCTGTTGCTTTGTATCTTGTCAGACACTGTTATTGACATTAGGAGGGTCTCGGCAATGGAAGTTAGCAGGGGATTAGGAAAACCTTCTTGTTGAAGGTGGTGAACTTGGAGCAGGAAACTGCATTCTATGTGGTGGTGACAAGAGCGACTTAGAGCTGCCTTTAGAAAGAAATAATTGAGACCAGAATAATTTCGTTTTCTTTTCTCTATGCAGGAACGACAGCTACTTGATACCAGCACGCTGCTACAGCAGCAAAAAGAAAACACCGCCCCCCTATCTTGTTTGTGCCACCATCAGTGGCGATGGTAGTGTGCTCGATGGAAAATGCGAGTGCCCTGCTGGAAAGCATTTTTGCAGTCATGATGCGGCAGTGCTTGACGTACTTCGACTGCTCCAAGGAAAAGATTTTGTGAGGTTTCGGCTCACTTGTCGTGCACTGATCTACCTCAGTACTGGAGACGGCCACGGGGTGACACTGTAAAAGGAAGCAGCCTTCAGAATGTGGACTGAGGAAGAGTATGTAAGGGTGGCCATGATTTGCCATTGCTGAGCCACCTTGGTGTCAGGGCAGTCAAGGAGAGGAACGTAGAAGTCTGGAGCAAGGATCTCGCCCAGTTTGCCCAAGCCCTTTCAGATGCAAACTCGGATAGCGCTCTTGTAACCATATTAGCTGCTGCAGATTGTGCCGCAGTGTGCAGCTGCAGATGTGGTACCGTATTTTGTGGCTCGCCACTAGCTTACCAGCAGTCACTCGTGCCTCATGGCTTCAATGTCCTTCTCTGCAGCTATCTGGCGGAGAAGGTCAACAAGCATGACAAGAGTTCAACATCGTGCGTGCCGAAACTCGTGGAGCCATTCCCTGGAAGCAGCCAGTGGTCAATGCCAGGTGGCATCAGTGGTGGTGAAAGTCACATCTTGGAGGTATGTCACCACTTTTAACTGTGGAAGCAGCACAACAAAAACTGCAGATGCTACCAGAGCGTTTGTGGGCTCTCCTAATGTAATTTTTAATACACTGTTAGTCTTGGTGCACACTTTATTCCCTTGGTAGGTATGCAAGGCACCGACCGCACCTCTTTTTTATAGCACAAAAGGGGGCTTGCCGGTCAAAGTGGGTAATCAGAAAATATTAACGTCAAAAATTCTGTGAAACATTTATAGTGAAAATTTTTCAATCTGCAGCATCTGAGAAGTCCGGCGTATACACTCGAAACATGTTGTAAACAAAGGGGGTAAAAGTGGCTCATGCATGGCAGTCTGCCGCTACATGTGCGCTGCAGCTTAACATGTTCCAGTAATTACCATTGAAGCAA
Organism: Rhipicephalus microplus; assembly: GCF_043290135.1. Classification (NCBI taxonomy): domain Eukaryota; kingdom Metazoa; phylum Arthropoda; class Arachnida; order Ixodida; family Ixodidae; genus Rhipicephalus; species Rhipicephalus microplus. The sequence goes on along the minus strand of NC_134702.1, from coordinate 270,216,738 downwards.
GAAAAATATACTTGAATCTGTCCCCTAATCACATGTTTTGGTCAGCTGTCTGTACGCATAATAGCATAACATATTGCCACGTTCCATTTCTCAAGTTTTGTTATCGCCACAAAACACTACACAATTCTCAGCAAAACGCGCGTGCAGTTTTCTAGAAGCTTCCGGACTTTAGTAGATCATTTCGGTAAGATCATGCCCACTCGGCGAACTGTACAGATTATTCAGGAACCTATGCCACCGCCAGCGATAACACTAGAACATTCGATGGCAAGAGTATAAATGCCGACGCACTTCGCCGCTTGTGAGTAGTTGATCGACGGCCGACGCTCCGTTTGCCGCTATCAGTCCAAGACTGCTACAGTAATCGGACTTTCCGTTTACCGGGCACAGGTTCGCCCAAAGATACAGTTAAATTCCATCGCAAAGTCTCCTGTCTTCGGCCACGTCACGACACCGTGACATCTGGTGGAGGTGCTACTTCGTTCATGTACCGGACGCCCCTGTCAAGCCGTTAACCCAGCCCACGTCGCGGAGAATACACCAACGCCAACCAAGAGCAGCGAACAAGCCGCCGACAGCAAGGTCTCCCACCGGAGTATGGCCTTCTACAAGACAAGGCGCGGAAGACCAAGGCCATGACATCGACTGCAGCGACAAAGACAACCGGAGCATCCCAGCCCGTGATCGTCATTCATCAACCCAGGGAACCACCAACGTTCCATGGGTCATCGTTTGAAGACCCGGAAATCTGGCTAGAAACATACGACCGTGTGGCCGCCCTCAACCACTGGGACAACGAAAAAAAGCTCCGTCGTGTGTACTTCTACCTGGAAGACTCCGCAAGGACCTGGCTAGTGGATTGGGAGTCCATGCTCCGAACGTGGTATGTCTTCTGTGGCGCATTTCTGCAAACGTTTGCGAGCGTCACTCGCAAAGAGAGGGCCGCTGCTCTAATAGAGACCCGGGTTCAGCCACCAAATGAAAAGGTTGGATTTTCAAGGAGGAGATGACCCGCCTATTCCGTCACGCTGACCCAGACATGCCTGAGGAGAAGAAATTCGTTTCTTCATGCGAGGAGTCAAACAGGAGCTCTTCGCGGGACTAATGAGGAATCTACCGAACGCCGTCCAAAAATTTGTATCCGAGGCGACCACCATCGAAGAAACCCTGGACATGCGCACCAGACAGTATAATCGTCGCCTGACTCCAGAATGCGCTGCTGCTCAAGCCAGTGACTCCGAAGACCTGCGTGAAACGATCCGAGCGATCGTGCGGGAAGAGCTTCGCAAACTGTTGCCTTCGGCGCAGCCTCAGGTGGATTCTATCGCCGACATTGTGCGAGAAGAAGTTCGGCAATCGCTTCGAATTCTCCAAACACCGCTGCCCGAGCCAGAAACCATGAGCTACGCTGCTGCAGTGCGCCGCAATGCTCCTCCCCGTCCACGCCAAAAAGCCGCCCCATCGCACTTCCGTCGCCAGACGCCACCGCCGCCACCACCACCACCGACGTCCTACCGTTCCCCAGCGGGCCAGCGCAGTGCACCGAGGAAAACGGACGTTTGGCGTGCACCTGACAACCGCCCGCTCTGCTACCACTGCGGCGAGGCCGGGCACACATACCGCCGTTGCCAGAACCGACAGATGGGACTGCGTCGCTTCGCCGCAGCCAGGAGATCGGCCACGTTACATCGCCGACTACCTGACAGGTACTCAATAGACACCACGAAGTCCTTCCCGTTCGCCGTCGACCAACCGCCGCATGTCACCGCACTCCCGGCAGTACTCTCGCCCAACGCGGGGCCGGTCTTCTAGCTCGTATCCGGGAAACTATGGGCAGCAACCGATGGAGGTGCGGTTGCTATGCGGTGAACTACCGAAGATCCTCCGACGACGACGACGCCGCGACGGAGCTTTCCGAACACAACGCCAACCAGGCAAAGCCCTGACGACAAAAGCTCACTTACCGGAGGTGGCCGGACGACGCAACATGGAAGCAGCGGAACAAGCCAACGCATCCGTGACCCGATACCACGCCCTAACTCTAATGTAAGACGGCGAACTAGTGACCTCGACGTTCTTATCGACGGCCACAGTGTGACCGCTCTCGTCGATACTGGAGCCGACTATTCCATCATCAGTGGGTCGTTCGCCGCGAAGTTAAAGAAAGTTATGATCGCTTGGGAAGGCCCTGAAATCCGCACAGCCGGAGGTAATCTCGTAACGCCTTCAGGAATCAGCACAGCGAGAGTCACCATTAACGGCCGTATTTATCCTACAGACTTCGTAGTCCTACAGCGTTGCTCATCGAGAGATGTCATCATTGGTATGGACTTATTATGCCTCCATGGGGCTGTCATCAACCTAAGAACAAAGTCGATAACGTTATCCACGGAAGAAGCACTACCGCCACGCACGCCGTCAAGAAACCATGCCTTGAATGTGCTGGAAGAACAAGTCACCATTCCGCCTCGCTCCAGCGTCATTATTTCAGTCGGCGCTCCTAAATCACCTGACCTGGAAGGCATCGTTGAAGGCAGTCAGCATCTGTTGGTCACCTGAAATATTTGCGTCGCAAGAGGAATTGCAGAGGAGTGGGGAGGCAAAGCAACGGTTATGCTCACCAATTTCAGCAATGAGTACATACATGTGAACAAAGGAACAACGGTCGCATACATCGAAGAAATTGTGGACGCCACCAGTGCTTTCGCCCTCGCCGATTCTGCGGAACCTGCTCAGAAGAATCAAGCCCCTCCCACAGCTTTCGACGTCAATCCCAGACTTCCGAACCATAAGCAAGAACAGCTCAAGTCCCTGCTCCTGCAACACGAAGATTGCTTTTCATTGTCACCAAAAATTCGGCAGAACCCAATCACGAAACATCGCATCATAACCGAAGAAAATGCCAGACCACTCCGTCAGAGTCCGTACAGGGTTTCGGCGCGAGAACTTGAGGCCATGAAGAGGCAAGTTGATGAAATGCTGCGGGATGACATCATCCAGCCGTCAAAGAGTCCATGGGCGTCCCCCGTGGTGTTAGTGAAGAAAAAGGATGGGACTCTACGTTTCTGCGTCGATTATCGCCACCTGAACAAAATCACAACAAAGCACGAGTATCCTCTCCCATGAATAGATGACGCACTTGATTGGCTCCATAACGCCAAGTACTTTTCGTCAATGGACTTCAAGACTGGCTATTGGGAAATCGAAGTCGACGAAAAAGACTGAGAGAAGACGGCGATCACAACGGACGGCCTCTTCGAGTTTAAGGTGGTGCCCTTCAGCCTTTGCTCAGCGCCTGCAACTTTTCAACGCGTTATGGACACAGTACTGGCAGGACTGACGTGAAAGACTTACCTTGTGTACTTGGACGACGTCGTCGTGTTTTTCTGGAGTTTCGACGAGCATCTTCGGCGCCTTGAAGCTGTACTTCAAGCCATCAAGATGTCCGGACTCACGCTGAAGCCAGAGAAGTGCAGATTTGCGTACGAAGAGCTCTTGTTTATGGGGCCCGTGATTACCAATTCCGGAGTCCGTCCCAATCCACGGAAAACAGCCGCCATCGCCGACTTCCCGCCGCCCACGGACAAGAAGGCGGTGCACTGATTTCTGGGCCTGTGTGCCTATTATAGGTGGTTCGTGAAAAAACTTCACCCGCATCGCCGATTCACTCACTAACCTTACCAAGGCCGATGTGGAGTTCTAGTGCGAAACGCCGAAAGAACATGCTTTCCAGGAGCTTAAACATCGCCTCCAGACGCCTCCGTTTCTTGCTCAATTCGACGAATTTGCCGAGACAGAAATACACGCTGACGCAAGCAGCGTAGGTCTTGGCGCCGTTCTTGTGCAGAGGGCTGATGGACTTGAAAGGGTTATTAGTTACGCCAGCCGATCACTATCCAAAGCAGAAGCCAATTATTCCACAACAGAAAAGGAGTGTCTCACCATCATATGGGCTACGTCGAAATTTCGCCCCTACCTCTACGGCAGGCCCTTCAAAGTTGTGAGCGACCACCACGCCTTGTGTTGGCTAGCCACCTTGAAGGACCTCTCAGGTCGCCTCGCATAATGGGGCCTGAGACTTCAAGAATATGACATTACCGTCGTTTACAAGTCCGGCAAGAAACACTCCGACGCCGACTGTCTCTCTCGTGCGCCTGTCGACCAACCACCACCCGACGACCCGAATGAGTGCTCCTTGGGAACGATAACTACCGACGACTTCGCTGAACGACAGCGGGCCGACCCGGAACTTAAGGCCCTAATAGAATACCTCGAAGGCAGGACCGCCGAAGTTCTGAAGGTATTCAAGCGTGCACTTGCGTCGTTCTTCCTGTGAAACGGTCTTCTCCAAAACAAAAACTTTTCACCGTTTCGAGCCAAGTACCTCCTTGTGGTACCTTCAGCTCTGCGACCAGAACTACTGCAGGCCCTGCACAACGATCCAACAGCAGGGCACCTCGGTGTTTCTCGCACGCTCGCGAGGATACAAGAAAGGTACTATTGGCCACGTCTTACCACCAACGTCACTCGTTATGTGAGGACATGCCGGGACTGACAACGACGCAAGACACCAGCGACAAGGCCGGCGGGACTTCTGCAGCCAATTGAACCACCTCACCTACCCTTCCAGCAGATTGGTATGGACCTACTGGGGCCGTTCCCGATGTCGGCTTTCGGAAACAAATGGATCGTGGTAGCTACGGACTACCTCACCCACTACGCCGAGACAAAAGCCCTGTCAAAAGGCAGTGCATTCGAGGTAGCCAAGTTCTTCGTCAAAAATATCGTCCTACGTCACGGCACCCCGGAGGTCCTTATCACCGACAGAGGAACTGCATTTACTGCCGACTTTACTCAAGCGATCTTGGCATACAGCCAGACAAACCACCGCCGGACGACAGCGTACCACCCACAGACCAACGGCCTCACCGAGCGGCTTAACAAGACAATCGCCGACATGCTGGCATTGTACGTCGATGTCGAACACAAGACGTGGGACGCCATTCTTCCGTACGTGACCTTCGCATACAACACGGCGGTGCAGGAGACGACGTAGATATCTCCATACAAATTGATCTACGGAAGGAGCCCGCCAACGACGCTCGATGCCATGTTATCCAACGTCACCGACGAAGAAAATCCTCGATGTGAGTGAGCACCTTCAACGCGCCGAAGAAGCCCGACAACTCGCGCGTCTCCGCATCAAGAATCAACAGACGAACGACAGCCGTTGTTACAATCTTCGACGACGCTTCGTGGAATACCAGCCAGGTGAACGTGTTTGGGTGTGGACGCCAATACGCCGACGTGGACTAAGTGAAAAGCTTCTGCGACGGTAGTTCGGACAGTGCAGGGTGGTTTGACGTCTCGGCCAACTTGATCACGAGGTTGTCCTCGACGGCATCACGAACTCTCAACGACGCCGATCGCGACCTGAAGTGGTCCATGTCGCGCGCCTCAAGCCGTTTCATGCACGTTAACAAACTGAAACAGTCTTTTGCAATATTATTGTATCGTAATTCATTCATTGTACTTTCTTGCATTATTGTTGTACCTTCGTGTTTAGTTAAATCATCGGGACGATGCTTTTGTTCAGAGGAGGTCAAGGCCACGTTCCATTTCTCAAGTTTTCTTATCGCCCCAAAACACTACCCAATTCTCAGCACAAAACGCGGTGCAGTTTTCGAGAAGCTTCCGGAGTTTAGTAGATCATTCCGATAAGACCATGCCCAGTCTGCGAACTGTACAGATTATTCAGGAACCTATGCCACCACCAGCGATAACGCTAGAAGATTCGATGGCAACATAAATGCCGACGCACTTCGCCGCTTGTGAGTAGTGTATCAATGGCCGACGTTTCGTTCGCCGCTATCAGTCCAAGACTGCTACTGTAATCGGACTTTCCGTTTACCGGGCACAGGTTCGCCCAAATAAATAATTGGGTTCCAACGCAAAGTCTCCTGTCTTCGGCCATGTCACGACCCCGTGATAATATATGAAATTAAAAGAAGTGAAGTGACAGCCTTCGAGTGTTTCTAAATTTTTATGAACGGGGGTGGCTCAATGGACCAGGTGTGTGAAAACATAGCAAATGGTGTGCGATGAGGTGAGAATACTGTCTAATAAGCATGAAGCTTAGGTGTAAGAAATCAGTGTAAGGGTCTGTGTTGTTGAGTGGAAGTGGAATATGTAGCATAAAAAGATTCACTAGAATAATGTCGCTGCCTGCTGTTTATTGTGATTCCGTATAAGCAATTTACTCTCTCTGTGACAGCCTTGTGTCTTTTCATGATTGCTTCACATGATGTCTGATTTTGTGATTGAGAATGCCCTTTGAGTTGCCTTATTCTTTGAGAAATTTGTGAATGTATTGTTTCTGAAAATTGTGCTTAGTCCTCTGCAAGCACAGTGTCTAAAGAAGAACTCCCACCAGCAGCGAGCCAGTCAAACATGGTGTCAAGAGCGAAAATATTGGCTGAAATTCTCAAACTTTGGCAGTGTGCTTATGCGCAGTCATTGGAGCAATAAAGGGCTCGGCCACCTGACATCAGCGAAAGACCTATCCAGGGTACCCGCTGTCCGGTCAGTCATTCTTGCAATGGCTTATCAGTTGTGAATAATAATAGTGCTAGAAGTTTTTCTGAAGAAAATAGTCAAGGGACCCATCCATTGAACATTTTCAAGCATGTGTGCTTTTGCGCAAGTGATCCACCGTATTCAGTTCCCGTGCACTTGTTTTTGTTGAGTGAATGAGAGTACCCGAGAAGCTCGTATTACGGTAGACCGGTCACCCCAGGAATACGAGAAATACTTTTTTAACTGTGAAGTTTTAAGAAACATTTTTAGAAGTGTGCTTCGCTCTAATGGGTACATTTTTTCATCTCAATATCCAATGTTAATAAAATAAGTAAGTGTACTATAATTTTAAAATGAAGCATCTTTTCTTTCCTTAAGCGACCTAAGGGTGCAACCAGTTAGCTGCTTTATTTTGAGAGAAGTTACTGTCAAAGCTAGTTATAGAACTAGTGAATACCCTGCAAACTGTGGTGTCTTTGTGATCTTGAGAGACGTTACTGGCAGAGCCAGTTACATAACTGGTGGATGCCCAGCAAATAGTGGTGTGTCTGTTTTAAAACAGCAAATCCCACATCCAGGCCACAGCGGCTGAATTTTTTGATAGGGTTAAGAATGATTGAAGTCGGAGTGCTAAGGTTTTGGGGCAAATTACGGAAAACCCAGGTGAACGAAACTTTCGGAGCTGTCCACTATGGTGTATGTCGTAATCAGGTCATCGTTTCGGGACATTGAACCCTAAAAATTATTGTGTTACAAGAACGATAATGTAAAATAATCAAATTTGAGTGCGACCTAATGCAAGCGTTGGACTAACTAAGCAAATGCTGTGCAATGCACATTTGGTCTAGAGAAAGTGCCAATATGGGCATGATTCAAATTCTGGGCAAGTTCATCCAACATAATGTATGTTATGTACTATGCTTTGCTTGCTCATAAAGCCGTACTTTGTGCTATGGCACTTTGACCATTTGTATCTGTCTAGCCGACTACATCTGGGCACTCTCGCTGAAGTGTGTGTAACATCTATGAAGAGAAATTTAACAGAAAGGAACATGAGTATATGATCAACATGATTAACAGGTTATGACATAAAGTGAGGTGCTTGTCACGTACATCAAACCCTTCCCCTGAATTATTTCACACACCGTTTACCATAGCTCATGGAATTGTGGGTATGTGCCACATGTGATCCAGTGTATATGAATACAGGAATGTTGAGAATTGACATCGTAAATCTTAATTAGATAACTTGCATAGTTCAACCCTTGTCAGAAAATTAGATGCTAGCAACAGTGGAATCAGCAGTGATCAAAGATATTTACGGACTTGGGGAAGAGAAATGAAAGTTGAGCCAGAGTCACAACTAGCCATCTTGCATGGCAGTCAAGCATACTGTCAGAAATAGATCCTATGCTGGCATCATGTCTTGCCAGTATAATTACAGCATTATAGTAAGCAGTGCCTTGTTTTTATTTGTTTATGAATGTGCGAACTGTGGTATTCGAGACTGATTTGAATCGCTTCTAAGCTACTTAGTTTTATTGTATATTCGTGGTCTGAATATGCTACAGTGTTACTGTCTTAGTGTTCTCAGCAGTACGATTTTGATAATACATTGCACGTAAACATAAGTAGAGAATTTAGAACCAACTTTTAGCACTTTTTTATGCACGAAACTTTTGAGAAAAACTGATTGCAATACAGCTTATTGTGTATAGCTCCCTGAACTATGCATTGTGCTCGCTACTTATATTGTCACGTATTATGATGATGATTATGTCACCAAAAATGTTTCATGCTTGTGTGCACTTGCATGTTAAACCGTGCACAGTTACACCACAGAAATAATAGAAAATATCTGTTAGTCTTTATTCGATTAAGCTGCATCATTTAGGACACTTGCTCTTCAGTAACCTTGAATAAGGTACGTCTTTGAATGTACTAATAAAATTTTTTTCTCTAAACTATGCTGTTTGCATTATTTTGTCTTCAAAATCCAGGTATGGCATTGCCAACGAGGCAAGAGCTCTGCAGCGTTACCAGAACGTTTTCAGGCACACAGGACGGGACGTAGAGCTTCAAAGCGTAGGGCTGTTTGTCGACCCAGAACAGCCATGGCTTGGGGCTTCTCCAGATGCCATTGTGTATGATCCTGTGGAAGACCCACCATGGGGTTGTGTTGAAATTAAGTGTCTTTATAGCTTGAAAGATGCAGACGAAGGAGAACTTCTTTCATGCCAAGACATTTGTGTATCATTTGACAGCTGGAACAACCCCGCACTGAAGCAAACGCATCCATACTTCGCTCAAGTGATGGGCCAGATGGCCATCACTAAACTACAGTGGGCAGACTTTGTTATGTATGATGAAAACTACATTTGTGTGCAAAGAGTACAGTTTGACAAGAAAGTTTGGCATGAAATAAAAGCCAAGCTGGATAAGTTTTCTTTTGACACACCTTTGCCATACTTTCTGAGAAATGTGGGTATGAGGTAACTTATTGTGGTGAATTTTTCTTAAAAGGCCACTGATAGCAAAAGTTTTGATTATGGTTTTTCGGTAATTTGTAGCGTTTAGTATGATGATGCGGACATTAGGTTATAAATACCTTAACATATTGCTAAATAATGCTGGCGTTCGTAATTGTGACCAATTTAGCGTAGTTTTGTAACACCCGCCTAAAACTGTAAAAAACTAGTACCCTGCAGCAGAGAAGGACCTAAGAGCACGTGCGTTAAGCTTTTTGGTGACGTTTAGAGAACACCTTTCACATTGGGGCCCTCGGCGCAGTATAGAATGAAATGTGGGTTTTTTAGTAGGAGATAACCCTGTTTCATAAAAAAATTCCTGGCGTAAGCAGCTACAGCCAACTAGAGGGCAGCCCGACAATAGTAGAAAAAGGGTGAAAAAAAATAGCCCTAGGTGGTTGGCAGTCATGGAATTGTGTATACGTATCTTCTGCGACGTCTACAACACTCTTTTTTTCTTGGGCAACGTCCCATGGGGCTTCTATCAAAGCCATACTAATGGTGATGTCGCGAGTTGCAGAAAACTGAGGTGAGCAGCCACGCTTATACCCGTGTCACACGGCACGTGTGAAGTCATTCGCAGTGACTGACATTCATAAGGAATGTTGTTGCGAACTTTCGTTCCGGATCTACACAGCCATGTAAAACGACATTCACAATATGTGAATGTTTATCGGCTGACTGCTTTGATACAAAAAATTTGGCGCATTTATTTGCATGCCATTGTCTGGCTGGTTCAATATCTACTGCGAAGTTGAAGCAGCACCAGCAGAAATAAATATCCTTGTACACATCACAAGCGAGACTAGCTTAAAGCCGCTGTCAACTTCCACTCGGCAATAATTGGAACCCTGACAGCATTCATGAATTAGTAATTCCGATGAATGTAATTGCTATAGGGTCCATAATTCATGACCTCATGAATGTAATCGCGATAAGGTCCATAAATGCCTACACCAACTAGTATGAAGTGTTTCTGCTTTTAGGTGTTTTATATTGTTTTGCTACAATTTTCACTGGTTTTAGTGTGTTAGTCCTTTTTTAATATACTTTGATTGATTGGTGCTTAAATGCCTTTACGGTGTAAAATTTTAGGTCATTATTAGGTGTTATTGCTGTTAACCTTCGGTTCTGTCATATGCTTTGATTGATGGATGTTTAATTGTCAGTGTTCTTGCAGTGTTGTGGACTTTTGTTATGAAACTTACGGTGGTCATATAGAGGGTGCTTGCCCTGCATAGGCTGCGTCGTGAGCACGGGCAACGCACAAGGGCGAGTCTCGAACCTAAGTTGCTTCGCCCTTGACATTAGGGCAATGTTTGCCACTGATAATTGGTCACAAGAGCACATGTAACCCAACATTGCAACAACACAGTCATCTAGAGGTTTCGATGTTAGTGTCGGAAGAGCTTTTAAAGTGTTTTGTTTCATATTAAGAGGAGGCCAATGATAGATAATAAAGAATTCAGCACATAGGTTGATAGCCTTTCAATAAAAATGTTTCCACAAGACACCTGACTGGTTTATTCATACTCTTTTAGTATTGTAGTCTGCAGGTTGCTCAGCAGAGCACACACTACCCACATTTGATTTGCAAGCGGGCCAAGAGAGAAAATAACCCGGTCAAAAATGTGAAATGTTTTGATCCTTTGTATTCCTCGCTCTACATGAATGCGCAGGGACGCAATGCCGGCAGTTTCTTCAATTTCTGCCTCACTGAACTGCCTCTTGGTCAAAAAGGGTGGTAAATTGAGCCCAACACCAATGCTGTTTAACAAGTCCTTAATCTTGAATCCTCTGTCTGCCATGATTGTGTCCCCTTGGTCAAAAGCTGGTTTTAAGAGGTTACTTCTGATTACGAGTTCCCTGTCCGAAATGCAGCCCGTACATAGTACCGATACAAAGCTAATGAGCCCATTTGGTTGAAAGCCAATGAGTTCTTTGAACGTCTTTGCAGATTCTCAGTTGGAAAAGGTTCCATATTGAATAACAAGGAAACTTAAACCCATTAAACCTATGCCTAATTAACGACCTCGTGACAATGCTTCACATCGCACTTCTGTGGCATAAATTATGACACATGTGGCAGTATACTTCTGCCTAAATGCTTCAGGAATTGTTGAGTCCCCAATATCCCATGTGGACCACCATGGCACATCTGTCAGAGCCTCGTAGAGCTTCTACACTCTTGCAGAAAATATCCTTGATACCGTACCAGGAGAGATATCAAAAATGTGCGACAAATGCAAGTGGAAACATCCAACTCAGAGCTTGATGAGTGTCATGAACATATAATCTTTTTGGGAAAGCTTGCACTGACAGCCCCTTGTTCCCTCTTTACATGAACTTGCATTTCTGCTTCTTGAATTCACTACGTTTACTAATGCTTTGAAGTGGCCGTAGTTTGGCAGTCCGGTATAGAATTGAATGCTGCTGTCACCGTTCTGAAATTTCTCAATGCCGAAAATCTACCTTGCTTCATTTGCTTTTGAGAGCTTGCTCGATACTTCTTGGATTTATTTATCATGATCCTTAGTTTGTTCTTCGCACCTCCGTGTTATGGAAACTATGGCTTCTTTAGCACGTGCAAGGCTTATTCTTTCTGGAAAGAGCGTGACGTGGCAGTGCTGATGTTCCGTGCATTGCTTTGGCAATTTAATTTATTCTTCTGTCTTTCTATCCAGCTTGCTGCTTGTCTCTGCAAGTTGTTCTTGTAGTCTCACTAGCACTTCTTTTTCTTTGAGTTGCTGTTGAGTTGCGAAAAGCTCCCGCTGACAAGAGCAGCAACTGGCCTCCTGAAATGTGTTAGTATCATCATTGTGCGACGCGTACGTTGGAGAACATACGCTTTCGAGCATGCCTTCATTCGTTAGAGGCTCACTGATGTCACACGCAGTTCCTCTGACGCAGTCTTCATTCCTAGGTTCAAGATACCTTGCTGGAGGAGGCCGAGATGCCAAGTATTTTTTGAAAGGAAAAACAGAGGGCACAGCATTGTCTCAAAGCAGTGGTCTCCAACTTGCCACAGCTGGCAAGAAGTCTGCTTCAGTGAAGTGCCTGGAGCAGACTTTTGTTGTTGTTACTATATTGAAATGTTTTCTTGGGTCCCGACGAATCGCATGCATCCACTGCTTGCGCAGCTTCTGGTTCACAGGAAACCTATCGAACGTGACCTGTGATTAAAAAAAGTGTCAAGCTCATGTGAAGAAAAAGCTTGAATATCGTTAATCATTGGAATCACAATGAACGCCATTGATATGCAGCTAGTAAAAAAACATACAGCTTCAAATTGGATATACAAAATTACGCTGAAGCTTGGTCATGCAACAAAATAGACGTTCTCGCTAGTTGGAGTGTAGGCGCAAACAGGGCTCTACCCACGAATTTTTTTCTGGGATGTTTGTATGTAGAATGGTTTACAATGGTCACTGGCGGTGGATTTAAAGTTACGTAATTACTTTATGCTAGCCGAAAACTTATAGCAAGAACATACTTCAGTGGTTGCCAGAGCCCTCTAAACTTCCCCCTAGTTACGGCCCTGAGCGTAGACAACGCGGGCAAAGGAAAAGAAGGACATCATTGTCGCGAAACTGTGAGGCTGCAATCAGTGAAATTACTGTCTGCCGCAAGCCGTCCGACGCAACTATATCCTGGATGCCACGCATGTGGTATATCTGTATGCACTGAATGATGTTGGCATGTGACTTGCAATATGCGAATACTGTCGCTGGTAATTGAACCATACGCAACTTCATTATTTTTCTGGCTGGCCGTATGCATCCTCGCAGTATTTCTGCACAAACACTTCAGCGCAATTCACGGCATGCAGGCGCTTTGGAGAAGCTATTCATTCTTAAAAGCAAGGCTACGCATGACGGTGTCAAATAAGCATGCCCGTTTTTGTAGCGAATCTGCAAAACGGCGCCCTTCCACGTGTTTGTTTGACAGCGCATACAGAGAGAGAGCACGTGCGTTTTTTCTTCGTTTTATCGCTTACCTTATCGCTGTTCTCGTCGCAATATCCTCGATGGTGGCACGTGGGAACGCAGCACATCTGCACCATTGCAGCACGCCGTATCTACGAAAAAACTTTTATGGAAGTTCAGGATTTGGTAATGCTGATATGTCACGCACTGGCACCTTGCCAAAGCTACAGTGTACCGAAGCCTGCGTCGTCTGCTGCGGCGCCCTCACAATGGCGGCAGAGTGTAGTCCGCGTCCGCGGCGCTAAGGGCGCCCTTTTTCGAAAGGGGTCTATTGATATTGTGACGATGGAACGCGTTTATTTACAAGATGGGTAATGCAGAGGTGCAGCTCAGCGAAGGATCAATAGCGTCGCTCGCGAGCCAGTCGAGTCTCTTCCTCTTTTTCGTCGAATCTTCCCTAGCGCGTTTCACTTCCCGGTTCGCAGACGATTCCCTCTGGGCGAGACACTCAGATGGTTGATGGTGGCACGGTTTAAGGCGCGCAACGTGTGTCAGTTGTGTTTTGCTAGAGCGGCGACCATTGCTTGTGACACTCGAGATTACGTACGTGACGTCGCTGAGGCGGTCAAGAATGATGAATGAACCGGAATAGTGGGCCAAGAACTTCTGGCACAAACCACGTTTGCGGACTGGTGTCCATAACCACACAAGATCACCCTTACTATAAGATACGAAGTGATGGCAGGCGTCGTAACGTTTCTTAGAACGCTGCTGGGATTCCAAGGTTCGGAAGCGTGCGATGCGACGGGCTTCTTCTGCGCGGCAGAGCATCTCGGCTATCGAGGTTTCCACGTCTAGTGTAAAAGGTAGTATAGTGTCGAGACAAAATCGTGGGGAGCGAGCGTACAGCAGGTAAAATGGAGAGTAACCTGTAGTCTCATGCTTCGCGGTATTGTACGCGTACGTGATGTAAGGTAGCACTTCGTCCCAGTTTTTGTGCTTAGAGTCGACATAAATAGACAGCATGTTCGTGACAGTCCGGTTCGTGCGCTCTACGAGACCATTGGTCTGTGGGTGATATGGTGTGGCATGGCGGAAATGGCAGGCAGACAGACGCAGGATCTCTTCAACGACGTCGGCAACGAACTGACGTCCGTGGTCGCTAATTACAACGCGTGGAGGACCATGGCAGAGAATTATACAGCGAAGCATAAACTGCGACACGTGCATGGCCGTTGCAGCAGGTATTGCAGCAGTTTCTGCGTAGCGCGTTAGGTGGTCAACACAGACGATGACCCATCGATTGTTACTGCTCAATCGTGGAAATGGACCGAGCAGATCGACACCAGCAGTTTTGAAGGGAGAGTTAGGAGGTGGAACAGGATGGAGAAGTCCTGGCGGTGTAGCCGTGGTACGTTTGTGTCGTTGGCATTGTTCTCATTCAGCAACGTATTTTTCCGTGTTGTGTCGCATCTTGGGCCAATAGAACCTTTGCTGGATTCGTTGAAGCGTTCTGGTGAAGCCCATGTGGCCGCAGGTTGCGTCGTCGTGTAAGGACCGAAAGACGTCAGCCCGTAAAGTGCGTGGAACAACTAGAAGCAGACGGGCGCCTTGTCCGGAATAATTCTTCTTGTAAAGGACGCCGTCATGAACCACAAAAGAGCTTGGGTTTGCGTGTTCATTTGCGGAGGCGAACAAAGAATCTAAGGAGCGGTCCTCTTGTTGGGCTGTCCGGAAAGTCACGAGATCAGGGAACTCAGAGGCAATAGCGCCGATATACTGGTCGAAGATGTCAGCGTCGCACTTAGTCGTCGGTAGAGGAAGGCGCGATATGCAGTCGGCGTCTGCGTGCCGGTTACCACTCTTGTAGCGTACTGTGAAGTCGAAATCCTGTAAGCGCAAAGCCCATCGTGCCAGTCGTCCAGATGGGTCTCGGAGGCCTACCGACCAGCATAGAGAATGATGGTCGGTGATTACCGAGAAGCGACGGCCGTAGATGTATGGGCGAAACTTGTGCACGGCGAGAAAGACTGCGAGGCACTCCTGTTCTCTGACTGTGTAATTTCGTTCTGCCTTGCTCAACGAACGACTCGCGTAAGCGACCACGTGTTCAGCATTGTCACGGCGCTGAACGAGCACTGCACCAAGGCCGATTCCACTGGCATCTGTGTGAATTTCCGTTTCAGCAGAAGGATCTAAATGGCGTAGTACTGGTCCTGAAGTCAGTGTGAACCGAAGCTGCTTAAAGGCTGCTTCGCAATCCGGTGTCCAGTGGAAAGGGACATCCTTTTGCAGCAAGTCAGTCAGTGGTTGTGCTTTATCAGCGAAATTCGGAACAAATCGACGAAAGTAAGAACACAGGCCCAGGAAGCTTCGAAACTCCCTGGGGGACTGCGGCTGCTTGAAGTTGCTGACAGCGGCGACTTTCTGCGGGTCCGGTCTCACGCCATTTTGTCCACCAGGTGTCCCAGAACCAAGGTTTCGCGTTCTCCAAAGCGACATTTTTTTTAGTTCAGTGTAAGCGCAGCTTCCTCGAGACAGGTTAGAGCGAGGTCAAGGCGATGATTATGTTCTTCAAATGTTCGGCCAAAAATCACCACATCGTCCAGGTAACACAGGCAAATTTCCCATTTGAGGCCCCGTAAAACGGTGTCCATATATCTTTCAAATGTGGCGGGGGCATTACACAAGCCGAATGGCATAACATTAAACTCAAACAGACCGTCGAGTGTAACAAAGGCCGTCTTTTCTTTGTCAGCCGGATCCATGGGGATCTGCCAATACTCGGATTACAAGTCCACCGATGAAAAATAGGACGCTGAATGCAGGCAGTCGATGACATCATCGATGCGAGGAAGCGGGTACACTTCCTTCTTAGTTATAGAGTTGAGACGTCGGTAGTCAACGCAGAACCTCCAGGACCCATCTTTTTTCTTGACCAAGATAACAGGCGCGGCCCAGGGACTTGACGATTCTTGAATTACGCCAGAGGTTAGCACCTCGCTGACTTGCTCTGAAATTACCTTGCGCTCTGACGTGGAAATTCGATAAGGTTTCTGTCTGAGGGGGTGCGCAGATCCGGTGTCGATCTTGTGACGAGTGCGTGTGCTGGGCGTCTGAGGTCTATGCGACTTCCGTGCAAAATCAAATACTTTAGCGTGCCTGGCCAGCAGTGTAACCAACACTTTGCGCTTATGCGAGGGAATAGACTTGCTAACCATCTTATAAAATTCGTATTCCGTGCCGGATACATCAGCATAGTCCCAATTTGCCGCATTGCTGAGAGCTCCTATGCAGATACTGCACTGCCCTTCAAACATGGCAAGGCGCATTCCCTCTGGTAGTACAACAGACTCGGATGAGCTGTTAACTACCCATAATTTAGTTTTTCCCTCGGTGAGAGACACAACGCAACGCGGCAGAAAGATGTTTTTCTTCATGCAAGGCAAAGGCAACGGCTCAATCACAATATCAGGAGAACTGAAACTCGAGTCGGCATTCGAAGCAGCAACGGGCACGCTGGCAGTGGACCATGCCGGTAGAATAGCGTCTTTAACTACAACGAGGTTGTCGTCTCCGCTACGCTGAGGCTGCTGGGCGAGGGCGGACAACAGAACCTCGCCTGCCCCGCAGTCGACAGTCGCACGGCACTCTTGCAAGAAGTCAATTCCAAGGATAACGTCATGCATGGAATGAGCGAGAACTGCGAATTCTGCCTTGAACGCTTTACCAGCAACACGAACAGACACAGTGCACACACCTACTGCACACAAAGCCGTGCCGCTGACTGCTCGAAAAGTAGAAGATTTATCCCAATAAAGCATAACCTTGCGGCCAAGTCTCTCCTTGAAAACTAAACTCATTACAGAAACTGTTGCACCGGTGTCTACCAGAGCCATCGTGGGAACATCGTCAATGAATACATGAACCTTGTTGTGAAGCATGTGAACTAATGGAGGCATACTTGTGTGCAAAGCGGTATGTCCAGCGACCTCGCCTCCATCGGCCGCGCTGGCTAGTTTCCCGGTGGCGGAGAGGAAAGCCGCGGCCGGGGACGGGGAGATGGGGACCGTCGCTGGCGCGTAGTAGGTGGCGTCAAGCTCCTCACAGAGGCAGGCGAGTCACTGCGGACGTTCGGCCGGTGCCCGTGCTTCTGGGCAGTTGAATCCGAAGGCCAGTAGGCGTAAACGGGCTGTTGTCTTCGCCGTGCAAGCATCGCTGGTTGGTCAGAAAACGTCGTGCGTGGGCGACGTCGCGATGGGCAAAACCGGGCGATATGTCCGCGAACACCGCACTGGTAGCACACGGGGCGTTCCCGAGGCACATTGAATGCTGCGGTGTGGAGAGGATGCTCAGGGAACTGTTGCCACTCGGACACAAACAGAGGCGGTTGGCTGTCGTAGCTATAACTGCTGCGGGGCGCATAAGACGACTCGACGTAAGTAGCCGTTCGTGGCGAAGCCCTCAGCCGTGGACTTCGGGTGGAGTAACTGTGCTCGTCGAAACTCGCAGCATTGATGCTTGGGGATAGTGTATCACACTGCGGGTCTCCAGCTTGCAAGGGAACAGGGACAAGGCGACGCAGTTCCTCCCGTACAATCTGACGAATGGTGGAGGAAAGGTCGGCAGGTAGAGAATTTTGGCAGACATTGACGGTGGCCACAGTCGTGACGTTGGCCATACGTCCGAACTTCGATGTGATGCGACGAGTTTTAAGAGCCTCGAAAGTTCGGCAGTGGTTAATCACGTCGGCCACGCATTTTAGGCTCTCCTTGCCAATGAGGAAGTGGTAGACGTCTACGGTGATGCCCTTGAGTATATGGCCCACTTTGTCTTCTTCCGTCATGTGGGCATCCACCGACTTGCACAACTTCAGAATCTCTTCAATGTAGGTTCTGCATGTCTCACCGGTGACTTGAGTCCTCTGCGACAACGTCTGTTCGGCACGTTTCTTCTTCGTTGCTGGGTCTCCAAAGCATTTCTTAATTTCCTCCACAAACTGGTCCCAGGTTGTCAATGTGTCTTCATGGTTCTCAAACCATACCAGCGCCGTGAAATCGAGGAAGAGCCCCACGTGAGACAGCTGGCTAGCCGCATTCCAACCGTTAGATCGGCTCACCCGCTGATAGTGGCTTAGCCATTCGTCCACGTCATCGCCGGTTTTCCCTCTGAAGGTTCGCGGCTCCCTGTAGTGGTAGGGCGACGTCCTTGCGGCTGGTTGCTGGTTGTCTCCGTCCGAGCTCATTTCTTGAGGTAATGATGCCAAGCCCGTTAGTCGACGGCTGCGGCGAAGCTCATGTAGCGGTTCCGTCGTTAGGGGACGGTGACTCTCTGGTATCACTTGGTAGTAGCTAGCTTACCCAGCACCTTACACCACAATTGTGACGACGGAACGCGTTTATTTACAAGATGGGTAATGCAGAGGTGTAGCTCCGCGAAAGATCAACAGCGTCGCTCGCGAGCAAGTCGAGTCCCTTCCTCCTCTTCGTCGAATCGTCCCTAGCGCGTTTCAATATGATTAAGAAAGAAATTGTAGTTGAATATGTCATCCCTCTTTCATTATTATTGTTGCACTTGAATACGTAGGAGTACCACCAGTGTCCTTGGGTTTTGTTAAGGCGATGCGCACCCTCACCGCCTCTACCAGCCACCACTATTGTCTGCGGGGGTGGCTGAGAAGTGCGTGCTTTGACCGCCAGGGCAGCCATGGAAACTCCAGTGCTGCTTCCGTATATCTACCACTTACCACTGATGATGGGCGTCTCATGTGGAACTATCGTGTTTTCAGCATTACCAGCAAGATGCGCAATGAGCGCGTCTCTACCACGCGAGCTTTTATCCGTGGAGAGGGGGCAGGGTGGACCCTTACGCGTATGCTTGCTTTTGCTTATCTCGCAGTGGGGACAATTGTACGTTTTGGCTGGCCTTGGGCTTTCAGTGGAACAATTCTGTTGCAGTTACCTGGCGCACAAAGGTTACTGTAATTGTTGCACAGTCTTTGTTTGTGAAAAGTACTCAATTTTCAGACACAGCAAAGTAACAACTGAGACGCTTATTCGCGTTGATATTCACCTCTGAGCAGGTTTTGTGCGTCAATTGTGCGTGAGCAACGCGGGGCAGGTTTCGATCTGATTTCTACTCTGCGCGAGACCTTCCGATTTTGCGTTCATTGATCACGTTTATTGATTAATCTTTGTGGCAAAGCTCTGACTTCTTTATTTGATAATTGATAAGTGAGATTTAACGTTCCAAAGCCACCATATGATTATGAGAAGCGCTGTAGTGGAGGGCTCCGCAAATTTTCACCACCCGGGGTTCTTTATTGTGCACTCAATCTGAGCACACGGGCCTACAATTTTTGCGCCTCCATCGAAAATGCAGCTGCCGTAGCCGGGGTTTGAACCCACGACCTGCGGGTCAGCAGCCGAGTACCTTAGCCACCAGACCACCACGGCGGCGCGACTTTTCTTATTTCATCAAGCCTTCGGAAAGAACATGCGTCATACGATGAAAGCGAAAATACAGGTGAAGACGAATTTAGGAAATTGAATGTATTAGCAAGTAGGCAAACTTCGCGAGGCGCACCTAACGTGAAGCAATATGCTGGGTTGTCACCCGATGCATCAACCCGAGTTATCACGGTAGTGTTACCGCACAAAACGAAAATGGACCGAAAAGAACGACATGGACACCATGCCCTTGTTTTCCGTTCTCGGTCTTTTTGTGCAATAGTGAAAAAAAGAGTAAACGAACTACCAACAAGCCCAAGCATATGCGTCTTAGATACGGTCGATGCTTAGACCTAACAGGCGCCATCGCCGCACGTGGTAATTAGTAAACTAAAATTGATGTGCATCACGAGTGGACCCCGTTAAACACGGCTGCCAACAAAGGGCGCCGCAAAAATCTGTTTAATTTGTTCGCTGAACCTCAGTGGTGCAGGCTCACTCTGCTTTGTACTGCAAACAATCTAAGCAAACAAACAAACAAACAAAACTTGCCCACAATCACACTTCGCCACCATCCCCATGAAACGGTTCGGACAAATATTCTCGCTGGTGATTTGTCATCAACTAGTTTAAAACAAAATTGTTTGAAAGGTGTTATTCTCGTGCTCACGCAGTTAACAAAGTGCTGAACGGAACAACGTGAGAGCGGTACACACTATTTCACTTCAAGTGCTCCGCAATATGAATCCACAGGTCCAGTCTTCAGGATGGTGCACCTTCGCAATAATCAGCACTGACAGAACTCACAGGTCGAGCACAGAGCGGTGGCACATTTCAAACTAAACACCGACTAATAAACTCTACCGATCGAGAAGCCACGCGCACCACACGCACACACACAGGAGGGTTTTTCGCCAGCGCATGCAGTGCCATGTAAGACGATGCCGCTCCCTTTCCCGCACTCTGCGCCCGCAAGCGCAGAAATCCCAGGCAGCCAAGGTTGTCTAGGCGACGAGACTTCATGGTGTTGGTGCGCTCTCAGAATGGCTAGATGCGGTTTAACGCTAGCTCCAGCCCTCTACTGATAACGCGGGCGCTGCTTTTTTTGCGGCAGTAATTTGTTGCGTTATACTCATTCTTTAACAGTGCATCTGAATCTGAGTGAACAGTGTGACGATGCAGTACGGCCAGCACGAGCTACTAGTCAGAACGCGCATTTGTAATATTCTGGAGCAATATTTAGCGCACCTTCACCGAACTAATGTAGTGAAAACGGGTAAAAAAAGCTAATCTGATGCTTTTTGCTTAGCTCTATGGGTATTAAGGGACAGCACATTTAGGGTTTCAATCAGCACTTTCATTTCGGTAAAGACATTGCAACACTTCATGCATCGACTGTCACACTATTCGATGAGAATATATTGGCATGTGCGTACTGGTAGGAAGACGAAGACGACAGTACATCGCACGCTTTTATGCAGCAAGCAATAACAAGAAAAAAGAGGAACGCTCTGGCGCGCACTAAATAAAAATACTGATCTGCTGCTACTTTCTGAACCTGTTAATGAACCCTGCTTTTTAATCTGTATGTGAACGACTTGACAAACATCGATAACAATACAACATTTATTATTTATGCAGATGATACCAGCTTATTTTTTAAAGACTGCGATTTGCATAAACTAGTTGACAAAGCAAATAGTGTCTTGAAACTGCTGCACATTTGGAGCATAAGAAATTCGCTAATTATAAACACCTCAAAAACAAAATCTGTGCTCTTTCGTCCAATAAATAAGCCCGTAAACTGCGATTTATCATTAGTGATTGGCTCAGAATCTATAAGGATTGAACCGATAGTGAAAACTCTGGGAGTTTTTTTCCACGAAAACATGCTATGGAAGGATCAGGCTGAGTTTGTCCATGCTAAACTTTCTCGTACTGTAGGTATCTTATCGCGCTTACGTTTTCTCTTGCCACAAAAAATTAAACTCTTACTATATAATTCGCTATTTTTATCTACATTAAGCTATTGCTATCTAGTATGGGGCACCACATCGGAAAAGAACTTAGGCCGAATATATAGATTACAGAAAAAGGCTGTGCGCATAATTACAGGTGTTCCTCGCGATGAACATTCCAAACCCATTTTCGAAGCCCTTAATTTACAACCAATGCCTGAGATATACAATACAATTTTAATGAAGCGATATCGTACTTCCTTAAAGAATCACGACTCTTTTCTTACTGATTTAGCGCGTTTGACACCCTATACCTGCCCCTATAGCACACGAGCTACCGATGACTGGAAAATTCCTTACACACGTACTAACTATGGTCGCCAGATGATGAGCTACTTACTGCCACTAACCTTAAACAGTTTCTTACTATAAACCATTTATACTGCTCCGTTCTGTAAATGTTTTTCAACGTGTTAATAAAATGCAAATCGGCATGACCTTGAAGTACATGTTTTGATATTGTATAATAACTGATGATCTCATGCTGCTGTTGCTGTTGCTATGTTGTCAAATGGTGCGAAAGCCTTCGTCAAGCCTTAATGGCTTTTTGCTTTCGCCCCACAGCATCACTGTTGTGACTTTTGTAATGTCTCCTGTGATGTCGGAATAAACTGAATTGAATTGAAATTACTACTTCTGTCTTCACTGTCGACAATACATTTGTACTTAGCCTGCATTCCCTGGAACAAGACCGCAGCTGAAAATATTTCATCAATGTTCTTTTCTCATTAACTACAAAGTCAAGGATTTGACCCAAGCACGTGTGCTGGAAAAGCTACATAAATAAAAGAAGGGGATCCACAATAAAACGGAGAGAGAGAGAGAATGCGTTTCGCCTCCCCTGAGGAAAGCTTTGTTCGCAATTTAGTCAACAAGGCTCCTGTCATTTTGAGCAAGGCTGCGTCAAGGTTACCGAAATATCCTTATTCTGCATTTTTCTTTATGGTCGGTGTCCTCTTCCTAATTTCCATGACGCACTTTTAAGGACACATGAAGAGGAACATTCGCTACAGTAGTTAAATAAATCGTGCCTGCTAAAAATACATTACGTCAATGTTCGTTTTTAAGGGAACTGATGGCCTGCTGACGTGGTGCTTACAGCTAAAAAACTGTGCTGTTGCTTTTTTTGCAGGTGGCGGACGTTTTATCTCCAGCTTTAAAAGCTTGGATCTTATGGGGGACGGGGAGAAGGGGGGAGTGTTCTATGCGTGGCTACACCAGTGTGCGCAACATTACCTTGTTCAGGCAAATCAGTGCATTTTGCGAGTGTTGACTAATCACGCAAATGACACACATGAAAGAAACAGATACAGGAGAACTGACCCTTACTCTACTGAACAAGCGGTACTCCTATTGTATTTTCCGTCTTGTAGTTTGCGTGCTTTATCGATGAAAACTGCGTTTCGGTCACATTACTTCCTGCTTCGATTCATGACTAGACCCGCAAGCAGCTAGTAGTAAGAGCCTTGCTGATATCAAGATGGTTAATGTATACTAACAGTATAAGCAAAACTGCCCGAAAATGCCCGAAAAGCCTTGTAGGCACGTGTGCTCAGATTTGGGTGCACGTTAACTAACCCCAGGTGGTCGAAATTTCTGGAGCCCTCAAATACAGCGTATCCCATAATCGTATGGTGGTTTTTGTACGTTAAACCCCACATATCAGTCAATCATTTGTGACCTTGTTCATAACACCCCATATATAAGGTGTAAATGGGGTAAATGGGGTGTTTTGAGGGTGTTTTATTCACGAACATCTTAAATTTTAAAAATGGAGTGTTAAAATGGTGTTCATATATAGATGCTTTCAATGCGTACACCTGTTTTTCACCTTTAAGAGTGTAAAAGTTTTTAGAGTGTACGCTTCATCGAACCTCATGTGGTTATTGAGCAGACTTCCCCAATGTATCGTCGCGTGACACCGTTTGTCATACCAACAGACCACTGTTATCACAGCCCAGAGATCTTGCACGTTTCTCGCATGAACGTGACGTTATTTGTCACTTTTAATAGCAACCGCCAGGTTGGCCGCTTTTATATTAGTGCAAATTAGTGTGGGTGTTTGTTATGCGGGTGTTCTGTTCCATAAACTATCATCATCATCCATCTGTCTTATAGTCTTTATCTTCACCAGACGTCATGACCCTCATCATTGTCTGTGTGTACGTTCTGCGTCAGTCTGTCTTCTCAAAATAGTGCGCACATAAAAACACGGGACAGAAAAAAAGGCAGATTCCACGTACAGTGGGAATCAAAGATATGCGAAGCACGAAAGTGAAAGGTTAATAAGTCAATTTGAAAGTTTAGAACTTCTTTTCCCATGAGCGTTCCCACACACATGGCTGCTTCAACGGAAATGCAGGGACAAATGCAAGAAGAAGCGACAAAGAAAAACTGAGAGACCCTTAAGCTTCGCCTTTAAGAGTTTAACACGACAGCGAAATCAGGCCACCAGTGCGCCCTTCAACCGCTAAAAGCATACTTATGTTTTGTCACACACACACACACACACACACACACACACACACACACACACACACACACACGCGCACACGCACACGCACACGCACACGCACACGCACACGCACACGCACACGCACACGCACACGCACACACGCACACACGCACACGCACACGCACACACGCACACACGCACACACGCACACACGCACACACGCACACGCACACAGCGCGCGAGCGCGAATGGTACTTACTACAGGTTTTTGATCTAACGCAAGAGTCGCAAAGCCTCGAAGATTCACGCTACGCGTTCGCCATCTCGAAAGGCATGAAGAGTCTCATATTGCCTCACTGATGGCAGCAAATTATCTAGCGTTTGCTGTTTGCTTTATCAATGCCTCTGGGAAGGCATACGTTTTCCGCTAGGTGGACATAGTTGTCCATATTGACACGTGCGGTTCTTTTGGTTTACGAAGGAAGACGCTATCACTTTCTGTTAAGCGCAACGCAGGCCTCGTTTATCTTGTATGCAACTCTGGAACGCGTTACGACGCGTGTATAAAAAACTGACACGTGCGGTTCTCTTCGTTTGCGAAGGAAGACGCTATCACTTTCTGTTAAGCGCAACGCAGGCCGCGTTTATCTTGTATGCCACTTTGGAACGCGTTACGACGCGTGTATAAAAAGCCGGCGCAGTGCGCCACTGGGGGTCTTTTTTTTTTCCGTCGGCCGACGACTGTTCACGCCGCTGTTGCTGTGAGTTGTGTTTGGCCCTGTTTTGCTGGGCACAAGTTCGCCCAATAAACAGTTAGCCTGACACCGCCCTGACTCCTGCGTGCTTCCTCTCAAGTGCTGCGTGTATCACAACCTCGTGACATCTGGTGGAGGTGCTTCTCGGTCCATGTACCGTACGCCCCCGTCCAGCCGTGAGCCAAGCCCAAGCAGCCAAGAGGACGACGCCGACCCGGTCGTTCGAGTGAGCCGAAGACAACAAGGACTACCGCCCGAATACCTGCCGCTCCCCGACAAGGACAAGAAAACAAAGGCTGCTACGAAGCCGGCATCCACGATGACGGAAGCAAGGTCTTCGGCAACCGTGGTCGTCAACCAGCCCAAAGAGCCGCCTACCTTCCGCGGATCGACCTACGAAGACCCGGAAAGCTGGCTTGACATTTACGACCGCGTCGCAGCCCTCAATAAGTGGGACCCGGACGACAAGCTGCGTCATGTGTATTTTTACCTGGAAGACGCCGCAAGGACTTGGTTCGAGAACCGCGAGTCAACGCTTCGAACCTGGGACGACTTCCGCGTTGCTTTCCTGCGCACCTTTGCAAGCGTCGTGCGGAAGGAAAGAGCCGCATCACTGCTTGAAACTCGGGTGCAGCTCCCCAACGAAAACGTAACGATCTTCACGGAGGAGATAACGCGACTTTTCCGCCACGCCGACGCCGACATGTCTGAGGACAAGAGGGTTCGCCTGCTTATGCGAGGAGTGAAGCAGGAGCTCCTCGCCGGACTGATCAGAACCCCGCCAAAGACGGTACAAGAGTTCCTCTCCGAGGCTACCACCATCGAGAAGACTCTTGAAATGCTGACCAGCCAATACGATCGGCGCATGTCGCCAGACGTCGCAGATGTCCGAGGACTCTGCCCCGACGACCTGCGCGAGACCATACGCGCGATTGTTCGTGAAGAACTGCGCCGCATGTTGCCATCGTCTCAGCCCCAAGTCGCCTCTCTCGAAGACGTAGTCCGCGAGGAACTACAGCGCTCACTGAGCGTTCCTGAACGGCCACAGCCCCAACCGGAGGCGATGACCTACGCCGCTACTGCACGACGACATGTCACCGCTCCTCGCCAACACCAGGACCCAACGTCTCCGCAGTTTCGTCGCCAGCCACCGCCGCCACCCCCGACGCCTTCCCGCTCGCCAGTAATCCAGCGCTCGCCGAGGAAAACTGACGTTTGGCGCACCCCGAACCACCGCCCACTATGCTACCACTGCGGCGAAGCCGGGCACACCTACCGCTACTGCCAGTACCGTGAGATGGGACTGCGTGGCTTCGACGTGAACGCGCCGCGTCCACGCCCAGGTTAGCGACCTCGCGACATCGCCGACTACATCGCCGGATCGCAGTGGCAACAACGACGACCATCCCGTTCACCTTCGCCTGGCCGCTACGTCTCCCCGGATCGCCGCCAGTACACCGGCCCTAACCGGGGCCGATCCCCAAGCCCCTACCCGGGAAACTAAAGGCAGCAACCGATGGAGGTGCGGTTGCTGCACGACGCAATGCCGAAGATCCTCCTCCACCGCCGCCGCCGCTGCCGATGACGACGACCACGACACACGAACTTTCCCGACGTAGTCGCAGTACGCCGCCTGAGCAGAGTCTTTACGACAAAGCCTCGCCGCCGACGCGACATAGCAGCACCGGACCAAGCCGACGCAGCCGTGATCCGACGCCCCGACCTAACTGGAACGCCAGACGACGAACCACCGACCTCGACGTGATCATCGACGGCCACAGCGTCACCGCCCTAGTCGATACCCGCGCCGACTACTCTATCATCAGTGGTCTCTTCGCCGCTAAGCTCAAGAAGGTAAAGACTGCATGGGAAGGACCGGATATCCGAACAGCAGGGGGCCACCTTATAACACCGACTGGAACCTGCACGGCAAGAGTCACGATTCACAGCCAGACGTATTCTGTGAATTTTGTGGTCCTGCAGCAATGCTCGCGAGACGTCATTTTAGGCATGGATTTCCTGGACCAGCAAGGCGCAGTAATCGACCTAAGATCCAGGTCAATCACGCTGTCCACGGATAATGCAACGGCGTCAGACTGCAACGTCGCTCACAATGCCTTGAATGTGACAGAAGAGCAAGTAACCATCCCGCCACTGTCGAGCGTCATCATTTCCGTCGGCACTAGAGCGTCTACCAACTTACAAGGTGTCATCGGAGGCGACCAGCACCTGCTCCTAAACCGTCAGATGTGCGTCGCAAGAGGCATAGCCAAGCTTCATAACGGCGAAGCCAAGGTAATGGTGACGAACTTCAGCAACGAATATAGGCACTTAAATAGGGGCACGACGGTAGCACATCTAAGCGAATTTGTGGAAGCGAGCAATGCCTTCGCCCTCACTGATTCTCAGGGAGCCGCAACGTCGACACCAGTGTCCGCGCCCGCCTTCGACGTCAATCAAAGCCTTTCCAGGCAGCAACAAAAGGAGCTCAAAGCCTTACTCCACCAATACAAGGACTGCTTCTCGTCGTCGTCGAGGCTTCGTCAGACCCCTCTCGCGAAACATCGCGTCATAACCGACGAATATGCCCGTCCGCTCCATCAGAGCCCCTACCGAGTTTCTGCACGGGAACGCGAGGCCATCAAGCAACAAGTCGACGAAATGCTGCGTGACGACATCATTCAGCCGTCTACGAGTCCGTGGGCATCACCCGTGGTGTTGGTGAAGAAGAAGGACGGAACCCTACGTTTTTGCGTCGATTATCGTCGCCTGAACAACATCACGAAGAAACACGTGTATCCCCTCCCACGGATAGACGATGCTCTGGACAGACTCTACAACGCCAAGTATTTTTCGTCGATGGATCTCAAAACCGGCTACTGGCAAATCGAAGTAGACGAGAGAGACCGAGAGAAGACTGCCTTCATAACACCAGACGGCCTATTCGAGTTTAAGGTCATGCCCTTTGGTCTTTGCTCGGCGCCTGCGACGTTCCAACGGGTTATGGACACAGTACTCGCAGGCTTGAAGTGGCAGACTTGCCTCGTCTACTTGGACGACGTAGTCGTATTTTCTTCCAACTTCGACGAGCACCTCCGGCGCCTTGAAGCTGTTCTTCGGGTAATCAAAGCCTCGGGACTTACCCTGAAGCCAGAAAAGTGCCGCTTCGCCTACGAGGAACTATTGTTCCTTGGCCACGTTATCAGCAAGTCGGGAGTGCTCCCTGATCCACAGAAAACAGCTGCGATCGCCGACTTTCCTGCACCCACCGACAAGAAAGCAGTGCGCCGATTTCTTGGCCTCTGCGCTTATTACAGGCGCTTCGTGAAGAACTTTTCGCGGATCGCCGAGCCACTGACGTACCTCACGAAGGCCGACGTCGACTTCAAACGGGAAACGCCGCAAGTCGAGGCATTTCAAGAATTAAAGCGACGCCTGCAAACGCCGCCAATACTGGCGCACTTCGACGAAGAAGCTGACACCGAAATTCACACGAACGCAAGCAGCACAGGGCTCGGCGCCGTGATCGTGCAGAGGACCGACGGACTTGAAAGGGTCATCAGTTACGCTAGCCGGTCACTTTCGAAGGCAGAAGCCAATTATTCCACGACAGAAAAGGAATGCCTTGCCATCATCTGGGCTACATCAAAGTTCCGCCCCTACCTGTACGGCAGGCCTTTCAAAGTCGTGAGTGACCACCACGCCTTGTGTTGGCTAGCTAACTTGAAGGATCCATCAGGGCGCCTCGCACGGTGGAGTCTCAGACTACAAGAATTTGACATCACCGTCGTCTACAAGAGCGGACGAAAGCACTCCGACGCCGACTGCTTGTCTCGCGCCCCTGTCGATCCGCCGCCCCAGGATGACCAGGACGACGACTCTTTCCTGGGACCCATAAGTACCGACGACTACGCGGAACGCCCACGAGCTGACCCGGAGCTCAAGATCCTCATGGACTACCTGCAAGGCAAGACCGCCGACGTGCCGAAAGTATTCCGCCGAGGACTGGCTTCGTTTTTCCTGCGAAACAACGTCCTCCTGAAGAAAAACTTCCCGCCGCTCCGCGCCGACCACCTCCTCGTGGTACCTTCAGCGTTACGTCCAGAGGTTCTGGAAGCATTACACGACGACCCGACAGCCGGACATCTTGGTGTTTCCCGCACACTGTCACGAATACAAGAGAAGTTCTATTGGCCTCGCCTCGCTGCCGACGTCGCCCACTACGTAAAAACATGCAGAGACTGTCAGCGACGCAAGACGCCGACAACTAGGCCAGCTGGACTTCTGCAACCCGTCGAACCACCTCAACGGCCATTCCAACAAATCGGCATGGACTTACTGGGGCCGTTCCCGACGTCAACTTCTGGCAACAAATGGATTGTCGTAGCGACTGACTACCTCACCCGCTATGCCGAAACAAGGGCCTTGCCCAAGGGCACTGCCGCCGAGGTCGCCATGTTCTTCATTGAGAACATCGTCCTCTGCCACGGAGCCCCCGAGGTCCTCATCACCGACAGAGGTACGGCCTTTACGGCTGACCTAACGCTAGCGATCTTGAGGTACAGTCAGACAAGCCACCGCCAAACCACCGCGTACCACCCACAGACGAATGGCCTCACCGAGCGTCTAAATAAGACCATCGCCGACATGCTGGCCATGTACGTGGACGTCGAGAACAAGACGTGGGACGCCATACTCCCGTATGTAACCTTCGCGTACAACACGGCCGTGCAGGAAACGACGCAGTTTGCTCCATACAAGCTCGTCTACGGACGGAGCCTAACAACGACGCTTGACGCCATGCTACCGGTCGGCACCGACGAAGAAGACCTCGGCGTCGCCAGCTTCCTGGATCGCGCTGAAGAAGCTCGACAGCTAGCCCGCCTGCGTATCAAGAGCCAACAGACGGTCGACAGGCGCCACTACAACCTTCGACGACACCACACCGAATACCAACCAGGTGACCTTGTCTGGGTCTGGACGCCGATACGACGACGGGGGTTGTCTGAGAAGCTCCTGCGACGCTACTTTGGACCCTACAAAGTAGTCCGACGTCGTGGTGAACTGGACTATGAGGTCGTGCCCGATGGCTTAACGTCATCCCAACGACGCCGTGCACGACCCGAAGTCGTACACGTGGTGCGACTTAAACCTTATTACGCGCGCTGATTAGCTGTGACGCATTGTTAATGTAATTTATTGCATGTACTCTCTCTTATGTTCTGTCTTTAGCATCGGGACGATGCTTTTTTCATAGGGGGGTAGTGACACGTGCGGTTTTTTTGGTTTACGAAGGAAGACGCTATCACTTTCTGTTAAGCGCAACGCAGGCCGCGTTTATCTTGTATGCCACTCTGGAACGCGTTATGACGCGTGTATAAAAGACTGACACGTGCGGTTCTTTTGGTTTACGAAGGAAGACGCTATCACTTTCTGTTAAGCGCAACGCAGGCCTCGTTTATCTTGTATGCCACTCTGGAACGCGTTACGACGCGTGTATAAAAAACTGACACGTGCGGTTCTTTTTGTTTGCGAAGGAAGACGCTATCACTTTCTATTAAGCGCAACGCAGGCCGCGTTTATCTTGTATGCCACTTTGGAACGCGTTACGACGCGTGTATAAAAAGCCGGCGCAGTGCGCCACTGGGGGTCTTTTTTTTTCGTCGGCCGACGACTGTTCACGCCGCTGTTGCTGTGAGTTGTGTTTGGCCCTGTTTTGCTGGGCACAAGTTCGCCCAATAAACAGTTCGCCTGACACCGCCTTGACTCCTGCGTGCTTCCTCTCAAGTGCTGCGTGTATCACAACCTCGTGACAATATTTAGAGCTGTTTGACAGTCCCTGTGTGCTTTGAGTGACGATGGCTGCACTATCCCGGCCTTTTTCGACTTGGTTTCATGACCTGCCGAATGCGCTTACAAATCGCTGAATGGGCTCATTTTAGTCATGACACACGTCGAACAAAATGCGTTAGGAGATTTTCCGCTACATGGCATTTATGTAGTGTTGTTTTTGCCGAATCAGCTGCAAGTAACATTGTAGCTTTGTGCAATAAAGAAAAAAAAACATTGTAGCTTTGTGGTAGGACACCTGCTTGCCACGCGAATGGCCTGGGTTCAATCCTCGATGGGACCGAAAATGTTATTCTTCATTTCATTTGCTTCTTTCTCGACTTTTTGCTCATGGACAACTGCTCGCTCACAACCAAGGGTGCCAACGTGGACGGCGGCAAATCTGTGGCACAAGCTCGCATACGCTATTGCTTTTAAATCAGCACATTGTTACTAGGGGGTAGCAAATTCTGCTGTACATCACTTCCTTGTCATGATTATCTTGTTTACGCCCGGCATATTTTTTGTAGTCCATTCATGTCATGTATAACATACTTGGTATATGTGAAGCTAGCAAAGCGGCCACGAGCGCACAATGAGTGTAGCATGTAGTCATGATTTACATGACACGCTTGGCATGATTATTATGTTTGGACGTGCCATTTACCTTCATCGCCGATTCGAGTCATTTAATAGCAAACTCGGTATATGTGAAGCTAGCGAAACGACCGCGAGCGCATCATGAGCGTGGTATGTAGTCATGTTATTACATAAAACGCATGTAATGGTTAGCATGTGTCATCCACTCACGTCATGTAACACCAATTTTGGTATATGTAAAGCTAGCGAAACAGCCGCGAGTGCATCACGAGCATGATATGTAGTCATATTCTTTAATGACACGCATGTCATGATTTACACATGAGGGCCAGTCACTTGTGTTCGCCATGCAGTCATGCCATACATACCAGTTTTGTGATATGTGTTTTGAACGAAACCACCGTAAGAACAGCAAGATCATGACGTGCAAATTATGACATTCATGCCATATATGTCACGATTTTTATGTTATGACTAGTCAGTTATGCTTATCATAGAGTCATGTCATGCCGTATTGAATTTGGTATATTCCGTTATCCGAATGGCCAGGAGAGCTAAAAGTCATAGGCGGCTAGATAGATAGATAGATAGACAGACAGACAGACAGATAGATAGATAGATAGATAGATAGATAGATAGATAGATAGATAGATAGATAGAGAGATAGATAGATAGATACATTAACTGTCCGAAGGTCGGTAAGAAATGCTTCGCACTTAAAATCATTAAGCCACGCGCTTGTTCTGGTTCTTTTCTGTCTCGTGTTCTTATGTGCGTTCTGTTTTATCAAGATTAATTAGTAATCAACCCACCCAAACCCTCTTCCTTTTCAGTCTACCTGTTCACTACCGAGTCCTTGGGCCACATAAACGCCATCTAAATGGAGCCGTCATAATAACAGTTACTTGGCAGTCACTAAATTTATGTATTGGGCTCCTATGACATGCCACAAACAGCAATTATTGGGCGGAGTTTTTTACCCATAGTGTAAAGTCCTCTCTTTCAAGACCACTTTAAAAATCACATGCAATCTGTATTCTTTCCTATATAACTTCTGTGTCTGTCGGATAGAAAGAAATGCACAGCATAATACGTACCGCATATAATGCGGTTCTAGGACTGCCTAAGTATGCACACACTGACAAATGCTTAACTTGGGCATTTATATTGTCACGTGCTTGTCAAAAAAAAGACAATGGCAGCTGTGCATGTGCCATGAAGTACAATAAAATGGACGAAAAAGAAGAACTCTCTTGCGCGTTCTGTTAAAAGAACCGACCTGCTTCTGGTGTCTCAATCTTTGCGGCAAGACCTCTGTTTTGACGTCGTGACAATGGTGGAGGTGCTGGAGCCTACAACCGGAAGCAGGACAGTTTTGCTCGGACTCGTTGACCCAGTCAAGAGACCCAGCCCCTCGTCACGACTCCGGTGCACCGACTCAGTCGGCGCCTACTAGGCCTAAGTCTAGAGTCCGCACCTGTTCCGCCTCTTTCCAGCACGGCAGCTCCTACGACATCCACGGTTATCCCGCCATCGCAAACCACTCTTCCCGCGCAGGTGACTCTTGAACATACTTGCGTTCCTGAAGTTGTCCCTGGGGAAGAGTACGAGGCTGCAGAGGACTGGTTCAAACAGTTCGAATGGGTGGCTGTATCCAACCACTGGAGCGAACAGCACAAACTTGGCCGCGCATATTTCGCCCTGGAAGATAGCGCTCGCACGTGGTATGAGAACCGCAAGGCTACATTCCAATCTTGGGAAGATTTCCGTCGAAAGCTCCTCACTACATTTTTGAACTCGGACCGATGGAATCGCGCACAGCAAGTGATCGAGGCCCGCGTGCAAAAACCCAGTGAAACAGCCGCCACGTACGCAGAGGGTATGAACCGTCTGTTTCAACGAGCTGACCCTGAGATACCCGAGGCGAAGAAGGTGCGTCACCTAATGCAGGGTGTTCAAGAACAAGCGCTTGTGGGCCTCGTACGAAATCTATCTCCAACAGTAGATGAATTCATAAGAGAAGCGACTTTCATCGAGCGCGCACTGACAAGGACGCCGACACTTTGACCGCCTGCAGAACCACACGGCAGTAAGCGCTGCAGCTCAGAACAGTGCCGTATGCGGAAGTTCCCTGCGACAAATGATTAGGGAAATATTGCGTGAGCAACTTCGGACCCTCTGCGTACCCCTGCCTCACGGCCAGTTGCATCTGTTGCCGAAATAGTCTGCCAGGAGTTGAGGCAAGCCATTACACCACCCGCGCCAAGTCCTGAGCCACATCTAGCGAGCTACGCAGATGTGGTCTGTCGCCCTCCACCGACATTTGTGGCGACGCCCTTCCAGCCATGACCCGCTGCCTACCTTAGTGGCAACGGGATTCTACGAGACGACCACCAATTCGCTGAACTGACTTATGGCGGATGGCCAATCGTCGACCTATTTGCTTCCGCTGCGGAGAACCCTGTCACATTGCCCGCTATGGCCGTCATGGCGATTCAGGGTTCGGGAACGTTTCTCGTTCCGCTTCTTTCCGCTCCGAAGACCGTCATGCCTACGATGCCAATCAGCTATCGCCTGGCCAAGCAACCCCACCGTGTCAATGGTGATCTCCATCACCTGCGCGTCACCATGACTTCCCTCAGAGCTGCACGGGCGTCACCAGAGGCCGTTCGCATAGCCCGCGCCGGGGAAACTAACTGATGCGACCTCGGAGGGCAAGGTTGCCAATCGTCGAGACACTGAAAAGTTCCCCCTATCATCGCAAGAAAGTATGACGACAACGACGATTACTAATGCCGATGAAGTTGTACGTGCCGATCTGAGCGTTCTCATTGACGAACATGACGTTACAGCCCTGGTCGATACTGGCGAGGACTTCTCAATATTAAGACAAGAGTTTGCCGACCACCTTAGAAAGGTCAAGACACCGTGGACAGGGCCGCACATAAGGAGTGCTGGTGGCCAGCTGATGACTCCCATGGGTAAATGCACCCCTCGACTTCGCATCGGGGATTCTAGCTTCGTGGCCACTTTCGTCCTGTTTGCCACACTGTTGTAAGAAGTTAATTTTTGGCATAAATTTTCTTCAAGATCATGGCGCCGTTATCAACATCTCTCAACGTATGGTGACGTTTTCCGCACATCCGTATGCCGACAACAGCAGCGAAGAACCACGCAGCCATTTGCGAATAACCGACGATGTGACACTCCTACCGAGATCCTGCTGCCTTGTGTCGGTGTCCAGTGGGTTTCCTTGCTATAATGATGTGATAGCGCAGCACATAGTCACTTTTTTGTTCATGCAAGGCATTTACATCACGAGGGGCGTCCTGGCGCTTACTGGTGGACAGGCAGAAGTGCTCCTCACAAACTTCAGCAACGAGCGCCGTCAAATCCAGAAGGGTACCGCAATTGCCTACTACGATGATGTAGGCCAAGCCGGAGATTATTTTTCCTTGCAACCAGATGACGCAGCTGTACCCGCCTCGACTACTTTGTCGGTGGACATCTGCTCTACGCTACCGCCTTCTGATAGGAAGCGCCTGCTTGAACTTATACACCAATTCTAAGACTGCTTTTCGCGTACGTCAAAGGTCCAGCAAACACCATTGACCAAGCACCGCATCATTACAGAAGACAACACGCGAACGATTCGGCAGAACCCCTACCATGTGGCTCCGAAAAAGCGCGAGGAGATTAGGAAGCAAGTACACAAGATGCTCGTGGGTGACGCCATACAACCTCGGAAAAGTCCTTGGGCGTCCCCGGTGGTTTTGGTGAAGAAAAAAGACGGCAGCTTGCGTTACTGTATTGATTATCGCAAGTTGAACCAAGCCACGAAGAAAGACGTCTATCAACTGCCCCGCATATACGATTCATTCGATCGGCTGCGTCATGCGTGCTATTTCTCTTCAATAGACCTCCGAGGCGGCTACTGGAAGATAGAAGTTGTCGAGAGAGATCGTAAAAAAACAGCCTTCATGACGCCCGATGGCCTATACAAAGTTAGGGTTCTTCCTTTTGGTTTGTGCTCGGCGCCAGCCACTTTTCAGCGTCTCATGGACACCGTATTATCAGGTCTGAAGTAGCAAACTTGCTTGGTCTATCTGGATGATGATATTGTATTCTCAGCAACATTCGAGGAACACATGAGCTGTTTATTCACCGTCCTCCAAGCCATACGTTCGGCCGGCCTTATTATAAAACCGGAAAAATGTCATTTTGGTTTTAATGAACTCAGCTTTCTAGGCCACGTCGTCAGTCACGAGGGTGTTCGACCTGACCCGGCTAAATTAGACGCCGTAGCGCGATTTCCTGCATCACGCGACAAAAAGGCCGTGAGACGCTTCTTAGGCTCATAGGTGCGCCTATTACCGGCAATTTATCGAGGACGTTTCATCTATTTCGGTGCCATTGACACGGCTCACACGTGAGGACGTCCCCTTTTTTTGGGGTGAACAACAGCAAATGGAATTCATTGAACTACGACAACGCCTGCAAACACCTCCAGTCCTGGCGCACTGCGACCAGGAAGCCCCTACAGCACTTCACACTGACGCCAGCAATGTAGGTCTGGGTGCCATTCTGGTGCAGTGGCAAGACGGCTGTGAAAGAGTAATAGCCTACGCCAGCAGAACTCTCTCTCGCACGGAGGAGAACTACTCGACTACCGAGAAGGAGTGTCTCGCAGTGGTGTGGGCGGTCATCAAATTTCGTCTATATGTGTATTGCCGCTCCTTCAAGGTTGTTAGCGACCATCACTCTGCGCTGGCTCACCAACTTTAAAGATCCATCTGGCCGTTTGGCGCGCTGGACCCTAAGGCTTCAAGAGTTCTACATGATCATCGTCTATAGATCTGGGAAGCGGCACACCGACGCCGACTGTCTGTCACGGTCACCAGTTGAGACAGTCACTCGTGATGACGAAAACATCGACGCGGCATTCGTGGGAGTTGTCAACACCGCCACTATTGCACGGGAGCAGCGCAGTGACCCCGAGCTGTTAACACTAATTGAATATTTAGAAGGACGACGTAAGGACTTGCCGGGGTTATTTGCCAGAGGACTGTCATCTTTTTGCTTGCGAAACGATGTCCTCTTTAAAAACTTTAAACCAACCGGCAACCCACACTTGCTCGTCGTGCCTGCCTGTCTTCAAAAAGAAATTAGGGAAGGGTTCCATGATGAAGCAACTTCTGTTCATCTAGGCTACACCCTAACTTGTGCCGACTATGATGCAAGTACTACTGGCCAAATTTACCCGCTGCTGTTAACCAACACGTGAGAACTTGCACCGACTACTAAAAACGCAAAGCACTTCCCAGCAAGCCAGCCGGTCTTTTACATCCAGTCGCAGCACCAGCGAAGCCGTTCACCCAGATTAGAATGAATTTCCTGGGTCCCTTTTTAACTTCCACAACAGAGAACAGATGGATAATCTAGGACACCGATTACCTCTCCTGTTATGCGGAGACTAAAGCTATGCAGCGCGGCACAGCAGCAGAAGCCGCTCAGTTCTTCATGGAAAACATTGTCCTTCAGCATGGCGCTCCGACAGCAGTGATCACAGACACAGGACCTGCCTTCACCGCAGAGCTTTTGGTGTCGGTTCTTAGACTCAGCAGTACAGCTTAACGGAGAACAACTGCATACCATCCGCAGACAAACGGACGAACGGAGTGCCTCAATAGGACCCTCACAGACATGATCAGCATGTACGTTGACACGGAACATAAAAACTGGGATCAGATATTGCCGTACGTGACCATTGCTTATAATACCACTCGACAAGAAACCACCGGAATGACGCCATTCAGTCTGATCTATGGTCGCGAAGTCACGACAATGTTGGACGCCATATTGCCGCATGAGTGTGACAGCATCCACGTAGACGCCGAAGAGTTCACTCAGCGCGCCGAGGAAGCCAGACAGCTCGCGCGTGTGGGCATCAAGATGCACAGCGGTACGACCCCCGACACAACTTTATTAGCTACACACCAGGCGACATGGTCTGGGTCAGGATTTCGATACGACGACGTGGACTGTCGGAAAGACTGCTAAGACGGTACTTTGGCCCATACAGCGTCACGCGACGCTTGAACGACGTGAACTACGAAGTTGTTTACGACACTGACTGTAGTTCTATGCGCCAAAAGTATTTACCCAAAGTTGTGAACGTCGTGCGTATTAAACCGTATTTATCAAGTTGGCGCGACCACTTCATACCCCTGGTAGAGCGCCTAAGTTGCGCATCGGGACGATGCTTCTTCCGGAGGAAGGCAAATTTCACGTGCTTGTCAAAAAGAAAGACAATGGCAGTTGTGCATGTGCCATGAATTACAATGAAATGGATGAAAAAAAACCCTCTTGCTCGTTCTGTTAAAAAAACTGACCTGTTTCTCGCAGAATTCTTGGCTATTATATTGGCTCTTCGAAAACTAAATTATCAGCAATCAAAAGCTATTATTATTTCGGATTATTTGTCTGTATGTACACATCTAACGTCCGCAAAGCAGTCTCCTCTTCTCAGGATATTTTGGTCTCTCGTACCGCATAGCCTATCAGAAGTTCAGTTTATTTGGGTCCCCGGGCATGCTGGAATTGTACTAAATGAAATTGC
This sequence comes from Rhipicephalus microplus, assembly GCF_043290135.1. Lineage (NCBI taxonomy): Eukaryota > Metazoa > Arthropoda > Arachnida > Ixodida > Ixodidae > Rhipicephalus > Rhipicephalus microplus. The sequence continues at coordinate 270,178,983 of NC_134702.1, read as the reverse complement.
TGATTCGCTCGCTTCGGCATCTTTGAATTTCCCGGTGGTGCTAGTAGCCCCACAGTTTCCTTTTATTACTGCCGAACAATTCAAACGCGTATTTTTAAAAATCAACGAAACGTCTCTCCTACAATCAGAAGAATTTCGGCACTTGCAATTCACATGGAACACCGCAAAATGCCTTTCCTGTCAATGTGAGGTGACCCTCACAAGCTTTTGCTGTAGAGGTCCTCGGTGAAATTTTTATCTCAACAAATCAGGATTTTCATTAACTAACCTATGTGCAGTTTGCAATGAACCGGAAACCACAGATCACTTTCTTCTCACATGCCGCCGCTTAGCCTCACTGCGACGAATAATTCTTGAAAGACCGATTGGTATGCTCGGATTGCCAGTCAAAACATCCACCCTATTATCGTTTAGAGCCAGTCAGTTACGTGTGGGCCGCAGTGCTAATCTGTCAGCGCTACATAAATTCATTCAGGCAACCGGAAGGATACGCTGCTAGTGGTACTGCCAGATATATCCAATTCTTTGTCCCCCTTCCTCATTCTTGTTAATTTGTTTTATATATTCTGGTTTATCGCATTCTTCTGCACTTTTTCACGTTTTTTAAAGGTACATTGTTATTGTTCCTATCGAATTTCTCTTTCTTTTTCTAGCAAGCGTTGTATATATATATATATATATATATATATATATATATATATATATATATATATATATATTATGAGGCACAGTGTGGCCAATCCCTCATGTGGGTATGAGCCAAGATATCCTAGGCGACAAGACAAGAAAGACAAGACCTGCTTCTGGTGTCCTAATCACTGCGGCAAGACCTCTGTTTTGACGTCGTGAGCCTCATTAAGTCCTTAAACAGTGATATCACTATTTAAGAACTTACTGAGGCTCACGAAATCGGACAACAGGCCCGTTGAATTTTCGAAGAAGCAGTGGAACCCTTACGACACAACGTCGTGTTTAATATCCACAAATAATCGGCAGCAAGAATATCTTGCAGTATAGTATTAGGCGTCTTTAAAGAAGCGAGTTCCAAAAAAAAGATGTTGGAAGGGGAACATGAAGTGTGGGCGCTAAGATGTTAGCGATAGAGAGACTTAACTAAAAGCCACCGTGGTTGTATTCAAATGTGTTTTCGACATCTCCTTGGCCTTTTTTGGCTGGCTGTCTTTAATATATTTTCCACACCTCACCCAGAAGAAGCTGGAAGCAACATCCTTCAACGCAACTTGAAAGACTTCTTCACAGTACTGTGCTGGGTTGTCTTGATGGCGAAAGCCAGCACTTGTCTACTATGACAAGAATATAATGTCATGCTCTTGGCAACATAATCCTGCACCAGACATCGCGTTGCCATCCACCATGAACTTCGGTGGTGATTTGAAGGGTACCGACGTGCAGGCCCAATATCATGAGGTACATTCTTTTTTCCACCCGAAACTTGATACGCTAGCCTCATACGGTAGTGTTACTTCCAGTGAGAATCGTTCTTGGTGGACTGTGGCGAAGTTGATGTGTCATAGGAGCTGCGATCTTGATGATAAGGGATTTTCTTTCCAACGAATGAGTGTGCTTGTCCTACCAGAGTAAGACAGAGTATTCTTGAAGCTGTTAGTGATGCAGTGCACTTCGTGTCCATTTTTACCAAAAATTTGCAAGTTCGCGACCGCATTTGTAGAGCATCGAATGTAATGCTTGGTGCTCCAGCGTACATATAAGACTGCAGGTGAACTGAGTCTAGGTTCTTGCATTTATTTCCTCAGCAACTTCCTAGAGTTGACTCGCTTGTTTCAAATTGCTGTCGAATCACTCCGGTGTTCGCCAACATTGACATTGCCGTGTTATATTCAATAAATCATTCAACAAAACTGTTGATTCTTAGGCACAGTGTCGTCGACATAGAAACTCTGCTTGGAAGTTCGGACAACTGTTGGCTGTTCTGCACTTACGATGTTCAAGTTGCAGTGTATTATCACTTGGATAAAAGGGAATGTCGTCGATACAAACTGTATGCGTGTGGCTCACCATTCGAGCATATTGTCAATCATCTGCCTGCACGTTTGGAACAGTTCTGAGTGCACCGTGAGATGGTGCTAATTATTCATCGGCTTATTGCCTGATGTTTTCTTGAATATAGCTAAACATGGGCACAGCAAGATGCAACCCTGAGAAAACCCGCAAGTGCTGCTGGTGAGTCACCAAACAGACAACACTTGAGGTAGTATAAGTTGGTTGCTTTGGGTTATTGTTGAGATAATTAGGAAGTTGAATTTGATCTACTGAGTGCCCCACTGTGGAGGACTAGTGGCTAAGGTACTCGGATGCTGACCCACAGGTTGCGAGATCGAATCCCAGCCGTGGCGGCTGCACTTTTGATGGAGGCAGAAATGTAGGTCCGTGTGCTCAGAATTGGGTACACGTTAAAGAACCCCCGCTGGTCACAATTTCTGGAGCCCTATACTACGGCGTCTCTCATAATCATATGGTGGTTTTGGAACGGTTAACCCCACATATCAATCGAGTCTATCTCTCCTGAGCCTTCCACGATGTGATACCTCCTCTGAATGCTGGTATCTGCAGCTGCTGCAATTGGTGCGCCATTAATCTTGTGGGAGCCTAGTTTTTCAAGGTCGTTTCTTTTGTGGTTTCAGCACAGCGAGTTCGAGCGTGGTTGGTTTGATTCCGTTCCAATAGGAATATTCTGCAGCGTGTTTCGGCCAGCATGTTGACAGCTTCATGGTGAAAAACCACCTTAGCTGCACACATCTCTCTAATTCATTGTGTCGGGATACACTGCTCATATTGCTCTTTCTTGTGGGAAAGCTCAAGGTTACTCGAAGAGAGTCATTGTTGTGTATACAGCTGCGAGCTTCATGACAACGACATCAATGAATTGAAGCAGATTCATGCTTTCTGAATTATTTTTGTGTTCTGTGTACGTCGTGAAGATCGATTGCCTATTAGTCGCTCTATCTTGAGGAAGCCTCTGCTGGCCGACCTTGACGTACCAACCCGGTATTCACATCCACGATTCCTCGATTCTTCACCGCCCGTGACGCTAAGCGAGAACAGAGTCCGTTTTGCCATGCGTGAAGGAAAGGCTCATCCGCAAGCGGGTTTTTGGTACCAAACTGTAGTCTCTCACGCGTCCGTTGCAAAGGAAAAAACTAAGTAAAACAATTTTTAAACATGGCAACGATGACTGCTACCTGAGCTTCTTTATGCTAAGTAATGTGCTAGTGTCTAAGTTAGAGAAGGTGCTCTGCCAAATGTCACAACCTTACCTTGGGAGCACTCGAGTGGAATGAATTTTAGACAGATGGGAGGCGGGCGTGGCAAAAAGCACACTTTATACAAAGGACGAAAAACACAATACACAAAACTCGCGTTAAAGCACTTAATAACACTAAATACTATAAATCTCTTAATAACAATTCGCATATATGGGTAAACACAAACTGGCTGTAGCTCAGTTCCAATTTATTACTAGCCCTAGCCGCTAGCCCTAAGCCAGTATGGTTTCAACAGCACAATCTTCTAACAATTTGTCGCGTTGCGAGTTATTGTCTCTTGTTGTGTCCCCGTTTCGTCAAGTCCTCCATCGTTGACGGGCTGCCCTACTTCACAGTCCCCGTCGGTTGTTCTCGCCACACGACCTGCTTGTGCTCGTCGCCGGTTTGCCGGTCCTCGTCATGCTTTCTGGCCCCGCTAAAACCGTCAGCATCGTCTTGACAGTGGTGTGGGCCGCATACGTTCCAGATCGAAACGGAGGAGCTGTAGTCTACCTAGAAACTGCTGTGACAGGTTGCGGCAAATGCATGTAGCCTCACTCTTTTTTTTTATATTGACGGCCACTCCCCGAGCCTCTTCGCCGACAGCCTCAGAACCGGGTAATATTACTACTTCCGTGGCGGTAGCGACGCTAAACTTCCATCTTCCCAGTCCAAAGCTCCAGTGCACAGTGCCAACTCATCCTCTCTGAGTTTTCGTCTCGGCTCAGGTCGGGTGCCACGAGCTTTTCTCCGACCAATCTATTGCGTCTACGTGGCTGGTGCGCGTGCGCCGGGTGACTCTTCTCTCCTCGTGCACCATTCCATGCTTCTGAGTTCGGCACGCGCGTGCCTCTCTCTTGCTTTTCACATTGGGCCCCTTTGAACGAGTTCTTTTTTCTAAAAAAACTGCTCTTGTCCTCCTCCATGATGCATTCTTCTGTTTTCTTGCTGTGCACCTCACTTGACCTCACTCGTGCACAGGCTGGTATGTCACCTTTTATTGTTGCACACGTGTTGCACCACCGCAGTACCACACGGTTCACCAATGCATTGCACCAGCACTTCACAAATAAACATTCTGTTTTCCTATGGTTCATTATCTCTACACTATTTGGCAACGTTATGCAGACACTTCACCATCGCCACGCTTCCGCGTTCGCCAAGTTCTTAGTGCCTCTCCTTTACTCATCGCAGTCACTTCCAATGTTCTACACGTTCCCACTATTCACGCTTATAAGTGCCCAAAATTAAATGAGAAGCAGTTTGGTATCCGTACCTTTCCCAGGTATTGGAAATAAAAGAGCTGAAAAAAAGGTTTAGATGGTTTATTTGCCACCACCGGCGGTTCGCTGTTGGTTTGATTGGAGCGACACCTGAAGGCCCGGACGGGAAGCGCGCAACATTCCCCTGACTTGGCTACCACTCTGGGCTGTATAGGGGACGTCACCTTCGTGCTTCGGTGTGGTGGCGCAACCTAGTTTTGCGTAGACAAAGTTTTGCATAGACATCTTAAGTAAGAGGTCCTCATCTCTGCTAAACGCTAGATGTTGTTGGTCCCCTAGGCGTCCTCATCCCCCCTCTCCCCCAAAAAAGACATAGGGCAAAATACAGTAATATGTTCAGAATGCGGGATGGGTTTGAAAATCAAAGAGAGTGCGGATGTGAATGCAGAGGAAGCTTACACCAAGCGCACACATTTTGAGGTCAAGAAAAAAATAGTGAAAATGATGGTTACCCAGAGCGAACAGATGATGGGAAATGCCAAGCTGGACACTGTGTTGGCGACAGAACGACAAAAAATGTGGACGAATAAATAAAGGATTAGCTGCGACGAGGGGGCACTAGCGAAGGTGAACAAAAGAGCAGCCGGTTGCACGAGCGGTAGGGCATCGGCACTCAGAAGGATGGAGAAGAAAGGGAAAACGATTTCGAGAAAAACAGGTTAAACTGATTTAATTGTCACAAGATCCAGCTTCCGCAGAGTAGTTGTAGGGGTGGGAGGGGACAAAGCAGCCGGCGGTACAAGCGCAAGTAACCTCCATGTGTGGGACACTCTCGCAGAAAAGTCGGAGCACCTAATAATTGCTGGAAACTCGAATTTAAATCGATGCACTGAAGCAATCAAAAAGAATGCATAGGAGAAAAGAGGGTTTCAATAGAGACGTTCCCAGGACATAAGATGGACTCTGTGATGAAGCAAGTGAGCGCGAAACTCAGAACTAAAGCTAATGAAAGAAACCTCGTGATAAATGCGGGTGGTCTAAACGATGTTTTGAATGAAGAATCGGCAGGACTAGGCATCACATTGGCGAAAGGGGTCGATGACATGCGCGCTATTTCCCCTCAGGTAGAGGTAATGTGGCTAATACTGTGGCTTCACCACAGTATTAACAACACCGGAAGTACTGGTGCGTGACGGCAACTTGCGAGAAGTGGTTGTCACCGCAAACAAGGAGATATGGCAGATGAGTCGGAATAAATGATTCGAGGTAGTCGAAATGAACAAAGAGTTGCATATGTGAGGTGGTTTTCAACGAGACAGAATTCGCTTTGATAAGAGGATTGGTCATGAGGCGGGTTGGGGGCTTGCGGGATGCGCAGAAACTTTTTTGGGAGGCACGTGGGCTCTTCGGGGTCCAGATAGCTAGTAACGAGGAAAACAACCAGAGGGGCGCTTTGACAGGTGGCATAGACATATACAACTCGAAAGTAGCACCACCATCTAAGACACTTAGATCCGCGGGAGAAATCTACGTAGGCATGAGGGCCAAGCAAATTCAGACGGAGGGTTTACTAACATGCAGGGTGGCAGGAATAGGCTTAAGTGGGAAGAGATAGAAGAGCAGCTAAGGGAGAAGAGGCCGATGGTATATGGTTTTGTAGAAACACATGTTAGGGAGATGCAACTACTACCTAGCATATTGAATACGCATGAAAATATTGTAATAGAATAGAAAGCAGCATAAAGGAGGGTAAATTGAGGCATTTTTCTAAAAAAGTACAGACTGGCAAATGGTCAAGCAGGAGGGCAGGGCACATTTATGGCTAAAAGGGAAAGTGGCTAGGAAGATGACACTCCTGCGTTTTACATACTTGTGGGCAGGAGTAAAAGCCAGAGAGGAAAGCCAAGAAATAGTGCAGTGCATAGAGAATTACATTGATGAATTAGAAGAGGAGTAGGAGGTAAATATATTGGGAGATGTAAATGCGCACATAGAAGATATAGATATCCATACTGACCGAACAGGCAGAATTCTTATGAATATGCGGGGAAGGCATTGCTTAATCATTTGCAACAGTACCGGGAAGTGCGATGGGCATAAAACATGGCTGATGGGAAAGCTGCACTCGATGATATATTCCGCAATGATGTCACATTGAATGTATGATCTGCGCGAAAGAGACTTAATGACTAAGGGTAACAGTAATGCAGCTGTAACTAAAAATAGGGCACTGTGGAACTACAATAGGTGAGAAGGATCTGGAAAGGTGTGATGGCCCCGGGTTTGACGTTCGCCAATGTAGTCTTGTGCATGAGTTTAGAGTTTCAAGCAAGACTGGATATCTGGATAATAATCAACATGGCAAAGGTAGACTTCCTTTGGGAGCACACGGGAACACCCCAAATAGGAGGGGTACAGGGTGACATTGGATAAACATTGTTTGAGTGCAGGGAAGCTAGCAGCAAGATAGAATTTGGGGAACGGTTGAGAAGAATGGGGGATAAACATTCGGCTAGTAACGTTCTCAGGTTTTTGTATATAAAGAATGTTGATACTAAATGAAGAATCTGGATACGTGTTAAGGTGTATTGAAAATTTTTTTGAAGTAACTTAGATCTTGTACCATAATGTGTTGCATATTTACCTGTTAGTTTGTGCCTCCTGTATTGTTGCTTTTTTTGTCATATTCTCATACTGTACCACCCCCCCGCCTGCCTGGGCTATTCTTAGCCTGCAGTATTTTCTAAATGAATAAATAAATAAATAAATAAATACGTAAATGAATAAATAAATAAATAAATAATTAAGAAAGCGAGCTCCAAAATAGTCAACAAGAGTGGCGATGTGGGCTTGTTGGTGATGCATTTGAAAGAAATTTATGTAGCGCAATTGATGTAGCGCATGAGAAAGAAATTCCTGGCTTAAAAGCGGCTTGGAGGTCGAAAATAAACATGTTGTTGCTAGTTGCGCTCTGTCCTCTCAGTCTATTCTTTCCTGTGTCCGTTTTTTCACCTCGCGCTACATAAATTTCTTCCAAAATTGTCAAGCAAGTATTTAGACAATAGCTAAATACCAAGCCAAAAGGAAACATCGTTTAAGAAGAAGGTGAAGGAAACAGAGAGGGACACGTAGAAGACTGGAATGCTTACGAAATCGTCACTGGACACCTACTGAACTTTCAAACAGGAAATTGCAAAATAAAAGATCTACAATAATTATCAGGGCAGTCTTCTGCTGTTCGAGGCTACAGCGGGCGTATTGTGAACTAAGACGGACTGAGCCAAATAATAAGGCACAGATACGTTATGCAGTGTGTGCGGAGAGGGGGAGGAAACGAACGGCTGAACATTTTATAAAGTTCTGTAAAAGGCTCCACCCTATAGTCCAAGACAGTGATGTAGAATTTTTCAAATAATTGGGGTTTAGGAATACAGAAAACAAGATAGACTCTAAAAGTGTAAAATAACCAGTAGGAGGCTAACTGATTGGTGGCTACAATCAATGCACGAGTGAAATTCAATCCTTCAATACATAATGACAGTGCTTAACTCTATGGCGAGGTGGCGTGAGCCGCTGCCCGATGTAAAAGGCACAGCCGGATACATCCATCTTAAGGAGCCTCGGTACGGCGGGCATGTTTGGACGTGCTGTCAGTGTTGGTGGCAAGGATGTACGCAGTATAATAGCTGTTGCTGCTGGATATTCGTTTCTTTGTGCGATTCGGCAATGGCAAGTGACCTCGGCGTTCAGCTAGTGTTATGTGTGCTGAACAGGCTCGTGCATAGTTCGAATCGACGACGAAGTGCCAGGAAAGTGTTGTGTGCTACGGTGTGACCGCAATTACGAGACAGACCCTAAGGTGGACGTTTTCTTGTTCCCTTAAGCCGACGAAGCAAGGCAAGCCTTAATACGTGCTATGAACTCCACGGTAGAAAATATCAAAGCTTTAGGTTTTCTCATGCAGGTTGCTGGTATCGTTGCGTAGCGAGCGTTGTAGTTTGCTTGGCGCGTTTAGGCGTAACGCACAACAAAGTACTGAAGGTACAGTTGCTGTCACGAGATAGCCGTACTGGTGCTCGGATATGCTTCTTCTCTTTAGGTGTGTGAGCGTCACTTTAGAGCCGAAGACATCGTTCGGGAAACAAGCTTTATTGTCCAAGCCACCGGCCGCACATTGACCGCACCACTCTCACGTTTGAGGCTACGAACTGAGGCAGTACTGATGGTATCTCCTAATTATGCAAGCTACCTTTCTATAAAAAAGCTGTAGAAGAGAGCGAATGCGCTTAGAGGCCACTTCTCTTGTGATATTGCTCGTCGAGTGAGTTCTCACTGCCAAAAAAGAGGACGAAGAAGATAAGCTTTGCGATTTGAAAGTTGTCGCAAACTACGTTCGGGGCAAGAAGCTGACATTTTGGCATGTCATCAAATGCAATGACCACGTTATTTCGGCTCACATTTGTGACGATGACGCTCCTTGAACTAAGCACTTTGTTGTCGTAAACACCGACCTAACTATTACCAGTAAACGCCGCAAAACAGCAGTGAAGCGGCTCGGGTCCAAGTTTGTTGTCCAATTCGCGATCGACAGCAAGCGACGGCTGCTGGAGTTGCTGAAAGGAGTCCAAGGGTTCGACAATGCTCAAAGGAGAAGCTCTGCAAATTGAACCACAAACATCTTCGAGACTGTCGCTTCTCTTTTGGGCAAACTATACACAGTGCAAGAAAGCGATAACACCCCACCATTCAACTTCTCGCTGAGCAAGTGCAGTTATTGTCAACAAAGAAGAACGACGGCACTACTCGGTAGAATTTATGGTGTACTGCTGCATACTATTTGTTATATCGCTTCAGGCGTACAAGTACATGAGCAGTCACGGGAGCAACGTCATGCCACACTTAAGAAACATTTGGCTAATATATTCGTCTTTCAGAGTGAACCCCAACTACATCAAGGCAATACATTCCTCCGCTTTATGGCCAAGAAAATATTCGGGCTGAATGAGAAGTAACACTAAATGACTTTGATGGTGAACAAAATTCTCCTAAAGTCATTTTTTACTATAAGGAAGGCCACATCGCTGCTGTCGCGTTGAACAACGCAGAAACAGCAAAGATCGCATTTTTTGTTATGGTACGCAGCCACATGTGCAAGTTTAAGGAGGTAGCACACATTGTTCCCGTTCGAAGATGTACTGAAAAATTTCTGCACAACATTTAAGCAGGTGTCATTCGCTGCTTAGAAAAAATTAAATACAAAGTGATGTGAGTAGTGTGCGAGAACGCCGTGAATCGAAGCGCAATGATGCCATGTAAGTACTATGTGAGCAAGGCGCCTTAAGTCAAGCTGTTACAGGTCATGGTTCTTCGTCATTGACGCAGTGAATTTATTGAAGTGCGTGCGCAACAACTGCTCAAAGCAAAATGACCAGTGTGTCTGGTTCCCTCAGTTGGAGCCAAGCAGGGCGGGGCAGCGGCGCATGCAGTATGCGTATTTCAAGACAGTGAAAGACGCATATAATTTAGAAAGTGAGCAGTTACTCCGGTACAGCTACACTTTTTCCAGGAAAGCTGCTTCCCCTACAGACATTGAGAAACAGAATGTTAAACCTGCTTTGAAGGTATTCAGCGAGTTCGGACCGAATGCGCTTCAAGTTATCGGAGCCAAGTGCAACCTGAAGCACTACTGTGGTGGTTCTTGGGCCCTCAGACGCAGAAACCCAAGACAAGGACAAGAGAATCATCTATTGACTTCACACACAAACAATCACAACACTGTGGCTATCTGTACAACACACTGGCTCCGTAATTCAGTCATACAGTCCTTATGTCTACGCGCCCGCGAGTAACCCACGCGTCCTCACTACTCGGAAGTCTAATTCCGTCGGTGCCACTCACGCTCCCGCTGAAGACGATGGCGTCGACGACGCAACCTCGCCACGGGAAGGTTGCCAAGTGCACGGGAGCTCACGAGCAGACCATCAGCTGCTCGTGCTGGACCAGGCGGCCCCATGCTGCGGCTGACGCAACACCGAGGTCGCACCTTCAATTGGCGGTTGTGCCGGACCGGCTCCGACGTGGCACCGTGGCCGCGATCTCGATGACTGGTTGTGCCGGACCCGAGTCTGGACAGGATCAGCCACTTGCCCTGGCCCGCACGCTCGGCCGCCACAGGAACAGCATGTCAGGCCCGGCCCGGAACCGCCACTCACCTCAGGAACATGCCACGCTTGTCCCGGTTGGGTTGGTGACGCCCGCTCATTGGTTCGGTCCCCTGAGGCCCAACGCCTAGCGCTCTTGCTAGCTGGCCGCGTTCTTCCTCTGCCCGTCGCTGTTCCGAAGCTCACGCGCTCACGTTCGTCTGACCCCGTGCACACTTTCGTCTTCGTCGGTTATTTTCCGCTGTCGGTTTCACTTCCAGTTTCGATTTTGGTTGTGAGAAGCACTCTCACCACACTCCCCCCAACTTCCAGTACGTTGTACACACGTAACACACAGTTCCCGAATATGACAAATGTTCCGCACACTTTAAATGTCACAGTTTAGATGAAAAAAAAACCAATTGCACTATGATGACAACATGATAAAAAAATTGTGTACAACGGCAATAAGTCACTGCTCGGTAAAAGCCGCACGACTCATATAGTCGGCACCAACGTTGTTCACACCACGAATGTGTTCCACGTGAAAGTCATATTCCATAAGAAGGAGACTCCACTGCAGGACTCGATTATTTAGGTGCCTAGCTGACTGAATATAAGTCAATGGCTGGTGGTCACATTGCAACGTGAACGGCTTGGCATAGAGAAAAATGTGGTATTTGCGAACAGCCCAGACTACCGCAAGGCCTTCTCTTTCAATTGTGGAGTAGGCTGCTTCGCGGGGTAGTAATGTACGGCTCGCGTAGGAAACTGGGTGCAGACGGTCTTGGTGTTCCTGGAGCAATACTGCTCCTAAGCTCCGCGAAGACGCATCCGTGCGCAGAACAAATGGCTTATGCAAGTCGGGTGACTTCAGCACAGGCCGCGTGGACAATAGATTCTGCACTTGTCGAAACGCTCTCTCATGTTCTTCACCCCATAATAACTTATTGGGGTGGCCTTTCTTTGTAAGTTCTGTGAGCGGAAATGTCAACTCAGCGTAATTGGGCAAAAAGTCGCGGTAATAACCTGATAGGCCGAGAAAGGCTTTCAATTCCTTCTTGGTGCTTTGCACGCTCTCCAATGAGTCTCCACCGCTGCTCGCCTCGTTCTCGCGTCCATTACGGGCCCCGGCCTTTGCCACGAAGGGGCACTCCCCCTGTCCTGGGAGTCCTCCTGGCTCCTGTTGCCACTTCCGCCGCTACCTCCCCGTACTCCTTCTTCGAGATTTTTTCCCGGAGCTGTTCCGTCCTGCCATTTCCAGGTTGCTCTGAAAACGGCCACCACCAGAGCCGTTTTGTACTACTGCTTCCATGATGCTCCGCGAGCGGCCACGTCGTCTACGACAATAGCGGCCACGGAACCGCCGTGGAGGGCGCCGGGGTGGGGGTTCGTTGAAGACCTCTTCTTCGACGTACGCTGACCGTGGCTCATCGACAATGAAACGCTGCGGTGGCGGCGGTGGTGGTGGTGGGGCTCGCGGAGGTGCTCGTGGCACTCCTCTGAAACGCTGGTTGTATCGCCAAGGGTAGGGCCTTCCCACGCCGTCCATGATCCACCGTCTAGGAGCCGGGTCGCTCTGGTCCTGGTGCGGTGGCAGTGATCGCGATGAGTCTCGGTTTCCTGCTTCCTCCCTTCGATCTTCCCCTCGGCCTCGCCTTGACGCCGGCCCGCGCCTTCGTTGATTGCAACGTGGAATCCAGCGGGGTCGGAACGGGCGCCTGTCGGCCGCGTACGGGCTACCCTGAACAGGCTCACCACCGGGTCTGGTCACATTGGCTGCCTCGCAGCCCTTATCGCCGACCACGACGTCAAACTCGACAGTCTCACCTTTGCCAACGCTGCGCAGCAGCTTATGCGGGTTGTTGAGCGTGATGACCGTCTGGTAGACGAAGATGTCCTCGTGAGTGTCGTTGCGGTTGATGAAGCCATAGCCGTTCTTGACATTAAACCACTTCACCGTTCCCAGGACCCTCTCGGCGACGATAGGCTTCTTCCTGCCACTGAAACGACTCTCTTCGCCCATTGCCAAGTTGGCGGTGATCTTCGGAAGGGGCCACTTTTTCATGGCTTCATGCGGTGACTCATACGCTTCCTCCGCATTCGATCTTGGTTGGGTTGCGTGCAAATTGCCAGATACATCCTGCTCACCATTGACAGCATTCCCTTTGCTAGAGTCTGTGCATGGTGCACGCCTTGTTTCCACGTGGCCATGGTCATGCTGTGGTGCTGACTCATTCCTAGGTAACGTATCCGGCAATGCCGCGCCCTTGATGTTGCCCAAAATTACGTCGTATAATGGGTCGGTCATACACTTAACGAGTACTTCCCCAGTAAACAATGTACATTGCAAAAGGACTTTTGCCTCTGGGAGGTATCGCACCGTACGGTCCAGTAAGTACACTGGGCTCGTCGTTCCCGTGAACTTCTGTTTCGGAACCAAGGATTGCCGCACGACGACCGTGTTGCAGCCGGTGTCTCGAAGCACATGCACTGGTCTGTCCTCTAGGAACCCCTCCACAACAGGCATGTCAGCGACTCCAACGTTCGCGGATCGTCGACTTGATGTGGCATTGACGATGGGTATTGTTCCGCCGTCTTGGAGAACAATGTAGCCACTCTTCTGGTGTTCAGGTGTCAAGTCTTCGCGTTTTTCCGATAGCATACATGATGCCTGGTCTTTGCCAAATTTTCTACCGGGGCATCTGTCACTGTTGTGTCCACTTTGTTTGCATAATTCGCATCGGCTGAAGGTAGTCCCTTTCGTGCGGGACCAGCAGTCGGCTGCGCGATGGCCTGCCTTGTCACAAAGGAAACAGTGACTTGCAGGCTTCTCCGTCTTCTTCGCGGACTCCGGCTTGGACACCGAAGGTCACGGATCCTTGGGAATCCGTTCTCTTCCTAAGTTTGTGAGCGCCTGTGCTTCCATGAAGTTATCGGCAGTCTCGCAAAGCGAACTCAGGGTTTTGCAACTTCTCTTCTTGAGAAAGATCCTGAGTGCCGGAGAACAACCCTTCATGAATTGCTCACTTATCATCAGATCTCGCAGGCTAGCAAAGCTTGTCTCCGTTTTTCCCACTTCAAGCCAACGGTCAAAGTAGCCGGAAAGTCTTGCAGCATACTGCAGACCAGTCTCGTTTTCTTCGGGCTTCGCTTTACGAACTTTTTCGCGGTAGCCTTCCGCAGTATAGCGGAACCTCTGAAGAAGCGCCGCTTTCAGCTGATCATAATTCAGCACAGCTGTTGGATCTAACCGGCCTATGACTGTTAGCGCTTCTCCTGTCATGCATAGGCTAAGCGAAAGAGCCCATTTTTCAGGCGGCCACCCTTGACACGTGGCGACCCGTTCAAATCGCTGCAGGTACGCGTCGAGGTCGTCCCGAGCCTCATTGAAGGTCGGAATCAGTTTGTGAGGACTGCAGACCTCTGTTATTCCTCTGGCGCTCATGCTGGATCCTCCTTGTTCGTCAGCCACCATTGGCAGTACCCTGCTTGTGCTCTCCTGAAGTCGAAGCTTCAGTTCGATGATCTTCAGCTCTTGTTCCTGCACCTTCTGCTGCTGCTCTAACAGGTTCTGCTGCCTCTCAGCGTTTTCTTTCGCGATCTCGCGCTCCCTAGCACGCTCATCTCGAGCTTCAACGCACTCTCGCTCAACCCACTCTCTGAGCTCCTCGTTCTCCAACCCTAGCTGTCGGCCAAGTGCAATAAATTTCTCCCTGTCCATGACAAAGGCTGCGTCTGAGTGATGGCTTTAGATTTTAATAAGCCATCCTGGAATCTTCTGATCCTGGCAGGCTCGCCAATTGTGCTGGTTCTTGGGCCCTCAGACGCAGAAACCCAAGACAAGGACAAGAGAATCATCTATTGACTTTACACACAAACAATCACAACACTGTGGCTATCTGTACAACACACTGGCTCCGTAATTCAGTCATGCAGTCCTTATGTCTACGCGCCCGCGAGTAACCGACGCGTCCTCACTACTCGGAAGTCTAATTCCGTCGTTGCCACTCACGCTCCCGCTGAAGACGATGGCGTCGACGACGCAACCTCGCCACGGGAAGGTTGCCAAGTGCATGGGAGCTCACGAGCAGACCATCAGCTGCTCGTGCTGGACCAGGCGGCTCCACGCTGCGGCCGACGCAACACCGAGGTCGCACCTTCAATTGGCGGTTGTGCCGGACCGGCTCCGACGTGGCACTGTGGCCACGATCTCGGTGACTGGTTGTGCCGGACCCGAGTCTGGACAGGATCAGCCGCTTGCCCTGGCCCGCACGCTCGTCCGCCACAGGAACAGCATGACAGGCCCGGCCCGGAACCGCCACTCGCTTCAGGAACATGCCACGCTCGTCCCGGTTGGGTTGGTGACGCCCGCTCGTTGGGTCGGTCCCCTGAGGCCCAACGCCTAGCACTCTTACTAGCTGGCCGCGTTCTTCCTCTGCCCGTCGCTGTTCCGAAGCTCACGCGCTCACGTTCGTCTGACCCCGTGTACACTTTCGTCTTCGTCGGTTATTTTCCGCTGTCGGTTTCACTTCCAGTTTCGGTTTTGGTTGTGAGAAGCACTCTTACCACAACTACGAAGAGACCGCCAGTTTAATTGGCGTACTAGTGTGATGGTAGAAAGTTTAACGCCCGTCTATTGTTCTCCATTTGACCTGAAGGTTTCCTTTTTCAACAACTGTTTAGACTGGTTGGAGGAGTGGAACAAAAGGAGAGCGGATGCCTGTAAGTTTTCTGATAATACACACGGGGCTCTTATTCAGACGACTCGGGCGTTCATTGAAATCTGTGCATATTGCTTTGAGAAGCTCAAGATGCCGTTTGTGATTCTAGGGGAAGTTCCAAACAGACCCTCTAAAAGACTGTTTTGGTTGTTACTGATGACTCGCTGGCTCGCAGTATGATTTGTCTGTAAGACAGATTTACGAGGGCGAGAACAAGCTGCGACTGCAACGCACACTACCACAAATCAGCATGGCGCTCGCATTCGATAACGACCAAAATCAAAATTGGGAAGAGCTCTAAACGTCGGCAGCAGTGCTGAGTGGAAAGTCCAACATTCTTGTGATGGAGGAGGATCTATAAAAACTGATGGATGTCACTCCTGTGGCTACCTATGTTGCTGGCTACTCGGTGCACATTGCTGTGAAAAGCTAAAAATGTGAAAATGCAGAGAGCTCCTCACAATTGACAAGACTGTTGCAGTTACTCCCGGAAATCACATGTACAGTCTTGTCAATGAAATGGACAGCTGAGGGTTGGTTTACCCAGCAATTCTAGCTGTGAATGTGGCGGCTCATAATTACGTTGTTGTAGAAGAGCTTTCCAAATGTTCTGAATTTCTAAATGTTCAGAATAAACGTCAAGTGGCCACGGAACTAACACTGCAACTGCTCAGCGACGAGAAGCCTTCAGTTTTTGACGTCCGTGAAAAGGGCCCTGCAAGTGTCCTCAAATATATATGTTTTGATGCAGCACGAAAATTCTGCTGAAGAACTTTTGCCGGCGATGAAACAACTAAGTGTCGGACCCGGACAACAATACTAAGAAGCGCAAGCTGTAAACTATAAACGCCTATGGGTGTATATATGCTTGGTATCTTTTGTGTTTTCCTTCCTAATTTTATTTAGTATGTTACATGTGTGTGTAGTCGCAAGAAATGTCAGCCAAGTGCACAACTAATGCCCTTCGGTGCCCTTAGAGTGTCTGAATAAATAATCTAAGAACCTATGTTGAAGCGTTTTCCTGCTTTCGTCGGCCCCATGCTGACAACGCCACAGAGGTGCCCCCCCCCCGGTCTTCAGTATCAGTGGTGTTTTACAATGTGTCGTCGCACAACGCAAAAACTGCGAGAGGGATGCCCCTCTTTCCTCCAGCTTTGGCTGTGCGGCACGTCTGAAAACATGGACAATTTAGAACGAACGTGTATAAGCCAGCAGCAGTAGCTGGTGGTCATGTGGTGTTAGTTTACCGCCTGTGTGCGAAGGCTTGTCCTTAAGATACAATACAGGTGATAAGGTGCGTGTTTTTCCGCCAGTGGGCGAAAACACGTCCTGCAGTAGCAGTGCGTGTGTGGGCGATGTGTTACTGGTGAAAAAGCTTAGTTATTGAAGTGCGGTCAGTTGACGACCCGAGATAAATTTGCTGCGCTTGTGCTGTTTGCCTCTTCTTTGCTGTGTGTGTGTGTGTCCCCACCGCGTTCCCAGTTCACTGAACGACTACGAATTACCGACTAGGCCACCTTAATCGGTTAATGAACGAGATGGCATTGTACTGCGTGTTTTTGTCGTGCCTATTGTTTTACGTGTATTGGTGTACTTTGTGAGTGCTGTCGTATTGTATTTCATAACTGCCGCGTGTGTATGTTTGTTGGATGTTTTTTAAGCCTTGTTTGAGGACATATTTTTGTTTTGTTATCAACTCTCGGCTCGGCCTCGTTCTTTGGGTCTTAACTGGAGTTCGCTAGCGCACCAAAAGGATCAACACTAAATTGTCCGTGCTTTTACGGTGCATTTAGAGGCGCCGACACGTCAGCACTGAAAATCAGCCCGGTGATTGCGTCCCAATTAACGGGACTTGTGACCACCTGATCGCCCGGAGACTTGTGATGTCACTAATTTCTGATCGCCGACACATCACATCATCAACAGGGGCCACGCCACCTTTCAGGTGACGTCATACAGTCCTGTTTACATATATTTCCAGCAGGCGAACTGCTCTTTCAGTGTGCAAAGCGGAAGCAGGACTGCAACCATGCTTAACAGGCATGTGTTTATATTTGTGAAGGTTGCTTACTTCACAAATGTTAAATGTTTCTTGCAGTAATGACATACGTTTCTTGCTGCTGTTTTGCCCAAATACTTTAGGAAGTGTTGATTGGAAATATTTGCTGTTTTTTTTTCAATTTACTTGTTCTTTGTGGGGACATTGAACAAAATTCTGAGCCTAACCCCTCGCTTAACACAAAATTAGCTCGAGAACTAATGATGAACCCTTGCTCAGCGTTCTTGTAGGCAATGAAAAAAATTATGCGCCATATGAACGAACTTAGCGCACCAAAAGCTTCCCTGAGTATTCCGCTAGAGCAATGCAGGCCCCGCCGTGGTGGTCTAGTGGCTATGTACTCGGCTGCTGACCCGCAGGGCGCGGGTTCGAATCACGGCTGCGGCGGCTGCATTTCCGATGGAGGCGGAAATGTTGTAGGCCCGTGTGCTCGGACTTGGGTGCACGTTAAAGAACCCCAGGTGGTCTAAACTTCCGGAGCCCTTCACTACGGCGTCTCTCATAATCATATAGTGGTTTTGGGACGTTAAACCCTACATATCAATCATCCGCTAGAGCAATGCAAAACATGGCTAGATTCGCTCGAGTCGTCCTATAGGGGCTCATCAGCTACTCGTGAGAAGGTTATGGCCATAGAAACTTTAGTGCAATAATAAGAAAGGCATGTTGATTTGATTGATATTTGGGGTTTGACTTCCAAAAACCACAATATGATTATGAGAGATGCCTTAGTGGAGCGCTCCGCAAATTTTGACCTCAGAGCACACGGGCCTACAAAATTTTCACCTCCTCCGATAGTGCAGCTGCCACTGCCCGGATTCCATCTCGTGACCTGTGGGTCAGCAGCCGAGTACCTTGGCCCCTAGACCACGGCAGCGTGGCGAAAAAAAAAGGATGTTGTTAAATTCACAGACAATGTTAACAAACTCGAAAACCTCAACAGGCGCGACAATATCATCAGTTATGAGCTCGAAGAGCTACAGGATGAAACTGGAGCTTTTTAGAACTTGACCCAAACTCTACGATTATTTTTAAGAATATTTATTAAAGCGAAAAGGTTTTAAACTTGACAAACTGTTTTAGGCTGACAGGTTCTAACCAGTCTGTTACAGAAGTTTTCTCTGAAAAAGTACGTGCCATAGGAAAAAAAAATGTGGGACAGCACTGGAGGTAACGAGCCCGCATGGAATGCGTGAGGCTACGTCTCGATAAAGCATCACTGGAAGGAAAGCTGTACACGTGGAATCACGAAAATGATGAGATAATAATCGTTAAAAAGCGCGCTCTTTCGTGACATGGAAAGCATTCTTCTCCACTGAAACAATTGATTGTTAACGACAGAAGTAATGTAAATAAGGCTGCAGATTTAGAATACATGACTTCTGTTCGCAATCCAGACGCGATAGCACTTACAGAAACCTGCCTTCACGATGGCTTATATGGCAGCGAGTTTGACCCCCCCGATTTTGAATTGCACCGTCTAGATTGCAACAAAAGGGGCGATGGCGTTGTGCTATTGTTCGAGAAACAACTAAACGTTATGTGCAATAATCGTCCATCAAAGTAGACAGTTCATTCGGCAAGATTTACTGTGATATATATTGTGTGATGAGTGGTGTCCTTTACAAACCACCAATTTCTCATCTAGAAATACTAGAACACTTAAAAACTACCTACAAAACAATACAAGCAGCAATACCAAGATTGTCCAATGTGCAGATTTCAATCTTCCGTGAAGTGATTGGTCGCTTTTCAGCTGGTAACAGTTATGTCGCTAATAACGCAGAACTAATCGACATATTGCCACATTGAATATGCAGCGCCAAGAGAACAGCGAAGAACACGCACAGCGATAGAAGAAGATGAGGTTCTCTTCGGATCAGTTTGCAAGTTTTCTGGTACAATTAAAGTGAGTTTCCTGGATTCGACTGCTGCTGTTTCTGCATTGTGACACTGGTGGAGGTGCTGGGTACGTGTTCGGAACGCCTGACGACAGCCCCGCATCAGGCCAAGAAAGACTTCCGCGCATCGACACCCCCGTTCACCGCAGCAGCCGGCGCCTGTTAGGCCTCAGCCCGGAGTTCGGTCCATTGCCGGAGAGCGGGACTGTGCCAGAAAGCATGACGGTGCCTGGAAGCTTCGGCCCCAACATGTCCAGCCCAAGCACGACACAGGTGAGCGTTTTGAACCCTCGACTTCCGGTTGACTTCCGCGGAAACACATATGAGGATGCACATGACGGGCTCGAGGAATTCGAGCACACAGCGAATGTTAACGGTTGGAACACCACACAGAAATTGGGCTACGTTTATTTTCCGCTTCAAGACGGAGCCCGAACATGGTTTACGAATCACGTGTGGTCGTCTTGGGACGAGTTCTGGCACAAGTTCCTCGACACGTTCGCGAGCACTGAAAGACGAGAAATAACACAGCGTTTCCTCGAGTCACGGATTCAGACACCAAATGAATTCGTTACGATGTTTGTTGAGGACATAGCGCATATTTCGTCGAGCAGATCCTAATATGTCCGAAGCCAAAAAGGTTAGCCACCTCATGCGGGGCATTAAGGAGCAGCTGTTCGCTGGTCTCGTACGAAACCCGCCTACAAGTGTGGATGAATTCTCCAAGGAGGCGACATCTATCGAACCCGCACTGCATCTACGTTATCGCCAGTATGACCGCCCTACCCACAGTGCACCGATCAGCGTGGCAGCCACTACCACAGCAACAACACCCGACGAAGGTTCTTGGCGCCAACTAATACGAGAAATCGTATAAGAAGAGATCAAGAAACTCGTCGCCAAACCGAATGACTGCGCGATCGCCTCAGTAACGGAAGTTGTACGACAGGAGATCAAGCAAGCGCTCTCGCTTCCTGAGCCGAACACGAGCACTCCCAGGGCAAGCTATGCAGACGTAGTCCGCCGACAGCCAGCGAACGTGCCGACACCACATCAGTACCACCAGCAACATCCGCAGACAGCACCTTGGTACTACAAAGAAACTTCGATGCCGAGGCGGCCACCACTTCGCATAACTGACATCTGGCGTACCCCTGATCATAGGCCCCTGTGCTTTCATTGGGGGAAGCAGGCCACATCGTTCGGTATTGCCCGTATCGCGCCGCAGGGTACCAAGGGTTTCCTTCTACGGTTCCTCGGCGCCATTTCAACGGAACACCTG
This sequence comes from Rhipicephalus microplus, assembly GCF_043290135.1. NCBI lineage: Eukaryota > Metazoa > Arthropoda > Arachnida > Ixodida > Ixodidae > Rhipicephalus > Rhipicephalus microplus. The sequence goes on along the minus strand of NC_134702.1, from coordinate 270,158,370 downwards.
ACGTCGACACGAGTGTCATGACCCCGCGGGATGTTCCTCCTGGGTTTCGGTCACGCTCACCCTTTCCTGGGCGTTATTCTCTATCCTCTAGACGGAGCACCACTGACATGCCAAGAGGGAGATCTCCTAGTCCACGCCGGGGAAACTAAAAGCAGCGACCTCAGGGGGGAAGGTTGCGAATCGTCGAAGTGCTGAAAATCCCCCATTACTGCCGAGCGAAGAGAGACACATTTTCAATGAATCGACGAAAGATGGGGTTGTTACTGCCGAGGTTGCAATTACGATTGACGGACATGACATCATGGCATTGGTCGACACTGGCGTGGACTTCTCAATAATGAGTGAGAGTCTGGCAGACACGCTCAGGAAGGTTAGAATGGAATGGACAGGACCGCAGATTAGAGGAGCTGGAGGGCAGCTACTCACACCTACCGGAAAGTGCACCGCAAGAGTGAAGATAGGGGATGCATCCTTCGTCGCAACTTTTGTTATCCTTTCTGAATGGTGCAAACAGGCAATCATGGGGATGGATTTCTTGCGTGAACATGGTGCCATCATCAATATTCTGGACGGTGTACTGACCTTTTCAGCGGATCACAGCGCAGCGCTACACCGAAAATCCCTTCGAGTCATTGACGATGTGACCGTACCTCCGTTATCATGCCGCCTTGTTTCAGTCACGTGCAGCGAGCAGAATACTGGAGAAGGAATCGCTGAACAAGTATTGACGCTCCTACTCTCTCGCGGTGTTGCAATTGCCAGAAGTATTGTCAATGTTGTGTGCGGTGAAGCAGAGGTTCTGTTGACGAATTTTACCAACGAGCGACGACACATTACACAAGGCACTACAGTTGCCTACTTCGACGAGATCACCGAAATCCGCGAGTGCTGTGTAGTACAACAGGACGAGCCGCAAACCACGTCAGCCCCACCACCTATTGACGTAAGCTCGGATTTGTCACCAGCGCAGAGACAGCGTCTAGTAGATCTTCTTCACCACTTCAATGACTGTTTTTTATCGACCTCGAGGGTCAGTCAAACGCCACTGACGAAGCATCGGATAATAATGGAAAAGACGGCAAGGCCAATATGACAGAACCCATACCGCGTAGCACCGAAAGAGCGTGAAGCAATCCAGGAACCAGTGAAGAAAATGCTCGATGTTGACGTTATCTAGCCGTCAAGAAGTCTTTGGGCATCGCCGGTAGTGCTGGTTAAAAAGAAAGACGGAAGCTTGTGATTTTGTGTCGACTACCGCCAGCTGAATCGTGTGACAAAGAAAGACGTAAACCCATTACCGCGCATCGATGATTCACTCGACAGGCTGAGGTATGCACGCTACTTTTCGTCAATGGACCTCAAAAGTGGGTATTGGCAAATTAAGGTCGACGAGCGAGATAGAGAAAAAACGGCTTTTGTAACGCCTGACGGGCTTTATGAATTTAAAGTCTTGCCATTTCGATTGTGCGCAGCCCCCGCAACATTTCAGAGACTGATGGATACCGTTCTGTCAGGCCTTAAGTGGCAGACATGTCTGGTCTATCAGGACGACGTCATTGTTTTTTCAAAAACATTTGAGCTACACCTGAGCAGGCTGCTATCGGTATTCAGGGCAATAAGATTTGCTGGCCTGACACTGAAACCCGAGAAGTGTCATTTCGGTTTCAAGGAGCTTCAATATTTAGGCCATGTGGTTAGCCATGAAGGTGTTCGACCTGATCCCGATAAGATTGCGGCCGTCAGAAAATTTCCGGTACCAAAAGACAAGAAAGCAGTCAGGCGTTTTCTTGGCCTATGCGCATACTACCGAAGGTTTATTGCCAATTTCTCCCACATAGCCTCACCGTTAACACGACTCACAAGAGAAGACGTTTCGTTCACATGGGGCGACGATCAACAGGTGGCATTTGACGATCTCCGACAACGCCTGCAGACTCCGCCTGTGCTTGCTCACTTTGATGAGGATGCTCCTACCATGGTCCATACAGATGCCAGCAACGTGGGTTTAGGTGCTGTACTCGTCCAGTGGCAAGACTAAGCCGAGCGTGTGATCGCATATGCTAGTAGGACGCTTTCCCGCGCCGAGTCCAACTACTCCACAACGGAAAAAGAGTGTCTTGCTGTCGTATGGGCGGTTATGAAGTTTCGTCCGTACCTCTATGGTCGTTCCTTCCACGTAGTCAGCGACCATCATTCCCTCTGCTGGCTGACCAACTTGAGAGACCCGTCTGGTCGGCTCGCACGGTGGAGCTTACGCCTTCAAGAGTTGGATATGACGGTCGTGTATAAGTCCGGACGGCAGCACGGCGACGCCGATTGCTTATCAAGGTCACCGATAAAGCGCGACGATGACACAGACGATGAAATCATGGCGTTTGTAGGAGTCGTTGACACCACTATGATTTCGTGCAAGCAGAAAGAAGACAGTGAGTTGCTTCCTCTTATTGAATTTTTGAATGACCGGACACCAACCGTCCCTAGAAGATTTGCAAGGAGCCTGCCGTCATTCTGCTTACGTAGTGGTGTTCTCTATAAGAAGAACTTTTCCCCCAGAGGAAGCACCCACCTACTTGTCGTTCCGACGTCACTTCGTGAGGAGATACTTTGTGCTTGCCACGATGAGCCAACGCTTGGTCATCTCGAATACACACGCACATTGGCCAGAATCCAACAGAAATACTACTGGCCAAGACTTCCAGCTATTGTGAAGCATTACGCGCGCACGTGCCTCGATTGCCAACGACGAAAATCGCCACCGTTAAAATCAGCAGGACTATTACAACCAATTCCAGTGCCCACGGTACATTTTGCCCAAATTGGAATGAATCTCCTTGGACCATATCCGACTTTCCATGCTGGCAACAAGTGGGTAATAGTCGCCACTGATTATCTTACGCGCTATGCGGAAACAAAGGCTTTGTCAAGTGGCACCGCCGTTGAAACCGCACGATTCTTCGTAGAAAATATCGTCCTGAGGCACGGTGCTCCAACAATCATAATAACGAATCGAGGTGCCGCTTTCACGGCCGCGCTCCTTAAGACAGTGCTTAAGCTCAGTGGAACAGCCCATCGGAAAACCACTTCCTATCATCCACAAACCAACAGCTTAACAGAACGCCTCAACAAGACTCTTGCCGACATGCTGAGTATGTGCGTTGACGTGGATCACAAGAACTTGGACGACATTCTACCGTAAATCACGTTCGCCTAAATACAGCGCAGCAAGAAACTACACGAAGAACGCCGTTCAGACTCCTTCATGGCCGTGAAGTGACGACGATGCTTGACGCCATGTTACTGCACGACTGCAATGACATCGATTTGGACGCTGCATCTTTTACCCAACGAGCAGAAGAAGCGGGGCAGCTTGCGCGCGTCCGAATCACCCAGCAGCAAAATTATGACAACCAACGTTATAATCTGCGACACCGACGTGTCGTCTATCGGGCCAGCGACAAAGTCTGGGTATGGAGTCCTATCCGCCGCCGGCGACTGTCCGAAAAATTGCTGAAGAAGTATTTTGGCCCCTACACAGTTTTAGAACGCCTGAGCGACGTTAATTACGGGGTCGTTCCTGACAGCCCCTCGACAACTCGCCAGCAAAAACCAGAAATCGTGCACGTTGTGCGAATGAAGCCCTACTTTTCGGACTGATTTACACCATACATCTACTTCACCGTCTTTTGTAGAAGAGCATCAGGACGCTGCTCTCTGGAGGGGGGAAAATGCCACATTGAATATGCAGCGCCAAGAGGACAACGAAGAACACGCACAGCGAGATAAGAAGACGAGTTTCTCTTCGGATCAGTTTGCCAGTGTTCTGGTACAATTAAAGAGAGTTTCCTGGATTCGACTGCTGCTGTTTCTGCATTGTGACAATATCATTTTGCTCTGAATGAAAAAAAGGGCGTACTCGCATTCAACGTGAAAGTATGTCTGTTTTAAAACTTGTCTTTGTACGTAAAAGCATTCCTGTTGAAATTCAATGTGGTATAGTTGACGGGATTTCGGACCACACAGCTGTCTTGGTTCAATTTAGTTCCGTAACAGAAATAAGGTCCACTACTGTTACTCGTGCACCTGTTTTTTTTTTCGGTCGATGATACTAGTAATATAGATAGGTTAAAGCCACATTTCAATGAACTTCCTTAAAGCACGAGAAACCACTCTGAAAATGTAAATGCAACGTGGTTAAAGTTCAAAAACTGCGCATGCTTGTATAACTCTCTTCGTTCTATTTAAGCTTAGAAAACCAACCTGTCTAAGCAATGGTTCACTGGAAATGTTATATACCACAAAAGAAAAATTGACCGCCTTAAAAAGTAGAAGCGATGCAACACCATCAAACCATCAAAACCATCAAACTGTCTTCGAAGCTTAAAAGTGAATATCGTCATGAGCGGAACACTTTTTGCAATTCTCGTTTAAGTGTGATATGGAAGAATCCTCTGCGAAGGTTTGGAGATTGATATCACCAAAAACATCTGGACTAACACTTTCGTGAGAAACAGTCTTGATGTCTGGTGAAATAGAAATATTTGCCACATTTATGCAACATTTTAAATCCGTCTTACCAAGTGATAACTTCTGCACACCTCCTTTTCATGCCTTTGAAGCCCTGCCTGCTATTGAATATTTGAAAATATAATGATACGGAAGTGATTACCCTTTGTTGAAAAAAGACAGCAGAAAATCCCCTGGACCTTATAAAATACAAATTGAATAAAAAAGGCATTCAGAGTAATAATTAGAAAATTTAAGATATATTTATGCAACCGCATCTTCAAGCACATTGCGAGACTACAGGAAACACAAAAATAATGCCTTGATTAAAAAGTGGTGAGAAACGACATATCAATATTTATCGTCCTATTGCTCTACATGTTCTTGATGCACGTTATAAGAACACATCATTCATAAACATACCACTCCTATCTCGATTATTCTATTTGGTACCCGACCAGCATGGTCTTAAGTGAGCCTTTTTGACTATAACCCGACATGTTAAAGCAGTTCACGACTTCGCCTCGGCTATAAATGACCGAAGTCAGTTTGATACAGTGTTCAAGAACTATGCCAAGCCATTTGATTAAATATCCCACAAAAAAACTACAAATTATGCTCCACGGAATACTAAAAAATTTTCGGGTTTGTAACAGCGTTCAAACATACCGGACGTCTCGGCAGCTGTTGTGTACAATGAACTCCCTTATGAACTTGAGCCAGTTGTATCGGGTATTTTCTGGGGTTCCGTTCTAAAGCTATTTCTTTTCTTGCTGTTATGAATTACATTCGTGACGGTTGTAAATAAAGACTTCGGTAATATTATTACGAGGCAGTGGGCATGGCTCTACCGTCGTGGACAACAGTTCGATGAAAAAGAAGTGGACTCGCCGCGCGAGAGACTGGCAGCTCTGAAGCGTCACTTTGGCATGTAAATATAGGAAATACGCTCATTTCTCTCTTCCGTGTGTTTGCGAGCTCCGTAACAAATTGGTGGAGGTGCTGGGTAACGAAGCGCCATACAACGGAGCTCCGCAGTGGTCGTCAAATCGGAGTTTCCGTGATGGAACACGGGACTGATCCCACGGCCACCTCTCCATCGGCCTCGGCGACGCCCGCACCATCCACGGCAACGCCTCCACTGGCCCCACCCCCACCCACGTACGTGCTGACGCATCCGAAGCATCCTGGAACGTTCTGCGGTACGGACCAAGTTGATGTCGACGACTGGATAGCCGACTACGAACGCACCAGTGCTCTCAACCGGTATGATCCGACTCTTATGCTGGCCAATGTGCTGTTTTACCTGAAAGGCACGGCCAAAGTCTGGTACGAGAACCATGAGGAGGAGATCGGCAGTTGGGACACCTTCAAGGAAAAGCTTCGCGACTTATTTGGGAAGCCCATCGGTCGAAAGGCGGCTGCAAAGAAGGAGTTGTCTATACGTGCTCAGACGTCCACAGAGCCGTATATCTCATATATACAGGACGTGCTGGCTCTATGTCGTAAAGTTGACAACGACATGTCGGAGTCTGACAAGGTTGGCCACGTCCTCAAGGGCATAGCGGACGACGCGTTCAACCTGCTAATGTGCCGGAACTGTGCGACCGTCGACGAAATTATTGAGGAATGCCGGCGTTTTGAACTGGCCAAAAGCAGGCGGATTTCAAGATCATTTACTCGACTGCCGAACACCGCAGCGACGTCCTCCTGCGAAGATGGACTGTCCTCCCATCGGCAGTCTTCACCAGCGTCTGAAATTACGCGAATTGTCCGGCGGGAAATCGAAGCAATTACACCTACTCTTCCCGCCAACGGCCACGTCGATTTGCAAGTACCTCAGGTTTGCTTGGTACAGTCGATTGTGCGGGAAGAACTGAGCAATTTGGGCTTCGATGTCTGCGCCGTTGCTCAGTCTCGACCAATTGGCTTCCGTTCAAGGTCGCCGCCTCGCCCCAGGTCACCACCCCAAGAAAGGTCTTATCCACGCTCTCGCAATCCGGCCGAATGGAGAACTGCGGATGATCGGCCGATCTGCTTTAACTGCCGCCGCATAGGTCACGTCGCACGGTATTGCCACAACCATTGGTCTTCGTCCCGAAACCAGTATAACACTGCTCGCCGCACCGATAGCTACCGTCGTTTCCAACCTCCTGAGCCGATCGCCGACAACTACCGCCGGCCTCTGCCCGTCGATTCCTACGCCTGCGATGCCCCTGATACGCAGCACAGCCGCTCACCGTCGCCTCGACGTCACCAGTCTCGTTCGCCGCCAGGACGTCGCCCGTCGTCCCCTTCTCCTCTACGACGACGCCCGACCTCCCCGCTCAATTCTCACCAGGGAAACTAAGCGGTGCAGCTCTTGGAGGTGAAGCTGCATCCTCGGTACCGACCTCAAATCCTCTCCTTGTACTGCCGACACGACGAAATTTGATCGACGTCGACGTTGACGGCCTGACTGTTTCTGCACTTGTTGACACTGGGGCGCATATTTCTGTGATGAGTGCCCGACTTCGTCGCCGCCTGAAGAAAGTGCTCACACCGGCTGCCCCTGGCGTTATTCGTGTCGCCGACGGAAGAAGTCTTGCCATCACAGGAATGTGCACAGCACGCATCACTATCGCCGATCACCCCACATCTGTTCTCTTTGCAGTTATTGAGCAGTGCCCAAATGACCTAATTCTTGGTTTAGATTTCTTGTCCACCCATGCTGCTCTCATCGACTGTGCAACCGGCGTTCTTCAACTTGAACTGCCTCGACTTGGACCTGTGCCGTCCTCACCGTCACACCGCTTGTGCGCTGTTGATTATGTTCGGCTGTCACCGCAAGCCACCACGTGTGTTGCCTTAACGATATCACCAGCTCTTCCTGACGGTGACTACATAGTGTCTCCATTGGTGGATGTGCTCTTGGCTCGAAGTGTTGCTGTGCCGCATACAATCGTGACTATTGTGGACAACTACGTTCAGCTTCCGCTCCTTAACTTCAGTAGTTCGACCCAAGTTCTCCCGCAAGGCATTTCGTTAGCCCACGTTTCCCCACTTGATGCATGTAGCATCGTGGCATTGGACCCTGAAGACTGTTCGTCCCATACTGCAGCCAGCCGAGCAAACGCACCTAGCGACGAAATCACGATGATGATCGCCCCTGATCTTCTGCCCTGTCAGTTGGCGCAACTTCACCACGTTCTGACTACCTACCGAGATATTTTCGACTTCGATGACCGCCCTTTAGGTCAAACGTCCTTCGTGCGTCATCAAATACATACCGGCGATGCTAATCCTGTTAGACGGCGACCGTATCGTGTTTCCCAGTCCGAACGCCAGGTCATACAACGAGAAGTCGAGAAAATGCTCTCCAAAGGAGTCATAGAGGCCTCTTCAAGTCCATGGGCGTCACCTGTTGTTTTAGTGAAAAAGAAGGATGGCAGCTGGAGATTTTGCGTTGACTACCGTGCCTTGAACAAGATAACCCGCAAAGACGTATATCCGCTGCCACGAATCGACGACGCCCTTGATTGCCTTCATGGCGCGCGATACTTCTCATCTATTGATCTGCGTTCGGGCTACTGGCAAATTTCTGTCGACGACTTAGACCGAGAAAAGACTGCCTTCATCACACCGGACGGCCTTTATCAGTTCAAGGTTATGCCTTTTGGGCTGTGCAACGCCCCGGCAACGTTCGAACGCATGATGGACTCTCTTCTTCGTGGTTATAAATGGTCCATCTGTCTTTGCTACCTCGACGATGTGATTGTTTTTTCCCCAACATTTGAAACTCACTTAACTCGTTTGTCGACCATTTTAGCCGTTTTTCGTCGAGCAGGACTCCAGCTGAACTCGAAAAAGTGCAATTTCGGCCGACAACAAATCACGATCCTTGGTCATCTTGTAAGTGCTGCTGGCGTCCGACCTGACCCTGACAAGATTAGCGCTGTCAAGAATTTCCCTCTGCCTTCTTCAACCAAAGATGTTCGGAGTTTTGTGGGCTTATGCTCGTACTTCCGCCGCTTTATACGCGATTTCGCTACAATTGCACGACCACTAACTGATCTTCTCAAAAAGAACGTGCCCTTCTCGTGGGGCCAAGACCAAGCAGCTGCGTTTTCCACGCTGATCGACCTGCTCATTTCACCACCAATACTGGCTCACTTTGACCCGTCTGCGACGACTGAAGTACGCACAGACGCCAGTGCTCACGGAATCGGCGCCGTCCTCGCTCAACACCAGGGAGGCCAAACGCGTGTTATTGCGTATGCCAGCCGCCTTCTCTCCACATCTGAGCGAAACTATTCGATAACAGAGCGCGAGTGTCTTGCGTTGGTCTGGGCTGTAGCGAAATTTCGCCCCTACTTGTATGGCCGCGAGTTTTCAGTTATTACGGACCACCACGCTCTGTGTTGGCTGTCGTCGCTCAAGGACCCAACTGGCCGCCTAGGTCGCTGGGCTCTACGTCTCCAGGAGTATAACTTCGACGTAATTTATAAGTCGGGCAGGTTGCACCAAGATGCTGGTTGTCTCTCGCGTTATCCGGTGGACCCTACTATCCTCGCTGTCCATGAAGGCGATTCTTGTGTGCTCGCCATATCTGATTTGCACGACATCGGCACAGAGCAGCGCCGGGACGCAACCCTCAAGAAGGTCATTCAGCGAGTATCTTCAGGACATTCCGACCCTTCTCTCCGTCAATATGTCCTTCGCAACGACATTCTGTATCGTCGCAACATGAAGTCTGATGGCCCGGAATATTTGTTAGTTATTCCCCAACACATGCGTGCCACTATTCTTCAACATCTGCATGACGCACCGACGGCGGGACACCTGGGTTTTTCACGCACCTATCACCGCGTGCGGCAACGGTTCTTTTGGCCTGGCATGTATAAATTTGTGCGCCGTTATGTCGCTGCTTGCGAGCGCTGCCAGCGTCGGAAACGTCCTGCTCTCCGTCCGGCTGGCCTGCTCCAACCTATCGACATTCCCCCGGAACCATTCTTCCGCATCGGCCTCGACTTGCTCGGACCTTTCCCGACGTCCGTGTCGGGCAACAAGTGGATCGCTGTCGCAACCGACTATGCGACCAGATACGCGATAACTCGTGCATTGCCAACTAGCTGCGCTACAGACGTCGCAGACTTTCTCCTAAATGACGTCATTCTGCGGCATGGAGCTCCGCGCCAGCTTTTGACGGATCGGGGCCGCTGCTTCCTCGCAAAAGTTATCGACGAAATCCTCCGGAGCTGCTCTACCGAACATCACCTTACTACTGCCTACCATCCCCAGACTAACGGTCTCACGGAGCGTCTCAACCGAACTCTTACAGACATGTTGTCTATGTACGTCTCTGCTGACCACCGTGACTGGGACGCAATGCTCCCCTACGTTACATTTGCATATAATTCGTCAAGACATGACACCGCCGGCTACTCTCCATTCTTTCTTTTGTACGGCTGCAACCCTGCGTTGCCATTCGACACACTCCTTCCTTCTGCTACTATCCAACCAACGGTCTATGCGCAGGACGCTGCTTCTCGAGCCCGCGTCGCTCGCCAAATCGCGCACACTCGGCTCAGTGCTTCTCAGGCCGCACAAAAAGTCCGCTACGATGACTCGCACCGCGACGTTGACTACCCTGATGACTCTCTTGTCCTACTCTGGACGCCGTATCGACGTGAAGGTTTGTGCGAGAAGCTCCTCCCACGATACACAGGACCCTACAAAGTTCTCCGCAAGGTCACCGACGTCGACTACCTCATCACTCCCGTTCAACCGCACTCATCCTCTGCTACACCATCTACTGATGTTGTTCATGTGTCGCGCCTAAAGCCCTACTATACTGCCAGTCCTGATTGACTTAGGGGCGCCGTGACGGCGCTTTGTTCGCCGGGGGTGATATTACGAGGCAGTGGGCATGGCTCTACCGTCGTGGACAACAGTTCGATGAAAAAGAAGTGGACTCGCCGCGCGAGAGACTGGCAGCTCTGAAGCGTCACTTTGGCATGTAAATATAGGAAATACGCTCATTTCTCTCTTCCGTGTGTTTGCGAGCTCCGTAACAATATGCTGCTTACGGCGTTTTAAATTCTGTTACAAATTCACATGATTCACATGTTACAAATTCACAAAGGTGGGAAGTAGACCCGAAAAGCAAGCCGTAAGAAAGTTAAAGGGGAATTCTCATGTCTTTCATTTCCCATTAGCAGCCATTGGCATGTACCTTGAGCACTCTCTGACAAGAAACAGTTGTGACATTAATACTCGATGGGCATAACCTTCTTGGTTTTAGAAAGGTTTAGCGAGCATTGGGCCACAGTGCCATCAATAGAGTGAACTAGTATATACCATGAACTCGAGGTGGTTAAAGGTGGGAAGTAGATACGAAGCGCAACCCGTAAGAAAGTAAAGGCAAATTCTCCTGTCTCTCATTTATCATTAGCAGCCATTCGCATGTACACTGAGCACTGTCTGACATGAAAGGGTTGCGACATTATACTCGCTGGGCGTAACCTTGTTGGTTTCAGAAAGGTTTAGCGAGCGTTCGGCCGCAGTGCCATGAATACTGTGAACTAGTATATACCATAAACTCGAGGTCGTGAAAGGTGGGAAGTAGACCCAAAGCGCAAGCCGTAAGAAAGTTAAAGGGGAATTCTCCTGTTTTTCAATTCCCATTAGCAGCCATTGGCGTGTACATTGAGCACTATCTGCCAAGAAAGGGTTGCGACGTTATACTCGATGGGCATAACCTCCTTGGTTTAAGAAAGGTTTAGCGAGCATTGGGCCACAGTGCCATCAATAGACTGAACTAGTATATACCATGAACTCGAGGTGGTTAAAGGTGAGAAGTAGATACGAAGCGCAAGCCGTAAGAAAGTAAAAGCCGAATTCTCCTGTCTCTTTTCCCATTACCAGCCATTGGCATGTACAGTGAACACTATCTGACAGAAGAAGGTTGCTACGTTATACTCGCTGTGCGTAACCTCCTTGGTTTTAGAAAGGTTTAGCGTGCGTTGGGCCACAGTGCCATGAATACAGTGAAATAGTATATACCACGAACTCAGGGTGGTTAAAGGTGGTGTGTAGACAAGAAGCGCAAGCCGTAAGAAAGTAAAAGCTGAATTATCCTGTCTGTCACTTCCCATTACAAGCCATTGGCATGTACAATGAGCACTATCTGACAGGAGAAGGTTGCTGCGTTATACTCGCTGGGCGTAACCTCCTTGTTTTTTGAAAGCTTTAGCGAGTGTTGGACCGCCGTGCCACGTATACAGTGAACTGGTATATACCATGAGCTCGAGGTGGTGAAATGTGGGAAGTAGACCCGAAGCGCAAGCCGTAAGAAAGTTAAAGGGGAATTCTCCTGTCTTTCATTACCCCTTAGCAGCCATTAGCATGTACATTGAGCACAATCTGACAGGAAAAGGTTGCTACGTTGTACTCGCTGGGCGTAACCTCGTTGGTTTTAGAAAGGTTCAGCGAGCGTTGAGCTGTGGTGCCGTGAATACAGTGAGCTAGTATTTACCACGAACTCGGGGTGGTTAAAGGTGTCATGTAGACAAGAAGCGCAAGCCGTAAGAAAGTAAAAGCCGAATTCTCCCGTCTCTCATTTCCCATTAGCAGCCATTGGCATGTACAATGAGCACTATCTGACAAGAAAGGGTTGTGACGTTATACTCGATGGGCATAACCTCCTTGGTTTTAGAAAGGTTTAGCGAGCATTGGGCCACAGTGCCATCAATAGAGTGAACTAGTATATACCATGAACTCGAGGTGGCTAAAGGTGACAAGTAGATACGAAGCGCAACCCGTAAGAAAATAAAAGCCGAATTCTCCTGTCTCTCAATACCCCTTAGCAGCCACTGGCATGTCCAATGATCACTATCTGACAAGAAAGGGTTGCGACGTTATACTCGGTGGGCGTAACCTCCTTGGTTTTAGAAAGGTTTAGCGAGCGTTGGGCCACAGTGCCATGAATACAGTGAAATAGTATATACCACGAACTCAGGGTGGTTAAAGGTGGTTTGTAGACAAGAAGCGCAAGCCGTAAGAAAGTAAAAGCCGAATTATCCTGTCTCTCATTTCCCATTACCAGCCATTGGCATGTACAATGAGCACTATCTGACTGTAGAAGGTTGCTGCGTTATACTCGCTGGGCGTAACCTCCTTGTCTTTAGAAAGGTTTAGCGAGCATTGGGCCGCAGTGCCGTGAATACAGTGAACTAGTATATACCATGAACTCGAGGTGGTTAAAGTTGGGAAGTAGACCCGAAGCGCAAGCCGTAAGAAAGTAAAAGCTGAATTCGACTGTCTCTCATTTCCCATAAGCAGCCATTGGCATGTACATTGACCATTATCTGACAGGAAAATGTTGCTACGTTATACTCGCTGGGCGTAACCTCCTTCGTTTTAGAAAGGTTTAGCGAGCGTTGGGCCACAGTGCCATGAATACAATGAACTAGAACATACCTTGAACTCGAGGTGGTTAAAGGTGGGAAGAAGACACGAAGTGCAAGCCGTAAGAAAGTAAAAGCCGAATTCTCCTGTCTCTCATTTCCCATTAGCAACCCTTGGCATATACAATGAGCACTATCGTATAGAAAAAGCTTGCTACATTATACTCGGGGGGCGTAATTTGCTTGGTTTTAGAAAGGTTTAGCGAGCGTTCGACCGCCGTGCCCCGTATACAGTGAACTAGTATATACCATGAACTCGAGTTGGCTAAAGGTGGTGTGTAGACAAGAAGCGCAAGCCGTAAGAAAGTAAAAGCCGAATTATCCTGTCTGTCATTTCCCATTACAAGCCATTGGCATGTACAATGAACACTATCTGACAGGAGAAGGTTGCTGCGTTATACTCACTGGGCGTAACCTCCTTGTTTTTTGAAAGCTTTAGCGAGTGTTGGACCGCCGTGCCACGTATACAGTGAACTGGTATATACCATGAGCTCGAGGTGGTGAAAGGTGGGAAGTAGACCCGAAGCGCAAGCCGTAAGAAAGTTAAAGGGGAATTCTCCTGTCTTTCATTACCCCTTAGCAGCCATTAGCGTGTACATTGAGCACAATCTGACAGGAAAAGGTTGCTACGTTGTACTCGCTGGGCGTAACCTCGTTGGTTTTAGAAAGGTTCAGCGAGCGTTGAGCTGTGGTGCCGTGAATACAGTGAGCTAGTATTTACCACGAACTCGGGGTGGTTAAAGGTGTTATGTAGACAAGAAGCGCAAGCCGTAAGAAAGTAAAAGCCGAATTCTCCCGTCTCTCATTTCCCATTAGCAGCCATTGGCATGTACAATGAGCACTATCTGACAAGAAAGGGTTGTGACGTTATACTCGATGGGCATAACCTCCTTGGTTTTAGAAAGGTTCAGCGAGCGTTGTGCCGCACTGCCTTGAATACAGTGAATTGTATATACCATGAACTCGAGGTGGTTAAAGGTGGGAAGTAGATACGAAGCGCGACCCGTAAGAAAGTAAAAGGCGAATTCTCCCGTCTCTCATTTATCATTAGCAGCCATTGACATGTACAATGAGCACTATCTGACACGAAAGGGGTTCGAAGTTATAGTCGCTGTTCGTAACCTTGTTGGTTCATGAAAGGTTCAGCGAGCGTTGGGCCACAGTGCCATGAATACAGTGATCTAGTGTATGCCATGAACTCGAGGTGGTTGAAGGTGGGAATAAGATACGAAGCTCAAGCTGTAAGGAAGTAAAAACCGAATTCTCCTGTCTCTCAAATCCCCTTAGCAGCAATTGGCATGTACAATGAGCACTGTCTGACAAGAAAGGGTTGCGACGTTATACTCGATGGGCGTAACCTCCTTGGTTTTAGAAAGATTTAGTGTGCGTTGGGCCGCAGTGCCATGAATACAGTGAACTAGTGTATGCCATGAACTCGAGGTGGTTAAAGGTTGCAAGTAGATACGAAGCGCAAGCCGTAAGGAAGTAAAAACCAAATTCTTCTGTCTCTCAAATCCCCTTAGCAGCCATTGGCATGCACAATGAGCACTATCTGACAAGAAAGGGTTGCGACGTTATACTCGATGGGCATAACCTCCTTAGTTTTAGAAAGGTTTAGCGAGCATTGGGCCACAGTGCCATCAATAGAGTGAACTAGTATATACCATGAACTCTAGGTGGTTAAAGGTGAGGAGTAGGTACGAAGCGCAACCCGTAAGAAAGTAACAGCCGAATTCTCCTGTCTCTCACTACTCATTAGCAGCTATTGGCATGTACAATGAGCACTATCTGACACGAAAGGGTTGCGACGTTATAGTCGCTGTTCGTAACCTTGTTGGTTTATGAAAGGTTCAGCGAGCGTTCGGCCGCAGTGCCATAAATACAGTGAACTAGTATATGCCATGAAATCGAGGTGGTTAAAGGTGGTGTGCAGACAAGAAGCGCAAGCCATAACAAAGTAAAAGGTGAATTCTCCAGTCTCTCTTTTGCCAATAGCAGCCATTCGCATGTACACTGACCACTGTCTGACACGAAAGGGTTGCGACATTACACTCTCTGGGCGTAACCTTGTTGGTTTCAGAAAGGTTTAGCGAGCGTTCGACCGCCGTGCTCAGTATACAGTGAACTAGTATATACCATGAACTCGAGGTGTCTAAAGGTGGGAAGTATACCCGAAGCGCAAGCAGTAAGAAAGTGAAAGCCGAACTCTTCTGTCTCTCATTTCCCATTAGCAGCCATTGGCATGTACATTGAGCACTATCTGACGGCAAAAGGTTGGCACGTTATACTCGTTGGGCGTAACCTCATTGGTTTTAGAAAGGTTCATCGAGCGTTGGGCCGCAGTGCCATGAATAGAGTGAACTAGTATATACCACGAACTCGGCGTGGTTAGAGGTGGTGTGTATACACAAAGCGCAAGCCGTAAGAAAGTAAAAGTTGAATTCTCCTGTCTCTCAATACCCATTAGCAGCCATTGGCATGTACAATGAGCACAATCTGACAGAAAAAGTTTGCTGCGTTATACTCGCTAGGCGTAACCTCGTTGATATCAGAAAGGTTTAGCGAGCGTTGGGCCACAAAGCCATCAATAGAGTGAACTAGTATATACCATGAACTCGAGGTGGTTAAAGGTGGGAAGTAGATACGAAGCGCAACCCGTAAGAAAGTAAAGGCAAATTCTCCTGTCTCTCATTTATCATTAGCAGCCATTGGCATGTACAATGAGCACTATCTGACACGAAAGGGTTGCGACGTTATAGTCGCTGTTCGTAACCTTGTTGGTTTATGAAAGGTTCAGCGAGCGTTGGGCCGCAGTGCCATGAATACAGTGAACTAGTATATGCCATGAACTCGAGGTGGTTAAAGGTGAAAAGTAGATACGAAGCGCAAGCCGTAAGAAAGTAAAAGCCGAATTATCCTGTCTCTCATTTCTCATTAGCAGCCATTGGCATGTACAATGAGCACTATCTGACACCAAAGGGTGGCGACGTTATAGTCGCTGTTCGTAACCTTGTTGGTTTATGAAAGGTTCATCGAGCGTTGGGCCGCAGTGCCATGAATAGAGTGAACTAGTATATACCACGAACTCGGCGTGGTTAGAGGTGGTTTGTATACACAAAGCGCAAGCCGTAAGAAAGTGAAAGCCGAATTCTCCTGTCTCTCATTACCCATTAGCAGCCATTGGCATGTACAATGAGCACAATCTGACAGGAAAAGGTTGCTGTGTTATACTCGCTGGGCGTAACCTCGTTGATTTCAGAAAGGTTTGGTGAGCGTTGGGCCGCAGTGCCATGAATACAGTGAACTAGTATATGCCATGAACTCGAGGTGGTTAAAGGTGGTGTGTAGACAAGAAGCGCAAGCCATAACAAAGTAAAATGTGAATTCTCCAGTCTCTCTTTTCCCAATAGCAGCCATTCGCATGTACACTGAGCACTGTCTGACAGAAGAAGGTTGCTACGTTATACTCGCTGTGCGTAACCTCCTTGGTTTTAGAAAGGTTTAGCGTGCGTTGGGCCACAGTGCCATGAATACAGTGAAATAGTATATACCACGAACTCAGGGTGGTTAAAGGTGGTGTGTCGACAAGAAGCGCAAGCCGTAAGAAAGTAAAAGCCGAATTATCCTGTCTGTCATTTCCCATTACAAGCCATTGGCATGTACAATGAACACTATCTGACAGGAGAAGGTTGCTGCGTTATACTCACTGGGCGTAACCTCCTCGTTTTTTGAAAGCTTTAGCGAGTGTTGGACCGCCGTGCCACGTATACAGTGAACTGGTATATACCATGAGCTCGAGGTGGTGAAAGGTGGGAAGTAGACCCGAAGCGCAAGCCGTAAGAAAGTTAAAGGGGAATTCTCCTGTCTTTCATTACCCCTTAGCAGCCATTAGCGTGTACATTGAGCACAATCTGACAGGAAAAGGTTGCTACGTTGTACTCGCTGGGCGTAACCTCGTTGGTTTTAGAAAGGTTCAGCGAGCGTTGAGCTGTGGTGCCGTGAATACAGTGAGCTAGTATTTACCACGAACTCGGGGTGGTTAAAGGTGTTATGTAGACAAGAAGCGCAAGCCGTAAGAAAGTAAAAGCCGAATTCTCCCGTCTCTCATTTCCCATTAGCAGCCATTGGCATGTACAATGAGCACTATCTGACAAGAAAGGGTTGTGACGTTATACTCGATGGGCATAACCTTCTTGGTTTTAGAAAGGTTTAGCGAGCATTGGGCCACAGTGCCATCAATAGAGTGAACTAGTATATAACACGAACTTGAGGTGGCTAAAGGTGACAAGTAGATACGAAGCGCAACCCGTAAGAAAATAAAATCCGAATTCTCCTGTCTCTCATTTCTCATTAGCAGCCATTGGCATGTACAATGAGCACTATCTGACACGAAAGGGTTGCGACGTTATAGTCGTTCGTAACCTTGTTGGTTTATGAAAGGTTCAGTGAGCGTTCGGCCGCAGTGCCATGAATACAGTGAACTAGAATATGCCATGAATTCGAGGTGGTTAAAGGTGGTGTGTAGACAAGAAGCGCAAGCCCTAACAAAGTAAAAGGTGAATTCTCCAGTCTCTCTTTTGCCAATAGCAGCCTTTCGCATGTACACTGAGCACTGTCTGACACAAAAGGGTTGCGACATTACACTCGCTGGGCGTAACCTTGTTGGTTTCAAAAAGGTTTAGCGATCGTTCGGCCGCAGTGCCATGAATACAGTGAACTGGTATATACCATGAGCTCGAGGTGGTTAAAAGTGGGAAGTAGATACGAAGAGCAAGCCGTAAGAAAGTAAAAGCCGAATTCTCCTGTCTCTCATTTCCCATTACCAGCCATTGGCATGTACAGTGGACACTATCTGCCAGAAGAAGGTTGCTACGTTATACTCGATGGGCGTAACCTCCTTGGTTTTAGAAAGGTTTAGCGAGCGTTGGGCCACAGTGCCATGAATACAGTGAAATAGTATATACCACGAACTCAGGGTGGTTAAAGGTGGTGTGTAGACAAGAAGCGCAAGCCGTAAGAAAGTAAAAGCCATATTATCCTGTCTCTCATTTCCCATTACCAGCCATCGGCATGTACAATGAGCACTATCTGACAGGAGAAGGTTGCTGCGTTATACTCGCTGGGCGTAACCTTCTTGTTTTTTTGAAACCTTTAGCGAGCGTTGGACCGCAGTGCCACGTCAGTGAACTAGTATATACCATGAACTCGAGGTGGTTAAAGGTGGAAAGTAGACCCGAAGAGCAAGCCGTAAGAAAGTTCAAGGGGAATTCTCATGTCTTTCATTTCCCATTAGCAGCCATTGGCATGTACCTTGAGCACTCTCTGACAAGAAAGAGTTGTGACATTAATACTCGATGGGCATAACCTCCTTGGTTTTAGAAAAATTTAGCGAGCATTGGGCCACAGTGCCATCAATAGAGTGAACTAGTATATACCATGAACTCGAGGTGGTTAAAGGTGGGAAGTAGATATGAAGCGCAACCCGTAAGAAAGTAAAGGCAAATTCTCCTGTCTCTCATTTATCATTAGCAGCCATTGGCATGTACAATGAGCACTATCTGACACGAAAGGGTTGCGACGTTATAGTCGCTGTTCGTTACCTTGTTGGTTTATGAAAGGTTTAGCGCGCGTTGGGCCGCAGTGCCATGTATACAGTGAACTATTATATTGCCACATGGTTTGCTTGGGTGAGATCGAAGAGTGAAAGAAGACAAAGACGATCTCTCTGAGCCGCTGCTTTGACATAAATTCGGAGTCACTAACTGCTCCGAGAAAGGCATCTTCATCTTCGGAGCCCCTGACAGCGTTCCCCACAGGTGCTCGAGAAAGCGCGTCGGCGTCTTCGTGTTTGCGCCCTGACCTGTACACAATCGTAATGTCAAACTCCTGCAAACGCAAACTCCACCGTGCGAGACGGCTGGATGGATCTCTGAGATTTGCCAGCCAGCAGAGCGAGTGGTGGTCAGTCACCACATTGAAGGGACGACCGTAAAGGTAAGGCCGAAATTTGGTCGTCGCCCACACGACTGCAAGGCATTCTTTTTCTGACGTAGAATAGTTGGTCTCAGCTCGAGAAAGAGTACGACTGGCGTAAGCTATCTCATGCTCAACGCCGCCGTGTCGTTGTACAAGGACAGCGCCAAGTCCGACGTTGCTGGCATCTGTATGAATTTCTGTAGCAGCGTCCTCATCAAAATGGGCAAGAACAGGGACTGTTTGCATTCTCTGTCGTAACTCTGTGAACGCTGTATCTTGTTCTACGCCCCAAGTAAAGGGTACGTCATCTCGGGTGAGTCGCGTAAGAGGTTCAGCTATTTTAGAGAAGTTGGCGATAAATCGGCGATAATACGCGCACAAGCCGAGGAAACGGCGTACTGCTCTTTTATCTGATGGAACAGGGAAGGCGGCGACAGCAGCAGTTTTGTCTGGATCAGGTCGCACTCCATCTGCACTAATGACATGTCCCAGAAATTTCAGCTCTTCATAGCCGAAATGGCATTTTTGGGGTTTCAGCGTAAGTTCAGTTGTGTGAATGGCTTCCAGAACCTTTCTCAGACGCTTCAGATGTTCTTCAAAGCTCTCGGAAAAGATGACCACATCATCGAGGTAGACAAGGCAGCTTTGCCACTTCAAGCCAGCGAGAACTGTGTCCATCATCCTCTGAAAAGTGGCTGGTGCAGAACAGAGGCCGAAGGGAAGAACTCGGAATTCGTAAAGTCCGTCTGGTGTCACGAACGCGGTTTTTTCTCGGTCTCGTTCATCCACTTCAATTTGCCAATAGCCACTCTTTAGATCGATGGACGAAAAATACTTCGCACGTCGTAACCTGTCGAGGGAGTCGTCTACTCGTGGAAGCGGGTAGACGTCCTTTTTTGTGACGCTATTAAGCTTCCTGTAGTCGATACAGAATCGCAGCGTTCCGTCTTTTTTCTTTACTAGAACGACTGGCGAGGACCAAGCGCTGCTGGATGGTTGAATAATCCCGTCATCGAGCATCTCTTTTACTTGTGTCTGAATAGCCTCGCGTTCTTTGGCAGAAACGCGATAAGGCTACTGCCGGATGGGGCGGACGTCATCGTCGGTAATAATTCGATGCTTCGTGAGGTGAGTTTGACGGACTTTAGAAGAAGAGGCGAAGCAAGATCTAAACTCCCTTAAAAGGTCGTGAAGTGCAGCCTTTCTCTCGTCTGACAGCGTCGAATCGATGTCGATGTGGTCTAGAAATTCCTTATCCTCATGCGTTTCCTCGGACGCGAAGCACTCCGTGACGTCGGCAACAGGTTCTCCATAGGCTAGGGTGGTTCCACGGAAAAGATGCCGGTGCTCGTAATTGAAGTTCGTAGCTAGTATCGTTGACTGTCCGTCACGGACGCGCACTACACTTCGGGCGGCGCATACACCTTGGAGCAGCAGAAGTGATAAGTTGCTTTCAGCCACCACGTCGCCGTCTTGGAAGTCTTCACAAGTGACTTCGATGGGAACAGTTGCTCGAGGTGGCAGCGTCACACTGTCGTCAGCAACACGCAGCGCAAGTCTACGGCAGTTATCGGCGTCTCGATCTGTTGCGCCTTGAGTCGAGAAGGTCACGATGCGCTCACGGAGATTTATGATGGCACCGTATTCCCGAAGGAAGTCCATGCCTATAATCAGCTGACGCGAACAGTCGGGGAGAACGAGGCAGCTGAGCACAAACGTTGACGCACGAATTTTCACTCTTGCGGTACAGCGACCCAGCGGTGTTACAACGTGTCCTCCAGCTGTTCGAATTCGCGTTCCATTCCACGGCGTGATCACTTTTCTGAGATCTTTCGCTAGCCTCCCGCTGATGATCGAATAGTCTGCACCAGTGTCTACCAATGCACTGACCTGAAGACCGTCAACCAGCACAGGTATGTCGAGCGACACGCGGTCACTAAGTTCAGATGCAGATGTCGGCGTTTCTTCGGCACTGCGATTATTCTCTGACGAAATGCCTTTGGCGTTGCGTGCAAGCATCGATGGGAGGTCTTCCGCACTTTGAGTCCCAGCGACCTTGCCCCCGAAGGCCGCTGCCTTCAGTTTTCCCGACGAGGGCTCGGGGAGCGTTCCCGTGTCGTCACCCCGAAACGTGGCCCAGTGGCTGCGGGTCTCCTCGGAGATGGTGACCGCGATTGCCGTCGTGTAAAGGGTGCACGCTGTTGCGCGAGATATTCTTCGATATCCCTTGGCCTTTGACCAATTCGGGGACGAGGGGAATTGACGGAAAATCCGCGCAGTCCAAGTTGCCGGTATGGGCATTCGCGGTAAATGTGACCAGCCTCACCGCAATGATAGCAGAGGGGTCGTCTGTCTGGCGTACGCCAGAGATCAGACTTGCGCGTCGGTGTACGGCGACTATCGATGTCCAAATCAGCGTGCGCTGACTGAATCGCGACTGACGGCATCATTGTCTGGATCGGGACGTATGGCATTGTCTGGATCGGGACGTGCGGCACTGTCTGGATCGGGACGTGCGGCACTGGCTGGATCGGGACTCTTTGACCCGAAAGAGGAGTGGCAGATCGCAAGGCTTCCGCGTACGTACGACGGCGACTGTCGGTAGACACAGGAGCCGTTTCCAGATCAACCGACGTGGGCGTAAAACGATGGGCGTGCAGCACCTGCTGGACCTCGTCGCGGATGACACTGGTGATAGACCCAACATCGATTTGCCTTGTCCCGTACATCTTTTCTATTTCTTCCCGGACGACAGATCGAATGATCTCGCGAATCCATTCGGGGCTCTTGCTCCCAGGGGTGGCGAAAATCTCGGGAGTTGAGGCAGCATTCACTTGACGGTCAAACTGGGCAGACCGTTGGTGCAGTACTCGCTCCATTGTTGCCGCTTCAGTAAGGAACTCAGCAACACTTTTGGGGGGACTACGCACCAAACCAGCAAAAAGTTGTTCCTTCACACCACGCATGAGGTGGCGCAACTTTTTTTTCTTCTGCCATAGCAGGATCCGCTCGCTTGAAAAGCCGTGTCATGTCCTCGACGTACATCGAGACGGTCTCGTTGGGCATCTGGATGCGTGATTGAAGTGCACGCTCCGCCCGTTCGCGGCGGTCGGGACTCCTGTAGGTCTCCAGGAGGCGACGCTGGAACTCGCGCCAAGATGTCAGAACATCATCCCTGTTCAAAAACCACGTCTTGGCACCGTCTTTTAGGCACGTGTACACGTTCCGGAGCTTCGCGGCATCATCCCAGTAATTGATCGCTGCGACACGTTCGAACTCACTCAGCCAGTCGTCAACATCTTCATGCTGCGCTCCGTGAAAGGGGCTAGGCATGAGCGGGTTCTGGACGGTGCAGTAGATCGGCGTGGAAGGTGTCGGAGCTTGCATGGGATCTTGTGTCGAAGTCATAGTCGCTGCGTCAGTGGTTGGTGTCTCAGGTGGTAGGCCTCGTTGGCGGCGGCTTACTCTATGAACAGGAGTGTCCACGGGTGCAGGGCTTGTGTTCCGGCTGCTGGACGGGGTCTTGGGCATCGGGTGGATTGCGAGACGTTGTACCCAGCAACTCCACCAGTCTTGTCACGTTACTCTCGACAAACTTGATAAAAAATGGGCTCGTTTAGTCGACTACTCAAGCAGCGGCTCAGAGAGATTGTCTTTGTCTTCTTTCACTCTTCGATCTCACCCAAGCAAACCATGTGGCGACCAGGCTTATCCGAAAAACTCCTAAGCCGTTATTTTGGACCGTACAAAGTTCTTAGACGAATCACAGATCTTACCTACGAGGTATTTCCGGACGGCGCAGCGTCTTCTCGTCGACAGCTTCGACCCGAAACCGTGCATGTCCTTCGGCTGAAGCCCTACTTCACACAGTAGCCCTTGTGGTTTCACGTGCTACGACATGCCGTGACATTGCGTTGCCGCTGCTGTTTGTGTTCTCGTGTGTTTTTGTGCCCTTTCTTTTTGCGCTTGGCGGAAGCGTTGGCGAAACTTCCTCATTTGCGCTGCGAGTAGTGGCACTCTCCCTCTTTTGGTTCTCTATATCTGCGTGTGTATACCTTCATTTTTTTTATTTACGAGCATCGAGTCGATGCTTTCAAAGGGGGGGACTATTGCCACATGGTTTGCTTGGGTGAGATCGAAGAGTGAAAGAAGACAAAGACGATCTCTCTGAGCCGCTGCTTGAGTAGTCGACTAAACGAGCCCATTTTTTATCAAGTTTGTCGAGAGTAACGTGACAATATGCCATGAACTCGAGATGGTTAGAGGTGGGAAGTAGATACGAAGCGCAAGCCGTAAGAAAGTAAAAGCCGAATTCTCCTGTCTCTCAATACTCCTTACCAGCCATTGGCATGTCCAATGATCACTATCTGACAAGAAAGGGTTGCGACGTTATACTTGCTGAGCATAACCTCCATGGGTTTAGAAAAGTTTTGCGAGTGTTGGGCCACAGTGCCATGAATACAGTGAAATAGTATTTACCACGAACTCGGCGTAGTTAAAAGTGGTGTGTAGACTAGCAGCGAAGGCCATAAGAAAGTAAAAGCCAAATTTTCCAGTCTCTCTTTTCCAATTAGCAGCCATTCGCATGTACACTGAGCACTATCTGACACGAAAGCGTTGCACGTTATAGTCGCTGTTCGTAACCTTGTTGGTTTATGAAAGGTTCAGCGAGCGTTGGGCCGCAGTGCCATGAATACAGTAAACTAGTATATGCCATGAACTCGAAGTGGTTAAAGGTGGTGTGTAGACAAGAAGCGCAAGCCATAAGAATATAAAAGGCGAATTCTCCTGTCTCTCATTTACCATTACCAGCCATTGGCATGTACAATGAGCACTATCTGACAAGAAAGGGTTGCGACGTTATACTTGATGGGCATAACCTCCTTAGTTTCAGAAAGGTTTATCGAGCATTGGGCCACAGTGCCGTCAATAGAGTGAACTAGTATATACCATGAACTCGAGGTGGTTAAAGGTAAGAAGTAGATACGAAGCGCAACCCGTAAGAAAGTAAAAGCCGAATTCTCCTGTCTCTCAATACCCCTTAGCAGCCACTGGCATGTCCAATGATCACTATCTGACAAGAAAGGGTTGCGACGTTATACTCGGTGGGCGTAACCTCCTTGGTTTTAGAAAGGTTTAGCGAGCGTTGGGCCACAGTGCCATGAATACAGTGAAATAGTATATACCACGAACTCAGGGTGGTTAAAGGTGGTTTGTAGACAAGAAGCGCAAGCCGTAAGAAAGTAAAAGCCGAATTATCCTGTCTCTCATTTCCCATTAGCAACCCTTGGCATATACAATGAGCACTATCGTATAGAAAAAGTTTGCTACGTTATACTCGGGGGGCGTAATTTGCTTGGTTTTAGAAAGGTTTAGCGAGCGTTTGACCGCCGTGCCCCGTATACAGTGAACTAGTATATACCATGAACTCGAGGTGGCTAAAGGTGGGAAGTAGACCCGAAGCACAAGCCGTAAGAAAGTGAAAGCCGAATTCTCCTGTCTCTCATTACCCATTAGCAGCCATTGGCATGTACAATGAGCACAATCTGACAGGAAAAGGTTGCTGCGTTATACTCGCTGGGCGTAACCTCGTTGATTTCAGAAAGGTTTTTATTTCAATACCCTAAAGGCCCAATTGGGCATTACATAGGGGGGGATTTAAGTGAATACATACATTTCAAGCAACATGAACAGAAAACAGAATACCAAAAAGTAACAATAAAAAGGAAACAGCGAGTAAATCAAATCACAGCACCAAGCCAAGTACGTTCACCAACATTATTCGAGTACATATTCATTAGTACAATAATAATGAAAACACTTAAGAAAATTACATCGAAGAACACTGAATAAGTATCGGGAGCAAAAACAGCAGACAAAACGAGGGCAATCAGACACAGGTCAGCCATGTTTTTCACTATGCAAATAGCCCTGAAGCATGGAGTTAAATATGGAAGGATCTGTTATTTCGGCGATGTTAGGTGGAAGAGAATTCCACTCGATTATGCATAATGATAATGGCGAATTTTGAAACTTCTTGGTCCTAGCAAAAATGGGGGCCACCTTGTGCGCATGATCGAGGCGGGATGAAGTATGAGGGGCTGGAAAGATATGAGACTTGGCGAAGGATGAGTTGCTGTGATAAAGTGAGTGAAAGAACGATAGTCGTGTATGTCGCCTGCGCATGGCAAGTGTGGTAAGGCTAAGGTCCGATTTTAGTAAAGAAATACTTATGTAACGCGAGTAGGATGATGAGATGAACCGAGCAGCTTTATTCTGTACCATTTCGAGCATGTTAGTAAGTCCGATTTGGTGAGGATGCCATATGATTGAAGCGTATTCTAGGGATGGCCGAATCAATGAATTGAAAGCGCGCAGTCTTGTTTCCTTATTAGTGAAATGCAAGCGACGTTTAAGGAGGCCAAGTTTCTTGAGAGCCTTATTAGTAGTATACTCTATGTGAGCAGTCCAGCTTAGATCTGAAGTGAGTATTACGCCCAGATACTTAAATGACGTGACTTTTTCTATTATCGAATCGTTTATTTTATAAGAGCTATAGCATGCAGAAGTGATATTAGTAAACATTAGGTGCTTGGTTTTTTCGACATTAATTTCCATTTGCCATTTGCTGCACCACTCCCCTAACCTGGTAAGATCCTGTTGTAGTTCTGCAACGTCATCTGTGCAAGTTATTTTCCTATAAACAACGCAATCGTCCGCGAAAAGACGAATTGATGAACTTATGTTTGATGCAATGTCATTAATGTATACTAAAAAGAGAAGAGGACCCAGCACACTGCCTTGTGGCACACCAGATGTTACTCGGGTAGGATGAGATATATAGTTGTTAAGTTTAACTGACTGAGACCTGTTGTTTAGAAATTCTTGTATCCATGCAGTCGTTTTCTGGTCGAGGCTGATGTGACGTATTTTTAACATTAGCCGGTTATGGGGGACACGATCAAAAGCCTTGGAAAAGTCTATGAAAAGCGCGTCGATGCAGATGGACATATGAAGAGCTGTGTGCAGGTCTGTGACGAGTTCGAAAAGTTGAGTCTGACATGATAATTTTTCTCGAAAACCATGTTGGGTTTGAAGAAGTAAATTGTTACGGTTGAGGTGACGCATGACCTGGGAGTGTATGATGTGCTCTAGTAACTTACACGAAATGGACGTGAGTGAAATCGGCCTATAGTTGTTGGGGTGATTGCTGTTACCGGACTTAAAGATGGGTACCACATTAGCCAATTTCCAGTCATCTGGTATACAACCAGAGTCAAGGGATTGCTGGAAAATGAATGCAAGCAACTTAGCTGAATGTTGACAGGTTAATTTAAGTAGTTTGGCGCTGATGCCATCGGGGCCGGGACTGGTTTTAAGGGGAAGTCGACTGATAGCGTTAGCTACACCGTGCTCTGTTATTAGGATTGCTGGAAAAGGGTATTCAATGGGCAGTTGTGACAGTGAAAGAGAACCATTCAGTGGAAGTTCGTCAGTGAATACCGTAGTGAAGTGTTCGTTGAATTTTTCAGTGGAGTGTTCTACCGATAAGGTGCTGCCGTCTTCCCTCATTAATACTGCTGTTGAGTGGGTGCTTTTGGGGTTCACGATATTCCAAAATTTTTTAGGGTCCGTATTCATGAGGTTAGGTAGCGTTTCGTTAAAGAATTTATCTTTTGCTTGAAAAATGATGCTGTGTGTTTCAGCTGAAATGTTTTCGTAAGCTTCCCAATCTTGGGGACAGTTCGAGCGACTTGCTTTTCTGTAAACCCTTTTCTTCTTGTTCAGGGCGCGTTTTACGTCTCGCGTGAACCATGGATCATCTGATGTAGAACTTATTGTTAGTTTAGGAACACATGCAGCTTCAATTTCTTTAAGTTTATCCCGGAACAAACACCAGTTTTCATTAGTTGTACGGTCGTCAAAGTATTCGTAAAATTCCACTGCGAAAGTGTGTAGCATACTGCTCATTTTTGTTATGTCGGTACGCGCATAGTTCAGCAACTGTTTTTTAATTTTTGATTTCCTTGCAGTAGGAAGTGAAACCAAGCAATGGACAACCCTGTGATCACTGATTTTATCTAGCACGCGTGTGCTACAGATTTCGGGGCTGTTAGTTAGGACCAAGTCTAAAATTCGATCCTTCCGCGTAGGCTTATGTACAAGTTGTGTTAAATTGTGATAAAGGAGCAGCTGAAGAAATCGAATACATTCAGATCGATTATTGTCATGAAGGGCAGACAGAGTGGACCAATCTATTTCTGGATAATTAAAGTCACCACCTAAGAATAAAAGCGAATTAGGAAATTTCTGTGTAACTTGTTCAATGGCATCACCAAGAAGTTCTGAAAACTCTGAATCGCTGTCGGGGGGTCGATAACAAGCGCCAATGACGCAAGCAACATGACCAATGTGACATGATGCCCAGACTATTTCGAGAGGTGAGTCCACTGAAATTGGAGAGGGGTGGTATAATTCGTTTATCGCAATAACCACACCACCACCTCGGGAGCCGGTTCTATCTTTGCGGAAGATGACGAGTGACGATGGTAACGAAAGTTCGCTGCTTGTGACGTCCTCAGACAGCCACGTTTCGGTACCGATAATGATTTCTGCAGAGCACGTGTGCATGATGGCTTTTAAGATGTCAGTCTTATGGTATAGGCTACGGAAGTTAGCCAAAAGCATCGAAAATGAGTCAATAGGTGAAGGGCGCTGATTATGTGACGCTAAACATCATTTAGCAGATCGTTCGGGGTCTGAGGACGCCTGAACCACCGAGCCACTGGCTGGGTCAAACTGGTAAACCTTGCCTTGTAGGTGAAGTTTGTTAAAACGCACTGAAAAGCGGGCGTTGTCAGTGCGGTTGCTCTTGGCGAAGTCCCGAAGTTTTTTTCTTGCGAATTGAACACTCGGCGAGAAATCTTCTTCGAGCCAAACTTTTGGTGTCTCCAGGTTTTTAAGCTTGTACGAGTTGCGCAGGGCATCTATTTTAGATTTAAAGTTGAGAAACTTAACAATAATTGGACGGTGAAAGCCGGGACGACGTTGGCCAAAGCGGTGTGCCCTTTCGATATCTCCAGCTGTAATCTTAAGGTGGTCAGTGAATAAATCCCTGACGATTTTCTCTGTCTCTGTGTATCCTTCGTGATCACCCTCAGGAAGGCCTTTGATGATAAGGTTGTTCCTCCGCATTCTGTTATTCATATCGTCAACTACTTCAACTAGCTGTCCACTTGTCTTGCTTATATTCGACTTGACTTCATTCACAGATTCAGCGACAGCGTCAAAGTTGTCTTTGAACTTCGCCACGCTGTTCAAAGTTTTTTCAATGGCCGTGACACGAGTCTTCAAGGTAGTCAAGTGCTGTTTGATATCATTCAAGCTTTTTGTTGTCTCGTCGTGACATTCTTTTATGAGAGTGACCACATCCTCATTCCTGGGGCCTGGGTTGGCTTCCACGTCCCCCGCGCAGAGTAAAAGCAAGGTAAGACACGTTAACGCCAAAAGCAGAGACGGTCTGGGGCATAGCGCGCTGATTGCGGTTAGTTTCAGCTGAGACTGAACATGGCGGAAGATTTTAGGTGCACTACAAGCAGAGAACGTGCCGATTCGAGCGCGATAAGCACACAGGTCAACACCCATCGTTACACAAATTGCGGGGATCCACAGCCACAGAGGTAATTAGCAAAAAGGCTAACCAGATAAACAGCCTACCTACCTATAACAGGAGAAGGCACAAGTCAAGCAAGGTGACACTCGTGGCCGCGAATCCCAGATGGAAACCGATTGTTCGGCGTAATTAAGGCTTGTGGTGGCGCTGCAACCATGTGACGTCGCGGGGTGCGTCACAGCCTTTTGCGGTGCTCAGAAAGGGCTGGATGAGATGGCGGTTTCGCGTAGCTATCGTTGATCGGCTGATTCCTGGCGGCAACGAGCAAACTGCACGGGGCAGGATTCGATGATCTATAACAGGAGAAGGCACAAGTCAAGCAAGGTGACACTCGTGGCCGCGAATCCCAGATGGAAACCGATTGTTCGGCGTTAATAAGGCTTGTGGTGGCGCTGCAACCATGTGACGTCACGGGGTGCGTCACAGCCTTTTCCGGTGCTCAGAACGGGCTGGATGAGATGGCGGTTTCGCGTAGCTATCGTTGATCGGCTGATTCCTGGCGGCAACGAGCAAACTGCACGGGGCAGGATTCGATGATCTATAACAGGAGAAGGCACAAGTCAAGCAAGGTGACACTCGTGGCCACGAAGTTTAGCGAGCGTTGGGCCACAGTGCCATGAATACAGTGAACTAGTATATACCATGAACTCGAAGTGGTTAAAGGTGGGAATAAGATACGAAGCGCAAGCCGTAAGGAAGTAAAAACCGAATTCTCCTGTCTCTCAAATCCCCTTAGCAGCCATTGGCATGTACAATGAGCACTATCTGACAAGAAAGGGTTGCGACGTTATACTCGATGGGCGTAACCTCCTTGGTTTTAAAAAGGTTTAGCGAGCGTTGGGCCGCAGTGCCATCAATACAGTGATCTAGTGTATGCCATGAACTCGAGGTGGTTAAAGGTGGCAAGTAGATACGAAGCGCAAGCCGTAAGGAAGTCAAAACCGAATTCTCCTGTCTCTCAAATCCTCTTAGCAGCTATTGGCATGTACAATGAGCACTATCTGACAAGAAAGGGTTGCGACGTTATACTCGATGGGCATAACCTCCTTGGTTTTAGAAAGGTTCAGCGAGCGTTGGGCCGCAGTGCCTTGAATACAGTGAACTAGTATATACCATGAACTCTAGGTGGTTAAAGGTGAGGAGTAGGTACGAAGCGCAACCCGTAAGAAAGTAACAGCCGAATTCTCCTGTCTCTCATTACTCATTAGCAGCTATTGGCATGTACAATGAGCACTATCTGACACGAAAGGGTTGCGACGTTATAGTCGCTGTTCGTAACCTTGTTGGTTTATGAAAGGTTGAGCGAGCGTTGGGCCGCAGTGCCATAAATACAGTGAACTAGTATATGCCATGAAATCGAGGTGGTTAAAGGTGGTGTGCAGACAAGAAGCGCAAGCCATAACAAAGTAAAAGGTGAATTCTCCAGTCTCTCTTTTGCCAATAGCAGCCATTCGCATGTACACTGACCACTGTCTGACACGAAAGGGTTGCGACATTACACTCTCTGGGCGTAACCTTGTTGGTTTCAGAAAGGTTTAGCGAGCGTTCGACCGCCGTGCTCAGTATACAGTGAACTAGTATATACCATGAACTCGAGGTGTCTAAAGGTGGGAAGTATACCCGAAGCGCAAGCCGTAAGAAAGTGAAAGCCGAACTCTCCTGTCTCTCATTTCCCATTAGCAGCCATTCGCATGTACATTGAGCACTATCTGACGGCAAAAGGTTGGCACGTTATACTCGTTGGGCGCAACCTCATTGGTTTTAGAAAGGTTCATCGAGCGTTGGGCCGCAGTGCCATGAATAGAGTGAACTAGTATATACCACGAACTCGGCGTGGTTAGAGGTGGTTTGTATACAAAAAGCGCAAGCCGTAACAAAGTAAAAGGTGAATTCTCCAGTCTCTCTTTTCCCAATAGCAGCCATTCGCATGTACACTGAGCACTGTCTGACACGAAAGGGTGGCGACGTTATAGTCGCTGTTCGTTACCTTGTTGCTTTAGGAAAGGTTTAGCGCGCGTTGGGCCGCAGTGCCATGAATACAGTGAACTATTATATGCCATGAACTCGAGATGGTTAGAGGTGGGAAGTAGATACGAAGCGCAAGCCGTAAGAAAGTAAAAGCCGAATTCTCCTGTCTCTCAATACTCCTTAGCAGCCATTGGCATGTCCAATGATCACTATCTGACAAGAAAGGGTTGCGACGTTATACTTGCTGAGCCTAACCTCCATGGTTTTAGAAACGTTCTGCGAGTGTTGGGCCACAGTGCCATGAATACAGTGAAATAGTATATACCACGAACTCAGGGTGGTTAAAGGTGGTTTATAGACAAGAAGCGCAAGCCGTAAGAAAGTAAAAGCCGAATTATCCTGTCTCTCATTTCCCATTAGCAACCCTTGGCATATACAATGAGCACTATCGTATAGAAAAAGTTTGCTACGTTATACTCGGGGGGCGTAATTTGCTTGGTTTTAGAAAGGTTTAGCGAGCGTTGGGCCGCAGTGCCATCAATACAGTGATCTAGTGTATGCCATGAACTCGAGGTGGTTAAAGGTGGCAAGTAGATACGAAGCGCAAGCCGTAAGGAAGTCAAAACCGAATTCTCCTGTCTCTCAAATCCCCTTAGCAGCTATTGGCATGTACAATGAGCACTATCTGACAAGAAAGGGTTGCGACGTTATACTCGATGGGCATAACCTCCTTGGTTTTAGAAAGGTTCAGCGAGCGTTGGGCCGCAGTGCCATCAATACAGTGATCTAGTGTATGCCATGAACTCGAGGTGGTTAAAGGTGGCAAGTAGATACGAAGCGCAAGCCGTAAGGAAGTCAAAACCGAATTCTCCTGTCTCTCAAATCCCCTTAGCAGCTATTGGCATGTACAATGAGCACTATCTGACAAGAAAGGGTTGCGACGTTATACTCGATGGGCATAACCTCCTTGGTTTTAGAAAGGTTCAGTGAGCGTTGGGCCGCAGTGCCTTGAATACAGTGAACTAGTATATACCATGAACTCTAGGTGGTTAAAGGTGAAGAGTAGGTACGAAGCGCAACCCGTAAGAAAGTAACAACCGAATTCTCCTGTCTCTCATTACTCATTAGCAGCTATTGGCATGTACAATGAGCACTATCTGACACGAAAGGGTTGCGACGTTATAGTCGCTGTTCGTAACCTTGTTGGTTTATGAAAGGTTCAGCGAGCGTTGGGCCGCAGTGCCATAAATACAGTGAACTAGTATATGCCATGAAATCGAGGTGGTTAAAGGTGGTGTGCAGACAAGAAGCGCAAGCCATAACAAAGTAAAAGGTGAATTCTCCAGTCTCTCTTTTGCCAATAGCAGCCATTCGCATGTACACTGACCACTGTCTGACACGAAAGGGTTGCGACATTACACTCTCTGGGCGTAACCTTGTTGGTTTCAGAAAGGTTTAGCGAGCGTTCGACCGCCGTGCTCAGTATACAGTGAACTAGTATATACCATGAACTCGAGGTGTCTAAAGGTGGGAAGTATACCCGAAGCGCAAGCCGTAAGAAAGTGAAAGCCGAACTCTCCTGTCTCTCATTTCCCATTAGCAGCCATTTGCATGTACATTGAGCACTATCTGACGGCAAAAGGTTGGCACGTTATACTCGTTGGGCGTAACCTCATTGGTTTTAGAAAGGTTCATCGAGCGTTGGGCCGCAGTGCCATGAATAGAGTGAACTAGTATATACCACGAACTCGGCGTGGTTAGAGGTGGTTTGTATACACAAAGCGCAAGCCGTAACAAAGTAAAAGGTGAATTCTCCAGTCTCTCTTTTCCCAATAGCAGCCATTCGCATGTACACTGAGCACTGTCTGACACGAAAAGGTTGCTTCGTTGTACTCGCTGGGCGTAACCTCGTTTGTTTTAGAAAGGTTCAGCGAGCGTTGAGCTGCGGTGCCGTGAATACAGTGAGCTAGTATATACCACGAACTCGGGGTGGTTAAAGGTGGTATGTAGACAAGAAGCGCAAGCCGTAAGAAAGTAAAAGCCGAATTCTCCTCTCTCTCATTTCCCATTAGCAGCCATTGGCATGTACAATGAGCACTATCTGACAAGAAAGGGTTGTGACGTTATACTCGATGGGCATAACCTCCTTGGTTTTAGAAAGATTTAGCGAGCATTGGGCCACAGTGCCATCAATAGAGTGAACTAGTATATACCATGAACTCGAGGTGGCTAAAGGTGACAAGTAGATACGAAGCGCAACCCGTAAGAAAATAAAAGCCGAATTCTCCTGTCTCTCATTTCTCATTAGCAGCCATTGGCATGTACAATGAGCACTATCTGACACGAAAGGGTTGCGACGTTATAGTCGCTGTTCGTAGCCTTGTTGGTTTATGAAAGGTTCAGTGAGCGTTCGGCCGCAGTACCATGAATACAGTGAACTAGATTATGCCATGAATTCGAGGTGGTTAAAGGTGGTGTGTAGACAAGAAGCGCAAGCCCTAACAAAGTAAAGGGTGAATTCTCCAGTCTCTCTTTTGCCAATAGCAGCCTTTCGCATGTACACTGAGCACTGTCTGACACGAAAGGGTTGCGACATTACACTCGCTGGGCGTAACCTTCTTGGTTTCAGAAAGGTTTAGCGAGCGTTCGGCCGCAGTGCCATGAATACAGTGAACTGGTATATACCATGAGCTCGAGGAGGTTAAAGGTGGGAAGTAGATACGAAGCGCAAGCCGTAAGAAAGTAAAAGCCAAATTATCCTGTCTCCCATTTCCCATTACCAGCCATCGGCATGTACAATGAGCACTATCTGACAGGAGAAGGTTGCTGCGTTATACTCGCTGGGCGTAACCTTCTTGTTTTTTTTGAAACCTTTAGTGAGCGTTGGACCGCAGTGCCACGTCAGTGAACTAGTATATACCATGAACTCGAGGTGGTTAAAGGTGGGAAGTAGACCCGAAGAGCAAGCCGTAAGAAAGTTAAAGGGGTATTCTCATGTCTTTCATTTCCCATTAGCAGCCATTGGCGTGTACATTGAGCACTATCTGCCAAGAAAGGGTTGCGACGTTATACTCGATGGGCATAACCTCCTTGATTTAAGAAAGGTTTAGCGAGCATTGGGCCACAGTGCCATCAATAGAGTGAACTAGTATATACCATGAACTCGAGGTGGTTAAAGTGAGTAATAGATACGAAGCGCAAGCCGTAAGAAAGTAAAAGCCGAATTCTCCTGTCTCTTTTCCCATTACCAGCCATTGGCATGTACAATGAGCACTATCTGACAGCAGAAGGTTGCTGCGTTATACTCGCTGGGCGTAACCTCCTTGTTTTTTAAAGCTTTAGCGAGTGTTGGACCACCGTGCCACGTATACAGTGAACTGGTATATACCATGAGCTCGAGGTGGTGAAAGGTGGGAAGTAGACCCGAAGCGCAAGCCGTAAGAAAGTTAAAGGGGAATTCTCCTGTCTTTCATTACCCCTTAGCAGCCATTAGCGTGTACATTGAGCACAATCTGACAGGAAAAGGTTGCTTTGTTGTACTCGCTGGGCGTAACCTCGTTTGTTTTAGAAAGGTTCAGCGAGCGTTGAGCTGCGGTGCCGTGAATACAGTGAGCTGGTATATACCACGAACTCGGGGTGGTTAAAGGTGGTATGTAGACAAGAAGCGCAAGCCGTAAGAAAGTAAAAGCCGAATTCTCCTGTCTCTCATTTCCCATTAGCAGCTATTGGCATGTACAATGAGCACTATCTGACAAGAAAGGGTTGTGACGTTATACTCGATGGGCATAACCTCCTTGGTTTTAGAAAGGTTTAGCGAGCATTGGGCCACAGTGCCATCAATAGAGTGAACTAGTATATACCATGAACTCGAGGTGGCTAAAGGTGACAAGTAGATACGAAGCGCAACCCGTAAGAAAATAAAAGCCGAATTCTCCTGTCTCTCATTTCTCATTAGCAGCCATTAGCATGTACAATGAGCACTATTTGACACAAAAGTGTTGCGACGTTATAGTCGCTGTTCGTAACCTTGTTGGTTTATGAAAGGTTCAGTGAGCGTTCGGCCGCAGTACCATGAATACAGTGAACTAGAATATGCCATGAATTCGAGGTGGTTAAAGGTGGTGTGTAGACAAGAAGCGCAAGCCCTAACAAAGTAAAAGGTGAATTTTCCAGTCTCTCTTTTGCCAATAGCAGCCTTTCGCATGTACACTGAGCACTGTCTGACACGAAAGGGTTGCGACATTACACTCGCTGGGCGTAACCTTGTTGGTTTCAGAAAGGTTTAGCGAGCGTTCGGCCGCAGTGCCATGAATACAGTGAACTGGTATATACCGTGAGCTCGAGGTGGTTAAAGGTGGGAAGTAGATACGAAGCGCAAGCCGTAAGAAAGTAAAAGCCGAATTCTCCTGTCTCTCATTTCCCATTACCAGCCATTGGCATGTACAGTGGACACTATCTGCCAGAAGAAGGTTGCTACGTTATACTCGATGGGCGTAACCTCCTTGGTTTTAGAAAGGTTTAGCGAGCGTTGGGCCACAGTGCCATGAATACAGTGAAATAGTATATACCACGAATTCAAGGTGGTTAAAGGTGGTGTGTAGACAAGAAGCGCTAGCCGTAAGAAAGTAAAAGCCAAATTATCCTGTCTCTCATTTCCCATTACCAGCCATCGGCGTGTACAATGAGCACTATCTGACAGGGGAAGGTTGCTGCGTTATACTCGCTGGGCGTAACCTTCTTGTTTTTTTTTTGAAACCTTTAGCGAGCGTTGGACCGCAGTGCCACGTCAGTGAACTAGTATATACCATGAACTCGAGGTGGTTAAAGGTGGGAAGTAGACCCGAAGAGCAAGCCGTAAGAAATTTAAAGGGGAATTCTCATGTCTTTCATTTCCCATTAGCAGCCATTGGCATGTACCTTGAGCACTCTCTTACAAGAAAGAGTTGTGACATTAATACTCAATGGGCATAACCTCCTTGGTTTTAGAAAGGTTTAGCGAGCATTGGGCCACAGTGCCATCAATAGAGTGAACTAGTATATACCATGAACTCGAGGTGGTTAAAGGTGGGAAGTAGATACGAAGCGCAACCCGTAAGAAAGTAAAGGCAAATTCTCCTGTCTCTCGTTTATCATTATCAGCCATTGGCATGTACAATGAGCACTATCTGACACGAAAGTGTTGCGACGTTATAGTCGCTGTTCGTTACCTTGTTGGTTTATGAAAGGTTTAGCGTGTGTTGGGCCGCAGTGCCATGAATACAGTGAACTATTATATGCCATGAACTCGAGATGGTTAGAGGTGGGAAGTAGATACGAAGCGCAAGCCGTAAGAAAGTAAAAGCCGAATTCTCCTGTCTCTCAATACTCCTTAGCAGCCATTGGCATGTAAAATGAGCACTCTCTGACAAGAAAGCGTTGTGACGTTATACTCGATGGGCATAACCTCCTTGGTTTTAGAAAGATTTAGCGAGAATCGGGCCACAGTGCCATCAATAGAGTGAACTAGTATATACCATGAACTCGAGGTGGTTAAAGGTGGAAAGTAGATACGAAGCGCAACCCGTAAGAAAGTAAAGGCAAATTCTCCTGTCTCTCATTTATCATTATCAGCCATTGGCATGTACAATGAGCACTATCTGACACGAAAGGGTTGCGACGTTATAGTCGCTGTTCGTTACCTTGTTGGTTTATGAAAGGTTTAGCGCGCGTTGGGCCGCAGTGCCATGAATACAGTGAACTATTATATGCCATGAACTCGAGATGGTTAGAGGTGGGAAGTAGATACAAAGCGCAAGCCGTAAGAAAGTAAAAGCCGAATTCTCCTGTCTCTCAATACTCCTTAGCAGCCATTGGCATGTCCAATGATCACTATCTGACAAGAAAGGGTTGCGACGTTATACTTGCTGAGAAAAACCTCCATGGTTTTAGAAAAGTTTCGCGAGTGTTGGGCCACAGTGCCATGAATACAGTGAAATAGTATATACCACGAACTCGGCGTAGTTAAAATAGGTGTGTAGACAAGCAGCGAAGGCCATAAGAAAGTAAAAGCCAAATTTTCCAGTCTCTCTTTTCCAATTAGCAGCCATTCGCATGTACACTGAGCACTATCTGACACGAAAGCGTTGCACGTTATAGTCGCTGTTCATAACCTTGTTGGTTTATGAAAGGTTCAGCGCGCGTTGGGCCGCAGTGCCATGAATACAGTGAACTAGTATATGCCATGAACTCGAAGTGGTTAAAGGTGGTGTGTAGACAAGAAGCGCAAGCCATAAGAATATAAAAGGCGAATTCTACTGTCTCTCATTTACCATTACCAGTCATTGGCATGTACAATGAGCACTATCTGACAAGAAAGGGTTGCGACGTTATACTTGATGGGCATAACCTCCTTAGTTTTAGAAAGGTTTATCGAGCATTAGGCCACAGTGCCGTCAATAGAGTGAACTAGTATATACCATGAACTCGAGGTGATTAAAGGTAAGAAGTAGATACGAAGCGCAACCCGTAATAAAGTAAAAGCCGAATTCTCCTGTCTCTCAATACCCCTTAGCAGCCACTGGCATGTCCAATGATCACTATCTGACAAGAAAGGGTTGCGACGTTATACTCGGTGGGCGTAACCTCCTTGGTTTTAGAAAGGTTTAGCGAGCGTTGGGCCACAGTGCCATGAATACAGTGAAATAGTATATACCACGAACTCAGGGTGGTTAAAGATGGTTTGTAGACAAGAAGCGCAAGCCGTAAGAAAGTAAAAGCCGAATTATCCTGTCTCTCAATTCCCATAAGCAGCCATTGGCATGTACAGTGACCAATATCTGACAGAAAAATGTTGCTACGTTATACTCGCTGGGCGTAACCTCCTTCGTTTTAGAAAGGTTTAGCGAGCGTTGGGCCACAGTGCCATGAATACAATGAACTAGAACATACCTTGAACTCGAGGTGGTTAAAGGTGGGAATAAGACACGAAGCGCAAGCCGTAAGAAAGTAAAAGCCGAATTCTCCTGTCTCTTATTTCCCATTAGCAACCCTTGGCATGTACAATGAGCACTATCTGACTGTAGAAGGTTGCTGCGTTATACTCGCTGGGCGTAACCTTCTTGTTTTTAGAAAGGTTTAGCGAGCATTGGGCCGCAGTGCCATGAATACAGTGAACTAGTATATACCATGAACTCGAGGTGGTTAAAGTTGGGAAGTAGACCCGAAGCGCAAGCCGTAAGAAAGTAAAAGCTGAATTCTCCTGTCTCTCAATTCCCATAAGCAGCCATTGGCATGTACAGTGACCAATATCTGACAGAAAAATGTTGCTACGTTATACTCGCTGGGCGTAACCTCCTTCGTTTTAGAAAGGTTTAGCGAGCGTTGGGCCACAGTGCCATGAATACAATGAACTAGAACATACCTTGAACTCGAGGTGGTTAAAGGTGGGAATAAGACACGAAGCGCAAGCCGTAAGAAAGTAAAAGCCGAATTCTCCTGTCTCCTATTTCCCATTAGCAACCCTTGGCATATACAATGAGCACAATCTGACAGGAAAAGGTTGCTGCGTTATACTCGCTGGGCGTAACCTCGTTGATTTCAGAAAGGTTTAGCGAGCGTTGGGCCACAGTGCCATGAATACAGTGAACTAGTATATGCCATGAACTCGAGGTGGTTAAAGATGGCAAGTAGATACGAAGCGCAAGCCGTAAGGAAGTCAAAACCGAATTCTCCTGTCTCTCAAATCCCCTTAGCAGCCATTGGCATGTACAATGAGCACTATCTGACAAGAAAGGGTTGCGACGTTATACTCGATAGGCATAACCTCCTTGGTTTTAGAAAGGTTCAGCGAGCGTTGGGCCGGAGTGCCTTGAATACAGTAAACTAGTATATACCATGAACTCTAGGTGGTTAAAGGTGAGGAGTAGGTATGAAGCGCAACCCGTAAGAAAGTAACAGCCGAATTCTCCTGTCTCTCATTACTCATTAGCAGCTATTGGCATGTACAATGAGCACTATCTGACACGAAAGAGTTGCGACGTTATAGTCGCTGTTCGTAACCTTGTTGGTATATGAAAGGTTCAGCGAGCGTTGGGCCGCAATGCCATAAATAAAGTGAACTAGTATATGCCATGAACTCGAGGTGGTTAAAGGTGGTGTGCAGACAAGAAGCGCAAGCCATAACAAAGTAAAAGGTGAATTCTCCAGTCTCTCTTTTGCCAATAGCAGCCAATCGCATGTACACTGAGCACTGTCTGACACGAAAGGGTTGCGACATTACACTCTCTGGGCATAACCTTGTTGGTTTCAGAAAGGTTTAGCGAGCGTTCGACCGCCGTGCCCAGTATACAGTGAACTAGTATATACCATGAACTCGAGGTGTCTAAAGGTGGGAAGTATACCCGAAGCGCAAGCCGTAAGAAAGTGAAAGCCGAACTCTCCTGTCTCTCATTTCCCATTAGCAGCCATTGGCATGTACATTGAGCACTATCTGACGGCAAAAGGTTGCTACGTTATACTCGTTGGGCGTAACCTAATTGGTTTTAGAAAGGTTCATCGAGCGTTGGGCCGCAGTGCCATGAATAGAGTGAACTAGTATATACCACGAACTCGGCGTGGTTAGAGGTGGTTTGTATACACAAAGCGCAAACCGTAAGAAAGTAAAAGCCGAATTCTCGTGTCTCTCATTTCCTATTACCAGCCATTGGCGTGTACAGTGAGCACTATCTGACAGGAGAAGGTTGCTACGTTATACTCGCTGTGCGTAACCTCCTTGGTTTTAGAAAGGGTTAGCGAGCTATGGGCCACACTGTCATGAATACAGTGAAATAGTATATACCACGAACTCAGGGTGGTTAAAGGTGGTGTGTAGACAAGAAGCGCAAGCCGTAAGAAAGTAAAAGCCGAATTCTCGTGTCTCTCATTTCCTATTACCAGCCATTGGCATGTACAGTGAGCACATCTGACAGGAGAAGGTTGTGACGTTATACCCGCTGGGCGTAACCTCGTTGGTTTTAGAAAGGTTCAGCGAGCGTTGGGCCGCAGTGCCATGAATAGAGTGAACTAGTATATACCATGAACTCGAGGTGGTTAAAGGTGAGAAATAGATACGAAGCGCAACCCGTAAGAAAGTAAAGGCCGAATTCTCCTGTCTTTCACTTCCCATTAGCAGCCATTGGCGTGTACATTAAGCACAATCTGCCAAGAAAGGTTTGCGACGTTATACTCGATGGGCATAACCTCCTTGGTTTTAGAAAAGTTTAGCGAGCATTGGGCCGCAGTGCCATCAATAGAGTGAACTAGTATATACCATGAATTCGAGGTGGTTAAAGGTGAGAAGTAGATACGAAGCGCGAGCCGGAAGAAAGTAAAACCCAAATTCTCCTGTCTCTCATTTCCCGTTACCAGCCATTGGTTGTACAGTGAACACTATCTGACAGAAGAAGGTTGCTACGTTATACTCGGTGGGCGTAACCTCCTTGGTTTTAGAAAGGTTTAGCGAGTGTTGGGCCACAGTGCCATGAATACAGTGAAATAGTATATACCACGAACTCAGGGTGGTTAAAGGTGGCGTGTAGACAAGAAGCGCAAGCCGTAAGAAAGTAAAAACCGAATTCTCGTGTCTCTCATTTCCCATTACCAGCCATTGGCATGTACAGTGAGCACTATCTGACAGGAGAAGGTTGTGACGTTATACTTGGTGGGCGTAACCTCCTTGGTTTTAGAATGCTTTAGCGAGTGTTGGACCGCAGTGCCACGTATACATTGAACTAGTATATACCATGAACTCGAGGTGGTGAAAGGTGGCAAGTAGACCCGAAGCGCAACCCGTAAGAAAGTTAAAGGGGAATTCTCCTGTCTTTCAATTCCCATTGCCAGCCATTGGCGTGTACATTGAGCACTATCTGCCAAGAAAGAGTTGCGACGTTATACCCGCTGGGCGTAACCTCGTTGGTTTTAGAAAGGTTCAGCGAGCGTTGGGCCGCAGTGCCATGAATACAGTGAACTTGTATATAACACGAACTCGGGGTGGTTAAAAGTGGCGTGTAGACAAGTGCAAGCCGTAAGAAAGCAAAAGCTGAATTTTCCTGTCTTTCATTTCCCATTAGCAGCCATTGGCGTGTACATTGAGCACTATCTGCCAGGAAAGGGTTGCGACGTTATACTCGATGGGCACAACCTCCTTGGTTTTAGGAAAGTTTAGCGAGCATTGGGCCACAGTGCCATCAATAGAGTGAACTAGTATATACCATGAACTCGAGGTGGCTAAAGGTGAAAAGTAGATACGAAGCACAAGCCGTAAGAAAGTAAATGCCGAATTATCCTGTCTCTCATTTCCCATTACCAGCCATTGGTTGTACAGTGAACACTATCTGACAGAAGAAGGTTGCTACGTTATATTCGGTGGGCGTAACCTCATTGGTTTTAGAAAGGTTTAGCGAGCGTTGGGCCACAGTGCCATGAATACAGTGAAATAGTATATACCACGAACTCAGGGTGGTTAAAAGGTGGTGTGTAGACAAGAAGCGCAAGCTGTAAGAAGGTAAAAGCCGAATTGTCGTGTCTCTCATTTCCCATTACCAGCCATTGGCATGTACAGTGAGCACTATCTGACAGGAGAAGGTTGCTATGTTATACTCGCTGTGCGTAACCTCCTTGGTTTTAGAAAGGTTTAGCGAGCGTTGGGCCACAGTGCCATGAAAACAGTGAAATAGTATATACCACGAACTCAGGGTGGTTAAAGGTGGTGTGTTGACAAGAAGCGCAAGCCGTAAGAAAGTAAAAACCGAATTTTCGTGTCTCTCATTTCCCATTACCAGCCATTGGCATGTACAGTGAGCACTATCTGACAGGAGAAGGTTGCGACGTTATACCCGCTAGGGGTAACCTCGTTGGTTTTAGAAAGGTTCAGCGAGCGTTGGGCCGCAGTGCCATGAATACAGTGAACTTGTATATAACACGAACTCGGGGTGGTTAAAAGTGGCGTGTAGACAAGAAGTGCAAGCCGTAAGAAAGCAAAAGCCGAATTCTCGTGTCTCTCATTTCCTATTACCAGCCATTGGCGTGTACATTGAGCACAATCTTACAGGAAAAGGTTGCTACGTTTTACTCGGTGGGCGTAACCTCCTTGGTTTTAGAAAGATTTAGCGAGCGCTGGGCCACAGTGTAATGAATACACTGAAATAGTATATACCACGAACTCAGGGTGGTTAAAGGTGGTTTGTAGACTAGAAGCGCAAGCCGTAAGAAAGTAAAAGCCGAATTATCCTGTCTCTAATTTCCCATTACCAGCCATTGGCATGTACAATGAGCACTATCTGACTGGAGAAGATTGCTGCGTTATATTCGCTGGGCGTAACCTCCTTGTTTTTAGAAAGGTTTAGCGAGCGTTGGGCCACAGTGCCATGAATACAGTGAACTAGTATATACCATGAACTCGAGGTGGTTAAAGGTGGGAAGAAGATACGAAGTGCAAGCCGTAAGAAAGTAAAAGCCGAATTCTCCTGTCTCTCATTTCTCATTAGCAACCATTGGCATATACAATGAGCACTATCGTATAGAAAAAGCTTGCCACGTTATACTCGGGGGGCGTAATTTGCTTGGTCTTAGACAGGTTTAGCGAGTGTTTGGCCACAGTGCCATCAATAGAGTGAACTAGTATATACCATGAACTCAAGGTGGTTAAAGGTGGGAAGTAGACCCGAAGAGCAAGCCGTAAGAAAGTTAAAGGGGAATTCTCCTGTCTTTCATTTCCCATTAGCAGCCATTGGCATGTACAATGAGCACTCTCTGACAAGAAAGGGTTGTGACGTTATACACGATGGGCGTAACCTCCTTGTTTTTAGAAAGGTTTAGCGAGCGTTCGACCGCCGTGCCCCGCATACAGTGAACTAGTATAATCCATGAACTCGAGGTGGCTAAAGGTGGGAAGTAGACCCGAAGCGCAAGCCGTAAGAAAGTGAAAGCCAAACTCTCCTGTCTCTCATTTCCCATTAGCAGCAATTAGCATGTGCAATGAGCACTATCTTACAGCAAAAGGTTGCTACGTTATACTCGTTGGGCGTAACCTCATTGGTTTTAGAAAGGTTCAGCGAGCGTTGGGCCGCAGTGCCATGAATAGAGTGAACTAGTATACACCACGAACTCGGCGTGGTTAGAGGTGGGAAGAAGATACAAAGCGCAAGCCGTAAGAAATTAAAAGCCGAATTCTCCTGTTTCCAATTTCCCATTAGC
This sequence comes from Rhipicephalus microplus, assembly GCF_043290135.1. Taxonomy (NCBI): domain Eukaryota; kingdom Metazoa; phylum Arthropoda; class Arachnida; order Ixodida; family Ixodidae; genus Rhipicephalus; species Rhipicephalus microplus. Next base: position 270,115,593 of record NC_134702.1, on the reverse strand, counting down.
AACCATTGGGATGTACGATGAGCACTATATGACAGAAAAAGGTTGCTACGTTATACTCGGTGGGCGTAATTTGATTGGTTTTAGACAGGTTTAGCGAGTGTTTGGCCACAGTGCCATCAATAGAGTGAACTAGTATATACCATGAACTCAAGGTGGTTAAAGGTGGGAAGTAGACCCGAAGAGCAAGCCGTAAGAAAGTTAAAGGGGAATTCTCCTGTCTTTCATTTCCCATTAGCAGCCATTGGCATGTACAATGAGCACTCTCTGACAAGAAAGGGTTGTGACGTTATACACGATGGGCATAACCTCCTTGGTTTTAGAAAGGTTTTGCGAGCATTGGGCCACAGTGCCATCAATAGAGTGCACTAGTATATACCATGAACTCGAGGTGGTTAAAGGTGGGAAGTAGATACGAAGTGCAACCCGTAAGAAAGTAAAAAGCAAATTCTCCTGTCTCTCATTTATCATTAGCAGCCATTGGCATGTACAATGAGCACTATCTGACACGTAAGGGTTGCGACGTTATAGTCCCTGTTCGTAACAGTGTTGGTTTTTGAAAGGATCAGCGAGCGTTGGGCCGCAGTGCCAAGAATACAGTGAACTAGTGTATGCCATGAACTCGAGGTGGTTAAAGTTGGGAAGTAGACCCGAAGCGCAAGCCGTGAAAAAGTAAAAGCTGAATTCTCCTGTCTCTCATTTCCCATAAGCAGCCATTGGCATGTACAGTGAGCAATATCTGACAGGAAAATGTTGCTACGTTATACTCGCTGAGCGTAACCTCCTTCGTTTTAGAAAGGTTTAGCGAGCGTTGGGCCACAGTGCCATGAATACAGTGAACTAGTGTATGCCATGAACTCGAGGTGGTTAAAGGTGGCAAGTAGACCCGAAGCGCAAGCCGTAATGAAGTTAAAACCGAATTCTCCTGTCTCTCAAATCCCCTTAGCAGCCATTTGCATGTACAATGAGCACTATCTGACAAGAAAGGGTTGCGACGTTATACTCGCTGAGCGTAACCTCCATGGTTGTAGGAAAGTTTAGCAAGTGTTGGGCCACAGTGCCATGAATACAGTGAAATAGTATATGCCATGAACTCGAGGTGGTTAAAGGTGGTGTGTAGACAAGAAGCGCAAGCCATAACAAAGTAAAAGGTGAATTCTCCAGTCTCTCTTTTGCCAATAGCAGCCATTCGCATGTACACTGAGCACTGTCTGACACGAAAGGGTTGCGACATGATACTCGCTGGGCGTAACCTTGTTGGTTTCAGAAAGGTTTAGCGAGCGTTCGGCCGCAGTGTCATGAATACAGTGAACTGGTATGTACCATGAGCTCGAGGTGGTAAAGGTGGGAAGTAGATACGAAGTGCAAGCCGTAAGAAAGTATAAGCCGAATTCTCCTGTCTCTCATTTCCCATTACCAGCCATTGGCATGTACAGTGGGCACTATCTGACAGAAGAAGGTTGCTACGTTATACTCGATGGGCGTAACCTCTTTGGTTTTAGAAAGGTTTAGCGAGCGTTGGGCCACAGTGCCATGAATACAGTGAAATAGTATATACCACGAACTCAGGGTGGTTAAAGGTGGTGTGTAGACAAGAAGCGCAAGCTGTAAGAAAGTAAAAGCCGAATTATCCTGTCTCTCATTTCCCATTACCAGCCATTGGCATGTACAATCAGCACTATCTGACAGAAGTAGGTTGCTGCGTTATACTCGCTGGGCGTAACCTCCTTGTTTTTGTTTGAAACCTTTAGCGAGCGTTGGACCACAGTGCCACGTATACAGTGAACTAGTATATACCATGAACTCGAGGTGGTTAAAGGTGGGAAGTAGACCCGAAGAGCAAGCCGTAAGAAAGTTAAAGGAGAATTATCCTGTCTTTCATTTCCCATTAGCAGCCATTCGCATGTACCATGAGCACTCTCTAACAAGAAAGGGTTGTGACGTTATACTCGATGGGCATGACCTTCTTGGTTTTAGAAAGGTTTAGTGAGCATTGGGCCACAGTGCCACCAAAAGAGTGAACTAGTATATACCATGAACTCGAGGTGGTTAAAGGTGGGAAGTAGATACGAAGCGCAACCCGTAAGAAAATAAAAGGCAAATTCTCCTGTCTCTCATTTATCATTAGCAGCCATTGGCATGTACAATGAGCACTATCTGATACGAAAGGGGTGCGACGTTATAGTCGCTGTTCGTAACCTTGTTGGTTTATGAAAGGTTCAGCGAGCGTTGGGGCCGCAGTGCCATGAATACAGTGAACTATTATATGTCATCAACTCGAGGTGGTTAAAAGTGGCAAGTAGATACGAAGCGCAAGCCGTAAGGAAGTAAAAACCGAATTCTCCTGTCTCTCAAATCCCCTTAGAAGCCATTGGCATGTACAATGAGCACTATCTGACAAGAAAGGATCGCGATGGTATACTCGATGGGCGTAACCTCCTTGGTTTTAGAAAGGTTTAGTGAGCGTTGGGTCACAGTGCCATGAATACAGTGAAATAGTATATACGACCAACTCGGCGTGGTTAAAAGTGGTGTGTAGACAAGCAGCCCAGGCCATAAGAAAGTAAAAGCCGAATTTTCCGGTCTCTCTTTTCCAATTAGCAGGCATTCGCATGTTCACTGAGCACTATCTGACACGAAAGGGTTGCGACGTTATAGTCGCAGTTCGTAACCTTCTTGGTTTATGAAAAGTTCAGCCAGCATTGTGCCGCAGTGCCATGAATAGAGTGAACTAGTATATGCCATGAACTCGAGGTGGTTAAAGGTGGGAAGTAGATACAAAGCGCAAGCCGTAAGAAAGTAAAAGCCGAATTCTCCTGTCTCTCAATACCCCTTAGCAGCCATTTGCATGTCCAATGATCACTATCTGACAAGAAAGGGTTGCGACGTTTTATTCGCTGAGTGTAACCTCCATGGTTTTAGAAAAGTTTAGCGAGTGTTGGGCGACAGTGCCATGAATACAGTGAAATATTATATACCACGAACTCGGCGTAGTTAAAAGTGGTGTGTGGACAAGCAGCGCAGGCCATAAGAAAGTAAAAGCCGAATTTTCCAGTCTCTCTTTTTCAATTAGCAGTCATTCACATGTACACTGAGCACTATCTGACACGAAAGGGTTGCACGTTATAGTCGCTGTTCGTAACCTTGTTGGTTTATGAAAGGTTCAGCGAGCGTTGGGCCGCAGTGCCATGAATACAGTGAACTAGTATACGCCATGAACTCGAGGTGGTTGAAGGTGGTGTGTAGACAAGAAGCGCAAGCCATAAGAAAGTGAAAGGCGAATTCGCCTGTCTCTCATTTCCCATTACCAGCCATTGGCATGTACAATGAGCACTATCTGACAGGAGAAGGTTGCTGCGTTATACTCGCTGGGCGTAACCTCCTTGTTTTTTTTTAAACCTTTAGCTAGCGTTGGACCGCAGTGCCACGTATAAATTGAACTAGTATATACCATGAACTCGAGGTGGTTAAAGGTGGGAAGTAGACCCGAAGAGCAAGCCGTAAGAAAGAAAAAGGGGAATTCTCCTGTCTTTCATTTCCCATTAGCAGCCATTGGCATGTACCATGAGCACTCTCTGACAAGAAAGGGTTGTGACGTTATACTCGAAGGGCATAACCTCCTTGGTTTTAGAAAGGTTTAGCGAGCATTGGGCCACAGTGCCATTAATAGAGTGAACTAGTATATAATGCGCCGCTGCGGACTTAAATGAACTCTCCTCTGTCGCTCCGAAGTTCGCGAACTTTGCTAAGGCTTATTATAGACTGGCACGCCTCCCTTGTATACCATGAACTCGAGGTGGTTAAAGGTGGGAAGTAGATACGAAGCGCAACCCGTAAGAAAGTAAAAGGCAAATTCTCCTGTCTCTCATTTATCATTAGCAGCCATTGGCATGTACAATGAGCACTATCTGACACGAAAGGGTTGCGACGTTATACTCGCCGTTCGTAACCTTGTTGGTTTATGAAAGGTTCAGCGAGCGTCTGGCCGCAGTGCCATGAATACAGTGAACTATTATATGCCATGAACTCGAGGTGGTTAAAGGTGGCAAGTAGATACGAAGCGCAAGCCGTAAGGAAGTGAAAGCCGAACTTTCCTGTCTCTCATTTCCCATTAGCAGCCATTGGCATGTACATTGAGCACTATCTGACGGCAAAAGGTTGCTACGTTATACTCGTTGGGCGTAGCCTCATTGGTTTTAGAAAGGTTCATCGAGCGTTGGGCCGCAGTGCCATGAATAGAGTGAACTAGTATATACCACGAACTCGGCGGGGTTAGAGGTGGTTTGTATACACAAAGCGCAAACCGTAAGAAAGTAAAAGCCGAATTCTCCTGTCTCTCATTACCAATTAGCAGCCATTGGCATGTACAATGAGCACAATCTGACAGGAAAAGGTTGCTGTGTTATACTCGCTGGGCGTAACCTCGTTGATTTCAGAAAGGTTTAGCGAGCGTTGAGCCTCAGTGCCATGAATACAGTGAACTAGTATATACCATGAACTCGAGGTGGTTAAAGGTGGGAAGAAGATACAAAGCGTAAGCCGTAAGGAATTGAAAGCCGAATTCTCCTGTTTGCAATTTCCCATTAGCAACGATTGGGATGTACGATGAGCACTATATGACAGAAAAGGTTGCTACGTTATACTCGGTGGGCGTAATTTGATTGGTTTTAGAAAGGTTTAGCGAGCGTTGAGCCACAGTGCCATCAATAGAGTAAACTAGTATATACCATGAACTCGAGGTGGTTAAAGGTGGGAAGTAGACCCGAAGAGCAAGCCGTAAGAAAGTTAAAGGGAATTCTCCTGTCTTTCATTTCCCATTAGCAGCCATTGGCATGTGAAATGAGCACTCTCTGACAAGAAAGGGTTGTGACGTTATACTCGATGGGCATAACCTCCTTGGTTTTAGAAAGATTTAGCGAGAATCGGGCCACAGTGCCATCACTAGAGTGAACTAGTATATACCATGAACTCGAGGTGGTTAAAGGTGGGAAGTAGATACGAAGCGCAACCCGTAAGAAAGTAAAAGGCAAATTCTCCTGTCTCTCATTTATCAACGAAGTGAAAAAACAGCGCGTAACACAGGACACAGGACAGAGAAGGGACGGACAAGGCGCTGACTTACAACCAAAATTTATTTCGTACAGGGGTGTATACATAGCACACGAAACTTGAAAAAAGAGGGAGAGAAGTCGAGTGACATGAAAGAGTAATTTTTGTTATGATTGTATGCGTATAACAAATAAATTATTTATTAATATTATTATTTATTATTATATTATTATTTATTAATTATTTATTAATAAATTTATTTGTTATACGCATACAATCATAACAAAAATTACTCTTTCATGTCACTCGACTTCTCTCCCTCTTTTTTCAAGTTTCGTGTGCTATGTATACACCCCTGTACGAAATAAATTTTGGTTGTAAGTCAGCGCCTTGTCCGTCCCTTCTCTGTCCTGTGTCCTGTGTTACGCGCTGTTTTTTCACTTCGTTGACCATGTACCAACCGGCCCAAATAAGCACTTTAGTACATCTCATTTATCATTAGCAGCCATTGGCATGTACAATGAGCACTATCTGACACGAAAGGGTTGCGACGTTATAGTCGCTGTTCGTAACCTTGTTGGTTTATGAAAGGTTCAGCGAGCGTTGGGTCGACGTGCCATGAATACAGTGATCTAGTGTATGCCATGAACTCGAGGTGGTTAAAGGTGGCAAGTAGATATGAAGCGCAAGCCGTAAGGAAGTAAAAAACGAATTCTCCTGTCTCTCAAATCCCCTTAGCAGCCATTGGCATGTATAATGAGCACTATCCGACAAGAAAGGGTTGCGACGTTATACTCGATGGGCGTAACCTCGTCGGTTTTAGAAAGGTTCAGCGAGCGTTGGGCCGCAGTGCCATGAATACAGTGAACTTGTATATAACACGAACTCGGGGTGGTTAAAAGTGGCGTGTAGACAAGAAGTGCAAGCCGTAAGAAAGCAAAAGCTGAATTTTCCTGTCCCTCATTTCCTATTCACAGCCATTGGCGTGTACATTGAGCACTATCTGCCAAAAAAGGGTTGCGACGTTATACCCGCTGGGCGTAACCTCGTTGGTTTCAGAAAAGTTTAGTGAGCGTTCGGCCGCAGTGCCATGAATACAGTGAACTGGTATATACCATGAGCACGAAGTGGTTAAGGGTAGTGTGTAGACAAGAAGCGTAAGCCGTAAAAAAGTAAAAGCCAAATTCTCGTGTCTCTGATTTCCCATTACCAGCCATTGGCATGTACAGTGAGCACTATCTGACAGGAGAAGGTTGCTACGTTATACTCGCTGTGCGTAACCTCCTTGGTTATAGAAAGGTTTAGCGAGCGTTGGGCCACAGTGCCATGAATACAGTGAAATAGCATATACCACGAACATAGGGTAGTTAAAGGTGGTGTGTAGACAAGAAGCGCAAGCCGTAAGAAAGTAAAAGCCGAATTCTCGTGTCTGTCATTTCCCATTACCAGCCATTGGCATGTACAGTGAGCACTATCTGACAGGAGAAGGTTGCGACGTTATACCCGCTAGGCGTAACCTCGTTGGTTTTAGAAAGGTTCAGCGAGCGTTGGGCCGCAGTGCCATGAATACAGTGAACTTGTATATAACACGAACTCCGGGTGGGTAAAAGTGTCGTGTAGACAAGAAGCGCAAGCCGTAAGAAAGTAAAAGCCGAATTCTCGTGTCTCTCATTTCCCATTACCAGCCATTGGCGTGTACAGTGAGCACTATCTGACAGGAGAAGGTTGCTACGTTATACTCGCTGTGCGTAACCTCCTTGGTTTTAGAAAGGGTTAGCGAGCTATGGGCCACACTGTCATGAATACAGTGAAATAGTATATACCACGAACTCAGGGTGGTTAAAGGTGGTGTGTAGACAAGAAGCGCAAGCCGTAAGAAAGCAAAATCTGAATTTTCCTGTCTCTCATTTCCCATTAGCAGTCAATGGCAAGTACAATGAGCACTATCTGACAGGAAAAGGTTTGTTTCGTTATACTCGCTGGGCGTAACATCGTTGGTTTTAGAAAGTTTCAGCGAGCAATGGGCTGCAGTGCCGTGAATACAGTGAGCTAGTATATACCACGAACTCGGGGTGGATAAATGTGGTGTGTAGACAAGAAGCGCAAGCCGTAAGAAAGTAAAAGCCGAATTCTCGTGTCTCTTATTTCCCATTACCAGCCATTGGCATGTACAGTGAGCACATCTGACAGTAGAAGGTTGCGACTTTATACCCGCTGGGCGTAACCTCGTTGGTTTTAGAAAGGTTCAGCGAGCGTTGGGCCGCAGTGCCATGAATACAGTGAACTTGTATATAACACGAACTCGGGGTGGTTAAAAGTTGCGTGTAGACAAGAAGTGCAAGCCGTAAGAAAGCAAAAGCTGAATTCTCCTGTCTCTCATTTCCCATTAGCAGTCATTGGCAAGTACAATGAGCACTATTTGACAGGAAAAGGTTGCTACGTTATACCCGCTGGGCGTAACCTCGTTGGTTTTAGAAAGGTTTAGCGAGAATTGGACCACTGTGCCATCAATAGAGTGAACTAGTATATACCATGAAATCGAGGTGGTTAAAGGTGAGAAATAGATACGAAGCGCAACCCGTAAGAAAGTAAAAGCCGAATTCTCTTGTCTTTCATTTGCCATTAGCAGCCATTGGCGTGTACATTGAGCACTATCTGCCAGGAAAGGGTTGCGACGTTATACTTGATGGGCACAACCTCCTTGGTTTTAGGAAAGTTTAGCGAGCATTGGGCCACAGTGCCATCAATAGAGTGAACTAGTATATACCATGAACTCGAGGTGGCTAAAGGTGAAAAGTAGATACGAAGCGCAAACCGTAAGAAAGAAAAGCCAAATTCTCCTGTCTCTCATTTCCCATTACCAGCCATTGGCGTGTACAGTGAGCACTATCTGACAGGAGAAGGTTGCTACGTTATACTCGCTGTGCGTAACCTCCTTGGTTTTAGAAAGGGTTAGCGAGCTATGGGCCACAGTGCCATGAATACAGTGAAATAGCATATACCACGAACTTAGGGTAGTTAAAGGTGGTGTGTAGACAAGAAGCGCAAGCCGTAAGAAAGTAAAAGCCGAATTCTCGTGTCTGTCATTTCCCATTACCAGCCATTGGCATGTACAGTGAACACTATCTGACAGAAGAAGGTTGCTACGTTATACTGGGTGGGCGTAACCTCCTTGGTTTTAGAAAGGTTTAGCGAGCGTTGGGCCACAGTGCCATGAATACAGTGAAATAGTATATACCACGAACTCAGGGTGGTTAAAAGGTAGTGTGTAGACAAGAAGCGCAAGCTGTAAGAAAGTAAAAGCCGAATTGTCGTGTCTCTCATTTCCCGTTACCAGCCATTGGCATGTACAGTGAGCACTATCTGACAGGAGAAGGTTGCTACGTTATACTCGCTGTGCGTAACCTCCTTGGTTTTAGAAAGGTTTAGCGAGCGTTGGGCCGCAGTGCCATGAATACAGTGAACTTGTATATAACACGTACTCGGGGTGGTTAAAAGTGGCGTGTAGACAAGAAGTGCAAGCCGTAAGAAAGCAAAACCTGAATTTTCCTGTCTCTCATTTCCCATTAGCAGTAATTGGCAAGTACAATGAGCAATATCTGACAGGAAAAGGTTGCTACATTATACTCGCTGGGCGTAACCTCATTTGTTTTAGAAAGCTTTAGCGAGTGTTGGACCGCAGTGCCACGTATACAGTGAACTAGTATATATCATGAACTCGAGGTGGTGAAAGGTGGGAAGTAGACCCGAAGCGCAACCCGTAAGAAAGTTAAAGGGGAATTCTCCTGTCTTTCATTTCCCATTACCAGCCATTGGCGTGTACATTGAGCACTATCTGCCCAGAAAGGGTTGCGACATTATACCCGCTGGGGGTAACCTCGTTGGTTTTAGAAAGGTTCAGCGAGCGTTGGGCCGCAGTGCAATGAATACAGTGAACTTGTATATAACACGACCTCGGGGTGGTTAAAAGTGGCGTGTAGACATGAATTGCAAGCCGTAAGAAAGCATAAGCTGAATTCTCTTGTCTCTCATTTCCCATTAGCAGTCATTGGCAAGTACAACGAGCACTATCTGACAGGAAAAGGTTGCTACGTTATACTCGCTGGGCGTAACCTCATTGGTTTTAGTAAGGTTCAGCGAGCGTTGGGCTGCAGTGCCGTGAATACAGTGAGCTAATATATACCACGAACTCGGGGTGGTTAAAGGTGAGAAGTAGATACGAAGCGCAAGCCGTAAGAATGTAAAAGCCGAATTATCCTGTCTCTCATTTCTCTTTGCAGCCATTGGCATGTACAATGAGCACTATCTGACACGAAAGGGTTGCGACGTTATAGTCGCTGTTCGTAACCTTGTTGGTTTATGAAAGGTTCAGTAAGCGTTGGGCCGCAGTGCCATGAATACAGTGAACTAGTATATGCCATGAACTCGAGGTGGTTAAAGGTGGTGTGTAGACAAGAAGCGAGAGCCATAACAAAGTAAAAGGTGAATTCTCCATTCTCTCTTTTCCCAGTAGCAGCCATTGGCGTGTACATTCAGCACTATCTGCCAAGAAAGCGTTGTGACGTTATACTCGATGGGCATAACCTCCTTGGTTTTAGAAAGGTTTAGCGAGCATTGGGCCACAGTGCCATCAATAGAGTGAACTAGTATATACCATGAACTCGAGGTGGTTAAAGCTGAGAAGTAGATACGAAGCGCCAGTCGTAAGAAAGTAAAAGCCGAATTCTCCTGTCTCTCTTTCCCCATTACCAGCCATTGGCATGTACAGTGAACACTATCTGACAGAAGAAGGTTGCTACGTTATACCCGCTGGGCGTAACCTCCTTGGTTTTAGAAAGGTTTAGCGAGCGTTGGGCTACAGTGCCTTGAATACAGTGAAATAGTATATACCACGAACTCAGGGTGGTTAAAGGTGGTGTGTAGACAAGAAGCGCAAGCCGTAAGACAGTAAAAGTCGAATTATCCTGTCTGTCATTTCCCATTACAAGCCATTGGCATGTATAATGAGCACTATCTGACAGGAGAAGGTTGTTGCGTTATACTCGCTGGGCGTAACCTCCTTGTTATTTGAAAGCTTTAGCGAGTGTTGGACCGCAGTGCCACGTATACAGTGAACTGGTATATACCATAAGCTCGAGGTGGTGAAAGGTGGGAAGTAGACCCGAAACGCAAGCCGTAAGAAAGTTAAAGGGGAATTCTCCTTTCTTTCATTTCCCATTAGCAGCCATTGGCGTGTACATTGAGCACTATATGCCAAGAAAGGGTTGCGACGTTATACCCGCTGGGCATAACCTCGTTGGTTTTAGAAAGGTTCAGCGAGCGTTGGGCCGCAGTGCCATGAATACAGTGAACTTGTATATAACACGAACTCGGGGTGGTTAAAAGTGGCGTGCAGACAAGAATTGCAAGCCGTAAGAAAGCAAAAGCTGAATTTTCCTGTCTCTCATTTCCCATTAACAGTCATTCGCAAGTACATTGAGCACAATCTTACAGGAAAAGGTTGCTACGTTTCACTCGGTGGGCGTAACCTCCTTGGTTTTAGAAAGGTTTAGCGAGCGTTGGGCCACAGTGCCATGAATACACTGAAATAGTATATACCACGAACTCAGGGTGGTTAAAGGTGGTTTGTAGACAAGAAGCGCAAGCCGTAAGAAAGTAAAAACCGAATTATCCTGTCTCTAATTTCCCATTACCAGCCATTGGCATGTACAATGAGCACTATCTGACTGGAGAAGGTTGCTGCGTTATACTCGCTGGGCGTAACCTCCTTGTTTTTAGAAAGGTTTAGCGAGCGTTGGGCCACAGTGCCATGAATACAGTGAACTAGTATATACCACGAGCTCGAGGAGGTTAAAGGTGGTGTGTAGACAAGAAGCGCAAGGCATAACAAAGTAAAAGGTGAATTCTCCTGTCTCTCTTTTCCCAATAGCAGCTATCCGCATGTACACTGAGCACTGTCTGACACGAAACAGTTGCGACATTATACTCGCTGGGCGTAACCTTGTTGGTGTCATAAAGGTTTAGTGAGCGTTCGGCCGCAGTGCCATGATTACAGTGAACTGGTATATACCATGAGCTCGAGGTGGTTAAAGGTGGGAAGTAGATAGGAAGCGCAAGCCGTAAGAAAGTAAAAGCCGAATTCTCCTGTCTCTCATTTCCCATTACCAGCCATTGGCATGTACAGTGAACAATTTCTGACAAAAGAAGGTTGCTACGTTATACTCGGTGGGCGTAACCTCCTTGGTTTTAGAAAGGTTTAGCGAGCGTTGGGCTACAGTGCCTTGAATACAGTGAAATAGTATATACCACGAACTCAGGGTGGTTAAAGGTGGTGTGTAGACAAGAAGCGCAAACCGTAAGAAAGTAAAAGCCGAACTCTCGTGTCTCTCATTTCCCATTACCAGCCATTGGCATGTACAGTGAGCACTATCTGACCGGAGAAGGTTGCTACGTTATACTCGCTGTGCGTAACCTCCTTGGTTTTAGAAAGGTTTAGCGAGCGTTGGGCCACAGTGCCATGAATACAGTGAAATCGTATATATAACGAACTTGGAATGGTTAAAGGTGGTGTGTAGACAAGAAGCGCAAGCCGTAAGACAGTAAAAGTCGAATTATCCTGTCTGTCATTTCCCTTTACAAGCCATTGGCATGTACAATGAGCACTATCTGACAGGAGAAGGTTGTTGCGTTATACTCGCTGGGCGTACCCTCCTTGTTATTTGAAAGCTTTAGCGAGTGTTGTACCGCAGTGCCACGTATACAGTGAACTGGTATATACCATAAGCTCGAGGTGGTGAAAGGTGGGAAGTAGACCCGAAACGCAAGCCGTAAGAAAGTTAAAGGGGAATTCTCCTTTCTTTCATTTCCCATTAGCAGCCATTGGCGTGTACATTGAGCACTATATGCCAAGAAAGGGTTGCGACGTTATACCCGCTGGGCGTAACCTCGTTGGTTTTAGAAAGGTTCAGCGAGCGTTGGGCCGCAGTGCCATGAATACAGTGAAGTTGTATATAACAAGAACTCGGGGTGGTTAAAAGTGGCGTGTAGACAAGAATTGCAAGCCGTAAGAAAGCAAAAGCTGAATTCTCCTATCTCTCATTTCCCATTAACAGTCATTCGCAAGTACATTGAGCACAATCTTACAGGAAAAGGTTCCTACGTTTTACTCGGTGGGCGTAACCTCCTTGGTTTTAGAAAGGTTTAGCGAGCGTTGGGCCACAGTGCCATGAATACACTGAAATAGTATATACCACGAACTCAGGGTGGTTAAAGGTGGTTTATAGACAAGAAGCGCAAGCCGTAAGAAAGTAAAAGCCGAATTATCCTGTCTCTCATTTCCCATAAGCAGCCATTCGCATGTACAGTGAGCAATATCTGACTGGAGAAGGTTGCTGCGTTATACTCGCTGGGCGTAACCTCCTTGTTTTTAGAAAGGTTTAGCGAGCGTTGGGCCACAGTGCCATGAATACAGTGAACTAGTATATACCATGAACTCGAGGTGGTTAAAGGTGGCAAGTAGACCCGAAGCGCAAGCCGTAATGAAGTAAAAACCGAATTCTCCTGTCTCTCAAATCCCCTTAGCAGCCATTTGCATGTACAATGAGCACTATCTGACAAGAAAGGGTTGCGACGTTATACTCGCTGAGCGTAACCTCCATGGTTGTAGAAAAGTTTAGCAAGTGTTGGGCCACAGTGCCATGAATACAGTGAAATAGTATATACCACGAACTCTGCGCAGTTAAAAGTGGTGTGTAGACAAGAAGCGCAAGCCATAGGAAACTAAAAGGCGAATTCTCCTGTCTCTCATTTCCCATTACCAGCCATTGGCATGTACAATGAGCATTATCTGACAAGAAAGGGTTGCGACGCTATACTCGATGGGCATAACCTCCTTATTTTTAGAAAGATTTAGCGAGCATTGGGCCACAGTGCCATCAATAGAGTGAACTAGTATATACCATGAACTCGAGGTGGTTAAAGGTGAGGAGTAGGTACGAAGCGCAACCCGTAAGAAAGTAAAAGCCGAATACTCCTGGCTCTCATTTCCCATTACCAGCCATTGGCATGTACAATGAGCACTATCTGACGGAAGAAGGTTGCTGCGTTATACTCGCTGGGCGTAACCTCCTTGTTTTTTTTTTTGAAACCTTTAGCGAGCGTTGGACCGCAGTGCCACGTATACAGTGAACTAGTATATACCATGAACTCGAGGTGGTTAAAGGTGGGAAGTAGACCCGAAGAGCAAGCCGTAAGAAAGTTAAAGGAGAATTCTCCTGTCTTTCATTTCCCATTAGCAGCCATTGGCATGTACCATGAGCACTCTCTGACAAGAAAGGCTTGTGACGTTATACTCGATGGGCATGACCTTCTTGGTTTTAGAAAGGTTTAGTGAGCATTGGGCCACAGTGCCACCAAAAGAGTGAGCTAGTATATACCATGAACTCGAGGTGGTTAAAGGTGGGAAGTAGATACGAAGCGCAACCCGTAAGAAAATAAAAGGCAAATTCTCCTGTCTCTCATTTATCATTAGCAGCCATTGGCATGTACAATGAGCACTATCTGATACGAATGGGGTGTGACGTTATAGTCGCTGTTCGTAACCTTGTTGGTTTATGAAAGGTTCAGCGAGCGTTGGGCCGCAGTGCCATGAATACAGTGAACTATTATATGTCATCAACTCGAGGTGGTTAAAAGTGGCAAGTAGATACGAAGCGCAAGCCGTAAGGAAGTAAAAACCGAATTCTCCTGTCTCTCAAATCCCCTTAGCAGCCATTGGCATGTACAATGAGCACTATCTGACAAGAAAGGGTTGCGACGTTATACTCGATGGGCATAACCTCCTTAGTTTTAGAAAGGTTTAGCGAGCATTAGGCCACAGTGCCATCAATAGAGTTAACTAGTATATACAATGAACTCGAGGTGGTTAAAGGTGAGGAGTAGGTACGAAGCGCAACCCGTAAGAAAGTAAAAGCCGAATACTCCTGTCTCTCATTTCTCATTAGCAGCCATTGGCATGTACAATGAGCACTATCTGACACGAAAGGGTTGCGAAGTTATAGTCGCTTTTCGTAACCTTGTTGGTTTATGAAAGGTTCAGCGAGCGTTGGGCCGCAGTGCCATGAATACAGTGAACTAGTATATGCCATGAAATCGAGGTGGTTAAAGGTGGTGTGTAGACAAGAAGCGCAAGCCATAACAAAGTAAAAGGTGAATGCTCCAGTCTCTCTTTTGCCAATAGCAGATATTCGCATGTACACTGAGCACTGTCTGACACGAAAGGGTTGCGACATTATACTCGCTGGGCGTAACCTTGTTGGTTTCAGAAAGGTTTAGCGAGCGTTCGGCCGCAGTGCCATGAATACAGTGAACTGGTATATACCATGAGCTCGAGGTGGTTAAAGGTGGGAAGTAGATACGAAGCGCAAGCCATAAGAAAGTAAAAGGCGAATTCTCCTGTCTCTCATTTCCCATTACCAGCCATTGGCATGTACAATGAGCATTATCTGACAAGAAAGGGTTGCGACGTTATACTCGATGGGCATAACCTCCTTAGTTTTAGAAAGATTTTGCGAGCATTGGGCCACAGTGCCATCAATAGAGTGAACTAGTATATACCATGAACTCGAGGTGGTTAAAGGTGAGGAGTAGGTACGAAGCGCAACCCGTAAGAAAGTAAAAGCCGAATAATCCTGTCTCTCATTTCTCATTAGCAGCCATTGGCATGTACAATGAGCACTATCTCACACGAAAGGGTTGCGACGTTATAGTCGCTGTTCGTAACCTTGTTGGTTTATGAAAGGTTCAGCGAGCGTTGGGCCGCAGTGCTATGAATACAGTGAACTAGTATATGCCATGAACTCGAGGTGGTTAAAGGTGGTGTGTAGACAAGAAGCGCAAGCCATAACAAAGTAAAAGGTGAATTCTCCAGTCTCTCTTTTGCCAATAGCAGCCATTCGCATGTACACTGAGCACTGTCTGACACGAAAAGGTTGCGACATTATACTCGCTGGGCGTAACCTTGTTGGTTTCAGAAAGGTTTAGCGAGCGTTCGGCCGCAGTGCCATGAATACAGTGAACTGGTATATACCATGAGCTCGAGGTGGTTAAAGGTGGGAAGTAGATACGAAGTGCAAGCCGTAAGAAAGTATAAGCCGAATTCTCCTGTCTCTCGTTTCCCATTACCAGCCATTGGCATGTACAGTGGACACTATCTGACAGAAGAAGGTTACTACGTTATACTCGATGGGCGTAACCTCCTTGGTTTTAGAAAGGTTTAGCGAGCGTTGGGCCACAGTGCCATGAATACAGTTAAATAGTATATACCACGAACTCAGGGTGGTTAAAGGTGGTGTGTAGACAAGAAGCGCAAGCCGTAAGAAAGTAAAAGCCGAATTAACCTGTCTCTCATTTCCCATTACCAGCCATTGGCATGTACAATGAGCACTATCTGACAGAAGAAGGTTGCTGCGTTATACTCCCTGGGCGTAACCTCCTTGTTTTTTTTTTTGAAACCTTTAGCGAGCGTTGGACCGCAGTGCCACGTATACAGTGAACTAGTATATACCATGAACTCGAGGTGGTTAAAGGTGGGAAATCGACCCGAAGCGCAAGCCGTAAGAAAGTTCAAGGAGAATTCTCCTGTCTTTCATTTCCCATCAGCAGCCATTGGCATGTACCATGAGCACTCTCTGAAGAGAAAGGGTTGTGACGTTATACTCGATGGGCATGACCTCCTTGGTTTTAGAAAGGTTTAGTGAGCATTGGGCCACAGTGCCACCAAAAGAGTGAACCAAAAGAGTGATCTCGAGGGGTTTAAAGGTGGGAAGTAGATACGAAGCGCAACCCGTAAGAAAATAAAGGGCAAATTCTCCTGTCTCTCATTTATCATTAGCAGCCATTGGCATGTACAATGAGCCTTATCTGATACGAAAGGGGTGCGACGTTATAGTCGCTGTTCATAACCTTGTTGGTTTATGAAAGGTTCAGCGAGCGTTGGGCCGCAGTGTCATGAATACAGTGAACTATTATATGCCATGAACTCGAGGTGGTTAAAGGTGGCAAGTAGATACGAAGCGCAAGCCGTAAGGAAGTAAAAACCGAATTCTCCCGTCTCTCAAATCCCCTTAGCAGCCATTGGCATGTACAATGAGCACTATCTGACAAGAAAGGGTTGCGACGTTATACTCGATGGGCATAACCTCCTTAGTTTTAGAAAGGTTTAGCGAGGATTAGGCCACCGTGCCAACAATAGAGTGAACTAGTATATACCATGAACTCGAGGTGGTTAAAGGTGAGGAGTAGGTACGAAGCGCAACCCGTAAGAAAGTAAAAGCCGAATACTCCTGTCTCTCATTTCTCATTAGCAGCCATTGGCATGTACAATGAGCACTATCTGACACGAAAGGGTTGCGACGTTATAGTCGCTTTTCGTAACCTTGTTGGTTTATGAAAGGTTCAGCGAGCGTTGGGCCGCAGTGCCATGTATACATTGAACTAGTATATGCCATGAACTCGAGGTGGTTAAAGGTGGTGTGTAGACAAGAAGCGCAAGCCATAACAAAGAAAAAGGTGAATGCTCCAGTCTCTCTTTTGCCAATAGCAGATATTCGCATGTACACTGAGCACTGTCTGACACGAAAGGGTTGCGACATTATACTCGCTGGGCGTAACCTTGTTGGTTTCAGAAAGGTTTAGCGAGCGTTCGGCCGCAGTGCCATGAATACAGTGAACTGGTATATACCGTGAGCTCGAGGTGGTTAAAGGTGGGAAGTAGATACGAAGCGCAAGCCGTAAGGAAGTAAAAGCCGAATTCTTCTGTCTCTAATTTCCCATTACCAGCCATTGTTACCTACATCTGTAATAACGCTAACCGAACGCTAGGATACTTACGCCGCAACTTTTCTCGCGCTCCGCTGTCCCTCAAAATTCTATTATACCGATCACTAATTCGCCGAAAGCTTGAGTACGCGTCCGCTATATGTGATCCCGTGCAGCAAAATTTAATTAACGAGTTAGAATCTGTTCAGAACCGCTCAGTTCAGTTCATTTGTTCTAATTATTCCCGTACTGCTAGCATATCAGAAATGAAATCTAACCTTGACCTACCCAATTTAACTGTCCGGAAGAAACTGGCGCGACTGCATTTTTTTCATAAGATATTTTTTCACAATCCATCAATGAAGCGAGACCTCATTTCACAACCGTCATACCACTCATCGCGCATTGATCATCAGCGTAAGGTTGCCATTCCGTTTTGCCGCACCAAATTCTTTTCAGCAGCCTTCTTACCGAAAACAGCCGCCGATTGGAACCACATTCCCTCTTCCGTTGTAACAATAACAGACCCTTTGTTATTCAAGACTGCAATTTCTCAGCAATGCTTGTAATTATACGCAGTTTCCATTATCTATCTTTGTCTTGTATGTGCTTGAATTCTTATACATTTTTAGTTGACTTATGTTGCCTTCCTGATTTGCGCATCTGCCACTCGTTTCTTTATTTTGTCTTTTTTCTCTTGTGTGTGACAAATGTTGTACCCACCCCCTCTGTAATGCCCTATGGGCCCTGAGGGTATTATAATAAATAAATAAATAAATTGGCATGTACAGTGGACACTATCCGACAGAAGAAGGTTGCTACGTTATACTCGATGGGCGTAACCTCCTTGGTTTTAGAAAGGTTTAGCGAGCGTTGGGCCACAGTGCAATGAATACAGTGAAATAGTATATACCACGAACTCAGAGTGGTTAAAGGTGGTGTGTAGACAAGAAGCGCAAGCCGTAAAAAAGTAAAAGCCGAATTATCCTGTCTCTCATTTCCCATTACCAGCCATTGGCATGTACAATGAGCACTATGTGCCAGGAGAAGGTTGCTGCGTTATACTCGCTGGGCGTAACCTCTTTGTTTTTTTTTGAAACCTTTAGCGAGTGTTGGACCGCAGTGCCACGTATAAGGTGAACTAGTATATACCATGAACTCGAGGTGGTTAAAGGTGGGAAGTAGACCTGAAGAGCAAGCCGTAAAAAGTTAAAGGGGAATTCTCCTGTCTTTCATTTCCCATTAGCAGCCATTGGCATGTACCATGAGCACTCTCTGACAAGAAAGGGTTGTGACGTTATACTCGATGGACATAACCTCCTTGGTTTTAGAAAGGTTTAGCGAGCCTTGGGCCACAGTGCCATCAATAGAGTGAACTAGTATGTGCCATGATTTCGAGGTGGTTAAAGGTGGGAAGTAGATACGAAGCGCAACCCGTAAGAAAGTAAAAGGCAAATTCTCCTGTCTCTCATTTATCATTAGCAGCCATTGGCATGTACAATGAGCACTATCAGACACGAAAGGGTGACGACGTTATAGTCGCTGTTCGTAACATTGTTGGTTTATGAAAGGTTCAGCGAGCGCTGGGCCGCAGTGCCATGAATACAGTGAACTATTATATGCCGTGAACTCGAGGTGGTTAAAGGTGGCAAGTAGATACGAAGCGCAAGCCGTAAGGAAGTAAAAACCGAATTCTCCTGTCTCTCAAATCCCCTTAGCAGCCATTGGCATGTACAATGAGCACTATCTGACAAGAAAGGATTGCAATGGTATACTCGATGGGCGTAAACTCCTTGGTTTTAGAAAGGTTTAGTGAACGTTGGGCCACAGTGCCATGAATACAGTGAAATAGTATATACCACGAACTCGGCGTGGTTAAAAGTGGTGTGTAGACAAGCAGCGCAGGCCATAAGAAAGTTAAAGCCGAATTTTCCGGTCTCTCTTTTCCAATTAGCAGCCATTCGCATGTACACTGAGCACTATCTGACACGAAAGGGTTGCACGTTATAGTCGCTGTTGGTAACCTTGTTGGTTTATGAAAGGTTCAGCGAGCGTTGGGCCGCAGTGCCATGAATACAGTGAACTAGTATACGCCATGAACTCGAGGTGGTTGAAGGTGGTGTGTAGACAAGAAGCGCAAGCCATAAGAAAGTAAAAGGCGAATTCTCCTGTCTCTCATTTCCCATTACCAGCCATTGGCATGTACAATGAGCACTATCTGACAGGAGAAGGTTGCTGCGTTATACTCGCTGGGCGTAACATCCTTGTTTTATTGAAACCTTTAGCTAGCGTTGGACCGCAGTGCCACGTATACAGTGAACTAGTATATACCATGAACTCGAGGTGGTTAAAGGTGGGAAGTAGACCCGAAGAGCAAGCCGTAAGAAAGATAAAGGGGAATTCTCCTGTCTTTCATTTCCCATTAGCAGCCATTGGCATGTACCATGAGCACTCTCTGACAAGAAAGGGTTGTGACGTTATACTCGATGGGCATAACCTCCATGGTTTTAGAAAGGTTTAGCGAGCATTGGGCCACAGTGCCATCAATAGAGTGAACTAGTATATACCATGAACTCGAGGTGGTTAAAGGTGGGAAGTAGATACGAAGCGCAACCCGTAAGAAAGTAAAAGGCAAATTCTCCTGTCTCTCATTTATCATTAACAGCCATTGGCATGTACAATGAGCACTATCTGACACGAAAGGCTTGCGACGTTATAGTCGCTGTTCGTAACATTGTTGGTTTATGAAAGGTTCAGCGAGCGTCTGGCCGCAGTGCCATGAATACAGTGAACTATTATATGCCATGAACTCGAGGTGGTTAAAGGTGGCAAGTAGATACGAAGCGCAAGCCGTAAGGAAGTAAAAACCGAATTCTCCTGTCTCTCAAATCCCCTTAGCAGCCATTGGCATGTACAATGAGCACTATCTGACAAGAAAGGATTGCGACGGTATACTCGATGGGCGAAACCTCCTTGGTTTTAGAAAGGTTTAGTGAGCGTTGGGCGACAGTGCCATGAATACAGTGAAGTAGTATATACCACGAACTCGGCGTGGTTAAAAGTGGTGTGTAGACAAGCAGCGCAGGCCATAAGAAAGTAAAAGGCGAATTCTCCTGTCTCTCATTTCCCATTACAGGCCATTGGCATGTACAATGAGCATTATCTGACAAGAAAGGGTTGCGACGTTATACTCGATGGGCATAACCTCCTTATTTTTAGAAAGATTTAGCGAGCATTGGGCAACAGTGCCATCAATAGAGTGAAATAGTATATACCATGAGCTCGAGGTGGTAAAGGTGGGAAGTAGATACGAAGTGCAAGCCGTAAGAAAGTATAAGCCGAATTCTCCTGTCTCTCATTTCCCATTACCAGCCATTGGCATGTACAGTGGGCACTATCTGACAGAAGAAGGTTGCTACGTTATACTCGATGGGCGTAACCTCTTTGGTTTTAGAAAGGTTTAGCGAGCGTTGGGCCACAGTGCCATGAATACAGTGAAATAGTATATACCACGAACTCAGGGTGGTTAAAGGTGGTGTGTAGACAAGAAGCGAAAGCCGTAAGAAAGTAAAAGCCGATTTATCCTGTCTCTCATTTCCCATTACCAGCCATTGGCATGTACAATGAGCACTATCTGACAGAAGAAGGTTGCTGCGTTATACTCGCTGGGCGTAACCTCCTTGTTTTTTTTTAAAACCTTTAGCGAGCGTTGGACCGCAGTGCCACCTATACAGTGAACTAGTATATACCATGAACTCGAGGTGGTTAAAGGTGGGAAGTAGACCCGAAGAGCAAGCCGTAAGAAAGTTAAAGGAGAATTCTCCTGTCTTTCATTTCCCATTAGCAGCCATTGGCATGTACCATGAGCACTCTCTGACAAGAAAGGCTTGTGACGTTATACTCGATGGGCATGACCTTCTTGGTTTTAGAAAGGTTTAGTGAGCATTGGGCCACAGTGCCACCAAAAGAGTGAACCAAAAGAGTGATCTCGAGGGGGTTAAAGGTGGGAAGTAGATACGAAGCGCAACCCGTAAGAAAATAAAGGGCAAATTCTCCTGTCTCTCATTTATCATTAGCAGCCATTGGCATGTACAATGAGCCTTATCTGATACGAAAGGGGTGCGACGTTATAGTCGCTGTTCATAACCTTGTTGGTTTATGAGAGGTTCAGCGAGCGTTGGGCCGCAGTGCCATGAATACAGTGAACTATTATATGCCATGAACTCGAGGTGATTAAAGGTGGCAAGTAGATACGAAGCGCAAGCCGTAAGGAAGTAAAAACCGAATTCTCCTGTCTCTCAAATCCCCTTAGCAGCCACTGGCATGTACAATGAGCACTATCTGACAAGAAAGGGTTGCGACGTTATACTCGATGGGCATAACCTCCTTAGTTTTAGAAAGGTTTAGCGAGGATTAGGCCACCGTGCCAACAATAGAGTGAACTAGTATATACCATGAACTCGAGGTGGTTAAAGGTGAGGAGTAGGTACGAAGCGCAACCCGTAAGAAAGTAAAAGCCGAATACTCCTGTCCCTCATTTCTCATTAGCAGCCATTGGCATGTACAATGAGCACTATCTGACACGAAAGGGTTGCGACGTTATAGTCGCTTTTCGTAACCTTGTTGGTTTATGAAAGGTTCAGCGAGCGTTGGGCCGAAGTGCCATGAATACATTGAACTAGTATATGCCATGAACTCGAGGTGGTTAAAGGTGGTGTGTAAACAAGAAGCGCAAGCCATAACAAAGAAAAAGGTGAATGCTCCAGTCTCTCTTTTGCCAATAGCAGATATTCGCATGTACACTGAGCACTGTCTGACACGAAAGGGTTGCGACATTATACTCGCTGGGCGTAACCTTGTTGGTTTCAGAAAGGTTTAGCGAGCGTTCGGCCGCAGTGCCATGAATACAGTGAACTGGTATATACCGTGAGCTCGAGGTGGTTAAAGGTGGGAAGTAGATACGAAGCGCAAGCCGTAAGGAAGTAAAAGCCGAATTCTTCTGTCTCTAATTTCCCATTACCAGCCATTGTTACCTACATCTGTAATAACGCTAACCGAACGCTAGGATACTTACGCCGCAACTTTTCTCGCGCTCCGCTGTCCCTCAAAATTCTATTATACCGATCACTAATTCGCCGAAAGCTTGAGTACGCGTCCGCTATATGTGATCCCGTGCAGCAAAATTTAATTAACGAGTTAGAATCTGTTCAGAACCGCTCAGTTCAGTTCATTTGTTCTAATTATTCCCGTACTGCTAGCATATCAGAAATGAAATCTAACCTTGACCTACCCAATTTAACTGTCCGGAAGAAACTGGCGCGACTGCATTTTTTTCATAAGATATTTTTTCACAATCCATCAATGAAGCGAGACCTCATTTCACAACCGTCATACCACTCATCGCGCATTGATCATCAGCGTAAGGTTGCCATTCCGTTTTGCCGCACCAAATTCTTTTCAGCAGCCTTCTTACCGAAAACAGCCGCCGATTGGAACCACATTCCCTCTTCCGTTGTAACAATAACAGACCCTTTGTTATTCAAGACTGCAATTTCTCAGCAATGCTTGTAACTATACGCAGTTTCCATTATCTATCTTTGTCTTGTATGTGCTTGAATTCTTATACATTTTTAGTTGACTTATGTTGCCTTCCTGATTTGCGCATCTGCCACTCGTTTCTTTATTTTGTCTTTTTTCTCTTGTGTGTGACAAATGTTGTACCCACCCCCTCTGTAATGCCCTATGGGCCCTGAGGGTATTATAATAAATAAATAAATAAATTGGCATGTACAGTGGACACTATCCGACAGAAGAAGGTTGCTACGTTATACTCGATGGGCGTAACCTCCTTGGTTTTAGAAAGGTTTAGCGAGCGTTGGGCCACAGTGCAATGAATACAGTGAAATAGTATATACCACGAACTCAGAGTGGTTAAAGGTGGTGTGTAGACAAGAAGCGCAAGCCGTAAAAAAGTAAAAGCCGAATTATCCTGTCTCTCATTTCCCATTACCAGCCATTGGCATGTACAATGAGCACTATGTGCCAGGAGAAGGTTGCTGCGTTATACTCGCTGGGCGTAACCTCTTTGTTTTTTTTTTGAAACCTTTAGCGAGTGTTGGACCGCAGTGCCACGTATAAGGTGAACTAGTATATACCATGAACTCGAGGTGGTTAAAGGTGGGAAGTAGACCTGAAGAGCAAGCCGTAAAAAGTTAAAGGGGAATTCTCCTGTCTTTCATTTCCCATTAGCAGCCATTGGCATGTACCATGAGCACTCTCTGACAAGAAAGGGTTGTGACGTTATACTCGATGGACATAACCTCCTTGGTTTTAGAAAGGTTTAGCGAGCCTTGGGCCACAGTGCCATCAATAGAGTGAACTAGTATGTGCCATGATTTCGAGGTGGTTAAAGGTGGGAAGTAGATACGAAGCGCAACCCGTAAGAAAGTAAAAGGCAAATTCTCCTGTCTCTCATTTATCATTAGCAGCCATTGGCATGTACAATGAGCACTATCAGACACGAAAGGGTGACGACGTTATAGTCGCTGTTCGTAACATTGTTGGTTTATGAAAGGTTCAGCGAGCGCTGGGCCGCAGTGCCATGAATACAGTGAACTATTATATGCCGTGAACTCGAGGTGGTTAAAGGTGGCAAGTAGATACGAAGCGCAAGCCGTAAGGAAGTAAAAACCGAATTCTCCTGTCTCTCAAATCCCCTTAGCAGCCATTGGCATGTACAATGAGCACTATCTGACAAGAAAGGATTGCAATGGTATACTCGATGGGCGTAAACTCCTTGGTTTTAGAAAGGTTTAGTGAACGTTGGGCCACAGTGCCATGAATACAGTGAAATAGTATATACCACGAACTCGGCGTGGTTAAAAGTGGTGTGTAGACAAGCAGCGCAGGCCATAAGAAAGTTAAAGCCGAATTTTCCGGTCTCTCTTTTCCAATTAGCAGCCATTCGCATGTACACTGAGCACTATCTGACACGAAAGGGTTGCACGTTATAGTCGCTGTTGGTAACCTTGTTGGTTTATGAAAGGTTCAGCGAGCGTTGGGCCGCAGTGCCATGAATACAGTGAACTAGTATACGCCATGAACTCGAGGTGGTTGAAGGTGGTGTGTAGACAAGAAGCGCAAGCCATAAGAAAGTAAAAGGCGAATTCTCCTGTCTCTCATTTCCCATTACCAGCCATTGGCATGTACAATGAGCACTATCTGACAGGAGAAGGTTGCTGCGTTATACTCGCTGGGCGTAACATCCTTGTTTTATTGAAACCTTTAGCTAGCGTTGGACCGCAGTGCCACGTATACAGTGAACTAGTATATACCATGAACTCGAGGTGGTTAAAGGTGGGAAGTAGACCCGAAGAGCAAGCCGTAAGAAAGATAAAGGGGAATTCTCCTGTCTTTCATTTCCCATTAGCAGCCATTGGCATGTACCATGAGCACTCTCTGACAAGAAAGGGTTGTGACGTTATACTCGATGGGCATAACCTCCTTGGTTTTAGAAAGGTTTAGCGAGCATTGGGCCACAGTGCCATCAATAGAGTGAACTAGTATATACCATGAACTCGAGGTGGTTAAAGGTGGGAAGTAGATACGAAGCGCAACCCGTAAGAAAGTAAAAGGCAAATTCTCCTGTCTCTCATTTATCATTAACAGCCATTGGCATGTACAATGAGCACTATCTGACACGAAAGGCTTGCGACGTTATAGTCGCTGTTCGTAACATTTATTTTATTATTTATTTATTTTATTTCAAAATACTGCCAATCCCTCAAAGGGATTATTACAGGGGTGGGAGTTGATTTATACATGAATGTACAGAAGTAATGCGGAGAGCATATTATGCGCTCTGTAATAAATAGACATATACACGTATAAACGAAAAGACACACTCTAAATTTACACACAGCAAGAGATTAAAACAAGCATACTACATCCATATCACAATAACAATAACCAGAGTGACATGTGTCTGTGTCACACAGCTCTCTCCACGAGTTCAGAGAATAATTCTAGCGTAGGCTGAGTAACAGTAATTTCATCTAAGGCATTCCAGTCTCTTACAACTCGTGGAAAAAAAGAGAAGCGAAATACATTATTAGTAGGACGAAATTCTTCTAACGTGAATTTGTGTTTGTGTCGCGTTTCTCTGGCAGAGCTGTATGTAACAAATGACCTGGGGTTGATCTTGAAATTATTTTTTAACAACAAATATAGGAATTTCAATCTGTGCACTCTCGCTCGGTTAGACAAGGTAGTGAGACCAGCCTGCCGAAGAAGTTCTGTTGGGGAATCGCTACGCCTGTAGCGATTGAAAATAAAACGGACAGCTTTCCTTTGTACGCGCTCAAGCGCAGCGATGTTGTATTTAGTGTGTGGAAACCACGTAATACTGGCGTATTCCAATGTCGGTCGGATAAGACTGGTGTAGGCAAGAGAACGTGTTTCAAAGGTAGATCCGGCAAGCGATCGTTTGAGAAAGAACAATTTATTCATTGCTTTTTTAGAAATTTGCTGCACATGCGCATTCCAGCTTAGGTCACTGCTTATCGTTACACCCAGATATTTGTACTGTGAAACATTTCGTAGTGGGGTGCCGTTGATACTGTAAGGAAAGGTAAGTGTTGATTTTTTGTTAGTAATGTTCATGTAGACTGTCTTTTCTGCATTTAACACCATTTGCCAGTCTGAGCACCATTGAGACACTTTGTACAGAGAATTACTAAGTTTTGTTTGGTCATCTTCAGTTTTGATTGTGTGGTACAGTACACAGTCATCTGCAAATAATCTAATGTTTACGTCGACGTGCTTAGTAATATCGTTTATATATAGTAAGAATAGCATCGGGGCTAATACAGAACCCTGCGGTACACCAGATAGAACGGGAACAGTATCAGATACATGGGCATTGTACTGTACGTACTGATAACGGTCTGAAAGATAATCTTCAATCCAACGTGTGAGTGGTCCTTCGCCTAATAGACATCTTAGTTTATAGTTAAGCTTCAGGTGGGAAACCCGGTCGAAAGCCTTTGAAAAGTCCATAAATATTACATCTGTTTGTAGTTGGCTGTTAACATCTTTGGCAAAGTCATGAAGCGTTTCTACTAATTGAGTAACAGTCGACAGGCCACTGCGGAACCCATGCTGATTGGAGTGTAATATGTTGTGACTTTCGACAAACTCTGTTAAATATTTCAGGATGATATGTTCCAGTATTTTGCAAGATGTGCATGTCAGAGATATGGGCCTGTAGTTAGCAGGGGAAAACGTATCACCTGATTTATGCACGGGTATTATCTTTGCTAATTTCCAGTCAGCTGGAAGATGACCAACGCGAAGTGACTTTAAATATATTAGCTGAAGGAATTTGCTTACAGGCTCAGCGTACCGCTTTAAAAAGGCATTTGGAATGTCATCTGGACCAGTGCTTTTCTTTTCGTCGAGGTTTAGCAAGAGGGATAATACACCCGCCTGCGATATGAAGGGGGTATCTAATGGTGTATCTACGCCACTTGGTCTGAACTGGTCGCGTTGAAGTAGGCCATTATCAGCGGTGAAAACAGACTGAAAGTAGCTGTTGAAATGATCGGCTGTCTGTTTTCCTCCCGGGGTAGGCGTATAGGCTTTGTTAGTATGTTTCACACTTATGTATCGCCAGAACTTATGAGGCGCTGTTTTGATAAAACTGTGTAAAGAGTGACTGAGAAAGCGCTTTTTTGCCAAATTCACTTGTTTCTTAAGGGACCTAGCTAGTGCAGGGATTTCCAAAGCAATACAACTGCGTGGGTGAACTTTCTGAGTTTTTTGTTGGTTTATGAAAGGTTCAGCGAGCGTCTGGCCGCAGTGCCATGAATACAGTGAACTATTATATGCCATGAACTCGAGGTGGTTAAAGGTGGCAAGTAGATACGAAGCGCAAGCCGTAAGGAAGTAAAAACCGAATTCTCCTGTCTCTCAAATCCCCTTAGCAGCCATTGGCATGTACAATGAGCACTATCTGACAAGAAAGGATTGCGACGGTATACTCGATGGGCGAAACCTCCTTGGTTTTAGAAAGGTTTAGTGAGCGTTGGGCCACAGTGCCATGAATACAGTGAAGTAGTATATACCACGAACTCGGCGTGGTTAAAAGTGGTGTGTAGACAAGCAGCGCAGGCCATAAGAAAGTAAAAGGCGAA
This sequence comes from Rhipicephalus microplus, assembly GCF_043290135.1. Lineage (NCBI taxonomy): Eukaryota > Metazoa > Arthropoda > Arachnida > Ixodida > Ixodidae > Rhipicephalus > Rhipicephalus microplus. The sequence continues at coordinate 270,088,537 of NC_134702.1, read as the reverse complement.
TTCTCCTGTCTCTCATTTCCCATTACAGGCCATTGGCATGTACAATGAGCATTATCTGACAAGAAAGGGTTGCGACGTTATACTCGATGGGCATAACCTCCTTATTTTTAGAAAGATTTAGCGAGCATTGGGCAACAGTGCCATCAATAGAGTGAAATAGTATATACCATGAGCTCGAGGTGGTAAAGGTGGGAAGTAGATACGAAGTGCAAGCCGTAAGAAAGTATAAGCCGAATTCTCCTGTCTCTCATTTCCCATTACCAGCCATTGGCATGTACAGTGGGCACTATCTGACAGAAGAAGGTTGCTACGTTATACTCGATGGGCGTAACCTCTTTGGTTTTAGAAAGGTTTAGCGAGCGTTGGGCCACAGTGCCATGAATACAGTGAAATAGTATATACCACGAACTCAGGGTGGTTAAAGGTGGTGTGTAGACAAGAAGCGAAAGCCGTAAGAAAGTAAAAGCCGATTTATCCTGTCTCTCATTTCCCATTACCAGCCATTGGCATGTACAATGAGCACTATCTGACAGAAGAAGGTTGCTGCGTTATACTCGCTGGGCGTAACCTCCTTGTTTTTTTTTAAAACCTTTAGCGAGCGTTGGACCGCAGTGCCACGTATACAGTGAACTAGTATATACCATGAACTCGAGGTGGTTAAAGGTGGGAAGTAGACCCGAAGAGCAAGCCGTAAGAAAGTTAAAGGAGAATTCTCCTGTCTTTCATTTCCCATTAGCAGCCATTGGCATGTACCATGAGCACTCTCTGACAAGAAAGGCTTGTGACGTTATACTCGATGGGCATGACCTTCTTGGTTTTAGAAAGGTTTAGTGAGCATTGGGCCACAGTGCCACCAAAAGAGTGAGCTAGTATATTCCATGAACTCGAGGTGGTTAAAGGTGGGAAGTAGATACGAAGCGCAACCCGTAAGAAAATAAAAGGCAAATTCTCCTGTCTCTCATTTATCACTAGCAGCCATTGGCATGTACAATGAGCACTATCTGATACGAAAGGGGTGCGACGTTATAGTCGCTGTTCGTAACCTTGTTGGTTTATGAAAGGTTCAGCGAGCGTTGGGCCGCAGTGCCATGAATACAGTGAACTATTATATGTCATCAACTCGAGGTGGTTAAAAGTGGCAAGTAGATACGAAGCGCAAGCCGTAAGGAAGTAAAAACCGAATTCTCCTGTCTCTCAAATCCCCTTAGCAGCCCGTGGCATGTACAATCAGCACTATCTGACAAGAAAGGGTTGCGACGTTATACTCGATGGGCATAACCTCCTTAGTTTTAGAAAGGTTTAGCGAGCATTAGGCCACAGTGCCATCAATAGAGTTAACTAGTATATACAATGAACTCGAGGTGGTTAAAGATGAGGAGTAGGTACGAAGCGCAACCCATAAGAAAGTAAAAGCCGAATACTCCTGTCTCTCATTTCTCATTAGCAGCCATTGGCATGTACAATGAGCACTATCTGACACGAAAGGGTTGCGAAGTTATAGTCGCTTTTCGTAACCTTGTTGGTTTATGAAAGGTTCAGCGAGCGTTGGACCGCAGTGCCATGAATACAGTGAACTAGTATATGCCATGAAATCGAGGTGGTTAAAGGTGGTGTGTAGACAAGAAGCGCAAGCCATAACAAAGTAAAAGGTGAATGCTCCAGTCTCTCTTTTGCCAATAGCAGATATTCGCATGTACACTGAGCACTGTCTGACACGAAAGGGTTGCGACATTATACTCGCTGGGCGTAACCTGGTTGGTTTCAGAAAGGTTTAGCGAGCGTTCGGCCGCAGTGCCATGAATACAGTGAACTGGTATATACCAAGAGCTCGAGGTGGTTAAAGGTGGGAAGTAGATACGAAGCGCAAACCATAAGAAAGTAAAAGGCGAATTCTCCTGTCTCTCATTTCCCATTACCAGCCATTGGCATGTACAATGAGCATTATCTGACAAGAAAGGGTTGCGACGTTATACTCGATGGGCATAACCTCCTTAGTTTTAGAAAGATTTTGCGAGCATTAGGCCACAGTGCCATCAATAGAGTGAACTAGTATATACCATGAACTCGAGGTGGTTAAAGGTGAGGAGTAGGTACGAAGCGCAACCCGTAAGAAAGTAAAAGCCGAATAATCCTGTCTCTCATTTCTCATTAGCAGCCATTGGCATGTACAATGAGCACTATCTCACACGAAAGGGTTGCGACGTTATAGTCGCTGTTCGTAACCTTGTTGGTTTATGAAAGGTTCAGCGAGCGTTGGGCCGCAGTGCTATGAATACAGTGAACTAGTATATGCCATGAACTTGAGGTGGTTAAAGGTGGTGTGTAGACAAGAAGCGCAAGCCATAACAAAGTAAAAGGTGAATTCTCCAGTCTCTCTTTTGCCAATAGCAGCCATTCGCATGTACACTGAGCACTGTCTGACACGAAAAGGTTGCGACATTATACTCGCTGGGCGTAACCTTGTTGGTTTCAGAAAGGTTTAGCGAGCGTTCGGCCGCAGTGCCATGAATACAGTGAACTGGTATATACCATGAGCTCGAGGTGGTTAAAGGTGGGAAGTAGATACAAAGTGCAAGCCGTAAGAAAGTATAAGCCGAATTCTCCTGTCTCTCGTTTCCCATTACCAGCCATTGGCATGTACAGTGGACACTATCTGACAGAAGAAGGTTACTACGTTATACTCGATGGGCGTAACTTCCTTGGTTTTAGAAAGGTTTAGCGAGCGTTGGGCCACAGTGCCATGAATACAGTTAAATAGTATATACCACGAACTCAGGGTGGTTAAAGGTGGTGTGTAGACTAGAAGCGCAAGCCGTAAGAAAGTAAAAGCCGAATTCTCCTGTCTCTCATTTCCCATTACCAGCCATTGGCATGTACAATGAGCACTATCTGACAGAAGAAGGTTGCTGCGTTATACTCCCTGGGCATAACCTCCTTGTTTTTTTTTTTTTTTTGAAACCTTTAGCGAGCGTTGGACCGCAGTGCCACGTATACAGTGAACTAGTATATACCATGAACTCGAGGTGGTTAAAGGTGGGAAATAGACCCGAAGCGCAAGCCGTAAGAAAGTTCAAGGAGAATTCTCCTGTCTTTCATTTCCCATCAGCAGCCATTGGCATGTACCATGAGCACTCTCTGAAGAGAAAGGGTTGTGACGTTATACTCGATGGGCATGACCTCCTTGGTTTTAGAAAGGTTTAGTGAGCATTGGGCCACAGTGCCACCAAAAGAGTGAACCAAAAGAGTGATCTCGAGGGGGTTAAAGGTGGGAAGTAGATACGAAGCGCAACCCGTAAGAAAATAAAGGGCAAATTCTCCTGTCTCTCATTTATCATTAGCAGCCATTGGCATGTACAATGAGCCTTATCTGATACGAAAGGGGTGCGACGTTATAGTCGCTGTTCATAACCTTGTTGGTTTATGAAAGGTTCAGCGAGCGTTGGGCCGCAGTGCCATGAATACAGTGAACTATTATATGCCATGAACTCGAGGTGGTTAAAGGTGGCAAGTAGATACGAAGCGCAAGCCGTAAGGAAGTAAAAACCGAATTCTCCTGTCTCTCAAATCTCCTTAGCAGCCATTGGCATGTACAATGAGCACTATCTGACAAGAAAGGGTTGCGACGTTATACTCGATGGGCATAACCTCCTTAGTTTTAGAAAGGTTTAGCGAGGATTAGGCCACCGTGCCAACAATAGAGTGAACTAGTATATACCATGAACTCGAGGTGGTTAAAGGTGAGGAGTAGGTACGAAGCGCAACCCGTAAGAAAGTAAAAGCCGAATACTCCTGTCTCTCATTTCTCATTAGCAGCCATTGGCATGTACAATGAGCACTATCTGACACGAAAGGGTTGCGACGTTATAGTCGCTTTTCGTAACCTTGTTGGTTTATGAAAGGTTCAGCGAGCGTTGGGCCGCAGTGCCATGAATACATTGAACTAGTATATGCCATGAACTCGAGGTGGTTAAAGGTGGTGTGTAGACAAGAAGCGCAAGCCATAACAAAGAAAAAGGTGAATGCTCCAGTCTCTCTTTTGCCAATAGCAGATATTCGCATGTACACTGAGCACTGTCTGACACGAAAGGGTTGCGACATTATACTCGCTGGGCGTAACCTTGTTGGTTTCAGAAAGGTTTAGCGAGCGTTCGGCCGCAGTGCCATGAATACAGTGAACTGGTATATACCGTGAGCTCGAGGTGGTTAAAGGTGGGAAGTAGATACGAAGCGCAAGCCGTAAGGAAGTAAAAGCCAAATTCTTCTGTCTCTAATTTCCCATTACCAGCCATTGTTACCTACATCTGTAATAACGCTAACCGAACGCTAGGATACTTACGCCGCAACTTTTCTCGCGCTCCGCTGTCCCTCAAAATTCTATTATACCGATCACTAATTCGCCGAAAGCTTGAGTACGCGTCCGCTATATGTGATCCCGTGCAGCAAAATTTAATTAACGAGTTAGAATCTGTTCAGAACCGCTCAGTTCAGTTCATTTGTTCTAATTATTCCCGTACTGCTAGCATATCAGAAATGAAATCTAACCTTGACCTACCCAATTTAACTGTCCGGAAGAAACTGGCGCGACTGCATTTTTTTCATAATATATTTTTTTCACAATCCATCAATGAAGCGAGACCTCATTTCACAACCGTCATACCACTCATCGCGCATTGATCATCAGCGTAAGGTTGCCATTCCGTTTTGCCGCACCAAATTCTTTTCAGCAGCCTTCTTACCGAAAACAGCCGCCGATTGGAACCACATTCCCTCTTCCGTTGTAACAATAACAGACCCTTTGTTATTCAAGACTGCAATTTCTCAGCAATGCTTGTAACTATACGCAGTTTCCATTATCTATCTTTGTCTTGTATGTGCTTGAATTCTTATACATTTTTAGTTGACTTATGTTGCCTTCCTGATTTGCGCATCTGCCACTCGTTTCTTTATTTTGTCTTTTTTCTCTTGTGTGTGACAAATGTTGTACCCACCCCCTCTGTAATGCCCTATGGGCCCTGAGGGTAATATAATAAATAAATAAATAAATTGGCATGTACAGTGGACACTATCCGACATAAGAAGGTTGCTACGTTATACTCGATGGGCGTAACCTCCTTGGTTTTAGAAAGGTTTAGCGAGCGTTGGGCCACAGTGCAATGAATACAGTGAAATAGTATATACCACGAACTCAGAGTGGTTAAAGGTGGTGTGTAGACAAGAAGCGCAAGCCGTAAAAAAGTAAAAGCCGAATTATCCTGTCTCTCATTTCCCATTACCAGCCATTGGCATGTACAATGAGCACTATGTGACAGGAGAAGGTTGCTGCGTTATACTCGCTGGGCGTAACCTCTTTGTTTTTTTTTTGAAACCTTTAGCGAGTGTTGGACCGCAGTGCCACGTATAAGGTGAACTAGTATATACCATGAACTCGAGGTGGTTAAAGGTGGGAAGTAGACCTGAAGAGCAAGCCGTAAAAAGTTAAAGGGGAATTCTCCTGTCTTTCATTTCCCATTAGCAGCCATTGGCATGTACCATGAGCACTCTCTGACAAGAAAGGGTTGTGACGTTATACTCGATGGACATAACCTCCTTGGTTTTAGAAAGGTTTAGTGAGCCTTGGGCCACAGTGCCATCAATAGAGTGAACTAGTATGTGCCATGATTTCGAGGTGGTTAAAGGTGGGAAGTAGATACGAAGCGCAACCCGTAAGAAAGTAAAAGGCAAATTCTCCTGTCTCTCATTTATCATTAGCAGCCATTGGCATGTACAATGAGCACTATCAGACACGAAAGGGTGACGACGTTATAGTCGCTGTTCGTAACATTGTTGGTTTATGAAAGGTTCAGCGAGCGCTGGGCCGCAGTGCCATGAATACAGTGAACTATTATATGCCGTGAACTCGAGGTGGTTAAAGGTGGCAAGTAGATACGAAGCGCAAGCCGTAAGGAAGTAAAACCGAATTCTCCTGTCTCTCAAATCCCCTTAGCAGCCATTGGCATGTACAATGAGCACTATCTGACAAGAAAGGATTGCAATGGTATACTCGATGGGCGTAACCTCTTTGGTTTTAGAAAGGTTTAGCGAGCGTTGGGCCACAGTGCCATGAATACAGTGAAATAGTGTATACCACGAACTCAGGGTGGTTAAAGGTGGTGTGTAGACAAGAAGCGCAAGCCGTAAGAAAGTAAAAGCCGATTTATCCTGTCTCTCATTTCCCATTACCAGCCATTGGCATGTACAATGAGCACTATCTGACAGAAGAAGGTTGCTGCGTTATACTCGCTGGGCGTAACCTCCTTGTTTTTTTTTAAACCTTTAGCGAGCGTTGGACCGCAGTGCCACGTATACAGTGAACTAGTATATACCATGAACTCGAGGTGGTTAAAGGTGGGAAGTAGACCCGAAGAGCAAGCCGTAAGAAAGATAAAGGGGAATTCTCCTGTCTTTCATTTCCCATTAGCAGCCATTGGCATGTACCATGAGCACTCTCTGACAAGAAAGGGTTGTGACGTTATACTCGATGGGCATAACCTCCTTGGTTTTAGAAAGGTTTAGCGAGCATTGGGCCACAGTGCCATCAATAGAGTGAACTAGTATATACCATGAACTCGAGGTGGTTAAAGGTGGGAAGTAGATACGAAGCGCAACCCGTAAGAAAGTAAAAGGAAAATTCTCCTGTCTCTCATTTATCATTAACAGCCATTGGCATGTACAATGAGCACTATCTGACACGAAAGGCTTGCGACGTTATAGTCGCTGTTCGTAACATTGTTGGTTTATGAAAGGTTCAGCGAGCGTCTGGCCGCAGTGCCATGAATACAGTGAACTATTATATGCCATGAACTCGAGGTGGTTAAAGGTGGCAAGTAGATACGAAGCGCAAGCCGTAAGGAAGTAAAAACCGAATTCTCCTGTCTCTCAAATCCCCTTAGCAGCCATTGGCATGTACAATGAGCACTATCTGACAAGAAAGGATTGCGACGGTATACTCGATGGGCAAAACCTCCTTGGTTTTAGAAAGGTTTAGTGAGCGTTGGGCCACAGTGCCATGAATACAGTGAAGTAGTATATATTACGAACTCGGCGTGGTTAAAAGTGGTGTGTAGACAAGCAGCGCAGGCCATAAGAAAGTAAAAGGCGAATTCTCCTGTCTCTCATTTCCCATTACAGGCCATTGGCATGTACAATGAGCATTATCTGACAAGAAAGGGTTGCGACGTTATACTCGATGGGCATAACCTCCTTATTTTTAGAAAGATTTAGCGAGCATTGGGCAACAGTGCCATCAATAGAGTGAAATAGTATATACCATGAGCTCGAGGTGGTAAAGGTGGGAAGTAGATACGAAGTGCAAGCCGTAAGAAAGTATAAGCCGAATTCTCCTGTCTCTCATTTCCCATTACCAGCCATTGGCATGTACAGTGGGCACTATCTGACAGAAGAAGGTTGCTACGTTATACTCGATGGGCGTAACCTCTTTGGTTTTAGAAAGGTTTAGCGAACGTTGGGCCACAGTGCCATGAATACAGTGAAATAGTATATACCACGAACTCAGGGTGGTTAAAGGTGGTGTGTAGACAAGAAGCGCAAGCCGTAAGAAAGTAAAAGCCGATTTATCCTGTCTCTCATTTCCCATTACCAGCCATTGGCATGTACAATGAGCACTATCTGACAGAAGAAGGTTGCTGCGTTATACTCGCTGGGCGTAACCTCCTTGTTTTTTTTTAAAACCTTTAGCGAGCGTTGGACCGCAGTGCCACGTATACAGTGAACTAGTATATACCATGAACTCGAGGTGGTTAAAGGTGGGAAGTAGACCCGAAGAGCAAGCCGTAAGAAAGTTAAAGGAGAATTCTCCTGTCTTTCATTTCCCATCAGCAGCCATTGGCATGTACCATGAGCACTCTCTGAAGAGAAAAGGTTGTGACGTTATACTCGATGGGCATGACCTCCTTGGTTTTAGAAAGGTTTAGTGAGCATTGGGCCACAGTGCCACCAAAAGAGTGAACCAAAAGAGTGATCTCGAGGGGGTTAAAGGTGGGAAGTAGATACGAAGCGCAACCCGTAAGAAAATAAAGGGCAAATTCTCCTGTCTCTCATTTATCATTAGCAGCCATTGGCATGTACAATGAGCCTTATCTGATACGAAAGGGGTGCGACGTTATAGTCGCTGTTCATAACCTTGTTGGTTTATGAAAGGTTCAGCGAGCGTTGGGCCGCAGTGCCATGAATACAGTGAACTATTATATGCCATGAACTCGAGGTGGTTAAAGGTGGCAAGTAGATACGAAGCGCAAGCCGTAAGGAAGTAAAAACCGAATTCTCCTGTCTCTCAAATCTCCTTAGCAGCCATTGGCATGTACAATGAGCACTATCTGACAAGAAAGGGTTGCGACGTTATACTCGATGGGCATAACCTCCTTAGTTTTAGAAAGGTTTAGCGAGGATTAGGCCACCGTGCCAACAATAGAGTGAACTAGTATATACCATGAACTCGAGGTGGTTAAAGGTGAGGAGTAGGTACGAAGCGCAACCCGTAAGAAAGTAAAAGCCGAATACTCCTGTCTCTCATTTCTCATTAGCAGCCATTGGCATGTACAATGAGCACTATCTGACACGAAAGGGTTGCGACGTTAGAGTCGCTTTTCGTAACCTTGTTGGTTTATGAAAGGTTCAGCGAGCGTTGGGCCGCAGTGCCATGAATACATTGAACTAGTATATGCCATGAACTCGAGGTGGTTAAAGGTGGTGTGTAGACAAGAAGCGCAAGCCATAACAAAGAAAAAGGTGAATGCTCCAGTCTCTCTTTTGCCAATAGCAGATATTCGCATGTACACTGAGCACTGTCTGACACGAAAGGGTTGCGACATTATACTCGCTGGGCGTAACCTTGTTGGTTTCAGAAAGGTTTAGCGAGCGTTCGGCCGCAGTGCCATGAATACAGTGAACTGGTATATACCGTGAGCTCGAGGTGGTTAAAGGTGGGAAGTAGATACGAAGCGCAAGCCGTAAGGAAGTAAAAGCCGAATTCTTCTGTCTCTAATTTCCCATTACCAGCCATTGTTACCTACATCTGTAATAACGCTAACCGAACGCTAGGATACTTACGCCGCAACATTTCTCGCGCTCCGCTGTCCCTCAAAATTCTATTATACCGATCACTAATTCGCCGAAAGCTTGAGTACGCGTCCGCTATATGTGATCCCGTGCAGCAAAATTTAATTAACGAGTTAGAATCTGTTCAGAACCGCTCAGTTCAGTTCATTTGTTCTAATTATTCCCGTACTGCTAGCATATCAGAAATGAAATCTAACCTTGACCTACCCAATTTAACTGTCCGGAAGAAACTGGCGCGACTGCATTTTTTTCATAAGATATTTTTTTCACAATCCATCAATGAAGCGAGACCTCATTTCACAACCGTCATACCACTCATCGCGCATTGATCATCAGCGTAAGGTTGCCATTCCGTTTTGCCGCACCAAATTCTTTTCAGCAGCCTTCTTACCGAAAACAGCCGCCGATTGGAACCACATTCCCTCTTCCGTTGTAACAATAACAGACCCTTTGTTATTCAAGACTGCAATTTCTCAGCAATGCTTGTAACTATACGCAGTTTCCATTATCTATCTTTGTCTTGTATGTGCTTGAATTCTTATACATTTTTAGTTGACTTATGTTGCCTTCCTGATTTGCGCATCTGCCACTCGTTTCTTTATTTTGTCTTTTTTCTCTTGTGTGTGACAAATGTTGTACCCACCCCCTCTGTAATGCCCTATGGGCCCTGAGGGTATTATAATAAATAAATAAATAAATTGGCATGTACAGTGGACACTATCCGACATAAGAAGGTTGCTACGTTATACTCGATGGGCGTAACCTCCTTGGTTTTAGAAAGGTTTAGCGAGCGTTGGGCCACAGTTCAATGAATACAGTGAAATAGTATATACCACGAACTCAGAGTGGTTAAAGGTGGTGTGTAGACAAGAAGCGCAAGCCGTAAAAAAGTAAAAGCCGAATTATCCTGTCTCTCATTTCCCATTACCAGCCATTGGCATGTACAATGAGCACTATGTGACAGGAGAAGGTTGCTGCGTTATACTCGCTGGGCGTAACCTCTTTGTTTTTTTTTTTGAAACCTTTAGCGAATGTTGGACCGCAGTGCCACGTATAAGGTGAACTAGTATATACCATGAACTCGAGGTGGTTAAAGGTGGGAAGTAGACCTGAAGAGCAAGCCGTAAAAAGTTAAAGGGGAATTCTCCTGTCTTTCATTTCCCATTAGCAGCCATTGGCATGTACCATGAGCACTCTCTGACAAGAAAGGGTTGTGACGTTATACTCGATGGACATAACCTCCTTGGTTTTAGAAAGGTTTAGTGAGCCTTGGGCCACAGTGCCATCAATAGAGTGAACTAGTATGTGCCATGATTTCGAGGTGGTTAAAGGTGGGAAGTAGATACGAAGCGCAACCCGTAAGAAAGTAAAAGGCAAATTCTCCTGTCTCTCATTTATCATTAGCAGCCATTGGCATGTACAATGAGCACTATCAGACACGAAAGGGTGACGACGTTATAGTCGCTGTTCGTAACATTGTTGGTTTATGAAAGGTTCAGCGAGCGCTGGGCCGCAGTGCCATGAATACAGTGAACTATTATATGCCGTGAACTCGAGGTGGTTAAAGGTGGCAAGTAGATACGAAGCGCAAGCCGTAAGGAAGTAAAACCGAATTCTCCTGTCTCTCAAATCCCCTTAGCAGCCATTGGCATGTACAATGAGCACTATCTGACAAGAAAGGATTGCAATGGTATACTCGATGGGCGTAAACTCCTTGGTTTTAGAAAGGTTTAGTGAACGTTGGGCCACAGTGCCATGAATACAGTGAAATAGTATATACCACGAACTCGGCGTGGTTAAAAGTGGTGTGTAGACAAGCAGCGCAGGCCATAAGAAAGTTAAAGCCGAATTTTCCGGTCTCTCATTTCCCATTACAGGCCATTGGCATGTACAATGAGCATTATCTGACAAGAAAGGGTTGCGACGTTATACTCGATGGGCATAACCTCCTTATTTTTAGAAAGATTTAGCGAGCATTGGGCAACAGTGCCATCAATAGAGTGAAATAGTATATACCATGAGCTCGAGGTGGTAAAGGTGGGAAGTAGATACGAAGTGCAAGCCGTAAGAAAGTATAAGCCGAATTCTCCTGTCTCTCATTTCCCATTACCAGCCATTGGCATGTACAGTGGGCACTATCTGACAGAAGAAGGTTGCTACGTTATACTCGATGGGCGTAACCTCTTTGGTTTTAGAAAGGTTTAGCGAGCGTTGGGCCACAGTGCCATGAATACAGTGAAATAGTGTATACCACGAACTCAGGGTGGTTAAAGGTGGTGTGTAGACAAGAAGCGCAAGCCGTAAGAAAGTAAAAGCCGATTTATCCTGTCTCTCATTTCCCATTACCAGCCATTGGCATGTACAATGAGCACTATCTGACAGAAGAAGGTTGCTGCGTTATACTCGCTGGGCGTAACCTCCTTGTTTTTTTTTTTTAAACCTTTAGCGAGCGTTGGACCGCAGTGCCACGTATACAGTGAACTAGTATATACCATGAACTCGAGGTGGTTAAAGGTGGGAAGTAGACCCGAAGAGCAAGCCGTAAGAAAGATAAAGGGGAATTCTCCTGTCTTTCATTTCCCATTAGCAGCCATTGGCATGTACCATGAGCACTCTCTGACAAGAAAGGGTTGTGACGTTATACTCGATGGGCATAACCTCCTTGGTTTTAGAAAGGTTTAGCGAGCATTGGGCCACAGTGCCATCAATAGAGTGAACTAGTATATACCATGAACTCGAGGTGGTTAAAGGTGGGAAGTAGATACGAAGCGCAACCCGTAAGAAAGTAAAAGGAAAATTCTCCTGTCTCTCATTTATCATTAACAGCCATTGGCATGTACAATGAGCACTATCTGACACGAAAGGCTTGCGACGTTATAGTCGCTGTTCGTAACATTGTTGGTTTATGAAAGGTTCAGCGAGCGTCTGGCCGCAGTGCCATGAATACAGTGAACTATTATATGCCATGAACTCGAGGTGGTTAAAGGTGGCAAGTAGATACGAAGCGCAAGCCGTAAGGAAGTAAAAACCGAATTCTCCTGTCTCTCAAATCCCCTTAGCAGCCATTGGCATGTACAATGAGCACTATCTGACAAGAAAGGATTGCGACGGTATACTCGATGGGCGAAACCTCCTTGGTTTTAGAAAGGTTTAGTGAGCGTTGGGCCACAGTGCCATAAATACAGTGAAGTAGTATATATTACGAACTCGGCGTGGTTAAAAGTGGTGTGTAGACAAGCAGCGCAGGCCATAAGAAAGTAAAAGGCGAATTCTCCTGTCTCTCATTTCCCATTACAGGCCATTGGCATGTACAATGAGCATTATCTGACAAGAAAGGGTTGCGACGTTATACTCGATGGGCATAACCTCCTTATTTTTAGAAAGATTTAGCGAGCATTGGGTAACAGTGCCATCAATAGAGTGAAATAGTATATACCATGAGCTCGAGGTGGTAAAGGTGGGAAGTAGATACGAAGTGCAAGCCGTAAGAAAGTATAAGCCGAATTCTCCTGTCTCTCATTTCCCATTACCAGCCATTGGCATGTACAGTGGGCACTATCTGACAGAAGAAGGTTGCTACGTTATACTCGATGGGCGTAACCTCTTTGGTTTTAGAAAGGTTTAGCGAACGTTGGGCCACAGTGCCATGAATACAGTGAAATAGTATATACCACGAACTCAGGGTGGTTAAAGGTGGTGTGTAGACAAGAAGCGCAAGCCGTAAGAAAGTAAAAGCCGATTTATCCTGTCTCTCATTTCCCATTACCAGCCATTGGCATGTACAATGAGCACTATCTGACAGAAGAAGGTTGCTGCGTTATACTCGCTGGGCGTAACCTCCTTGTTTTTTTTTAAAACCTTTAGCGAGCGTTGGACCGCAGTGCCACGTATACAGTGAACTAGTATATACCATGAACTCGAGGTGGTTAAAGGTGGGAAGTAGACCCGAAGAGCAAGCCGTAAGAAAGTTAAAGGAGAATTCTCCTGTCTTTCATTTCCCATCAGCAGCCATTGGCATGTACCATGAGACCTCTCTGAAGAGAAAAGGTTGTGACGTTATACTCGATGGGCATGACCTCCTTGGTTTTAGAAAGGTTTAGTGAGCATTGGGCCACAGTGCCACCAAAAGAGTGAACCAAAAGAGTGATCTCGAGGGGGTTAAAGGTGGGAAGTAGATACGAAGCGCAACCCGTAAGAAAATAAAGGGCAAATTCTCCTGTCTCTCATTTATCATTAGCAGCCATTGGCATGTACAATGAGCCTTATCTGATACGAAAGGGGTGCGACGTTATAGTCGCTGTTCATAACCTTGTTGGTTTATGAAAGGTTCAGCGAGCGTTGGGCCGCAGTGCCATGAATACAGTGAACTATTATATGCCATGAACTCGAGGTGGTTAAAGGTGGCAAGTAGATACGAAGCGCAAGCCGTAAGGAAGTAAAAACCGAATTCTCCTGTCTCTCAAATCTCCTTAGCAGCCATTGGCATGTACAATGAGCACTATCTGACAAGAAAGGGTTGCGACGTTATACTCGATGGGCATAACCTCCTTAGTTTTAGGAAGGTTTAGCGAGGATTAGGCCACCGTGCCAACAATAGAGTGAACTAGTATATACCATGAACTCGAGGTGGTTAAAGGTGAGGAGTAGGTACGAAGCGCAACCCGTAAGAAAGTAAAAGCCGAATACTCCTGTCTCTCATTTCTCATTAGCAGCCATTGGCATGTACAATGAGCACTATCTGACACGAAAGGGTTGCGACGTTAGAGTCGCTTTTCGTAACCTTGTTGGTTTATGAAAGGTTCAGCGAGCGTTGGGCCGCAGTGCCATGAATACATTGAACTAGTATATGCCATGAACTCGAGGTGGTTAAAGGTGGTGTGTAGACAAGAAGCGCAAGCCATAACAAAGAAAAAGGTGAATGCTCCAGTCTCTCTTTTGCCAATAGCAGATATTCGCATGTACACTGAGCACTGTCTGACACGAAAGGGTTGCGACATTATACTCGCTGGGCGTAACCTTGTTGGTTTCAGAAAGGTTTAGCGAGCGTTCGGCCGCAGTGCCATGAATACAGTGAACTGGTATATACCGTGAGCTCGAGGTGGTTAAAGGTGGGAAGTAGATACGAAGCGCAAGCCGTAAGGAAGTAAAAGCCGAATTCTTCTGTCTCTAATTTCCCATTACCAGCCATTGTTACCTACATCTGTAATAACGCTAACCGAACGCTAGGATACTTACGCCGCAACTTTTCTCGCGCTCCGCTGTCCCTCAAAATTCTATTATACCGATCACTAATTCGCCGAAAGCTTGAGTACGCGTCCGCTATATGTGATCCCGTGCAGCAAAATTTAATTAACGAGTTAGAATCTGTTCAGAACCGCTCAGTTCAGTTCATTTGTTCTAATTATTCCCGTACTGCTAGCATATCAGAAATGAAATCTAACCTTGACCTACCCAATTTAACTGTCCGGAAGAAACTGGCGCGACTGCATTTTTTTCATAAGATATTTTTTCACAATCCATCAATGAAGCGAGACCTCATTTCACAACCGTCATACCACTCATCGCGCATTGATCATCAGCGTAAGGTTGCCATTCCGTTTTGCCGCACCAAATTCTTTTCAGCAGCCTTCTTACCGAAAACAGCCGCCGATTGGAACCACATTCCCTCTTCCGTTGTAACAATAACAGACCCTTTGTTATTCAAGACTGCAATTTCTCAGCAATGCTTGTAACTATACGCAGTTTCTATTATCTATCTTTGTCTTGTATGTGCTTGAATTCTTATACATTTTTAGTTGACTTATGTTGCCTTCCTGATTTGCGCATCTGCCACTCGTTTCTTTATTTTGTCTTTTTTCTCTTGTGTGTGACAAATGTTGTACCCACCCCCTCTGTAATGCCCTATGGGCCCTGAGGGTATTATAATAAATAAATAAATAAATTGGCATGTACAGTGGACACTATCCTACAGAAGAAGGTTGCTACGTTATACTCGATGGGCGTAACCTCCTTGGTTTTAGAAAGGTTTAGCGAGCGTTGGGCCACAGTGCAATGAATACAGTGAAATAGTATATACCACGAACTCAGAGTGGTTAAAGGTGGTGTGTAGACAAGAAGCGCAAGCCGTAAAAAAGTAAAAGCCGAATTATCCTGTCTCTCATTTCCCATTACCAGCCATTGGCATGTACAATGAGCACTATGTGACAGGAGAAGGTTGCTGCGTTATACTCGCTGGGCGTAACCTCTTTGTTTTTTTTTGAAACCTTTAGCGAGTGTTGGACCGCAGTGCCACGTATAAGGTGAACTAGTATATACCATGAACTCGAGGTGGTTAAAGGTGGGAAGTAGACCTGAAGAGCAAGCCGTAAAAAGTTAAAGGGGAATTCTCCTGTCTTTCATTTCCCATTAGCAGCCATTGGCATGTACCATGAGCACTCTCTGACAAGAAAGGGTTGTGACGTTATACTCGATGGACATAACCTCCTTGGTTTTAGAAAGGTTTAGTGAGCCTTGGGCCACAGTGCCATCAATAGAGTGAACTAGTATGTGCCATGATTTCGAGGTGGTTAAAGGTGGGAAGTAGATACGAAGCGCAACCCGTAAAAAAGTAAAAGGCAAATTCTCCTGTCTCTCATTTATCATTAGCAGCCATTGGCATGTACAATGAGCACTATCAGACACGAAAGGGTGACGACGTTATAGTCGCTGTTCGTAACATTGTCGGTTTATGAAAGGTTCAGCGAGCGCTGGGCCGCAGTGCCATGAATACAGTGAACTATTATATGCCGTGAACTCGAGGTGGTTAAAGGTGGCAAGTAGATACGAAGCGCAAGCCGTAAGGAAGTAAAACCGAATTCTCCTGTCTCTCAAATCCCCTTAGCAGCCATTGGCATGTACAATGAGCACTATCTGACAAGAAAGGATTGCAATGGTATACTCGATGGGCGTAAACTCCTTGGTTTTAGAAAGGTTTAGTGAACGTTGGGCCACAGTGCCATGAACACAGTGAAATAGTATATACCACGAACTCGGCGTGGTTAAAAGTGGTGTGTAGACAAGCAGCGCAGGCCATAAGAAAGTTAAAGCCGAATTTTCCGGTCTCTCATTTCCCATTACAAGCCATTGGCATGTACACTGAGCACTGTCTGACACGAAAAGGTTGCGACGTTATACTCGATGGGCATAACCTCCTTATTTTTAGAAAGATTTAGCGAGCATTGGGCAACAGTGCCATCAATAGAGTGAAATAGTATATACCATGAGCTCGAGGTGGTAAAGGTGGGAAGTAGATACGAAGTGCAAGCCGTAAGAAAGTATAAGCCGAATTCTCCTGTCTGTCATTTCCCATTACCAGCCATTGGCATGTACAGTGGGCACTATCTGACAGAAGAAGGTTGCTACGTTATACTCGATGGGCGTAACCTCTTTGGTTTTAGAAAGGTTTAGCGAGCGTTGGGCCACAGTGCCATGAATACAGTGAAATAGTATATACCACGAACTCAGGGTGGTTAAAGGTGGTGTGTAGACAAGAAGCGCAAGCCGTAAGAAAGTAAAAGCCGAATTATCCTGTCTCTCATTTCCCATTACCAGCCATTGGCATGTACAATGAGCACTATCTGACAGAAGAAGGTTGCTGCGTTATACTCCCTGGGCGTAACCTCCTTGTTTTTTTTTAAAACCATTAGCGAGCGTTGGACCGCAGTGCCACGTATACAGTGAACTAGTATATACCATGAACTCGAGGTGGTTAAAGGTGGGAAGTAGACCCGAAGAGCAAGCCGTAAGAAAGATAAAGGGGAATTCTCCTGTCTTTCATTTCCCATTAGCAGCCATTGGCATGTACCATGAGCACTTTCTGACAAGAAAGGGTTGTGACGTTATACTCGATGGGCATAACCTCCTTGGTTTTAGAAAGGTTTAGCGAGCATTGGGCCACAGTGCCATCAATAGAGTGAACTAGTATATACCATGAACTCGAGGAGGTTAAAGGTGGGAAGTAGATACGAAGCGCAACCCGTAAGAAAGTAAAAGGAAAATTCTCCTGTCTCTCATTTATCATTAACAGCCATTGGCATGTACAATGAGCACTATCTGACACGAAAGGCTTGCGACGTTATAGTCGCTGTTCGTAACATTGTTGGTTTATGAAAGGTTCAGCGAGCGTCTGGCCGCAGTGCCATGAATACAGTGAACTATTATATGCCATGAACTCGAGGTGGTTAAAGGTGGCAAGTAGATACGAAGCGCAAGCCGTAAGGAAGTAAAAACCGAATTCTCCTGTCTCTCAAATCCCCTTAGCAGCCATTGGCATGTACAATGAGCACTATCTGACAAGAAAGGATTGCGACGGTATACTCGATGGGCGAAACCTCCTTGGTTGTAGAAAGGTTTAGTGAGCGTTGGGCCACAGTGCCATGAATACAGTGAAGTAGTATATATTACGAACTCGGCGTGGTTAAAAGTGGTGTGTAGACAAGCAGCGCAGGCCATAAGAAAGTAAAAGGCGAATTCTCCTGTCTCTCATTTCCCATTACAGGCCATTGGCATGTACAATGAGCATTATCTGACAAGAAAGGGTTGCGACGTTATACTCGATGGGCATAACCTCCTTATTTTTAGAAAGATTTAGCGAGCATTGGGCAACAGTGCCATCAATAGAGTGAAATAGTATATACCATGAGCTCGAGGTGGTAAAGGTGGGAAGTAGATACGAAGTGCAAGCCGTAAGAAAGTATAAGCCGAATTCTCCTGTCTCTCATTTCCCATTACCAGCCATTGGCATGTACAGTGGGCACTATCTGACAGAAGAAGGTTGCTACGTTATACTCGATGGGCGTAACCTCTTTGGTTTTAGAAAGGTTTAGCGAGCGTTGGGCCACAGTGCCATGAATACAGTGAAATAGTATATACCACGAACTCAGGGTGGTTAAAGGTGGTGTGTAGACAAGAAGCGCAAGCCGTAAGAAAGTAAAAGCCGATTTATCCTGTCTCTCATTTCCCATTACCAGCCATTGGCATGTACAATGAGCACTATCTGACAGAAGAAGGTTGCTGCGTTATACTCGCTGGGCGTAACCTCCTTGTTTTTTTTTAAAACCTTTAGCGAGCGTTGGACCGCAGTGCCACGTATACAGTGAACTAGTATATACCATGAACTCGAGGTGGTTAAAGGTGGGAAGTAGACCCGAAGAGCAAGCCGTAAGAAAGTTAAAGGAGAATTCTCCTGTCTTTCATTTCCCATTAGCAGCCATTGGCATGTACCATGAGCACTCTCTGACAAGAAAGGCTTGTGACGTTATACTCGATGGGCATGACCTTCTTGGTTTTAGAAAGGTTTAGTGAGCATTGGGCCACAGTGCCACCAAAAGATTGAGCTAGTATATACCATGAACTCGAGGTGGTTAAAGGTGGGAAGTAGATACGAAGCGCAACCCGTAGGAAAATAAAAGGCAAATTCTCCTGTCTCTCATTTATCACTAGCAGCCATTGGCATGTACAATGAGCACTATCTGATACGAAAGGGGTGCGACGTTATAGTCGCTGTTCGTAACCTTGTTGGTTTATGAAAGGTTCAGCGAGCGTTGGGCCGCAGTGCCATGAATACAGTGAACTATTATATGTCATCAACTCGAGGTGGTTAAAAGTGGCAAGTAGATACGAAGCGCAAGCCGTAAGGAAGTAAAAACCGAATTCTCCTGTCTCTCAAATCCCCTTAGCAGCCATTGGCATGTACAATGAGCACTATCTGACAAGAAAGGGTTGCGACGTTATACTCGATGGGCATAACCTCCTTAGTTTTAGAAAGGTTTAGCGAGCATTAGGCCACAGTGCCATCAATAGAGTTAACTAGTATATACAATGAACTCGAGGTGGTTAAAGGTGAGGAGTAGGTACGAAGCGCAACCCGTAAGAAAGTAAAAGCCGAATACTCCTGTCTCTCATTTCTCATTAGCAGCCATTGGCATGTACAATGAGCACTATCTGACACGAAAGGGTTCGAAGTTATAGTCGCTTTTCGTAACCTTGTTGGTTTATGAAAGGTTCAGCGAGCGTTGGGCCGCAGTGCCATGAATACAGTGAACTAGTATATGCCATGAAATCGAGGTGGTTAAAGGTGGTGTGTAGACAAGAAGCGCAAGCCATAACAAAGTAAAAGGTGAATTCTCCTGTCTCTCATTTCCCATTACCAGCCATTGGCATGTACAATGAGCATTATCTGACGAGAAAGCGTTGCGACGTTATACTCGATGGGCATAACCTCCTTAGTTTTAGAAAGATTTTGCGAGCATTGGGCCACAGTGCCATCAATAGAGTGAACTAGTATATACCATGAACTCGAGGTGGTTAAAGGTGAGGAGTAGGTACGAAGCGCAACCCGTAAGAAAGTAAAAGCCGAATAATCCTGTCTCTCATTTCTCATTAGCAGCCATTGGCATGTACAATGAGCACTATCTCACACGAAAGGGTTGCGACGTTATAGTCGCTGGGCGTAACCTTGTTGGTTTCAGAAAGGTTTAGCGAGCGTTCGGCCGCAGTGCCATGAATACAGTGAACTGGTATATACCATGAGCTCGAGGTGGTTAAAGGTGGGAAGTAGATACGAAGCGCAAACCATAAGAAAGTAAAAGGCGAATTCTCCTGTCTCTCATTTCCCATTACCAGCCATTGGCATGTACAATGAGCATTATCTGACGAGAAAGCGTTGCGACGTTATACTCGATGGGCATAACCTCCTTAGTTTTAGAAAGACTTTGCGAGCATTGGGCCACAGTGCCATCAATAGAGTGAACTAGTATATACCATGAACTCGAGGTGGTTAAAGGTGAGGAGTAGGTACGAAGCGCAACCCGTAAGAAAGTAAAAGCCGAATAATCCTGTCTCTCATTTCTCATTAGCAGCCATTGGCATGTACAATGAGCACTATCTCACACGAAAGGGTTGCGACGTTATAGTCGCTGGGCGTAACCTTGTTGGTTTCAGAAAGGTTTAGCGAGCGTTCGGCCGCAGTGCCATGAATACAGTGAACTGGTATATACCATGAGCTCGAGGTGGTTAAAGGTGGGAAGTAGATACGAAGTGCAAGCCGTAAGAAAGTATAAGCCGAATTCTCCTGTCTCTCGTTTCCCATTACCAGCCATTGGCATGTACAGTGGACACTATCTGACAGAAGAAGGTTACTACGTTATACTCGATGGGCGTAACCTCCTTGGTTTTAGAAAGGTTTAGCGAGCGTTGAGCCACAGTGCCATGAATACAGTTAAATAGTATATACCACGAACTCAGGGTGGTTAAAGGTGGTGTGTAGACAAGAAGCGCAAGCCGTAAGAAAGTAAAAGCCGAATTAACCTGTCTCTCATTTCCCATTACCAGCCATTGGCACGTACAATGAGCACTATCTGACAGAAGAAGGTTGCTGCGTTATACTCCCTGGGCGTAACCTCCTTGTTTTTTTTTTGAAACCTTTAGCGAGCGTTGGACCGCAGTGCCACGTATACAGTGAACTAGTATATACCATGAACTCGAGGTGGTTAAAGGTGGGAAGTAGACCTGAAGAGCAAGCCGTAAAAAGTTAAAGGGGAATTCTCCTGTCTTTCATTTCCCATTAGCAGCCATTGGCATGTACCATGAGCACTCTCTGACAAGAAAGGGTTGTGACGTTATACTCGATGGACATAACCTCCTTGGTTTTAGAAAGGTTTAGCGAGCCTTGGGCCACAGTGCCATGAATAGAGTAAACTAGTATGTGCCATGATTTCGAGGTGGTTAAAGGTGGGAAGTAGATACGAAGCGCAACCCGTAAGAAAGTAAAAGGCAAATTCTCCTGTCTCTCATTTATCATTAGCAGCCATTGGCATGTACAATGAGCACTATTAGACACGAAAGGGTGACGACGTTATAGTCGCTGTTCGTAACATTGTTGGTTTATGAAAGGTTCAGCGAGCGCTGGGCCGCAGTGCCATGAATACAGTGAACTATTATATGCCGTGAACTCGAGGTGGTTAAAGGTGGCAAGTAGATACGAAGCGCAAGCCGTAAGGAAGTAAAAACCGAATTCTCCTGTCTCTCAAATCCCCTTAGCAGCCATTGGCATGTACAATGAGCACTATCTGACAAGAAAGGATTGCAATGGTATACTCGATGGGCGTAAACTCCTTGGTTTTAGAAAGGTTTAGTGAACGTTGGGCCACAGTGCCATGAATACAGTGAAATAGTATATACCACGAACTCGGCGTGGTTAAAAGTGGTGTGTAGACAAGCAGCGCAGGCCATAAGAAAGTTAAAGCCGAATTTTCCGGTCTCTCTTTTCCAATTAGCAGCCATTCGCATGTACACTGAGCACTATCTGACACGAAAGGGTTGCACGTTATAGTCGCTGTTGGTAACCTTGTTGGTTTATGAAAGGTTCAGCGAGCGTTGGGCCGCAGTGCCATGAATACAGTGAACTAGTATACGCCATGAACTCGAGGTGGTTGAAGGTGGTGTGTAGACAAGAAGCGCAAGCCATAAGAAAGTAAAAGGCGAATTCTCCTGTCTCTCATTTCCCATTACCAGCCATTGGCATGTACAATGAGCACTATCTGACAGGAGAAGGTTGCTGCGTTATACTCGCTGGGCGTAACCTCCTTGTTTTTAAAAAGGTTTAGCGAGCGTTGGGCCGCAGTGCCATGAATACAGTGAACTAGTATATACCATGAACTCGAGGTAGTTAAAATTGGGAAGTAGACCCAAAGCGCAAGCCTTAAGAAAGTAAAAGCTGAATTCTCCTGTCTCTCATTTCCCATAAGCAGCCATTGGCATGTACAGTGTGCAATATCTGACAGGAAAATGTTGCTACGTTATACTCGCTGGGCGTAACCTCCTTCGTTTTAGAAAGGTTTAGCGAGCGTTGGGCAACAGTGTCACGAATACAGTGAACTAGTATATACCATGAACTTGAGGTGAATAAAGGTGGGAAGTAGAGCTGAACGCAGGCCACTAGTGCGGACCACTGAACGATAGCGCAGGCTGACCACGACCACTGACCACGATAGCGCAGGCCACTGAACTAGAACATACCTTGAACTCGAGGTGGTTAAAGGTGGGAAGAAGATACGAAGCGCCAGCCGTAAGAAAATAACAGCCGAATTCTCCTGTCTCTCATTTACCATTAGCAACCATTGGCATATACAATGAGCACTATCCTATAGAAAAAGCTTCCTACGTTATACTCGGGGGGCGTAATTTGCGTGGTTTTAGAAAGGTTTAGTGAGCGTTCGACCGCCGTGCCCCGTATACAGTGAACTAGTATATACCATGAACTCTAGGTGGCTAAAGGGGGCAAGTAGACCCGAAGCGCAAGCCGTAAGAAAGTGAAAGCCGAACTCTCCTGTCTCTCATTTCCTATTAGCAGCCATTAGCATGTACAATGAGCACTATCTGACAGCAAAAGGTTGCTACGTTATACTCGCTGGGTGTAACCTCGATGATTTCAGAAAGGTTTAGTGAACGATGGGCCACAGTGCCATCAATACAGTGAACTAGTATATACCATGAACTCGAGGTGGTTGAAGGTGGGAAGAAGATACAAAGCGCAAGCCGTAAGAAAGTGAAAGCCGAATTCTCCTGTTTCTAATTTCCCATTAGCAACCATTGGGATGTACGATGAGCACTATATGACAGAAAAAGGTTGCTACGTTATACTCGGTGGGCGTAATTTCATTGGTTTTAGAAAGGTTTAGCGAACGTTGGGCCACAGTGCCATCAATAGAGTGAACTAGTATATACCATGAACTCGAGGTTGTTAAAGGTGGGAAGTAGACCCGAAGCGCAAGCCGTAAGAAGTAAAAGCCGAATTCTCCTGTCTCTCATTTCCCATTACCAGCCATTGGCATGTAGAATGAGCACTATCTGACATGAAAATGTTGCTACGTTATACTCGCTGGGCGTAACCGTGTTGGTTTTAGAAAGGTTCAGCGAACGTTGGGCCGCAGTGCCGTGAATAGAGTAAACTAGTATATATCATGAACTCGAGGTGGTTAAAGGTGAGAAGTAGATACGAAGCGCAACCCGTAAGAAAGTAAAAGCCGAATTCTCCTGTCCCTCATTTCTCATTGGCAGCCATTCGCATGTACACTGAGCACTATCTGACACGAAAGGGTTGCGACGCTATAGTCGCTGTTCGTAACCTTGTTGGTTTATGAAAAGTTCAGCCAGCGTTGTGCCGCAGTGCCATGAATACAGTGAACTATTATATGCCATGAACTCGAGGTGGTTAAAGGTGGGAAGTAGATACAAAGCGCAAGCCGTAAGAAAGTAAAAGCCGAATTCTCGTGTCTCTCAATACCCCTTAGCAGCCATTGGCATGTCCAATGATCACTATCTGACAAGAAAGGGTTGCGACGTTATACTCGCTGAGCGTGACCTCTATGGTTTTAGAAAAGTTTAGCGAGTGTTGGGCCACAGTGCCATGAATACAGTGAAATAGTATATACAACGAACTCGGCGTAGTTAAAAGTGGTGTGTAGACAAGCAGCGAAGGCCATAAGAAAGTTAAAGCCGAATTTTCCAGTCTCTCTTTTTTCAATTAGCAGCCATTAGCATGTACATTGAGCACTATCTGACACGAAAGGGTTGCACGTTATAGTCGCTGTTCGTAACCTTGTTGGTTCATGAAAGGTTCAGCGAGCGTTGGGCCGCAGTGCCATGAATACAGTGAACTAGAATATGCCATGAACTCGAGGTGATTAAATGCGGTGTGTAGACAAGAAGCGCAAGCCATAAGAACGTAAAAGGCGAATTCTCCTGTCTCTCATTTCCCATTACCAGGCATCGGCATGTACAATGAGCACTATCTGACTGGAGAAGGTTGCTGCGTTATACTCACTAGTCGTAACCTCCTTGTTGTTAAAAAGGTTTAGCGAGTGCTGGGCCGCGGTGCCATGAATACAGTGAACTTGTATATACCATGAACTCGAGGTGGTTAAAGTTGGGAAGTAGACCGAAAGCGCAAGCCTTAAGAAGGTAAAAGCTGAATTCTCCTGGCGCTCAATTCCCATAAGCAGCCATTGGCATGTACAATGAGCACTATCGTATAGAAAAAGCTTCCAACGTTATACTCGGGGGGCGTAATTCTTGGTTTTAGAAAGGTTTAGTGAGCATTCGACCGCCGTGCACCGTATACAGTGAACTAGTATATACCATGAACTCGAGGTGGCTAAAGGGGGCAAGTAGACCCGAAGCGCAAGCCGTAAGAAAGTGAAAGCCGAACTCTCCTGTCTCTCATTTCCCATAAGCAGCCATTAGCATGTACAATGAGCACTATCTGACAGCAAAAGGTTGCTACGTTATACTCGTTGGGCGTAACCTCATTGGTTTTAGAAAGGTTCAGCGAGCGTTGGGCCGCAGTGCCATGAATAGAGTGAACTAGTATATACCACGAACTCGGCGTGGTTAGAGGTAGTTTGTATACAAGAAGCGCAAGCCGTAAGAAAGTAAAAGCCGAATTCTCCTGTCTCTCATTACCCATTAGCAGCCATTCGCATGTACAATGAGTACAATCTGTCAGGAAAAGGTTGCTGCGTTATACTCGCTGAGCGTAACCTCGTTGATTTCAGAAAGGTTTAGCGAGCGATGGGCCAATGTGCCATCAATACAGTGAACTAGTATGTACATGAACTCGAGGTGGTTAAAGGTGGGAAGAAGATACAAAGCGCAAGCCGTAAGAAAGTAATAGCCGAATTCTCCTGTTTCTAATTTCCCATTAGCAACCATTGGGATGTACGATGAGCACTATATGACAGAAAAAGGTTGCTACGTTGTACTCGGTGGGCGTAATTTCATTGGTTTTAGAAAGGTTCAGCGAGCGTTGGGCCGCAGTGCCATGAATACAGTGAACTAGTATACGCCATGAACTCGAGGTGGTTGAAGGTGGTGTGTAGACAAGAAGCGCAAGCCATAAGAAAGTAAAAGGCGAATTCTCCTGTCTCTCATTTCCCATTACCAGCCATTGGCATGTACAATGAGCACTATCTGACAGGAGAAGGTTGCTGCGTTATACTCGCTGGGCGTAACCTCCTTGTTTTTAAAAAGGTTTAGCGAGCGTTGGGCCGCAGTGCCATGAATACAGTGAACTAGTATATACCATGAACTCGAGGTAGTTAAAATTGGGAAGTAGACCCAAAGCGCAAGCCTTAAGAAAGTAAAAGCTGAATTCTCCTGTCTCTCATTTCCCATAAGCAGCCATTGGCATGTACAGTGTGCAATATCTGACAGGAAAATGTTGCTACGTTATACTCGCTGGGCGTAACCTCCTTCGTTTTAGAAAGGTTTAGCGAGCGTTGGGCAACAGTGCCACGAATACAGTGAACTAGTATATACCATGAACTTGAGGTGAATAAAGGTGGGAAGTAGAGCTGAACGCAGGCCACTAGTGCAGACCACTGAACGATAGCGCAGGCTGACCACGACCACTGACCACGATAGCGCAGGCCACTGAACTAGAACATACCTTGAACTCGAGGTGGTTAAAGGTGGGAAGAAGATACGAAGCGCCAGCCGTAAGAAAATAACAGCCGAATTCTCCTGTCTCTCATTTACCATTAGCAACCATTGGCATATACAATGAGCACTATCCTATAGAAAAAGCTTCCTACGTTATACTCGGGGGGCGTAATTTGCGTGGTTTTAGAAAGGTTTAGTGAGCGTTCGACCGCCGTGCCCCGTATACAGTGAACTAGTATATACCATGAACTCTAGGTGGCTAAAGGGGGCAAGTAGACCCGAAGCGCAAGCCGTAAGAAAGTGAAAGCCGAACTCTCCTGTCTCTCATTTCCTATTAGCAGCCATTAGCATGTACAATGAGCACTATCTGACAGCAAAAGGTTGCTACGTTATACTCGCTGGGTGTAACCTCGATGATTTCAGAAAGGTTTAGTGAACGATGGGCCACAGTGCCATCAATACAGTGAACTAGTATATACCATGAACTCGAGGTGGTTGAAGGTGGGAAGAAGATACAAAGGCCAAGCCGTAAGAAAGTAAAAGCCGAATTCTCCTGTTTCTAATTTCCCATTAGCAACCATTGGGATGTACGATGAGCACTATATGACAGAAAAAGGTTGCTACGTTATACTCGGTGGGCGTAATTTCATTGGTTTTAGAAAGGTTTAGCGAACGTTGGGCCACAGTGCCATCAATAGAGTGAACTAGTATATACCATGAACTCGAGGTTGTTAAAGGTGGGAAGTAGACCCGAAGCGCAAGCCGTAAGAAGTAAAAGCCGAATTCTCCTGTCTCTCATTTCCCATTACCAGCCATTGGCATGTAGAATGAGCACTATCTGACATGAAAATGTTGCTACGTTATACTCGCTGGGCGTAACCGTGTTGGTTTTAGAAAGGTTCAGCGAACGTTGGGCCGCAGTGCCGTGAATAGAGTAAACTAGTATATATCATGAACTCGAGGTGGTTAAAGGTGAGAAGTAGATACGAAGCGCAACCCGTAAGAAAGTAAAAGCCGAATTCTCCTGTCCCTCATTTCTCATTGGCAGCCATTCGCATGTACACTGAGCACTATCTGACACGAAAGGGTTGTGACGCTATAGTCGCTGTTCGTAACCTTGTTGGTTTATGAAAAGTTCAGCCAGCGTTGTGCCGCAGTGCCATGAATACAGTGAACTATTATATGCCATGAACTCGAGGTGGTTAAAGGTGGGAAGTAGATACAAAGCGCAAGCCGTAAGAAAGTAAAAGCCGAATTCTCGTGTCTCTCAATACCCCTTAGCAGCCATTGGCATGTCCAATGATCACTATCTGACAAGAAAGGGTTGCGACGTTATACTCGCTGAGCGTAACCTCTATGGTTTTAGAAAAGTTTAGCGAGTGTTGGGCCACAGTGCCATGAATACAGTGAAATAGTATATACAACGAACTCGGCGTAGTTAAAAGTGGTGTGTAGACAAGCAGCGAAGGCCATAAGAAAGTTAAAGCCGAATTTTCCAGTCTCTCTTTTTTCAATTAGCAGCCATTAGCATGTACATTGAGCACTATCTGACACGAAAGGGTTGCACGTTATAGTCGCTGTTCGTAACCTTGTTGGTTCATGAAAGGTTCAGCGAGCGTTGGGCCGCAGTGCCATGAATACAGTGAACTAGAATATGCCATGAACTCGAGGTGATTAAATGCGGTGTGTAGACAAGAAGCGCAAGCCATAAGAAAGTAAAAGGCGAATTCTCCTGTCTCTCATTTCCCATTACCAGGCATCGGCATGTACAATGAGCACTATCTGACTGGAGAAGGTTGCTGCGTTATACTCACTAGTCGTAACCTCCTTGTTGTTAAAAAGGTTTAGCGAGTGCTGGGCCGCGGTGCCATGAATACAGTGAACTTGTATATACAATGAACTCGAGGTGGTTAAAGTTGGGAAGTAGACCGAAAGCGCAAGCCTTAAGAAGGTAAAAGCTGAATTCTCCTGGCGCTCAATTCCCATAAGCAGCCATTGGCATGTACAATGAGCACTATCGTATAGAAAAAGCTTCCAACGTTATACTCGGGGGGCGTAATTCTTGGTTTTAGAAAGGTTTAGTGAGCATTCGACCGCCGTGCACCGTATACAGTGAACTAGTATATACCATGAACTCGAGGTGGCTAAAGGGGGCAAGTAGACCCGAAGCGCAAGCCGTAAGAAAGTGAAAGCCGAACTCTCCTGTCTCTCATTTCCCATAAGCAGCCATTAGCATGTACAATGAGCACTATCTGACACAAAAGGTTGCTACGTTATACTCGTTGGGCGTAACCTCATTGGTTTTAGAAAGGTTCAGCGAGCGTTGGGCCGCAGTGCCATGAATAGAGTGAACTAGTATATACCACGAACTCGGCGTGGTTAGAGGTAGTTTGTATACAAGAAGCGCAAGCCGTAAGAAAGTAAAAGCCGAATTCTCCTGTCTCTCATTACCCATTAGCAGCCATTCGCATGTACAATGAGCACAATCTGTCAGGAAAAGGTTGCTGCGTTATACTCGCTGAGCGTAACCTCGTTGATTTCAGAAAGGTTTAGCGAGCGATGGGCCAATGTGCCATCAATACAGTGAACTAGTATGTACATGAACTCGAGGTGGTTAAAGGTGGGAAGAAGATAC
Source organism: Rhipicephalus microplus (assembly GCF_043290135.1). NCBI lineage: Eukaryota > Metazoa > Arthropoda > Arachnida > Ixodida > Ixodidae > Rhipicephalus > Rhipicephalus microplus. Next base: position 270,060,309 of record NC_134702.1, on the reverse strand, counting down.
AAAGCGCAAGCCGTAAGAAAGTAATAGCCGAATTCTCCTGTTTCTAATTTCCCATTAGCAACCATTGGAATGTACGATGAGCACTATATGACAGAAAAAGGTTGCTACGTTGTACTCGGTGGGCGTAATTTCATTGGTTTTAGAAAGGTTTAGCGAACTTTGGGCCACAGTGCCATGAATACAGTGGACTAGTATATGCCATGAACTCGAGGTGGTTAAAGGTGGGAAGTAGATACGAAGCGCAAGCCGTAAGAAAGTAAAAGCCGAATTCTCCTTTCTCTCAATACCCCTCAGCAGCCATTGGCATGTTCAATGAGCACTATCTGACAAGAAAGGGTTGCGACGTTATACTCGATGGGCATAACCTCCTTGGTTTTAGAAACGTTTCGCGAGCATTGGGCTTAGTGCCATCAATACAGTGAACTAGTATATACCATATACCGAGGTGGTTAAAGGTGAGAAGTAGGTACGAAGCGCAACCCGTAAGAAAGTAAAAGCCGAATTTTCCTGTGTCTCATTTCTCGTTAGCAGCCATTAGCATGTACAATGAGCATCATCTGACACAAAAGGGTTGCGACGTTATAGTGGTTGCTCGTAACCTTGTTGGTTTATTAAAGGTTCAGCGAGCGTTGGGCCGCAGTGCCATGATTACAGTGAACTAGTATATACCATGAACTCGAGGTGGTTAAAGTTGGGAAGTAGACCCGAAGCGCAAACCGTAAGAAAGTAAAAGCTGAATTCTCCTGTCTCCCATTTCCCATAAGCAGCCATTGGCATGTACAGTGAGCAATATCTGACAGGAAAATGTTGCTACGTTATAATCGCTGGGCATAACCTCCTTCGTTTTAGAAAGGTTTAGCGAGCGTTGGGCCACATGCCATGAATACAGTGAACTAGTATATACCATGAACTCGAGGTGGTTAAAGGTGGGAAGAAGATACAAAGCGCAAGCCGTAAGAAAGTAAAAGCCGATTTCTCCTGTTTCTAATTTCCCATTAGCAACCATTGGGATGTACGATGAGCACTATATGACAGAAAAAGGTTGCTACGTTATACTCGGTGGGCGTAATTTGATTGGTTTTAGACATGTTTAGCGAGCGTTGGGCCACAGTGCCAACAGTAGAGTGAACTAGTGTATACCATGAACTCGAGGTGGTTAAAGGTGGGAAGTAGACCCGAAGCGCAAGCCGTAAGAAATTAAAAGCCGAATTCTCCTGTCTCTCATTTCCCATTAGCAGCCATCGGCATGTAGAATGAGCACTATCTGACATGAAAATGTTGCTACGTTATACTCGCTGGGCGTAACCGCGTTGGTTTTAGAAAGGTTCAGCGAACGTTGGGCCGCAGTGCCGTGAATACAGTGAACTAGTATTTACTGCGAACTCGGTGGTGGTTAAAGGGGTGTGTAGACAAGAAGAGCAAGCCGTAAGAGAGTAAAAGATTCATTCTCCTGTCTCTCATTTCCCATTAGCAGCCATTGGCATGTACGATGAGCATTATCTGACAGGAAAGGGTTGCGACGTTATACTCGCTGGGCGTAACCTCCTTGGTTTTAGAAAGGTTTAGCGAGCGGTGGGCCACAGTGCCATGAATAAAGCGAAATAGTAAGCTTTTAACCACCACGAACTCGGGGTGTTTAAAGGTGGTGTGTTGGTAAGAAACGCAAGCCGTAAAAAAGTAAAAGCCGAATTCTCCCGTCTCTCATTTTCCATTAGCAGCCATTGGCATGTACATTGAGCACTATCTGAAAGAAAGGGTTGCTACGTTATACTCGCTGTGCATAACTTCGTTGGTTTTAGAAAGGTTCAGCGAGCGTTGGGCCTCAGGGCCATGAATACAGTGAACTAGTATATACCATGAACTTGAGGTGGTTAAAGGTGGGAAGTAGACCCGAAGCGCAAGCCGTAAGAAAGTGTGCGTTTGCCACCTCCCGTTTAGTGCTTGGAATGACCGCTGGATAGCGGTGCTTCTATATGAGGAATATATGATAAACAGACGCGAGATGTTGGTACTTTGAGTGTTGAATAGATGGACAAACGGACACACAGACAGATGCATGGATGTACGCAAGGGCGGATGAATGGACGAACGCAGGGACGGACGGACTTACAGACGCACGCACGGACAGGCAGATGAACGCATGGATGGTTACACAGACGAACGCAGTGACGGACGGAAGCAAGAAGAAATGGACGGACGAATGCTTCACCCCACTCCTGTCATTCACTCCGTGGATATGCTGCCATTTTATTTGGAAAAGCAGGGAGAATTTATCTCCCAGCCTTTCAGGTGAACTAATCTAATTTTAATTGGTGCTGTGACATGAGCATGTTATAAAACAACCTACATGCCCGCGTGCGATGTATCCGTCGCAGGGAATGAGGCATGCATAACCAAGTAATAACATCCATAGATTGCACATCAGGACCGTAGTGTCGAAACCAAAAAAGGAAAAGTACATTTAAGGGCTTGTTATCTTTTCTAGACACAATAATGATGAGATCAAAGAGGTAATCAGACCAAACAAAGAAGTCCACTCAAGAGCTTGTTTTTTTTGTTAGACACATTAATAATGAGATCTCATGGGCAATCTGCCAAATGGCATGATGGTGTGTTAGATCTCAATAATGATGTGTCTAACAAAGAAAACAAGCCCTTTAATGTACTTACTTCCTTCTTTCATTCATAATGAGGGACTTGTTCTCACAGACTTGGTGCCTTCAGGTAGTATACGAGGAATGATTTGTCAGCTTCACACTCATAATAAGCTCACAAACTATGCGACGCCAAACAGAAACAAAAAAGTGTTCCACACTCACCCTCATGGCTACTGGCCACGCTCCCACATTTAGTTTGCATATACGTTAGTAAGTGGACGGGGAGATGGCCGCCGTGGTAGCTCAGTTGGTAGAGTATCGATCGTGTTATTAGAAGGTTGCAAATTTGGTGCCTGCAACGTGGGCAGAAGGAGAAAAAAAGGTTGAATGCCTAGGTAACAATTGGCAGGCGTCGATTCACGAAATGATGTGCCTGGAAAGTGTACCCATATATTGTAAGGTCCTGCAATGTCGATTGTGATACGCGGTGGTGGGAACATGTTTGCTGCAAGAAATATCTGAATATGCACCTCTTTTACAACTATACCCTCCAAACCTCCAGGAATCACACAGATGAATGATGCACTTACTACGTGTACTCATAGAGCCAAAAGAATGACATATGCCAATTATTTGATCACGGTCTCTTTTCAAATAATGCAGTGTGTTAGGTTCACTAATTACGTTATTATAACAATGCAAAATCCCATATTCTCCCCATGCTTAGGACAATGAAACGGGGACGAGGAGCACCAGGGAACCCCGCCGCGGTGGTCTAGTGGCTAAGGTACTCGGTTGCTGATCCGCAGGTCACGGGATCGAATCTCGGCTGCAGCGGCTGCATTTCCGATGGTGGAGGAAATGTTGTACGCGCGTGTGCTCAGATTTGGGTGCACGTTAAAGAACCCCAGGTGGTAGAAATTTCCGGAGCCCTCCACTACGGCGTCTCTCATAATGATATGGTGGTTTTGTGACGGTAAACTCCAGATATCAATCAGAAGCATCAGTGAACTGCGTGGCTAGTAGCTCAAAGCGCGTGGCTGTCGTTCCCTGTCTACTCAGGATTTGGCAAAATTTGAAAAACATAGGCGATAATTAAGGAAGATGTGAAGGTGGTTTTCTCTGCCCCAGAAAAGCTTTCAGCGCTCTGTAAACGGTTGACTGCGCAGTCCTCACGAAGGAGATGCTGCCCAATCAAACATAAAATGCTATTTGTAGCACGTGTCATAGCCGTCGTTTATTTATTCCCGTTGTCATGTGGCAAACGGGCCAGTGCCTGAATGAGCGTTTAGAGGAGCATCATTACAATGTATACTGAGCTGTGCAAGGTCATTTGGGTGTGCATTGTAGATCGTGGTTGCAGACCAGAATTCGAAAAGTGCACTGTTGTAGCCAAAAACCGTCACAAGCTAACACGAGGAATCATGGAGGCCAATGAAATGCAAATTCTGGGTGATCGATGTATCAGCATGCCTTCCTTTGCTCTGACTAAAAAAATAAATCGAGTTTCTGGCTTTGACACAATAGATCGTGAATTTGTGCTGAGCTGTGGCATTGTAACCATATAATGAGATGATTATTGTCTTGCTGTGATGTAATACGTTGCGCGATTGCGCGGTGATGTTCTGTCACGAATCTATATTTTCAGCGTTTTCGCTAATGAAATTTCACTTAAACAGCGCACTTTCTGTCCTAGTCTACTCTTCTGTAGTTACTTCGTTACTACTCGTAGTTTTGCGCTGTGCAATTATGTTGATTCCCAATCACCAACTAGTCCAAGCATCTGTCTTATCAAGTCCTCCCCGAAAGGCGTTTGTTTTTCCTTTAAACTTGTTTAACAGAAAAGTACATTGTTTATTCAGATGTAATAATTACTTGCCCAACAGGAGATATTTCTTAAAAAGAAACCAACGACAGCACATACATTTCTTAATGCAAAACCAACTCCACCCACATCCGCTTTGACATGTAAACTTTCTGCTATTTTTCTCCATGTCAGATTTCCTACTCAATTGCATACTGCTTCTAGTTTTTCATCATACTAGCTTATTACACCACTAAGTATATTGCCAGTACAATAGTGTTTACTGAAATTGGTGTCTAAAATTTCAATATTGTTGAAATTTTAGTCACCAACACACTGAAATTCAGAGTTACGATGGTTGACGAAAGTAGTGGGAGTAGATAAGAAACACAGCTAGCAGCAGATCAGAAACAATGCTTTCCACCTGTACGGAAGTAGTGATTATGGGCCTTTTGTCCAATGAAGGTTAGTGAATATCAGCACAAAGGATGTTTATCTGCAGAAGTGCCCTTATTTGAATGGATCCACCTGTTGAGCTGGTTCAATGGCAGACTAGTTCGTTTTTATTTAGTGCACTTGATTGTTCACATGAATTGATTTTGGGCGTTCCGTACACTTTGCATGCATCTTCGATAGACAGTAATTCTCTTCCGTTTGCTTTAACTAACCTCGATTTTAGTCCTTACTTCTGATAAGCGAGGACATTGATATGCTGTATATGTCAAGTTTTGACATGAAATCTCACACTGCCTGCTGTGATTTCTCTGCTCATAGCTTTTTACCTTCTTTATGATAAACCACCTATTTAACTGTATTTTTTGCTTGCTTTTAGTTAACCAGCTGTGTAATTCAACAATTACTTTGCCACCTACAGTGCCGAGTGCTGTCACATGCAGCACTCAGGTTCTGTATACAGCAATTTTTCAGATGAATTCGCGTGTCGTTTCATTTATTTTACATCGTTTCAAATTCACTCCTGCTCAAGACCTGTAGTGTGTAAGACATAACTAAAAACAAATGAATCACTAAATAAATCAGATGTTCAGGCTCACGTCTGGGCTTACCAAATGATATCGTAAGCCTTTTGCAACCTCTAAAGCAACACTAATGTTCATAAACAATTTTTAAGGGGAGTTCATGCTTGCTCAATAACATGATATCGTTCAAAAAGCACTAGAAGAAAAATTAAAGCTAACTAAGCTTTGGGCGAACTGTAAAGAAAGCTACACTGGGTGGACTGTGCATTCGCATGAACTGGACGAGAAAAGAGACTATTTCAGCAAAGGGTATCGATTGATTGATACGTGGGTTTTAACGTCCCAAAACCACCGTATGATAATGGGACACACCATAGTGGAGGGCTCCGATAATTTCGGCCACCTGGGGTTCTCGAACGTGCACCGAAATCTGGGCACACGTGCCAACAGCATTTTCACTTCCATCGACGATGCAGCCAAAACCACCGGTATTCGATCCCGCAACCTTCGGGTCAGCAGCTGAATGTCTTAGCCACTACAACCACCACGATGAGGCTTGAACAAAGGGTAGGAGGACATATCTCTCTGTGAATGGCGTTGTGGTGCAATTTCATGTGACCTGTGCAAGGTATTAGATCACACAATTTGCTCCAAAGTTTAATACCACTTCACAAGTTGTGGTGTTTTGATCCTGCTTACAGAACATTCAAGTTTTGCTGCTGCATGGTATGTCAAATTGAGAACATAATTGTCATTGTATTGTAATCAAGACATTCTGTCTCTCTTAGATAGCATGCAATGTGAAGTACTGGTATTTCACATAATGAGTTCTTTCTAAACATGTCACAGTCTAGGAAATCTGTTGCCGTTGAAGGGTTTGTGGACTAATTGGTTTTGAAACACAGTGAAATGACACATGACACGAAAAGGCACAGACAAAAGAAGACATATATTTGCAGTGACTCGCAAATTATTTCATTTTAACAAGTGCATGAAATATAAAGCAGTTTATGTTTCAACGAGTGGACCATTTGTCTTTTTCTGCATGTTTTCATACTGTGTATTATTTCACTAAATTCTTGCTAGTTATTTTTCTTGCAAAGCAAATGTTTTGCAGTTCATTTGTCAATATTTGTATCAACAACGCTTTTGTGCTATATATGTTCAGTGACAGTGAAAAAATGCGTACCATATTTCCAATAACTGTGCCCGCAAATACCACGTGTGTCTCTTTTGTACAACTGTGCTTCTGAATAGAGTAGCCATGTTTTTGGTTTCACCAATGCAACCTTTTTGAAATATTCAGGTCGCATGGACAACAAGGGAGCACTATTATTGGCACTGCATGGCATGACAGCGATATGCATTAACACGGAACTTCTGTTAATTAGAACATATTTTCCCGGTTCCTTCAGGTTCCGTTTACTAAGAGTGTACTGTATATTCCAAATGTAAAGGTCTGCCAAGCGTGTCTGTGGAAAGTAATGAATCAAGCGAGGCCTTTCACGGTGCTTTTCAAAAATTACAAAAGCAAGTTTACGGGAGATGACAAGCTGCCACCACCTCTGTGCCTCCACGACGGGGTTTCTTGTTCAATGCATGTCGTGAGGGGAGATTCGATGCGACGCACCCAAGTGATGCAGCAGGGTTTTCACGCGAGTATTTCCAGCAGTGTGTTTGATTCGCGTCTAACGTCTGCACTCTAACAAGCCTCATGTAGTAAGGAGACTTTCCCTTCCCCACCAAGTCTTTGTTACCAGAGACATATCGAGTCCTTGGGAGCTGTGGAACACTCGAAGTGTGTAGTCGTAGTTAATATGTATTTCCGCGTCTGCGTAGTAGAAACTGGACGAACGATGTCTCATTGCGGTACCTGAACCCGTCGTGTGCCGAGCGAGGTTCGAGAAGGGTGCTCCGTGCAAAAGGGAAGAACCCACTTGCCTTTGATGTTGTTTTGACGTTTCAAGCCGAATTCTAGCTCTGTTGTTTGTCAAATGCCGGCACGTCGCACCTTTTCGCATCTCGTAGAGCTCATTATGAAATGCGGAGCTGCAACAAATGCGCTGCTGTTGATGCAATCAAGATGCCCAGTTCGAATTAACTGAAAGAAGTCCTGGTTACTGTTTTTTGTTGACTACAACTGCAATACGGAAGTATTGACATGATCTCACAGCTTAAGCAGCGAAAATGCAGCACAAGCCTCGGTGAACTTGAAGCTGGTACTTGTAGTTCAGTCTACAAAGGAAGATTGCTTACTTTCATTACAGAACGATTTTTTCGCTTAACTTTTGCCTTTTGCAGCTGTATGCTCGTACACTCAAACTATGCTCAAACCTTGTCATAACAAAGCTGGACCTTATACGAAGATGAGCTCTTTATAATCAAGCATTCGTTGTAAAGGTATATTCCCAACACATTCTTGCAAGAGTATTCATTTACTTCGTTAAATTGATGTTTTATTATAACTGAATTTTATTATATTGAGGTTTGAGTTGCTTTTAAAATTTGTGACATAGCTGTAGGACTTTATTTTGCTTTCAGTGTCCTTTTAAGTGCGAACTATTTCTTAGCAAATTTCGGCGACTTTAAGCGTATCTATCTATCTATCTATCTATCTATCTATCTATCTATCTATCTATCTATCTATCTATCTATCTATCTATCTATCTATCTATCTATCTATCTATCTATCTATCTATCTATCTATCTATTTATCTATCTATCTATCTCTCTATCTATATATCTATGTTATCTATCTATCTATCTGTATATCTAGCTGCCTACGACGTTTAGCTCTCCTGGCCGTTTAGTTAGTGGTATCAATACCAAACTTGGTATGACATTACATGACTGTATGAACAACTAATTTCAGTAGTCATAACATCACAATCATGAAATATATTTCATGAATGCCATGATTTACATTTCATAGTCGTGCAGCTCTTGCGGTGGTTTCGTTCACATGGCATGTTTCAAAACGGGTATGGTATATCATGCTTGCATGGCGCACACAAGCGAGAGGCCCTAACGTGAAAATCAAGACATGCGTGTTATGTAACAACATGACTACATGCCACGCTCATGATGCGCTCGTGGCCGTTTCGCTAGCGTCACATATGCAAAACGTGTTATTTCAGTACATGAATGCATGTCGAAGATATGTGACAGGTGCGGACATGATAATCTTGAGATGCGTGTTATGTAACAACATTACTACATGCCACGCTCATGATGCGTTGGCGGCCGTTTCGCTAGCTTCGCTTATACCAAATTCAGTATTACGGGACGTGAATTGACGACGAAGGTATGATACTGGTGCAAACTTGATAAACATGAGATGTGTGTCATGTAACAACATGACTACATGCTACGCTCATGATGCTCTCGCGGCCGTTTCGCTAGCTTCAATTATACCAAATTTAGTATTACGGGACGTGAGTTGATGACCAAGGTATGATACTGGTGCTAAGATGATAAACATGAGATGTCTGTCATGTAACAACATGGCTACATCCTACGCTCATGATGCTCTCGCGGCCGTTTCGCTGGCTTCAATTATACCAAATCTGGTATTACGGGACGTGAGTTGATGACGAAGGTATGATACTGGTGCTAACATGATAAACATGAGATGTGTGTCATGTAACAACATGACTACATCCTACGCTCATGATGCTCTCGCGGCCGTTTCACTAGCTTCAATTATACCAAATTTGGTATTACGGGACGTGAGTTGATGACAAAGGTATGATACTGGCGCTAACATGATACACATGAGATGTGTGTCATGTAACAACATGACTACATCCTACGCTCATGATGCTCTCGAGGCAGTTTTGGTCGCCTCACTTGTACCAAACTCGGTATTACGCGGCGCGAACAAACGACATAGGTAAATGACACATCGAAACATGATAATCCCGACATGCATGTCATGTAAAAACATGACTATGTGCCACACTGATGATGCACTCACGGCCGTTTCACTAGCTTCACATATGCTGAAATTGGTATTATAACGTGACACCAATGAATGACGAAGGTATGTGACTGGTGCAAACATAATAATAGTGAAATGCGTGTCATGTGCGAACATGACTACATGCCACAGTCAAGGCGACCATACATTTTGACGTGACGCGGTGGGCGTGCTCGCCGGCGTTCACTTCGTCGCGTCACGCCAGCGTTGTTACGCTAGGCGTAGGCGAGCGCCACACTGCGTTGCTTTGACGCATGCACGTTTCAGCGCGTCCGGCGTCCCTCTGTGACGGAAAGAGGGAGACGCAGTGTTGTCTTGGTAACGCATCGGCGCAAAAGGGAGTATGTCGCATTTCGTGCTGGTTGCCGTCGGACCGCACCGACGGACGTGGGTCGCACCTGGCGTGACTATAGAGTGTTCGCGTTTTGCTAACGCTGTGCCCAGCGTGCGCGCCCGTCAACGCTACGTTGCAGTATATTGGGCCCTTCATGATGCGCTCGAGGCCGTTTTGCTAGCTCCACATACACTTAATTTGGTATCACATGACGTGACTACATGACGAAGATAAAGGACACATCCAAACATGATGAATATAACATGGAAGTCATGTATCATTTACCTTTGTCTCGTAACATTGTGCTGATTTTCAAGTGACATATCAACATTTCTCAATCATGCTTCGCATATCATCGATTGCCACTGTACCTGGGATCTGCCAATTTTGTGCCACTTATTGCATCAACTATGCCTCTAGAAACTGCCCACCAGCTTGGAGCTATTGGTGTGCACTATGTAATAAATAAAAAAATATAGAAAACCACCATTGAGGCGTGACTGCACAATTAGGCAGATAGCACGTCCACGTTGTAGTCTCGGTCATTTTCAAAATCCGCCAAGACCGAGACCACCGCATGTACGATTGAAGAGTGAGGGACAGCTGTGGGCTGGAGAGTAAGACATAATAGTGTATTTGAAGCATTTTTGTTTGTTTATTTTGAAGTATTACTCTTTTGTCTTCTCTAGCACTAGTTTGCTGTGCTGCCCAGTTTTTCACTTCTAGATTGTTTTAGGCATTGTAAGAATTTTGAGAGTTTAAGCGTTAGGCGTAAGCAGTGGCGCTTGAACAGTCATCTGACTGCGGGAAGTTAGTTTTTCTTTGAGATAGGAGCACGTAAGTCGTAAATGAAGATTAGTACGCCCTCTAATATTGAAAGCGTGGTAACGTTTTTCGAGCGGAGTTGAAGTTTGAGAGCTTCATGCCATTCGGTGTAGCGCGAAGTCGTATGCCCTCTTAAAGAAGGTAATGAGTTTTAGAATAAGTTTTCTAGTAAAGGAGTAAATGAAGGTTTTAGAATAAAACCAAGAACGATTTTCTGAATGCTCATGTTCGAAAAACATTTAATACGGGGTTTTTAGCGCAAATCTCACGCAAGTTTTGTCAGGCGCTCATGACGTGTTCGGGATCTAGCGTTATTTTTTATTGTGTGTTGTTTTTGTGAACGTGTAGGTTCACACGCGTGTTTCGTGGTGCTTAGGATATAGGGATATAGTTAGGTGTGTGTTAGAAAGCTAGTGCTCTTTGGATGAGAGTATGATGTTGAGCTAGGGCGCATAGCTGAGTCCTGTGCATTCTTCAAAACATTGGCTGACACGAGCCTACAATCAACAAATGAACGTGTTAGTAGGCGAGGTTTATTTCCTTTTTGTTATTTCAGTGAGTGCTTAGAGATCACGTGATCTATTGAGTTTAGCGTTACGCTCACTGAACGAAGAGGTTAGGGACATAATTTACGAATTTATAACACGCAGTTCAATCTGCTGCCAACTTTCGTTTGCGTTGGGGTGTTTGACAAGTAGGTAATAGCGACTACATTTTGAATGTATGTTCTGAGATAATAGAGAATGCACAGACACCTTATGTAGGTTCAGGCAAATTCCTGTGAAACCATTTTAGTTTGTTGCTTTTTTTAAATTAAGTCATGAAAATGACAGATGTGATTTACAACAAATTAGTGAAGATGATAAGAGAGAGCTGGTTTTAAAAAAGGTTGTTTATAGTTATCTGGGGCCAAATTGTATTTGCCTCGTGGTTTTTTTTTTCGCACGTCAAATTGGACCATCTTCAATCTACACATCTACGATTGTTGTAAATTTGGCAGCACCAAATTGTGTCAAAATTTGAGAGTAGCAGTATTTTCATTTGTTTGTGTTTCTTGACTTGCCTGGAGGCATGAGCTCAAGCTGCCACACTTATAATCCTGGAGGATTTTCGAGCGAGTCCAATGCACTTGACTGCAGCCCGGCATTGTGTTGTGTGGTTTGTTTCGCTGTTTCAATCATGGTGAGGTGGTTTGGGAGTTGGTTGCAAGTTTGCAGTTGGAGGTTGCTGGCCAGGCCATTGTCCTCGTCAGCAGCCATTCTCTTCGTGCACAGTGGTTGGGAGCACTGGCCAGCCGACATTTTCCGGGTGCTGGAGGAACTGTTACGTCTCGCCCGGCAGTTCTTCTTAGCAGACGCCATTGCGCGTGAGCCGGTCTGGCAGAAGGATTTCTCCCCGATATCAGCGCCCGGTCGGAAGCGAAAAGCACGACGCTGTCCTACTGGCTGGCCTGGCAATTTGCTGTGGCTGGGATGTGAGGAACTCGACGAAGGCTTTGCGAACAACTCTTCATTGGGTGGGGTCGAACGACGTGAGACGGCGTTACTGTTGCAGTTCTCGTAAAGTCAACCTCTCCACACAGTCATCGTCGCCTACACGTGATCATGACAAAGAACTAACAGTTCGGAAGCGTCGGAAGGCGTCGCAGTCGCAGGAGCTCGACTTTCCCTCTCCACCAGAATTTACTCCCTCGCCCTGCTAAGTCTTAACCAATGAAAACAAAAAACATCAACATTTGAGGTGACATCAACATAAACATACATACTTCGCCCCAAATGTCTGTCATGCTTTGGCTATATCAACTGCTTATTTACCTATGATTTTCTTTCTTTAGTTGATGTTCCAACAAGATGTGACACTACTAGTTCTCGCACGTTAATAGACCATATATTTTTGTCTTCATCCTCCGATTGCACCACTGGAGGAATGGATTATTTCATTACAGATCATTATCCCCTTTTCTTCAACTTATGATTACGGAGTTACACAAGGAGAGCAGAAAGGTGGGTCTTAAAATTAATCTGCAGAAAACGAAAGTAATGTACAACCACCTCGGAAAGGAGCAGCGCTTCGAGATAGGTAATAGTGCACTTGAAGTTGTAAAAGACTATGTCTACTTAGGGCAGGTAATAACCGCAGAGCCTAACCACGAGATTGAGTAACTAGAAGAATAAGAATGGGGTGGAGCACATTCGGCAAGCTCTCTCAAATTATGACAGGTAGATTGCCACTATCCCTCAAGAGGAAGGTATATAACAGCTGTATCCTGCCGGTACTTAGCTACGGAGCAGAAACCTGGAGACTTACAAAGAGGGTTCAGCTTAAATTGAGGACGACGCAGCGAGCGATGGAAAGAAAAATGGTAGGTGTAACCTTAAGAGACAAGAAGAGAGCAGAGTGGATTATGGGACAAACGGGGGTTAAGGATATCATAGTTGAAATAAAGAAGAGGAAATGGACATGGGCCAGGCATGTCGCGCGTAGACAGGATAACCGCTGGTCATTAAGGGTAACTAACTAGATTCCCAGAGAAGGGAAGCGGGTTAGGGGGAGACAGAAGGTTAGGTGGGCAGACGAGATTAAGAAGTTTGCGGGTATAAATTGCAGCAGCAAGCACAGGACCGGGTTAACTGGCGGAACATGGGAGAGGCTTTTGTCTCTCAGTGGACGTAGTCAGGCTGATGCTGATGATGATGATGATAGTCCCCTTTTCTTCAGTCTTGGCACAGGAAAGCTTACGCATCATCGCCAATACACTAAAAGTTTCTTCAATGAATGATCATTCATACGAAAGATGCACAGCACATGCTGGAATAGTGTTTTACGATAAAATTGTCCTCAAAAGGCATATTCCATGTTCTTGTTAACAATTACGGACTACATTATTGATTGCGCAACGCATGCATCCTGTAAGCACTCATTCTCGTCTCCTAGGAATCCATGAATCACAAATGCGTTGGTACACTGGATAGTTTAAAAAAAAACTTTTTAAAACGTCAAACTGCAGCCTTTTAACGTATCTTTGCGATCTAGATTTAAAAATTACAACAATACTCTTTCCGGCATACTCAGGTGTGCCAAACGAAAATATTATGAACAGCACATAATTGAAAGCGGAAGAAATATCAGGCGCAATCGGGAGCTCATTAAAGAACTTCCTAATAGTAAAAAGTCAGATACGGGTATATAAAAAGTAGTTTACAATGATAACGAATACACTAACGAGGATGATATACCTAACGTTTTCAGTGATCATTTCGCCACATGCCAAAATACTTCTAATGTTCCACCCCATTTTCCACGTAGCTCTCAGTCTTTCTTCCTTCGTCCTGCTTCATCAGAATAATAATGATGATGAGTAGTTTTTAGTGGCGAAAGGGCCAATTGATGGCCAAAGAGCGCCATTTCAATAAACTACAGATATGAACAATGATATGGTGCGTGGCTGTAAAGGGGCCTTAAAATTTTTCGCTCCAACGCGGCTTAAACATGAAACTAATAAAATCATGACAGTGGCATGACATATGTGTAGTGATAGCGGATGGCAAAATGTCATAACAATAAAACCATGATGAAGATGTAGTCACCACAGCCACGACCACTCTATAGGGGTCGTGCTACGGATGACCTAGAAATATCGGGTGAAAGCTTTGCACATCTTTTAAAAACGTAAAAAGTGTTTGCAGTTTAAAAAGCGGATCCCTTCCGATGAGCATCCCAGGGTGTAGAGGGAGCTGCTGTCGGTAGGGCAGTAAAAAGTGCTTTTTCCTTAGAGCATCCAGCTCATTGCACTGGACGAGAATGTGGAGAACCGTAAGGGGCTCTCCACATCTCTCACAATATGGTGAATCACCGGTAGACAGGAGAAATGAATGTGTAGAATGTGTATGTCCTGTTTTAAGCCTTGTTAGTATTACTTCTGTGTGTCGCGATTTTGATAGTGGCGGCCAATAACCTAGTTGCGGCCTAATAGCATGGAGTTTATTATCTGTGTGTTTATCCCACATGCTCTGCCAATACCCCCTGAGCTTTCGTTTTATAAAAGGTTTTAAGTCAAGTGCAGGGACTGGTGTTGATGCATTGGCAGTAGTGACATTGGTGCAAGCAGCCAGATTGTCGGCCAAAACGTTCCCTTGTATTTCACCGTGCCCTGGAACCCAGCAGACAACGACATGCCGTTTTGATGTGTAGAGTGTGCACAGAAGTGAGTAGAGTGACACCAGCACGGGGTTCTTGTGTTTTTTAGGAGTTTTCAGGGCTTTGACCACGCTTAGGGAATCTGTGTATATTACCACCTTTTGTAAGTTTATCTGTTTAATGTGTTTTACGACCGCCAGTATTGCATAAGCTTCTCCTGTGAAAATGACTGCATTAGGATGAAGAACGCCGGCCTCTGAAAAGGATTGGCCTACCGCTGCATATGACACAGAAGTGTTTGACTTTGACGCATCAGTAAAGAACTCAGGGCATGTGTATTTATGTTGTAGTTCTAAAAAGTATGTATGTATGTGTGCAAGTGGTGCGTGCTTTGTGACATCAACAAAAGAAACATCACAGTCTATAAGCTGCCACTGCCACGGTGGCAGATATGTTGCAGGAGCCATCAAACTGGGTTCAAGAAGAGACACACCTGTTTCTTCGGCCAGGCTTCTTACAGCAGCGCGTAGGGCTGCCTAAACGAAGGACGGTTCTCGAACAAGCCAGAAAGGGACAAATCATTAATTGTGAAATGGGAATGATGTTTCTTGTCTGCCTCCACCTTCAAAAAGTACAAAAAGGGCAGGGAACATCTTTGTAGGTGGAGCGACCATTCATTCGAATCCACGTACAGGCTCTCCACAGGGCTGGTGCGGAAAGCACCCGTAGAGAGGCGAATGCCTAGATGGTGGACAGGGTCGAGAATTTTCAAGGCTGATGGTGTTGCCGGCTGATAGATTAAAGCACCGTAATCTAGGCGTGTGCGTTCGAGGCTTTTATATAAGTTAATTAAACATTTCCTGTCACTACCCCATGTAGTGTGTGACAACACTTTCAAAATGTTTATTGTTTTTAAGCACCTGTCCCTTAAATACTTGATGTGTGGGATGAAGGTTAGCTTAGTGTCTAATATGAGACCAAGAAACTTGTGCTCGGTCTTCACTGACAGAGGTTGACCATGCAGGTCAATGTTAGGGTCAGGATGGAGGCCCCTCTTTCGGCTGAACAAGACACAAGTGCTCTTTTGCGCGTTGAGTATAAAACCATTCTCGTTTGCCCATTGAGATACCTTGTTCAACCCTAGTTGAACTTGACGTTGGCACATTGAGATGTTGCACGATTTGTAACCAATCTGCACATCATCGACATATATGCAGTAAAAAATATTTCGTGGGAGAGACAGGTGCAAGGAATTCATTTTAACTATGAAAAGTGTGCAGCTCAATACACCTCCTTGTGGCACTCCTGTTTCTTGGACAAATACTCGAGATAAGACAGTGCCAACTTGGACACGGATTGTACGGTTCGACAGGTAGCTTTCGATAACTGTCAGCATTCTACCCCGCACACCTAAATGTGACAGGTATCGCAATATGCCGAAGCGCCATGCAGTGTTATATGCCCTTTCCATATCGAGAAACACAGAAAGAAAAAATTGCTTATGAACAAAAGCGTCGCGAACTTGTGCTTCGATACGGACAAGGTGGTCAGTGGTGGACCGAGCCTCTCGATGCCCACACTGGTATGGGTCAAGTAGGCCACTAATTTCAAGGAAGTGCATCAGGCGCCTGTTAATAATTTTTTCAAAGGCTTTGCAAATACAGCTGGTTAATGCTATTGGCCTGTAGCTGGAAACTGAGGCCGGGTCCTTGCCTTGTTTTAGGATTGGGATAATGATAGCTTCCTTCCAGGCTGAGGGTAGCTCGCCAGAAGACCATATCACATTATACAGAGAGAGGAGAGCTTTCTGGGTTTCAGTGGGCAGGTGTTTTAACATTTCATATGCCGCACGGTCCGGGCCTGGGGAAGATTTATTGCAGCAGGCAAGTGAGGCCTGCAGTTCAGCCAAACAGAAAGGTTCGTTGTATGTCTCATGTGTTCTGGGCTTGCGCTCTAATCTCTGTTTTTCTATTGCGGTTTTGTATCGTCGGAACGCTTCACTATAGTGTGTTGAGTGGAGACCTGTTCAAAGTGCGCTCCGAGAGTGTTTGCCTGGTCTTCCAAACTCTCCCCTTGTGTGTTCACTAGAGGAAGCGAATGTGCTCCTCGTCCTGCCACCTTACCAACCATGCTCCAGACTCTCGACTCATCTGTGTATGAGTTAATGCCCGATACAAATTTGTGCCAACTTTCCCTTCTCGCCTGTCGGCGCGTCCTCCTTGCTTGCAACTTGACGTTCTTAAAGTTTACAAGATTCTCGGCTGTGGGCGAGTCTCTAAGCAACCTCCATGCCTTATTTTGTTTTTTCCGAGCATCACGGCACTCATTATTCTACCATGGTACTCGTCGTTTGCTTGATGGTTTACATGTTTGGGGAATACATTTTGTTGCTGCATCAACCAAGAAAGCTGTAAAGTAGCATACAGCATCCTCTATGCTCAATGCCGCCATGTCAGTCTAAGATAATAAAGTCATTTTTTGAAACTTTTCCCAATCAGCTTTGTCAGTGAGCCATTTGGGAACTTGTGCAGGACATGTATTTGTTATTGATGTGCTGATAACGATAGGAAAATGATCACTGCCATATGGATCATTGATGACTTCACATTTAAGTAGAGGCAGGAGTGATGGGGATATTATGTTGAAGTCTATTACTGAGTACGTATTGTTAGCGATGTTGTAATATGTTGGCTCTTTCCGATTCAGCAGGCACACACCGGAAGAAAAAAGGAGCTGTTCAATCAGGCGGCCTCGAGCATCGCAGCGAGAGTCACCCCATAGATTGCTATGTGCATTGAAATCTCCAAGGAGGATATAATGTTCTGGAATTTGATCTATTAGGGACTGGAATTCACGTTTTTCAAGATCGTAGTGTGGAGGTATGTAGACAGAGCAGATGGTCACGAGTTTGTTCAGGAGGACTACATGAATAGCCACTGCTTCAAGAGATGTTTCGAGTGGTAGATGAGTACATGCAATCTCTTGATTTACTATAATGGCCACACCACCAGATGACGTGACAGCTTCATTCCTGTCCTTTCGAAAAATGATATACTGGCGTAGAAAATTAGTGACCTTGGGTTTTAGGTGTGTTTCTTGTACACACAGCACCTTTTGGTGACTGTTTATGTAAAAGTTCTTGAATATCGTCAAGGTTTCTCAGTAGTCCTCTGACGTTCCACTGTAAAACTTGTGTCTTCATTTTTAATATAGTTAAGTGCTGTGTGTACAGAAACGTTGCCTTAAGTTACAGGGCCTGTTGGGGCCCTGTAATACGGGTTTTCTCTTTTTTGCTTGGCTCCAAAGAGCTGCGCCTTTCCTTCGGCGTGTGGGGCGCCGGAGGAGTATGGCTTGTGTCCATCACCTCTTCTGAGGTGGTAGATGGTGCCTGCTTGGCAGGCACGTTCATGGCAGTTTCGGACCTGACTGCACTTGCAGTGGTCCGGGGTCCAGCAGACTCTGTAGTCTGCTGGCCTTTTTGAACAGGAGGCGGAGCAGTACAGACTGCTCCAGCCGGAGGCACTTCTGGCACAACTGCAGTCACACTTGGTGTGAATCTCGCGGGTGCCGAAAGACGTGGCACGGCGCCTCGACGCGCCACGGCGGCGAAGGAAGGTTCAGAATTATTGTGTGTACAAAAACGTTGACGTGCCTCTTGAAATGACAGGTTGAACTTTACCTTAAGTTCTAATATTTGTTTCTCTTTTTTCCATGCAGGGCATGATCGGGAGTAGGCAGCATGAGCCCCTTCACAGTTAGCGCAAGAGGCTTCTGAAGTGCAGTTTTCGGATACATGTTCACAAGATGCGCACTTCGCACACCTAGCGCGCCCTCTGCACGTTTGGGATCCGTGTCCGAAGCGCTGACACTTGAAACATCGGCGAGGATTTGGTATATAAGGTCTGACAGGAAGCTCGCAGTAACCAATTTTAATAGAGTCGGGAAGGTTGCTTGTACCGAAGGTAACTATGATGTGCTTTGTTGGGATCTGTTTATTATCTCGCCTGATTATTATTCTCTGTACTTTCACTACATTTTGTTCTTGCCAGCCTTCGAGCAATTCACTTTCAGAAAGCTCGAGGAGGTCATCATCAGATATGACACCACGCACTGTGTTCATCGACCTATGTGGGCCCACTGATATCGGGATGTTATCAAATGAAACTAGTTTTGTGAGCTTGTCCTACTGAGTCTTGTCGTGAACTTCTAGAAGGAGATCACCATTCCCCATCTTAGTTACTTTATAGCCAGGGCCAATTGCATCTGTGAGCTTTTTCGAGACAATAAATGGTGAAATAGATCGAACTGTTTTCTTTTCATTTTGGCTGTGGATTACATGATAGTTGGGGAAGGTCTGTTCAGGCTGTACAGTAAAGAAGCTGTCATCGGTGCGCCACCTTTTCAGACGGCGATCAGGGAGTGCAAAAAAAGGGTTTTCCATAAGAAGCATTTTAAATTCGGCGGCGATGGTGGCCACCCACCACCGAGCCCAACAAAGGGACGCTACAAGGTTGAATAGTGAACACTTGGAGACGCCAGCTATGCATCGCCGCTATAACGAAATATAACTACCCAAGGTTGGGTAACTACACAGGGTTAACCCTCGCCGCCAGGAAATTCGAAAGTAAACGGAAAAGAGAAGATGACAGGACAGATAAAAAGTGAGAGATAAAGACGAAGATGTAGGAAGAGAGAGATAGGAAAAGGCGGCCGCCGATTTCCCCTGGGTGGGTCAGCCCAGGGGTGCTTTCTACGTGAAGCCGGGGCCAAAGGGGTGTGTTGCTTCTGCCGGGGGGCCTTAAAGGTCCAATCACCCAGGGTCAGCTCAACCCCCAGGATCCCCTTTTCCTCGGACACGGCAAAGCCACGCACGGCTAGGCGTGGGAGGGAGCCGAAACTCCCCCGTTAGCTCGGGTCCGTGGTGTTGCTACACACCAAACGCCTACTTGCGCAGGCGCCCCTGCGGGGAATTCATCAGAAGAAGTGTTTGATTTAATTTTTTGCCTTAAAATTTACAAGACGAGGCCTAAATTCTATCCAACCTTCTATTATAAAACCGGTTACTGCGGATATATGAAAGACTGTGGCAGATGTTGCTAACAAAATCTTCAAAAAAGGTAAATTTCTCGAGTTGTTGAAACGTGGGTAAGTGATTCCGGTGTTCAAAAAGGTGTTTGTGATAACATTAACAACTATCACCCACTTTGCATTTTGTCACTTTTAGTAAAGTCATTGCAAAGCTTCTGTACATTTGTTTGATGAACTATCTAAACAAATTTCATGTTCTTTTTCCACGCCAGTTTATTTCAGGAACGGTTATTCGGCGGAACTGGCCCTGATTAATTTCACGGACAGCAATAAACAAATTATTGATGAAGGGTTTGTCGTAGGAGCCATATTTGTTCACTTAACAAAAGCATTTGACACACTAGTACATTCCATTCTTCTCGGTAAGCTGCAGCCTTTCGGTATTACCAATGAACCTCTAAACCTATTTTGCAGCTGCTTGTCCACCAGGCCGCAAGTAGTGTATAATAATGGTCTATTTTCGTCAAGTAAAAAATTAACTGCGGCATTCCCCAAGGTTCTATTTTAGGCCCTTAGTTGTTTCTCCTATTCACTAATGACTTACCTAATACACTTATATCTTTTTACTGTTTGCTGTCAGCTGATAATACGACCATTATTTTACCACATAAATCAGTCACCGCACTTTAGGACATACTCACTACAGTTCTTAAAAACGTTCACTCATGCATGGTTCATAAATTACTAACTTAAAATAATTCTGCTAAAACAACTTTTGTGCTTTTTATAGCCCCGAAACTGTGACTACTTCTTCAATACTTGTCTCATTGAATAATCATGACATACCGGCATCTTATAATGATACCTTTCTGGGTATTACTTTAGATAAGTACCTTAAAAATAATATTTAAGCCAACTGGCTCATCAAAAAGGTTTCTTTTGGTATCTGCATTATCAATAAAACACGTTCATTCTTTCAACGTCATATCGTTTTCTCGCATTATTATGCTTATATTACAGCCATTTATTCTACTACCCAACATCAGAGTAGCACATACGCCATTCATCTCGAACCGCTTCAGCGCCTTCAAAACAAGGCGATAAAACTATTGACATATAGCCCATTCTATACCCATCTATCGACAGCTGCGCATTCTACCGATTCAAGAGTTGTTTTATCACAGGTTATCCCACATCACATACTGTCTTATTCATCAGAAAATTTTGTTACTAGTAACTTCTCCAATAATCTATTCACAACGAGACAGAACTCGACGAGCAAGATGGCTCCAGTCCAGCATCAACGAAAAGCTAACTTCGTCCTTTTTTTCGATGCAGCCACGTTGTAGCGGGTGTTATGTATCATAACCCCCGGCCGTGAAAGCCCTGTCCCGATGCTAAATCTGCGCAGATAATGTCAAATGGGGGTAATAGGGCCTTAGCCGAGCCACGTGAACGGTGTCGCTCAAAGCTGACAATGACTTTGTTTGATCGGTTGGGACAGTCTCGGACGTGACGTCTGTCACTTCGCAAACGATACGTATTGGTCCAGTGTAGGGCGACAACAGTTTCTTAGACAGTTCCACACGCCGATTGGATGACCAGAGGAGTACGAGAGAACCCAGGGAAAAGTGCACGTCCCTATGCTGAGAATTGTAGTGCTGCCGTTTGTGCGCATGTGAGGCCTCTAGATGGTTACGGGCGACTTGGCGCGCGTGGTCGGCACGGGCAATGGCTTCTCCGGCCTACTCAGTTGGCACAGGTAGCAAAATGTCTAAGGGTAGCGTAGGGTTCCGCCCGTATAGTAAATAGAAGGGCGAATAGCCGGTAGTGTTGTGACGGGATTAATTGTAGGCGAACATCACATACGGCAAATGAATGTCCCAATCCTGGTGATCTGGCGCAACGTATTCGGCGAGCATATCGGTTATGGTCCTGTTGAGGCGCTCCGTGAGGCCACTTGACTGAAGATGGTACGAAGTAGTAAATTTGTGCTTGGTATTGCAAGACCTCAGGATTTCGTGAACGACTGCTGATAGAAACGTGCGGCCATGGTCGGTGAGAACTTGGCGGAGAGCTCCGTGCTCTAATATTATGTCGTACAACAGAAAGTCCGCACCGTCGGTAGCGCGACTGGTCGTGAGTGCTCGTGCGATTGCGTACCGCGTCGCGTATTCTGTGGCAACAGCAACCCATTTATTTCCGGCTGTGGAGAGGGGAAAAAGGCTCAACAGCTAGGTTGCGACCAACTCGAAAGAAAGGTTCCGCGGGAACGTCGATCCGCTGAATGTAGCCAGCTGGGAAGGCAGGCGGTGTTTTGCGACGCTGGTAGGGCTCACAAGCGGCGACATAGAGTCGAACAAAGCGGGCAAGTTCAGGCCAAAAAGATCGACGTCGTACCCGATCATATGTGCGAAAAACGCCCAAATAGCCCGTCATGGGAGCGTCATGAAGCTGGTGTCCAACAGTGGAGCACAGGAGTGCTGGGATAACAGTAAGTCTGCTCCGAAAGAATTAAGGTTACGGCGGTATAGGATCCCGTCTTTCACCTAATAAACTCGTAGGCACGTGTCACGAGGCGTCGACTCCAGTTTGTCAATGATGGTTCGTAAAGAAGCATCCCGACGTTGCCCTTCGCCAATTTCAGCAGCTGCGACACGGAAAAAACGTCCGCGATAGCGTCAGTATCAGTTTCTTCGTCACAGGGTAACAATACACATCCTGATGTATTCGCCCTGTTTTATACATTGCAGAAAACGTGTATTCTCGATGGCGCAGGGCCCAACGAGCGAGACGCCCTGTGGAGTCTTTCAGAGAGGCTAGCTATCAGAGCGCGTGATAATCCGCGACAACACGGAATGAGCGCCCATACAGGTTTGGCGTAACTTGGCGACTGCCCACACTAGGGCGAGTCACTCGCTCTCCGTGATGGAATAGTTGCGCTCGGCTGGGGATAGCAGCTGACTTGCGTAGGCTATAACGCGATCGTGTCCCCGTTGTTGCTGCGATAGCACAGCTCCTATGCGGTGTCCACTGGCGTCCGTGCGAACCTCGGTTAAGGCTGATGTATCAAAGTGGGTGAAGATTGGTGGCGTTGTAAGGAGAGTCGTAAGCTGGGAGAACGATGACGCTTAGTCGTGGTCCCAGATAAACTAGACGTCTTTCTTGAGAAGGCCCGTGAGGCGGCGTGAAATGGTCACAAATTCCTTAACAAAGCGTCAAAAGAGGAACACAATCCAAAAAATCTGCGGACATGCTTTGTTGTCCTCGGAACGGGAAAGTTTGTAACTGCGCGATGGGTCTGGACGCACGCCTTGGGCATCGACAAGGTGACCGAGCACGGAAATTTGACAACGAGCGAATTAAGTGGCACTTGGGAACGTTCAACTGGAGTCCGGCTCAACTGAAAACGTCAAGAATAGCTGACAAACGATAGAGATGTGAGTCATATGTGGGCGAAAAGACAATAACATTGTCAGGGTAACACAAGCAGGTGGACCATTTCATCTCTTGGAACAATGAGTTCATCATTCTTTCAAATGTGGCTAGCGCATTGTATAGACCAAAGGGCATCACCTTAAACTGATAAAGACCATCAGGAGTGATGAATGCGGTCTTCTCGCGGTCCATCTCGTCGACGGCTATCTTCCAGTAGCCTGACCGAAAGTCAATAGTTGAAAAATAAGTAACACTGTACAAGCAGTCGAGGGCGTCGTCGATGCAAGACAAATGACAAACGTCTTTTTTGTAATTTTGTTGAGGTGACAGTAATCGACGCAACAGCACCATGTTTCATCCCTGTTTTTAACAAGGACGACGGGAGAAGCCCAGGAGCTAAATGAAGGCTTGATAAAGTATTTTGCAAGCATTTTTTCGACTTCCTGTTGTAATATTGCACGCTCCTACGTAGAAACACGGTACGGGAGTCGGTGAATGTGAGTCGCGTGGCCAGTATTGATGCAATAGATGACGACGGTCATTCGGCTTAAAGAGGTGCTGCAAGTCGAAAATGCTACGATAGCCTTCAAGAACGTAGCAAAGCGCTGCAGCTTGCTCAGACGTGAGGTCCGATGACACCATCCGCTCGATGTCGGTGCCCGAAGAACGTGATGGAGTTGAACCACTGACTGAGCTGCAACGATTGTTCACTTTGAAGAACTTGACATGGTCGCCTTGGAAGGCGGTGATTTCGGACAGGAAGATAGTGGTAAAACTTGGGTGGTGAGTGAAAAAGTTGACAAGTGGAAGGAAAGTGCGGTTTCCCGTAACCGTCAAAATCATATGCGGCACCGCAACCCCACGCATAAGCAACACGACAGGAACTGGGGCCACTATGTAATCACCGTCAGGTACTGGCGGCGTGGAAGATAAGTCGACATGTGTGAAAGAGTTAGGCGGGAGGCGCGTGAAATTAATGTAGCAGAGGCTCGTTTTTGGTGGGCTGGTCGGGTCGGAAAAGAGAGGTAAATCGAGATGGAGAGAACCAGCTGAACAGTCTATGAGGGCAGAGTGCGTGGCTAGAGAATCGATACCAAGAATGAGCTCATGAGGGCAATGTTCAATAACGGCGAAAAAAACGACAGTGCTTCTCTCCCCTATAGAAACTCGGGCAGAGCACATGCCGAAAGTCGAGGCAGTTCCTCCATTGGCGACTCGTACAGCTTGGTGGAGGGCGGGCGTGACAACGTTTTCAAGTCGGCGGTGAAGGTTACCGCTCATAATGGACAGATGCGCGTCAGTAGCTATCAACGCTCTGACACGTACATTGCCGACAGTAACGTTCAAAAGGTCCCAAATCGTCGTTAACGTTAAGCGAGGATTTTTTTACGAAGGTCGTCAACGAAGCTCAACCCCCAGAAGCTGAAAGGGATAGATTTTCGGTTGGAGGTGCTGTGGATAGGTCAGGAAGGCAGCACGCGTTGTGGGGACCACCAGCAACCGGGGCTGACGACGAGCAGGGGACCGTGACCGGTCCTAACGAGGTCTGCTCAGAGGTGCGGCAGAAGCGGAAAATGTGGTCGGCATTGATAGAGAATGTGGTTGAGACGACTGGCGGACAAAGTGGCGTGAGAAAGAAGTGCATGATGTGATGGCGTAGCCCAACGGTTGCGGCAGTGACGAGCGATATTACCAACGCGCCGACAGTTAAAACATATGGACCTGTCATCAAGGGTACGCCATTCGCACGGATTGCGTTGAAGGCGAAGAGCAGAAGGGGGACGATAAGAAGGCTCAGCAGAGTATACGGCAGGAACATGATTTAGGCCGACATTCGATAACTCTTGACGAACTACGGCTTGTATCAAAGAGATCGTGGTCGGAGAAGGCGCAGGCGTCGGGAATGGCGTGGCTACCAGCTGTGCTGTCTCGACCTCTCGATGAATGATGCCTGTGAGGTTGTCACATCGAGGAGCCTGGTGGAAGGCGTCGTCACGCAACTGTTATGTATCAATATCAATATACAGTATTCCTAACCCTGTCCTTCTCAATAACAATAATGACAGTTTTTCAGAGCGAAAACAAACTTTCTTTTACCCAAAATAAAACCGAGCTATGGCAGATGTACAGCTCGCTTCTACGGTATTCATCTTGGAAAGCGCATACCTCTTCATACTAAATCATCTCGATCACTGCAATCTTTAAACACAACATAAAAAACATATTTTTATCATCCCTTCACACTTCTGTATTGGTATTTTTAAGCTTTGTATATTGTTAATAACGTATATATATATATATATATATATATATATATATATATATATATATATATATATATATATATATATATATATATATATATATATATATATATATATATATATATATGAAAGTAGATGCGCTTTCACATAACAACTGTTTATTGTGCCGACGTTTCGACAAGAACCCCGTCTTTTTCAAGGCATAATACTATTTACACATGTTCCGTGTCCTCTTATAGCCTGTCGAGACAGGAGGGAAGGGATCAAAAGAGAGAGAGGGAGAAAAAAAAAGCGAAACGTGAGGACAAACATTAAATAAAATATAGAAAGTCTAGGAGAAGGAGCAAGACCGACACGGCGTAATTAGAAAGGGGCAGCATTTCAACAGAGTAGGGCAGAGGTAGATGAGCATTGTCATCATTGTCAACAATACCTCCCCCGCACCCACTCTTCCCCAAGTGGGCAGTGAGCCGCCGTTCTTGTATTTCACCTTTCCGTGTAGTCCGCTGGCGGCTCGTTCCTCTTTGAAGTTTAGGACAAGTTAATGGGGAGGGCTTAAGTGCTTTGAGTGCGTGCAGGTGGCGTCGGGAGGAATGAAAAAGCCGGTGATTGAGGCACCGCCATCGATATTCATTATATGCATTGGCTCCTTGTCAGTGCAGGAACAGAATGTGCGTTAAAGAATTAAAGAAGGAAAAAAAGAAGAACAGGGGGAAGGGGGGGGGGAGACTGTACGACTCCGGGACAGTCACCACACAGTTGCGGCGCACAGGGAAGATATGCGCGCATGTAGGAAAAAGTTAACGAAACCACCTAGCTGTCAGCTCCTTGTCAGTGAAGGAACAGAATGTGCGTTGAAACTTGACGAAGAAAAAAAAAAGGGGGGGGGGGACCGTACGACATCCGGGACCACTTATCTGTGCGTTCCGGCTGTGCTTGATGAGGCAAATCATTTCTATGTTGTCAGATGCATAGGCCAAAAGCTTTGTTAGCGGGTAATATTATTGTCGTAATAAAACTGGGCTGATTAGAGAGAAGCGTTTGCGTCTTTTAGCGGTCGTTACGCAGACAGAGTGCCTGGGTGTTCATTTATTCCGTATTTTATTGTGTTAAATTTGGAAATAAAATAAGATTCCCGTTGTTCCCGTTCTCTGATTGTTCGAAAGTTGTTTTCTAGTAGTGTAACCCTGGTGTCGTCAAAGCTATGGTCTTTTATTGTGCAGTGTCTTGAAAGTGGAGGGCCTGGCAGAGATCGTACATGTGCCCGATGTTTGTTGAATCTAATTCTAAACGGAGTGTCTGTCTGGCCCACGTATTGCTTGTTACATACCCCACATTCCAGGAGGTATATGACGTTGTCTGAGTCGCAGTCTAGTGCACCTCTTATCCTGTGCTTAAAATCCGAGTGGGTGCTTTTCGCCACTGTCGTTGTCTGCATGTGTTTGCAGACCTTGCATCTGCTTTTTCCGAAAGGGTGACACCCAATTTGAGGTTTCACACCTATCTTTGAATTTAATAAATTATCCTTTATATTTTTCGGCCTTCTGTATACAACACAAGGACGAGAAGTGAAAATTTTGGATAGTCGCACGCTCTGTTCCAATATGTTAAAGCGTTTTCTTAGGACCTTGTTTAAGACCTTGTTTCTAATTTAAGACCTTGTTTCTAATTACGCCGTGTCGGTCTTGCTTCTTCTCCTAGACTTTCTATATTTTATTTATTGTTTGTCCTCCCGTTTCGCTTTTTTCCCTCTCTCTTCTTTGACCCCTTCCCTCCAGTCTCGACAGGCTATAAGAGGACACGGAACATGTGTAAATAGTATTATGCCTTGAAAAAGACGGGGTTCTCGTCGAAACGTCGGCACAATAAACAGTTGTTATGTGAAAGCGCATCTACTTTCATATTTATAACCTTGCGGCAACCGAAGTTATTCTTCTATATATATATATATATATATATATATATATATATATATATATATATATATATATATATATATATATATATATATATATATATATATATATATATATATATATATATATATATATATATATATATACACGAAAGTAGATCCGCTTTCACATAACAACTGTTTATTGTGCCGACGTTTCGAAGGGAACCACGTCTTTTTCAAGGCATAATACTATTTACACATGTTCCGTGTCCTCTTATAGCCTGTCGAGACAGGAGGGAAAGGGTCAAAAGGAAAGCAAAAAAAAAGGAAAAAAAAGAAAGAAAAGAGAGGGAGAGAGAAAAAAAGAAGAATAAACAGCGAAACGGGAGGACAAACATTAAACAAAATATAGAAAATCTAGGAGAAGAAGCAAGACCGACACGGCGTAATTGGAAAGGGGCAGCATCTCAACAGAGTAGGGCAGAGGTTGATGAGCATTGTCATCATTGTCAACAATACCTTCCTCGCACCCACTCTTCCCCAAGTTGGCAGTGAGCCGCCGTTCTTGTATTTCACCTTTCCGTGTAGTCCGCTGGCGGCTCGTTCCTCTTTGAAGTTTAGGACAAGTTAATGGGGAGGGCTTAAGTGCTTTGAGTGCGTGCAGGTGGCGTCGGGAGGAATGAAAAAGCCGGTGATTGAGGCACCGCCATCGATATTCATTATATGCAATGGCTCCTTGTCAGTGAAGGAACAGAATGTGCGTTAAAACTTAAAGAAGAAGAAGAAAAAGAAAAGAAATATATATATATATATATATATATATATATATATATATATATATATATATATATATATATATATATATATATACGATATTTCAACTTCACTTTGTTCGCTCCTTTGCTGCCGTTAGCTTTTGTGTACGCCACTAATTATTGGAGGTCCCCCTGACAGTCTCGTACTTTGAGACCTGCAGATTCTGTATGTATCATGTAACCCGATTTTCTACATGCAGTAATAATAAATAGACTTCAAACTTGAAACTTAAACTTTATGGCTTCTCAAGAGGTGTCTGTGATGGGAGTACTGCCTGAGATGAGAGCACTAAAATCTGCAAAGCAAAAACGTTTAGCTATATTAAATTGAAAAATATGCAGCAGTTATGCTAACAGTGAATAAGCATCATTCTTGCACACATCTACTTTTCTTTTGTGCTTCTTATTGCAAAAAATAGCTCAAATGCATATATTTCGTTACTTTGCCAGAAGATCTTCAACAAATACATTTGTATTTTACTAATTTCACGTGTAACGCCACAATATTACAGAAAGCATATCATCAGAAAGCATCGCGTGACACAGCTACGATTCAACATCGGTTTACTGATTTACAGAATAATATGTTGTGTGCTTCAGCATTCGCAGAGGATATTGGGTTATTGAAAAAAACACAATGCACCTCAAAATGTTAAAGTTGTTCAACTAATTTTTTTAATTTTGGAGTTTCGTCCTTGTTTTGTGGCACTTGGATCCATACAACTTGGTTATATATACATCGGCACAGAGCACGTTGCTAATGACACAGGAAAGAAAAGCTTTGAAACTTTCTGGCTACGTGACATAAGACAAAGGTAAAGGCAAGAATTCTTCATGCTGAGAACGGAATATGACCTTTAAGTTGGAATGACGCTCACGATAGCCAAATAGATTCTCTGGCTGTCGAGACATCTTATCAGTCGTCATGAACGCGGCTTCTAACTTGAAGATAATTTTTTTCCGACGATTCCTTCAATACATAACGAAACGCGCTACGCTCTATTCCAAAAGTTAACTTCAAGTGGCAGTGGGAACGTTGAAGACATTATCAGTCTAGGATAACGTATGTTCACAGTTTCATCTTAGCAAAAAATCAATCGGCTCCGTATTTTGCCTTGCACCTAAGCAGTTTTCAGCCAATGACAAGTACTTAATAGACGCTGCAGCACGAGACACTCTTTTAGGGGGCATATCTAATAACAAAATATGGTACGCTACATAGACATAGTGACAAGGGATGAAATAAGACGGGAAAATCAGCCGGCATGCAACCTATTCTCGACACATTCACATGAATAAAGAGCGAAAAAATAAGAGAGATTTCTTGCACACGCACACTATCTTATAAGAACCTATGAATGCAACACGCTTAATGCTACAACGACAAACTTTACGAAGGAATTCGGTATTCCCATAACGCAATGCTTCTGCTGTATGTAAAGTAAATAAATGCTTATATCAATGCCACGAGGACAATTGAAAAAAAGCAGCTGAAACAAGATGTCATGGGCAACCGTGAAGTTGGGAAAAGCGAGCATATGTCGTATTCTGTACGTGTTTGTGTTAACACTCACTTGAACAGCACAAGACATTAGAATCCACCATCGCATACTGAGCGGAGTGGTCGTCGTTGTATCACAAAAGCTATGTCCGAGCCAGGTGTTCTCTTCCGTCGCACACCCTGGTGAAAGAAACGTACACCGATACGTGCAAGTACTCTCGCACTAACACTTCTAAGTTTGGTCAAGTTCACTTCAGGACGGCACGCTAAACACACAGGAGACGTCATCTGGTAGACAGCGGTCACGAGTCATTCGTAGGCAGTACCATGGGCAAAGTTGTCTTGTGCCGCTGCGTGCTCACTCCTCTCTTCGAATTCAGCTTCACAGGAAAATGGGCGTTTTCAACGGCCAAATACCAGAACTTATTTTCTTCCCCAGATTACGTGTGTAAGTGCGCATTATGAGCTCCGCATGAAAGGCTACTCCTCACCAACAGGATTCACTGCACAAATTAAGTCCACGCGCATAATTCCCTATTTGCAGACGAGCTCCATGTAGCACTGAAATTCTGACACACAGTCGTAACCACACGGAAAAAGAATGTTCTCTCAGTCGGCTACAGAAAAGAAAACGTAATTTAAGACTGACATATTTCAAGCTGTACAAACGAGCTATATTGCTAAGCTACCTAAGAAAACAAGCGAGAGTTTTCATAGCTCACGCAGCTAAACAGTAGCCAGAGACCGGGTTTATTTGGATACGTGTCTTTCGAAGAGCATGCGTTGCCACTGATAGTTGCCAATAACAAACTCTGCATCGTCTGAAGCTGCGCGGCATTCCTAAAGCGCAACTCAAGGAGCCAATCGTAGAAGTAAGTAATCTTTAGGCTTAACGAAGCAACAAACAGCACAAATTACACTTTAGTTCAAGACTTAGTTGACGAAAACTAACACTCGTTAATCTGAATCTGTGCTACGAGCGTTCGCTGTCAACCACGTTTGCCATAAACACCACGGCTTCCTAATGACCGAAGAAAAACGTTCTTGTTTGCCTCAGGTTAAGTAAAACGAGTTGTAGGAATAATTGGACGTATCATTCGGCATGAATATGACTACTCACGGCAACAAAGACTATGGTAATGTCCGTCAAATATAAGCAGTGCCGTTTATCGCCCTTCCCTTCCGTACAGACGTCCTTCCAGGAGGTAACCCCTCAACTGTGCGTCGAACATCATAAAATAGCATTCCGGTTTTGATGGCACGAATGATAGTGCGTGCCAAAGGACGAAAGTATACGCCACGCTGCTGCTTGGTCACAATAGCCCACGCCAACAGCTGTTGGCCACTGCGGTTGCTGCAAATTTAAGTTGAACAGCGCTAGTAGAACGTTCCCAAGCACGTTCACAATTCACGTTTAAAAAAAGTCCATTTCGCACTTTGCAGAGTCTTTTGGCCAAGGTGCCATGATCCAGGTGTCGTGATAACATGCCTCAGGAGAAGTCTTCATCGTCGTCAGTGTCCTTGATAATACCAATGCGTTTGCCACAGTTTCTCACTTTGTAGATGACCTCCTCCTGCATGAGGTTGAAGCACATGGCGATGAGCGCCATGCCCACCAGCAGGTAGAGCGAGCAGATGACCAGCTTCTCCTGAGAGCCACTGTCGGAGACCACGGTGTCGCCGGGCACCAGGTCCCCGAAGCCGATGGTGCTCAGCGTGACGAAGCAGAAGTAGGAGCCGTCCAGGAACTCCCAGCCCTCCCAGAGCGAAAAGATGACTGCACCTCCGGAGATGTAGCCGATCATGATGACGAAGCACAGCGTGATGGGCACCGACACGCGCGGCTTGCTCGCGCCGTCTTCATACACCTCGTCGTCGCCCGTGGCCAGGTTCTCGATACGCACCTGAGCACAAGAGAACAATTCGCATCGGTCAGGAGAAACTGACTCCTCACGCAGCACCATTAATTTACTGCTGATTTCAAATTAACAGTATTATTGCAGCTGACGCCATGTCGGTAGTTTATTAAATGGCGTGTGTTTCTCATATTAAAATTCTATTTTATTGTATTTAGTACGAAGGCTACACAGTGATATTATACAGAAGGACGTCCTGAAGTCAAAGATTGCAATTAGACTTCCTTTTCGAAGTAAAAAAGAAACAAGTGTTGTGTTGCTATCTGTACTACAGCACGTGAGAGGCATCGCTTATAACCGGGTGTCTGCGACGCCACCCTCTTACGGCACGTGTGGGAGTGGCCTGTGGGCGTATATATACTGGTTATTCTGTGCGAATCGCTTCTTTGTGCTACACGCATGCAGTGCCATAATAAAGGTGTTCTGGAAAAGCTTGACCTCTCTCTCTGCGGATGTAACAACGTGACGACAAGGGTGGGACAGGACAAGAAAGGAAGATGGCAATCGCTTTCTGCAAACTACCGAAATTCGCTCCCGGCAGCGGTAGCTTCGAAGTGTTCGGCGAAAGATTCGAGCTCTACACCACAGTTAATGAGATGCCGAGCCCAAGAAACTACACCTGTTCTTAAGCGCCATCGCAAAAGAAGGGTACGTGACGCTCCGAAGTCTGCAACTACCCCACACGGCGAGCACCTCGACATACCAGGAAGTCGTGTCGTCACTGAAGAAGCTCTATTCTCTGAGGTGGTCTGCGGTGACTGGACAATACCGTTTCAACGAAAGAAAGCGACTGATTGATATCTAGGGTTTGACGTACCAAAACCATAATATTATTATAAGAGACGCCGGAGTGGAGGGCTCCGAAAATTTCGACCACCTGGGGTTGTTTAACGTGCACCCAAATCTGAGCACACGGTCCCACAACATTTCCGCCTCCATTGGAAATGAAGCCGCCACAGCCGGGACTTGAACCCGCGACCTGCGGGTCAGCAGCCGAGTACCTTAGCAACTAGACCACCGTGGCGGGGCTCGAAAGGAAGCGAGCCCTTCAAAAAACTGTCACAGAATTTGAGGGTACAACTGAAGAAATTGACATCAGTTTGTGAATTGACACCTTTCTGAAACAAGCACTTCGGCGCCACCTGATAGCAGACCTACATTTTAAAGCGGCATGTTGCCGGTTTCAGACCATTAACGACGGTGAGATCACCTGGGGCCACGTTTGCAACATAGCTACGGCGATGGAGATGGCCGTGAAAGACGCTGTGAAAACATTGCCGAAAACGCCGTCGAACAGCAGTGCCATAGATTGGCAGAGCCAATCAGCAGTGTCACGCCAGAGTTCACAAAGTGGGGCATACATCAGCCACGGCTTTGAACCGCAACAGACTTTGGTGACATGAACTAAGACTGTCTGTCGGCGATGCGGTGAACAACACGCACCTGTACGTTGTCGTTTTCTGAACAGCATGTGTTATCGATGTCAAAAGAAGGACCTTGTCACGAAAATGTGTAAAAGCAGCGTCGTACATCAGCTAGATAAGCAGCACTCGTCGAACACTGAAGTGCAAACGTTTTGTCACACCTGTAACCGCTCGCAAATTCGTGACAGTATAATAAATGTTAGAGTAAACGGAAAGAGGTACCCATGGAACTAGACACGGGAGCGGCATTTCCTATTTTGTCAAAAGCAGAGAGCACGAAGCAGAGAGCGCGAATTTCAGGCAAGCAGATATCAAGCTTGTTACATATAACAGCACACCAGTTGATACAAAAGGGGTCATTGACGCTGAAGTGCAATACCACGAGCAGTGCTTTCCTTTGCCGCTAGTTATCGCTAAAAAAAAAGAAGCGTCAAAGAACGTCCACGTTGTTTGGTCGTAACTGGATGGATAAAATCAAAATCCGATGGCATGAAGTAATGCAACTAAAGGCACTGACAAAATAATTTTTTGACTGGCAAATACTGCGAGTGTTTGAGCCGGGTTACGGACTGATAAGAGGGTTCAAGGCGACCATATAGTTGTTAACCAAAACGCCTCACCTGTAATCTGCAAGGCGTGAACAGCGCCGTACACGCTACGCGAACAAGTCGAGTATT
Source organism: Rhipicephalus microplus (assembly GCF_043290135.1). Classification (NCBI taxonomy): domain Eukaryota; kingdom Metazoa; phylum Arthropoda; class Arachnida; order Ixodida; family Ixodidae; genus Rhipicephalus; species Rhipicephalus microplus. Next base: position 270,026,696 of record NC_134702.1, on the reverse strand, counting down.
GGCAAACTTGGAAAAAGCTGCAGTCATTTACCGGGTGCGGCACAGTGCATGAGTGACATCTCTGGTTATCGTGCAAAAAAATATAACAAGAAGCTTCGGCTATATGGTGACTACCCTGTCCGTGACGGTGAATCCTGACATAAAGGTGTAACAATACCTGCTCTTTCTGCCGGAGGACATTTCTGCAGCGTCTTTTGGGTTCTTGATTTGTCCAACGCGTACTTGCAGCTTGACTTGTACAAGCGAGCACAAGAACATGTTACTGTCAATACCCACTTGGGGTTATTGAGGATCCGGCACTTGCCATACGATGTAGCCTATCCACGGGCGGTGTTTGAGGCCATGATGGATCTTACACAGGCTCTCAAAAACATTTCCGATGGAGGCGGAACTGTTGTAGGCCCGTGTGCTCAGATTTGGGTGCACGTTAAAGAACCCCAGGTGGTCGAAATTTCCGGAGGCCTCCACTACGACGTCACTTGTAATCATATGACGGTTTTGGGACGTTAAACCCCACATATCAATAAATCACAGGCTCTCAAAAAATGGCATGTTTCTCAGATGACGGTGTCATCGTAGGCGCAAATAGAAAGCCATGCTATGACAGGGTTCAGCTCATGCGCCTAAGAGAACATGGCTCATACGCCTAAGATAACATAGCACAGGAGTCAACACTGATAAGTATAAGTTGTTCTGAGGATGAATAAGATACATTAGTCATTAAGTAGACCAGAAGTGGTCTCATTCTACGGCGGACAAAGTAGTTACCATCAAACAAGTGCCAAAGCCAGGCAACTTGACCCAGCGCAAAGCCTTCTAGGGCTTGATCAATTTCTACTCTAAAATTTGCACCAGCATAACTTGTTGTGCCGAGAAACAGCATGAAGTTTTTCACGTCAATGTGATGAGGCATTTATACCTTGTAAGGAACTGCTAACTAAAAAAAATGCATTGTATGATGTCAACAAAAAAATACATTTAACGTGTGACGCGTCCGAGCAAGGTTAGGGGGCTGTTTGTTCGCATCTTGTGGGTGGCACAGATAAGCCAATAACATTTGCGTAGCGATCACTATCAGATGCCGAACGTAATTACAGCTGAATAGAAAAAGAAGCTTTGAGCATTGTAATTGGTGTGAAGCGACTTCATAACAACTTGTATGGTCCAACATTGACGGTTCTTACCGACCATAAACCTCTCATCCTGCTGTTCGACACGAAAACGAAAGCTAGTGCTGTAACCACAGCTAGAGTACACCGATGGTTTGCTTTCTCAGCTAACTACAGCTATAAGATTGTGCATAAGCCACGCACAGCAATTAGTAACGCATGTGCTTTATCTAGACGGTTCTTGCCCCAGATCTCGGAGCAAAATTAACACTTTTTTATTTTGCCACTCTGAACGAACTACCCCTGACAACAACAGATATAGGAAACAACGCGCGACAGGCTACCGTATCAGTAGTGCGCGACACGATTTTGCATGACTGGGCGAAAGCTGCCGCTGAAGACCTGCAACCATTTTGGGTGCGACGTTTTGAACTCTGTCGATGCTGGTTGCGTCGCTTGAAGGAATAGGACAGTTATTATGAATTATTTACAAAGAGTTGTCATGAAACTGTAGCACGAACAACGCACTGGAATCACAAATATAAAAATGGTTGCAAGGTCAATGGTTTCGTGGCCCGAAATCGGTGATGCAGTGGAAAAAACCGTGAAAAAATGCAGCGTTTGTCAAAGCCTATAGACCGCAACACAGCTAGCACCTTTGAGCCCGGGAAAATTGGGTGAACACCCATGAGAAAGAGTGCATCTTGACTTCGCTGAGAAGAAAGGTAAAATGTTTCTATTAGCAGTTGATGCGCACAGTAGGTGACAAGAAGTGAAAGTATGCAGCACGATGACGGCTACTATAGCAGCGGGAGTTCGGTCTTTGGTTGCCGCACAAGGACTTTCTTTAAATATAGTAACAAATAACGGGCTGCGATTCCATGCTCATGAATTCAAAAGCTTTCTAAAAGCGCAAAACACACGTTCACACCCCCGTACCACCCGCAGTCCGACGGGGCAGTGGAGCGGGTGGTACAAACTACTGAGACATCCCTATTTTGTTGGAGGACAAATAAAAAGCCAGTGCAAGAACATTTCAGCACAAAATATATAATTTTCTGTTGCGTTATCGCGCAATGCCGCATATATTCAATAGAAAGACACCGGCTGAACTGTATTTGAAAAGACTGTTCCGGACCAGGTTGTCTTCGGTGCAGCCATCTCTGACATGGCCACGAGCAAGAAAGTAGAAAGGGTGAAACAGTCATCTCGACGCATATAGTTGGGCATTTGGGCACTTGTCATCCGATAAGCGCACAGCAAACACGCGACATTTCGAGGTTGCTGACTATGTGCTGCTTTGCCGCGTGCGAGAGAAATTGGTAAAACGGTGCCGGCAAAAGTTATGTGAGTTAAGCAAAGAGTAACATATAAAGTTAAGACAGGGCACTCCCATAGGCCCCTGCGGTCGATTTGGGTTTTAGGGAGCCTTCGCAGCCTCAGAGATGGGATACCGCAGGAAAATGATGTCTGCAAGGCCATTTTGTGGTGACTAGAAATAATATACAGCCTCTGAGACCACTTCTACGTGCGTGCTCGTCTCTGAGGCAATACTTTAACTTTTTTTCAGGCGTCGTTTGCATGCGTTCATGAGCTTTGCGTAAGCTGCACCGCTAGAGCAGCAAGTACGCGATTCCTATATGTGTCTATGCAAACATTTTATTTAGAACATTAGAATATTCGGAAGAGTGAAAACATTTAATGCCAAGTGATATTCATGGTAAGCACATGCCCACCTAGATAATGTTCGATAAACGCAGGCGCAAAGAGACGTTCATTACACTGCGAGTCACGAAAATACAGCTGGCATATCAAAATTATAAATTACGCACAAGAAATAAAAATATAGGTAACAGTATAACAAGAACCACAGCAGAATAAAACTGCGATAAACTCACACAACTCTATATTGTTACGCGCAAAGAGGACCACGACCTACACGGCTGAAGGAGCCATTTATTTAGTCGCGAAGAGAAGCGTCGGAGCGGCAACAGGTTGATGATCGCAGCGTCGTCCTTTTCCCTTTTCCTCCAGCTTGGGGCAGCCAACACGTTCACCCAAGTTCGTTTTCTTTCCAAGCATGCGCAACATTCCTCCCCTCACAGACCAAGCCCGCCGGGCGAGGTAATTAATTCACCTTGGTGTGTACAACTTTAGTCAAGTGACATGAACTGCCAGGGTTTTAGCGGCTCCTCTACCATTTCTCGTGAGGCGAGCTATTGTGTACGTGACTTCCATGATTTTGTTGAGAACAACAAACAGTCCGTCATATGTGACCAAGAACTTTTGGCATAACCCGCGTCTTCGTACCAGAGTCCAGAGCCACACTAAGTCCTCTGGATGGCAAGTTACGGGCCGGTGGTGGACGTCGTAGCGTATCTTCGGTTTGTCCCGTGATGCCAAAGTGCGTAATTGAGCAATACGACGTGCCTCTTCTGCAAGGCAGAGGATTTCAGCGACAGAAAGGTTCTCATGCGTCGAGAATGGCAAAACTGGGTCGAGTGTGTGCTGCGGTGGTCGTGCGTACATCAAAAATAAGAGGCTATAGCCTGTTGTCTCGTGCTTAGCGGTGTTCAAGGCGTACGTAATAAATGGTAGCACGTCACCCTAGTTCTTGTGGTCGGAGGCCACATACATGGAGAGCATGTTTAATATTGTTCGGTTGGTGCACTCCGTGAGCCCATTTCTTTGCGGATGGTATTACGACGAGTTACGGAGGTGGGACTCACTCAATCGAAGCAGCTCTTGTATACTAAATCTGCATGCCGTGATTTGTCGTCCATGATCACCGATGATCACTTTAGGTGAGCCATGTCGGAAGATAACGTGCTGCAGCAAAAACACAGAGATGTCGCTGGCAGTCGCGGTTGATATGGCCGCCATCTCGCAGTAGTGCATTAGATAATCAACGCATACAATTATCCAGCAATCGGCCTAAGCCGACATTGAAAAAGAGACCACGAGGTCATAGCCCACTAGTTGGAAAGGTGTGCTTGGAGGTGGTAGGGGCTGTAGAAGACCAGCAGAAGCAGTAGATTAGCGTTTGTGACGTTGACACTGCGTGCAGCTGGCCACATACACCTCGACGGACTGTCGCATTCCCGGCCAATAAAAGCGCTCCTTAGCACGGTAGAGCATCCGCGCAGAGCCTAAATGCTGGGACGTAGGATTGTCGTGCATAGCACTTAAAATCGATGGCCGAAGGCTTTCCAGCACCGCAAAGAGTAAACGTGCGCCAGTGCTGAAAAAGTTCTTCCTATACGGGAGTCCGTTGCGTACACAGAAATGGCATGCTGTAGAAGATGTACAGAGCGATGATAGTCTTGTGTCCTTTCGCTGTTCGTCTTTGAAAATACTGAGGTTGGGAAGCTTTGGTGACCCAGAGGCTATGAGGTGGTCGAGGTAATTGGTGTCACATTCTATAGTGCACAGTGGCACGCGCGAAAGGCGATCTGCGTCGGTGTGTCATCGACTGCTTTTATACGAGACTGTGCAGCTATACTCTTGGAGTGGGCGTGCCCAGCGCGCTAGACGGCCGCAAGGGTCCCGATGGTTGACGAGCCAACATAATGAGTGGTGGTCGGTGACGACTGTAAATGGGCGTCCATATAGGTCAGACTGAAACCGCTGAATCGCAATTATTACCGTGAAGCATTCATTCTTGTTCCGTGATAGTGTATTTCTGCTCGGGCCAACTGAAGGAGTGACTTGCGCATGCGATCACGTGCTCGTGGTTACCGTACACTCTAAAACCTGGGGAGGTAACCGTACACTCTAAAACCTGCAGGAGTAAAAAGGCCAAGTTACTTTTCAGAGTGTTCTTCTACTCTCCCAAAACATCAGCCAGAGTGTAATTCATTTTCACTCTGTATGAAACGAGAGAGGGAAAGAGCTTTCTACTCTTCCTCTTTTCTCTCTCATGCCCATATATTCATCACGCATGAGAGAGTAAAACGCAGTTATATTTTTGCTCTTGATTACTTTCAGATGCGTAGGCACAACCTCGAGTGATTATCACTACCTAAAAACCACACATATATGCAGTAAAACGTACTGTATTTATTTGTTGAGACGATAGAAATGAATAACAAAAAAAAACAGCGTTTCCAGCGCGCGCCAGTGAATTTAAGCGCACTGCGAGGCACTTAGAACTCTCAGTATCCAAGTTTTTAGTCTTGGATCTGTGTAGTGAAATAAGCGAATACTATTTCATTCAGTCACGATAGAAACTTAATGCAAACGACTATAACGATCTCCTTATAATAATATTCATGTTTTTCGCTACGACCGTCGCACACGAGCGATGGTGCCGTATGTCTAACGTACGGTACGGCTACAGTGAAGGATGGTGGCTATAACGTGAACAAGAATGACCGGAAATATGTACAGGGGGTAAAATAAAAACAAAATTGTTTAATGAACATTTAAGATGCGCGATGTTACGTAGGCAGAAATGACTAATCACTTAGCGAGTCAGTGTAAATGACGTTCATACAATAGATTGGGCTAATCTTTCTTTTTCTACTGTAAAAAAAACATGTCGGATATAGGGTTTTTTTACCTTGCGAAGAACAAAACAAACACATTAAAGACGTTAGCTACAGTCCGGCTGGTTTTCAGAAGCGCGGAGACACTCAAATCTACGCGTCTAACAAAAAAAAAGGATATAGTTTCAACAGTATACTAATGACATAAAATAATAAACGCCCTTACTCGCGTCTATCAGTGTGCTGTAGCGGTTAGCGTGGCAGAATCCAAATCGGCAGTGTGTCTAGAGGTCAAACATTTCAGTGCCACTGAAAAATGTTTTTTTTTCACACTTAAGTGTCTTTTTTTGTGTGTGAAAGTGCTTGTACTTCGCCATCCTTACGATCTGCGCAGGGAAAAATTCGTCAAAAATAATTGAAAATCTCCATTTCGGCCCAAGTACTGCTAATTTTTTTTTCGTGAGATGTACTGTTACTTTCCGCGGTGGGGTCATGCTACTCTGCTTCGGGCAGCGTTATGCTACTCTGTTGAGGGGGAGTGCTTTGGACTGTTATAGAGGAATTCCTTAATCGTGCCTCAACAAGAGGTGATTTACTATAGAAAAAAGAGTGAAATATGAGACAAGAAAGTGCTCTCCCAAAGGGAGAGCCCAGTATTTTCTTAGTTTTTAGAGTGTAGCGTTCAACTTGCGTTGATACTTGCGATGGAACCAAGGTGACTAACACAGAAATCAAAGCTTTGAGGCGGGAACTTAGCGTCGGACTACAAAATAATGAAGCTCCCAAGAAAGAAAATAAGCAGCTTTCGCAACGAGTTGATGAGTTTGAACAGTACAGCTGTTTGAATAATATCGAGCTTAGAGCTTAAGGGGGTCAAGTCAGTCGACAGAAAGAAAATAAGCAGCTTTCGCAACGAGTTGATGAGTTTGAACAGTACAGCTGTTTGAATAATATCGAGCTTAGAGCTTAAGGGGGTCAAGTCAGTCGACAATGCTGTTGACGTCATAAGAAAACGTGGTGAAGTCATTACCAACCACTATGTGCTGTTGATATTAACATATGTCACAACATACCAACACGAGTGACTGGCGAGAGCAACGTTATCGTTCGTTTTGTGTGACGCGATAAGCGACAGGCGGTTCTTGCGAAAGCTAGGAAACATTGTATCACAAATGAGATGCTGGGACTTCCTCGATCTGATCGAGCCTACATTAACGAGCATTTAACTCGTGCTAATAAGCAACTACTGGAAGCCACAATTGCCAGCAAAAAAGAAATGCCTTGGAAATTCGTATGGACGACTGGAGCCAATATTTTCGCCAGAAGGAATGAATCATCGAATGCCATCAGAATTGCCATTAAGGGTGATCTGTGCAAAATATCACAACACCTGCATCATTTTTCGCTCAAACAATCATGGTGATGCTCGAACTACCGACCTGTTCTCTGTACAACCCTGCATCATTCAATCCTAAATTTCAAAACCGACACCAGGAACTATCTATTACCCACTTTATTGCAAGAAGCATGGAAAACAAAGGCGATAATCTCGATCATTTTTGTTACGTCATTAACAACAGAATTTGATATAATGGTGTTTTCTGAGACTTGGCTGCTCACAAATAACGACCGCCTTCATTTCAATAACTACGCATATAAAGGCCTCTTACGTCCTAGCGGAAAAGGCGGAGGCCTTGCTTTTTATGTTAAATGCCCTTACGCGCACTCTGTACTTGAGAACTGCTCAATTATGACTCCCAGTGTTGAATGTATGACTGTATCACTGTCTAATGTAATTGTAGCGGCAATTTATAGGCCACCGAATGGAAATAAGAGACAGTTTCTGATTTTCTTAAGACATTGCTTGAAGAATTAAATTCTACCACTGTTTCAATTGAGCTCTGGGGTGACGTTAACATAAATTTATTGCATGACGATCTGAGCACTGACGATTTCAACAGTTTTATATCATCTTTAGCATGTTACAATCACATTACTTTACCATCTAAAATTACTATTCACACCACCACTCTTTTAGATGTCTATGTTACAAGCATTCAACCAAGTAGTATTGAATGTGGATTATTGAGTTCGGACATTAGTGATCATATTCCAATTTTTTGCCTTATCAAAAAAGTGCTAAAACGTAAATTTACAGTTGATAGTTACATAACGCGAGAAATAAATGAAGATAATTTGAACAAATTTCATTTCCTCGCTCAGAATATAATTTGAAGTAGCATATGCAGTATTGGTGACGTAAATTCGGCGTACTCAAAATCTATTTCTAAGTTCTCAGAGGCCTACAACAACGCTTTCCCGCTTATTGAAAGAAGAATGAACAGCAAAATAATTAGAAAGACTTGGATAAGTATAGACTTACTGAAAAAATGGCACTAAAACAAGATGCACCATTCTTTCATTTGGAGCCGGGAAACCAGTCTTTTGAAAGAGTATAAAAAAGTACCGAAATCTTCTGAATAAAACTTAAAGACAGCAAGAACAAAGTATTTTATTGAGCAATTCACGAGAAATCAAAACAACAGTAAGAAAGTATTGAGAGAAGTAACTAATCTAACAAAAGTTAAAGATAATAACGTGCTGAACAAGATTAGCACGCTGATTGGAATCTTGTCCACTTTTGATTTAGCCTGTGCTTTCAATTAGTACTTTGTCAATGTTCGTAAACCACTCGGTGATGCGCCTAAACTTGACAATGAATTCAACAACGCTACTATTTCTTCATCAGTCTTTGTTTTCTCTCCCACATCCCCTCAGGAATTAGTAGTTTTCATCAACAAGTTAAAAAATGATGTTTCTCCAGGTCACGATGATTTAAGATCAGTTCTCATTAAATACTTTGCGCCTTTCATGTCGGACGTATAGGCTTATCTTGCTAACCTAGTGTTTACTACAGGTGTGTTTCCTAATGACCTAAAAATCACCAATGTCTGTCCATGATACAAAGGTGGTAACAGAATGGACATGTCAAACTACCAACCAATTTCTGTGTTGCCAGTATTGTCGGAATATATGAAGGAGTCATAAATTTCAGGCTTGAATAATGTGTTTTTTAATTAAGCAAAACATAATATCTGTTCTCCAGTACGGTTTTCTGAAAAAAAAAGTTTACAGAAAAAGCGCTGCTTGTTATTAGAGGTAAAATAATTGAAAACATAGAACACAAGCTTTACACTTTTGGTCAGTTCTTAAATTTTCGAGAGGCATTAGACTGCGTAGAACACAAAATCCTCTTACAAAAGTTTAACTACTGCGCTGTCGGTTGTATATCATTCAGCTTAGTGCAAGATTACTTGTGTCGTAAAATACAGTACGTACGAGTGAGCGGCATTCGATCTAACAAAGTAACTCTCGCTTGTGAAGTTCCTCATGGCTCTATACTAGGATCACTATTGTTTTTAGTATATAACAATGATATAACCAAACTACCAGGTTCTCTTGACATGATCATGTATGCTGATAAAGCAAATATATTTTTTACAGCGAAATCTTTTGTACAAGCAGAGGCTATGGTAAACGGGCACTTGGGTAACCTGCAATCATGGCTAAAATCAAACATGTTTTCTTTTAAATTTATCGAAAACCAGCTACAATATTTTTAGACTGATCAATACAGCAGATTTCTTTAAGGTCAACATCCACTTTGGACGCGTAAAAATACATGAGGTTTTTTCTATAAAATTTCTCGATGTCTAGTTCCACCAGAACGTTTCCTGGAACACAGTTGTCTCAAAATCAGCGTCTGAAATAAGCAAAAGTGTTGGCTGTCTCTACAAGGTGACAAGTCTTGTACCCGTATGGTTGAGACTACAGATGTATTCTGCGCTTGTATACTCTAAACTAACCTATTGTATTCTGGTCTGGGGAGCAACTACAACTACTTACTATCAGAAACTACAAGTACTTCAAAAGAGAGCTTTGCGGAGCATTCATAGTTACTACGGCAGTCGCCAGGATCTTCCCACTTCACCATTGTTTCGCCCCTATGCTTTTCTTAACGTGAATCAAGTCTATTTTTTTTGTCCGTTGCAGCACAATAAAGTCAATCATTTACATACTCGCAGCAATACATTGACTAATGAAACATACCATTTTGGAAAACAAAGCCTGCGGGTCCCTAAGACGCGTACTATGGCAAACAAAAATAATTTATCAGGTGACTGGCTATGAATAAAAAGTCTACAATTGTTAACTTTGCTGTTTCAATGAAAGTATTTAAAAAGAAAACAAAGAAATATTTACTCAACTCTGGTCTCTGTTAGGTATAACATATACATTGCTATATGTTTGAGAACAGTTTATTTTGTTGTACTTGCAAGTGTAGCTATTTATCTATTTATTATGTCATGTATGTTGTTATATTGTTTTGTTAACTGTCGCCAGACCGTACAATGGAGCGGAGCCGAGGCCTTTGCCAGGCACTCCATCCTTTAGCCCCGGCTTCCTCCTTATTATGAAAGGAAAAAAAACTTCACTTCACTAACTAGGACGTCACCAATTCCTATGCCGCTGGCATCCGTGTGCAGTTCTGTTGCAACTGATCGGTTGAAGTGTTGAAGAACAGGCCGCGTCGTCAGGAGGAACTTCAGTTGACGAAAAGTGGAGTCGCACCCCGAAGTCCACTCGAAGGAAATATTCTTCCGTAGCAAACATGTCAGCGGATACGAGACGTCGGCAAAGTTAGGTATAAAGCGGCGAAATTGGAAGCAAAGCCCAAGAAAACTGCGGAGCTCCTTACCAGAGCATGACGCGCTGAACGTCTCAACAGCTGCTGTCTTCTGGGGATCTGGACCGATGCCATCCTGATCGACTAGGTGTCCGAGAAGAAGGGTTTGTCGGTCTCTGAAGTGGTATTTATTTGAGTTAAGAACAAGGCCAGCGTTTCTTATGCAAGTCAGTACAGTATCCAGACGTGAATTGTGTTCGTTGAAGGTGCTGCCAAAGATGACGACGTCGTCGAGATTTCACATGTAAATGCTCCACTTCAAGCCACAAAGAACAGTGTCCATAAATCGCTCGAACGTCGCAGGCGTGTTGCACAGTCCAAATGGCATCATGTTTAAATCGAAAAGGCTGTCAGTGGTTACAAAGGCTGTCTTTTCTTTATCTTCTGAATTCAAGGCAATTTGCCAGTAGCCCAATCTTAAGGGTACCGAGGAAAAGAAAAAGGCCGTATGTAGACAGTCGATGGCATCATGAATACGTGGAAGTGGGTACACGTATTTTTTTGTTACAGCATTCAATCGGTGATAATCAACGCAAAATTTCCAGGGTCCGTCTTTCTTTTTAACGAGAATTACTGGAGCTGCCCATGGACTCGCCGACTTTTGAATGACTTTGTTTCGAATCATTTCGTTCACTTGCTCGTTAATAATCCACTGCTCGGATGGTGAAACGCGGTATGGGCATTCCGTTCTCAGGCATCACCTTAGAACGGAGTGCCAGTGACTTCACTATGTTACGACACGTGCGCGAGTGGCCTGTGGGCGTATATATTTGGGCTCTTGTTTTGTTGTATGTGAATTGTTGTTTTATGCTGCAAGCATGCAGTGCCGTTAATAAAGGTGTTCCGTGAAGCCTTGATCTCTCTCCCTGCGGATACAACTTGCAGCATAATAAGATAGACGCGTTACTACACATACAATTGTGAAAAGCTGGGTAATTTTTAATTCATAAAAATTCAAAACGAAATTAAAGACGGGCTTATAAAGCACCGTAAGACACGTAGTGAAGGTATTCAGGCCTGAAAATCGAAGAAGGCATCAACCCTTTTTTTTCTTTATTTCAAGTGTTCATTTGTTTTTCTGTTCATCCTTGATTAGTTTTTACAAATATGTAAAGCAGGTGCTCCACCTCTACTAGCACAAACTGAGAAAAAGTGTTCTCTTCGGCAGACAATTGACCAAAAACGTACAACACAAAAACCATCTGGTCTGTATTCATTTCTAACTCGAGGCTTATAGAAGCCAAACGCCAAGCTACCCAAAAGGCATATACCTGGTCATCACAGGCACGAAGCTTCTCCTGTCCGTCGAGTGCGTTGTGCGAGACGATGTGGTGGACGCGGTAGTTCTCGGCCACCGAGTTGCGTTGCAAGTGGTTGGCCTGCAGGGGCACACGGCGCCTGCGCTGCGCGCCGCTCGGCCTGCACGTGCACAGCTTGCCGTAGACATATCGAAACGCCTTGGCCAAAATGTCGCCGATGTTCGTCAAGTAGAGCAGCATCAGAGGGATGCCCACGATGGCGTACAAGATGGTCACGATCTTGCCCCAGTTGGTGCGAGGAGCTATGTTGCCGTACCCTGCGTAGACAACACAATGTGGTGACAAACGTGAAATCAAGAAAAGAGTATAGAAAATGTGCACAATGAGTTTTTGGTGATCTCTCAAGTTTACTTCGTATATGGCAAGAATGTGAAGCACATGCACTTTGTGCCTATACGCCCATTGACGGCGTGTAGACGAGGCTACGCAACCGAAATGTGCCGGAACCATGCACGTACGTGGGCTTCTAGATACAGTTGGGGGAGGACGGGACGTTTAAAAAGAGGGCCACAAGACATCGCACACGCACATTTTCGCTCCTGCACATTTCTTGGACTTATTCTTGTTTGCGCCTTTTGTACATGAAGCCTCAAGAAAACAGAGGAGTAACATTTTCGACTAATGAATTCCATAAAATTTAAACAAACAATCTTATTGTACGTTTCATTGCTGTGTGTGAAGTGTATTTTTTTAGTGGAAGCGAGTGCGAACGTGCGAATGTTTCTAGGCGTTCCTAAAATGCAGTAAATAACTTACAATACGTCTAAAGTCAAGTGGAAATTTAAGGGCTCGTTGTCTTTCTTAGGTACAATATTATTGAAAACTTACAGAGAATAATTGCAGGGAAACTACAGGGGACGCTGTAAGACTTATTTGCAATGTATACCTGAAGAAAAAAAGTGAACGAAAGGACAACTTTCTACCTGCAGGACAAGAGCCAGCGACCTTAGAATAAGGTGTCCCATGCTCCACCACTGAGCTACGGTGGCGGTCCACTTTCTTTTGTCCATGGTTTTTTCTTCAGATTTAGATTACAAGTACTTATAAGAATAAACCACATGCTTTTTTTCCTGCCATTATTGCGGTAGTTCGATAATTGTATGTCTAACAGGCGCAAACGAGCCCTTAAATTTACACTTCCCTTTATTCATAGCGCGTGTCTCATTCTGGCACACTTCATGTCTTGAGGTAGTATGCGAGGAATTATTTGTCAGCGGCCATCTCGTAATCAGATCACGTACCACGTGATGCCAAACAGGCATGAATGAGTGTTCTACACGTAACGTAATGAAAACAGGTGGTACTGACTGAGGCCCATCCCCCCTCTAAGATGCACATATGTCCCTATAGTGTGGACAGGGGGTCACCACCACCGTAGCTGAATGGTAGAGCATCAGACTCTTCAGTCGAAGGCTAAGATCCTGCCAGTGGCAAGTTATCCCTTGGTCTACTTTTCAATCCTGTCTGTTACTTCTCGATTGCGATATGACGACTTTCTAACCAGTCCCACAGCAGCAAGTTCATGAAGCACGACTCACTTTGAGACTGCGAGGAAATTTTAAACACAGGATTCTTCAAAGTGTGCCTAAAGGTAAGTGAGTATTCTTGTCTCTGTTTTATGTTATTAATGCAGCTTCGAAGGAATACCAGGAACAAACAGCACAGCATACTCTAATGATCTACTTTGCCATGAACCATTTCTCACATAGGATGCGTGGATACGCACATAAGTTAGAAATATTTGCAAGTAGGCATTACGCTTTGAACACCAATGAGACCAGAAAGTACCCGGATTCCTTCGTGTCGTCCGTGGAACGCAAGCTGGAGTGCTCTTCCGCATACGCACCACAACATTCAAAACGCTCCAGCGTAGCGTACGCGCCTGCTAGAGTGAGTGAGACTTCGGCCCGTGTACTGCACATTCACTACGACGTTCACGTGGGTCATGTAGCCACACGCAAACTGAGGCACACTCTAGTTGATGTAAAAGACCAATTACAAAAAGAGTGTTTCCTGACGTGGTGTACTATGTTCCTTGCTTGAACTGTGATTGTGTCGCCATCGGTAAATTCAGAAACATCGAGCGACGGCTGAAACAGCACTGTAATGATGTGACAATAAAAAAAAAGTCCTCTAACGCTCTTGCTAAACATGTGCAAGCCTCGACTCATGAATTGGACTAAGCCAGGGTACGTATCGTCGCTACCAAGAAGGCCCTGGCTTCGAGAATGTATCCCGAATGCTTAACAATACAATAAAAAAAAGCACAAAGACCCCCTTCCCTGCGCCTACGATAGGTGTTTGGGTATGCTTTGGGCTGTTTAGACTCATAGCTTTTTTTCTTCGCTTTTTTGTTGTGAACAAGGCTCGCATACTGGGTGCCGAAATACGCGTTTTCTCTTGTGGTCGGCGTGATCGTCCTTTCATTCAATAATTTTACCTGACCAGACAAAACACTCGTACGTGGAAGCATTGTCTCTGTAAAGCATGCGTTCACACTGTAGTGAATGTGACCAAAAGAATAAGCCGTACTGGATAAATTTAGCACGGAAATTCATTGCTTGGCACTACATGGTAGCCGGAGATGATTACATTTTTTGCAGAAACCACTGGTCGCTTTGCGTCTAAATCTAACAAGCTTCGCGAGTAATGGAGAATAAACAATGACCACGCATCGCGCATCACTGAAACGACAACTCACGCGCAAGCAGCCAGGACATTTTCGTCGAGAAGGAATGGCACAAAAGGATTAGCGTAACAATTTAAGAATACCATACTGAGATGAGGCGCAGGTATCGACAGAATCCTGGCCGAGTAAGGCTTCCGATGTCATTGATTAATGAGCGCGCACACGATTTATTTGGGGCCCGGTGACGTGTCAAGACTGTACCGACGAGGCCAGCTTCCTCTTCGCGTGCATGGCGGCGAGCAGTGCACGCCTCGGGCGCCCGAGAACACCACTCGGTGTTCCATCACCTTCGCCTCGCTGCATGCTTCTCCATCAGCCGCCACGCGTCGTCCATTTTTGGTCTGCCGTTTTCTTTCTGCATTGCTTCCGTTGCAGCTGGTGCCGCATACAGTCGGGAAGGGGAACCAAAGGGAAACAGCTACCCAATTTCGTATGCGCCGCAAGGAGGTTCGCGTATCGTACTCTCTTTATGCGGCCGCCTCGATTTTCCGCGCTGCGTCCGCCGCTGCTGCTTTTCTGCGGCGCGTCCTTCTGCCGCGTTCGCATACATTTGCCGGGGCCTTGCGAGAGCCCACCGCGCCCCGGGCGCTCCGGCACGCTTGTTCAAAGGGGCGCAAAGAAGCTCGCCATAAAAGACGAGCAGGGGCGTGCAGCACGCACGATGGTGGGCTCAGCAAACAAATACGAATAGCGAGGATTGGTTCCAGTAGAAACGACTGCAACGCGCACTCGCTTACCGCAGAAATTTCGGGAAGGAGGAAAAGCGCACGAATCACGACAAATGGTGTTGCTCATAATGCGCTTTTTGTCCTCGCAAATATCGCCTGCGACGAACCGCAGCGAGAGTATTACGAGTGTACAGAAATGAAATTTCACTCCGAGTTTCGCCGCCATTTTATATACGAGTATGCCACGCACTTTTTTCTCACCGATGCGGAGAAAAAGATTGCCCGGAACAGCGGCACTAACGTTTCAGTTTAACTTCCTAATTGACGCTGGCGAGATATTGCGGAAGCAACCGAATTCAGGAGGTGACTCAATAATTACGTTATCGACGTTGCAAGACACATTCAAAGAAGTTATACCGAAAATTATAGAGCAAGTTAAAACAAAGGTACATAGAAAGGTAGAGGTTCTGGACAATAACACCCATGCAAAACCAGTCCAATTCACAAAAGCCTTGTGAACTTACGCCACAGGCATCAACCCCAGAGAAAAAGCTGAGAAAATGTTCAGCAGGCCCGGATTTTCAGCCATAAACCGGGAGACGTACAATGGCTAAACTATGAGCGCAGCACTCAGAACAGTCCAAAATAATGCAGCGCAACTACCGTGGTTTCCAGCGTAAAAGAGTACAACTGTTGCAGCTGGTGGCGTCGCAACAAAGGCCCCCACGTGTCACAGCATTCCAGGAAGCCGGAACACGCCCAAAATTACGTGGCTACGAGACTTATAGTGCGGGGACGAATAATTGAAAATGGCAACATTTGTCGAAAAAGCGATTGCAGCAATATGTCATCAATCTTTAAAGGACAGACCTCTCATCAAAAAAATCACCTACAAAGCGAACCTTGAAATATCACCTTATCTACAGCCCCCGAAACGCAAGAGACCTGCGTTCCACAAGCTCTTGCAAGAGAGAGCAAAACTGGCAAAAGGGAACCCACAAGTAATTGTTAAGGACCGTAATGACAGACATGGAAGAAGGGGATATATGACACAAGACACCGAAAGCAAGAATCTCGCCGGCCAAACAAAGGCATTAAGAATGACACTGTTAACGGACCCTGCAAGCCCAGCGAGAACGGGGAACAGCATATCCTTGAAGAAAAGTACAGACTTCGTGGTAGTACAAAACAGTCAAAGCGGGGAGTGGTACAACACCAGTAAAATCCCGAGCAGCAATGATTACACATAGTTAGCACCACAATGCGCACCGTCTAAATACGGAAACACATTTACACAGCTGAAATTACAGGCTGGCATGCGTACAAAAACTCACTTGCACGCGACTGCCATGGACAACTCGTGCGAGTGGTACAAACTACTCTTAAATAAAAACCGAATGCACACCATAATCAAAACACTCGCTAGAACAAACGAAACCCCGGAAGGAGACGTCCACTTCTTTCACCTGTGTGAAGCAATAAAGGACCTGGAAAACTATGGAAAAGGCAAAAACAAAATCAGAAACTCAAAGCGAACACTAGAGAAACAATAAGAAAGCCGACGAGTATGCTGATTAACTCGCGTCAGCCGAACAATTCTGTGATTTGCTAAATAGAACCCTAAGAACAGCAAAGACAAGGCATATGCTCAGATGACTGGCCCAATGAAAACAAAACGCGAAGGACCAAAGTATTAAGAAATAGTATCGTACTCGTGTTCAGGCACACGAGACGACCTTCTTCAAGACATCAACATCAAGTGTCTCGGAGCATAAGCCGTCACAAACTGTTACCAGGCTTAATATACTGGGCTTCGAAACTCATAACAGGAGGCGCCTTTCACGCGTGCAAAGATCAGATTGGCAATTATCAGTATAAAACAGAACACAGCGCCTAGGGCGAACAATGTCACCATTCCCAATATGAATGACGAAGCACTTCAAACTTCACAAATAATGGCACAATACCTGAGCATTGAAAGCATGCTGCTATAGCCATGATACCAAAACCAGGAAGGAAATTGGCAATAGAAAACCTCAGACCGATCTGTCTTCACATGGTGTTTAGGCAATAGGTTTGAGAAATTAATAAACACCCAATTTGAACAGTATCTTGAAGAAAAGAACTTGGTGCGAAATGCGATATTTGTCTTCAGCTAAAATTACTCGACACGGAACATCTTTCTGCATTTATAGGAGGAAGTACCAACTAATATGACAAAAGCACGCGAAGACGTTGGAATCGTCATCCACATCAAAGGGACTTTTGACAACGTGAGTGATAAGAGCGCACTAGATGGGCCAGCAAAAACAATCTGTGGTCAATGGACAAACCAATATGGCGAAACCTCAGTAAATGAACTGGAGTCATCAAAGCAGGAGAAGATGAATCTAAAGTTTCCACCCACCAAGAAAACCACATCGAAAGGCGATTTGATTCCGCCTACACTTTTCAACATGATTGGGCCAGCCAAGAAACGTGGACATATTTGACATCTGACAATCCTTTTATGTGGATATCCCTATACACGAAACCAAAGGCAGGCTGGCAGAAAACAAAAGCAGCTTTAAATTGTTCATAAAATATTAGAAGAATGCAATACATAAAGGGGAGTTGAGGGCTCAGCAGACAAATCAGAAATCACTGAATTCTCCAAAAGTAAGAAACAAAAACAAAGCATTCGAGCCCCCAGGGATGTGGTTACGGTCGAATCAGCAATGACTCCACACATTAAACATGATCGTAAGAAGAGTTCAACAAATTGTTAGTTTGAGAGCCGAATAACAAAACATCGTGCTGCATTGAAAGAGCAAGACACACTTCAATCGGTGAAGAGCCCAGTCATCAGCCGAATAATACGCCCGCTACCCTACCACAACATAATTAGAGTAAAAGAAGAAAAGACGTACAAATAATAAGAATAGAGTATAAAGCACTTCCGCGGCTATCAAAAAGTACGTCAACTGAGAAGGTGACTCAAGTTCATAGAACCACTAGACCTGTGTGTGTGTGGGGGGGGGGGGGGGGGGAGGGGGAGTGTGAACAAGATTTAAGAGTTCGCAGGAATAGAACCTTGTCCCTTCAATTTAGAAAAAAAAAATGTTTCTGGAAAAAGACGAAGCAGGTAAAGTGACAGCAGCATGTCTTAAAAGTATTTATTTACAAATACTTAAGTTTCAGTTTTCGAGACATAGCAGGTATCAACACACACCCTCAGCACCTTGAAAAAATACAAATTAACAAAATACATGCTCACGCAATTATATTTTCCCACTGCTTAGAACCGAGTTACGGAGATATCCATGAAACTCATTCCAAAAATTCGCGTTCTCTAGAAAAGAAAACAACAAACAAAAACAATTCTCAATTTATCTAACATATTTAGAGGATCAAATCACCGGGTACGGTGTGCAGAAAATGCAACGAAGGACATGTGCAGAAGATGCAACGAAGGCTGCTAGAACACTCAAACCAGTGTGAACTATCTTATTTATGGAGGAGGGTGACACGATTGCAAGTGCGCCGATGTTCAAGAGGGGCTGCATTGATACATCATACTGCTTCGTCCAGCAAAAAACAGACAGTGCTTTTTTTTGCGGTTCAGGAGCAACGGACGGTAGGCATCGCACGCGGAGTGACATTGTCGCATGTGCCTCCGTGCGTTGGTTGACTGGTCGGTTCTTCCTCAGAGTTCTGGTGCAACCCGCCGCAGGGGATCGGCAATAAAACAGACGGTACCTCATCTTTGAGATGAAATTGTTTAACCAGACGGGATGTTTACATATGGATATTTTAACAAAGAATAGATTGGTGAAACATGGGTTAGAATTATAATAAAGGAAATAACTAAGAAAAGCGAACAACCTAATGTCGTTGGAAATAAAGTGTAGTTTGGCCAAAGCTTAACATTCTTGTCGTTTTGTTTCCTTTGTAAAATCGCACACGGCCTCGCAATTGTTCCTGTGGAGAAATCCCTATTAGTTGCTTCAAAATTAAGCCCCACCGGAACGGATGATTTAAAGCCAACTTACGGAGAGGTTGATCTAACATTCTCTTTCTTTGATTTGTAAATAACCTGCATGTTAAGATGAAACTATGCAGAGATTCACTGATGTTGCAGTGGAGGCGTAAGGGAGACTATGCCAGACCAGACATGTGTAGATAAAAATTCAGTGTGTGGACTCAGCATCGTAGTCTCGAACTCGATATTTCCGCCTTTCTAGAGAAGCACCATTTATTTTTCCAGAGGTACTGAAGATGAAACAACTCAGACGCTGCCAAGCGAGATTTTCAAAAGTTATCTGAAGCGACAAAATTTTAAAATCGTGCCACGACGATAAATGGTAGCGTCGGCAATATAAACATTATGGGACACTTATGTGAGGCTACAGCAAGTGCATCTGCATATTCATTGAGGGTTAAACCTTTATGCCCTGCTATATATATCAAGTGAATGAGTCCTAAATGTCTTGGGGCAAGGGCATAAAACACTCCTAAACCATTGGGCATGTTAGTTGCAGTAATGAAGTACATACAGACAGCCAGTCTGTAAGAATGATAGCATCTTTTAGACATAGAGGCTATTTCCATGTAGCTAAGAGAATAGCAAGTGATTCCGCTTGATGAGCAAGCGTAAAGTCAGGTAAATGAATAAAAAATACCAATCCAACAATCAAGATGGAATTGCTACTCCTGCCTTTTTTTCACAAACATAAGCATCAGTTGCTATTAAAGTCTTTATTTCTAATCTTGCCAGGTGGTCCTTCAAAATGGCATTTAGGCATAGCTACTCAGAATATCTTTGCAATTCTTAGAGAAATATGTTGTCAAATTTTATTTAAAGTGTTTGAATAGGTCTTGTTTGTACCAGTACTTCATGAAGGTTTACTTGTAATGTTTCCAGGAGCTTCTGTGAGACGATGGCTTGTGGGTACCTCAGTCTAGAGCACTGTTGGTTTAGAAAGGACGACGGCTCTATAATGAAAACATACTGTGACCCTCTCTGTGGAGATGCATATATATATATATATATATATATATATATATATATATATATATATATATATATATATATATATATATATATATATATATATCTATATATATATATATATATATATATACATATGCTAGTATTTAGAACCTTGAAGGAGAGAAAGCAGGCGCACTTCCTTGTTTAAAATAATAATTGTGACCAAATTAGAGAGTCTCAAACAGGATGGTAACGCTTCGCGTTATAGAAGTCACAGCGGTCGATATTTGCAGGCGGGTGCTCCAGAAGTAAAGACAGACCCAAACACGAATATCGGGGAATATATGCAATTATATCACGACGAGCACATTTTGACGTAAACCAGATCGTTTACTCGAGGGTCTACGAAGCACCGCAACCATCGTACTTCCTTCACTGCCATATTTTTAATATGCGAAGCAATTCTTAGTGAACAACGGCGACTTTCCTGGCCGTTTCGATAATGGTATCGATGCCAAAGTTGGTATGGCATAACATGACTGTATGAAGAACATATTTGACTAGTCATGACATGAAAATCATGACATGTATTTCATGATTTATATTTCATGGTTCTGCAGCTCTTGCGGTGGTTTCGTTTACATGACATGTTGCAAAAATGGTATAGTATGACATGATTGCATGGCGAACACAAGCGACTGACCCTAAATTGAAAGTTATGACATGCACATCATGTAACAACATCCCTACAGGCCACGCTCGTGTTGCGCTCGCGGCCGTTTCGCTAGCGTCACATATACCAAATTTGGTAATACGGTACGTGAATAGATGACGAAGGTATGATACTGGTGAAATAATTATAAGCATGAGATGCGTGTGATGTAACATCATGACTACATGCAACGCTCACGATGCGCTCGCGGCCGTTTCGCTAGCTTCACATGTCCAAACGGTATTACGTGACGCGAATGGATGACAAAGGTATGTGACTGGTGCAAACATGACATTCGTGAGATTCGTGTCATGTGAGAACATGACTGCATGCCGCAGTCAAGGTGTCAATACATTCCGACATGAGGCGGTGTGTGTGCTCGTCGGCGTTGATTTCGTCGCGTCACGTCGGCGTTGCGACGCCAGGCGCCGGTTTTGTCATATAGTTGCTGGCGTGGGCCACGCTGCATTGCTTTGACGCATGCGCCTTTCAGCACCTCCGGCGTCCCTCCGTCACGAGAAGAAGGAAACGCAATGTTGTCTTGATAAGGCATCGGCGCGAATTTCGCGCCGGTTGTCGTCGGGCCGCGCCGACGGACGCTGGTCACGCCGATCGCACCTGGTGTCAGATTGTAGGGTTCTCGCGTTTTAATAACGTAGCGTCGCTGTGCCCAGCGTGCGCGCCCATCAACGCTACGTTGCAGTATATAGAGCCCCTCATGATGCGCTCGCGGCCGTTTTGCTAGCTCCACATATACCCAATTCGCTGTTACCTAATTAACGTCCATGGATGACGAAATATATGACTAGTGTAAACATGATAATGCTGGAACGCGTGTCATGTAAAAACACGACAACATACTTCGCTAATAGGGTGTTCGCGGCCGTTTCGCTAGCTGCACATATACTGAATTCGGTATCCCGTGACGTGAATAGATGGCGAAGGTAAACGACACATCCAAATATGATAATGATCTATCTATCTATCTATCTATCTATCTATCTATCTATCTATCTATCTATCTATCCATCCATCCATCCATCCATCCATCTATCTATCTATCTGTCTGTCTATCTATCTATCTATCTATCTATCTATCTATCTATCTATCTATCTATCTATCTATCTATCTATCTATCTATCTATCTATCTATCTATCTATCTATCGTCGCTTTCTTTGTGGATCGTTTTATGTTTGCGCTGTAAAAGTATATTCTATGTGTTTGTCTAGCCGGGACACGCGGCAGACATCAGTCAGCTGAGCTTATCAGCACCACCCGCAATGGCCGCACACCCCGGGAGGATGCGCCCACACGCTGATGACAGCCAAAGAGGGAACAAACAGTTACAGGTATGCAATCGACTCGTCGAGCAAAGGGACTCAGCAGCCGGCCAGCCGATGAACTATAACCGTGGCAGCCAACCTATCTTCTTTTTCTGAGGCAGATAGAAACGCGCGAGGAAGGCCAAGTTTCGCAGATCTGTAGCTTGTTTCATCTATACTTCAGCAGTGTTCCACGCTAGCGCTCGCAAGATTTTATCTACGGGAACAGCATACAGCGTGTCTACAAAAGTTATTGATTCGGACTTTATACGGAACATGACAGGCACGATGAAAACCTGTAGAAAGTGTCCATTATGTTTTTCTCGCCATGAAATATGCACAAAAACTGTAGCATCGGGCTGGTTTTTTCTATGAAGAGCTACAAGCTGCAATCTTCGCTGTAAAGAATTCGCCCGTTGGGATATTTAACTATTTCGGAGCCTTTTCGTTTGGCTTTGTTCTCCGTTACGCTGCTCTACTCTCTCTTAACTACAAATCTTACAGGCTGCTCGACATCTTTGTCTTTGTAAAACACGTGTGCAATGTGTGCACGTGTGTAATTTATGTCTTCGTAAGCACGTGTGCAACCTATCAGTATTTCGAGCTTGAGGGCTGCACTGTTATTTCGACTTGCGCAACCAAAAACACAAAATGCAGCAAATCACAACAGTTCATCGCGCATGATAATCTTGCAAAACGTGCCGAAGAATGGTAGGGGGGTGGAAATGTTTGGCGAATCAGTGTAGAAAACAATTTACACCTGATATTTCTCGCATTTGGACCATTCTCAGATGGGTGCCCATATCATGCCATGGAAATCACCGTACTGAAGTTATGACCGGCGCCAAAAAAAAAAACAAGAAACGCCAAGAGAGAATTAGACGCTGGATTAATTTTATGCTGAGATTCCCTGCTCGGGTTAAACTAAGACGAACGGCGGCGCGCCACAGTTACTGCGCGGCGGCAGCGGCGTGGCCTCTTTCGGAATTTCGGGGGTGGCGAGAACGGCCACGGCCTGAGCGAAAGCAGGTAACGGCGTGGCGTGCCGATGCACAGCTCTATAGGCACCACCCATTTAACCATCTGCTCTAAACGTCACCCGGCAGAGAGCTTCTCCGGAGGATCAGCCTTGATGAACAAGTACAGGCACACGAAGAACCAAGGAATCGTCATGCTTACTCCGAGACTGATGAAAGACAGGCCCTTTCCGAAGAAGACGGATCTCATTCTACATGCTGAAGATACAAACATTAGCGGCCTAAGTAGATAAAAATAAAACATGTTTGAATGCGGCGATGTTTACAGACGCTGAACCACATCAGTCAAACGCAAAGAACATGGTGGCGGTGGTCACCAACCAAAAAAGAAACATTACAAGTGGTACCTTCATAGCCTAAGCTTCCGTTATAGAGCAGAGGAGATAGTGATGGCACTGGCGATCAAGGAGGACAGAGAGAGAAAACCCCACTAACACTTATCACGAATTAGAAGGCTGTATGTATAAGCTACCGAAGGGGTAGAATAGGTACGTAGGCACACCGAATTCTGACAAAAGTTCCAAAGGGCTTCCCGAATTGAATACATCCAAACTATGATCTAGGCGCTGGGGCACGAGGGTGTCACCGAGAACCTGTCAGTAAATGATGTGGTTGGATGCTTCACAAATCACTGAGCTTCCTTGCAGACTGCCATAGAGGATCCAACTTCCCCAGAACATACTTTTGTTACAATTCTTCAGTACTACCGGGGCAATAAAAACTATATTAGGCACCACATAACAACCTCCCACTAATGAAGTTTGTGGCGTTACGTGGACTACGAACGAACACAAACACCAATTTCCACAAGTATTCCACCCCACAGCACAAAGTCTGTGGTGTGGGACCACACCAACTCCGTTTCACATCACGTGGGAGTAAGCGCAACAAAATGAAGAACACTACATCATGCACAACAGAGGAACAACGGCAGGCACTGCTGTCCGACTCGGCTTTTGTGAAATCGTGGATCAGCATTGCTTGGTAAAAAATATGGGCAGCCATGATGGCAAGGGCACTATAAGCCAGGAAGCCAAGCATACTATTCTCGCCTAGAGACCCGAAAATAGGAGCCGTCAATTTGCAGACCCAGCGCTATGCCAAACTAAATTGCCTTCTGTCTATTTTTCTCTGCCAGACAACGCGTAAGGCCGGCACCAGGAATGTCCCATTACAGAAATATCACGATAATGAAACTCCACAGCCATGTTTCGTGGCTGCGCGTTGGTGCTTCGTAGGGCTTATGTACGCTGGAAAGAATACGACAGACGCCACGGTCATTCAGCCCGATGACGGCGCTTCGCAAGCCACTACTAACATTGCTTAGATGCAAAACGATGGTTATTCGGGAGACGAGATGTAAAGATGGCCAAAAATCAAAGGTTCCTTTAACAAAACAGTGTTGATCTAGATAAAGCCAAGAAAACTGCTGGAGAGGCAAGAAGACGGCGTCTCTCCACTTGCACAGTAGTCCCTCTTCTGCCTTCTTCCAGGATCCACACACAGTCCCACTCCCACGCTCCCCACAGAGAGTTACTTTCAGTTTCACTCTACAGATCCCGCCTCCTGCCGACTCGGCTCGCTAAGTTCATGGTCGTGACCCAGCGCCATCCTTTGCGTTTCGTTTCCCGCGAGAAGGGCTCTGCCATCCTGCAGTCCACTCATCCGGTCATCCTGCAACGTACGACAACAGAGGATGAACAGGCTCATGCCTTAAGGAGCTTTCCCCCAAAAAGAAATGTTTATGCAAGGGATCGAAAAATGCTTGATGGTCAGTGATAGATGCAATGTTATCGGGAAGATCATTCCATGGTTTATTGACTCGGGAAGTGCTGATCACTTGAAAGCGTTTGTTTGTCTACTCATGTGTTTTTTGCTATATTGATTATCTAACTAGCGTGATATGCGCGTGAACACCTACATTGGTAAACGTGATAGTCAGATGGTACAGCTATATTTATGGAACCATGATGAAAGAGCAACGCTACGACGCACATTTATGACTCAAGCTTTATGTATTTATTAAATGCGAAGCATTTTTTAGCGAACTTAAGGGACTTTAACTCTATCTATCTATCTATCTATCTATCTATCTATCTATCTATCTATCTATCTATCTATCTATCTATCTATCTATCTATCTATCTATCTAGCCCCCTACGACTTCCAGTTCTCCTGGTCATTTTGATAATTGTATTCATACGGAACTTGGTATGGCATTACAGGACAGTGTTAAAGACATATTTGACTAGTCATAACATGAAAATCATGACATGGATGTCATAATCTACATTTCATGGTCCTGCAGCTTTTGTGGTGGTTTCGTTAACATGGCATATCCCAAAACTGGTATGGCATGACATGAATGCATGGCGAACACAAGCGACAGACCCTAACATAAAAATCATGACATGCGTGTCATGTGACAACATGACTACATGCAAAGCTCACGATGCGCTCGTGGCTATTTCTCTAGCGTCACATATACCAAATTTGTTATCACGTTACATGAATGGATGACGAAGGTATGTGACTGGTGCAAACATGATAATCATGACATGCGTGTCATGTAAACAATATGACTACACGCCACGCTGATGCCCTGGCAGCTGTTTCGCTAGGTTCACTTATGCCAAATTTGTTATTATGGGACGTGAATGGATGACGAAGGTATGATACTGGTGCAAACATGATAAACGCGAGATGCGTGTCATGTAACAACACCACTACATATTACGCTCATGATGCGCTCGCGGCCGTGTCGCTAGCTTCACAAGTACTAATCTCGGTTACGCGACGTGAATGGACGACATAGTTAATTTACAAAGACAAACATGGTAATCCCGACATGCGTGTGGTGTAACAACATGATTACACGCCACATTCATGATGCGCTCACGGCCGTTTCGCTAGCTTCACACATGCCAAATTTGGTATTACGTGACGTCAATGGATGACGAAGGCATGCAACTGGTGCAAACATGATAACCATGAGATCTTTGTCATGTGACAACATGACTACATGCCGCAGTCGAGGCGCTAATACATTTCAACGTCACGCGGTGCGCGCGCTTGACGGCGTTCATTTCGACGCGTCACGCCGGCGTTGCGACACGAGGCGCCGGTCCTGCCATATACACGCAGGCGCGCGCCGCGCTGCGTTTGTTTTACGCGTCTGCGTTTCAGCGCCTCCGGCGTCCCTCCATCGCAAAAAGAGGGAGACGCAGTGCTGTCTGGCAACGCATCGGTGCGAAATGCAGTATGACGCATTTCGCACCGGTTGCAGTCGGGACGCGCCGATGGACGCTGGTCGCGCCTGGCATCAGCTATAGAGGGCTCGCGTTTTGCTAACGTAGCGTCACTGTGCCCAGTGCGCGCGCGCATCAACGCTACATTTGAGTATATTGGGCTCTTCATGATGCATTCGCGGCCGTTTTGCGAGCTCCACATGTACCAAGTTTGATGTTACGTGACGTCAATGAATGACCAAATATATACCTGGTGCGAACATGATAATCCTGACACGCGTGTCATGTAAGAACATCATAACACACCACGCTCATAGCGTGCTCGTGACCGTTTCACTAGCTCCACATGTAATAAATTAGTTATCACGTGACGTGGATAGATGCCGAAGGTAAACGACAGATTCAAACATGATAATCATGTCACAAAAGTCATGTGTAGCATCAATTAACTCCACCTCGTAACGTTGTACTGATTTTAAAGTGGCATACCAACATATCTCATTCGTGCTTCGCATAACAGCTATTGCCACAGTATGTGGGATCTGCCAACTTTTTTTCTTTTTCAACGTCTCTTTTCTGTCATCTTTTGTTCCCCTTATCCCCTTTCTTAGCAAAGGGTAGCAAACCGGCATGAGAAACAGCTAACCTCCCTATCCTTCCTCCTTTACCTCCTCCTCCTCTACTTGTACTAAGCGTCTTACCGAAACATAAAGTTTTGGACAAATGTGCACGGTTTTATACCGCAAAGAAAACTTAGGTGAGTTAGCCTTAGCGAAAGCAATCAGTTGTTTTTGTGCGTGTCTAATGGAAAGCGAGAAGCTCTCGTCAATGCTTAAGTTAGTATTTCTTAGTTTCGGGCCGTTGATTAAGATCGAGTATTCAGTTTCGCAACACATAAACTTGACGATTATGGGACGATTTTTACCAAGCGAATGACGGGCGAGGTCATGAGCTCTTTAGAATCGCCAGGTGCTACGGTCACCCCTAAAGAACGCCTTGCGATTATTACGGCAGAAGTCGGCGACTAGTTTTTCGAAATCGTTCTATGTTTCCCTATCGGTAGGGTCAGTGACTGTAATTCCTTGTCATCGTGGCTGGAATTAGGAGGGACCTTCATAATGCTTTCAGTTTGTGTATCCTTTAGATTTCATTGCGGCACCTTCTTGATCAATGTTGTCAATTCATCAACGTTGCTCCCAATTTACCAATCAATTATGAAAGCTTGGCCATGCCCTACCATTTCTGTAAGCCCTCCGTAATAAAGTGAATGCCTAAGTAAATGCAGCGCAGTCTATACACGAATCCTTCGAATTTGCGCAGCTACTTAACGCTTTGGCGATTTCGCGCGCCGGAGTGATCCAAAAAACGCCATATTTATACGTTTCCTGACGAATTCTGAGAGCACGCATAAACGAGCAACCTACGGCGACGCAATTTTTCTACTCCACGCATACCCAAGTAACCCGAATTTCACTTGCATAATGGCACAATTTCATGCTCATCCGAAGCCTACGTCTAGCTCACAACACTTCTGTGGGGACCCTTTTGTTGCTTTGGCGTTTTTCATCCGTGCACAGCGCTTAGTGTATTGAACGCCTGCAGAGTGTGCATTCTACTGTTGTGTGCACGGTATTCAAACAGATCGTCGAGAAGTGCTGTCTAGGTCTGTTTCTTTATCAAGATTCAGTACGAGTAGCATAATGTTTATGTAGCAAATCAAGAGCATGAAAGATCTGTGGCTGACCACAGCATGCGCCCGCAAACGGCCGGGCGTGTTACGGACTGCCGGCGCGTCTTGAGAGGCGGCTGCAGATCTCGGACGACAGACGTTGTGGGAGCGCGATTCAGAAAACAAACGGCCTCAAATTTCGCTCAAGGCGTGCTTTGTCTTGCGAACCTCCATCAGGCTAGCTCTCTCAGGAGGCCCGTGAAGTCATCGACAGCTAGGTGAGCCGCCATTAGGGCCACACGCACAACCAAGGCACTAACGTTCACCGCAAGCGATGTTTTAGTGAAGACAAGTTGCCACAAGAAAGCGGGTGAGTGCATCTATAATAAACCAACAGACTTGAAATTAAAAGGTTGCGCGACGAACAAAAATGTTCACGTGCTGGGGTAAAGGGGGAAGTGTAGTGAGATAAAGATTATAAATTGTTGTGAACGCGTGGTTGGCCCCCTGTATCGATTGCTGTGAGGCATTCATCTAAGCCAGAAAAACTCGACGACCAACCATTGGTGGCACGACACCACAAGAAAATTTATATGCGTCTTAGTTGTCGAAAACTCGTTCTGGCCGGAGATTGAGCCCAGGACCAACGCCTTGCGTAGTCTCTCTTCCGGCACTTTGCGGGTCTGCGCAGAACTCATTTTCAGGCATCCATCAGCGTTTGTTAAAGGGCCACTCACCACCTCGCGTGTAATGACGAGAGGTTGATTTTCTCCTCTCCTTCATACACACGATGCATCCTCCTCGGCCCTTAGTTCTTGAATGCACATGAACAATATCAGCACTAAGCGCTAGAGTCTATCAGGATTTCGCACTTCTGGGCTGCACGCTGTTATCCCCGCTTGCGCAGTTTCAACACAAAAAATTAAGTTTCATCGATTTATTGTGCACAATATTCATGCGAGACAAAGAAGAACGCATGGGCGGCTGCATGGCAAAGCAATTATATAAGAACACCAATCACATGGTATATTTTGCGTATATCGATTAATCGAGAGCAAGTACGCTGTAGACGTCGCAAGAACTACTGTCTGCGTCGCATTAGTGTGCCAAGAAGGATGAGAAATATCAGGAAAGAATATTTGGCTATTTTTGTATTTTGTGAGACCTGTGAGTGGCTCTTTATTGATCCTTATGACGGCCAGTGCTGAGAAGGGGTTTCCAGATGCGCACGCGAGATTCTGGTATCTTTCTGGGCATATGTACACGCGGTCTTCGTGTTTCAATTTGCTATTTGTTGAGTGGTTCCGCCCATGAATAAAACAGAGTACAGTTGCAGCTGTCGCTGTACCCTCGCTTATAGACATGTTCGGGGCGAAGCACTGTAAAGGCGCAGCTTCTCCGCTGTCCGTAGTGATGACTACGTTAAATGCTACAACGCTCGGCTAACGTACGCCAATGTGAGACACACACACACAAACGTTTAACAATATACACTAATATAAGTCGTAATTGCGGCAATATAAAACACAAACAAGCACGAACCCTTTATGCGCGTCGGCGACGTAGACATTATGTACGTGAGGACTTAGCTTCACCTTCTCGTCACTTCGAGGAAATGCTTCAATTTTTTTTCAATTTCCAGCATGTTATTGATAAGATGTGTGGGGTTTAACGTCCAAAAATCACCATACAGTTATGAGAGACGCCGCTATGGAGGGCTCCTGAAATTTCTACCACCTGAGGCTTTTTAACGTGCACCCAAATCTGAGCACAAGGGCCTACAACATTTCCGCCTCCATCAGAAATGCAGCCGCCGCAGCCGGGATTCAATCCTGCAACCTGCGGGCCAGCAGCCTAGTACCTTAGCCACTAGACCACCGCGACGGGGCGATTTCCAGCATGTCGACTACAATATATTAAGAACGAGTTTCACTTTCAAGTCGTTCTTCAGTGCAGTGCTGTAATTGTGATATCAATCGGAATGAATGAACGTGTGTGAACGAGCCACATTCCTGCCGGTGGGGAACAGCACCGATTCGAATTCGGAGCTCAACCATTGTAGCCACGGGGGGGGGTCGCTCTTGCGTCAATTTTACGGTTATTTCCGAGTGTGCACCCAGCAGTTTTCCTGTTTATTGGTCACGTAATTAGTGCAAGATCGTAAAAAATTGTGGCAGCTAGCGGCGAGATGATTGCGTGGCGTTGGCCTCCTCGCCTTCGTTTGCCTTTCCCACCGCTGTGCTTTTTTTATCCCCACCCTATCACACCATTTGCAGGCTGTGCTTGCTAACTTTTTTTTTCTTTCTGTGCATGTTTCTTTGTACATGATTATGTCTCTGTCATTCGATGTTTCTTTAAATTTTTGCTTTTCTTTCTTGCTATTTCTCTGTTTTTCTGTTGCCCTGTCTCACTGTACATGCACTAGTACCCATTTTTTTTTATCTTTTCGCGTTTCCTTTTCTTTCTTTCTCTTTCCTGTACTCGATACCTCAACTTCTATCTCCTAAAGATGATAGTACTTGAACGCTGAAGTTTTGGTCTGTGTCTGTCAAACGAAACAACTCGTCCACCCGGCCACATTAGAAGCACTTGCTGAACACTAAAACCACCTCGAACTGGCGACTGCGTTCATACTTTGACCGTAGTCGACTAAAAAGCAAATATTACGCATATTTCAGTTGCAACATCATTACGTAAGTATTAGGCTGCATATTCGTTTACAATGAAGTGCATAGATACGCCATTTTGATGACCCTAATGTTTCCTTAGCTGCGCTGAAAATGCGACTCTATGGTCGAAAGCAATCCGGCAGAAAGCTATTGTCTTTTGGTGACAGTGTTTCTCTGTTTTTTTCATTTCTTTCTCCATACGCGGTCTCTGAGGCATCCGAGGTTTTGCATTTCCCACCGTAAAAATCTGTGTAAGCATCTAGAAGAAGAGGAAAAGGAGGGCGAAGAGAGTGGCCCGTAGTTGTTATGACGTTAGTTTTCGGATTCAGCACACGCAATAAACCTTCTTGGGCAGCTGCGCTGTCAAAATATTACGGTTCCCTATGATTTCCTTCGCTTCATGATCCACTGAATGGATTACGTTCTGTCGAAGTAAGAAAGGAGCCTTTGATCAATTCCTTTTCTTCACACAGAAAAAAAAGACGCCTAGTGACAGACTTGGGTTGTACGCAAAGCTTTATTGGTCGGACGCCACACACACACACACACACACACACACACACACACACACGCACGCACACACACACACACACACACACACAGCATATCCATGGAGTGCATGATGGTGAGTAAGGCGAACCGTCCATCAGTCCGTCCACGCTTCCATCCGTGTATCGGTCCATGCGTCCATCTATGCATCCATCTATGCGCCCGCCCGTGCGTCCGTCCATGCATTCGTTCGTGCGTCCGTTCATACGCTCATTCATCCATCCATCCATCCGTTCATGCGTTCATCCGTGCGTCCATTCATCCGTGCATCCATCTGTCCGTCCGCGCGTGCGTCCCTACGTCCGTCCGTGTGTCCATCCACTCGTTTCTCCATCCATGCATCCGTACATCTGTATGTCCGTCCATTCGTGCATCTGTCTGTCTGCCTAACTGCCCATGCATCCGTCCGTGCGTCTGTCCATCCACCTATTGAATACTCCAAATACGTACATCTCGCATCTTTACATCATAATGCTACGTTCTATTTTCCAAGTTTTGTTAGCGTCCTAAAACACTGCACGCTTTTCAGCGCAAACCGCGCCTGCAGTTTTCGAGAAGCTTCCGGACTGTAGTAGATCACTTTGATAAGATCACGCCCACTCTGCGAACCGTACAGATTATTCTGGAACCTACGCCACCGCCAGCCATAACGCTAGAACATTCGACGGCAAGTGTATAAATGCCGACGCGCTTCGCCGCTTGTCAGTAGTTGATCGACGGCCGACGCTCCGTTCACCGCTATCAGTTCAAGACTGCTACTGTAAAAGAACTTTCCGTTTACCGGGCACAGGTTCGCCCAAATAAACAGTTAAATTCCAACGCAAGGTATCCTGTCTTCGGCCACGTCACGACCCCGTGACATCTGGTGGAGGTGCTGCTTCTTTGATGTTCCGGACGCCCTCTTCAAGCCGTGATCCCAGCCCAAGCGGCAAAGAAGACACGGATGCTAACCCTGAACAGCGAACAAGCCGCTGGCAGAGGGGACTATAACCAGAGTACGGACCCCTTCCTGAAGCAGCCAGGCAGACCCGGATCCCGACACAACTACTGCAACCATGACCGCCCCCGTGCAGTCTGCGCCACTCCTGCTCCGGCAACCCAAAGAGCCGCCAAATTTCCACGGTTTGCCACTGGAAGACCCGGAAAGCTGGATCGAAAGGTTCGCCCGCGTCGCCGCCTTCAATGACTGGACTGACGATGACAAGCTCCGGCACGTCTATTTCGCTTTAGAAGATGCTGCTCGGACCTGGTTCGAGAATCAAGAGCGAAGCCTTACAAGGTGGGACGTCTTTCACGCCAGGTTCCTCGCTACTTTCGCAAGTGTGGTGCGTAAGGAGAAAGCCGCAGCTCTTCTCGAAACCCGCGTGCAGATGCCAAACGAAAACGTGGCGCTATTCACGAAGACATGATTAAACTTTTCCGCCACGCTGAGTCCGACATGTCCGAGGAGAAGAAGGTCCGTCTGCTCATGCGAGGAGTAAAGCAGGAACTCTTCGCCGGGCTGATCAGAAACCCACCAAAGACGGTCGCCGAATTCATTTCAGAAGCATCTACGATAGAGAAGACGCTCGAGATGCGCACGCGGCAATATAACCGTAGCTTCTTGTCTACAAGCTACGCCGGCATTCAAGCGCTTAGAACCACTGACTTGCGGGAGACGATCCGAGCGATCGTGCAAGAAGAGCTGCGTAAATTACTTCCTTCAGCGCAGCCTCACGTGGAATCCATCGCGGACCTCGTAAGCCAGGAGATCCAGCAATCGCTGGGCGTCTCTCAGCCTCAAGTGCCTCAGCTGCAAGCCATGAACTATGCTGCTGCAGCCCGCCGCCACACCCTTCCTTCACGCGCACGCCAAAACACTGCCCCATCGCATTTCCGTCGCCAGACGCCACCGCCGCCACCACCCCCACCGACGTCCTACCGTTTGCCAGCGGCCCAGTGCAGTGCGCCGAGGAAGACTGACGTCTGGCGCACCCCTGACAACCGCCCGCTCTGCTACCACTGCGGTGAGGCTGGACACACATACCGCCGTTGTCAGTACCGACAGATGGGACTGCGTGGCTTCGCCGTCAATGCCCCGCGTTCGCAGCCAGGAGAACGGCGACGTGACATCACCGACTACCTGACAGGAACTCAATAGACACCACGAAGTCCTTCTCGTTTGCCGTCGTCCAGCCGCCACATGTCACCGCATCCCTGGAAGTACCCTGGCCCAACGCGGGGCTGGTCTCCTAGCCCGTATCGGGGAAACTAATGGCAGCAACCGATGGAGGTGCGGTTGCTGTGCGACGAACTACCGAAGATCCTCCGACGACGACGACGCCACGACGGAGCTTTCCGAAAACAACGCCAACCAGGCAAAGCCCTGACGGCGAAAGAACTTACCGATGGTGTCCTTACGGCGCAACATGGAAGCAGCGGAACAAGCCGACGCAGCCGTGACCCGACGCCAAGCCCTAACTGTAATGCGAGACGGCGAACTAGCGACCTCGACGTTCTTATCGACGGCCACAGTGTGACCGCTCTTGTCGATACTGGAGCCGACTATTCCGTCATCAGTGCGTCGTTCGCTGCGAAGTTAAAGTAAGTAAGGACAGCTTGGGAAGGCCCTGAAATACACACAGCCGGAGGTCATCTCGTAACGCCTGCAGGAATCTGCACAGCGAGAGTCACTATTAACGGACGTATTTATCCTACAGACTTCGTAGTCCTACAGCGTTGCTCGAGAGATGTCATCCTTCGCATGGACTTCTTATGCCTGCATGGTGCTGTCATCAACCTAAAAACAAAGTCGATAACGTTATCCACAAAAGAAGCACTACCGCCGCGCACGCCGTCAGGAAACCGGGCCTTGAATGTGCTGGAAGAACAAGCCACCATTCCGCCTCGCTCAAGCGTCATTATTTGAGTCGGCGCTCCTAAATCACCTGACTTGGAAGGCGTAGTTGAAGGCAGTCAGCATCTGTTGGTCACCCGAAATATTTGCGTCGCAAGAGGAATTGCAGAGCTACGGGGAGGCAAAGCAACGGTTATGCTCACGAATTTCAGCAATTAGTACAAACATGTGAACAAAGAAACAACGGTCGCGCATATCGAAGAAATTGTCGAAGCCACCAGTGCTTTGGCCCTCGCCGATTCTGCGGAGCCTGCTCAGAGGAACCAAGCCCCTCCCATAGCTTTTGACGTCAATCCCAGTCTTCCGAACCATAAGCAAGAACAGCTCAAGGTCATGCTCCTGCAATACGAAGATTGCTTTTCGTCGTCATCGAAAATTCGGCAGACCCCAATCACGAAACGTCGCATCATAACCGAAGAAAATCCCAGACCACTCCGTCAGAGATCGTACAGGGTTTCGACGCAAGAACGTGAGGCCATGAACAGACAAATTGATGAAATGCTGCGGGATGATATTATCCAGCCGTCCAAGAATCCATGAGCATCCCCCGTGGTGTTAGTGAAGAAAAAGGATGAGACCCTACGTTTCTGCTTCGATTATCGCCGCCTGAACAAAATCACAAGAAAGGGCGTGTATCCTTTCCCACGAAAAGATGACGCACTTGATCGGCTCCATAACGCCAGGTATTTTTCGTCAATGGACCTCAAAACTGGCTATTGGCAAATCGAAGTCGACGATAAAGACCGAGAGAAGACGGTGTTCATAACACCGGACGACCTCTTCGAGTTTAAGGTGATGCCCTTCGGCCTTTTCTCAGCGCCTGCAACTTTTCAACGCGTTATGGATACAGTACTGGCAGGATTGAAGTGGCAGACTTGCCTTGTGAACTTGGACGACGTCTTGGTGTTTTCTCAAGTTTCGACAAGCATCTTCGGCACCTTGAAGTTGTACTTTAAGCCATCAAGACGTCCGGACTCACGCTGAAGCCGAAAAGTGCAGATTAGCGTACGAGGACCACTTCTGGGGCACGTTATTAGCAAGTCTGGAGTTCGTCCCGATCCACGGAAAGCAGCCGCCGTCGCAGACTTCACGCCGCCCACTGACAAAAAGGCGGTGCGCCGATTTCTGGGCCTGTGCGCCTATTATAGGCGGTTCGTGAAAAACTTCGCCCACATCGCCGATCCTCTCACTAACCTTACCAAGGCCGACGTGGTGTTCAAGTGGGAAACGCCACAGGAACACGCTTTCCAGGAGCTTAAACAACGCCTCCAGACCTCCGTTACTTGCCCATTTCCACGAATTCGACGAGACAGAAATACACACTGACGCAAGCAGCGTAGGTCTTGGCGTCGTTCTTGTGCAGAGGGCTGACGGACTTGAAAGGGTTATTAGTTACGCCAGCCGATCGCTATCCAAAGCAGAAGCCAATTATTCCACAACAGAAAAGGAGTGCCTCACCATCATCTGGGCTACGTCGGAATTTCGCCCCTACCTCTATGGCAGGCCCTTTAAAGTTGTGAGCGACCACCACGCCTTGTGTTGGCTAGCCGCCTTGAAGGACCATTCAGGTCGCCTCGCACGATGGAGCCTGAGACTTCAAGAATATGACATTACTGTCATTTACAAGTCCGGCAAGAAACACTCCGACGCCGACTGTCTCTCTCGTGCGCCTGTAGGCCAACCACTACCCGACGACCCGGCTGACGACTACTTCTTGGGAACGATAACTACTGACGACTTCACTGAACGACAGCGGGCCGACGCGGAACTTAAGGCCGTAATATAATACCTTGAAGGCAGGACCGCCGAAGTCCCGAAGGTATTCAAGCGCGCACTTGCGTCGTTCTTCCTGCGAAACGGTCTTCTACAAAAGAAAAACTTTTCACGGCTTCGAGCTAAGTACCTCCTTGTGGTGCCTTCAGCTCTGCGGCCAGAACTACTGCAGGCCCTGCATGACGGTCCAATGGCAGGGCACTTCAATGTTTCTCGCACGCTCGCGAGGATACAAGAAAGGTACTTCTGGCCACGTCTTACCACCGACGTCACTCGTTATGTGAGGACATTCCGGGACCGTCAGCGACGCAAGACACCAACGACAAGGCCAGCGGGACTTCTGCAGCCAATTGGACCACCTTGCCGACCTTTCCAGCAGATTGGTATGGACCTACTGGGGCCGTTCCCGACGTCGGCTTTCGGAAACAAGTGGGTCGTGGTAGCTACCGACTACCTCACCCGCTACGCCGAGACAAAAGCCCTGCCAAAAGGCAGTGCATCCGAGGTAGCTAAGTTCTTTGTCGAAAATATCGTCCTACGTCACGGTTCCCCGGAGGTTCTTATCCCCGACAGAGGAACGGCATTTACTGCTGACTTAACTCAAGCGATCTTGGCATACAGCCAGACAAACCATCGCCGGACGACAGCGCACCACCCACATAACAACGGCCTCACCGAGCGGCTTAACAAGACGATTGCCGACATGCTGTCAATGTACGTCGATGTCGAACACAAGACGTGGGACGCCATTCTTCCGTACGTGACCTTCGCATACAACACGGCGGTGCAGGAGACGACGCAGATATCTCCATACAAATTGGTCTACGGAAGGAGCCCGGCAACGACGCTCGATGCCATGTTACCCAACGTCACCGACGAAGAAATCCTCGATGTGAGTGAGTACCTTCAACGCGCCGAAGAAGCCCGACAACTGGCACGTCTCCGTATCAAGAATCAACAGACGACCGACTGCCGCCGCTACAATCTCCGACGACGCTTCGTGGAATACCAGCCAGATGAACGTGTTTGGGTGTGGACGCCAATACGCCGATGTGGACTAAGTGAAAAGCTTCTGCGACGGTACTTCGAACGGTACAGGTTGGTTCGACGTCTTGGCCGACTTGAATACAAGGTTGTCCCCGACGGCATCACGAACTCTCAACGACGCCGATCATGACCTGAAGTCGTCCATGTCGCGCGCCTCAAGCCGTTTCACGCACGTTTACAAACTGAAACAGTTTTTGTATGTTTTTGTATTATTATTGTATCGTAATTTATTCATTGTACTTTCTTGCATTATTGTTGTACCTTCATTTTTAGTTGAAGCATCGGGACGATGCCTTTTTCAGAGGGGGCCAATGCCACGTTCTATTTACCAAGATTTGTTATCGTCCCAAACCACTACACAATTCTCAGCGCAAACCGCGCCTGAAGTTTTCGAGAAGCTTTCAGACTGTAGTAGATCATTTCGATAAGATCACGCCCACTCTGCGAACGGTACAGATTATTCTGGAACCTAGGCCACCGCCAGCGATAACGCTAGAACATTCGACGGCAAGAGTATAAATGCCGACCGCTTCGCCGCTTGTCAGCAGTTGATCGACGGCCGACGCTCCGTTCGCCGCTATCAGTTCCGGACTGCTACTGTAATCGGACTTTCCGTTTACCGGGCACAGGTTCACCCAAATAAACAGTTAAATTCCAACGCAAAGTCTCCTGTCTTCGGCACGTCACGACCCCGTGACAATATATTTGATGGATGGATGGATGGATGGATGGATGGACGGACGGATGGATGGATGGATATGGCTGTACCCTTTAGATCGGGCGGTGGCTAGCGCCACCAAGCCGTAATACTTAATGAACCAAAAACTAAATTTATTTTTATCTCTTAAATAGTGAGGCTAAGGATTCGTACTTTGCAGTGCAGGGTTTAATTTTCACTGTGCCTTGACTTTAGCCACCAATCAGATAACCTCCTTCTAGTTAATTCTACCCACTTAATGTCTATTTTGCCCTCACTGTCCCTAAACCCCAGTGGTTTGAAAAACTCTGCGTCATCATCCAGAACTATAGGTTGAAGCCCTCTACAGAACAATATGAAGTGTTCTGCAGTTTCTTCTTCCTCTCCACACGCACTGCATACCATGTCTACCCTTTCGTATTTGGCCCGATATGTTTTGGTTCGCAATACTCCCGTCCTGGCCTCCAACAGTAGAGAACTACCCCGAGTATTATCATAGATTCTTTCCTTGGCAATTTCCTGTTTAAATGTTCGATAGATCTCTAGTGCGGACTTCTTAATCATGCCAATTCTCGCTTGCTTGCTTGTTGCTTTCTTTTGTGGCTCTCACCCACTTAGGGGGATTGGCCAAGAAGCCGATGGTTAATGCAAGTCAATACCTATAGATTTGACTAGGGGAATATGATTATTGTGTTTTGACTGTGAAAAAATTATTTGGTGCAATGTAACAAAAGAAAAAAAGGGGGGGATAGAAATATTAGAATTTGTTGAATATCTGAGGTGGAATCGTTATATGAAATTCTCTTGAAAGTTGAATCATTGCAGTGTATGAGCTATAAATAAGTGGCAGTGTGGCTAGTGAAATTCGAGAGCTGATCGCTGACTCAGCAAGGTAATCTTCTTGTGTTATATATGAATTCGCAGAGAGCCACGCAGATGTTCCTGTCGCTGTGTCCCAATGAAGTGGCCCCAAAAGACAAAATATTGGGAGTATTAAGTGATATTCCTAATTTCCTGAATAAAATTTTGAAGCAGTTTTTTCTTTGATTTTTGGAACGGTGACATGTGATAAGAAATTGGTCGATATGTTCAGGTTCATTACAGCTTGAGCACAGAGGGGATGGCACCAGACCAGACCTGTTTAAGGAGAAATTAAGAGGAGGTGGTACACGGCAACGTAATTTTGTTATCAAGACTTCCAATTTACGCGTGGGACACCATTTATTATTCCATGTGAAGTGCAGGTGCGAGAAATCTGGATTCGGTATCATGATTCTCCACATATTGGTCTCAGCTTCCTTCACCTTCTTCTTAACCGATAATTCTTTTTGGTTTGGCCCCCTGCTGTTTTCCAAGTATTTACCAGTCAATTTTCTGGTTCGCTTCCGCCATTTTGTATCGACATTCTTCATGTACAAGTAGCTGAATACCTTCCTAGCCCAACGCTCCTTTCCCATTTCTCTCAATCTCTTATCAAATTTTATCTTGCTGCTAGCTTCCCTGCCCTCAAATGATGTCCATCCCATGTCACCTTGTACTCCCTGATTTGGTGTATTGCCGTGAGCTGAATGAATTTTTAGTTGTATGGAAGAATGCATTGACAAGCATGGTAGCATAACGTTTCGGAGCAGTTCTGGTAGATCATCTAGTAGCTTTTTAGAACTTTTATCCTTTTATTCCAAATCTACCTTCATCAAATCGGACGGACAGCCCCATCTTGAAAAAGAAGACATGTGTATTGGTTTATGTATTGCTCTAATATTAAGTGACTTGTTTTGAGGCAAGCTTGACAGAACCATTTTATGTGACCTTAGTGACAACCAAGGCATGCACATTTATAGATTTGTTAACATCTTCCTCATTCTTCTCGGCTGTGATCCCATGTCCTGTTCCCTAGATATCATCAAGAAGTGGTTGAAACCCCTCGTCTTAAGTGATATGTCGCCTGTCAATAACGCTCTCAGATTTTTAGATGTAGCTCTCATTTTTCATCAAGACCACGCTTGTCGGACGTACGAAGTAAAAAGCAACGAACCCCTGCTTCCGCACCGCTCCGCCCACACTAAACTCGCAAAACGAGCTATTGTAGACTTGTGCTTTGGCAATGCTTTACAGAAGTCTTGCCCACATGTAATGACAGCTACTTTTAAAGAGCACCCCTCTTCATACAGCTTTCTGACACAGGAAATTCGGTCAAGAAGCTTCATAATTCACAACAAGCCCTCCTCCATGTTGAGCCAGTAAGGCCTCAGAAGCTTGTCATAGATCCTTATCTACAAGAGATTTCCCACCACTTGAAAAAAGGTTTGGAAGCGGGCTAATGTTAAGGTGGTGATTTCTGCCCCGAAAAAGCTCTCGTACCTACTTATGAAGATTGTTTCACATGCGAAACCAGGATGTTCTAAAAGGCACAAAAGCCTGCTTGTCCCATTGAGCCGAACATTTATTCCATCTGATACCTCTTTCATGCAGCACTACATAAGACAAACTGGCCGCTGAATCATTAACCGGCTCCGCGAACACGCTTGGTTGCAATGCGGTTGCAATGGTTTTCTTGTTTTTGGCACTACATTGCAGCTCATGTGGCTGCAAACCACTTTTTCATGATACCATGATTGTTGCTAAAACAGAAATAAAATGACAACGGAGATTACAATGCCAGAGAGGATTCGCAGATTATGCTTGAACTGCGTCAGCACGCCCTCTCTCGGTCATTGTAAAAAGAACTGTACTTCCTGAGACTATAAGAGTTTCGCGGATGGCAATTGTGGGTTTCTAATTTGTTTTGCCTGATTTTCCTATTTCTTGAGCATTTACGTATCGCTCTTTGAAATCAATTTTGTTGGAAATAAGCGTTCCCCTGTGTTTTTTCCCTTGTTCTGTGTCTCGCATATTTTACGCGCTATGTCATTAGTGACACCAACAGGCGGCGCTGGTTGACACTACCATATTTACATGCACATTAAAGTAAACGTACGACAGAAGAACCATTGCCGTAGGTCTAATGACAGAGACTCGAAAACGGTCACTTCAGAGTTGCTTTGAACAGTGCATCTGATAATGCTCGGTTCGCCCCACATAGCACTCGGGAAAACTATCACCACCATGAACGTAACTTTTCCAGCCTTCTCCTTCGCTTAGCAAACACGCGCACGGTCCAGGAGCACTGGTCTGTACGGTGCAAGATGCAACAACGTGAACTGGCGCAGAAAAAGAAAACAGAAAGTCAGTGGAAAAGTCAGACGGAAAGGGCCACAGATAAATAGAGATAAATAAACCGAAAAAGAGAAAAGCATATAAAAAGACGGATACACACAAAAGAAATAGAACAAAAAGAATGGTAGACAAAAAGTGAGGAAACAGTTCAACAAAAATGTGAAGACAGCGAGAAAAACCAAGAAAGTAATAAACATAGTTCACGAGAGAGGCATAAAATAACACAAGAAGCGAGAAATTGAGACAGAAAGAGAACGGGGAAAGCATTGAAAGGTGAGGAGGAGAAAATTAGAAAAATCGAGATGAGAAAACAATAAAAGAAAAGTGGACTTGTCAAAAACAGAAACACAATTATTAGCGCTGTACCTACTTTATTCCTACACAACTTTATGATAGTATTTTTCATTATATTGCTACGGTATGAGCCGGGCTGTTGTATGTCGCGGGTAGGTAGAAGAGGAAGACGACGTTGTCTGGTGCGGCCTGAGGACTCCATTTTTACCGAAACTGCCGAACTTCATCCTCACCCTGTAAATAAATCCACCTACCCTTTATAAAATTCAACCGTAACAGTTTTGTGGTGGAGGTGCTGGGTAATCAACCAAGCAACACGACGCTTCAAGCGCCTGATCTACGACCAAGCCGCCACCTTGCTGGACTGCCCCCGTTACCACTGGCAGCTGAGATGTCTCACGGCGAAGAAGGAAACCGGATCCCCGCAGCTGCACACCTTCTACCAGTCCCAGTAGCACCGCTAGTGCCAGGTTCGCGTGCGGCTGGTCCCTGGTTGTGTCACGATCTGGTAGTGTCTCGCACATTCGGTGGCAAATCTGGTGAGGACGTGGACGCCTGGCTCACACACTACAAACAGGTGAGCAAATACTACCAGTGGGACGCGGCGACCCAGCTAACCAATGTAGTATTTTTCTTAACGGACACAGCACTCGTGTGGTACGAGAACTACGAAGATGCCCTCACGTCATGGGATCGCTTCGTTTCCGAAATAAAAGCGTGCTTCGGAGACTCCGTAACTAAGAGAAAACAGGCGGAACAAAGGTTACTGCAGAGAGCTCAGGTCCCAGGAGAGACGTGCATGACCTATGTCGAGGCAATCTTGAAACTCTGCAAGATTATCAACCCTTCTATGTCAGAGGAAGACAAAGTTGGCCGCCTGTTGAAGGGAATTGCCAAGGACGTGTATCAGTTCCTCATCAGCAAAGACAGCCTTGCTGCGGTAACCGACGTCATAAGCCACTGTCGCACATTCGAGACCCTGAAGATGCGACGTATCACCCTCAAGTTCGGTCACCTACCGAATGTAACCACCGTAGCAAGTTTTGACGAATACATGCCACTTGATCTCGCGTCGACAATACGCCAGATGGTTCGAGAAGAGCTCACTCGACACGCTCGCCCGAAGCCGTACGAAGCTACACCCGCACCACCTCTCTCTCGCCCTCCCGTGTCAATTGCCGCAGCAGGCATCGATGACTGCAACTACAGGTCACTCTCACCACCGAGATCACAGCGCAATAACTACACTCTGCCGAGGTACGAAAACCGCTTCAGTTACCCCCGTCAGCCAGCCAGCCAACACCAACGAAGATGTACCTGTACCACCACCACGTCAGCGCAATACCTTCCAGGAGTACAAAGCATACCGCCAGGCCGCTGTGTGCTACCGTTGCGGTATCGTGGGTTTATTATCCACCGGTTTAATGGCTGATCCCCCGCATTGAGTACGAGTCAAAGCATAGGTTCAAGCAAGCAAGCAACCAAGGCATGGTTGACCATCTCGGCTGTATTTATTTATTTATTTTTATTTGTGAAATACTGCAGGCCAAAAAGGCCCAAGCAGGAGGGGCAAAAACACAAACACAATATCAGTACATGAGTGACACAGCTTCACTAAAATACATCTGTGTAAGAGGAGAGCGAGTAGAAGAAAAACATCATAACAAAGAAAGCACGCGATCAGTATATGAGTAACAGAGCTTGACTAAAATACATCTGTGTAGGAGAAGAGCGAGTAGAAGAGAAACATAAAAAAAAAATCAAGCAATATTGGGAGTGGGGGGGGGGGGGTCAAGATTCACAGAATTAAACATTGGGTTCATCAAGATCGAAGGTTTGGAGGAAATCAAAAGGCAAGTTATTCCATTCTGTTACAGTTCTCGGAAAAAAGGAAAACTTAAATAAATCTGTCCGCGCAAAATACGGAGTTAAGGATCGGACATGAGAATGACGAGTTTGCCTGGTCGAAACTGGGGTAACGTAATGGGATGGGTCTAGCCCAAGTTTATTGTTAATTAGTGAGTCCAAGAATTTTAGACGGAGAAGCTGGCGCCGCGATTGTAGCGTCTGGATTTTGTTATCTCGCATTAGTTCCGTAACTGATGTACCACGACCATACTTTGAGTAAATAAAACGCACTGCTCGTCTTTGAATCTTTTCGAGGGAATATATGTTAGACTTAGTATGCGGATCCCATACAATACAAGCGTATTCAAGCTTTGGACGTATTAAAGTGTTATAAGCTAATAGTTTCACTTGCGACGGGGCGTCTCTGAGTTTGTGCCTTAAAAGACACAGTTTACGGAAAGCCGATGACGAAACATCGGCAATGTGTGCATTCCAGGACAACTTATTCGTTATCGTTATACCTAGGTATTTGTATTGACTGACTTCTTTTAAGGGTTGGCTTTTGGAGGAATAGGAAAACTGAAGGGGATTTTTCTTGTTAGTAATTCGAAGGCAAACAGATTTATCGAAATTGAGCACCATGCCCCATTTGTTACACCACGAAAGAATATTGTTAAGGGCAGTGTCGAGAGCAACCTGGTCATCTGGCGATTGTACATCTGTGAAAATAATGCAGTCGTCTGCAAAAAGTCTTATTTTAACCGGATCAGTAATAGCATTAACAATATCATTGCAATAAATTATAAACAGCAGTGGACCTACAACACTACCCTGCGGTACGCCGGAATCTACTGGGAGATGAGGTGATGTCTGTCCACAGACGTCGACATACTGTTTCCGGCCGTTCAGGTAAGCAGACACCCAGGATACTAGGTAGTTTGGAAGCCCTATAGTCTGCAATTTCTCGATGAGCTTGTTATGGGGAACACGGTCGAATGCTTTACTGAAATCTAAAAACAGTACATCGACCTGACCAGCTTTGTCTAAAATAGAAGCAATGTGATGAATAACTGAGACCAACTGGGTGACTGTGGAAAACCGTTTTCTAAATCCATGCTGAAAGGGAGATAAAATGTGGTTATCATCTAAGAAGCTGTTTATACGAGTGGCAATTATATGTTCTAGCATTTTGCAACATGCGGAAGTCATAGAAATGGGACGGTAGTTTGGTATGCACTCTGGGTCCCCCTTTTTCACAAAGGGCAGAACACGTGCCAATTTCCAATCGATGGATAAAGTTGCTGAACTTATTGAGGCTCGGAAGATCACAACAATGTACTTGGCCAATATTTCGGCATATCGCCGGAGAAATGCATTGGGTATGTTGTCTGGTCCAGGGGTTGATTTAACTTTTAATCGCAGCAGTAAATTTAGGACACCATCAAAAGAAA
This sequence comes from Rhipicephalus microplus, assembly GCF_043290135.1. Taxonomy (NCBI): domain Eukaryota; kingdom Metazoa; phylum Arthropoda; class Arachnida; order Ixodida; family Ixodidae; genus Rhipicephalus; species Rhipicephalus microplus. The sequence continues at coordinate 269,982,275 of NC_134702.1, read as the reverse complement.
TGAGGTTAGGATCTGAATCAGAAGCGTCAATGCTAATTGAGACAGGCAGGGTAGAAGTTGAAAAAACACTATGAAAATAGTCGTTGAAATTTTTCGCGATAGTTTGGGGATCGTCAATTATAGTGCCGTTAAACTTGATTCGATTTACAGAGCTTTTACGGTCCCTAATAAAATACCAGAATTTTTTAGGGTCCTCTTTGATGAAGTTTTGCAACTTGACAGTAAAATAAAAATTCTTGGCACTTTTAATAGCTTCGGAGAGGGAGTTACGAATTTCCCTGAGAATGTTAGCGGGAGCACCTTTTTTCCGACAACGCTTGGCTTTACGCTTCATTTGTATTATTGGCCTTGTGATCCATGGTGTGAACTTTGGGGGTTTTTTCGTTTTGTTTGGTACAAACCGTTCAATGCAGTGGAAGCATAGTTTCTTAAACTTATCCCAGAGAACAAAAGCGTCGTCGCCATCAAAATGCACCAATTCACATTCAAGATAATCTTGGATGCTCGTATCGTTAGCACGGGAAAAATTTTTGACCTGTTTAGAGTTAGGTGGGCTATTGGAGCGATTACAATGCAAGGGAAAAGAAACTGTGACCATGTCGTGATCAGATAAGCCGGGTTCAACACAAACACAGCAATCAAGAATAGTGCGATGCATGAACACAAGATCTAGTAACGTGGACGAAGCATTACCAACACGTGTTGGTTGCTGAACAATTTGGGCGAGATTGTGGGAAAGCATTATATCGAACAGTATATTTGCATTAATCAAATCTGATGTCGACTGCATTTGGTTCCAGTCAATATTAGGCAGATTGAAATCGCCGATGACAATTAGCTTTTGATTACTGTAATTTTCCATATGGGTTTTCAAGTTAAACAAATAATCCGGCAACGAATTCGGCGGCCTGTACACTGCATACAATACAAAAGACTTATTGAAGAGTGAAAGCCTCAGGCATATGCTTTCTGTACTTTCAACGTCCGGTAAACGGGTGACAGTGATTCCTGTTTTAACAAGTACTGCAACTCCACCACCTCTTGAGGCCCTATCTCTGCGGTACATTTCATAAGCTGGAGGCACTAAGTCTTGGTCACACATTTCGCTGTGGAGCCACGTTTCCGTTATTACAACAACATGAGGGTTGTATGCTAAAAGTACAGCCTCAAGTTGTTCGGTTTTATTTCCAATGCTTCGAGCATTCATATTAATCAGTCTAACTTGCTTCTGCACGGCTGGTCAACACTTGCTACCCGTACTTTCGTTATCGGGTGCACTGCCGATAGACTGAGGCGATGCCGTGGCACACCGACGGCTTCCAATTAACTGACGTTTGTTTGTTACGTCATTCCAAATAAACAGATCATCACCTACACGCAACTTATCATGCACCAAAAATGCCTTCTTGCCTTGTTCTTTGTCGGCTTTTGCACTTTCCCACAGTAATTTACGTTTTGCCAACGTCTGCTTTGAGTAGTCGTTCTGAACAAAGATGTTAGTTCCCTTTAGGTTGCGCGCCTTTTTCAGCACAGCTAGCTTTTCGGTGAAGTCCTGAAGATACAAGATAATCGGCCTATTCGAGCCTGATCTTCCAAGCCTATGAATCCGGGCAACAGAAGTGCATTTAACGCCGAGCTTGCTGTGAAATGTTTCAGAGACGACTTTCTTTTTAAGGTCAGATTCAGTTTCTTCCGGCTGTTCTGGGATACCAAAAACAATCAAGTTTGAACGTCTGCCTCGATCTTCAAGATCCGTTAGCTTTCGGGCCTGGAAATTCATTGAGTTTGTGTAGACCTTAAGAAGGTTGTCCAGGTCATCTAATTTTGAATTTTTAGTTTTCATTTCAGCCACATGGGTCTCGATTTCTGAAAGACGCCGTGTAAGCTCTGCTAACATGTTTTCCGTTTTAGTTGTAAGGTCTGCTACCTCACTACGGAGAGCTTTTTGACCCTCTAAAAGTTTAGCCAGCATGTCTTGGTTGGTTGGTCCGGGGTTTTGTTCGACATCACCACAAAGTAGTAACCGAAGTGCACAAAAACAATCGTATGCAATTTTACGACACTGCCGTGGGCACGGCATAACAACCAAACAGCGGCAATCGCTTCGAAATGAGCTGTACGCCCTACTAACCTGCACAAGGTAGAGGAAACGTTTAGCCATGTTTCCACGGATTTCGCCGTGCCCACTAAGGGAGGGGGGGTTCCAGGTGTCTTTAAGTAGTCGATGATCGGATGACGTCACAGACCAAGCACTGCCAGGCGGCAGCAGCTTCGGGATGACGTCACATGGTTCCACGTGGGGCGGCTGTGACTTGCAGAAAGGAAAGTGGTGCGAATGCGGCGAGTACCCAGTGGTGGCCGTTGTAGATCCAGGAGATACGTTGGGGACGCAGAGCAGCAAGCCCTGCACAAGGTAGAGGAAACGTTTAGCCATGTTTCCACGGATTTCGCCGTGCCCACTAAGGGAGGGGGGGTTCCAGGTGTCTTTAAGTAGTCGATGATCGGATGACGTCACAGACCAAGCACTGCCAGGCGGCAGCAGCTTCGGGATGACGTCACATGGTTCCACGTGGGGCGGCTGTGACTTGCAGAAAGGAAAGTGGTGCGAATGCGGCGAGTACCCAGTGGTGGCCGTTGTAGATCCAGGAGATACGTTGGGGACGCAGAGCAGCAAGCCCTGCACAAGGTAGAGGAAACGTTTAGCCATGTTTCCATGGATTTCGCCGTGCCCACTCTATATTCAGGCTCGCCATCACTAGTACAAAGCTGTCCTAATAATCCGTTCGAATTAGTGTTTCGAAAGACCACCCTGAGGCACACTAGTGTGCGTTGCCGTAAATACAAGTTCGTTTCACGTGGGAAGAACAGCATGGTTCTTATCGATCAAACAGCCAGGGGACTGTTACGCGGAGCTGCCTGGCGATGACAGTTTCAACGCAAGGCCTGTTCATAGTGAGCGTATCGCCATCAAGTCGACACATTACAAGATGCACGCGATGACAGCCATGGTATTCTGGCACAGATCGCTTGAAAATCGACACAAAACGTCAGCAGAGTAACCTCCTCTCAAGGGATTGCTGGCGAGACTATGCCTTGCCTCTCCAAGCACTAGAAAACTATCGCATACCTCTGTTTCATGTCCTGTAGAAAAGCAGAAAACACACTCAACGACTTTCTGCTTCTCCGTGTGCGCTGTACTCCACACAGATGATGAAGGAACGCGCTTTTGAGAGACATTTCTCTGGCGCTTTTCTTTTTTTTCTGCTCGGTGAATTCAGTGTAGGTAAAATATGGCATCATTACACCGTTTTATCGTCTGTAGCACTTGATGCTCGAAGCTAGGTTTTACGGTGGCGAAGAGAAACTCACATGAAGGTACTCTGTTAAAATCTGACCTTGAGTAGTTGATCAGTAGGACAGTAACGAAACTTGTTTCTATCGCTTAGTCCGAGTATAGTGCGCCGCCGTTACACTGCTCTTAGATAGCCATTCACTCCCGTGAGCTTGTTTCTTCAAGTAAGATTCTCTTTCTTGGAGACCTTCGACGCAATAGTTTTGGGCTCTCTGTCTGTCTGCATAATCGTCTGTTTGTCCGCCCTAAACATACCCTATACGGCACCAAACGATACTACAAACGGCCATGCCCATCCGCAGCACCCACCAATATTGCTCAAGGTTTAGCGTACATACTTGTGCGATTGTCAATTAAAAAGCAAATATTGCGCATATTTGAAGCACCGTAACAACACTTCAATATTCTGTATGTGTGTCGTTTTACTAGAAGAGGCATACATAAGTTATACTAAGGACTGTAGCACTCATAAGTAATTCTAAGGATCATAGCACGCTGCGCTGATGATGCAATGCTTGCACGAAAAGGCAATTGTTTCCGATGCTTTGCTATGACGACTCGGTGGTGGTACCTACCGATCACCTTGCGTTCTACACTTTATCGCCCCCGAGACGGGCGCGTATGACGCGCGCTTCGTTTTCTAAGATAACTGCCAGATAGCGCTCATGTCTCACATGTGACGTGCCTTGATGCCCTCGTTCGCCTCTGCTGCACGCTCGAGGCACTCTAACGCAGCGCCTACGGAATACCATTCACCAATTTTCTCGCGCAGAGCTCTAAATAAACGTTTTGTTCACTCTCTCTAGACACAACATTGTCCTCTTTTGACGACATTTGCAGCGTAACATGCAGATACGGGGCTATTTCTTTAAGGTAAATGACTTGATCTCTGGTAGAAGGAGACAAAATCCGATACTTACATTACCGAAATTCGCCGTGTCATGAACGGTACTTGCAGCAGTCGTACGCTGTTTATGTTTTCCAATTGACCGTGCAGACGTGCATGTGCACCTAACGTTTGATTTTCGAACACAGCTACCGTGCTGCATTGAGACACGTGTTCCTCCGTAGCGATCTGGTCTCTCCTTTTTACAGATTTCTTGACCTTGTCTATGAAGTGTATCCAGCCGTTCATTTCGACAAGCGGCTCTATCAGCGATATTCTCACTTTTCGAAATAGCTGCCACCTCGTTGATTACCTTGGTATTCTGTGCGCGCCGCGATAGCCCCTTTCGTTTCAAACATGCATCAACAGAACACAATAGCCTGAGATGCTGGGTTTCATTGTCATATATAATTTATGGCAGTGTAGAAGACCGAAGAACTGACGAGCCCTCGGTAATGGTTTTCAGGGGCGAAGCTTCTTAAAGCGGCCCCCGTTCATCCCTCGTAGTACGTAACAGGTATTTAGCTTTGACCGGCAATGTGGTGCCGGTGGGAGATTTCTCCGGTGCGTTTTTAAACAATAAAAAAATTTCTCAATGTGCACGTTAACTGAAAGCCGAGTTTCTCTGTCTCTCATTCCCCGCTAGCAGCCATTGGCATGTACATTGAGCACTACCTGACAAGAAAGGGTTGCTACGTTATACTCGCTGGGCGTAACCTCCTTGGTTTTAGAAAGGTTTAGCGAGCATTGGGCCGCAGTGCCATGAATACAGTGAACTAGTATATACCATGAACTCGAGGTGGTTAAAGGTGGGAAGTGGACCCGAAGAGCAAGTCGTAAGAAAGTGTGCGTGTGCCACCTCTCGTTTAGTCCTTGGAATGTGCGCTGGATGGCGGTGCTTCTATATGCAGATTATATGATGAAGAGATGCGAGATGGTGGTACTTGGAGTGTTGACTAGATGAACGAACGGACACACAGACAGATGCATGGACGGACGCACGGATGGCTGCATGGATGGATGGACGCATGGACGGACGCAGGGGCGGATGCATGGACGAACGCAGGGACGGAAGCACGGATGGACCTGCGGACGCACGAACAGACGCACGTACGGACGGGCGGATGGACGCGCGGACGGTCACACAGACGGACGCATGGACGGGCGGAAGCAAGAACTAATGGACGGACGAATGCTTCGCCCCACTCTCCATCATTCACCCCGTGAATATGCTGCCATTTTTACATTTCATTTGATTCCTTTAAAATATGGCACACATCCCACTCTTAGGGATCGGCCAAGACAGCGAGCGTAATTTTTGCATGAGCACTAGAACAATGCTTATGAATGATCTTTTCTGAAATACAAATAATGTAAGAAAAACCATAGAGACAGAGAGAGAGAGAAAAAAAATTCTGAGATTTTGACATGAACCGAGAGCTTCGTTTACTTCACCCAACTGTTCTTGATTACGCGCTAAGTAAGGAAGGGTACAACCACACGAGACGCTAGCAAGCAAGGGACTGTTTATTAGAGGCTACCACGCGACACGCATGCCCTTTCTCAAGGTGGCCAGGCAAGGCGAGATCACCCTGCTTCATTCAGCGGTGACCGTGCTGGCGCATGCTTGTTTTACGCGATAGCAATTATATTGACACTTTCAGCTGGATTTTGCTACTGGCATCGGCATCGGCGTCGCCGTCACTCAGAATATATGTATACGCATCTATATATGTGTGTAAACGCAGAAAGGAAAGTAATTTAAAAAAAGACTCCCGCGCGCAAAATTCAACCTGGGACTTCTGAATCGTGAGTGCGAGGTGTTAACTACTGAGCTAAGCAGCAGGCTATCTATATCTACCACTTACCACTGGTGTCGGGCATCTGGAGGGCGGGGGGAGCTACTGTCGTGTTTTCGGCATTACCAGCGAGATGGCGCAATGGGCGCGCGTTACACATGGTCCCTAGATGAAACAAGTGTCCAAGCCCTATTGAAAAAACATCCACCATAGGAATGGTGGATTCTACTATTTTGGTGGAATTTGGCGGTGGAAATGTTTGTGGCACATGGTGTATGGTGACGTATGGTGGAGCGGATGGTGGATGGCGCGCTCCAGCCGGCAATGCTGGAACGCGAAGCAGCGTAAGAACCACCGTGACGAGCTGCCGCTGAAAAAATAATAAAAATAATTGTATAAAAAAGAATGTATCAAGCTCCCGTAAAAAAAAAGGTACGTCAGCGTGGATCGAACCTGGCACCTCCAAATTTTTAATTGAGTTCACTAACCTCTGCGCCACGCCGACAGATGACGACAGGGGGTGTTAAAAAGTAGTCAAGTCATAAAGTCACTGTTTAACTTCAGTTCTGTTTGTCGTTTACTTGGGAGGGACGGGATCTGCACTTGCTACTAAAATTTGCACATTTGATGTACACGAACAACTGCTGCCTGTAACGATTGCCACTGCGATAATGGCAAAAGCGCTATGTTTTTGTTACAATTTACAACCGCTAGGAAACAAAACAACTCAGTGGACTGAGGAGCAGGTAGAGTTTATCGGCGGTTACTGGCAAGTTTATTATCCGTTTCTCGCTACTTCCAAAGGGCAATATAAGTTCAGGCTTTATGACGCTTCTATGCTTATTCGATAGATACGCCCACACAATTGATTTTGATGTTTTTCGCGCAACGCACACCGCAGTCGTGCCAGTGCACCGCTGTTGGTCTGTCGCTAGGAACAGCTAAATAACGGCTTGTCCAAAACGAATGCAGTGCGCCAGAAACATTATGCTATCATATTGGTTCAGTAAGCATACGAATTCACGTGTCTAGGTTCTCGCATAAGAGCAAGGGAAGCGCCGGCGAGTGCGACCGTCGGTTGTCGGTGAGGCGAGGCGTAGCTTTGGTGGAAGTGCTGCAAGCGCGTCGAATCGATGTTTGTCGCTTTTTGCACGGACACCGTACACAAAAAAATGCTTCATTTAAGGTAAATGATGCCGCAGCTGTGCTGTATTGTCATTTGTACTCGCCAAAATTGTGAATTCTGAAACACAGAAGCGCCGATAACACTTGTACGGGCTCCGTCAGTATGACTAACTTTTGGTGGAAATAATGGTAGTAGAACAGAACGTTGAAAGTCAAATTCACTGGGGTTCATCTCGACGCATGTCGAAAGTGAAAGTTTATGTATATTCGCATGAACTTTGTTAACTTAAAGGTACGGCTCAAACAATAGAGTGTGCAAGAATTACCAGAGTTGCGTTTCTGGCGTGGCGACATCAAGCGACCGCTGTGTACTGCTCTAACTTTGAAAGCGGCAATTGCGAATTGGAGCCCACTTATTTGCCGACAACTGCTCGCCGATTTGTCATGTTCACAGTGACAACTCTAGTCTTCTACACATCATAACAAAGAAACACATCGCGAATGCCAAACTGATGTAAGCACGTGCGCGAAATGTAAACATATTACCGGCCACATATTCTATGCTCCACAAAAATCGAAGCGTTGTTGACACCACATGAATAAAAAAACCGTACTTGAAAGCATAATAGGCAGCGTTAGTTTCTTTTGACCGTAAACATATATCTCTGTGCATTCAACATTGAAACACTACAAATAAGTGATTTCACATACTGTCATGTGCTTTTCATCATGCCCCCGTCATCCTGCTTGCTCACCAAGCCTTTCACCAAACACGTTTTGCCGCGCCACTATGAGCCAGCATTTTCCACCGTCACCACCATTGGCTCGCCACCACCACCACCATCTGCCACCATTTTTCCCCTCTCGCCGCCATCAGCCATTATGCCCACTACAGTTTCCACCATATCCACTAATATTTCCACCATTTCCACTATTCTTTCCACCATATGCACAACGATTCCAAAATCCACCAACCCAGGATTTTCAATAGGGAGGTAGCGACAAATTTTCCTTTTCTCCTCGCCTATGTTCCTGGAGCGCCCCCTAGAAGGCTCAAAACTTTCATGGAAAAGCGAATGTTTGGGTTCAGCTGCTACAGTGAATAGATGTAAATGAAACGAAATGGAACGCAATAGGTCATGAAGTAAACGGTTATCATTATCAACATAGACGGTACAACACAAGAGCAAGCGGGATGTGCGCTACTCAACTGGCAACGTTGTGTAGTATTTTATGTTTTACACCGCTAGTCATGGCGTCTCGCGTCTTACATCGTAGTTCATCCAGTTCTCCGAACGTGCCCAAACACTTCTGTGAATGTGTTTTGTGTGTGCTGTGACACAGTGAACGCGCTTCTTGCTGCGCTTCTTGCTGCGCTTCTTGCTGACAGTGACCACAGGGCGTGACGTTGTGACGATTGATTTCAGCCGTCTTGTGCACACGCAAGAAAAAACTACGGCCAGACTGGTACAGACGCTTGATAGCAGCACTGTGATTACGTTTTTTTAAGTGTGCCCATTTGGACAATCGTGATGCCAGGTGACTGATGCGGTGGTCGGAATTTCCTGAAAAGTGAGAGTTCTAATGGTGAGGTGTTTCGAAGCAGCACGTTTCGGCTCAAGCGTGAACTGGACTGGTCAAGCGTGAAAAGTTTCTGAAGGTGCGCTGCTGACAACCTCCTGCAGCTCTGTATACGTGCATACGCACGAGTATTTGCACCAACTGGCATGCACTAGACACACATTCGACGTGCACCTGGCGTTTCAATAAAAACCAACAAATAAACTTGCTTCGCCGATCTGCGTTGACGTACGTAGACAATGTTGCACGAAAGCATTCGCGTGAAATGTTTCACAGCTACACTCTCTGGCGTGCTTCATCTTGAAAAACACGAGGTCAGTTGAAGAAAGCGAAACGGTTTTCTGTTATTTTACGGCAACGCAGCATTGTTGAAAAACGCGGACGTTGCATCGAACGAGCATCGCGAAACAATCTTGGTCGACTAGGCGCACATTGAAACGCTCCTCCTTTTCAGTTTATGTCCTAGCTACGATTTCATCTTTGGTCACGGCGAGAATCCGGCTGGAATCATATGCGCATGCGTACTCGCTTTGAACATTTTGCATAATAATGAATAACAACACCAGCCATTTGCAAGATCACGTGCAAGCAATGCACCAATTACAGACGCGGATGGCAGAAAAAAAGAGGGGTAATTGAGAGAGTGAGGAAGGCGGCTCGAGCACAATGAGTGACATCAGTTAGGAAACATTTTTAATCTAGGGACCTTAGCGTTGCCAAATTGTCACGACGTGGCGGCACGCGCTCTCATTCCACGCGTACTTTGCCCCGCGGAGAGGGGATGCTCTCGCTAGCGCTTGCTTATCTCGCAGTGGGTACAATCCTACGCTTAGGGCTTTTACTAGAACGATTCTGATGTAGTTACCGGGCGCAAAAAGGGCCACTTCACCCATTGCGCAGTCTCCATTCACGAAAAAAGCCCCAGCGACGTAACAAGTGAGACGCTTATTCCCGTTGATCTGTACCTGTAAGTATGTTTCGTGCATCATTTGTGCGTGACAAACGCGGAGCATGTTTCAATCTGCTTGCCAGTCTGCGTGTGACCTTCCAGTTTGTTGCTATCGCGTTCATTGCTTCACCTCTGCGGCAAAGTAGTTGCCTTTTTAGGTGACGTAGTCGGCGAAGCGTGTCGGTGCTATACGTGGCTTAGTGGATCTTCCGAGACTCGTGTCGGCTGCCTCTTGCGCCTGGCAAGTAACCTCATGCTGAGCCGGGGCCACGCCAGGGTTCCTTTATGGCTGGCTTGCTATGAGTGGTGCACGTGCAGCTGACTGGCTCAATGGAGCTTCCGACGCAGGCACGTGTAGTAAAGGATTTCGGTCTCTTTGTGATGAAGTTGCTGTCATCAAGCCGGGATTCCGTATCTGGTGTGGGATACCGTGTCTCCTGTATAGGCGACCGGATTGTCGGCGTACCGTCCTTGTCAACCAGTGGTTCTAAGTGTTCGGTCCTCCTTCTAAGGTGCTGGCAATTTTTTCGATTACGCCAGTCTTCATCTGTGCAGATAATGTACTAACTAGGGCTTGAACTGGTATAGCGCATTATGGGGAAGAAGCAACGGCCGAGCAGACCGACACAAGAGGACAGAGCGCTAGTAGCGCTCTGTCCTCTTGTGTCGGTCTGCTCGGCTGTTTCTTCTTCCCCATAATGCGCTATACCAGTTCAAGTACGACGAACCAACTCGCCCAATCTTCAACACTCGTGTACTATCTAGGGCCAGCAAGTTTCTCTACTCAAGCTTTTGGATAAGCTTGTCATTTTTCATTTTGACGATATCCCCTTTGGTGAGGGGTACATGCCTTTGCCGAGATCTTGTGAATGTTTCTGTTCTGGCAATGTTGAATCTGCCGAAAAGTCTGGAAGTCGTTCCCTGAGCAACCGTCCTATCATGAGCTGACTCGCTGACTCGCTGTGCGTCCGTCAATTATGGGCAAGATTCGGTAATTCAGCAGCGCAACCCAAAACTCATCGCCAACGTTTTCACTTTCCTTCAAGAGTCGCTTTACGACCTGTACCCCTTTCTCAGCTATACCATTGGCCCTGGGGGAGTGTTGAAGGAAATGGTGTGAGTAAGTCGACTTGGCTTGTTGACTGAGGGATATGTTCCACTTCAGGGTTGTTCAAGTAGAAACAGTAGGGAACCAGTTAACATGTGCCGCCATGGTCAAACTGGTTGACACTCACTCGCTGCCATGGCCGCGTTGGGACCTGTCTAGGTAACAATGGCTCTAAAAAATATTGGTAGGCAAAGTGCTGACCTGTGGCACACTTGCTTAGCAGAGACTTGATTTTTACATTCATCCCGGGTCAGTACACCAGAAAATGTGGTATAGCTGGCTGTGCATTTGCTCAATCCTTCTTGTGCCTCCCGTGTGTCTTTTTTCAAGTGCAAGTCAGTGCGTCGCTAGTGTCAACCTTCTTCAGCTCCATGACCAAGATTGACGCCCAGTGGGTTATGCCTAAAGGGTGCTTTCAAAGACTGAAACAAAATATACCCAAATTAAAAAGCAAGAGTTGGCGATGACGTTTGCTTGTGAGCGTTTCAGGGAGTTCGTTCTGGGTTTATCAGTCACGTTTGAAAGGGACCACAGATCTTTGCTTGCTATTGCACACAAAAACTTCAGTAAAACGCCGCCACGAATGCATCGGTATTTATTTAGGCTAATGCCTTTCAATATTGAATTGCAGAATGCTCCTGGCAAGCATCGCTAGTGGCGGACACGCTATCAAGAATTCCACGAACCTAACCGAGTGACGTAGAAAACGAACAAGACGTGTGTATCAATGTGATCCGCGTAAGCCAGTATTGTAAGTGAGAACACGAAGACTGAACTGACTTCTTCAATGCTAGAGGACATATACCTCAAGCAAATGGCGCAGGCAGTGCAGGAAAGATGACTGCTTTCAGGCGAACTAGCTCCATTTCTGTCAGAAGTGTATTTTGTTGATGGAGTGCTTTTGAATGGCGGCAGGGTGTTCATCCCAACGAGTGTTCGGCGATCAACGCTGCAACATCTTCATGAAGGCCCTCCAGGATTGAGCAAATGCATAGCCCGACCACACCGTCTGATGTACGAACCCGGGATAAATGTAAAAATGAAGTCAACGTGTGCCACATGTCAGCATTTCACCTGCCGACAACCTTCAGAACCATTGTTACCGAGCCAGGTTCCAACGCATCCGTGGCAGCAAATGTGGCAGAAAGTGTCAACGATGTTCAACCAACTAGCCCCTACGCTGTCCCTTCGAGCTGAACAAGTGCAGCGCTCACTGCAAAGCTTCGCGCATCAGCTGAGAGTTTCGTTTGCTTCAATGGGTCCAAAACTGCAGTCGCAAGAACCGATGTCAAACGCTAATAAGAGTTTTGTACACTTTGTTACGAACTTTCCGTAGGAGTTCGAAGGGCCACAATTCTCCTTGAGATATTAGATAGGAATTCTCCAAAGTAATTCATATACCCTAAAAACCTTTGAACTCGCTGTTTCCTCGAGGCCAATGCGTGTTGGCAAATCATTCAATAAGACTGTCGTCGGGTTTTTCTCCCTCATTGCTGATACAGTCTCCCAGAAATTTAACATTGGCCCCGGCGAAAGCATGCTTTGCTTTGTTTCGTGCCAGGCCAGCCTTTCTCACTGCCATCAATGCTGGACACAGGCATTGGTCATGCTCCTCTTTTTATGCACCACAAATTATAATGTCGTTGACGCATACGCGTGTGCCCGACAGGCCTTCGAGCACTTCTGTCATTTCCTCCTGAAATACTTCGGGCACTGACGCGATACCCAATAAAAGGAAGTAAAACCGGTATCTTCTGAATGGTGTACTAAAAGAGCAGATCTTTGAAGTGTCTTCATATAAGATGATTTGATCAAATCTGCCATTAGCATCTAGCTTGGTGAACATCACTGCTCCTGCTAGCTCTGCCTATATTTATTCACGTGAGGTCGACTGATATTGCTCGCGTCTTCGATTAAGACTTCGATTAATGTACTACGGGTCCAGGCATAATCACACGCAGACATTCTTCTTTATAGTAAGCACAAAGGGACTCGCCCAATCTGACGGCTATTCCATTCTGCATATGGTGCCCTACGACACCATAAGGGCCAACTCCTGCTGAACTGAAGCTCGCAGTGCGCGGGGTATTTCGCTTGGCGGCATGACTGTGGGGCAACCGTTTCTTCAATGCAAGCGAGCGTGGTCTCCTTATGCAGGGCAAACCGTAAAATAACTCAGGAAAATCGGTAACCCAGTCAGTGCTAGAGTCACTGTTTGAAAATACCTCGTGAATGCGGGAAATCAGTCCGTAAAGCTCAGCGGCATTAAATGCAAGCAAGACTTGCTTGCCTCTCTTGACCACAAAAAATGGCATTCGCTTGCTGCGCTCGTAGACGAAGTGGCAGAGTGATAACGCCCGCATGATGTATTTTGCTTCCTTCATAGTTAGTAAGCACTGTGGTCGATGGCTTAACGACAGTCGGCAAACGCATCCCACAAAAGTACCGAGTACAGCAAAATGTTCACTTGCTTGCCTGTGTCCACTTTCAGTTCCATCAGGTGCCCGGCAAGGTTGCCTGTCACAGTCCAATCCTGACTTCTGGATACGTTTTCGATTTACGCCGTAAGAACTTTGTCTTCATCCCTAGCGTCTGACGACTCATACAGCCACAATCCTCCGCACCAAGGGGGGGGGGGGGGGGCGCTGGCGTCGATCGACGGGAACGGTTGCATACCACGTCGGCTCTGTGAAATATCGCAATTATTTGCGTCACATCACGTCGTTCTCCAGCAAGCCTTCTACCACCGTCTCCAAGAACGTCAGCCGCAGCCGTAGACATCACGTCTTGTCAAGGTGGGCCGTTTTTTGACCCTTTTTCGGTCACTTGAAGCTTTCGCCAAACCACCGCGGAGTTAAGCCTAACCGCAGTAAGGGCCGCGCTGGCCCTGTCCGGGGTTTCCCCGGTATTGGCGACTCCAAATCAAGTCACCGGCTACGATCTGGAGTCCCTACAGATCATACAGATGGATACCGCTCAAACCGAGACACCTCTACCAACCAAGGAAGAGTACCTCAAGGATATGCTCCGCGTCTGGCGCGGAAGGAAGAACGCAGCAGTGGCATCGAGAGACGCCAGGGCTCCTGCAGCGAAACAACAAGCAGCGTCTCGCCCTCAGCAAGCACAGGGCAAGAACGCGCCGAGCGTCACCTCGCAGCGCGCCAAGCAACTCCAGTGATGGCCGAAGAACACGCCGCGCATCGAAAAAGACGACATCATAGTGGTGCTGAAACCGCGTGAGACGCTCGACAGCGTTTGGTCCTAGACAAGCCGGCGCTGCAGTCCGCAGCCTCCTCGGAGCCGATGGAAGTGTGGGACTTGCGGTGTGGCCCCTCTGGGATCAAAATGTACTTGTGTGCACGCTCAAATCAGCGGACGCCGCCGAGAGACTCCTCCGGGACATTAAGCTGCCAGTCGGGGGCCGCCAGCTAACATTCCGGGGACATCCCAAACTTTCCGGTGAGGCAAGGCGTCGTGCATGTCTCTCAAGACGAAACGTCCGAAACTGTGAAAAGCAAGCTCAGTGCTGAGCCAAATGTAGTGTCTGTGCGCAAGCTTGGGGCACCCCAGTTGCGGTGATCACCTTCGCGGGAACCAAGGTGCCACGGACTGTGTTATACAACTGCGAGCGGCTCCCTGTTCACTTGTATAAGAAGACAGTGCCTGCATGCCCCCTCTGTGGCACAGTGAGCCATGGAGCAGATACTTGCCCACGTCCGCAGCCCGGCCGCTGCACAAGCTGCGGCGTTCAGGTACCTGCTGCTACTTCTGACGGCACCACGGAACACCAGTGCATTCCGAGCTGCCTCCTCTGCGGCAGTGGCCACAAGACTGGAGCTCCCGGTTGTGCTGCACGGTTCCGGCAGCCGGTCAAGTCAGGATCCCCACGTGGATCCAAGCCGAGGACAACGGGGGGGGGGGGGCACAAACAGGCTCCGACTCCCAAGACTGGCCCCAAGAAAGCACCAGCCGCCAAGTCGAATAAGCCAGAACCCAAGAAGACCAACACCGGGCACTTCACCAATGTAAAGTCTGGGACTCCGTCGGAGCCTCCTGTCTTGGTCAGAACTTCCCACCCTTGACACCCGTCCAAGCATAGGTGAGCTGTTGGGGTGGGGCAGTCTCCGGACCTTCCCCTTCTCCCTCCCCTACCGAAACCGCCCTACAGCAGCAGATAGGGGAGCTCAGGCGCCAAAACCAAATTCTTGCGCGCAAAATTCAGGAATTAGAAGCCAAGCAGGTCGGGTCATCCGAGCCAATGCAGGAAGCCGAGGCAGAGGACGGGGATGACGGCTCTTCCGTCACATCCCGCCTCACTAGCGTCTCGCGGCAGGACGCGGACACGGTAGTTGGACCAGCTTCCATTACCGGATCCATCGGTCGCATCGACTTCCTAGAGCGTAAAACCGAGCAATTAGAGGCGAGCGTGGCAGCCCTCCCCACTCAAATCATGTCGGCCGTCCGCGAGTTCTTTCAGGACATGTTCACGGCAGCCTTAACGCAAGCACTTCCCGAAATTGTGGCGCAGGTTTCTAACTCAGTCCTTAAAGCCGTGCAGCCCTAGGTTATCGCCCAAATTAAAAACACCACTCAGAGCGACTCCCCGCAGGTTAAACGCAAGTCGGCCTCCCGTCAGGCAGCAGAAGAAGGCTTTTCGGGGCCGGCTCCAGGTCCGGACCGGTCCTCTGCACCGTAAATAAATACTAAAAGATGGCTAGCTCATCGAACAAACAAGCTAAATATCTACAAAAATTTGAGATTATACAATGTAACTGCAGGGGTTTTAGAGCCTGGAAAAAACGGTCGCACGTCCAGCTCTACTTGCAGTCCCTCTGAAACTTCTCTGGCTATAGCACTTTCCAGAGGGGCCCTCGTCATGCATCCTGGTGAACAAGGCATATACCGCGATTCAGGTCGATTTAAACTTAAGTACTGAACAAGAATACACAATTTTCAGAGTACTGCCTCTCAGACGTCGCGACCAGTCAATACACATCCTAAATATATACAGTCCCCCGCATAAGCCACGCGTAACTTTCAGCGAAATCTTCCTCCGGGCGATCAAGTTGGCAGACAAGGACACCTTAGTGATCATGGAAGACTTCAATGCTCCCAGCCTTCACTGGGGCTATCACTACGAGAAGGCCAGAGGACGTAAGCTGGCCGAGCTTATCGCCACCCTTCGCCTCACGCTGCTCACGGATCCGGCGCAACCTACTCGAGTGGGGAACTCGGTAACCCGTGACCCGTGTCCGGACCTCTCTCTCGTAAAAAATGCTAAGGATGCTACCTGGGAGAACTTGGGCGATTCTCCAGGCAGGGATCACTGCCTTCTCCGGGTCACACTCCTGGAAAATTCAGCTCATAAAAAATGCGGTCAAGCCAAGTTGACCGATTGGACCCAATTTCGCAATCAGGCTATCCCTCCTGTACTATTTCCTGTAGGCTATGCAGAATGGGCTCATCACGTAAGCAACATTCAGAAAAGACTTGTTACTACCCTCCAAACCAACGAAAAAATCCCCGCAGTTGACACTCACCTCCTAAACTTGTGGGAGGCGCGCCGAAGCTTAACAAAACGTTGGAAAAAGCAGAAGACTAATCGAAAATTACGTATCCGCATAGCCCAACTCACGGAACAGGCTGCAGCGTATGCTGCCCAACTCTCAGATTCAAATTGGATAGCCCGCTGCGACGCCGCAGCTCGTCAGATGAGCTCGAAGGGGACATGGCGTCTCTTTCGCAGTCTCATAGACCCTCTCAAACGAGAGGGGAGGCGCAGAAGCAGCTCCGGCGAGCTCTGCAAAGGTACCAAGGCACTCCAGCACAGCTTGCGGATGCTCTGTGCGATAGCTATTTCTGTCGTACGGAGGACCCGCCTGGGCCGGCGTACACGTACTCGGGTAAGCCTAATCACCCACTGGATGCCCGTTTTGAGTTGCATGACTTTAAAGCGGCTTCAGCTAAAATGCGCAGGGGTACGGCTCCGGGACTGGACCGCATAACAGTAAAGCTGTTGGCAAACCTCCCTGACACAGCCTACCTCCATTTATTGGAATACATGAACGAGATCTGTGATGGCCGTGCGCTACCTTCCGAATGGAAAACGTCACTTGTGACTTTTATCCCCAAAGCAGGCAAGGCCGTGAATACAGAAAATCTGAGGCCCAAATCACTGACTTCGTGCGCGGGCAAGCTTATGGAAACGATGGTACGGGATCGCCTCTCCCCATACCTTGAGGGCACGGGCTTCTTTGCAGACACCATGTTTGGGTTTCGCCCACACATGTCTGCACAGGACGTCCTTCTCCAGCTCCATAGGGCCGTCATACAGCCCATAAGTATGCAACACAATGATAAAGCCATCCTCGCCCTTGATCTGAAATGGCTTTCGACAATGTTAAACACAGCAGCATCCTGGCTAACTTGAGTTCCACCGATTGTGGCGCTAAGGCCTTTGCATATGTCAGAGATTTCCTCTTTAAACGCCAGGCACTTCTTCGGATCGAGGACGAGGAATATGGCCCGTACATTATGGGAACACGGGGTACCCCACAGGGAGCAGTGTTATCACCGCTCCTTTTCAACATTGCTATAATGCGCCTTCCAAGCGAATTGGCCAGGGTGGAAGGCACACAACACGCAGTATATGCCGATGATATTACAATCTGGACCACTGAAGGGAGCCTTGGTGAAATGCAGAAACGCCTTCAGCAGGCCGCATCCATAGACGAGGCGTATGCCAATGATTGTGGACTCCAATGTGCTCCAAACAAATCAGAGCTTCTGCACGTTAGAGCGAAGCCAAGAGATAAGTCAGCCATACACATCTCCCTGTCTGGGGTTCCCATCAGAGAGGTGGAGGAGCTCCGGATTCTGGGCGGGTTCATTCACCACAGACTCAGACCGGACTCCACTATAGCGAAACTAAAGAGAATAGGCGAACAGGTAGGGCGCATGATCCACTGCGTTTCCCACAAGCGGGGTGGTCTGCGGGGCAGGGACGCGCTTCGGCTCGCCCATGCCTTCGTGACTTGCCGGATCCTCTACGCCGTCCCATACCTTCGCACTAACAAGCAAGAAGACGAAAGAATAGATGCAATCATTCGTAAGGCTACTAAACGAGCTCTGGATCTTCCGGTGGCCACTTCCAACGCCAAACTGAGGGCGTTAGGTGTGCTCAACTCCTACCAGGAGTTGCGGGAGGCCCACCTTATGACTCAATATACGCGGCTCGTGCAGACGGCTCCCGGGTGCCGCCGGCTGAACCGCTTACATATACAGCACACTTGCACTGCAGAGGAGGCGGAGCGTATTCCGGAACTGTGGCGGCATATGCTCTCGGTCTCTCCACTCCCCAGTAACATGGATAAGCACACGCACGAAAGGAGAAGACAGGCGCGGGCTCGGACGCTTGGGAGGCAACACGGCTCCCTACCTGGTGTATTCTACGTAGATATAGCAGGGCCTTCGCCCACGGGATTTTACACGGCCTGTGTAGTTCACCGGGAAAAGCATGTCAATGGGCTCTTGTTCCGAGCACAAAATCCAGAGCGTGCTGAGAAAGTCGCGATAGCGCTTTCTGCTGCGGACCCCAACTCGAAAGTTATCATCACGGACTCCCGGAAAGCATGTGCTCATTACTTGGTAGGAGAGATATCCGGCCTAGCCAGCCAAAGTATAAATCGGGCTCTCGCTGATCCAGCCCCGAAACGCATCGTATGGGCTCCTGGCCATCAGGGCTTACGAGGTAATGAGGCCGCTGACGCGGCCGCCCGAGTGCTTACCCACCAGGCTCCTCACCTTGGCTCTTATGACTCGGAGGCCAATACACCGCTGCTGCGGTTCAAAGAAATTCTGACCTATTATCGTGACACTCACCGCATTTACCCGGCTCCTGCAAAGGGGCAGAGTAAGGCGGAAGAGCGAACTCTAAGGCACCTGCAGACAGGTACTCTACTCTGTCCTGCCTTCCTAAAACATTTCGATGCGAACACAGATGGGTGGTGCCCACACTGTGGGGAGACGTGTGATATCTTCCACATGGTATGGGCATGTCCGAAAAATCCCCACCTACCCCCCTCCCCTACCCCTTCCCGAGAGGCATGAGAGACTGCCCTCCTCAACTGCTCATCACTAGAGTCTCAACGGGCTCTGGTGAGACGGGCGCGAGTAGGGGCCTCGTCATGCGGTGTCCCGGACTAAGGATGCCGACCATGTAGCGGGGTCATGCTTGGGCCCCGTACCTCTCTCTTTTATAGTCAATGTTTTTCATCATCCGCGCCTACACACTGAATTCAACGACCTCATTGTGCCTTTCAATGAAGTTGTTTCTCTCTCTCTACCTGTTCTGTTGCGACGATGCCTAACTCATGAACGCCGCGTCTACTCCCGCTGGAAGCTGCAAAATAGTTTCGTTTCTTGCACAGCATGCACGTTTTACCAGCCGCTGGGCAACGACTTCGTTCGCGGATCTTACCACAGTAGCCGCCACGTCGACGTTGTTCGCTGACCCGTGACTGTCCAGCTGCATTTGTAATTTTCTCGACTCTCTGCACATTCACTTCGCTTTCAAGAGCACTGTATTTCGCTGCTGCCAATTCCGCGACTTTGCAGATTTCTACATCTGATTCTAGGTTCAAGTACTCCTCCTGCAGCAGGCGTGCACGTAGCTTCTTCACGAGCATACCGTATACCACATGTTATCTCACCATCGAGTCCCTTAGTTGGCCGAAACTACAAGTCTGCGCTTTTTAACTGTATATCGCGCAAAACTGTTTGAATGCTCAGCCTCCTGTTGCTGGCGACTGCGCAGGGCGTACCTCTCGAATCTCTCGTTGCACAGAGGCGTAAGTAGTCTTCAAAAGCTATGACCATAGAGTCATAGTCCTTTCATTGTTCTGCTGATAGAGGTAAGATGCCTCTGGGCCTGTGACATGAAGAAAAAAATTGACGGTAGATCCACCAGGTGAATGATGATGAGATTGGGCGAGCCTCCTGAAAGTAATACCATGAAATTTTCTTCTGTTAATTCGCCCGATAAAAAACATCTGGTGTCTTTCGTTAAGCAGCTGGGGCCTTCTTTTTGTTTTGCTTTAGAAACATCTGGCGTCTTTTCGTTTTGCTTTTAAAAACATCTGGCGTCTTTCGTTGGTTTATTTCATCAATCAACGGCGTTTTGAGCCAAAAATTGTTATTGTTTAATCACGCGCAGGAGAAATCTCACCAGGCACTACCTTGAAGGTAAACAATGGCTGCTACTGGAAATGAGAGACAGCAGAAGTCGGCTTTTAATACTTCTACTTCTACTAACGTTTCCTACTGGAACATGCCAATGGCTGCTAATGGGGAATGAGAGACAGGAGCATTCGGCTTTTAGTTAACACGCACGCCGCAAACTTTTTATTGTTCAACAAAGCACAGGAGAAATCTCTCACCAGCGCCACCTTGGAGGTCAAAATGTAACACTTGTTACACACTACAACTACGATTACGAAGAACGAACGGGTGCCGCTTTAAGGAGCTTCGCGCCGGAAAACTATGGACCATCTTCCCTATGGACCATCTTCCCATCTTCCTTGATGAAATGCGGAGCTGCAGCGTTGCGCACAGCGTTGACCCGGTTGAAACAGGCGTCGACGCGGGTGCTGGAAAAATGGTTTGAAGCGACACTCGGGGTAGCGTTTACTCGAGTAAAAGTTTATTTGAAACGCAAAGACACAGGCGGCGGGACGCGTTGCAGACGCTTGCGTTCGGCTTCCTTGGCTCGCGTCACTTCGGTGTTACCCGCGCGCCATCTGTATTTTCTCGCGATCGGTGTTCTTCACAAGCACCTCTTCAGTGTCGCTGGTCTTCCACTGCCGACACTTGCGTTCGGCTTCCCTGGCTCACGCGTCGTTGGTATTGACTTCACCATTCACGAATGCGATCGGTTTCGCTAACTCTTGCAACGCCGGCTACCGCCGGAAAAGGTAAGCGCACGCAAGCGGGAACCATGCCATGACCGCGTCCGCCGGCAAGCAGAGGCGCGCTGTCCACACTGTCGGCGCCACGAGAATCCTGAGGTTCGCGCCGGCCACACCCACCAGCTCGCAGCTTCTTCTCGCCAACAGATAGAGAGAGGTGGTGCGGGTGAGATAAGGCCCACGTTAGGAGTGGGCTCGAAGGTTGCGAGCGGTGGAGAGTCAGAAGCGAGAGATAGCTGACACACGGCAAGAGCACGGCAGGCCAGGGAGAGAGTTGTTAACGCCCACTGCTAGAAAGGCATGAGCTACTTGTCACCACTCCAACATCTACGGCGAGGGTAGCGGTGCGCACGAAGATACAGTGTTACACAGGCTAGTCAAAGAGCAGCAAGGCATCTAAAATGTCAGCCTTGTGTGCTGGCATCCATTTGTTGTTGGCTTCGGTAACTTTGAAGTAGAGTTCAATCCTTGCCGCAACTTTTTCCAGTTCTTGGTCGGAACATTTTCAGTACAAGTCCCTCTTGTAGTGGTAGGCTGTCCATCGTTAGCGCCGGGTTTGCTTGCTACACTACTGACACGGTGTTCTGCATTACGCGCTCAGTAAAGACACAACCACACAAGACGCTAACAAGCAAGGGACTGTTTATTGGAGGCTACCGCGCGGCGTGCGTGCCCTCTTTCAAAGTGGCCAGGTGAGAGGAGATCACTTCGCTTCATTGAGCGGTGACCCGCCTGGTACACCAGCCTTCAGAACCTGTGTTAAAGTGATTAAGAACGTATCACAACAGGATTTATTAGAGAGTTGCCTTGGCTGTTGCTTGGCTTGGATACGTTCGGCAGCTTGAATAAAACCACGAAGTGCATGAAATGCATCCCTGTGGCAACGTCTCACAACAGAGGCACTAACGTTTACCATAGCTTCACCCATCAACCAAATACCTATCTTCAAAAAAGGAGACTAGAAGCCTTTTCCTAACAGTATCGCAAACATGATAAAAAAAATAGGCAGAACAATTGGAATCGATGATATGTGAAGCACGAATGAGAAATGTTCATATGTCACTTTAAATTCTGCACAAAGAATAGCCTACATGACTTCCGTGTCATGATTATCCTGCTTGAATGTGTCGTTTACCTTCGTCATCTATTCACTTCACCTCATAACAAATTTAGTTTATGTGGAGCTAGCGAAACAGCCGAAAGCAAGCTATGAGCGTAGTATGTTCTCATGTTCTTACATGACGCGCGTGTCAGAATTGTCATGTTTGCACCAGTCATATACTTTCGTCATCCATTGACGTCACCTAACACCAAACTTCGTCTATGTGGAGCAAGAAAAACGGCCGCGAGCGCATCCTAAAGGGCCCATTATACTCCAACTTAGCGCTGACGCGCGTGCATGCTGGGCACAGCGACGCTACGTCGTCAAAACGCGACCACTCTACAGTCTGACGCCAGGCGCGACCGGCGCTGCCAGCGTCCATCGGCGCAGCCCGACGGCAACCGGCTCGAAATGCGATACGCTGCACTTCACACGGATGCGTTACCCAGCAGACAACACTGCGTCTCTCTTTTTTCGTGACGGAGGGATGCCAGATGCGCTGAAACGCGCATGCGTCAAAGCAACGCAGCGTGGCGTCGCGCCTGTGAGTATATGGCAGGACCGGCGCCTAGCGTGGCAGCGCCGGCGTGACACGCACCACGTCACGCCGAAAAGTATTGGCGCCTTGACTGTGGCATGTAGTCATGTTGTTACATTACACGCATCTCATGTTTATCATGTTTGCACCTCTTTCATACCTTTGTCATCCAATAACGTAAAGTAATACCAAATTTGGTATATATGCCATTAGTGAAACAGCCGTGAGCGCATCAAGAGCGTGGCAATTAGTCATGTTGTCACAGGACACGAATGTCATAATTTTCTGTTAGGGTCTGTCACTTGTGTTTGCCATACAATCATGTCATACCATACCCGTTTTGCAACACGCCATGTGAACGAAACCAATGCATGAGCTGCAGGACCATGAAATGTCAATCATGCCCTTCATGAGAAACATGTCATGATTTTCATGTTATGACTAGTCAAACTCGTTCCTCATACAGTCATGTTATGTTATACCCAGTTTGGTTTGGATATCATTATCGAAAAACGGCCAGGAGAGTTAAACGTCTTACGCGGCTAGATAGATAGATAGATAGATAGATAGATAGATAGATAGATAGATAGATAGATAGATAGATAGATAGATAGATAGATAGATAGATAGATAGATAGATAGATAGATAGATAGATAGATAGATAGATAGATAGACCGCCGCGAGCGCTCTGTGAGCGTAGCATGTAGTCATAATTTACATGATGCGTATATCGTGATTATCATGTTTGGACGAGTCGTTTACCTTCATCGTCCATTCACGTCATATAATACCGAATTCGGGACATGTGAAGCTAGCGAAACGGCCCCGAGAGCATCATGAGCGAGGCTGTAGTCATGTTCTTACATGACACGTATGTTATGCATGATTATCGCGCTTGCACCAGTCATATACGTTCGTCTTGCATTCACGTCCCGTATTACCGAATTTGGTGTATGTGAGGCTGGCGAAAAGACTGCGAGCGCTCAATGAACGTATAACATGTAGTCATGACTTTAATGACATTCATCTCATGATTTTCAAGTTAGGGCCTGCAACTTACGTTCACCATGCAGTCATGTCATACCATATCAGTTTTGTAATATGTTATGTAAACGAAGCCAGCACAAGAACAGCAAGTTCATGACATGTAAATCGTATTAGTCGTGACAGAAATGTCATGATTATCATGTTATGGCTAGTAATTTACGCTCGCCATATAGTCATGTTATTCCATAAAAATTTGGCCTAGATACCATCATAGAAACGGTCAGGAGTACTAATAGTCGTAGGCGGCTATATAGATAGATAGATAGATATATAGATAGATAGATAGATAGATAGATAGATAGATAGATAGATAGATAGATAGATAGATAGATAGATAGATAGATAGATAGATAGATAGATAGATAGATAGATAGATAGATAGATAGATAGATAGATAGATAGATACGCTCAAAGTCGCCGAAGTTCGCTAACAAATATTTCTAATTTAAAGTTATGTTCAGTGGTTTCCATCTTTTCGCACATGCACACAGGGTTGATCTCACCTGACCAACTATGTGTCATCATAACTTCAAGATTTCTGGACTAACTTCATTGAGTTTGCCATGGAAACTTCAGGTGGTTATAGTCTGTCCACGGATTTATTGTTTCTATCGTATCTGTGCAAGTTGCTGATTTTATGTATCTGATATATACCCTACTTCTGGAAGTACTGATATTATTGGGTCATCGAGTGCTCCTCATGCTAGGAAATCGGCCATTCAATCTTCATCTCCAGGAAACGAACCCGCGGCAACATTAGGTGTTTCAACTGCACGCGGTGGTACTCATGGTCGGAATGTCTTTAGAGTTGGAGGGTTTTCAGAAGCTGAAAAACCTGCACATGCTGAAAGAAACTCTGTTAGTATGTTAGCAATATTTTTATTTGACGGAGATTTTCGAAATGCTAGGATGACCATCCCGACCTCAGCCGACGAGAGTCGCATTGAGAAATTGTTTGTGATGCATTTGATAAAAAACTTTTAGGCTCCAGCTTCAAAAACTAGAATAAATTCAGGCAGCTTCACTGAGAAGGACCAACCAAGCAAGGCAGGGGCGATTCCTACGCCTGCCTTTTCATTGTTCACAAAAGCGACTGTGTCTTCATCTCTTCTTGAGGCGTTGCCCCACGCCGCATCGTCCACTTGAGTTTTCACCAGGCAGAACAAAGCCGATGCTGAAGCGCCTGGTAGTACAAACCCAGAGCACACAGCGATACTGTGATCACTTTAATGGCGACATAAAGAACTAAAACAAGAAAAATAGGTGCCTAGCGCTCTCATTTGTCCTACTAACCTAAACTAACTTCCAGATCCTACCAACCGGTTCTTGGCCGATGCTACTTTGTAGATGAATGCCACAAATGTGAGAGCATCATCAGCATCATCACTATTATTATTTGGCCTAGTCTGCAAAGTGTGGCCCAAATTATCGGTGTGAATAGGTGAAGATTGCAGCTGCTTTGTGAAACTGTACGAACGCAACAACGGAGCACAATACAGAATATTTCTATTGGCCATCTCACACAAGTTTTCTGTGGAGGGATTGTTTACAACTCTGTGTGCGCAGAAGTATCAGATGGAAGCGATGATGAACACAGGATGTTACAAAATATAGGTTTCAGATACGAACTATAGGCTACCGTTGCGCCCTCGCAAGCCCACTGGTGGAAACGCGACGCCACGTGTCCAGGAATCGTTCATCGTTTGAAGGCCCAGCTTTTAGGCAACGCGAATGAAGTTTCGGGTGAACTTCTGGGGGTGAACCTGCGAGCCAAGCTTCCGAGCGACGAAAAAAAAGTTTCAAGGAATGAAGTGCGCCAGAAAAGCGTGCATCGGGAGGCCACCAAACATTGTATCCTGTCAAGAGAACAAGTGCACCATACGCCGAGGCGGCAATCATTACCAGAGCGACGAAGCGAAGTAATTATTACTCATTTCGAAGGGAGAGAGAAAATAAAAAAGTGCGGTGTGCAGGCGCTATCTGGTAGGCGAGGCAATTGTTCACTGGAGTTGGTGTTCGTGAGCGCCGCCAGCGGTGGGCGGCTGCTGGCAGCCGCGGACCCGATCGATCGGCGCCGGTCGATGGAGCTCGCGAGGCGATAAGACGCATCCAGCCGCCGTTGATCACACGTCGCCCGTTCGGCAGAGATACGCGCCAGCCCCAAGGGGCACCGCGTGGTCGGCGCCCCGGCTTCGCGCTGGAGTAATACTTCGACCTGGATTGCCTCGGCACATTCCTCTGTAGCGGCGGCGACGATTTGACAGGCCGAGCGACACGCCGCGCTGAACAGACTGGACGAGAAGAGTCGAAATGGACGCCTTCTGCTGCTGTGATAAAGTATCGACACGGAGCGGCCATGTTGGACGCCGGCAAGCTTGCCTGTCGCTACAGACTTGAGACGCGAGAACCCGCTGCAACCATGTCCCGTCAGCTGACGACCTAACAGGACCATTCCGTGATTCGCCATGGTCGAGTGAGTAGGACAGTTCCAGCCAGGAGAAATAGGATGCTTCGTTCAGCGTGGTATTCTTGGTTCCTCAGGTGCAGGAAAACCAAGTCACAAACAATAAGCACACTTATCAACTTGATACACACAATTACAATTACATTGTCTTACTGAACAATCCAAATACATCCAAATGCAGCCGCCACAGCCGTGACTCAATCCAGCGACCTGCGGGTCAGCAGCCGAGTACCTTAGCCCCTAGACCACCACGGTAAGGCAAGGACACAAATGGGCAGAATAGGTGTGCAGAGAAGATGGGCAGAGACGTTGTTTTGTTATTTGTATAGGAAGAGGGTACAGGGGGGAAAACGATCTAGGAAGGTCACTAGTAGATACACAACTGTGGCTGATATGGCAACAAAGAGCGTTCAGGGAAAAGTCGGAGAGGCGGAGAATATTTACTGGATAGCAGCAATGAAAAAAAAAAAAACTAGCTCCACGTAACTTTACCGAAAGGGCGAAAATCATGTTGTGATAATTCAGTAGCAAGCGCTTTACTGTTTCAAGGAAGGTCACGTTACCTTAGGACATGCAATATCAAAGCGAGATTCGGCATTGAAGGAACATGCGCATGCCGTAAGGAAACTTAATAAATGACGGCGCATGTTCTGACTGAATGTGGAAATATCCACCGAGGTGCACGTTTGTGCACGCGCGTACATGATGCATTGGGTTTTAGGGCCAGCAATGGAAGCCTAAACATATCCGCAATGGAAATAATTAACAGACAGTAGAGTATAGGTAAGCAAAAAAGCAACAGACAAAGTACACACACGCCATCTCTCACTAAAGGGAACCATGCGTAGATGCGGCGGGCGCTAACGCGCACCCTGGCGGTGACGTTGGCGCTGGCGCTCATCGCGGCGTTGCGCAGGAGAGAAACCTGGGAAGACGCAAAGCAGACAGTGATAGACCGGTGTTTCTTACTGGAACATGTCAATGCGTAGTGTGAGTGCGGACGCCGACGCTGCGGGAAATATACCTGAAAAAGAGATGCATCTAAAATAAATAGTGGGTGGCATTTTGCCAAGGGGGCCGAGAACTGGGTGGCAAATTTGCTTTTTATTTTTACAGTAGAATAGATTCAATAAAAGTAGAGAGGACATTATACCAACATGAAATAAAAAAGCGCTTTTGTTTTCTTTTATTTTGTCGAGCATGGGGTCGCACATATCACCACCCCATTGCAAAGAGGACGCTCATAGCACCCATTCATTCATGCGTCAGGCTTTCTTTGGGTGAGCATGATTAATTCACACTGTTTCTCTTACCCATAGCAACACAGCCCCACGGTTCAAATAAATGTTTGTTATGCTGCCATGGCATGATAGCCGCGCGGTTACGATGCTCGCCTTCAGATCATGTGTACTAGGATCTGTAGAAATCAAGAAGAAATGGACATGGATGGGGCACGTGGTTCATAGGCACGAAAAGCGCTGGTCATAAATAGTAACTGACTTGAGTCCTTGAGAAGGAGAACGCTCGACGGGAAGACAGAAGGTCAGGTGGGCAGATGCGATTAAGAAGTTTAGAGTCATAACATTGTCGCAGAAAGCAAAAGAACTAGTTGGCTGGCAGAACACGGGAGAGGTCTTTGTTAAAAATGTTGTTTGCGCGAGTGTTTTCATGACTAAAATCGATTATCCAGCACATAAAGACGAGAGATTTAAGAAAGAACAATCCAAAAAAGAAGCAAGAAGAGGAAGATTGAAGCAGGTGATGAAAAATTCGAAAACCAGGTGCGTTTGGACAAGCGGACTTATCTTTTTCAAGGCTGCCCCTGCTTTCATTAGAGCTTGTGTTCGTATGCCTCCCCCCAACCAAACAAAAGAGAGAAGATAGAGCAACAGCTAAAAGGGTAGAGGGACGATGAGAGGCCACCATCGCGAATCGGGTTAGTCAGATTGTAGAAGGTGTTCAGTGAAAAAGAAAAAAATAGAAGCAAAAAATTAAAAAAAAAAGACACAGCCTCCCGCTAAAGCCAACCACGTGTAGATGCAAAGCAGCAAGCGGTAACGCTTACACTGCCGGCGACATTGACGCGGGCATTCATCGCGACGTTGTGCAGGAGCGATACTTGAAGAGGCGCAAAACACGCAGTGATCGACCGGTGTTTCCAACTGGAACACGCCAGCCACTGCTAATGGTCAATGACAGACAGAAGACTCCAATTGGACACAGAGAACCGCAGTCCACTTTTAGCTAACGCGCACGCTGCAATTTTTAATTGTTCAACAACACACAGGAGAAATCTCCTACCGTCACTACCTTGCAGGTAGTGCCGGTAACCATTGCCTAACAGGGTGACCAGTGAACTGTTGTGTAGCGTGAGCAGTCACTTCAAGGGGCGAAACTTCTTAAAGTGCGGGTCTTTCCATCTCTTGTATATGTGTACGTGACCGCCTATAGTTTCACGTTTGCCAACACCCACGACGCCCCATCACCGATCCACCACTTCACGGACGATAAAGCAAATACTGTTGAGAAGTAGCCAATATGAAATACAAGATGGTCGTGTACTTGTATCAAGGAGCGCGTTAAAGAACCATAAATTGCCACACTGTGTCCTTACCATCATAATACATGACCGCCTATAGTTTCAACCTTTGAAAACTGCCCACTACATCGCCTTCGCAAACATCCCACTACGCCCCATCACTGATTTACCACTTCACTGACCATTAAGCCGTTGTAATAAAGAGGAAAGGGAAGTAACGTAAAGCTACCACTTACGAATAATAAAATTTCTTGCATATTGTTGTGTTCCAAGCACCCCTGTGCCACGAGCGCTCCGAACCCGCGAAGGACCGGTTGCTGAAACTGCTTCCAGATGTTGACTCCTCCCCTTCCCCCGCTTGGCGCAAACGAGTCACCGGCGTTTCCCCCGGCAGTTCGGCCGCCGCCTCCATCCGAATAGGAATAAACTTGTTTTTAACCGTTCGAGGCTGTCTGAGCTTTTTGGACTACCGCGACCAACGCGCACGTCTATGGGCCGACGACAACACCGGACATAACATAAATAAATAAATATATATATATATATATATATATATATATATATATATATATATATATATATTAATATATATATATATATATATATTATATATATATATATATATATATATATATATATATATATATATATATATATATATATATATATATATATATATATATATATATATATATATATATATATATATATATATATATATATATATATATATATATATATATATATATATATATATATATATATATATATATATATATATATATATATATATATATAATATATATATATATATATATATATATATATATATATATATAATATATATATATATATATATATATATATATATATATATATATATATATATATATATATATATATATATATATATATAATATATATATATATATATATATATATATATATATATATATATATATATATATATATATATATATATATATATATATATAATATATATATATATATATATATATATATATATATATATATATATATATTATATATATATATATATATATTAGGAGAGGAGAGAGACGGGGAGGGTACACGCATGTGCAGAGTAAGGGTGGTCACGCAACACGCCTAATTGAGCTCGACCATAAGGTTCTTTTGTATTAGTCAGCAAGGTCTTAAAAACGACATATGGTGCAAGATACACTTGCTTCAATTTACGACAAATTTACACGCAAAGTTGAACAACCAAGAAACTGACTATCCCTTGCTTTTCAAAGGCGTTCGACCACGTCACACACAGTCGCCTTATTTCGAAACTGCCAGCTCTTAAAGCGGACAGTCTCACTTTATTATGGTTCAGGAATTTTCTTTCTAATCGCCACCAATTCACTATTTCAAATAACTTTTCGTACTCCTTAATGAAGTATCGTCTGGTGTACCACGAAGAAGCGTCTTCGGTCCTTCACTATTTCTCATAATTAATAACGACCTCCCACATAACGTGTCTTCTTCTAGAAAATAATTTCGCGATGACTGCATAGGCTATCGCCAAATAGAAAGTACAGACATTTATCTGGTTCTTCAACGTGATCAAGTTACGAAGTGGTGCTGTACATGGTTAATGAGATTCAACACGTCAAAATCCAAAGTAATGTCATTTACTCGGAAAGCTACACTGTATTCATAACATATCAATGAAGACACACTTCCTATTTCTACGCAATATAAAGTTCTAATAAGAACATTCACTTCAAATATTTGTTGGTGAGAGCAGATTCCCTCCATTTCTGCCAAAGCTTCCTTATCCTCGGGTCAACAGCGACGAAATAAAAAAAAATGTTTTCCGAATGTTCGTAAGCTGACACACCTCACTCTTGTTCGCCCTCAACTCGCCTTTCCTACTTGGTCCCCTCCCTTTAAAAACCTGATTGACATATTACAACGAGTTCAGAAAAGGGCAAGCTGCTTCACTTCTAACAATTACACCTATCAGTCTAATGTCACACAAATCAAGCTTAACCTTTCATTGCAACCTCTGAGTACTCGCCTTGACATTGTCTTGCTGATACAGTTTCACAAATTAATTCATCTCGAACATTGGCATGCTTGAAACGGCCCTACTCTACGTCACACAGGCTCCATGATCTTTTCTAGCTTTTTGCGCATATACGGATCGACACATATGCATTCGACAGCTCAGCACTGTCACGTGCTGTCCGAAGATGGGACTCCCTACTAGATACATAGTAATAAGGGCTGCAGCGCGAGCACGAATGTGCTAGAAGAAACAGACAAAGTCGAGGTACGGAAGGCAAAAGAGGACAACACGAGCGCTGTGTTGTCCTCTTTTGCCTTCCGTACCTCGACTTTGTCTGTTTCTTCTAGCACATTCGTGCTCGCGCTGCAGCCCTTATTACTATGAATTCAAACCAACTAGCCCAAATCGCCATTCTCCTACTAGATAGTGTTGCATGTCCGAAAAGCACTCATACATTCCGTGACGCATTGACCATTTATCTGTCCAGAGAAGCGCGATGTAATGTGCCTATATACTCGTACGTCCCCTGTGTCATCGTCATCTTTTTGCTTGCTTTTGTTTTTAACTCACCATTTATAACACCATAGAGTCACTTTTTTCTTGTGTGAGCGTTTTGATTGTATAATGATGATTGATATGTATAGTTTAACGTCCTAAAAGCTCCATATGACTTTAAGAGACGCCGTAGAGGAGGGCTCCGGATATTTTGACGACCTGAAGTTTTTAACGTGCACCGAAATCTGAGCACACAGACCTGCCGCATTTTCGCCTTCATCAAAAATGCACCAACCACAGCCGGGAATCCATCCCTCAATCTTCGTGTCAGCAGCCGAGAACCTTAGCCACTAGACCACCGCGGCGGAGTCATTTCAGTGTATTTAATCGTAATATTTCTTGACTACACTACTTTGTTTAAAATACATCCTCTGAATATTTTCTTATTATATGTTTTATCTTTGCTGATGTTGTGTTTTTTTTACCAGTACTGCCGTAACTTCTTTCTATTTCACTGCGTTTTATGTCGTTTGGTTCATGATTGCTGTTCACGCTTTTTATTTTGTGAACAACACCTAGTGGCATTTTTAGTACTGCCGCCCTAACAATGTGCCTCAAAAGAGGTCTCTAAGCTTCTTTTTAAATAAAAAGAGACGCTTCGCATCTAAAATAAATACAGGAGAAAAAATTGGCCCCGAATCTGCATACTATACTGCAAATGTCATCGAAAGACGATAGTCTTGCGTCCAGAGAGAGTGCACATAACGTTTATTGGATGTTCTGCGCAAGAAAATTGGTTAATGGTATTCTGGAGGCGCTGCGTTAGAGTGCTTTGAGCGATCAGCGGAGGCGAACGAGCGCATCGAGGCACGTTAGACACAAGCACCATCTGGCAGTTATCTTCGAAAACGAAAGAAGGCGTGCACGCCTGTGTAGAACGCAAAGCGACAGACAGGTGCCATTGCCGCGTCGCTTTACCAAAGCGTTGGTAACACTTGCCTTTTTGAGCATCGTATTGCACTGTCAGCGCAGCGTGTTTAACGCTAGTGTCCTTAGAATTACTTGTGTGTACCTTCAATTTTATAAAGGCACACATACAAAACATCCCCCCACCGCGGTGGTCTAGTGGCTAAGGTACTCGGCTGCTGACCCGTAGGTCGCGGGTTCAAATCCTGGCTGCGGCGGCTGCATTTCCGATGGAGGCGGAAATGTTGTAGGCCCGTGTGCTCAGATTTGGGTGCACGTTAAAGAACCCCGGGTGGTCGAAATTTCCGGAGCCCTCCACTACGGCGTCTCTTATAATCATATGGTGGTTTTGGGACGTTAAACCCCACATATCAATCAATCAACAAAACATCGTCTTGTTGTTATGGTACCTTAGATATGCACAATGATCGATTCTTATTTGACAATCGCACAAGTATGAACGCTTAAATTTGAGCAATACTGGTGGGCGCTGCGGATGGGGTCGACCGTTTGAGGTATTGTTAAGAACGGACAAACAGACAAATGTACGGACAGACCAAAATTTTTCCGTCGAAGGTCGCCAAGAAAGACTATCGTCTTTAAAAAGTGCGTTTCGAGGAGGAGGGTTGCTCACGTGTTGCTGCGTTACGGCCGCCGGTAGAAAGCAGCTCCTAACAATGGTAACTTACAAATTCCTATAAAGAAGAACGCTTAGCACTTTCGGGTTTCTGTTGCGTATGTAGCATATCACATGGACTCAAGAGCTTTTGAAGCGTTGATACCTATATACTGGTCCAAGTGTATTAAACGTGTGTACGTTTGCTGTCTTTTGGGAACCAGAAAGTTGTCGGGAGGATGTAAAATGTGAGGTCGTTCATATTGTGACCTCTATTTATATTTACTCCTTCGCGCTATTTTTCTCGAAGTTTTCTTGCGTTCAAACAATACTTCCTGCAATTAAAATCTCTCTCATCTTCTCCTTCTTTTTTCTTGTACAAGAAAACAACGCAAGAAAGAAAAATGAAAAAGAGAAATTTGAAAGGTACATGATTTACAAAGACATCACGAAATTCAAGAGCACTTTTCAGTTGCCTCGCCGAAGCAATTAGGAGCGAAGTGTTATTTACCACCGCAGTTTAGAGACACAGTTAAATTTTTATGCGTCATATCCAGCTATACAAAGTGATGTGCCACCGCTTTCGGTAATTTCTTCGCCGTGCCTGCATGATGTCCGTTTAACCTAACATTAAGAGATTGACCTGTTTTGCTAATGTACCAATTGTGGCAGAATTAACATTCATCACGTGGACAACGTTTTTACTAGTAGGTATAGCTGGATTTTATATGATGTACAAAAGGAATTATGGAGCTTTGAACCGTAACGTCATTTTTAGGGTGTTTTCTAGTCTTACATCCTGGACTAGAACACGCTATTATGTGGGTAGTGGAGTGAGGGTTTACATTAGCATGCACCAACATGTACTTAATATACTCACTGCGGGGATACAGGAGCTTTGGCACTTCGGGGAACGCGTTTCTAAAGCGCTGAGTTTCTAGCTAGTTAATAGTGGATAACACTTGTGGAGAATATTAGTTATGGTTTGAAGCACGCTTGAATATTTCGTTAGAAATGATAGCGGCTGGTTTGGCTGTGCTACGGGTGTTTTTTTAGCTAGCATTGATTTCCTAACTTACGAGCTTCATTGTGGACCTTGTTTAAGTCGTCTTACGTTCAATTTCTTTTAACTATTGTATTCTTTATGCTGTCTAAACGGTGCACGTATTCATATTCATCGTCACAGATCCTTCTTATACGCCTCGCTTGTCGGGCAAGTACACATTGTTTGTAATGGCGTTGGTGGTGACCAGTGTAATGTAGTCATTGCTGGCATGTCGCTCGGTGTTCTATAGAGAGCGTCTTCTTTAATTTTGCTCTTTCTATAGATTGAGTCGTTTGCTTGGACTGGAAAAATGGTGCATAGTGAGTATAATAAGTACTAGAGCAAAACTTCTTGCAGTGGTCAATGAATGCGTTTATTCCGCTTATGCTATGTTCTCTTATATTCTTAAGCGGAAATACGTGGAAGGCTTTCCAGGGGATGATTTGAACAGCTTAGATTCTACATGTCCCGTAAAAATGCTGGCGTATGTCAGCGCAAAGGAGGTTTCAATACCAGCACCGAATGTTTCTTAACTAGTAAGATCAATCAAGTGCAATATGTTTGAACGTCAGGACTCGTTTGAGTAACGTGAAGTAATACAGTTCAGAATTATGCGCTTGCTTGTTTTCTAAGAGCGACTTTGAGATCGGTTCAGTCCGATTAGTGAAGACATAGTCGAATACAAGGAGCAGACATCTGACGTTACGAGAATAGTCAGATCCCAAACTGTGATTCTTTGATGGCATCTAATATTAAAGGGAAACGAGGTGTATTCTGAACAAACGACGATACAGTACAGGGTTTAATAAGTAAATAATGATTGACAAATTTCGATAGCGACTCCGCAGGTATAGCATTGTTCGAAACTATAAGCCTACCTGGGATTTGCGCCATGTACACCTCATGAATTTTTGGGAGAAGGTGCAAGTAGCCTGCGTGCTTGTTTTTTGCCACCATCAACCGATGCTCGGAGGGTATGATCGATTCTCTGGCAAGAGAAACCCTGATCGTATGTTGCATTCTATTACTGAATCATCGAGTCGGGTTGGAGGTTAATTTTCAGTAATGGGTGCTGTTGCTGAGTTGGCGGATTTCTACATTTTTATATTTCGCTGTAGACGAGATGACTATACTACCACCCTTGTTCGCTGGTTTTATGACAACGCCATTTCTGTTTGAGAGTTGTATCAAGGCACGAGTTAAGTTTCTTAGTTTTTTGGGATGATTTATTCGTACTCAAAATTTCTCTTAAGGTTAGCTTTATGTTTTTTATGTCAGTATTGGCACTGTTCTGTGTCCACGTGCTTAACGGCCACAGAGTCTCATTGCTTGCGGCTCCTGTATCTGTTTTGCAAAAAAAATTACTTAATGCACAACAAAGTGGCTGACTGAGCTAATTGGTTTAGCATACTTGAGGTTTAACAGCGCGAAAAAATTCACGGTGGACAGGAAAAGGACGGGCAACCCCTTCAGGCTTGTCCAATTCTTTTCCTGCCTGCCCTGTATTTTTTCGCGCTGTTAAACCTCAATTGATGCGCAAGCGTCTTGGAAACTCATTTATGTCTTTGTGAAGGTCGTGCTCGTTCCCTGCATTGTTGTGCAAAACAATACTTGAGCAGATCGACTAGAAATAATCTTGGTGATGTGTCTACCACTTCACTGAAGCGTTAAGGGTGTTGGACTGGGGTTGCGGAGATATAGCTGCCGTGTTCATCGAATTATTGAGGACTGAGTTTACAGGCTGATTTTGCTAGCGCTTTTTTTACATTCACAACCCATCATTCTGCGTTGTACAAACTGAGCTAGTTCATCAGTTTTCTCTCTCGATAGTTTCATGCTATTAAGTTAGTGGGGTATTCGAATTGTTGGAAGCTTTTGAGTCTACTCAGCTCAGAACACCGCAGAAAAGACGTGGAGCCAGGCCAGGAATTTTCTTTATTGATCAGAACCCCAGCCGCAACCACGCGCTGCGAGTGGCTGTCGCGTGCCGCCCAGCGCACCCCCGATCGTCCTTGTTCTCTTCCTTTCTCCTACGGTCGGCGCACTCGCAGCCGCCGGTCCCATACTGCCCCCTCCCCTAAAAAAAAAGTGGAGAGAAAATGCCGCATAGACGAAGGCGCTTTCCCTGGCCACGGCGGACCGCACGTGGTGCACATAATCACATGCCTGGGCAGTCAAGCGACTCCTCGAAATACCTCATGGGCTGTCAAACATCGTAGTCGCTGACTCGCGCAGGTGTACCATCTCCGCCGCCACCAAAAGACAGAGGCGCACCGGTCTCACTCAGGTTAGTGGCTACGGTCGTCGGTGGCAACGTGACGGGAAGCCGTTGCTTCAGGTGGAGATCCGATCCCACCGAGCTTGCGGGCCCAAGTAGTCAAAGTAAACCTCCTGGTGCAGGCATTGTTGCACGGTGCCGTGGCCATAGTATCTCGCTGTATATTTTGATGTTTTAACCACCGGACCTCTGACGTCTAGGTGGTGGCCACTCCCCCACGCTTCTACGGCTGCGAGCTCAGCAGCCGTGCAAGCGTGACGTCTCCGCAGAGGTTATGATTGCTAATGCCTCTGGCGCTCACAATTCCACCCTCGCTCATGTTACGTTAGATTGCTTTTCATCATCATCCTCGACGTAGTTTCGGACCTCGAGGACAGCCACTTTGCGCTCCAGGGCACACACACCTGTGCAAGTACTCGCGCTGACTGCAGGTTTCTTCTAGAACGTGTCCACCCTTTATGTCACTCTCTCCAAAGAGTCCCGCAAGTCTTCTTTTACTGCCTGCAGTTTGTCCACAATGGCGCTGAGGCTTCACAGCTGCTTCATTAGTTCAGACCGCTCGTACACAATGTCTTTCACGGAAATGTCCGACCAGTCTGCCGAAGACTCTCTATCTTTTGCAACAGAAGTGATGACATGATATTTTGGCTCAACTGCTTCCTTAGCGGTCCTTTCTCGGCTTTTCTTTAAGAAAGCTTCCCATCTAAGCTATCGAGCGACACAGCTATCACAGACTTTGCGCCGTAGACAGACTGGTTGTTGCAGCAACCATTTTCTCCTCTTTTGGTGGGTCCTTCTAGTGCGGTTGCCGCAAGGAACGTAGCTGCTGCTCCATCTTCGCCAATTCGTCATGCAGCCGCTTAACTCCTGTGGCACACTCTACCCATGTGGTGTCCATGATCTCTGTGTAGTGGGCCTCTAGTTTTTATTTCCTGAATGGCAGACGTATTCTCGGCCATGTGCTGTTCCTGCTGCGCTTTTTCCATGGCCAGTTGTTCTACAGCACTCGCGTGATCTTCCTTCATCTTCTCAATTTGCGCTTTGTGTGCTTTCTTTAGGGCCTCCACCACCAGCGCGAACTGGGCCTTCTGTGAGTTAGCCACCAAGCTGTGCTTGGTCTTGAGGATTCTGCGCAGCTTCCGCTGCTTTTCCTCGTAGCCTGCCTTGACGTGTTGCAGATCTTGTTGCAGGCTCATTTTTAGCACTTATCTCTCTATCTCTGCGGCGCGCCTGACCTCCAGCCTCCTCTCGATGTTCTCCAACTCCTGAGCCTACTCGAGCCTCTGAGAGCCCAGTGTATCGGCGTACTGGTCCACTTCGTGCTTCAGCCGAAGCACCTCTTCGTCTTTCAACTTCACTTCTTCCTGCTACCTTTCCTGGCTCACAAGCAGTTCGCGCCTCCTGTGCTCAGCTTCGGTCTCCCGAAGCTTCTCTCCGAGATTCTGCAGCGTAGACTAGTGTACTCGGTGCGGACGGCCACCTATATGTATTCTAGCCTTGCCTTCTCCTCAGAGAGCAGCTTCTCGTACTCAGCTTGCATGGACTCAGCCTATCATCGCAGCGCCGCATTCTCTTCTGCAAGTCGCCGAATTGCGGTGCTCGGGTCGAGTGCCGAGTCTGAGCTGGCGTTCCCGATGCTCTCTGAAAGCTCTAGAATCTGATCCTTTGCCTTCTTTAGACATTTGAATGCACTTTGGAGTGATTCAGTCTTTTCTGCTCCCATTCAAGTGCGGAAGAGAACTTCGAGACTTCCTCGGCGTGCTTGGCGATGAGCGCCACCATTTCGGCGGAAGCCTTTGCATGCTGTTCGACGGCATCCTTGTCCCTCTTAATGTCACGTGCGTGGGCCACCTCTGTACCAGACTCCGATTCATCTGGTGTTATTGTCTTGTCTTTGCGTTCCGTTACTCTGATTTTTTTTCCTCTTATTCCTCATCTCCTTCATTTTCTTCACGTATGCTACTTCATCATCCCGAGAATTTGGGACTGCGTTCACGATCGCTGCCCTCACTCGCTCCACAGGGCTGTGTCGCATGGCATTAACGTCTCACCTCGCGTGAGCGTCCGCTCCAACGTCAGCGACATCCC
Source organism: Rhipicephalus microplus (assembly GCF_043290135.1). NCBI lineage: Eukaryota > Metazoa > Arthropoda > Arachnida > Ixodida > Ixodidae > Rhipicephalus > Rhipicephalus microplus. The sequence goes on along the minus strand of NC_134702.1, from coordinate 269,944,293 downwards.
ATTAATCCTGTCGACACCATTGGGCCTCTGCCTTGCCTCTATGAAGCTCACCTTCCTCCTCCGCGGCGATAGGTACGGTCGATGTAGACGTCTCGGCAATTTGCTGAGAAAATCGAGCAAGCTCCTCGCGCCGCCGCAGGTGTCTAGTGGCTAAGGTACTCGGCTGATGACCTGCAGGTTGCGGGATCGAATCCTGGCTGCGGCGGCTGCGTTTTCAATGGAGGCAGAAATGCTGTAGGCCCGTGTGCTCAGATTCGGGTGTACGTTAAAGAAACCCAGGTTGTCGAAATTTCGGGAGCCGTCTACTACGGCGTCTCTCAGAATCATATGGTGGTTTTGGGACGTTAAACCCCACATATCATCATCAGCAAGCTCCTCGACGGAAGGAAAAGAGCAGCCCAACAGGTTTAGCTGTAAACTATTGGGGCCTTGCTGCATTACGTGCGAGACCTTAACGGCCTCAGGTGCAGTGAGGTCTGCCCAACGGAAAAGCTTCTGCATGGCCCGAAAAATAATCTCGCAGACCCATCTGTGGATGTTGGGTTCGGGTGTCGAGCTCACGCCTGATACGGTATTTGTAAGCGACCACTAGGAACTGTTTCCGAAATGCCACGACAAACTGGTTCCAGGACTAAAAGAGTGGTTGAAGCCACCGCCATCGTTCTGCGGTACCACGCATAGCAACTGGGGCCATGGTCGTGGACTGCCAGGTACCTCGATGTCCGTGGTCCAGGGGCATGTTCTTCCCGTTGGGCGCCCAATGTAGGGGGGTTTCGGGGCTGTTCGGTCCAGAACCTCGCAGAGAAGACACCAAGCCAGACCAGGAATCCTTATTGACCAGAAACCGTACCGCTACTGCCCGCTGCCAGTCGCTGCCGCCTGCCACTCCGCGCACACCCGATCGTCGTCTTCCTCTTCCTTCTGTCATTGTCAGGCTCGCGGCCACCGCTCCCATAGAATATCTAATTTCCGAGTGCTCTTTTAAATGATCTGATAATAGCAAAGACGCAATTCAAAGATGTTATTCCATTTCGCTAAAACGTTAGTAGGTAGGATACACAGACCACCTGTGACCCTATTTTCAGACCTTTCGAAATTTTCTTTTCTGTCATGTAACTACCTTCAAATTCATTGTCTAGTTGGTTTGTTTTGCGGCAAGTTTAAGAGACTGGGAAAAGACCAACTTTCATGGTTGCCTGTACTGTTTTTAGCGTTTGTGAGTCATTTGCGTTTGAGTCAGCGGGCTCCGAGACACAACGTTTATAGGTGGTGTCTCCTTACTACTCTTAGTGTTGGCGATGAGGCCTCACCCGCTATTTATTTCTGTATCTGTTCGTTTGCTGGTGTTCACACGCGTCTCTGTAGGGAAGGTGCGTGTACTTTTTCTTCCTGCTTGTTTGTGTGAGTTCCGTTAGTGGGGGTGCGTTAGAGAGGGTGCGAAGCATACAAGTGATAGGGAAATGAGTGGCAGCCTTGAAAAGTGGCGCTTGCCAAAACGTTGACTCCAGTACCCACCCTCTGTTTTTGAATTTCTCATTGAGAAGGAGCACAGACACAGCGCTGAACTCACAGCCGATTCATTATTTCGATCGCGAAGGTTTTTTTATCATAGCACGCATCGAAGGGCAAGAAAGAAAACATGATGCATTTAGAGGCATCCAAATCAAGAGCAAAGGCGGGGTGGCAGATGTGGCACTCCCTGTCCCTTTTAAATAAAGAGGCAAGCTACCTACGGCGCATGTCTTGCAATAGTTTTTTTTACCTCTTGTTTCATAGATTTCTAATATGTTTTTGTTTACTTATTGTCTTCTCAGATCTTTTTTTTACATTTTCTTGCGTCGCTTTTTCAAATTCTTCGGCTTTAGCGTGTTTGCCAGTTGGAGGAAGCGTCTTTTTTTACTTATTTCATAAAGCGGGCAGCCTGCTTGGTGGTTTGAAAAATTTCAACTGCACTGTCACCTTTGGTAGACTGTCTTTTTCGGCAAGCAGTTGTCCCACGGTATTTCACAGCTTCTATTCATCATATTACCTTTCTGTTGTTTCGATTGGTGCCATAAAAATGTCTTTCGTTCAAAATACTACATCAGTTATGAGTTCAGCGATGTGTGCTTGTGTTCATTCATTGTGTTTCGTCTTTTTGAGCTGGTAAATCTAGCCCAATAAAGAGGCCTTTGTGCTGCAGTAGGCTTAGTCAGGCTGACGGCAATGATAATGACTCGGCTTCAAATTCAACTTCACCAAACATAATTTTGTTTGACATTTATTTTCCTCCTCATCACCGAAAAGACTTTTTTGGTTAACGCAGTGCCTCATTGCATTAGCAATGCTCATTTTACTCGGCTTTGCTCTCTCCCAACTAAAATCAGTGACCGTCACCAGGTTTTGCGAGACAGTCCCGACTTTTCTTGCACTGTCTAGAGTCACGTGCCATTCTCGTCGGGACAGCTACATGTCCTGGATTCATTCCAGATTGTCCTGTTGTAAATTTTCATGTGATCTAACACACGCGCAACAATGGGTCCCCTCACGCTGAGGAACGCGATGTTCCGAAAAATCGTACGCACAAAGCAATGCTGCGGTGGCCAGCGATAGCTACGAGAAGCTTTGGGCACTTCCGCGTGAAGTGGGACAACTTTTACGAGTACAATACTTAGCCAGAGGAAGAGCACGTAGGTGGCTTAATTCCTTAGAGACCGCAACTATAAAGAAACAACGGATCTGCTACATAAGTGATTTTGCTGGCTCGCTATGTTCGTGCGCATCTCCCCACCCTTTCACCAACGCAGATTACACATTTCTCCCTCACCCTCGTTCTCTCTTCATCGTGCTCGGTAGTTATAGGTCACTTTTCTGCCACTACGAGCTTAAACTGCTCGCCGCACAAAGGAATCGAGGTAAATCACATTAGGTGGTTACATCTCAAGGGACAAGGGACCACTTATAAGGGACGACCGATAATTCAGCACGCCCGAAATAGGCATTAACGAATGTTTTTAACTCATGATGCGATGAAAGACCTCCTTCATATGGCAGTGGACGTTCTCTTAATAACGATGGCATATTTCAAACATAGTTTAGGGATATCTACGAGCGCAGAACGTGCGCGTGAAGGCTCAGTGAACTTGTCACTTATCTAAGCAAACGTAAAGAGCTACGGTGACAGCACAGGTAACAAAACTAGACATTACGATGTTCTTAACCTAGAAAACATATTTTGATACCGCAGTAGAAACTCGTTTTTGGGGTTCAGTGTTCTGGTCAACTCTAATTAACGAAACCATTGAAAAATATTTAAGCATGTGCAGGCCGAACCCATGCACGCAACACTTCACTCGATAGCGAGGCCTGGAATGGTTGCTTTCGTTATTTCGAAGCTAACGGGACAGTTCGCGATATTCTCTCAGCCTGCCGGCAATTCTCCTTGTCTTGGCGGCCCCACGTGACTGTCTAACTTGCGCTATGGCTTCCACGTCTTGTCTGCTTCTCGGCTGGCTATTCACGCGTCTTAGCGGCAATCAAGGTGTAAAATACAAACACTATCTTACACCCCGGCGGCAATACACGGCAGCGGTAGTTTTTGCACCTCCTCAAGCGTACGTGACGAAGACAAAATACATTTGAAATTCAAGGGCAAAGCCGTTACGATAAACTGACTTCGGTAGCGTTGATCCAACCAAGGCAATGCGGAAACATCTCGACAGTAATCGAACTCAGACATTTTGCAAGGCACTCAGGTGTTTTACAACAGAGCCATGCAATGTCTTGAAACTTTTTTTAAAAATACCCTGTGCCAGTGCAATGCTGATGCACCGTCACTGGTGCTTGTTGTTATCCAATTTTATAACAATGCAACACACGTTACATGTTTACTCCTCTGATACAGGCGTCGTGTGGGGTTGAAGTTGCGGTGTCGGCTATGCTTTCAAAGCAATTCAATAAGCACCCCATGATTGAGAAAGCAATATTGAGGCGATGCCCGACCACAAAAGAATACGCTTGCGAATGTTGCGCATGATATTCACATCGTCACAGAGTAAAGTTCACTTCATTTCGAGAAATACTGACGGCTGTGCTTCAGTGTGAGTGCTCACGGTAAGTATAAGCTAACGATGCACACACAACTTCCACACACAAAGATACATAGCTCCAACTCACAACACTTGGATCAGAACCTAAAATGCAGCATAGACAGTAGTCGTTATCTCTTTCGTGTGAAACGAATTGAGAGGGATCTGCTTAATCTTCCCCTTTGTTTCAAAACTAGCTCCACTCACTACGTACTGCCACGAAAATAACATGCATTGACAAGGAAAATAAAGTGAATTCGACATGGAAAGCGAATATATTCAGTGTAAGCACAGGGGATTCAAACAAAAGAGAAGAAAAAGGTACAGCCCCCGAATTTTTTACGTACGAAACTCAGCCTGCGCATTCTGCTCTCCGTTGCGGGCATCCGGTTCGTAGCGAAATACAGACCGGTAAGTTCGGTCACCGGGGAAGGCTTTGAACACTGAAAAGACTGCGTCTGTTTCTTCAGTGTATTTCCTTAGTAAGTGATGCGGATGGTAACGTTATGCAGTGACCACGGGGTAAGCGTGTTGTAAAAAAACACCTGCTTTCCTTGTATCTTCACTTCCGTGCGGTAGCACCGCAAATATTTGCGTCTAATGTCACATTTCTATTCCCTACTGCATTTTGCGCCATTTTTGTGTCACTGCGTCGTAAATGAGGCTACATTACAAAGACGCACGAATATCACCGGCTTTAACGGGAGACATCTACAGCTTTGTCTCAAACCGATCTCTTCTGTGAAGGAATTCCATCTCGGCCATACTTCGGTGGAGCCGCTCTGCAAACTACAGCGCCCCAAGCGTCTTGACATGATCGTGTTCTTTGTGTCCTTCTTGTCTCTGATGATTGATTGATTTGTGGGGTTTAACGTCCAAAAACCACCATATGATTATGAGAGAAGCCGTAGTGGAGGGCTTTGGAAATTTCGACCACCAGGGGTTCTTTAACGTGCGCCCAAATCTGAGCACACGGGCCTACAACATTTCCGCCTCCATCGGAAATGCAGCCGCCGCAGCCGGGAATGGAACCCGCGACCTGCGGGTCAGCAGCCGAGTACCTTAGCCACTAGACCACCGCGGCCGGGCTTCTCGTCTCTGTGTCGTCATTTTGTTCTCGCGCTATAACTATCGTCATGCCATACCAGCTAGCCCAAGCTGCCACACTTGACTTTACCTTTCAAAGCTTGTTCTGAGCACTCACCTTACTAGTTATATCTTAACAACGCAGTCTAAGACGGAGTGGTAGGCTCTGCTCCGATACAATGCGTTGCTCCAGTAACACCAATTGGGGGCGTTTCAGGTTTCCGAACTGGAACTGCATATAATACGTACTACGTTCAAAAAATCCCCCGCCACGAATGAGACGAGTGCGGCGAATGTGCCTTCTTGAGCCTCACCGATACGCGCTTCAGGCGAACGCAAAGGAAACGCTGAGCCGACACCGCGAGATACGCTCCTTTTAGCACCATCAGCAAACCTCATTGATAAGAAGTGCCGACAGCAGCAGCCCAGCCACGCGAGCCATTGCAGCCCACTCAGCTCAGTCGCAGGATGCCTTTTTACCACGCTTCATTTTCTGAAGCTGCCAACCCTACGTAAATGACTTCGCAGACTCATATGCGATTCTCAATATATATATTATCTCACAGAGCGAGCACCGCTTCGAAACTGCACCAAATGCATTTGATCGAAAATACTTCATTCTGCGATGCCAAGTGGAAAGGCTCTAAATTATCTGTTAAAACTGATAGGATGCATGAAATTTACCGTCACAGCGTTGTCACTGGTTACCGTAAGGTGGACATTGGTCACGACAACTGAGCGTTCGCATTGCGAAATTGCATTTCGTGCCTAAACTGCAAACGATGCGCCCTCGTCACTCTAAAAACCACGGAGGGTATCGCAGGAGCAAAAAAGCCAAGTTACTCTTCAGAGTGTTCTTTTACTCAAGCAAAGCATCAGATAGAGAGAAATTCTTTTTCACTATAGATGAAATGAAAAAGTGAGACTGCTTTCTTCTCTACCCATCTCTGGGAGAGTGGAATTTCTATATACTCTTCAGGCGTATGAGAGTAAAACGCGGTTATACTCTTGATCTTCATCACATTCAGATGCCTCGGCACATCGCGAGTATTTGAACCCCTTAATAACCACACATATATGCAGTAAAACGAACTGCATTTGTTTGTTAAAACGTTAAAGACGATTAACAAAAAGAACAACTGCGTTTCCACCGCGCACCAGTGAATGTCGTCGCACTAGAAGGCACTTGCAACTCTCAATATCCGCGTTTTTAGTTTCGGATTTGTCTAGTGAAATAAGCGAGCCCCGCCGCGGTGGTCTAGTGGCTAAGGTACTCGGCTGCTGACCCGCAGGTCGCGGGTTGAAATCCCGGCTGCGGCGGCTGCATTTCCGATGGAGGCGGAAATGTTGTAGGCCCGTGTGCTCAGATTTGGGTGCACGTTAAAGAACCCCAGGTGGTCGAGATTTCCGGAGCCCTGTACTACGGCGTCTCTCATAATCTTATGGTGATTTCGGGACGTTAAACCCCACATATCAATCAGTGAATTAAGCGAATGCTCTCTTATTCATGATGAAACAGGCGCAAAAATACACACACTCAGAGAGGACACAGACAAGTGCACTAGCAACTGAAAATTTTATTTTGAAATGATTACTAGTAAATACACCACACGCATGTACGTCATACCCAACTTCGCCTGTCATCATCAACAACGTGATATAACAAAACATGCACTCCCATAATCTATGGCACAGAACCGCAAACAAACACGTGTCAAAAACTAAGAAAATAAAAAGTAAAATAGAAAAAACCGAAAAAAAAACACGTACAACAGAAAAACCAAAAAACGAAAAAACACTGGGTTATATGACGTTCAAAAGAGCAAATTCCGCATCTGTTAGTTCTTTTCTTAGTTCTTCAACGTAAAGCAGTAAGGTTTATCTTTTCTAGATATCGCGCTCTCCAAGTATCTTAATGGCCCAACACAACATTCAATCTTTACAACTAAGAACAATTCGCAGTCTTAAATCTATGTTTCTGCTCTATAATAAAAAGCTGTGTCTTTCTCCAGAACCTTATATTAAGCCTGTCGCTGCTCGCCGAACAAGGCATCGCAACTCTGCAACATTAGCGCTTTACAATGCCAAAACCAACATATATGGGTATTCTTTTTTCCTTCGTACAGTAGCAGACTGGAACAGCCTACCTCTTAGTGCACTCAACAAAACCGACACTATCGCATCCATTACGTCCTAAACCTAGCCTGGTACCGATACCCTTGTACATTGAATAAATAGTTACGTATTATTGATCTTTCCACTCTGTATATCCTGTTTCATTGTTTCACATTTTTCAGTTCATTTTTACTTGTTGGTAGATTCGATTTGCTGTCAACATATTATCTGTGATACCTGCACACTTTTTACTGTTTGTTTGTACCTTTTTCCTCCTGCCTGGGCCTTTTCAAAGCCTGCAGTATTCCTAAATAAATAAATAAGAACCTTGGTGACCCTAAAGGAATTTTAGCGCTGTAATCACTAATAGTTCTGCGACTGTCTTCTCATCGCTTCTGTTGCATACATTATTGTTCATGGCAACCTATATTGATGTTGGTATACGACGTGCAAAACCGGTAATGAAGAAAACAAAATTTAGTGTGGCGTAGTGCTTACCATCCCGGGCTCCCAATGTGCAGTGCTCATATAGCTCGAAGGTTCGAGTGCCTCCTGCTATTTTTTTACTTCTTTTCCTTTTTTCTTTGTTTTCACAGTGTTTGTATTTAGCTGCGCTGACGATCTGCGCGCAAAAAACCCGTCAAAAACAAATAAAAAGCCCTATTTCGGCCCGATTTGTGCTTTTTTTTGTGAGGTGCATTGCTACTTTCTTCGGGGGGGGGGGGGGGGGGGTCATGCAAGTTTGCATCGGGCGACGATATTTTACTTCGTTGAGGGGGAGCGATTTGACAGTACTTGGGGAATCACTGTACTCTACCTCAACAAAAGGTGATTCACAATGGAAAAGAGAGTGAAATATGGGAAAACAAAGTACTCTCCCCAAAAGAGTGCCCGGCTCTCTCTTTAAGAGTATAGTATTATTCTCAGCAGAAGTGAAAAGCTAAAAAAGCACTGATGCCGCTACGCAGTAGTGTGCGTAGGAGCAGTGGTGCGTAGATGTCCGAAGCGCTAAAAAACTTTTACACCTGTAAGACTTGTAAAGCACTGTGTCAAGGCACAGAAGTATTGGCGCGCTCCTGACTGAAAGCGGATTTACGGATTTGAATTTTTAATTTACGGATATTGAATACCTTCTACCGAAAACGAGGAAAACGTAAGTGGACATGGAGGAGCCCTAATGGCGAAAATAAGAATGAAATAGACTTTATAATAAGTGCACACCCAGGCATCGTGCAGGATGTGGAAGTGGTTGGCAAGGTACGATGCAGTGACCATAGAATGGTACGGTCTCGAATTCGCCTAGACTTGAGAAAGGAACGACAGAAACTGATACGCAAGAAGCCAATCAATGAGCTAGCACTGAGAGGGAAAGTACAGGAATTCAGAGTCTCGCAGGCACTCGGCTCTAAGTGAGGAAACCAACCTTAGCATAGGTACAATGAATGATAATCTGACGAGTATCATTACGGAGTGTGCAGTGGAAGTTGGATGCAGGGTAGTTAGACAGGACACTCGCAAGCTTTCCCCGGAAACGAAGAATCTCGTTAAGAAGCGTCAAATCATGAAAGCCTCAAGTACAACAGACAAAATAGAACTGACCGAGCTTTCGAAGTTGATTAATAGGAGTAAGGTATCCGACGTAAGAAGGTATAACTTGGAGAGAATTGAACACGCTCTGAAAAACGGAGGAAGCGTCAAAGCAGTGGAGACGAAACTTAGGATAAGCTAAAATCGGATGTATGCACTAAGAGACAATGAAGGCAAAATAACTACCAATATGAATAGGATAGTTAAAATAGCGGAGGAGTTATACAGAGATCTGTACAGTAGCCGGGACAACCACGACTTTAATACTATAACAACTAGCAATAACCCAGATGACACCCCACCAGTAATGATAGAAGAAGTCAGAAAAGCTTTGGAGAGCATGCAAAGAGGCAAAGCTGCTGGTGAGGATCAGGTAACATCAGACCTGCTGAAAGATGGAGGACAGATTGTGTTAGAAAAACTAGCCACCCTGTTTACGAGGTATCTCCAGACGGGAAGAGTACCAGAGTCTTGGAAGAACGCTAACATTATCTTAATACATAAGAAAGGAGATGACAAGGACTTGTAGAATCACATGCCGATTAGCTTGCTCTCTGTAGTATACAAGCTATTTACAAAAGTAATTGCTAACAGAGTAAAGAAAACATTACAATTCAATCAACCAAAGGAACAAGCAGGATTTCGAACAGGCTACTCAACAATTGACCACATTCATACTATCAATCAGGAAATGGAGTAATGCTCAGAATATAACCAACCACTATACATAGCCTTCATATATTACGAGAAGGCGTTTGATTCAGTAGAAATATCAGCCGTCATGCAGACACTGTGGTATCAGGCGTTAATGAAGTATATATAAACATCCTGGAAGAAACCTACAGGGGATCAACTGCTACCATAGTGTTTCATAAAAAAGCAACAGAATACCAATCAAGAAGGGTGTAAGGCAGAAGACACAATCTCCCCAATGCTATTTACCGCGTGCTTACAGGAGGTTTTCAGAAGCCTAGAATGGGAACAGTTAGGAATAAGAGTTAATGGAGAGTACCTCAGTAACCTGCGCTTCACCGATGACATTGCATTGCGGAGTAACTCAGGGGACGAATTGAAACTCATGATTACGGAGTTAGACAAGGAGAGCAGAAAGGTGGGCCTTAAAATGAATCTGCAGAAAACGAAAGTAAGGTACAACAACCTCGGAAAAGAGCAGCGCTTCGAGATAGGTAATAGTGCACTTGAAGTTGTAAAAGACTATGTCTACTTAGGGCAGGTAATAACCGCGGAGCCGAACCACGAGATTGAAGTAACTAGAAGAATAAGAATGGGGTGGAGCACATTTGGCAAGCACTCTCAAATTATGACAGGTAGATTACCACTATCACTCAAGAGAAAGGTATATAACAGCTGTATCTTGCCGGTACTTATCTACGGAGCAGAAACTTGGAGACTTACAAAGAGGGTTCAGCTTAAATTGAGGACGACGCGGCGAGCAATGAAAAGAAAAATGATAGGTGTAACCTTAAGAGAGAAGAAGAGAGCAGAGTGGATTAGGGAATAAACGGGGGTTAAGGATATCATCGCTGAAATCAAGAAGAAGAAATGGACATGGGCCGGGCATGTAGCGCGTAGACAGGATAACCGCTGGTCTATAAGGGTAACTAACTGGATTCCCAGAGAACGCAAGCGGGTTAGAGGGAGACAGAAGGTTAGGTGGGCAGATGAGATTAAGAAGTTTGCGGCGTGAAGAAGAAGATGTGCCCGCAGCAATCAGCATCGCCAACGCCTGGATATCTCGGCTCGTGCTTCGTTCGTTGCTGTGCCGATCGCTGGACGGTTCTTCACGCTGTCTCATCGCTGTCTTCAACGGCTGATAAACCTCTTCACAGCGGGTATAAATTGACAGCAGCGAGCACAGGACCAGGTTAACTGGCGGAACATGGGAGAGGCCTTTGTCCTTCAGTGGACGTAGTAAGGCTGATGATGATGATGATGACTGAAAGCGAGAACAGTGAACGATTTCATATGTACATCAGTGAAATATGTTGCTTTAACACGCCTTAATCTGCGCTTTCTCAAAAAGAACACCTCCGAAAGGCAACCATGCACAACTAAATGACACGTGTTGGTAGTTCTTTTCGTTCACCGAGGTTGATACGCCTACTTCAGAGATCATCGAACACTTTTGACTTGCCCTTTCGTGTTCCTGTTCTTTTATTTTTGTTTCTCTTCTCGAAAGCACGCAAGTTTGGCTGGTGTTGTCACTCGTTTGCTTCGGTCCTTCACGCAGCAACGCAAGCCGCCACGATGGTCTGGTGATTATGGTGCTCCACTGCTGACCCACGCGTCGCGAAATGAACTTCCGGCTGCCGCATTTTCGATGGAGGCCGAAAGGCTCGAAAACGGTGTGCTTTGTTTTATGTGCCCGTCAGAGAAACCCAGGAGGCCTTCACTGCAGCGTCTTTCATAATCACACGGTGACTTGGGGACGCGGGAATCGGATGCATAGGCGGGCATGGCTGGTTGGTGGACGGACGGATGGACGCACAGATGAAAACACTGGAAGTGGTGGGCATGCTTCGGATTTAAATAGACACGTAAGTCTTTGAAATTATCTGAGCAGAGACCCGCAAGATGACGGAAGGGTTAGGATTTTCTTGAGGATTTGTGCGACAAACGGGTGGTTGTCTACTTTCCTTTTCTAAGAAAGGTGCGTCAACAAACACCAATGAAACGCATCTGTGCCTTTGATAGTATCCGCTCCTGAGGATGATTTCCCACGCAAAGCTTATGGCAGAGGGAGGAGCCAGCCGAAAAAGTCACTTCATTGCTGCCGCTGATGCTCGCGTACAAGTAAAAAAAAAACGCTCCTTCCCGAACGGCTTATTTCCTGGCTGTTGAGCGACAGCCCGAAGAGCGAGAGCCCCGCTGCTAAACCCGCGTGCCTATGCAATCTCAGACAGCGGGCTCCATTTTTCGACGAGTGTAATCCTGCAGAGAGATCTAAGCTGGAACCCGAGGCTGTACTGCAGGACATCACAAAACGAGACGCCAGAACAGCAGAAGGGAAAACGATGTCGAGCGAGAGAGTGGCAGAGGCATGGCCCAATCACAACTGATTCGCACACATGGCCGCTGATGATCGCGCGCGTGTTTCTGTGGACACCGCCACACCCTCCGTCGGGGAGTGCGCGCATAAATAAAGATGGCGCAATAATAGCAGCAGTAGCAACAGCACAGCGCGCGGCACCAACGATCAACATGGCCGTCGTTGTCAAGACCACCACCACTACGCGGGTTGTTATACGATGCGGAAGAAGCGGTTTTGCCAAACACAAACACGTCAGCGCAAGGAAATAGAGCGCTCGATAAGTAGCTTTGTTTGACAAGCTTTTTTTTTACTCTCTGTACATAGCATAGCGGCAAAACAAAATAAATAAAAAATTAAGGGCGTCTTACATTGCGTCTTACAAAAAAATATAATTTTTTTTTGTAAGACGCAATGCCGTTCGCATATTTCAGCGGCTTCGTTTAGAACTTCAAATCAAGCCAGTCTGTTCCCACGTGCAAACTGCGATACTTGATACCTTCCTTGATCAAAATAGTACTTTCTACCATGTCCTCCTTTTGCGCCGCACTTCTCTCATGCATAATGTCCGTGGTAAGCAGCTCGAATTATTCCGTTCCCATCTCACCAACGGGGGTCAGTGTGTGTGTATTGGCAAATATCGGTCGTCTCTCCTTTTTATAAAATGTGGTGTGCCCCAAGGTAGCATTTGCGGTCCTCTTTTCTTTAACGTATATATTAACAATATTTTAAGTATTGATGCAAGCTTGAACTTTATTATCTATGCGGATGAAAGCCCTATCCTGCTCTCCGGACCTAACGAAAATGCTTTAGCATGAAAATGAAATCACATCCTTCAAAAACTCCTACTCTGGTCTCATTCGAACTGCCTGAAAATAATCAAACTAAAACTAAAGTACGTTTTTCCACGCCAAAAATAAATCAGTTGATTTAGAGCAAGATATTTCCTGTGACGGACACAAGATTAAAATTGTTAATGAATGCAAAATTCTTTCTGTTACATTAAACTCGAATCTATCATGGGACACTCACATCGACAATTTGGGCAAAAAAAAAGGTTGTCCATGAGCAGAGTAGCTATGTCACAAGTAGCTTGAAGCACAAGGTCGTGCTCTTCTACCACTGCAACTGAAAATGCAAATCAAGCAATTCTCACATCACATACTAATCATTGCCGTCTGGCATGGTTGTCTTCTACATAACGCAATATCAAGACAATTTACTTATTACATAAGAAAGCCGTGTGCAACATTGGCAATATTGATTACTTGTGTTTCACAGCATAATATTTCAAGTCATACAACATTATGAAAATACATCACCTGTACGCATTCTGTGTTATGCGATCATTTTATATCTCTTCGCTCATTTGCAAACATTTTATGACCTCATTTGCATTGCCTCAGCAATACAATAAACCGCGCACACGCCTCACTGGCCTATGGCTATAGTACCATGTTTCCGTTTTTTTTTTTATAAACTGCAGTCCTTGAAGCACAACCTTCCATCTATTCTCAATCAATATGAAGATATAGAAATCACCACGTTAACATCGGTGCGTCAAATACTTTTTTTAATCGTCAGTATGAATACTTCATTAGGATACAGGCAAAAGCAACTTCAAATGGAATATCTACATCTTTTTATTATATCTCGTATCGAACTCGCAGACTCTTCATTTGAGATTCATAATATAGTGTTTCATGCAGTTGAATTTTATTTTTCTTCAAGCATTGCACATATATTTACCCATATTTCTATCGATATGTACGTATGAATGTATGTGTATGCGCCTATAAAAATTAAGTGTAGCCTGAAGTTTTTTTTTTCCTCATTATGTGTTTTTGGTATGAATGAGATACATTTCGTTGCTATGTTTAGGTACTATATTGAGCGAGTGTCTACATATATTGCAGTTATCTATTCTTAGGACCTCTTACTATTGACATATTTTATTTGATTTGTTTTTATTCCCCAAGCTTCTATATCAAAGCTCGGCGCCACGTGTGCCTTGAGTCTAGCCCTACCTTGTGATTTTGGTTTTTGAGCTTCTGTTAAGCTGCTGATCACAAATTTCAGCCCTGCAATTCATGCCGACTGTACTTGGAAAATAAAAATCGTGCATATGCGCATTCAGGAAAACGCCTGTTTCATTTATTATTAAAGGCGAAGCATTTCTTACCACACTTCAGCCACTATCTATCTATCTATCTATCTATCTATCTATCTATCTATCTATCTATCTATCTATCTATCTATCTATCTATCTATCTATCTATCTATCTATCGATCTATCTATCGATCTAGCCGCCTACGACTATTAGCACTCCTGACCGTTTCGATGATGGTATCTATGCCAAATTTTTATGGAATAACATGACTATATGGCGAGCGTAAATTACTAGCCATAACATGATAATCATGACATTTCTGTCACGACTAATACGATTTACATGTCATGAACTTGCTGTTCTTGTGCTGGCTTCGTTCACATAACATATTGCAAAACTGATATGGTATGACATGACTGCATGGTGAACGTAAGTTGCAGGCCCTAACTTGCAAATCATGAGATGCATGTCATTAAAGTCATGACTACATGTTATATGTTCATTGAGCGCTCGCAGTCTTTTCGCCAGCCTCACATACACCAAATTCGGTAAAACGGGACGTGAATGCAAGACGAACGTATATGACTGGTGCAAGCGCGATAATCATGCATAACATACGTGTCATCTAAGAACATGACTACAGCTTCGCTCATGATGCGCCCGGGGCCGTTTCGCTAGCTTCACATGTCCCGAATTTGGTATTACATGACGTGAATGGACGACGAAGGTAAACGACTCGTCCAAACATGATAATCACGATATATGCGTCATGTAAATCATGACTACATGCTACGCTCACAGAGTGCTCGCGGCGGTTTTGCTGGCTTCACAAATAGCAAATTTACTTTTATGTGACGTGAATTGACGATGAAGGCAAATTACACGTCAAAACTTGCTAATCATGACATGTCTGTGATGCAAAACATGACTACATGCTACGCTCATAGCGCGCTCGCGGCTGTTTCACTAGCTTCTGTTGCGTTTGGCGAGCCACTTTTTACCGCGGCCGTCAGAACGGAAGAAGGGCAGCCGCCTCATTTTGTGGAGATACGGAGCAGCGTCAAGACGCCCTGCTGTTTCCATGTACTGTGCGCTGCATGGCTGAAATTACGGAGCAACACTGTCCTTCGAGTCGGCGCATAGATGCGACACGTGGCGCCTTCGTGCCCCGGTAAAAGCCACAATGCCGTGCTTCCACCAATTACGGACGTCGGACCACCACGCTGTGCGTCTCTGACTGATGAGCCGCCGATGCTCAAACTAGTTCCAGATGTCCAGGTATGGCCTCTGGGAGGCGCCTAGACCGCGATCGCCGTTCGCCAAAGCTTGGATGATTGGTGCGAGCGGCGAGGTGACAAGCACGTTTCACCCCGCTCGCTGGAAGCAAGATTCGCCGGAGGAGGCAGCATCACCGGAACCATACACGTGTTTGGTTTGTGTATGTGTGTTTGTTGGGGGCGGTGTCGGCATAATGACACTCGTGTGTGCTTCGGGACGTGTTATTGTACAGAGTCCTATGCACCCATTCTCCGATCTAGGGACCTGGGGAGATGATACTGTATTTAGTCAGCCCTCGCAGGCTGTGGTTCATGCAGCTTGTTCGATATACAGCCTTTTAGAAGCGAAGCTTCTTATAGCGGCACCCGTTCGTCCCCCATAGTATGTAACAAGTATAACATTTTGACCTCCAAGGTGGTGCCGGTGAGAGACTTCTTCTGTGCGTTGTTCAACAATAAAAAATAGTGCTCAATGTACATGTCAATGGCTTCTAATGGGGAATGAGAGACAGGAGCATTCGGCTAGTGTTAACGCACAGGCTGCGATCACCATTAGCAGCCATTGGCATGTACATTGAGCACTATCTGACAAGAAAGGGTTGCTACGTTATACTCGCTGGGTGTAACCTCCTTAGCTTTAGAAAGGTTTAGCGAGCGTTGAGCCGCAGTGCCATGAATACAATGAACTTGTATATACCATGAATGAACTCGAGGTGGTTAAAAATGGAAAGTAGATACGAAGCGCAAGCCGTAAGAAAGTAAAAGCCGAATTCTCCGCCTCTCATTTCCCATTAGCAGCCATTGGCATGTACATTGAGCACTATCTGACTGAAAAAGTTTGCTACGTCATACTCGCTGGGCGTAACCTCCTTGGTTTTCGAAAGGTTTAGCGAGCATTCGGCCGCAGTGCCATGAATACAGTGAACTAGTATATACCATGAACTCGAGGTGGTTAAAGGTGGGAAGTGGACCCGAAGCGCAAGTCGTAAGAAAGTGCACGTGTGCCACCTCTCGTTTAGTCCTTGGAATGTCCGCTGGATGGCGGTGCTTCTATATGGGGAATATATGATGAAAAGATGCGAGATGGTGGTACTTGGAGTGTTGAATAGATGGACGAACGGACACATAGACAGATGCATGGATGGACGCATGAACGCACGCAGGGGCGGCTGCATGGACGAACGCAGGGGCGGACGCACGAACAGACGCACGCACGGACGGGCTGATGGACGCATGGACGGTCACACTGACGGACGCATGGACGGACGGAAGCAAGAACGAATGGACGGACGAATTCTTCGCAACACTCTCCATCATTCACTCCGTGGATATGCTGCCAGTTTTTTTTCAATGTAGAGCTTCGCGCCAGACAGCCCGTGCCGTTTAAATAATGTAAATAAACCATCTGTACGAAGTTCTACCTCCTCCTGCCTCGACATCTTGATCACGGATCTCCGGTGCCACAAAACCCAGTCCCAACACTTCACATACAGCAAATTTGGTATTACGGGACGCGCATTGATGACGAACACAAATACAAGGCACAACCATGATAATAATGACATGGAAGCCATGTACAATTTGCATGCCTACCACTGCTGGGGCTAGTACTTTAAACGGTAGTGGTACCGTCGTAACGCGAATATAAACAACATACATGCATCATATCCAGATACCTGGGTGCGCGTAATATTTCTACTTGTGTTTACTGTGTACTACCGCTATGCTCCTCATAAGGTTGGAGTGATTTTAAAGTGACATGTCAACCGTGCTCACTCGTGCTTCGCATATCGTTTTCACTATACGTGGGATCTGCCAATTGTTTTGGTTGTGACGCATCACGTATGAACGCTCATAAGTCGCGAAAATTGCTACAGTGGCATTTCGCCCAACAAAAAAAGTCAACTTAGCACTAGCGGTGCCGAAGGAAGTGCGAAGCCTAACGGCCTGATTAATTTCAACGGTGCAGAGAACAGCACACAAAATCCCACACGTTTTCCAATTTTTTCGAGCCTGCGTGATATTTCGTATTTGTATGAAACAACGGCTATCCTTTCACGCTCCGTATCTGCTCATCTCCTGTCACTGCCTCTGCTCCGCCATATTATTCTCCAGGATAGTCTCAGCAACAGAAGCGATAAACGCCTCAGAAAAACCCAAAGCCCCACTGAAAACGCACTCATCAACATAACTCCCTCTTTTGTTCTGCTTTGCTTGTCCTTATTCCTTCCTCCGCGTTCATTTCTGTTTCTCACTGCTTTTATTATAGCGATAGCAAATATATGAGCAGTTTAGGCTGCATTTTGCTGCCAGCCTCGTTGTCATGCACCGTATATGTATACGTATTTATATACATCAAAAACGCAAGAAAAAAAATCCAGATAAAATACTCTGATGCGCAGAGTAGACCGTGGGACCTCCACGTCGTGAATGCGAGGCGTTAACCACTGAGCCACCGTGTGGTACCTCCTTGGACGTTCAAGCGGCAAGGTATTTATATTTAGCACTTACCGCAGTTGACGGGCATTTCGGGGGGGAACGGGGAACTATCGTGTTTTCAGCCTTATCAGGAAGATGACGCGGTGAGCGCGCGGCGGCTCGCATTTCTCACTCGTACTTAGGCTCGCGTAGAGAATAAGGGGGTGTACGCTCGATCGTGCGTTCTTATCTTGCAGTGGGGAAGTTCGCACGTCTCGTTAGCATTCTGTTGTAGCTACCGGGTGCGCAAAGGTCACTGCAATCGTTGCACATCCTCCGTTTGCGAAAAGGGCGCGCTTTTCAGACAGAGCGAAGTAACATTTCAGGCACTTATTAATGTTCATCTGTACCTTTGAGAATGTTTCGTGCGTCATTTGTGCGTGAGAAACGCGGGGCACGTTTCAATCTGCTTGCCATTCTGCGCGTGACTTTCCAATTTGTTGCTATCGCGTTCATTGCTTCGCCTTTGCGGCAAAGCGTGACTTTTCTTTCTTCCCTTCCATTCTAAGCTCTCTTTCTCTGCCACACTTCTCTTTCCCGTTCACTCGGTGTACTATACTAGAAAACGTGGCTATGCTAGAGTGCCTGGATGACAATTCCCTCGTCCCCGAGATTCCTGTCAAATGCCGCTGTCTTCGTGGCGTCAACGCACCAGGCTGTCTGCCGAGAGCGCATCACGTGGAAGCGAAGCCAGCGGCGTTTGCTCGAGTCAGCATCCTCCCTGCGATGACAGCGCGAAGACGAGAAGCCCCAAATTCGCCGTCAGAAGCCCACCACAAAAATACAGCGTCTTAAAATCCTATTAGTATAGTCATGGCTTCCGGTAATCCAAAAACGTTCTTTTCTTTACCCTGCATAGACTGAACCTTGGAAAAAACATCGTGAGTTGTTCCTTGACGCTCTGGCAGCACCGAAAAGCCCTTCAGCAGGTACCAGTACTTTCCGTAAACAAAGCGTGAGATATGTTACACGGCAAGTTGCCGTGACAAAAAGTTGAAAGTTGACGACGAAGGGGAATAAAAAACATTGAAGAAAGGGCTTTTCAGTTCCACGACGTCATCACCAGGACGTGTGTGTCGGGTACTATGTGCTTAACTCCGGAGGTAGCTTAGGCTTCGTCACGATTATTTCGCGCTACAATAGTGAGCTTCACTGAAATGTACAAGCTCCGTTTATTAGGGAGCTTTACTTCTCGTATACATGGTCGAAATTTTGGTGGCATTTCTACATGGCCAACGTTCTCATCAAGCTGAGCAAAAAAAAAGGACACGGTTAGGGGATGTCGCATATTTTCGACTCCCGGATTAAAACTACGCACTGCTTAACAAAAAGCCGAACTTCAACCTTGAACCACTCGTCCCACCTCATGAGTTGTTGGCGTTAAATAGGCGTGTTCAAGTTCAAGTTGAAGTTAATTCTTTCTCAAGGTGTTGCAACACAGAAGAAAGTCGACAAAAAGCGGTTCCACAGGTAAAAAATTCAACAGGACCTCTTGTTAATAATCACAAAACAAAATAAATATACAACGGTCGCAAACAAATATATACGAAACTTACACGTTGCTTGAAAATATAAAGATGCACGTGGTAGCACAATATTTCATTGTATAACACGAACGAGAAAAAGTACACTGAAAAGATAGAGATGACAAAGAACAAATAAAAAGACACACCAAAAAGTTTGAAAAATAAGCTTTTAATGATCGTTGGTATTATGACTGTGAAAGTGAGGATTTTAAAAGACGCTTGCAAAACCGTGCGACAGTTAGTTTTCCGTAGTTGCTTAGTGATTTCTGAAGTAAAATGTTATTTTTTGAAGGAAACCTAGTATTATTTAGATTAGCAAGACTGTTTCGACCACTGACGTAAAGTAATTACCGATTTTTGAGCATGCGATCAATGAAAGTGCCGTGATTGCACGAGATAAGCTTATTTATTGTGAGCAGATTCAACTCGGTGAAAATTGAGGTAACATGAGCGTTGTAAGGAGCGAAGTGATAATTCGAACAGCATTATTTTTTATGTGTTTTAAAGGGGTTATATGACGGCGATATGTGAGGTCCCATGATGCTATACAATAATTTACATGACAGAAGATAAAAGCATAGCAGAATGTCAAAAGAATGTGCCTTTGAAGGTAGAGTCTCACATTTAAGAGGACCCTGATGCTTATGCGGTTTTCATCGCTAAGAAATTAATGTGAATGTTACGTTTCAAAAATGAATCAAGTTGAATATTTAAAAAAGAACATTCATCAAATCCTGGCCTGGATTGGGATACTACATACGGTGGAACAAAATCAGATCAAGCTTTACTGGGTGAAATAAAACCGTATATTTTGTCTTTCGTGGATTCATCAGCAATTTTTTTTTCGAAACCAACAAATGATAGCTCCTTGTTCAATCTGTCTGTCAGTGCACTTATGTCGTTATTATAGGTAAAAACAGTGGTATCACCCGTGTACAGAAGACATGTAGTAAAATTGAGAAAGTTCGGAAAATGATTTACATATATAGGAAATAACAGCGGTCCAAGCATGAACTCCTGCGGAATGCCAGTGTTAATTATTGGCGTTTCAGACAGCACTTCTTGAAATGCATACCTGTTGTCGATTGTGTAGGTAGCTGCGCAGAAGCTCCAACGCTGGTCCTGTTATGTCGTAAGCGTTGAGTTTAGAAAAGAGAATGCTGTGATTTAGAGAATCAAATGCTTTTGAACCATCAATAAAAACAGATTCCACGTATCTGCCACAGTCAATTTCTGCATGGATATTATCAGTGAGTGCGATTAAAGCTAAATTATCAGATTATCGGCGACAAAAACCAAATTTTCTTGCATTAATAGTTTAAACATGTCCAAATATTTAAAAAGCCGTTTCTTCGATTAATTTTTCAACAACTTTACTAAAACAGGGCAAAATAGATGTAGACCTGTAGTTTGCCAATAAAGTCGCGTCTCCCTTTTAACACACAGATATTATTTTTGATTCTTCCATGTCGTTGGGAAACACTGAAGTTTTAGAAATTTAATTGACAATGTGACAGAACACTTCGCTTATGTTGTCAGCAATACTCTTAATAGGATGACAACATATAGAATCTAAACCAGGACTACTGTTTTCAAGATTCCGGATCGTATAACGAGCTTCGCTTAAGTCAGTTCAGAAGAGATGAAATTATTGTGACGTCAGGCGTGATATGAGGGTGTCGTCAACGCGAGGAATGTTGGGAATAGAACGCGCATGCAAATGTTAGTATGTATACGATATTTTTCTTGAATTTTCATTACGAATTTCCTAATACTGTTTTTATTCAGAATCGTATTAAGTATCTGCTATTGTTTCCAGGATATATGCCGAGTTTTAACTATAAGCTTTCATAGTAAGCTTTCTTCGCTTCTTTCATCAGACGTGTTAGCAAAGTTCAAAACTTCTTGTAGCGAAACTTAAGTGATTGGTGAAATGGCCAGTGTTTATATTTGCGATATAGATTTTCTTTCTTACGCATAGATTTTAAGGAATTTGTTATAAGCCAGGGATTCGAGGGAGAAGCGAAATGTTTGCGGCACTTAACCACCCTTGTAGATGAGGATGTAGAGTCCTTGATCAGGTCAACAAGTTTTTTGTAAGAAGTCTCAGCATCATTCAACGATGTAACGAGCGACCAGTCTGATCTGGTGGCTCGTTGTTGATAGACGTCTATAGTTTATAGGCGTGTTGCTAATAGAGCACCATAAAATCAACATATCCAGTGCTTCCTTGAGGGTGTTGATGCCTTGTCAAAGAGTGTACACAAGAAGGATTTCCGCCAGTGTCACACTTCCACAGATCTATAGTCGTGAGGCATTTTAGGAACAATCGTGCACGAAAGCTTCAAGCCGATAAATAGGTGGATTTGTGGTTTCGCAGGACCTTTCAATGAGAAGCCTAAGAGGGCGATCACTAAGAAATTCAATGGGGATAAAAGTAGTGTTATTCGCGTGAATACAAAAACAAATAATTTGTGTGAAGCGTTTAAGCTTGAGACGTTGGCCAGAGGCATTATTGCTTGTAAAGGTAACTCACTCAGCATATTCTTCAGATTGAAAAAGCCCTTACTAGAAGTCACATTCTGTACAACAGTAAAGGAAACGGGCTTTTTTGGTAGTACCCAGTAAGCGAACTTTTGTTAGAAACACTAAATAATTCACCAGTCGACGATTGCTTCGGTATCAAGGGTTCCGACGATGTTACGCGATTTTCGCGGGAGAATTCCCTTGACTGCATGTCCTCTGTAGATGTTGAAGGAATAATTTATTCATTTCCCCATCGGCAGTTATTTGTTGCTTTTCATGAATGCATCGAAACCGGTGGGGTCATTGACCCTCGCAATTCTGCTGGTATGTCGCGTAATTATTTCGAAACTTCACCCGAATTTCATCTCCGTTCACCTTGTTTCCTAGAAGAACGGGTATTATTTGTACCGCAAGGGATTTCCATAGGTTCCTGTCTTCTTAGCGCAACGTATTTCAAGTTGACGTAAATCATTGTTTGCTAAGCATCCTGAAGCCAATCTTATGTCATCAAAGTTGTTTAGATATCTAGCCGATTTTTGAATATTTTCAAATAATCGCACTGCTATTGCTCTAGACCAGTCTGCTGATTTTATCCTGCATGCATTTCAGCAGCGTGGAAAGGGCTTGACCTTGACTCATGAAGTTCCTCGCAATGACTCGCTGCATTTTTGAGAGTTGCGACATTGTTTTAGCAATAATTTTTGTCGGCCATACAGCCTCCGAGCGCTGAAGACACTGTTAGCAAACGACATCGCACAGTGAAAACTAGTTAAGCAGGAGACCATGAAACTTATTGAGGGTTCTGCGCATGAAAATTCGGACCCACGCGCTATGCAGGAGAACCTTAATAATCAAGCACGGCGAGTGCTGGAAGTCGGGTACCCTTGCACGTTCATTCGCAGAAAACGCGTGAGACTAAAGCACCCCGCTTCGATAATAACCTCGGGCCACAATCCAGGAGCCACAATAGTGAACTCTCACCTTACATGCACCATACGTACTTCTCACAATTTGAAGAAGGTTGCGAGCCGACACGATGCACCGATGGTTCTTTTTTTCCGCGGCAGCTGGCAAAGCTCTGCCCGAAAACTTATAGTGCTAAGAAGAGTCCTGGAAAGTTTGTTATGAAGAACGAGCTGCCTTATGTATCCTGCGCGGTTGGCGTTGTTTAAAATATTCGGTTTCGTGTGGAACGTTTTTTGTCGGGCAAACCGGACAGTACATCAACGTTCGTGCAAAGGCACATCAATTGCCCTTAATCAATAAATAGACTGTGCATTTGCCTGACTGCGTGCGCATTGCATGTGCGCACTGAACTTCCGAGGCATGAAAACTTTGGGCACCACACTGTCACTCTCTGTGATCTGCAGAGAGTGACAATGCGGTTATTGTTGTCACCTAGTGATTGACGGGGTTATAGATTGACTACAATGAAAATAAAGTTAGCTGAAAGTTTGCGCTCGTACAGATGTGCCGTGTCCTTGTGATGTTCATATCATCATCATATTTTATTTCCTTAAAGACCCCACAAGGGGGTATTACATAAGGGGTGGATGTACAGGATATAAAAAACATTTGCCACATAAGGGGCTGGTATACAGGATATAAAACTTTTGCTACATTCAGAATATAAAATATGCTACATAGGTGTGGGTATATACATTGCCATAAAGTTTCACTGACAGAGATGAGTTATTACATTTTTAGCGAAAGTTGATGGGCAGGTGATTGTGACGACGTGGTTTGGGAGGTCGTTCCAGTCCTTCACAGCACGCGGAAAGAAGGATGCGGAGAAGGTAGCAGTCCTAGTGCGGTAACGGGCCTTTCCCTCTCTTGGTAATCGTGCGCAACCACGATTACCAAGAGGGGGAAAGGCAAGTGAGGAGGAAGACAGAAGGGAGAGGGTAGCCGTGTATTGCACCACGCAAGCTAAATATATAAAGGTTAGTCATGCATAGCTGGTAAGGTTAGGGTGCGGCAAAGATATTCGAGTGTGAGGAGGTCAACCCACCGAAGCGGTCTAGTTAGGTTATGGTTGCGTTACTGCTCACCGGGAGGTGACGGTATCAAATGCCGGCTGGGTCGCATTTAATGATGAAGGCAAAAATATTATATGCAACCGAACACAGCGAGCTCAGGGCGTGTTGTCAGATCTAGAATACGTGTCGCGCCATCTGTTGCAAGAGCGGCGAAGCAACACCTTGAACTGCTACGCGAGCAGACGCTCTGCAAATACAAGTCCGGCTGTAAGCATGTTTTGCGCTTTGCCTCTCTGGGAATTTTGTGCTATTGTGTGTGAAATGTCAAGAAGGCTTTTTCCAACAGCCTAGGACGTCGACAGCATGTGGGTTGCAGACTACGGAAACAACTCTTCAGGTATGTACTATGAGGATGTAACGAAACGCGAACAGCAAAAAGCATCACTTTTTCTCAGTCGAACTGCGGCATGCATTGGCTGTGGCAAAGAAACATGTGCTGCAAGCCGGCGTCACCGTAGCGACAGAATACCACCCCGGCTTGCACTCATGCACTGCGTGCGTTCATCATTTGGCAGTCCTGCTTGGCACTCAGCATACGGGCGTGGTGCGCATAGGCTATCCAGAGCACGATTGCATAGTAATGCGCGTTGGCACCGGCCCAATGAACAGATTCGCTAGCGACAGTGAAAACATGTCGCAGTTCAATCGACGGAGTTGAAAGCGACACCTTCCGCTGTTCAGCTGTTCACGTTTCTTTGCATCGCGACAGTACGCCCCCGCAATTGTATTAAACGCACGCGATGCGTTCATGCACGCGGGACTCGTGATATGTCCTATTATGGGCATGCGGGCCGCCAGAGCGTACGGCAATGATTTCATGCCGCATTCTACAGGTACACTGCACGCAATTTCTTCGCAACCTTGTTGCGCAACAAACCTAATTCAATTCGATTCAAGCAATGCTGTGTAGCGAAATAGCTGGCTTCACGCTTGAATATACGCAGCCTTGCCTCGAAGAGTGTTGGATAGAGGACCATAAATATCAATTCCGACGTAGTATAATGGTCTCGCTGGGCAGGTTAAGGGTTGCAAAGGGCCAGCAGTGCTGTGAGAAGGCGTCTTGTGGCGTTGACACGTGGTGCATGACCGAACGTACTGGCGAACGTGCCGTTACATGCCGCGCCAGCAGTATCTTTGACGAAGGCGAGAGTAAGTCTTGAATACTCCAGCGCGGCCACACTGGGGGTTATCGCGAAAGGCAGTGCAGATATCTGAGCGCATATGACAAGGCATGACAAGTAGCCACATACGGCCGTCCGTCACGTAAAAGCGGCGATAAAACAACCCTTCACGGACAGCAAAGTGTCTTGCTTGACGAGAGCGAGAGCGTGAAGTCGTTTACGAGAAACTGCAAGAGAGGACGTCAAGCAAAGAATTAATCCAGGGATCCTTGCGCAGTTCCGACGGCATGTCGGTGATGCTCAATGATGACGTATCATAGATGGCAGTTGGTAAGCAGGCAAGGCCAGGAGGCAGTGGAGAACGGGATAGTGCATCGGCGTCTGAATGTCTGCGTCCTGAGCGATAAATAACACGGATGTCGTATTCCTGAAGGCTTACAGCCCAACGAGCGAGGCGACCAGTAGGACTTTTCATGGACGCTAGCCAGCATAAGACATGGTGAACTGTGACAACATTAAACTGGAGTCTGTAAAGGTAAGTGCGAAATATTCTTATAGCAAAAATGGTAGCCAAGCACCCCTTTTCCGTGACGGAATAGTTGAACTCTGCCTTTGTTAGGGTACGGCTGGCATAGGCGACGACGTACTCATCGCGGCCATTCTTGTGCTGAGCGAGAATGGCACCAAGGCCGACACCACTAGCATCCGTGTCAATTTCAGTGGGTGCATTGGGATCGAAGTGGCGGAGAACTGGCGGAGACGTGAGTATCCGGCGCAACGTCGTGAATGCGTCGTCTCAGTTGGAATTCCAGCCAGAGAGGTCCCCGCTACAGGAGAGAAGCTGAGTCCGGGGGGCAATTACACAGGCAAAATTGCGAATGAAACGCCGAAAATGGGAACACAGGCCTACGATGCTATGAAGCTCCTTTAGGGTAGTAGGCTTGGGGTACCCGGCAACGGCACGCAGTTTTATAAGAGAACTTGTTGTTGGGCTAGTTGGTAGAGCATTTTGAAAAGTTAATTCGAGCGCGAAAACTTGAGACGATCACTCACACACGCACACACCCATGCATCAAACACACAGCGCTCTCTTCCAACTGTTTCATTCTTAGCTCGAAGGCTTGAATATATACAGGACACATTGTGCGCACACACACCAAAGAAGGCCAACAGCATACATTATCAAAACGTACAGTTAATCAGTGTCATAGCCTTAGAGCGATAAACTGAAGTTCGCTTGGTAACAACGAAATTGAAGGGGCGCTGACACAGTGACCTATATTTTTTTCAAAAAAAGACCTCTAACACTTCACGTGCAGTTTTACTTGCGCTTCTGCCCAGAATCTTCGTTTCAGAAAATCGTACGTCACAACCACACGAGATGACATGCGCAACCAGGTGCGCATAAGAGAACACGCCCAAAAATTAACGAAAAGAGATGACAAGTATGACAAGTAGATGACAAGACTGTGCGTGTGCCACCTTTCATTTAGTCCTTGAAATGTCCGCCGGATAGCAGTGCTTCTATATGGAGAATATATGATGAAAAGATGCGAGATGGTGGTACTTGGAGTGCTGAATAGATGGACGAACGGACACACAGACAGATGCATGGATGGACGCATGAACGGACGCAGGCGGATGCATGGACGAACGCAGGCACGGGCGCACGAACAAACGCACGCACGGACGGGTGGATGGACGCATGGACGGTTACACAGACGTAGCAGGAACAGACGGAAGCAAGAAAGAATGGACGGACGAATGCTTCGCCCCACTCCCCATCATTCACTCCGTGGATATGCTGCCATTTTTTATCTAGTTGCATGGATTTTATTGCTCGCGATTTATTGTTTTGTTGCTCACAATGGTGAACATGAAGGCGCTTGAAGTGTAAGACGCGCGCTATTACACATGAAGCGTCGCGCCAAGCGACAGCCACAGACAGATCGGCCCCCTAAAGTGCACTCAAAGGTGAACACTTGCTGGACAATAAGCAGAGCTGCTGAATGCTCACACATGTCTGACACTAAACACCACAATTAAGATGCTAGTTACCTGTTGTATGCCGTCACACGATGTTCGCAGGTTGCGCGCACGTTTACTTGGAATTCTGGACGACACGCCTTCAAGATCGGGCGAGAATCTGCACGCTGTCATCTCATCCTGAACAAAGTATGTCTCAGTTCACAATAAATACCAAATAAAGTGTATGCGTTTCAACCACCTATCACATGAACACTTGATGCGTGCAAGAACGCACGAGATGCCACGTGCGGGAGTAGTGACGAAGGTAACGACAGCGTTCTTTACTGCGCAACTCAGACAAAAGGAAAACACGTACAGAAGGGAACATTTGCGTGGAGGGCTAGTCCGTATTTCTCGCTTTTTTCTAAGGCACAGTGGCTTAGATTAGTATAGCTCCCATTGACAGACCTGCATGATTAATAATTTTAGATAGACTTGCTGTTAAGAGGCTAGCAATAGAAATGTGCTAATTCGACAGTTCCCTTCAACAGTGAATTGTATTGCACATCTATTTGTCCTTGAACTAAGTTGATCATTGAAGTGGCCCAACTTACCATCTTGCTGCTTTACAGTTTTGGTTACAACACTGCGTCTTGATTTGCCTGTATGCATATAAGGGAACCATTTTTCTAAATGCCTGATCATACAAAAATTTTCAACAAGGCATCCTTTTTCCACTCGCTGAGGTACGCCAGCAGACTGACACGGCCTTACTCCCAAAGCTGTGGAATGTGGCGTGATCACTCCAAGGGAGCGGAATGTGGCGCGGTTCGCTTGACGCTGCTGCCAAAGATTGTGCGACGCGATTTGTAGGTGCGACCAAAGAGGAACGGCTGCTACTTTAATCTCGGCTCCCGTCACGTGAAGGGCTACCAGTCCACTGACTCCTGATTGTACGGCCACATTCGACACGGCAGTGCTGAGTCAGTGTCGATGAGAATCTGTACGGCAATCCAACATACACTTAGCTTAGTGAACGCCAATCACCTGCTGAGGCCCTACGGTGCGCGGCGCTGTACATTTAGCTAACATAATGGCCAATAATGCCATCTCTACAACATTCTTTTGCTGTATAGTAGGAGTAGTTGAAAAATAAAAAAAAATGGCTGAGGTTGAGCACTTGCATCCGTAGTTATTACAAACGAGAGGTATAGTTGACTTCGTTTTTCTTTTTTCTGCCGTAGATGAAAACGAACGTAAGGCGTGGGAAGTTGTGGCAAAAACGCCAAGCAGGCTCGGAGGCCACGTATATGCTCGTTAACAAAGCAGACATCAAACCTTCACAAAGCGATACTGCAAGTTATCCAAGAAAATTCCAGCGTGGATCATACGCCGTTGCGAAGTATTTGATGACGCAATAAAACTTGCCGGCATGCATAATCGTAGAACGCTGTTGTGTGCTGCTGAAAACTCGACTCCCTCACCACAGACAAACCTAGTCCTCACCCAGTCTGCGTCAGTTTCGCGGGTGTTCGACCTGCTAAGAAAGCAACACAATACTCTAATGCAAATTGAAACGCATAACAACCATTTTTGCAAAACCACCTAAAGCATTGTATCGCAAAGCTAAAGATATTCGAGGCATACTCTCATCATCATCATTGTCGAAAACAGACAGTCCTGACACAATCGGGTGCCATCCTTGCCGAAAACCACGATGCAAAGTATGCCCGTGCATGCGCAAATGCCAACAAATCATCAGTACTGGTTCCAACTTCTCCTTAAAAATCAAAGGCAATCTTTACTGCGACTCTAAGAACGTTATATACATAAAATAATGTGCGCTATGCGAAATACAGTATATTGGTCAAACAGAACGGTCTTTTAGACTGCGTTTTAACAATCATAAATCTCATGATAACACTTTGCCTCACTTGTCCAATTCAAGACCCGTGCACCTTTCCGACCAGTCTTTTGAAAATCTACAGGTTGCAATATTCGAATATGGTTTCCACACAAATTATGATTGAGAAGCCCGTGAATCGCCCCGCCGCGGTGGTCTAGTGGCTAAGATACTCGGCTGCTGACCCGCAAGTCGCGGGTTCGATTCCCGGCTGCGGCGGCTGCATTTCCGATGGAGGCGGAAATGTTGTAGGCCCGTGTACTCAGATTTGGGTGCACGTTAAAGAACCCCAGGTGGTCAAAATTTCCGGAGCCCTCCACTACGGCGTCTCTCATAATCAAATGGTGGTTTCGGGACGTTAAACCCCACAAATCAATCAATCAATCAAGCCCGTGAATCATTTCTCATCTATATGCTTGACGCCGTCGCCTCTGGTTTGAATGAAAATGTAGGAAAACTCAGTTACCTATCTGTATAACCTGTATCACCCTGTCCATCTGTTTTCTACCTTGCTCAGCAAGTCGCGCTACATTGTCTGTATCGGTTGCTTACGTAGCAACTTTGTAACGTCTTTTAAATAGCTCTTTCTTGTTTTTTTTGTTTTTTCTTTCTTGTTCTCATCTTGCTATTACTAGTTGGACTACTCATGTTCGACGTTTTATCTTTTATTTGTAAACAACGTGCTCCCTACATGCTCGCGCATTGAAACGATACCTTTTTACACGTGTATCAGAAGTCCTTCATATCGTGTGACACGCATTTTTGTATTCCCACATATCTCCTTTCATTTCAAATTTCATATTCTCATCTTATTGATATGCCCATGTATATAAACAGCACTCATGCCATACACTGACCCCGCCGTGGTGGTCTAGTGGCTAAGGTACTCGGCTGCTGACCCAAAGGTCACGGGATTGAATCCCGGCTGCGGCGGCTGCATTTCCGATGGAGGCGGAAATGTTTAGGCCCGTATGGTCATATTCTGGTGCACGTTAAAGAACCCCAGGTGCTCAAAATTTCCGGAGCCCTCCACTACGGCGTCTGTCATAATCAGATCGTGGTTTTGGGCCGTTACACCCCACAAATCAATCAATCACAAATGCCATACACTGTATTCTGATGAAGGCCTGACCCGCGGCTGAAACGTCAATAAAATCACTTCACACACACACATATTATATATATATATATATATATATATATATATATATATATATATATATATATATATATATATATATATATATATATATATATATATATATATATACATGTAGTGGGGAAGAGGGAGAGAGACAGTATCTAGTTGGAGCACCTGAAAGACGACGAAGAGCTGAGCTCGTCACAGTGACTGACGCCTCTTGAACCAGGCAGTTGGTTTTATTTAATAAACCCCCTTATAATCTGGTGGAAGTGCTGGGTAGTCTTCGAAGCTGGAACTACGAAGTCGCACCTTACCTGCAGTGCCAGCAATGCCGGAAGAACCCTCCACCCATGGTACCTCGCAAGTTCCCGCCTCTACATGTCCCGGCGTGTGGCCACTGCGTCACCCACCGATCTTCAGCGGCACTGACGGCCAAGACGTTGAGGAGTGGTTGGCTACTTACCACAAGGTGAGCGCAGCGAACAAGTGGGACGATGCGGCTAAGCTGACCTATGTAAGCTTTTACTTGTCCGGCGTCGCTAGTCTCTGGTTGCGCAATCACGAAGCCTACATTGCCAGCTTGGATTCATTCAAGGCCCCCTTTTCGCAAGTCTTCGACCGCCCTGCTGTGCGAAATCTCCGCGCAGAACAACGACTTCGTGAGCGCGCTCAACAGCCAGGAGAGACCTTTACCAGCTACAATGAAGACGTTGTTGACTTGTGCAAGCGGGTAAACCCAGCGATGCTAGAAGCCGACAAAATGAAACAAATCCTCAAGGGCATATGCGATGACGCATTTCAAATGTTGTTAGCCAAGGACCCACAAACCATTGCCGAACTCGTCAGCTTGTGCCAGAGTTTTGACAAATTTTGCAAGCAACGCGCCCAAACACGGCGCTCTCTGGAACAACGCGATTCGATCGCGGCCTTGACTCTCGAAGACCAGAACGACATGTTAACTCGCATAAAGCAGTTCGTGCGTGAGGAGGTCGCTCGACAGCTCTCCATTTTATCGAGCGCGCCCGATCCAGCACAAACGCATCCTTTGGCCCAGATCATCTGGCCCCGGCCATAAGGCACGTCATACAAGATGAGGTAGCGGACGCTTTGCCTTTCGCTCGTTCACCACCTCTGGAGGCCGCACCCTTGATGTATGCGCAAGTCGTTGCAGCCAGAGCAACTCGACAGCCGACGTATGCTACCTCACCGATCCCTGCTCGGTCATCACCAATTCCGTTCAGCCGGCCGATTGCAGCGCTTCCGAATCCGTGGCGCACCGCAGACAACCGCCCGATTTGCTATTTTTGCGGTTACGCAGGACATGTGGCTCGCTTGTGCCGCCACCGCCCTCTCGTTCAGAGCGACAACATGCAAATATCGTCGCACGACTCTCGGCGCTTTAACAACACGGCACGTCAACAAGGATCCTCTTCACCCGACCGCCCTCCCTCAGTCAGTCACCGATCTCCATCTCCCCGACGTCACTCCCTGTCGCCTATGCGCCGTCGACCCTGCCCTTCAGACGCGGAAAACTAGATGCCGCAGCTCCGGAGGCACGAACTGCGTCGTCGTCAAAAGAATCAAGTCCTCGCATTTCTCCGACAAACCTCATCGACGTTTTTGTGGATGATTACCGTACCCTTGCGCTTGTGGACACTGCTGCTGCCGTTTCAGTAATTGATTTAAAACTTCGCCTCCTCCTTCGGAAGGTTACCACGACGCCAAAGGGGTTGTTCCTCCGTACTGCCAGTGCTCAACATATTCGACCATCAGGTGCCAGTACCGCCCGCGTTCTCATCCAAGATGTTTTGTATACCGTTGAATTTCTTGTGCTACAGGCGTGTTCTCATGAGGTGATCCTCGGCTGGGATTTTCTGTCTCGTAATCATGCGTTATCGACTGTGCTCGTGCTTAAGTGGGCTTCTCTGCGTTGTGTGCCTCGTCTCCGGAATATTCGTTGAACAAGCTGTTTGTCGCTGACGACATCAACATACCACCGACTAGCGCAGCCTTTGTTCCCGTATCTTGTGCCGATGTGTCTAAGCCTGCAGTTTTGTTTACGCCTTCCCAAACATTCCAAAGTCGCAAGAGCCTCGCGTTGCCGTTTGCAGTTCTAGATATTTGAGCAGGCGCTACCAATTTGTTTGTCACAAATCCCTTGCCGTCTTCCACAACCTTGCGTCGCGGAGAATGTATTGGAAGATTCCAAGGCTTAGACGTTTCCTCCATCTTCGACCTTGACGGTTAAAGTGATTTGCAGCTTAATGCATTGACGCCATCTGCCCATTCAATTGTCCACGAAAATAATATTTTTTTTTGGCCCCTCAATTGATTACGAACTTGAAGAACCACACCGCGAAAAGCTTCTAGAAGTTCTTCACCAGTTTCGCGGCTCGTTCGATTGCCAGCAGACGTCCTCAGGCCGAACGCACACCGTTGTGCATCAGATTAACACCGGCTCCCAAGCGCCTCTGCGACAGCGTCCCTAACGTGTATCGCCTTTGGAGCGTCGTGTAATCACCGAGCAAGTGGCCGACATGCTTCAACGTGGCGTCATTCGGCCGTCCAGCAGTCCCTGGTCTTCACCTGTGGTACTTGTAAGGAAAAAAGACGGCTCGATTCGCTTTTGCGTCGATTACCGCCGTTTAACCAAAGTCACGATTAAAGACGTATACCCTTTGCCGCGCATCGATGATGCCCTGGACTGCTTGCAAGGCGCTGAATTCTTCTCATCACTAGACCTACGGTACGGTTATTGGCAGGTCCCCATGGCACCATCAGATCGTCCAAAAACTGCTTTGTGACGCCCGATGGGCTATACGAATTTAATGTAATGCCCTTCGGCCTTTGTAATGCGCCAGCCACATTCGAAAGGATGATGGATAGCGTCTTGCGTGGACTAAAATGGAAGAAATGCTTATGCTACTTGAATGATGTCGTTGTTTTCTCCCCTGATTTCGACAGTCATCTCCAACGTCTCAGCGAAGTCTTGAGCTGCCTCACGAGCGCAGGCCTTCAACTAAACATCAAGAAGTGCCCCTTTGGAGCTCGGAAGCTCACAATACTTGGTCACGTTGTCTCAAAACAGGGCGTCCTACCAGACCCAGAGAAGCTTCATGTTTTCGCTGAGTTCCCGAAGCCTACGACTGTAAAAGCGCTTCGCAGCTTTGTCGGACTATGCTCTTACTTTCGCGGCTTTGTAAAGAACTTTGCTTCGATAATCGCACCACTGACACAGCTGATCTCTGGCGATGGACACCTCTCTGATTGGTCACCAGCATGCGATGATGGTTTTGCAACATTACGCCATCTCGTTACTTCACCACCTATTTTACGCCACTTCGACCCTACTGCTCCAACCGAGGTGCACATGGATGCCAGTAGTATGGGACTTGGCGATGTCCTTGCTCAACGCAAACCTGGCTTCTCGGAGTATGTAGTTACGGATGCCAGTCGCACCCTAATCAAGGCAGAGCACAAATACTCGGTTTCCGAAAGGGAATGTTTGGCCATTGTTTGGGCATTACAAAAATTTTGTCCTTACTTATATGGACACCCATTCGATGTAGTTACAGATCACTATTCACTCTGTTGGCTCGCTTCATTGAAGGATCCTTCGGGCCGGCTTGGACGTTGGGCGCTACGTTTACAGGAATTCGATATTCACGTCATTTACCGCTCAGGCCGCAAGCACACAGACGCAGATGCTCTTTCTTGTTCGCTCCTTCTTTCAGCCGTTGCACCGGTTTCCTATGGGTTGCACCGGTTTCCTGGGCAAGGTGGCAGCGCGTCTCCAACTATGCGCTACAAGCCTTCTCTGTTTCTTATACAGATCCTGACCCTTGGTTGGATCACGCATGCGTCAAAGGAGGGCCATATCTGCTCATCTTTTGACCTCAGCCATGGTAATCATTGCATGGACAGCGCCGTAAAAATGAACGAAAATTCCTGCTGTTTTACGGAGGCACCTTCACTGGAACCGCCCATCCTGCCTGCTGACTTCCACGTCACTTTCCGGGGAGGGTCATCGACGGAGAACCTTATAAGTTCGCCGGCTTGGTCCTGCAGCTCCAGTGGGCAAGGTGGCAGCGCGTCTGCAACTATGCGCTACAAGCCTTTTCTGTTTCTTATACAGGTTAGTTATTTACCTGGAGATAAATCATTTAAAAGTAATAGTGTTTTCTTGTGCTGCTACCTTGCCCACAATGTCTAGAGCGTATTGTTGTGATTTGCCTGCACTTACTGGATTTATTATCCCTCTGTGGTGACGTTGAGTCAAATCCTGGACCCAAGGGATCTAGTGAGTCTGTGCGTGGCAAAGAATGATCATCAGAAAACTTAAGTGATCGCAGCCTACTTCTCGAGGTACCCGCGGGCCAAAAAGAGTTGATGAAGCGAATGGACAAATTTGACAGTTCACAGAAAGACATAACAAACACATTAGCTCAATTTAAAGATCGACTAGAATCATTGGAATGCGGTTTAGAAAATCTATCAGTATGCCAAACCAAGGTTGCTGCTGTTGAGTGGCACGTAAGCACGATGAAAAGCGCCATTACTTCAATAGCAGAAAAAGTAGATGACCTTGAAAATCGAAGTTGGAGGAACAACATTATCATTCATGGTGTCTCTGAACCTCAAGATGAAACACTGCCATCGCTTACTTCACGCATAGCTGATGACTTCTTTAAGGGCAAGTTAGACTTAACAGTAACCAGAATCGAAAGATGCCATCGGCTTGGCTCAAAGCGGCCTAATAAAACAAGACCTGTAATTGTCAAATTAATAGATTATCGCGAAAAACAGGAAATTTTGAGGAAGTGTGTGAAACTTAAAGACTCGGGCTTATGTGTAACTGAGAACTTTTCACAAAAGGTGCGTCAGGCCAGGAAGAATCTATGGGACAGCACAGTTGTAAACAGGGAACGAAATGAACGTGTTAAACTACTCTTCGATAAGGTGTCTGTGAATGGAAAGCTGTTCGTTTGGGACGAGGCCAAGAATGATATGGTTGCCCTTCCCAGATACGTGCCGAGGTGACAGGAAAGCCCGCGTTCATTGAAACTGTTAAATGTGAATTGCCGTAGCATTCTGATCAAAGAGCTCGATCTTGAACACCTGATAGCACTTCATGACCCCGACGTAGTCGCACTCACAGAAACATGGCTTCATGACGGTGTCTATGACAGCGAAATTGCGCCTTCGGGGTTCAACGTGTGCAGAAGGGATCGTGGTTCCAGGGGGGGCGGAGTTGCGTTGCTGGTTAAAAATATTTACAGGATAGCACGCATGCCTGATGCCCTTGGCGTTGAGGCTTTATTTTGTAAGCTTATCGATAGAAAAGAAAGCCTTGTTATTGGAGTTGTGTATAGGCCCCCTGCCTCATTCCCTGAGGTTTTAGAACAATTACAGCTGTATATTTCGTCTAAAACAAATCAAACTACCAAGCTTATTTTATGTGGAGACTTCAACCTTCCAGGCATCAACTGGTCTTCGTTTAACGCAGGAAGGTCTGATCCCATTAACGATGAAGCGCTTATTGACATTGCCTTCCGTTTTGATTTAACGCAACTAGTTAGTGATTTCACTCGTGTGCAGGATAACAGTAAATCTATTCTTGATCTTGTCTTTGTCAATGGTAATATTTCCGAAAAAATTGACTGCGAAGTGGTTACAGGTATTTCAGATCACATGGCGGTCTTGGTTGAGCTTCACTCGCTGAAGTACAAAAATGATGTTAAATACACACGTGTGCCAGTATTTCATTCTTCCGACAATGCATCCATCGTAGACAGACTGGAGATAGTCTACAACGAACTTTGCGAAAGTGTTAATCTGGGTTTGAGTGATGTTAACGCTCTGTGGTTAAAGTATAAGAACACTGCGCATGCGTGCATACAGCTTTTTGTTCCTTTCAAGAAAAATAAGGTACATATGTCGAAACCCTGGATTACACGAGATATAATTCACAATAAGAGAAAAATTAATCGTCTTCGGAAATCACTAAAAAAGCACACGAGTATCACAACTCGTTCTCTGATCCGCGATCTGTCTCGACAACTAAAAGATAAGATGAAGATCGAACAACGCAGTTTTTACGATGTAAAGTTAACTCACATGATGAAGGAATCGCCGTCTCATTTTTGGCATTTTATAAGGCCAAAGTCATCCAATAGAGACACATTTGTTATAAATAACGTTTGCACATCAGATGAAACAGAAATAGCCAATGCATTTAACGAACACTTCGCATCTGTTTTACTTGTGATGACAAAACCACCGCCACATTTAGCAAGTTTAAAGACCTGCCTCCCGTTTAAAATCTGGAAGTCACAGAAGCTGGAGTATTTGAATTATTACTGAATTTGAATGTAAGAAAATCTTGTGGCCCAGATGACTTACTAAATGCCTTTTTAAAGAGATATGCTGAATGGTCCTCAAAATTTTTGACAATTATTTTTAATGAATCGTCATCTAGAGGTGTCCTGCCTGAGGATTGGAAATTCTCTAAAAGTAAGCCTTTACTCAAACATGGAGATAAACAGCTGGTTTGTAATTATCGCCCAATAGCTTTCACTTGCACATGCTGCAAGTTATTGGAACACATAATACATAAACACATTTCCTGCTTTTTGGAGTCACACTCAGTACTTTCACCAGCTCAGCATGGTTTTAGGCGTGGGTTTTCCCCAGTAACACAATTGGTTGAAATTTTCCGTGACTTCGCACTAGCCATAAATAACCAGTCACAGATAGATGCTGTTTTTTTAGACTTCGCGAAGGCCTTCGACAAAATCTCTCATTCCAGACTACTTATGAAACTTTGGGCAGTATTAAAAAACCCACAGCTTGGTCAATGGATACAAGCATACCTGGGATCTCGAAAACAGTATGTTGTTTTTAATGAACATTTCTCAAAAAAGCTGCCTGTAGATTCGGGTGTCCCCAAGGGATCAGTTCTAGGACCGTTATTGTTCCTTCTTTTTATAAATGACATGGTGGATGATTGTGGCGTTAAAATAAGACTACATGCCGACGATTGTGTTTTGTATAGTGAGATAAATTCAGCTTCAGATGAAAATGCACTGAATTTTGAATTAGATAAAGTGATGCGTTGGTGAAGGACGTGGCAGATGGCTGTGAATTACGACAAATGCGCTGTAATGACCACAAGTAACAAGAAAAATCCTCTTTTATATACATATACAGTTGATCGTAAATCAGTAAATTGTGTCAATGAGTTCAAATATCTAGGTGTTATTATAACTGATAACATTCACTGGGATAGTCATATCACAGCTATTTCTAATAAGGCATTGTCTAAACTTCATTTTTAAAGGAGGTCTCTCAAGAGGGCATCTACCATCTGTAAGCTCGCCACTTTCAAAGCATTAATCCTGCCAATTTTAGAATATGCAAATATTATATGGGACCCGTTTACACAGACGAACACACGTAAGTTGGATAGAGTTCAGAGTTAGGCTGTACGACTTATTTTTAACAGTTACGGTCCATCATCTATTACTCAGTTACTTCGCCAAGCAGACTTAAAAAGCATTACAGTTAGAAATAAAATCGCTCGCCTTAAGTTCATGTTTAAAATTGTGAAGGGTAAGTTACAGAGCTGAACGTTTGACTACATTTCTTTTTCCAGTGGTTATTCTACAAGGTTGTGACATCAAAACTCAATAGTGCCATTTAAATGCAAGAACAATGTTTTTAAATATTGTTTTTTTCCCCGAACTGTAACAGAATGGAATGAACTCGATAAAGACGTAGTAACGGTAGTTGACTGTGATACACTTCAGGCTCTCCTTCAATTGTAACCCTGATGTATTTTGTATTACGAAAGGCTTGTCTGCATTT